>NC_090437.1:478897978-480147978 GCF_031143425.1 Pleurodeles waltl | reverse complement strand
GCGCTCCACAAGGCTATACTGAATCGCCTAGCATTTTTAGCCAGGCCCTCAAGGGCCAATTGGATACCCTTGTTTTTCCTTGCTCCTCGACGCTGGTTCAATATGTGGATGACCTTTTAATAGCATCCACTTCAGAACAAAATTGTAAAACAGATACTGTAGCCTTATTGAAACATCTTGTACACCATCACCATAAGGTCTCCCTCTCCAAATTGCAATATTTTAGACAGGAGGTTATATACCTAGGACACCTCCTGTCTAAGGAGGGACGTACGTTAACGGCTGAGAGAATACAAGCTATACGAGACATACCGGTTCCAAGGACACAGAGAGAGGTTAGGGCCTTTATAGGTATTACCTCCTTCTGTCGTCAATGGATTCATAATTATTCTCTTTTGATAAAACCGTTTTTGCATCTCACCCACAAAGATTGTCCTGAAAAAATTGAATGGAATGACGATTTTCAGTTTGGTTTTGATGAATTGAAAAATACACTTTGCACGGCACCTGTACTGGGTACACCTGATTATCGTAAAAAATTTCAGTTATATGTGAGCGAGAGAAATGGATGTTCACTATCAGTGTTAACTCAAGAGCATGGTGGCAAACAACGCCCCTGTGCTTATTTTTCGGCCCTATTGGATCTAGTGGCCCGTGCACTCCCGAGCTGTCTACGGGCAGTAGCCGCTGCAGCGGTCGCAGTGTGCCAGTTGGCCGGGATAGTCATGGATTCACCCCTCACCCTGTTGGTCCCACACACTGTTGACGCACTATTAAACAAAACAAAAACACAGCATCTTACTAATGCACAATTAACTACTTATGAACTGACACTTTTAGCTAGTCATATAACATTAAAAAGGTGCAACACGCTCAATCCTGCCACTTTATTGCCAATTACTGAAAAAACGGAAGATTCTTATGATGACATACATGACTGCATTCTCCGGACGGAGGATGAAACAAAAGGGAGAGTGGACTTACAGGACACTCCACTGAGAGACCCTGATGGCATATTATACGTAGATGGTTCATGCATCAAGCTACCAGATGGCACTACCTCTGCAGCCTATGCAGTTACAACAGCTACCACTGTAGTTGAAACAGCTAGAATGCCACACAACTCTGCTCAGGCCGCAGAATTAATAGCTCAAACACGAGCCTGTGAGTTAAATAAAGGACTTAGGGGGTCATTCTGACCCTGGCGGTCGGTGATAAAGCGGCGTCCAACCCGCCAACAGGCCGGCGGTCCAAAATATGCAATTCTGACCCTGGCGGGAACCGCCAACACAGCCCGCCGCATTAACACTCCGACCGCCACGGCGGAACAAACAAACAGCCCAGCGGTCACCGCCAACAGCCAGGCGGCAGACAATGTACCGCCCACCCTATCACGACCCACCAATCCGCCACCTTTTCCGGGGCGGGAGCACCGCCGATAAAAACACGGCGGAAACAGACTACGAACGGGAAAACGCTCACCTCCACATACTCCACGCGAGATTCCGGCAGTATGGAACCCGAGTTACAGGTCATCCCCGCACTCCTATACCTGCTCCTGTACCAGGAGCACGCCCGGCGGCGCGGAAGACATCGGTGAGTACTGCACCTACGACACAGGGGAGGGAAAAGATTACCGGCACACACCCACCCACCCACACCCACTACAACACACACATCAATGCATTCCCACAGATCACTGTCACAACCCACAAACCCCCCCCTCCGAAATAATGGAAAGACCAAAAGAAGAGATCTTAAACGGGCAGATATATTGAAAAATGGACAGCAGTAATCCAAATAAATAAATAAACTATGTACAAAATATATACATCTACTATATGTAGTCCAACCACTGTCCGTGGACCACAGGGGTCCTGAGCAAAGGGGCAAGGCCCAGTCCCACGACAAGAACTCCACGGAGAGAACACTGCAGGGGCATCAGAAAGAAAAAAGGACAGGCACCTCAGGGGGAAGGGAAGGGGGGGCACCTCAGCCACTTGAGTACACGACGCCAGATCCACGAGGGGACTCCATGACCACTGGCCCATCCTGGGGAGTGCAAAGCCACAGTCCATACAGTCCATACAGTGGGTGGCCTGCCCACTGGGCCATCCTGGGGAGAGCAAAGCCACAGTCCATACAGTCCATACAGTGGGTGGCCTGCCCACTGGGCCATCCTGGGGAGTGCAAAGCCACAGTCCATACAGTCCATACAGTGGGTGGCCTGCCCACTGGGCCATCCTGGGGAGAGCAAAGCCACAGTCCATACAGTCCATACAGTGGGTGGCCTGCCCACTGGGCCATCCTGGGGAGTGCAAAGCCACAGTCCATACAGTCCATACAGTGGGTGGCCTGCCCACTGGGCCATCCTGGGGAGAGCAAAGCCACAGTCCATACAGTCCATACAGTGGGTGGCCTGCCCACTGGGCCATCCTGGGGAGAGCAAAGCCACAGTCCATACAGTCCATACAGTGGGTGGCCTGCCCACTGGGCCATCCTGGGGAGTGCAAAGCCACAGTCCATACAGTCCATACAGTGGGTGGCCTGCCCACTGGGCCATCCTGGGGAGTGCAAAGCCACAGTCCAAACAGTCCATAACAGACTCCACTGCCACTGGAGGAGGCATGTTGGCCAGAGGACATCCTGCAGCCCTGCCCGAGACAGATCCTGCCCTGCCACGTCTGCCAAAGGGCCAGCGGTTCTTGCCTGGAAGGGCCCAGTTCAGCGGTTCTTGCCTTGAAGGGCCCAGTTCAGCGGTTCTTGCCTTGAAGGGCCCAGTTCAGCGGTTCTTGCCTTGAAGGGCCCAGTTCAGCGGTTCTTGCCTTGAAGGGCCCAGTTCAGCGGTTCTTGAGACGGCGGTCCCCAGCGGAGCGGTGCTGGAGACGGCGGGGCCCAGTTCAGCGGTTCTTGCCTTGAAGGGCCCAGTTCAGCGGTTCTTGCCTTGAAGGGCCCAGTTCAGCGGTTCTTGCCTTGAAGGGCCCAGTTCAGCGGTTCTTGCCTTGAAGGGCCCAGTTCAGCGGTTCTTGCCTTGAAGGGCCCAGTTCAGCGGTTCTTGCCTTGAAGGGCCCAGTTCAGCGGTTCTTGAGACGGTGGTCCCCAGCGGAGCGGTGCTGGAGACGGCGGGCCCAGTTCAGCGGTTCTTGCCTTGAAGGGCCCAGTTCAGCGGTTCTTGCCTTGAAGGGCCCATTTCAGCGGTTCTTGCCTTGAAGGGCCCAGTTCAGCGGTTCTTGAGACGGCGGTCCCCAGCGGAGCGGTGCTGGAGACGGCGGGGCCCAGTTCAGCGGTTCTTGCCTTGAAGGGCCCAGTTCAGCGGTTCTTGAGACGGCGGTCCCCAGCGGAGCGGTGCTGGAGACGGCGGGGCCCAGTTCAGCGGTTCTTGCCTTGAAGGGCCCAGTTCAGCGGTTCTTGCCTTGAAGGGCCCATTTCAGCGGTTCTTGCCTTGAAGGGCCCAGTTCAGCGGTTCTTGAGACGGCGGTCCCCAGCGGAGCGGTGCTGGAGACGGCGGCCATTCTATGGCCAACTGCTCATTGCCTGGTGGTGCCCTCCTGGGCAGTGGGGATGGTGCTCCTTCAATGCCCACCTGGGCTGTGGGTGGTGGGGCCCTCCTGGCCAGCTGGGCTGGGTCCTCCCTGGGCAGCGGCTATGGGGGTGGTGGGCTCTCCCTGGGCAGCTGTGACGGTTCCTCCCTGGGCAGCGGCTATGGGGGTTGTGGCCTCCTTCTGGGCAGTTGTGACGGGTCCTCCATGGGCAGCAGGCCTGCTGCCTGACTTCTCCGCCTTGCTGCCCTTGCCCTCCTTAGTCGGGAGTCTGTGGCCCTTTCCTCCCTTTGGAGCTGTGGCTGTTGACGGTGGCTGGCTAGTGTCCTGGGGGGATATAGAACCCGGGCTCCTGCGGCGGCCCTTCCGCCTCCTGCTCCTCTTCCCAGGGGGTGGGCTGCCTGTCCCCTTGCTGCTGGGCGAAGATCCAGACATGCGGGCTGGTGGGCTCCAATACCCCTGCACCCTTGTCAAGGGGGCTGCAGGGCTGGTGGTGGCTGAGGTGCTCTTCTTACCCCGACGAGAAGGAGGGGGGGGCTCAGGGTCAGGAAAGAAGTTAGCAGTGGCGAGGAAGAGTTTCTTGGGACAATGGAGAGTGGTAGGTACAGTGGGAATGGGAGTGGAGGGAGAGGATGTGGTTGTAGGTGAGTCACGTTTGCTGTCTTTGGGTGCAGGTGCAGGAGGGATAGGCTGTCGTGAGGTGGATGGCTGTTGGGTGGGTGGGTGGCTGCGTTTGTGTGGTGTGGAAGAGGGGGTGACAGACACAGTGGGAGAGGACACGGGACGTGTAAATGGCAGTGGGGGTGGTGACTGCATGTGTGCAGACTGTACTGGAGGGTGTGCTGGTGATGGAAACACTGGCTGATGGTGAGGTGAATGAAGGTGTGAGTGTAGACGTCACAGGGAGGGAGGAGGGAGACGAGGAGGTGGGGGTCACAGAGGTGGTAGTGACTGTTGGCATGTCTGCATCGGAATGTTGCTTGTGTGAATGTCTGCGTGATCTGTGGTGCTTATGTTTGGATGAGCTGCTCTTGGGTGTTGAGGTGTGTGCAGGCTGGTCTGATGGTGTGGGTGGGACAGGCAGAGGAACAGGAGACTGGGAGGAGGGAGTTAGTAGAGGGAGGCAGGAGACAGGGACAATGGCTGCCGTCAGTGCTGAGGCCAGAGCCTGGAACGATCGCTGATGGGCAGCCTGACCCGAATGAATGCCCTCCAGGTACGCATTGCTGCGATGAACCTCCCTCTCCACCCCCTGGATGGCATTCAAAAGGGTAGACTGCCCAACAATGAGCGTTCGGAGGAGGTCAATGACCTCCTCACTGAGGGCAGCGGGGGTAACAGGGGCAGGGCCTGAGGTGCCTGGGGCGAAGGAGATGCCCGGCTTCCTGGCAGAGCGGGCACGGGGCGAACGCTGAGGGGCTGCTGGGAGGGCGGAGATGGTGCGCTGGGTGGCGGCTGTACCTGTAATGGCGGGGGGCACGGATGGTGCCACCCCCGCAAGGGAGCTCCCTTCCGAGGACGTGTCCGTGTCGCTGCAGGGTCCAGTCGTCCCCGTTGTGGAGCTCCCCTCGCCCTCCGTCTCACTGGTCCAGTCAGACTCTGTGGCATGGCCCTCCTGGGCCATGTGAGATGCAGCTCCCTCCTGCCCCGATGCCACTTCTCCTCCGCCTGATGATGCTGATGCACACAAGCACAGAAAGACAAACAAAAAGGGGGGGGGAGAGAGAAATAAAGAGATTTTGAGTACATGGATCACCGGTACAGTTAGCAGACATGACAGACACAGATGCCCCCTGCACTAAGTTGCGCACTTGGGGTCCGCTACGCATTCCGTGGAACATGCCCTACACGCCTAGAGTTGACAACTGCACCCATGGATGACACGGCCCAGGGATGGCTGTACTGGCACACTACTGAGGGTGGTGGCTGGGGACACAGGGGCTTACGGGGGTGCCCAGCCTACAGATATTGCCCTGGCCTAGGGGGACCCACAGCCCTCCTCCCCCACCCAGACACCTCCACTGCGCGACAACAGAGTAGATTATGCTTGTACTCACCCCCTTGTGTCTGCTGTGCTGCCCTCACGCGCCCATCCAAATCAGGGTAGGCCACCGCCAGGATCCGGAACATCAGGGGGGTCAGTTGACGGCAGGCACCCCGCCTACGTTGGGAGGCCATCCCCAGCAGAGACTCAGCGGTCTTCTTGGTCCCGCAGCGGATGTCCTCCCACCTCTTGCGGCAGTGGGTGCCCCGTCGCTGGTGGACCCCCAGGGTCCGGACTTCCTTGGCGATGGCACGCCAAATCCCGATCTTCTCATGGGCACGGACCTATGTGACACGTACAGGGAGGGAGAAATACCACGTTCAAGTTTGTCTGCATTTTCGTTGCCAGTGGCCCAACGCCCCCCATCCCCACCAGGCCCCCCGCCATGCCCCCTGCCAGGCCCAACATGCCCCCCATCCCCGCCAGGCCCCCCGCCAGGCCCCCCCGCCGTCCCAACATGCCCCCCATCCCCGCCATGCCCCCCGCCAGGCCCCCCGCCAGGCCCAACATGCCCCCCATCCCCGCCAGGCCCCCCGCCAGGCCCCCTGCCAGGCCCAACATGCCCCCCATCCCCGCCATGCCCCCCGCCAGGCCCCCGCCAGGCCCAACATGCCCCCCATCCCCGCCAGGCCCCCGCCAGGCCCCCCGCCAGGCCCAACAGGCCCCCTATCCCCGCCAGGCCCCCCGCCAGGCCCCCCGCCAGGGCCAACATGCCCCCCATCCCCGCCAGGCCCTCAAGCCAGCCAGTGGCCCCAAATCCATATTGAATTAAACTCACTTGTTGGTCTGGAGGACCGTAGAGTAGCGCATACTGGGGGAGGACCCCATCCACAAGTTTCTCCAACTCTTCTCCAGTGAAGGCAGGGGCCCTTTCCCCAGGCGCAGCAGCCATTGTCCCTTCCAGACCGAGGTCACAGCAACACTTGCAGTATAGGTCCTCTCCTGTGAAAGTTCAAGTCGCAAGTGAATAAGTAGATAGAAAATGGCGACCGCCGCGGTGTGCCACGCCAGCGCATTGACCTCACATCCCATTGTCACACTTCACAGGTCAGGCAGCCGCCATTTCGAGGGTCCACATGGCTCAATTTCAACTGCGTCACACAGGCCTAGGCCTTGCATAGCCACTCATACACGCCATTCACTGCATAGAGAATCGTTTACTGTGCAAGCTGTGAGTACGTACCTGTGGGTTGCTTGACTGTGTGCTCCATGTTGTCCTTCCTAGGCACCGTCCGCTGGGTTTGGCGAGGAGACGGATGAATCCTCCCGTGTACAGGCCGCTGGTGGACCTGTCGACAATGGAAGCACGCCACATTATCCTGACCTACCGGCTTGACCGTGCCACTATACATGAACTGTGTGCCCAGCTGGAGCCCGACCTGATGTCCCCCATCCGCCAACCCACAGGGATTCCCCCTCTGGTGCAGGTCCTGTCAGTACTCCATTTCTTGGCAAGTGGTTCATTTCAGACAACAGTGGGAATTGCTTCTGGGATGTCTCAGCCCATGTTTTCGAAGGTGTTATCCAGACTGTTGTCTGCCCTGATGAAATACATGAGGAGCTACATCCTTTTCCCTGAGGTGGGCGAATTGGCTACAGTGAAGGGTGATTTCTATGCCCTTGGACATATTCCCAACGTCATTGGTGCCATTGATGGGACCCATGTGGCTTTGGTTCCCCCAAGAGACAGTGAGCAGGTGTACAGGAACAGAAAAAGTTACCATTCCATGAACATCCAGGTGGTGTGTTTGGCTGACCAGTACATCTCGCATGTAAATGCCAAATTCCCTGGGTCAGTGCATGACGCCTACATCCTAAGGAATAGCAGCATCCCTTACGTGATGGAACAGCTAGAGAGACACCGTGTATGGCTATTGGGGGACTCTGGGTACCCCAACCTGTCGTGGCTACTGAACCCAGTAAGGAATCCCCGGACCAGGGCAGAGGAACGGTACAATGAGGCCCATGGGCGTACTAGGAGGGTGATCGAACGCACCTTCGGCCTCCTAAAGGCCAGGTTTCGGTGCCTGCATATGACAGGTGGATCCTTAATGTACTCACCTAAGAAGGTGTGTCACATCATCGTGGCCTGCTGCATGCTTCACAACCTGGCTTTGCGCCGCCAGGTGCCTTTCCTGCAGGAGGATGGTCGAGACGGTGGTGTTGTGGCAGCTGTGGAACCTGTGGAGAGTGAAGAGGAGGAAGACGACGGGGATGAAACAGACAACAGGGACAGAATCATTGCACAGTACTTCCAATAGGACACAGGTAACAATTCAAACATAATTTAGTAAATGTAAACTACTCTCCTGCATCTCTGCTGCCTGTCTATTTGCCCCAGTGTATGATGACTGAGTTGTGGCTTTTCCCTCCCTATTTCAGATCTGGGGTCCCCACTACGAGTCCTGTGCTTCGTTTCCCCATGGACTACAGCTTTGTGGCAGCTGTTTGTTGACTTCACTATGTACAAGGACATATTTGCACTGTCATGTCAATTACAATATTTTGAAATCACAGCCAGACTCCAGATAGTTTTGTGCAAAATAGGTGTTTATTTCAGTGCTCAAAATGGGATGGGTGGTTTCAAGTGGGTGGGGGCTATGGTGAAGGAATGTCCATGGCAGAGTCCAGAGTAACAGTCACACAGGTGCATTGTCCATAGGCCTGTGGAGAGATGGAGCATGGGCAGTTCAAGGATGGACAGGGTGACTATGTGGGACAGTGGGATGACATCAGGTGGTATCCTTTGCTGGCGGGGGTCTTGACATCCTACTCTGTCTTCTTGCGAGATCTCAGGGCCCTCTTGCGGGGTGGTTCTTCTCCTGCAGGAGGTGGGGGTCTGGTGGGCTGCTGGTGTGCGGGGGCCTCCTGTCCACTAGCGCCGGCGGAGGTGGTTGGCTGTTCTTGGTCCAGGCTAGTGGCAGGGGCCCTTTGTTGTTGTTGAGTGTCCGTCCTGGTGTTTATGAGTTCCTGCAGCAGCCCTACCATGGTAACCAGGGTGGAGGTGAGGGCTCTGATGTCCTCCCTGTACCCCCAATAGTGTTCCTCCTGCAGTACCTGGATCTCCTGGAACCTGGCCAGTACCGTCGCCATCGTCTCCTGGGAGCGGTTGTATGCTCCCATGATGGTGGTGAGGGCCTCGTGGAGAGTGGGTTCCCTGGGGCCGTCCCCCCCCCCTGTCGCACAGCTGCCCTCCCAGTTCCCCTGTTTCCCTGGGCCTCTGCCCCCTGGCCGGTGTGCCCACTACCACTGCCCCCAGGTCCCTGTTGTTGTTGGGGTGGTGGGTTATCCTGGGTGCCCTGTAGTGGTAGACACACCGCTGATTGACGCGCCCTGGAGACAGAGGCATGGGCCCGCTGGGTGGGAGCTGTGCTGGTGTTCCCAGAGGGGTTTGGGTCTGTAGTGGCCTGTGGCTGTCTGAGGGGAACCGACTGTCCAGAGGTCCCCGATGGTCCGGGCTGGTCATCAGTGTCCAGGTCGACAGAGCTGCTGTCATCGCTGACGGCCTCTTGGGTGGGGGGTGTGGAGAATTCTGGGCCCTCCGTGGCGGTGTGTTGGCGGTCGGGTCCTGCAGGGGTATAGAGGTATGGTTATAGTTTCAATGTGTGCCATATGGGTGTATCTGTGGGTTCCCGTGTCCCCAAGTGCTGGCATTCGTGTGTGGGGGCTTTGGTGAGGGTGGCTTGTGGGGGGATGTGTATATGCATTGGGCATGCTTTGGTGATGGGTGTCCATGCTTAGTGGACGCATGCAGGCCTAGGTTTTGGGATGTGTGGGTTGTGATGGTGAGACATTGGCAGGGAATAGGTGTGCTGGGGGTGAGGATGGTGGTGGGGGTGAGGATGGTGGTGGGGTGAGGATGGTGGTGGGGGTGAGGGTGGGGGTGAGGATGGGGGTGGGGGTGAGGGTGGGGTTCGAGGATGGGGGTGAGGGTTGGGGTATGATTTGGCATGCAGGTGGGGGGGAAGCAGTATTGAAGTTTCAACTTACCAGAATCCATTCCTCCGCCGACTCCTGCGAGGCCGTCAGGATGCAGGATGTTCAAGACTTCCTCCTCCCATGTTGTAAATTGTGGGGGTTGAGGTGGGGGTCCTCCGCCAGTCTTCTGCACGGCGATGTTGTGCCTGGATACCATGGAACGCACCTTCCCCCGTAGGTCGTTCCATCGCTTCCTGATGTCTTCCCGATTTCTGGGGTGCTGTCCCACAGCGTTGACCCTGTCGACAATCCTCTGCCATAGCTCCGTCCTCCGGGCAATGCTGGTGTATTAGACTTGTGTGCCGAAGAGCTGGGGCTCTACCCGAACGATTTCCTCCACCATGACCCTGAGTTCTTCGTCTGAGAAGCGGGGGTGTCTTTGGGGTGCCATGGAGTGGTGTGTATGATGTGTGGGGTGGAGTATGTGTAGTTAAGTGTGTTGAGTGTGGTGGTGTGTGTTGTTTTGTGTGTGGATATTGTGTGGGTGATGGTGTAGTGTGCCTCTGTGTGATGGTGTTCTATGATCGCTGCTGTGTCTCTCAGTGCTTCTTTTTGGATTTTTGTCGAAGGGGTTTGTGGGTGATGTGGGTGTGTGTTTTATATTGTATTGTGTGTGTGGGAGTGGTGTGTGTATGTGTATCAGGTGTGTGGAATTCAAATCGTCCAATGTTGCTGAGTTTTGTTCGTTTGTGTGTATTCTGACCGCGGCGGTGTGTACCGCCAATGGAAAACCGCGTTTGAAAGACCGCCGCGTGGATTCGTGGGTCAGAATGGCATGGGCGTATTTCTGTTGGCGTGACAGTGGAGGTTTGGTCACCTCCACTCTGTTGTGGCTGTCTTATTTTCGGCGGTTTGGCTGCTGTGGGTCAGAATGACCGTGGCGGATTACCGCGACCGCGGCGGAATTATGGAGGATTTCTGACCGGCGGTAAGCGCCTTTTACCGCCGAGGTCAGAATGAGGGCCTTAATGTGAATGTTTACACGGACAGTCAGTATGCATTTGGCGTAGCACACAATTTTGGTCGCTTGTGGGCAGAACGAGGATTCCTCACTTCACATGGGACACGTATTCAACATGGGACCCTTATAACTAACTTACTTTCTGCCCTGGCGCTGCCCAAAACAATGGCTATCATGAAGTGTAGTGCACACAAAAAGGTGACAGATGAAACTGGACGGGGCAACGCCCTAGTCGATCAGACAGCAAAAGATACAACGTATGCAAAGACAGGACACATGCATGTGGTAGATAGTACAGAGAAGGTTCGTCCCCATGAAATATTTGGGAACACGGTAGAGAGTGTCAGGAAGATACAGGATGAGGCAACTGAACAGGAGAGAAAGGAATGGGAAGAAGGGAAGGCCAAGCTAGATGAAAATACGCTGTGCTGGACAGATCTGTCACAGAGGGAAAGATGGATGTTACCCGATGCATTTGTGCTGCTAGTAGTGACTATGGCCCATGGTCCTGCACACGTTAGTGCAAAAAGTATCTGTGATTTGCTTGATCCGGTTTGGTCTAATGAAAATATCAGAAGAGTAGCTGACCAACTGGTTCAATCCTGCATGATTTGTTTACAACATAACACAGGGAAGGGTGCCTCAGTCCCCGCTGGGCATTTTTCCCCACCAACGTATCCCTTTGAAGTACTACAAATTGATTATATTGAGATGGAAAGGTGTAACAACTTGAAATATGTCTTAGTTGTGGTATGTATGTTTAGTAAGTGGGTAGAAGCCTACCCTACTAAAGATAATACTGCCCTTACCACCGCAAAGGTACTTCTGAAGAAGTTCTTCCCACGGTTTGGGGTCCCAAGGTGTGTCTGGTCAGATAATGGGAGTTATTTTGTAGGGCAGGTGATGAAAAGGGTGTGTGAAGGGTTGGGCCTCCAACAGAAGTTTCATGTAGCTAACCACCCCCAGTCAGCAGGACTAGTTGAAAAATATAATGGCACACTTAAATTGAATATGTCAAAAATATGCGCAGAACGTGGTATACGGTGGCCGGACGCGTTGCCCCTGGCCTTAATGTCTGTCAGGATGATGCCTCACTCTAGATCAGGGTTGTCACCCCATGAGATAGTGATGGGAAGGCCAGCAAATGTCTGGGGGGTCCCTCGACCTCGCAAGTATTCAGAACTAGAACATCCTGTTTTGATGGACTATTGAAATGAACTCACTAATTCTTTGCGTTCTATTCACCAACAGGTGCGTGAAGCACTCCCATCTGTATCCACTGATCCAGGCCACAAGATACTACCTGGAGACTGGGTCCTCACAAAGAATTTCCAGCGGAAAAAGAGTCTTGAACCTCGATGGAAAGGTCTGCAACAGGTCCTCCTTGCTACTCGAACAGCAGTTAAAGTCGAGGGAGCTAAGAATTGGATACATGCATCCCACTGTAAGAAAGTACCCCTGTTCGTACCCTCTGATGAAATAAAAAGTGGTGACCACCCAACAACTAAGGACAGTTTCAGCAACACTACGCGAAGTGATAAAGAACAGAACGACAGTGTGCTGCAGGAGGTTCCCTCAGATTTTGGTCACACTGAACAATTGTTTCCTGACCATACCATACCACAGTCCACAAGATACGATTTTCGCCCACGAAAATAAGAAAGTAAACAATGAACTGATTGCTTGTCCCCTGTACTAAGTCTGACGATAGCTGCAGGGCCGTGATTTTGTCTGTCGGGCGGACCAGAGTGTGTCAATAGGACTGCTGGAATCACCCCATAGTTAAGCAACCACCAGTCACGGGCAGCACCTAGGTTGGATTGAACTGCTAGTGGGACAAGCAATAAAGCGAAATGGGTATTATACAAGAAGACAAGAGGAAAAAGAAGAAAATAAGTAATTTAAAAAGACTATTAGGCCCACATATCGCTTGTCTCACCATAACAATACTATTTTTGGTACTTCTGTCCTGCATTGGGTGGGTAATACATGATTCTGATTCAGAGGTCTCACCAACTACGCCACCGCCTTCAGAACACAGCCATGTTTCCTTACCACCCCATGAGGAAGGACAACGTAAGGAATATGAAAACAATACCTTCATATGTATGTTACATCAACATCAGCTGGCTGTAAATAGAACAAATTGTTGGATATGTGGCTGGCTACCAAGTTCTGTGTAAAAAGGGTTGCCATATATTTCATTCCCTTTTTCTTTTGATGGCTCCTGCAGCGCCTGGTATGAACTATCAGCCATTTGGGCTACCTCAATGGATGCTACTAATTCTGGACTATTGGTCACCCACCTATACCGGTTATGCTGGCCCACTGGAACGAGAGTTTATGGAACAAAGGAAGAAAAGTCAGAATATGCTGACCGACGAAATAGGTCTACTGACATATTATCGGGGTGTGGTATTATCCTTTAATACCACACCCCGGATTGGCCGAAGAATTTTTGTAACACAGGTCAAGGCTCCACTTTGTTTTCAGAAAAGTGGTAATAGAAGTGTAGGTGCCAGTAACTGTAATGCTACAGTTATATTGAATGGAACTGATTGGCCTACCATGACACCATCACGAAACTCGTATTTTGTTTGTGGTAATAATGCCTACGCCTCCTTGCTGCCCACCTGGACCGGTCTGTGTTACATTGCTTGGTTACTACCACCAACTTACACAGCTGGCCCTCAACACCACAGGACTCGGAGAGGGGTAATATTTGCAGAAGATACCTCAGCACAAGAAGCATTGGACTACTTTAAAGGAATCCTTCCATTCTGGGGCCCTATGATGAACAGTAGGAATATCAGACATCTCACACGAGTCGTGGAAGCAACAATAAATGAAACAGCAGGAGCTCTGAGTAACATCACTGCAGAGCTCGCTGCTGACCGCCTTGTTACTCTTCAAAACAGAATGGTTCTTGACATCATCTTGGCGGACCGTGGTGGAGCTTGTACTTTGATCGGATCGAGCTGCTGCGTTTATATACCAGACAATACCCCTACAGTGTATAGAGTCATTCAAAAGGTTGCATACAATAGCGTCCACAATACACCAAGACGAAGGAACGTGGTCCTTGACCGACTGGTTTTGGAGCTTGATTTCCCAATGGGGCTGGAAGATACTAATATTCCTTTTTGTGCTTGCTGCTGTATTCCTCACCTGTTGTCTTTGTGTATAGTGCCTACCTGCTTTGTGCGGTTGCTGTATGGCATCCCTTGCCCCCTGGCCTGTTCGCCTTCCTCAACACACGGCTATGCTGTCCCTTGAGCAGGAGATAAAAGACCTTATGTCCATTAACATAGACACTGAATGACGTTCAAACTTGCCTCACAATGGCAAAAGGAGGGATTGAGAAAATGTACATAAAGTTAATCATACACCATAGCTGCTAGGCATCTGTTTATCTTTATTATGTTGCCATGTGCTCGGCAAACCTTCTGAACTTTGATGTTTGACCTTGTGCTCACTGCCTTGGGCTGCAATCTGCTTATTGCTGCCATTTACTTTTTCCAATCACAGTTCCGAGAATTGTTGTGCTTAATCAGTAACTGCCAGAACAGGTTCGTACAGGTCATTGCCACCTCCTGCCAGCTGCATCTGTATCTTCTCCCATCACACATGTATCCCTGAAATATTCTGAAGGCCGCAGAGGACCTTGAATACGCCAGGGGTGGAGTTGTCCTCTGACTAAGCAGTTTTGTGTGTATATAAGGTTGGGTGCCCCGGAGTGAAGGGGCAGCCTCTGTAGGATAGTCACTTGACTGTCTTGGGACTCTGTATTAGCTCGAGCTATAATCCATGTAATAAACTTCTCTTTATTCCTCCAGTTGGTGACTCCGCCTGATTTGTGTACTCTCTGCTAAACGGACCCTGAGGACAAGGGTGTCCCTCCACCGCTGGGAAGGAGACCCTGGGTGGGGGTCTAATCTTTCCTGGTTCCTCAATTAGACACAGGATAGTGCAAACAATAGGAAATGCTATAGAATGCGATGGGACAAAATAGGTCTGGGGGTAAAACAAACCATATGCTAAGAAAGTGGAATGCGAATCATGAATTCCCCCCAGACAAGTGTAGTGTGTAGAGACATCGCTGGGAGAGTAAGAATACAGTAAAGGTAAGTAAATTACCCTACCCCAGAGCCCAGGAAAGTAGGAGTAAAGTACTGCAAGTTTCCTTAGAACACACTACAAGCCGTGATTAGAGGTATTGCAAGAACCAAGCAAGACTGCAAACAACAAATGGTGGATTCCTAGACCTGAAGACCTGCAGAGGAAGGAGACCAAGTTCAGAAGTTGGAAGAAGTTCCAGGAAGGACAGGAGCCCCTGCCACCTCAGAGGAGGGCGCAAAAAAAAGAGTCCCAGGTTGGACAAAGACTCCAGAAATCACCCAAGGAAGATGTCAGCGGGTTCCGGCATGATGCAATGGATGTCCCACGAAGAGATGTTGGATGCAGGCGAGTTTTGGCGCTGGATTCGTCCAACAAGCCTTGGTTCCGACAAAGTCACGTTTTGCATCAAAATGGTGCTGTCTGGACCCAGGAGGGACCTGGGGGCCTCAACTCTGTGTGAGGAGGATGAGGGGGCTCTCAACACTTTAAAGAGCCCTTAGGACACCAGACAGCACCCACGGGGGTCCCAGGACACGGGGACAAAGGAGGTGCAAACTGCAGTTCGTGCAGCACTACAAAGGAAGATCCCACGCCAACAGAGAACAACTCAGCGAGTTGAGCGTCACAGGATAGAGTGCTGGGGACCTGGGCCAGGCTGTGCATGAAGGAATTTTGCATAGAGTGCACAGAGGCCTCAGGAGGTGAAGAAGACGTGGTGCACAGGTGTACCATTGTTCTCAGGGAAGGCAAGGTCTTACCTCCTCCAAATTGGGACAGCAGGACCTCAGGACAGTCTGTGTCGAAGGGGTCCACCACCTGTGTTCCAAGGAGCATGCTCGTCACCAGGAGAGGAGTCCAAGAGAACCAGTCGTCAGTTTAGAAGGTGCCTGCGTGAGCAGGGAAGTGACTCCGTCACTCCGCTGGAGATTTCTTTGGTCCTTCTGGTGCAGGGTGAAGAGAGGGAGCCCCCAGAGCGTGCACACCATGGAAACTGTTGCAGTTGCTGGCTGAAGTTGCAGAGGAAAAGTAGCCCTTCTGTATACTTTGTTGCTGTTACAGCGGTTCCTGGAGCAGTCTGCGGTCGATCCAAGGTCAGAGGATGAAGTAGTAGTTGCAGAGAATTCCTGTTGGAAACTTGCAAGTAGAATATGAAGAGAAACCCACACGAGAGACCCTAAATAGCCCTGAGAGGTGGATTGGCCACCTTATCAGGTATGGACCTATCAAGAGGGGTCTCTGACGTCAACTGCTGGCACTGGCCACTCAGAGGCCTCCAGAGTGTCCCCAAACCTTGGAAAACAAGATGGCTCAAGTCTGGGACACACTGGAGGAGCTCTGGGCACCAACCCTGGGGTGGTGATGGACAGGGGAGTTACCATTGTGAGGCTACATATAGATATTGACCTATAAACAGTGCACACGTGTAATGGCATCCCTGCACTCACAAAGTCCAGGGAATTGGTCCTGGACTGCATGGGGGCACATTTGCTAGTGCAAGGGTACCCTCACACTTTGTAACTTTGCACCTAGCCTTCAGTAACTGAAGGTTAGACATATAGGTGACTTATAAGTTACTTAAGTGCAGTGCTAATGGCTGTGAAATAGTGTGTGCACTATTTCACGCAGGCTGCAGTGGCAGTCCTGTGAAAGGGTTTGTCTGAGCTCCTTATGGGTAGCAAAAGAAATGCTGCAGCCCATAAGGATCTCCTGGAACCCCAATACCCTGGGTACCTAGGTACCATATACTAGGGACTTATAAGGGGGGTCCAGTGTGCCAATTAAACTTGGTAAATGAAGTCACTAGCCTATAGTGACAAATCTTGAAGCAGAGAGACCATAAGCACTGAGGTTCTGGTTAGCAGAGCCTCAGTGACACAGTTAAGCACTACTGACAACACAGACATTAGGCCACAAACTATGATCACTGGGGTCCTGGCTAGCAGGATCCCAGTTAGACAGGCAAAACACACTGACATATAGGGTTTTCACTATGAGCACTGGGGTCCTGGCTAGCAGGATCCCAGTGACACAGTAAAAACACACTGACACACACTCACAAACAGGCCAAAAGTGGTGGGTAACCATGCTAGAAATAGGCTACTTTCTCACAAATGGTGTGTTCACACCAAGTGATTTGACCAGGTGTCAATGAGAACAGTTCTGAGAACTGTCCAAGGAGATTCCTGCAGTCTTCCTTTTGTAACTCAGGGAGGCTGTCAGCAAGGACTACCCCATCAACTGAGCCATCAGCTGCAGTGTGGGAGAAGAGGTCAGGAAGAGGGTCACTCTCTTCTTCCTGTCCCTCATCAGTGGCCATGATCAGGGTCATATCAGCCCTGTCATAGTAGGGCTTTAGGTGGGTCACATGAAGCACCCTGAGGGGGCTTTTGGGGGTGCCTAGGTCTACCAGGTAGGTACACTCACCCTTTCTCTCCACTATTGTGTCAGGATCATTCCACTTGTCCTGGAGTACCACAGGCTCCAGGATCCACACTTTCTGTCCTGGCTGGTATATAGTCAGTACAGCCTTCTGGTCATGCCATTGCTTTTGCAGCTCCTGGCTGGCCTGAAGGTTTTTAGTGGCCTTCTTCATATACTCAGCCATCCTAGATCTGAGGCCAAGTACATAGTCCACTATGCCTTGCTTGGGAGGTTGCTCCCAGCCTTCTCTTACAAGAACAAGAGTGTACAAACAGAAGCTCAAATGGGCTGTAGCCCACACCCTTCCGAAGGACCTCCCAATAGGCGAAGAGGAGGCATGGCAATAGGGCATCCCATCTCCTCCTGAGTTTTTCAGAGAGTCCCATGATCATGCCTTTCAGAGGTTTATTAAACCTCTCTACCAAACTATTGGTTTGAAGGTGGTAAGGGGTGGTAAACTTATAAGTAACACCACATTCTTTCCATATTGTTTTTAGGTATGCATACATGAATTTTGCATCCCTGTCTGACACTCCCCCTTTAGGAAACCCACTCTTGAAAAGATGCCAAGAAGGGCTTTGGCCACTGCAGGAGCTGTAGTGGTCCTAAGAGGAATAGCTTCTGGGTACCTGGTGGCATGGTCCACCACCACCAGTATAAACCTGTTCCCCAAGGCTGTGCAAGGGTCTAGGGGGCCAACAATATCCACCCCAACCCTTTCAAAGGATACCACAACAACTGGAAGTGAGATTAAGGGGCATTTTGGGTGCCACCTGTCTTGCCACTGGCTTGACAGGTGACACAAGAGTGACAAAACTCCTTTGTGTCTTCTGACATATGGGGCCAGTAAAAGTGAGGAACAGGTCTGCCCCATGTTTGCTTTGCCCCAGGTGACCTGCTAGGGGAATGTCATGTACTAGGGTTAACAAACATTATCTGTACTGCAGAGGGCCCACCTACCTCCTGGTGGCACAGGTTTGGGTTCCCTTGGCTGTGAGTACAAGAGGTTGTCTTCCCAATACACCTTGTGGGTGCCACTGATGTCCCTTGCTTTTTGAGTGACAGCTTGCTGCTTCAAGTCCTCCAGTGTGGAACAAATCTTTTGTGCCCTACTGAACTCCTACCTGGCAGGCCCCCATGCACCTAAGAGCTCAGCTGTGTCAGCTTGTAGCTCCTCTGGTGTAGGTTCTGCCAAGGGAGTGGATTCTTCCCCCTCTGGGGTTGAATCCTCACTGGAGGCTGGAGTAGAGGACACTTTTTCGCCCTTTCTACTCTTATTTTTGGGAAGTTCTAGGGCCATTGTTCCAGGCTCCAAGTTTCCCTGATCTTTCTTCTTTTTGGCATGTGCTCTTGTGAGGGCAAAAAAATGCCCTGGGATGCCCAGTATTGCTGCATGAGCTTCCAACTCCACTTCAGCCCAAGCTGAAGTCTCCAAGTCGTTCCCTAGTAGATACTGTACAGGTAGGTCTGTGGACACTACAACCTTTTTAGGACCAGTAACCCCCACACACCCTCCCCAGCTGAATTCAACAACTGCCATAGAGTGGCACACAGTGTTGTTTTGAGCATCAGTTACTTGGTACTGGTGACCAAGTAGGTGTTGCTCAGGAGACACCAGTTTTTCAGTCACCATAGTGACACTGGCACCTGTGTCCCTGCATGCCTCAGCCTCAACACCATTTATCAGATGTTAAGGGGACAGGCAGCAAGGGTGGCAAAGTCAATGTCCCCATCAGAGACTAACACTGCTTCAGTGGTCTCTCTAACCAACCTAGATCCCACCACAGTCCATAAAGTGAGCCTAGCTACACCCTTAGGCATGACTACTGTTAGTAGCCCACCACTACTGCTATTTCTAGGGGCACTAGAATTAGAAGTGGGTTTGGTAGTGGTAGTTGGCTTGGTACATTTTTTAGGGCATGAGCTGCCTCCCGGCCTATGGCCTTTGTTCTTACAGACATAACACCAAGGCTTTTTGAAGCTGGAGGAAGAGGATTTGCCTCCATCCCCAGAGGAATTTTGTGGGCTTGATGAACACTCTGGATTTGTCCCCTCCCTTCTCCTGGTGCTTACCTGTATCTTTCTTAATGTCGTCACCCCCTGTGTGAGTTTTCCTACTCACCCTGGTAAGGACCCATTTGTCTACCTTCTTGCCCAATTCTTGGGGAGAGGTCAGATCAGAGTCCACCACGTACTGATGCAACAAGTCAGACACACAGTTATTCAAAATGTGCTCTCTCAAGATTAGGTTGTACAAGCCGCCTCAGCTTGGCCTCCTCCAGTCTCAGCTACCTGAGCTCGCTGTCTAGGGAATCCTTATCAGATGTTGAGCAGTGTGTCCCCTCAGATACTGAAGAGACATAAGAGTGGGCAGAGGAAGATCTGTCCCTATTGTTAGTCACCCTCTCAACCATCCCTCTGGGTACAAAGGGAGGCCTACTTGTACGGCTTCCCCTCCCACTACCAGTAGTTCTCTCAGCTGGGCTGGGGGTTTACTAGGGGCTCTCTGATCCTCTGAGGGGCCCTGCTGACCCTCCTCAGTGTTTAGATCCTGTCTTTTTAACACTGGGAGGTACGATTGTGCATCCTCCTCCCCCTCCTGACTGCCAGCATTGTCCTGGTCAGCCTGGAGCAGGAGGCCTAGGAGCAGACTCTTGTTAGGGTTCCTACCTGTCTTCATTTTTCTATCTGAACACAACTCTCTCAACTCTTGGAAAGTGAGGCCCACATATTGTGAGTCCATGGCCTGAGTTGTGTTCTCTGCTGAAGACATGGTGTGTTGTTAGAGTGGTGTAGGTGTTCCTAACTACTCTAACTCTTAGGCTCCCTACTGAAGTTTGGAACAAGAGCTATGCCAAACCCCTAGCTTATCCAAACTTGGGGGATGAATTCCCTGACACTAAGTACAGTCTGTAACCACTAGTCAGTAAGTGGTCGTTCCTGTGGAAAGTACCAAATGACAGAGTGGTAAGGCAATTGCAAGTGCTTATCCCACTGCTGCACCACTAATGTAGGAATCTGACCTGGTGTGTGGTGAGTACCTATGGTATTATCACCTTATACCAGGTCCAGATATCCCCTTATTAGTGAAGTGTAGGCAGTGTCTACAAGCCAGGCTCTCTAGAGGTGGCTGTGGATGAGCAGCCAAGGCTTTTCTAGGAGACATGTAAAGCGAATGCAATACCACTGTAGTCACAAAGCACTTACACACATAAACGAACCACACAGTGTTACAAAAATAAAAGTACTTTATTTTAGTGACACAAGTACTAAAATACTAGATGGGCAATCAGGAAATAGGCATAAAAAGTAATAGTAAACAGTGAAAAGCAATAGGCAATACTGACGGCCTAGGCGGAGACCAAACTATATACTAAGAAAGTAGAACGCCAAGGTTGGGTCCCCACCCAAGGAAGTGGAATCGATAGAGGGGAGATGGAGGTACTAGGAAACACCAAAGGTAAGTACTGATGTACCCCCCAGCGACCTGGAGGAAAGAGGTAAGTTACTGATTCTACCCAAACCAGTCCATAGGACTTTAGAGAAGGATATTGCAAGACCCAGACAAGACTGCAAGCAACAAAAGGTGGATCCTGAAAAAGGAAGATCTGGACAAGAAGGGGATCAAGTCAATTTCCAGTTGGAGTGTCCCGTGGTGGCAGGAGCAACTACCCACCCGTCTGTGAATGCAGGAGTTGGTTGACGTAGAGACGAAGATGGACAGCAATGCAGCACTGGAGCAGGGTGATGCAGTCGACGTCCCATGCTGATTGAAGGATTACAGTCAGTCTGTAGTGTGGAAAAACCACCAACAAGCCTTGGCAAAGGCAAATGTTGTAGTTGGAGAAAAGTGGAGCTGCTGGGGACCAGCAAGGTCCAGGGGGGACTCAACCCAAGGGGAAGTCCCAAGCAACCTTCAGCAGTGCAGAGAGTCCAAAGAAAAGGAGGCAGTCCCCACAGAAGACCCACAGGCAAGGAGTCCAGGAGTCGCAGAGAGGCCCATGCAGCACACATGAGGAGAAGTCTCACGTCGCAGGAGAAGCACACAGAGGGCTCTGTGTCACAGGGAAAAGTGCTGGGGGCTGGGGCTACACGGAGCCTGAAAACCCGTGGAGGAGATGCCAACAAGCTGCAAGAGACACAGTGCATGGGGGTACGGTAGTGCTTGGGAAGGCAAGGGTTTACCTTCACCAAAGTTGAATAGCTGGCAGAGAGGACCAAGGTGACCACCACCATGATGCAGGATCCACGGAGCTCAAGATGAGAGTAGATCTGCGCAGCTGGTCCTTGTAGCTGTTGGTGCCAGCAGATGCGGGGGAGTGACTCCTTCACTCCGAAGGAGATTCCTTCTTGTTTCTTGTGCAGGCTGAGGACTTGCTGCCCTCAGAGGATGCACAGTTGGGGAAATGCTGCAGTTGTTGGAATGAGCCGGAGAAACAATGTTGCAGTTCAAAGTAATCACTGTTGCTGCAGATTGTAGGTTCCTGTGGAGTCCAGTTGCAGTTCCAGTGGCCAGAAGTAGAAGTAAACAGTCCACAGGAGTTCTGCTGGAGTCTTGCCCATCAAATCTGAGGAACCACCCAAGAGGAAGAACCTAAATAGACCTGGAAGGGGGATTGGTCACCTAGCCAGGTGACCACCTATCAGGAGGGGGCTCTGATGTCACCTGCCTGAGCTGGCCACTCAGATGCTCCCAGAGGCCTCTGCCCACCTTGTATTCAAGATGGCAAAATCAAGGAGCCCTCTGGAGGAGCTCTGGGCACCACGCCTAGGGTGGTGATGGACAGGGGAGTGGTCACTCCCCTTTCCATTGTCTAGTTTTGTCCTAGAACAGGGACTGGAGGCCCCTGAACCGGTGCAGACTGGTTTATGCAAGGAGGGCACCAAATGTGCCCTTCAAAGCATTCCAGTGGCTTGGGGAGGCTAACCCTTCCAAGCGGGGCTGGTGGGCTCAGCCGCAATAGAGACCTATTTGAGTCTTTGGCTCATTTGCGGTTGTTAGGCAACTGAAAGGTGTCACACGCTACTCGGGACTCCCGACACTCACGGTAGCGAAGAAGCAGTGATCCCAGGCACTGGTCTCACCGAAGAGGTATCCTTTCTTGACCCTCAGGAAACTGGAGCATGGGGATAACCAAGGCATGATGCAGATGTGCTCACGGGGAGGCATGGTGGCACTGGTGCGATTATGTGCACCACGCTCAATCCCTCGACCGCTCCAGTGGTGACAGGCATGCTCAGGCAACTCAGAGCACTAAGCCTGGCCACAGGATGAAGTCCCTGTCACACAATGTCCTTGATGTCCCTAAGATCTCGGAGGAGAACAGAGGGCAAGCCAACAAGCCATTGGAGTGACTCAGGGAGCAGAGGTTGTAGAGGCAGGCTCAGTTACCCCTCACTGCAGAGGTAGCAGGCAGCAGGCCAACACAGCAGAGCACAGTGCAAAGTGGCAGTTACTCCTGGCATACAGCAATCAGCAGGCCAACACAGCAAAGCAAGTGGCAAATTGTCAGTCCCTCCTGGCAGCATAGCTCCTTTTGGTTGCAGAGTCTCCTCAAAACCCCAAAGTGAATTAGTTTGGTGGGGTTTAAGGTCTAGTACTTATACCCAAAAAGGCATTTGATGTAGAGGAGACTTCATTCTAGCCCTGTCTGCTAGGTTATCTGTAGGGGGTACTCAGTCCTGTATGTGGAGACAGGACACCACCTATTGAAGTATAAGTGCTAATCCCTCCCCTTTCCTCTGCCCAGGAAGACCCATCAGTACGCAGGTGAATGCATATGCAGCTGAGTGTCCTGTGTTTGTGTCTGTCTAAAGGGAATTCACAAAGTGTAGCTGTCACCCAGTCTAGACCAGATGTGCATTCAGAGACAGGCTAAGGCTCAGATTGGTTAAAGTAAAAAAATGCCAACTTTTTAATTAAAAGTGGCATTTTCAGACTCACAATTTAACATTTGACTTCACTGTGAGTTGTGATCTTAAATTGAGTGTCCAGAGACACCAAACTCTATATTTCCATCTTCTCCCAATTCAGAATTACACTTAAAAGATGTTGTAAGGCATCACCAATGTTAATCTATGGGAGAGATAGGCCTTGGAGCAGAGAAAAACGTATTTAAGAGGTTTTTTTGACTGCCTGGACATGATAAACTAAAAAGTACATGTTCAACTTTTTACATACACTGCACTCTGCCCTTGAGGCTAGCAAGGGCCCACCTTAGGGATGACTTATATGTAATAAAAAGGAAGGTTTGGCCTGGCAAGTGTGTGCACTTGGTAGGTCGAAATGACAGGTTAAAACTGCACACACAGGCTCTGCAGTGGCAGGCCTGAGACATGTTTGAAGTGCTGCAGGCTCATTAGCTGTATTTCATTTACAGGCCCTGGGCACACTTAGTGCACTTAACTAGGAAATTAGTCCTACACGTAAATTAAATATGCCAATTGAGAATACACCTATGTTACCATGTTTAGTGTACAGAGCATCTGCACCTTAGGGTTGGTCAGCGGTGGTAAAGTGCACAGAAACCTAAAAGCCAGCAAAGATGATTCTGAAAAACAGGTCAGAGGGCAAAAAGTTAGGGAAACCCACACCAAGGATGGCAGGTCTAACACACCTCAACAAATGCCATGGCCTATAAAATATGTGACTTGTTACGAAGAGTGGTTTTGAACTTTGCTGTGGGGAATATGGCACAATCCACCTGTTGCTGCCTCAGAGGTTTAATAACAGAAGCAAACTTCCTCCTACCTTTTTGAACAGCACTTGTAATGTCTAGGGAAAAGCTTATCTGATGAATATTCAGCATAGTCCCATAAACATCCCTGGTAGCTCGCAAAATGGTGCCCTAGTCCCATTAGTTGAACAAAAGTATGTCATCAGTATAGCATATGTTCTGTTTAATGTTCATCAAATCAAGCGTATCTGTCACAATGCCGAACTTGTAAGACAGCATGCTCCACAATGACTTCATTTCGGGCAAAAATCTTATTTGAAAAGTAGCTATCATCGATGCTAGAGGTAGCGAAGCAGCCATTTTCAGTATTGCCCTTGGTGAAGGGGTGCTATTACTAAATGGGAAAAAACTGTTCCCAATGATTTTCCTAACAACTTCGAAGGGCTTCAAAAAGGAACTCCACCCACAGCAACAAGGTTACCAAGAAAAAAAGGATGAAAAATAAAGATTAAAGAAAGGAATATAAATTCACACGGAACAAAGCCAAAGTTGCCTTAAGAGCATTTGGGGCCAGATGTAGCAACTTTGCAAATTGTGACTTGCAATTTGCAATGCAGAACGGTGTCTCAGACACCGTCTGCGAGTCGCTATGGGGTCGCAAAGACCCACCTCATTAATATTAATGAGGTGGGTCGCAAATTACGGCCCCATAGCGACTATGGGCACTCACGGATATGGAGGCCTGCTGTAGTCAGCAGACCTCCATGTCCGTGACTGCTTTTAAATAAAGCAGTTTTTTTTTTTCAAGTGTAGCCCGTTTTCCTTAAAGGAAAACGAGCTGCACTTAAAAAAAAATACGAAATCTTTTGTTTCGGAATTTTTTCAGGGCAGGTAGCTGCCCTGAAAAAATAATTTGAGGTCCTGTCACAAAGGGGAAGGGGTCCCATGGGGACCCCTTCCCGTTTGCGAGTGGGTTACCATCCACTTCAAGTGGATGGTAACTGCGACTCCATTTGCGACCGCGTACTCCGTCTCGCAAATAGGAAGGGAACACCCCTTCCTATTTGCGACTCTGAAATGCATTTTGCGAGTCGGTCCCGACTCGCAAAATGCATTTCTGCATAGCAAACTCAGGTTTGCGACTCGCAAACCGTTTGCTACATCTGGCCCTTGGTGACTTCCCGATGGTATTTAACTATATTCTAACTAGAGAAATGCCAACTCGCCAAGCTTGCATGCCTGTGTTACCAACAGTGGACACGTGATAGCAGCAGAGTGACTTGCATGTGAAGAAATGAAGCTGAGAATTACCCAACCATAACAGTGGCGACGTAATGGCAATTAAATGACAGTGCATCTGTCTTCGGTATGCTGGCATGCACAGGCTCTTGACTCCTCTCTCTGGTCGAATGTACCCAATAGAGAACACACCCCATTATCAATCTAAGAGGCTTTATTGTGGACATAAAGGGCTCCAACACAGCTTCAAGCACTGCTCAGGGTTACCATTCATCTCCCTTCAGTTATTTTGTTTCTACAGTGACCTGCTCCATGAATCAGCGATTCTGAAGTCTAAGTTTCAAACTGCGGTGCTATCTATTACCTGAAACATGCTCTTCCAGAGTTCTGCAGAAGGAACCAGGGCTTTGCATAGGATGCAAAAGTGTGTGTGTGGTTGGGAGAGGGATGTGGGCGTTGGGGGGAAAGGAGGTTGGGTCTCTAAAAGGGATGTGGCCAAAAAAGGCGTAACTACGAATCCGTTATAAAAGTGGGCTTTGTAATTAACGGAATGGAATAAACATGTGAACTAGAATCGTCTGATTAACTCAGTGTGACCGCTAATTCTATATACTGAATGTTGTATTTTCTGTGACTGCGTCTAAACATATCACAGAACATCAAAGAACAGCAAGCAAAACCTATTGCCTTTGCCAGTGCTGCCTGGACTGATTTGTATACATTATCAGACAAGTGAGTACCAACAATTTTACCGCTGTGAATAATTAGCATTGAAAATGTTTAAATTCTGGAAATTATAAGTTCGGGAAAATTCTATAAATGCGAGGTTATGAATTAAGCTTTGCAAACATCTGTAGCAGGGGCGTCTTCTGTTTGCCTCAAACACTCTCGTTGTCTACTTCTCGTCCTTTCCTTATGCACTCTCCAGCAGAACACTGAGGCAGCTAATCCTGAAGCCAACTCGGGCCTCTTTAATCCATTTACAGACACTCCCTCCCCCTCCAGCTCACGCTTGCAGCTTTCTGCTTTCTACCGTTGTCCTTTTTCGTTTTTCTCTCCCTTCGTCTCTCCCATTTGTGTCTTTTGAAGCAGAAAAATAAATGTCGGTGCTCTGCACCGGAAACCACTGGCTCAAATTAAGCACTGCTCCTGCACATTGCTATCTTTTCGCTCTCTCCTTTTGCGTGTACTTACTTGATTTATTTTTTCCACATCAGCATCCTATCTCTTCACATAACCTCTCCTAAAACAAGACCTGCATTTTGTTTCCTTTGCCACTGCCAATACATATGGGGTAAAGTATCCCCTGTAGAACATTAAAGGCTTTTGGAAGTCACCAATCCCTAGTGACTTGTTCTCTATATGAAAGAGATAGTATAATTACAGACAGGAAGAATAAAAGCGGAATCTAGTGCGAAATCAAACCAACACATCAAAAAGCAGCTACTGATTTCTTGCTAAATATATCAGTTTAATGTAAGTCAAAAGAAATGCTGAGGCTCAAAATGTGTATAGAAGGCTAAGAGTTTCTATTTTTTCTGTAATTACCCTAAGTGTGCAAAGATAAATGTAGTACCATACACATATCCTTCCTACTCAACACTTTGTTTTAGAAAAACATTTCAGAAGAAGGAAACGCCAGTTCTGTTTCCTTGTTTAAACAGCATCTGTAATTTTGCGCCATGACTAGCTTTTCTCATTGGCCGCTGGCTCTGGCAGCAGTTGTGACACAAGAGGAGCTATGTCTTTTCTTTATTACATGCAACTAGAGACATCACTATTTGCTTGTAATAATGAAATTAGAGACTGGATCCAATGTATTTTACATAAATATACTTCTTCACATTAATTCACATAGAATTATAATTGCGATTGGTACATACGTGACCATCACTTTGTTTGCTCTACAGAGAGGCCCAGGATTGGATGAGCATGTTGCCTGAGCACCTCTAAGAGTAGTGACAGGTAATTAGAAGTCTCACATATTACATTAAAAAAATAACACTGCAGAAACACATTTGGAAAATGGAAATACTCATAAGAAATTGGGATGTATATCATGTAACATAAGGCAGAGTTTGTGAAATATAAGCAGGGCCTACATCACTGACTTGGGTTCTTGCATTCACAGTCAAGAAATAAATCAGTGTTTTACCTGAAAAGTTAAGGAGATGAATGTATGGGGCTGTAAGGGACACGTTTGAAAGTCACATTTTAGTTACTGATAGATCTGTGTGCTGGCAGGACCCACCGATTTAACACCATGTAGGGAACCTTGCAGAGATCTGGCTAAAATATGTAGGAGAGCAGGCCACTGGAGCTGCATCCCTGGAAAGCCACAGGTAGTAATGCTAGTAATCTTCACAAAAAGTGAATGCAGGCTGGGACTATGTGGAATTTTGAAATCTTAAAAACACTGCTTCTTTATGTTATACTATGTTGAACTTTGAAATCTTAAAAACACTAGTAGAATAAAGAAATCTTGCCAACATGAAAAAACGGACAGTTGTCCCAATCCAGAAGTGACTTCACTTCCGTTACCAGGACTTCCCCCTCAGTGCTTAATTTGTAAATAAAAGCGTGCCGGTGCCCAATGCCCTCCTCTTAAATACGCGGCTGCTGCAATTAAATGTGCGAACAAGGAATACTGAAGCAGTGTAATCCTGAAGCCATCTGAGGCCTCTTCAATCTATTTACAGCTCCTCCCTGCCCCTTCAGCGCACTACTGCAGCTTTATGCTCTCTCCCTTTGTGACACTTTTTCATTTTTCTCTTCCTCCGTCTTTTCCAAATGTGTCTTTTGCTTGCAATACATGCTTGAGGCAGAAAATTAAGTGCTCTGCACTGGAAACAACAAGCACAAATTAAGCACTGTTCCTCCCTGGAAATGGTGTCACGTTCGTGGGGATCACATGACCATGTTGAGTCACGTGTGTTGTGACATCACCCTAGTTACGTGTTAGTCACATGCTCATGGCCCTAACCACATGGCTAGGGCTATGCGGCAAACCCCAGCAACCCAGAGCCCTTGGAGATAATGTGACTATGTGGTGATGTAGAAGAGGATGCCTCCCCCTTTTGATGCGTAGAATACATATAAGGAGTCTCCTCAGCAGCCTATGCCAAACCTTGGAACCCCCTCCAGAAAGAGATTGTTCGGTCGTTATGAAGAGATGCAGCCACCTCACCAAAAAGACGTCCTCTGATGCTGTTTTGAACACTATACATGGATATTTTCGTAGCCTGACATCCGCGATGATGGAGCAACCCGTGCAGCAAAGACGGTGGTCATGATGTCACTGGTTTTGACAAGGAGCTCTGCCGCCGGTTTGAATAGTTCAGCCTCAAGGATTTGCTTCAACTGATATCCCCTATTAAGGGCTCCAGCAGCAGCAGCGAAGCCTCAAGTACCGAAACAACGTCTGAAAGAAATTTAATCGAAATGGAAGATGGTGAAGAATCTATAACAGCTCCTAACTCTCCTGTCTATGAAGATATGGGTTTTCTGGAGGAACCGGCTCCAGAGGCTGTCGTCGTGCATCAGACTGCACAAACTCTGATGCCGATTATGCCTCGATGGACCTCAGCGACTCTCAAGATTACAGAGCCTCCGCCACATCCGTTGAAAATGACGAGGTTAGTAAAGATAATTATAGACACTTATTTACACTGTATATACAGCTTTATTTAAAAATGTTAACTAATAGTTGTCTTTCCTTTTTTTGAATCATAGAAAGCATCAGCAAAAAGCACTGTAGTAGAGGGGACACCAGCAACGGTTAATGCCATAAACGTTTACTGCTTATGCTGTTCAAAACAGACTGAAAGTACCACAATCCAAAACAAAGAGCCTCATAAGAAATGTGTTTGTAAATACAATATTACAGATTTTTAAAAGGAAGCCCAAGGAGTCCCTAAGATGACATATGGCCTGTTAAAGATTTTTTTGCGTTTGTTTTGAACGCTTGTCTCAAATGTGACTTTTATATTCTCTGTTACGGCCATATAATTAACGATCCGCAGCAGGGTTCTCACAAGTGTCTTTACACCTCATATATGTCAAGAATAATTTGTAGTGTATGTAACTTGCTAGACCCACACAAAGTGTTTAAACTGTAAAGGTTGGCGCATGGTTTGTCAGAGGTGAGGAAAATGTCCACCGCAATATGATCAAGATCTTCTTGACCACATTCAAAGCGATCTGATGCATATGCAAACGGAGCTCAAAACTCAGTCGGATGCAAGGTTTGTGTACATATTTTGTAAAAAGGATAACAGAAAGGGCTATAGAAAGGAGTATGTACAATATTTATTTAATAAAAAGGCAACGAGTTGGCTCAATAGCCCCAGGAAAACTGTTGTGAAAATGATGAGTCCCAAAGGTAGCGTGTCATGAATTTATTATTTAACATTACATACTTACTTTTAGGACAAGCATTAGAATGTCAGTGCATGAGCTGATTCTAAGTTATGTACGGGATACGTATGTATTGCAAGATTGATATATGTGTTGCTTAAAGAAAGAATAGCCAAAATACAACTTGCAACTCTTTGCTATCTAAAACATGGTGATCCGCTCATTGTGTTGCAGTATGACAATCCAATGTGCATAGCCAACTTGTGTGTCCACTGGTGGCTGCTTACAATGGATGAATACTGAAGCACATACAAACAACATGTGCAGGAGTTAACACTATCACCGATGAACAGCTTACATATCCCCTTGGAACGCTTGATTTAAGATTATTACCGAAATAAAGGTTTTGTGTTGTATGAGAGAGAATTGTATGATCTTTAGAATGCTGTCAGTATGCTAAGTGTACAAACAGCAGCTCCAAAGACGGAAGGGCCCTAGAACCACTAGTATCCTGTATGGATGCCTGTTTTATGGATTAGGGGACTTGACCAGAGGACAGGGACCCACGTCCTCTAAGGCAAAGCAGTATACAAAAAAGGTGAAGTCCCACTTTGAAAGTTATTGATTTTATTATTATGCAGACACTGTAGTCCCAGTTATACAATCAGTCACTGGTTAACAAAACAGGGTATACGGTCCAAGGTCCAAACATTATATAATATCCAAGGAAAAAAGGAGAATCAGCAAACACGTGTTTCGCCCCCTCTGGCTATGTATTTGCCGGGGCTTTCTCAAGGCTGAAAATAAACAGAAATAACAGATTGCAGTTCAAAACTATTTATGAAAGGGTGAGATGTCATTAAGACACCATCAAGAAGGTGAGCTAGAAGAGGAAGTCCCATGCATAAGTCATTAAAAGTGTGCTCAGTCCAGATATGGAATAGTTAGAACCAAGTATTGAATAAAAAAGATGATACGTAGGTGCTGAATGGTGACTGTAGTCAGACCCTGATGTATTGAAAGTCCAAGAGAGTAAAAGAGCAATCAGTGGCATTACAAATGTGTTCTCAGCGTGAAATAGTGGTGGAAAAGAAAGAGCGGTGGGAAATAGAACAAACAGTCCGTGATTATCTTCTAAGATCCCAAAAGAACAAAAAAGTGTATAAATTATCGATTATTGGTTATCCCCTAGGTGAGCTTGTGCTCAGAAATGAAAAATATAAGTGCTCGGGTGCAAGCAAAACAAGAAAAACATACTACACGCGAAACAACAGACATGTATTGATTACAGACTAAAATAGTCCTTTTCTGTAAGGCAACAAATAGTCTATCTGTAGGAACATTCATGGTTTGGCAAAAGTGTATTGTACAATTTATATAGAACAGTCAGATTAGTTCAAGAGTAAGGGATACACGCAACAATATTAAGAACCAGTTACATGAGATGAATTACACAATTGTTTATGTACAGTATAAAGTAGAAACGCCGTATGATTTGGAATACAGAAAAAACATAACACTATTCGAGATGAAAAGCTCGTCTGTGGAATTTAAACAGAGGAGAAAAAAGAAGAAAAGAAAAATGCTACATGAAGGTTCATTAAATGTAGCATATTAGACAAAAACAGTAATGTTAGGTGGTGAATGTCGATCAATAAACTCGTAAGTTGACATAGCACACATCTCGTTATATATATATCGTAGTTCAGGTACGACAATAAGGTGGTCACAATATTCAGAATTAAGGTCCTCCTGTCGTAGGTAACAGAGTTACGGTTATCAAAAAGAAATATCATTCGTTTTGAAAAGCTATAATCTAAGACCCTTACCTCAACTGCTACAGAATTAAAATGCCGTGCAAATACGGCCAAAGATCAAAGTAGAACACGGGGAACAAAACGGGCGCGTCCGCGTCTTGAGTCGCGTTTTAAAAACCCGTGTCAGAGGGAATAAAGTGAACAGAAAGGAAGGACTCACATGTTACGCGCTGGGTAGCGCCATTTTGGTAGAGAAAAGACATAGAAAGATATCATCTGAATGAATCAAGGTAATACATAAATATATGAATGTAGAGGGTTCCGTCTTATCGGAAACTGATTTAGCAAGATCTAGTGTGTGAGCATTCAGAAAGTATAACAGTAATCCATAGAATGCATTTTCGCCACAAATTGGAAAAAACATAGTAGTAATTCAAGAAATTACATTTTCTTTAAACAAACTAAATTCCGATTTTTGCAAGAGGTCAAAGAGTTAGGTTTTGCTGTAAGACTTAGGGGACAGTATAATTGCAGGTACATGAGAAGCGGAAAAGACACAAGATTCCAAATACTTTATGTTAACCAAAAATGCCATTCATAGTCTTTATTAAGCCCTTTGTTGACAGTATCATATTTAATTATTAGGCGACTCTCTTCTTGACGTAGTCGCAAAGGTGTGTTGCCTCCTCTGGGGGAGGGGATAATGCGTCTTAACCCACAGAAAGTAAAAGTACATTGGTGTTGGTGACACTTGTTAAAATGTTCTACCATCGGCGCCTGGATATCAGATTTGTGTGTATATTCCGAAAATGTTCCTGTATGCGAATTTTTAAAGGGCCGTGTCGTACTACCAATGTAAGTCAAATTACAGCGGCACCAAATGGCATAGATGACAAAGATACTGGAACAGTTGATGAAGTCGGTGATCCGATGGGTACAATTATTGATGCTTACTGTTTTAGATTTGGATAAGCCTAATTTGCAAATGGAGCATTTACTGCAGGTATAAAAACCTGCAGGTTTGGGTGGAAGAAAAGTAGTGGAAACTTTGCATTGGAAGAATGAGGGACACAGTTTGTTACGTAGATTCGGTGCCCTCCTGAACCCTATTTGTGGATAGCTAGAGATATATTGGTTAATCGAGGAATTATTCACCAGAAGTGCTAAGTGTACAAATGTATAGGAGGGGTGCTCATGAGGTCCTATAGCCATTGACTTTATAGCTGTAAAAAGTTTAAAACTTGCGACGCTGCAACAAATTATCTGCATGCCCCCCCTATTAATATCTGTACAGTGTGTCATTATATGTATACGTGTGAAAGGCTGTAAGCTCACCACCAACACCGACAAACTGTGCACCATGAAACTGTAAAGTATGCCCTGTTTATGTGTTGGTAACATTCTTTATTTTTAATAAAATGACCTTAGACAAAACCGTTGTCTTTTATTTTATGGGATGGCAGGGCTGACAAACATGACTGTTGGTGGTTTAAGGAAAATGTATTACAATTCAAGAGGGGTGGGAAATTTCGGAAGTGCAGAAGCACTGTTTAGAAGGGCTCTAGATGAAAATGAGCCTGTAAATAGAGCACAGGTGAAGACGTGGTTATCTGGAGAAGAGGTGTATTTACTGCATAAGCCAGTCAGGAACCATTTAGAGAGGAGACTGATCACTGTTAATGCACAGCTAAATTACCAATGGCAGGCGGATATAATCAGTGTTCAAGATCTAGTCAAGTATAATAACGGAGCTCAATATATATTAACAGTGATAGAAGTATTGTCCTAGTATGCCTTTGCGGAAGCGCTAAGCAATAAAACTGGTACTAGCATCACCCCTGCGTTTAAAGACATCTTCAGGAAAGGGCGAACCCCTCAAAAACTGCAAAAACAATAATTTTTAAACAGGTTGATTCAGAAATTATTAAAACAGCATTTTATCAGGCGCACAGAGGAAAAAGCAGCATTTTAATAGAACTTTAAAATCTAAGATGTGGAGATATTTCAAGGCTTACAGCACATACCACTGTGTGGATGTTCTACAGTCATTTATAGATGTTTATAATGCCAGTTATCACAGAACCATCAAAACCATCAAAATGTCTTCCGTAGAGGATAATGCCTTAGAGGTGTGGAGAACGGTGTACAGGTGCTTTTTCAATGCCAAGGTAAAGAAGCCTCTTTTAAAAAAAGATGATCATGTTAGGGTGTCAAAGTGAAAGGGTTCTTTATGGAGGGCTACCAGCAGACTTAGGGCCAGATGTAGCAAAACGGCAATTTGCGACTTGCAAATTGCGAGTCCCTGCGACTCGCAATTTGCAAGTCGCAAATTGCTATGCAGTACGGTGTCTCAGACACCGACTGCGACTCGCTATGGGGTCGCAATGACCCACCTCATGAATATTCATGAGGTGGGTCGCAAATTGCGGCCCCATAGCGAGTATAGGCACTCGCTAACATGGAGGCCTGCTGTCGTCAGCAGACCTCCATGTTCGTGACTGCTTTAAATAAAGCAGTTTTTTTTAAGTGTAGCCCGTTTTCCTTAAAGGAAAACGAGCTGCACTTAAAAAAAAAACGAAACCTTTAGTTTCGGTTTTTTTTCAGGGCAGGCAGTGGTCCCTTGGACCACTACCTGCCCTGAAAAAAATGTTTTGGGTCCATTCACAAACTGGAAGGGGTCCCGTGGGGACCCCTTCCAATTTGCGAGTGGGTTACCATCCACTTGAAGTGGATGGTAACTGCGATACCCTTTGCGACCGCATATGCGGTCGCAAATGGTATTGCATTCCATTCCGAATCGCAAATAGGAAGGGAACACCCCTTCCTATTTGCGATTCTGAAATGCATATTGCGAGTCGGTACCGACTCGCAATATGCATTTCTGCATAGCAAAGAGGCATTTGCACCTCGCAAACGGCGATTTTCGCCGTTTGCGACGTGCAAATACTTTGCTACATCTGGCCCTTAGAGATTAAATATTTATAGTGGAGAGTGCAAAGCTTAAAGAAGATGTATATATTCACTGGATAAAGGACTACGACATATAAACAGTATTGGGTGACTTTTACAACGAAAAGTTACAAAAGGTCCCGCACAATCCAAACAGGGTGTACAGGGTTGAAAAGATTCTGAAACGGAAAGGTAGCGGGCTAATAAACAGGCCTTCGTCAAACGGAGGGGGTGGCCCGATAAATCTAACAGTTGGGTGCTGGACAGTTCTCTGCAGGACGTGTGAGCATGATGCGTTCTGAAGGAGACAATTTGGAGGTAATGTCATTTTATATCACCTTGTCATCCAATGCTTCAAAGGTCATTTTTCCTGACAATTGAATTTCTAAATATACCGTGGAACTTGCTGAACCTGTGGACCTAAATGGGGGCTGAGAGGTAGCCCTAACCGAAATCCAATACCTGAGAACCTGGAATACATTTACTAAGCTTGAGGCTAAATTTACATTAAAGCATGATCAGGACCCGTGGATCATCCATGCGGGCTTTCCTCATGGCTATTACCCCAGCATCACTGTGGTGGTCGAAGCCATCAACAAATACATAGCCAGCATCAAAACGTATTTGAATATTCAGTGAGAATTAGATTACGATAGAAGGAAGGTGTTTCTTAAAGCTCCAAATCGCGATTCAGAGTTTAGCAGTACAGGTAAATTAAAAAGGGTATTAGGCACAGTACAACATATAAAAAGCCAAGTAGAACTGGACCCCTTGTGTCCCGATATTAATGGGGGGGTTCTATACACTCTATGTGTATAGCAATATTGCAGAGCCACAAAGGGTCGGGATAGTTATTCACCATTGTTAAGTTGAAGGGGGAAAGAAACACATTGATTAATGTTCAACATATCAAACCCGACTACGTAGCAATTTAAAAAAAACATTTAGGCCCTCATTACAACCCTGGCGGTCAAAGACCGCCAGGGTTGTTTCGTCGATTGCACCGCCAACAGGCTGGCGGTGCAATCCTGGGAATTACGCACCGCCGGGACCAGTGGTTTTCCGCCACATTGGTCCCAGCGGATTTAATCATCCAGGGCAGCGCTGGATTACGAGTCCCCCTCCCGCCAGCCTTTTCATAGCGGTAGGAACCGCCATGAAAAGGCTGGCGGAAAGGGGAGTCGCGGGGCCCCCGGCACAGCCCCATGGAGCTTTTCACTGTCTGCACAGCAGACAGTGAAAAGTGCGACGGGTCACGCGTCGTACCGCCGCAGCACCACCGGCTCCATTTGTAGCCGGCTCCTGTGTTGCGGCTGACATCCCCGCCGGGCCGGCGGGCGGAAACCCGCTCTGTACAAGGACTATGACAGACACCAGGTCGGGTATGGAGGGCCACCATTCTTTCAAGGGTCTCCCGTTATGCATGGGGCAGGACTGGGATGTGTCATCCGTAAATTGTTTAGAAGAGCTATGCCTTTCTTGAGAAGAGTCTACTAATATGCAAAACTCACATTAAAGTGGTGGCCATGAACATTGCCCAGGATGTGGTGGGATCTGTGACTTCTGCTGTCACCGAACACATGAACAAACAACCCCAAGAAGAGCGGGATTTGTGTACAGACCAAGCACACATATTAAAAGGACGCAAAGGGCTTTGAGGTGCAGGGGGCTGCCAGTGCCCTATTAAAAAAGCAGAAGGTCTCCCAAAGGCACTCACAAAAGAAGATCTGTAAGGCGTAAGAGAGCCTCGAAGAACAAGAGAACACCTGCTAACATAAATATAAGAGTGGATGGTACCAACATACTGGCTGCTGCTAAAGCGGCGACAATTGCTTACCCCATCGCAACCATGTTTAATCAGGTGGCGATCGACTCATAACCCAAAGTGATTATATGCATACCTACAGAGCATACATTGAGAGCATTCTAAATTACAGCAGCAATGCCTTGGAAACGCAGCTTTCAGCAGGACTCTTCTACAAGAATACTTTTGCACATTCTGAAGACAAGTAGCTGGATGGCAACAATAAAGGTTTTGTAAAAAGGGCGAGCTTTACCAACAGCAGTAGACAGTTTGACCTCCTCAGGCGTATACATTCAGACCTTTTCTTCCAAGATAAACTAATCATCAAGGGTATTGATCTTAAATTCAAACTTAACTGCAAAAAGGAATTTTTCTGTCTCATCAGCGATGATGCGGAACAGTATCAATCGGTCATACTGTCCACTAGGTTTTTTGTAAAGAGACTGAAGGTGTCCCCAATTGCCAGACGGGCTCACGTCGAAGCTTTACAGCTGTTGAACGCCACGGACACCATTGAGAGAGTAGCTCTGAAGATATTCAGCATCCCAGCCGGCACCAAATTAACCCAAAAGCAAAATTCATTTTTGGGACAACTGCTGAAGCTTGTTATCATAGGTTATGCCAATAACATAGCTTTTAGCGGTCTTTATACCTCAAAACCGTTCAACTTCTGACACTATGACATCAACTATGCAGCGCTGTTCCAAGAGGGGGCTGTGATTCCTTGAAAGCCATACACACTCAGCTTTGGAGACACTAATTTTATCAGAAAATATCTGGGCTTGGTTTTGTGAGCGCAGATATTCTAACATAAATAATTATCTTTTACATAATAATACTGAAAATTTATGTTGACATTAAATGTGCCTCTATTATTGGCCACCATCGAGTACAAGGCCTGCAGATGTTTTCATAATAATGTACTAACGTTGTAATGAAAAACATGTCTTTTTAAGAGCATTTTGTAGGAAGTTGGCTCTGTATATACTGTTTCAAAGTAAGAAATAGTGTGCACAGAATCCTAGGGTTCCCCTTAGACGTAAGATAGTGGCAAAAATAGATAATTCTAATGCTCTATTTTGTGGTAGTGTGGTCGAGCAGTAGGCTTATCAGAGGGTAGTGTTAAGCATTTGTTGTACGCACATAGGCAATAAATGAGGAACACACACTCAAAGACTTACTCCAGGCCAATAGGTTTTTATATTGAAAAATATATTTTCTTAGTTTTTTAAGAACCACAGGTTCAAGATTTACAAGTAATACTTTAAATGAAAGGTATTTTACTTAGGTACTCTAGGAACTTTGAATAATCACAATAGCATGTACAGTCTTTGTAAAAATGGCAATAAGCTATTTTAAAAGTGGACATTTAGTGCAAAAAACAACAGTTCCTGGGGGAGGTAAGTAAAGGTTCAGTTCACAGGTAAGTAAAACACTTACAAGTCTCAAAGTTGGGTCCAAGGTAACCCACCATTGGGGGTTCAAGGCAACCCCAAAGTTACCACACCAGCAGCTCAGGGCCGGTCAGGTGCAGAGGTCAAAGAGGTGCCCAAAACACTTAAGCTTCAAAGGAGAACAGGGGTGCCAGGGTTCCAGTCTGCCAGCAGGTAAGTACCTACGTCCTCGGGGGGCAGACCAGGGGGGTTTTGTAGGGCACTGGGGGGACACAAGCAGGCACAGAAAGTACACCCTCAGCGGCACAGGGGCGGCCGCGTGCAGAGTGCAAACAGGCGTCAACGATGCAGGCAGACACAGGGGGGGCTCCTCGGGGTAGCCACCACCTTGACTAGGAAGAGGGTCGCCTGGGGGTCGCTCCCGCACTGGAGTTCGGTTCCTTCAGGTCCTGGGGGCTGCGGGTGCAGTGTTGGTTCCAGGCGTTGGGTCCCTTGTTACAGGCAGTCGCGGTCAGGGGGAGCCTCTGGATTTCCTCTGCAGGCGTCGCTGTGGGGGCTCAGGGGGGGTCGTCTCTGGCTACTCACGGGCTCGCAGTCACCGGGGAGTCCTCCCTGTAGTGTTGGTTTTCCGCAGGTTGAGCCGGGGGCATCGGGTGCAGAGTGGAAAGTCTCACGCTTCCAGCGGGAAACAGGAAGTCTTTAAAGTTGTTTCTTTGTTGCAAGAAAGTTGCAGATTGTTGAACTGGGCCACTGTTCACGGGAGTTTCTTGTTCCTTGGTTGCAAGGCAGTCCTCTGAGGCTTCAGAGGTCACTGGTCCCTGTTGGATGCGTCGCTGTTGCAGTTATCTTCGAAGTTGGGAGACAGGCCGGTAGGGCTAGGGCCAAAGCAGTTGTCTTCTCCGTCTTCACTGCAGGGCTTCAGGTCAGCAGTCCTTCTTCTGGTTAAGGTTGCAGGAATCTAGTTTCCTAGGTTCTGGGGAGCCCCTAAATACTGAATTTAGGGGTGTATTTAGGTCTGGGAGGGCAGTAGCCAATGGCTACTGTCATTGAGGGTGGCTACACCCTCTTTGTGCCTCCTCCCTGTGGGGAGGCGGGCACATCCCTAATCCTATTGGGAGAATCCTCCATCCACAAGATGGAGGATTTCTAAAAGTAAGGGTCACCTCAGCTCAGGACACCTTAGGGGCTGTCCTGACTGGTGGGTGACTCCTCCTTGTTTTCCTAATTATCTCCTCCAGCCTTGCCGCTAAAAGTGGGGGCAGTGGCCGGAGGGGCGGGCATCTCCACTAGCTGGGATGCCTGGGGTGCTGTAACAAAGGGGGTGAGCCTTTGAGGCTCACCGCCAGGTGTTACAGTTCCTGCAGGGGGAGGTGAGAAGCACCTCCACCCAGTACAGGCTTTGTTCCTGGCCATAGAGTGACAAAGGCACTCTCCCCATGTGGCCAGCAACATGTCAGGTGTGTGGCAGGCTGGCAGAAACTAGTCAGCCTACACTGGAAGTCGGGTATGTTTTCAGGGGGCATCTCTAAGATGCCCTCTGGGTGTATTTTACAATAAATTGCACACTGGCATCAGTGTGCATTTATTGTGCTGAGAAGTTTGATACCAAACTTCCCAGCTTTCAGTGTAGCCATTATGGTGCTGTGGAGTTTGTGTTTGACAAACTCCCAGACCATATACTCTTATGGCTACCCTGCACTTACAATGTCTAAGGTTTTGCTATGACACTGTAGGGGCATAGTGCTCATGCACATATTCCCTCACCTGTGGTATAGCGCACCCTGCCTTAGGGCTGTAAGGCCTGCTAGAGGGGTGACTTACCTATGCCACAGGCAGTGTGAGGTTGGCATGGCACTCTGAGGGAAGTGCCATGTCAACTCAGTCATTTTCTCCCCACCAGCACACACAAGCTGTGAAGCAGTGTGCATGTGCTTAGTGAGGGGTCCCCAGGGAGGCATAAACCACGCTGCAGCCCTTAGAGACCTTCCCTGGCATCAGGGCCCTTGGTGCCAGGGGTACCAGTTACAAGGGACTTACCTGAGTGCCAGGGTTGTGCCAATTGTGGAGACAAAGGTACAGTTTAGGGAAAGAACACTAGTGCTGGGGCCTTGTTAGCAGGGTGCCAGCACACTTTCAAGTCATAACTTAGCATCAGCAAAGGCAAAAAGTCAGGGGGTAACCATGCCAGGGAGGCACTTCCTTAAACATGTTCTCTGCTAAAATAAATGCTGAAACAATATAAATATTTCTTGTTTTCTGCTGGATCTCAAGCAGACAAGGCCGCAGTGGGAAGTTATCTACCTCCCGGTGTTCTAGTTGTTGCTACATTTGTATGTTTTCATGTCCCTTGTATAAAAAACTTCTTTTGTTTAATTCACAAACTTGTTCTGTGCATGTATTAATGAAATGTATTTCTCTCGAGGAAAATGGTGCAACACAAGAATGTTTCCATATCTTTGTAACTATTGTCCAGCAACTGCGTATTTTGGAAAGTGCCAAACAAAAGGGGCTTAGTGATGGTCGTCGGAAGCAAGACTGAAATGCAACATTTAGTATAGTTTGGGGTTACGTAAAATAATGTTTTGCAAAGTCTTATTGTGTCATTTTAAATATATTTCTGATATCTAATGTTTTTGCAATTGGATGTTCTTTCTCCACCTGATGCTTTCAACCAACAGCAAATATTTAGCAAATGAATTCAATGTTTAAGAGTCAGTCTTTCAGGGGTCTTTGGTTATTAGTCTTTGAGAGCGAACTAGTGCTCTTTCTTGGTGTGATCTGTCACTTGGACATTTTATGCTTTGCCAGTCAGTCCACTGACATTCTGGTACTTTATTAACTTCTAAGTTTATTATGCCTGTTCAATGCTGAACTAATGATCTGATGGTTTAGTAATCTTATAGCCCAAATTCTGAACCGTCCCCCTTTGCCTGTTCCTGTCCTGATGTGGCACTGCTGTCCCCCTGATGAAGTAGACGCCGAACTGCTGATTACCTTGGGGATAGGTTAATGTATTATCTGTGTATTGTTGTTTGTCTTTTGTTTTCCTGGTACCAGCTGCTACTGTTTTAATACTGCTGCTAATCTGATAGCGCCATAGCTAGATGTTTTCTAAATTATGTTACCAAATCTATTTCATGAAGCCCAACATGCTAATGCTAATCTGAGGTTAGTGAGGTCTTTTCTCTATAACTGTGACTTGATGCTGTCTTATTGCTGAACCAATGTATGCTATCTCTCTTGCTCAAATGTTGTTATTAATTAGTGTTTTCGCTATTGAAATTGTCGTTCTTATTGCTGTGCTCAAGCTAAGATTATTTACACGATTTGGACATCCTGTGATGTTTCTTTACTTGTACCATTTGATGTTGAGATTCATTTCTGTGACCATAGCATTGTTAATATAAGGAAATAAACATTTTAATTGTTACTAAAGGTGTGATCATTCATGGCCAAATGGGTCATGGTGTGTTCTTTACTGACTCTTAAGTGTGATTTGGATTGTTTATGTTGCTGTGTTATGTGACACCTTTCAATAATAATTTAAACAAGTCAAAAGGGTCATTGACCTTAAAGCTGCATCCACTTACTATGATAAAATAGATAAGTCAAGGGCACGCTAACAAATGTTGATGAAGAAGGAGTTTGCATACTCCAAATGATGTTATAGAAGAGGTTTGTGTACGCTGAAGTGTGAGAGTAGGGAAGTCAGCGAATTTCACATGTGTGTGGCACTTCGTGCTCCTAAAATTGTTCATGTGGTTGTTTATACGGACCGCGTAGGTAGGTCTAAGACTCCAGAGTATTTTAAAAGTGTACTGAGACACTTGTTTTTTTGTTGTAGGCCAATTTAGTATGCCAATCGTCTCGCAAATCGGGCGTGGTTGGCCAGCCGAGTTTGTGAGTTAAGTTGAGTGTAAGGTCTTTTCGACTGAGATTTGGCGAGTCCTATGTGCACCAGGACAGACCCATTGATCAGTTGAGAGTAAAATTTGAGTGTTGAATTTTGCTTGCGAATCTGGGGAACTGAGAAAGACATAATAGCTGTTACAGCAAAAAGCTGTCAGTGAAAATCCGTAAGGTTCCTGAAGCGATTGTGAATTCCCTACCTGTAGTCAATAGACATTTTTTTTTTTTTGGATTTGTTGAAGTACTCGCAAATAATTTTGTGCTAGTTTTGAGTGTTTTTGAGTTTAGGAAGACAAGCTGCAAGACTTTGTCAGCTAATGTGTGCAAGTGTGACGTTATTTTGTGCCACGCTGGGATAGGTTGGTTAGTGAGAAGGGTCGTGCACGGATTGGTGGACAACCATGAAGCACAATTGGTCGAGAAGGTAGACAAAGAGGATTGTTGGATTAAAAGTCACTTCCTGATCATTTATGTTTGACATAAATTTGTGAAAATTGAGTTTTTCAAAGCTTTAAAAAGTGCTCTTAGGGGAGATGAATATATTCCAGCTAGAGTAGGAGAAATTTGTCTGCCAGAAGGTACTCCGGCATCTATCGTAATTGAAGAGAAAGCTACCGGAGCATGCCTTTGGTTAAAGCATTGGTGCACAATCACAGGAAAAGAAGAGAGCTTAGCGTTTCCTACAAAAGGGAACATTTAATTTGAGAATTTTAGAAAATTTGAGACAAGTGATGTATAGCTTAAAACCTCTGCCAAGACCAGCTCAGTTCGAAGCATTAGCGATCTGGGATCTAGTAGCCAGACAACAACAAGCATTGAAATTTGAGAGAAAAATTAGAAAAGGAGAAAAGTCACTAGCAGAAGCTAGGTGGGATAATGACCAGAGACAGTGGAGACTAGATACCTTACATGGTATTAGGATGTTTCCTGCAATTTCAGAAGGCAGTGAGAAAGAAGCGAAGAAAGCTTCTAAGAAATCAAAAGGGAGTTCAATTTCAGATGAAGAGCAAAAATCGAAAGAGTCAAAGAAGTCTCTGACTTCTGAAGAGGAATTGGACGATGATGAGTTAATTTTACAGTTGTTAAGAAATCGTCCACCTCCATATGTGGTACAAGAAGGTCCAAGTACTAGTGTGAACCCCACTGCAGGGACACAAGTTAACATGACATTGAGTCCAGTACAGAGTAACCATAACATGACTGAGAGTTCCATACAGGTCAATCCTAAAGTGAACCAGAGTTCAATATAGACTAATCCTTTTGTGCAAATACCAATGCAGAGCTGTTTCAATCTGCCAACTGTGTCTCCAGTACAGTGTCAATTGCCACAACCTAATGTTCCTAGGAGTTACCCAAATGTGTCTATTGTAGATATAGCAGCTAATCTAATAGAGCCAACAGGACAAGTTTACCAGAGACCAATGTTGGCCCAGACAGAGCCAACTCCGCTATTGCTGCCTCACACGCAGGCACAAGCAATTCTGAAGTACACTCCTATAACAGGTACACAGACAGATATGTCTGTATTAATGAGTCAGTCTCAAAACCCAACTGCTAGACCAAGTCCAGATGCTGTGTCCGTACCAATCACTTGTTGGTCCAATCATACCATTTAATGCACAGGGTAACTATGGCACAAATGGTCAGGGAATCCTAAATCAGAGTCAAGTAGGAAAAGGACTTAGTGATAATGCAGGAATAATCTGTCCCACACAGTCTGTTGACGGAGTAAGGTCATTGTTAAGCCTGAGTCCTATCAGAGTTCCTTTAAATACTGAAACAGGGTCACACATTGGCACCAACATTAGGTTACTGACACCCTAACATCAGAGTTTAACTGTACAACAGTTACCTGGTGCTCAGCCTAATAACATCTCATTACAGGGGTTGACAGCTCAACAATTAACCCAATGGTTAGAAAAGCTGGTTACTTCACAAGATGCTTCTAGTGGAGGGAATTACATCAACTACACTAGGCTTTCAATGGAAGCGAGTGAACTGGTTGAAGGAACCATGGGTGTATTTAGGTTAGAGTCCTAGACTAAAGAAGAATTGTGAGACTTGTGTCTGAAGATTACCAAAGAAGCAGGTGAAGTAGATCAACATTTAGCGAATGTAGCAGACAAACATGGAATAGACCTTTCGAAAATGAAATTTTTGAAAAGAAGTTACAGGTTAGATTTTTAGGCAAAGGACTTTGAATACATGAGGTCTGTACAGATGAAAATGCACTTTAGAGAGTTGCTTCAGGATATCCAGATATGGACATCATTAGACAAATGGGAAGGCAGATGGGTGAAAAAAAGAGACAAGCCGATAAAAGGTCCTGATACTTCTTCTGCAGAAGCAAAGCAGAACAAGGAAGCAGTGAAAGTTTTACCAATGAGAGAAATTCCAGGAGGGAATTTTGTACATGTCCCTTGGAGCAGAAGTGACATTTTGTCACTTACAAATGATTATCCCAGGTTAAGGGAGAAACCAGTAGAATGGTATCAACAGACAGGTAGGTTTGTGAAGCTTGCAAAATGCTTGTGGGAGGATTTGAACACTCTTTTAGAGATAGTGGTTCCAGCAGATTTATGGATTGAAAGCAAGAGGAGTATTGATTGGCCAACAAGTGAGCCGCCAAGAGATCCAGCAACAGGTGCACGCTCTCCTGAAGTAATGAAATATTACTATTAATTCATTGAATTTCTGAAAATGAGAATTTCACCCAAAAACATTGATTGGCAGCACATAGATAGAACAACACAGGAAGCGAAATAATTAATTCATGCATAATATGAGAGAGTTTTTTAAAGCATTTAAACATTACAGTGGTACAGAAACAATTGAGCCAAAAGAAATTATTAATTTTGTGTTCAGATTTGTTGAGGGACTCAGACCAGAAATTAGTCAGATGATTGAGAGTCATTTGATTTGTTGGCAAGCCAAACCGATTGATGAGGTACTGCAGTATGCAAGATACTGTAGTGATGAAATTGAACTGAAACAGAAAACGTTGAAGGAGAAAGCGATGGTGATGCAGATTAAGGCCACACAGACAGGGATTCAAGGAAGTTTTCAGCAGCAGCAGGGAAATGACATGTTTCAGAATCAAGGCATGTTTCAGAATGTAGGCAGAGGTAAATGTCATGGTGGAATGAGGAGTGTTAATCGTGGTCCGGATTTGAATACAGTAATGATACAAGGAGGGCCACAAGGAAAGAGAATGTTCCCTTGTCAAGCTTGCAGGTGAATCGGGCATTGGAAACGGGAGTGTCTGATGGTAAATCAGGCAGGTGTTGCTCAGCAAGAAAATAATGTCAATTCATTTCAGAATATGAGGAATGAAGAATGAGAAGTTCAAATCAAAAATTTCAGAATGATGTGAATCCAATGCAAGGTTTCCAACCTATGCAGCCCATGCAAACTGTACAGCCATTACAAGGACAAATGTCCCAGTTACAGCAGATGCAGACACAGGTGCGGATCATGCCTGCACAACAAATTCAGATGCCTAGACAGCAGATTCAGATACCTCAAGCCCCTATGGATCAGCAGCAAGTGATACTTTCTCAGATGGTCACAGGTCAAAGAGTGAATAAGAGTGAAAATACTATACATCAATTTCCACTACACAGTGAGGATGGAATAAACGATGTTTGGATGTCTGAGAGTTCAGATGAAGAGGAATGTGTGATGGCAGCTTCTTTAGAAGTGGATCAGAAAGGTCCTTATGTTAAAGGAAAAGTGAATACTCACAGAGTTTCATTTCTGGTTGACACTGGAGTTACTTAAATAAAAGGGATTTATTGTGCAAAACAAGAAGCTCAAGTACTTGTTCAGATGAGGGGATCGAAATTCAAACGTATAGTGATGATGAAGAAGACCCAATACTTACTTTTAACATTGAGTCAGTGTCCGAAGAATTTCTTTTGATCAGTTTCGATGAGCCAGACAAGGAGGAAGCTCCTTTGATTAGTTTTTTTCCAGTTGGTGCAGTGAAAGATCTTCCTCTAGACTTACAAAAAAATTTTAAGACTGAAGTTTGGGATCTTTCAGAAAGGACAATGGGTTGATAAAAGGATCAGAGCCAGTTGGAGTCGCAGCTAAGCCCAATGTAGTTTTTCCTCAGACTCTACAATACCCGATGGCAAAAGATGTAATCAAGGGAGTGAAACCATTGATAGGAGAGTTTATGGAGAAAGGAATTCTGGAAGAAGTGTTGAGCAGCCTGTATAATTCACCAAGAATGGGATTGCGTAAAACTTGTGGGGAAATTTGACTTGTCCAGGATTTGAGAAAAATAAATGACAAAAGTGGTCAAGTATTGCTCAGTTGTGCCAAATCCAGCTGTGATTATGTTTCAGATCCCATGCGATGCTGAATGGTTCACTGTGGTGGACTTACGTCAAGCATTCTTTTCTGTGCCTCTACATGAGGACAGCAGATATCTCTTTTGTTTTAAGTTCTTAAACAAAGTCTATTGTTGGTGTAGAATTCCACAAGGATTCTCAGAGTCACCATCTATTTTCTACCAGATCGTGAAAAAGAATTTGAAATCATTAGTGATGCCTTATCAGTCAACATTGGTGCAATACACTGACGATCTGCTAATTGCGTCCAAAACGAAAGAAGGGTGTAAGGATGATACAATTGCATTGTTGAATTTCTTGGGAGACAATGAACATAAAGGCCCTCATTATGACATTGGCGGTAAATCCCACTTACCGCCATGCTGACTGCCGCCAACATACCGCCGCTGCAGTGGATTACCGCCACCCATATTATGACCCACACATAACAATCCGTCACTATACAGCCACACACACAAGTCTGCCAGCCCAAAGGTCAGTGATAAACTGGCGGTACCAAAACCCACACCGTTAAGCAAACAGAGCTACACCCACAGCATTATGACCCACGACTCACCGCGGCGGACATTCAACAACACCACCTTGGACAATTCAAACTACACACACCTGACACACATACACACATCACACCCACACATTCACACCACTATAAAACACACACACACATTACCAACAACCCTTTACCATCACAAACAAGTGCGACAAGAGAGATAACAAAACCACAGACAAGACACACACCACCATCACCTATACACCATTCATGCACCCCACATCATACACCCCAACACAACACCCCACACACCCTCACCCACACCACTCACAATACACCCATGGCACCGAAACGACATCCCAGGTTCTCTGAGGAGGAGCTAGGGGTCATGGAGGAGGAAATCATCCGGGTAGAGCCACAGCTATTCTGATCACAGGTGCAGCAGACGTCCATTGCAAGGAAGATGGAGCTATGGTGGAGAATCGTGGACAGGCTCAACGCCATGGGACAGCACCCCAGAACAAGGGATGACATCAGGAAGAGGTGGAACGACCTATGGGGGAAAGTACGTTCCACAGCAGCAAGACACCAAATAGCTGTACAGAGGACTGGTGGTGGACCCCACCTCCTCCCCCACAACTAACAACATGGCATGAGCAAGTCTTGGCAATCATGCATCCTGAGGGCCTGGCAGGAGTGGGAGGAAGACTGGACTCTGGTAAGTCAAATCTCTAATACTATCACCCCCCATACTTGCATGCCATCACATACCGCCACCCTTACCCTCACTCCCATCACTTCACCACCTCACACATACCCCAGCATCACAACCCACTAATCCCAATACCAAGCCCTGCATGTAACACCAATGCATGGACACCCCTCCCAGACCTGCATGGACACCCATCACTAAAGCATGCACATTAGAGAGAATCACCACTCAGTCAAGCCAAAGCTGCCAGGGCAATAACAACCATACAGGGCAACACACCCATGCACAAGATGACACACACAGAAACAATAACACTGCATTTACATCCCCACAGGTCCCCCATCCAACGTCACCGGAGAGGAGGTGCCAGCAACTTCCAGTTTACCCTCATAAGAGTCCCACAGTGATGACAGCAGCTCTGGACGCCTGGATCAGGATGACCAACCTGGCCCATCAGGGACCTCCGGACAGTCGGTAACCCAGGCACAGTCCCATACCACCACAGAGCCTCCCCCTGAGGAAACACCAGCACAGTACCCACCCAGCAGGCCCATACCTCTGTCTCCAGGACACGTCAATCAGCAGTGTGTCCACCACTACAGGAACCCTAGGCCACCCCACAGACACAGGACGATCAGGGACCTGGGGTCAGTGGCAGTGGGCACCTTGTTCAGGGGACAGAGGCACAGGACAACAGGGAAGCTGGGAGGAATGCTGTGCGACAGGGGTAGGACAGGCCCAGGGAACCGACTCTCTAGGAGGCACTCACCAACATCCTGGGAGCATGTTACCATTCCCAGGAGACGATGGGCCAGATACTGGATAAGTTGCAGGAGACCCAGCGGCTGCAGGAGGGACAGTACCTGGGGATCAGGGAGGACTTAAAGTCCATTCACACCACCCTGGTCACCATTGCAGGGGTGCTGGCAGACATGCCCAACACCATGAGGGAGGCAGTTGCATACAACCGGGCCCCTGACACTAGCCAAACCGATGAACAGCCTTCCACCTCCGCTGGCGTTAGTAGGCAGGAGGCCCCGCCACAGGAACAGCAGGCCACCAGCACCCCACCCTCTGCAGAAGGAGAACCACCCTGCAGACGGTCCCTGCGATCCAGCTAGAAGCCAGAGAACATTGCCAAGACCCCTGTCAGGAAATAAGACTCTCCTGAATGTCACCCTTGTGTCCCATTCTGTTACCCTGTCCACCTTGAACTGCCATTGCTCCCCTTCCTATGCCCCCTTGGACAATGCACCTGTGACACAAATAGACTGGACTCTATCCTGGACTTTCCTCCATCATCACCCCAGCCCATTGCACATCCCCCTCTAATCATTAGCACTTAAATAAACACCATTTGAATAAATAACAGTATGGTGTCTGTCAAATCATTTAACCATGTATTTTTTAACAAGCTCTAAATACTGCATAATATCTGTACAGTATCGTATACATAGGAATGGCCTGTAATTGGTTGCAGTCAACACACCAGGAGCGATAGTGGGGTACAAATATCTGAAAATAGAGATGCCAAAGGGTACAGTAAGTGGCCATAGAAGTGGGTGTTTTGTTTTCCTTTATCTTATGACTGAGCTGACTAAACGTCTCTGGAATGCACTTCTTAGTTTAAAGAAGACATTTATTATTACTTTACCATGAGGTTCCTGAGAGACGAGATTAGTAGGTTGGAAGCACACGTTTAAAAGTAGTCACAGCAATGAAAGGAAAAATTAAACAAAGTACTTCTCAACTGCAATGTACACAGCAAATATATGCGATTATATTATAGCACAACTTCAAAGCAAAGAATAAAAGTCAAAATTCATCACCGTAGGGCTTATCACTGCTCGTCATCTTTCTCATGCCTGCAAGTTGATGACTCCTGTTCAACTGCGAGAAATAGATTTTTCACCCAAAGGGGAGGTCAGGCAGCTGACGTCCGCTCCTGACTGAAGTCTTGGAAAATTCCCCCGCTGCTGCCCAGGGACACCCCTTTTAATGAAAAAACCTGCTTACAGGCCCTTTCCTCCAATCATAGCCGGAAAAGAACAAGTTGGAGAGTGGCCAAGTCTCCAAAACCTCGCTCCTTCCCAAGGCTGAGTAGAGAGGAAAACACCAAAATATACGCTCTCTTATTACGCTAGGGTTCGATGTGAACACAATACGAAAAACATAGCTTGTTCTACCATGTGGAAAAACAAAGCTCATCTGCAATGTCTCAACTGCAATGTCGAACTCCACGATAAAGCCAATAGGCAGCTAAACTGAATGCAGAATGTAATGTCTAATGCCATGTTAAAGCCAATAGGCAGCTAAACTGAATACAACATGTAATGTGCTACTGATGAACATTGAACAAATAAAATGCGCAGTGGTGAAACACAAAGTCATTGGTCGAACACAATTAACGGCATAACAGTGGGAAAATCAGCCTGCCAGTGACAATGTCAAATACAAAACTGTCAATGTAAAGTGTAATTACAGTGTCTTACCTGTGTGTCATTGGAAGTACTGTCTTATAATAGCACTTTTGTTGTCCTCATCCTCATCCTCTGCCTCCTCATCTTCACTGTCCACAGGGTCCACTCCTACCACACGCCCATCTCCAGCCTCATCCTCCTGCAGAAAAGGCTCCTAGATGTAAGGCAAGGTTGTGCAACATACATCATGCCACAATGATCTGGCACACCTTCTTGGGGGAGTAGTACAGCGATCCACCTGTTAGATGTAGGCAACGAAACCTGGCCTTCAGGAGGCCGAATGTCCTTTCTATTATTATTCTTGTTCGCCCATGTGCCTCATTGTAACATTCCTCTGCCCTTGTCCTGGGATTCCTCATAGGGGTCAGTAGCCATGAGAGGTTGGGGTAACCAGAGTCACCTGCTAATATCGAGGGACAACTGTTAGACACACACTAACCCTTAGGGCCCACACCATACCCATACACCAACAACCCCTGGGTGGGAACCAGGGCTCACTTATTAGCCACACCCAGTGCCTCTGGAGTTGAGCCATCACATATGAGATGCTGCTATTCCTCAGGATAAAGGCATCATGCACAGATCCAGGATACTTTGCATTCACATGGGAGATGTACTGGTCCACCAGGCATACCATCTGTTCATTCATGGAGTGAAAGCTCTTTTGATTTCTGAACACCTGTTCATTTCTCCGGGGGAAGACACAAATGCAATATGTGTACCATCAATAGCCCCAATAATGTTGGGGATATGCCCCATAGCATAGAAATCAGCTTTCACTGTGGCCAAATCCTCCACCTTGGGGAAAACGATGTAGCCGCGCATGTGTTTAATCAGTGCAGACAACACTCTGGTCAGCACTATTGAGAACATTGGCTGAGATATTCCTGCTGCCAAGCCCACTGTCACTTGGAAGGAGCCACTTGCCAGGAAATGGAGGACAGATAGGACTTGCACAAGAGGGGGGATCGCTGTGGGCTGACGGAAAGCAGATATCAGGTCAGGTTCCAATTGGGCTCACAGCTCTGTGATTGTGTGCCCTGTCCAGTCTATAGGTGAGGATAATGTGTCTGTCCTCCATTGTCGCCAAGTCCACCAGAGGCCTGTACATGGGGGGATGTCTCCATCTCTTATTCATCCACAGAGGTTGCAATCTAAGGGGCAAGCGGTGATTAGGTAGTCAACATTCCATATTTCCAAACACTACACTGCATTGCATGTTGTGACTGTAACACAATATTGTTGTATAGTCCCAAATGGTGCCTATGTGGACTGTGATGCAGTTAGGTGCCATGGCCTGCCACCCCCTCCGAAATGGTGTCCGCCTGTCCTGTATGGAGGGGCAGGTGGAAATGAGGTAATTCTACTGATGTTGTGCGCCGTTGCGGGAAGCAGTCGAAAACCGCTGTGCAACTCCTCATTGGATCCCATTGGACCCTATGGGTTACAGTGGCCAATGGTGATGTACACCGGCAGGTGACGGTACGCACCACTGTGGATGTGACCACCATTTCCTATCTGTTCACCCACTTGCTCCCTGACCTTCAACAGGAGAGGACCTACACTGCAAGTGCTCTTGTGACCTGTGTCTGGAACTGAACCTGGCTCCTGTCACTGGGGAAAGGGCCCCTGCCTTCACCTCTGCAGAGTTGGAGAGACTGGTGGATGGGGTCCTACCTTAGTACCGAATACTGTATGTGCCTCCAGACCAACAGGTGAGTACACTGTGAGCAGGATGCATAAATGCATGGAGTGCTGTGTCTGAGGGCCTCGTGTAAGAGGGGGGTTGGTGGAAGGGTCCTGGGCAGCGTGCTGCATTTATGGTGGGCAATGTCTGTCAGGAAGGGGATGGGAGGGCTATGGTGGGACATGAGTGTAACAGGCCGGACGGTCTGATTGATACCTTTTTATATGTGTATTTTTCTGCAGGTCAGCGCCCATCAGAAAAAGGGTACATGGCGTGCCATCGCCAAGGACGTGTGGACCCTGGGGGTCTATGGCAGGCGGAGCACCCACTGTCGCAAACGGTGGGAGGACCAGAGATGCTGGGCAAGGAAGATGGCGGAGGCCCAGCTGGGGATGGCCTCCCAACGAGGAAGGGGTGCCTGTCGAACCCTCACCCCTCTGATGTTCCGCATACTGGCAGTGGCCTATCTGGAGCTGGATGGGCGCTTGAGGGCATCACAGCTGCCACAAGGGGGTGAGTACAGTTTCCCAATATACTACTTGTGCGTGGTAGGGTGGTCTCCGGGTGGGGGATGTGGGCCTGTGGGGGCCCCTAGGCCAGGCCGGACATTGCAGGGTAGGTCCTATGTTGGGCAGGGAATGATGTGAACCACTGCCAAACAAGCTAGTAGGCATCCACTACTGTGCAGGGGTCTGTTGGTCTCAGGTATGCTATTATTGATGTTAAGTATTCCTGTCCATGGCCTGGTGACTAGCATTGTGACTGGTAGTGTATTGCCTAATGCATAGGGCTGTTTCCTGTGTGTGTGTGTGTGTCGTGTACCCCAACAGTGGTGTTGGAGAAGCCACTGACTAAGTGCATCCTTTGTCTCTACTCCCCCCTTTTTGTTTTGTCACCCTCTCCTTGTGTGCCTTAGCATCATCTGGCGGAGGAGCTGAGGCTCCGGCGACGGAGAGAGCTGCATCCCACATGGCCCAGGAGGCCGAATCCACTGACAGTGAGGGCACCAGTGGAACGGAGGGTGAGGGGAGCACCTCAGCGGAGACAGGAGGGGACAGTTCTGACAGTGATACCTTCTCCGATGGAAGCTCCCTAGTGGTGGCGGAACCTCTGTGCCAACCCCTACTACAGGTACAGCCGCAACCCCCATACCAGCACCGCCCTCCCAGGAGCCCCTCAGCATTTCCCATGCCCGCTCACCCTCGTCAGGCCCTGCCCCAGTTAGCCCTGCTTCCCTGAGTGAGGAGGCTAATGACCTCCTGCGATCCATCTCTGTTGGGCAGTCAACCATTGTGAATGCCATCCAGGGGCTGGGATTCCATTTGCAACACAAAAATGCATTCCTGGAGGGCATTCACTCTGGCATGGAAGCCCAACAGAGATCAATCCAGGCTCTGGCCTCCTCTCTGATGGCAGCCATTGTCCCTGTTTCTAGCCTCCAGGCTCCAACTTCCTCTACCCATTTCCATTCCCCTGAACCCCAAGCTATCCCAAGCAGACAGGCAGACCAGCATGCACCCAGGACAAGACACAGGAGTGGCTCAGGCAAACACAAGCACCACACATCATCCCACAGGCACTCACACAAACACCATCCAGATGCAAACGTACCAACATCCACTGCCTCCACTGTGTCCCCCTCCTCCTCCTCGCCCACCTCCCTCCCAGAAGCGTCTCCACTCACATCTGCATGCACTACATCCTCATCCACTACCTCCATCACCAGCATGCCTATCAGTACACACCCCTCACAGGCAGTCACCACCCCCACATCCATGCACACGTTCCCTGTGTCCTCTCCCACTGTGTCTCTGCCACTTCCTCCCAAAGTACACAAAGCAAGCACACAGACACCCAACAGCCATCCACCTCACAACAGCATCTAGCCCATGCACCTGCACCAAAACACAGCAGACTGACACCTCCTACAACCACTCCCTCTTCCTCCACTCCCAAACCATCACCCTCTTCGCGCCCCAATGTCCCTAAGAAGCTTTTCCTCTCCACCGTTGACCTCTTCCGTACCGCTCCCCCCCATTCTTCATGTCAGGCCAGGGTCGTCAGAACCCAGGCGAGCACCTCAGCCAACCAGTCCACGGCCACAGTAGTGTCAACAGCTACTGCAGGTGGGAGAGGATCTCGGGAACCAGCCTGCAGCACTAAAAGTGTGCCTGCACTAGGTGCATCAAGGAAGGGCAAGGAGGCACCACTAGCTGCGAAAGGGAAAGGCAAGGAGGCACCACCAGCTGCAAAAGGGAAGGGCAAGGAGGCACCACCAGGACAGGAGGTCTGGTGCTGTGACTCATTAGGAGCCCCCACCACCAACCATGGCGGTTCAGCCGTCTGAAGCTGCAGGGGAAGAGCTGGAGCCTCCCCCACCACTGCCAGCACCGCTACAGCACCACTGCCAGCAGCAGCCGCCCCAGTGGGCAGCTGTCCGAGGCTGCAGGGGAAGGGCTGGATCCTCCCCCCACCACTGCCAGCACTGCCACCAACACCACTGCCAGCAGCAGCAGCAGCAGCAGCCCCAGTGGGCAGCCATCCGAGGCTGCAGGATATGGGCTGGAGCCTCCCCCCACCACTGCCAGCACCGCCACCAGCACCACTACCAGCACCACCACAAGCACCACCGCCAGCAGCCCCAGTGGGCAGCCGTCCGAGGCTGCAGGGGATGGGCTGGAGCCACCCCCCACCACTGCCAGCACCGCCACCACTGCCAACAGCAGCAGCCCCAGTGGGCAGCCGTCTGAGGCTGCGGCGGAAGTGCTGAAGCCTCCCCCACCACTGCCAGCCCGACACCATCACCACTGCCAGCAGCCCTAGTGGGCAGCCATCTGAGGCTGCAGGGGAAGGGCTGGAGCCTCCCCTCCACCACTTACAGCCCCGACACTAGCCCCGCCACTGTCACTGCCACCACTGAGCAGCCATCACCGCCGGCGGACAGAGCATGGGAAAGATGTACAACTCGGGTTCCATGGCATAGTGATTGTTCCCTGAGTCTCCAGCAGTTAGTCCTTTGACTTCTGTGTTCTGTTTCCGCCGTACTTTTGATGTCGTTGGTACCGCCCCAGAAAAGGTGGCGAATAGGCCTGTCTGAAGACAGTGGGTGGTACATTGTCTTCCGCCTGGCTCTTGGCGGTTACCGCCGTGGTGCTTGTTGATACCACTGTGGCGGTCGGTGTGTTAAAGTGACTCTCTGTCTGAGCGGTTTCCGTCGTGGTCATAATTCCTTTTTTTTTTTTTTTACCACCAGCCTGTTGGTGGTATTACTGCTGCTTTATCACCGAGCACCAGGGTTGTAATGAGGGCCAAAGTGTCCCCTTCTACATTGCAATATTCTCAAAAAGAAGTAAAATACTTGGGTCATTTGAGTGAGAAGGGAACTAGAAAAATTTCCAAAGAGAGAGTTGCAACTACTTTACAAATGCCAGTACCAAATGCACAGAAAGATGTGAGGATGTTTTTGGGAATGGTGGGTTACTCTCGCCAATCGATCTTAAATTTTTCAGTTCTCTCAAAGCCTTTATAGAAGCTGACTCAGAAGGGTGTTTCCGATCCTATAGTGTTGGATGAAGTCTGTATGAAAGCATTTACTGATTTGAAAGAGAGTTTGTGCCAAGTTCCAGCTTTGGGACTGCCTGATTACACAAAACCTTTTCTGTTGTTTTGTCATGAACATGATGCATCTTTTTTTGTCTGTTTTCACTCAGACTCTTGGTGGTGTGAATCGCCCAGTGGTATATTTTTCAGCCACTTTGGATCCAATCACAGCAGCTCTACCAGGTTGTTTGTGGTCTGTTGTAGCAGTTGAGCACAGCCTCGCTCAGAGCAAGAATATAGTGATGGGTTATCCCCTTACTATAATGGTACCTCATTCGATTTAACTTTTGCTTACCAGGTCTAAAACGCAATATCTGACCAGCTCTAGGGTGACCAGATATGAGAGCGCAATCTTGGGTTCTCCATATATAACTATTAAAAGATTACAGTGCTTAACCCAGCAACCTTACTTCCAAAAGAGGATATAAACATTGATAAATTGGATGATACTGAATATGATTGTCTGGAAATTACGGAATTATGCACAAAACCCAGAGCCGATATTAGAGATACTTGCCTGGAAGACAATGACCAAATTATTTTTGTTGACGGTTCCTGTCTGAGAGATAATGTGGGCACATTAGGAGCAGGTTATGCAGTGTGTACTATCACTGGCATAGTGAAAGCTTCATGGCTTCAAGGAATGTTTTCTGCACAAGTAGCCGAATTAGTGGCTCTTACTAGAGCATGGTACATTTCAACTCAATTGGAAGTTACTATTTACACAGAAAGTCAATATGGATTCGGCATTGTGCATGACTTTGGCCAATTGTGGTCACAGAGAGGTTGCCTGACCTCTTGTGGTTCACCAATAAGAAATGGTGAAAGAATTCGTTTTGCTAAAAGCGATTCAAATACCGGAAAAGATTGCTGTGGTGAAATGCAGTGCACAGAGAGCGATCACAAGTTTACGTGTCATTGGGAAATACATTTGCGGATCAAGTCGCAAAGTTTTGTGCCTTGAACGGCATATCCTTCAAAGGAGAATGGGAATTGTTACCTGAAAATTATTAAATCTATGCAAATTCTGTAATGCATGTTATTGACAATTAAGAGGAATTGAAAACTCTTGAAGATAATGTTGGAAAGGAAGAGTGTAGGGATTGGTTAAAATCAAAATGTGTCCAAAGGGACGACGATATGTGGATTTATGGAGAAGGGAGGGTAGTACTGCCAAATAGTCTACTGGCTCAGATGGCCAGATACTATCATCAACAGGCTCATATGGGGAGAGATGCCATGGTCAGGTTGTTTAAACAATTTTGGTTCAATCCAAAGTTTAGACAGGTTGCTGAAGCAGTTTGCCACAGATGCATCATCTGCCAGCAGATGAACTTGGGCAAAGGAACAGTCATCAACATGGGACATATAGGCATGGAGGGAGGACCATTCAGTAGAATGCAAATGGATTTCATTGAGATACCTGCGTGTGCTGGTTTGAAATATAGCCTTAGAACCCGCCGTAGCGGGCTCTACCGGCTATTAAAGGCCCGCTCCCCGCGTTAAATGCCCGAGCCGAAGGTGAGGGCATTTAACAAGGGAGAGGGACTTTAATAGCCGGTAGAGCCCGCTACGGCGGGTTCTAAGGCTATTAGAACATTCTGCCACACAGGGTAGAATGTTCTATTAAAAAAAAAAAATGTTCACGGAGCCCGAGGGGATTAAAATCCCCTCGGGCTCCGTGAGGCTTTGTTCACAGCTGTTGCTGTGAACAAAGCGAACATTGGAATGTTGGCGCTGCGGGCTTTTACCGGCCAGTAAAAGCCTGCAGCACTCCATTGTTTTCAATGGAGCCCCCAGCATTCCAATGTTCTAATATGTATTGGTGATTGTGTGTATTTTCAGGTATGGATTGAGGCTTATCCTACAAGGAGAAATTATAGTCTCACAGTAGCAAAGTTACTGCTTAGGGACTTAATTCCATGTTTCTGTTTTCTGGTCTCTTTAGAATCAGATAAAGGAAGCCACTTCAACAATGAGGGATAAAATTACTATGTTCAGCTTTAAACATTGAGCAGAAGCTTCATTGTAATTACCGCCCGAAGCCTCAGGACTTGTAGAGGAAATGAATGGTACTTTGAAGTCAAGATTGGTAAAAATGTGTGCACTTACAAACCTGAAATGGCTAGATGCTTTACCGTTGGTTCTAACGTCAATGAGAAGTACCCCTGACAAGAAAACAGGATTGTCGCCCCATGAAATCCTCATGGGAAGAGCCATGAGATTGCCAGCTGTACCTGCAAATGCTCTTGTGAACATTACAGATGAGATGGTATTGGACTACTGCAAAGGTCTAACTGATTTGGTTTGCTCTTTCGCTCATCAGGTGGAAGCTACCACACTACAACCGTCTCAAGGCCAAAGACACAACCTGAACGCAGGTGATTGGGTTGGAATCCAAAAGCATGTGAGAAAATTGTGTTGGCAGCCTCGGTGGAAGGGTCCTTACCAGGTGGTATTGATTACTACCACAGCTGTGAAGTGTGCGGGACTTCCAAACTGGATCGTCAAAGGAGAAGAATTTGTGTCCAATACTGAAAAGAGCATTAACAAGAAAACTGTTAAAAAGTGACAACCGGCCAGAAACAAGATCAAAGTTAAGGGAAACAAACATTGTGCTAACAATTCCGGAAGAAGTCAATGAAGATCTGAGTGATGTAGAATACAGTGAAGATCGAAAATTAAAAAGAAAGAAAGTTGCCAAACGAAGATACTCAGGTCCTGATTGGGAATATGTAGCTACGCAAGAATGGCAAGAAGAATTTTAGAATTTTTGCTTTGAGACATTCGAGGTCGTTATTTTGGTACTTGAAGAAAAATCTATGAAATTTGTTGGGAAAATTGAAAATTTGAAAAACAAAAGGAAAAGACTTTGTTAAGACTATCTATATATTTTTTTTATTTTGTAAATAATCTTTTTATTTAACAACGCGTGGCATACAATACGTATAATCAATGAAGATTTGACTTTGTAGTTAGTGAACGGGTGCGACGGAGTACTAATTCTTTGCAGGAGAAATTGCCAATTGATCACATCTAACACACTTCTGCTTACCACCCTCCTTCCAAGGTTAAGAAGTCCAGAATCTGCATCCCTTGCAGCCTCCCCCCGTTCCTCCGGCACCCTCCTCCTCCTCACGTGCCTGAGTTGCGTTCCATTTTCCCATTGTCCCCATATCTTGTCCCGTTTCACTGGGCACCCATAGTTTTGTAGACCACTCTTTCGGAGCAACAGTCCATTTATGCCACCCAATCCACCCCCCTTGGTCGATGTGGAGCTCCCCAAGCCCTGGCCACGTTCCTCTTTTCCACTCCCGCTGGCAACCTCAGCTACACAAATTGTTTATTTTTTTTTCACACACTCTCCCTGGGGATTGATAAGAGCAACCACTTAGGATCCATCGGGACTGGGCCTCCAACCACCCTTGACATCTGGTCCGCCGCTTCCTCCAAAACATCTGTATCTGTGGGCAGGACCATAGAGTGCTGATAGAATGTCCCCGGCATCTTGCACCCTCTCACACATAGATCTGACTGGGCGCGCCCCATCCGCTGCAATCGCACCCTGTAAAGATATGACCTGTGTAGTATCCAAAGCTGTACCAAATGAAAGCGGGTCCGAAATGCGATTTCTCTAACACTTTTCAAGGTGTCTGCCCATTCACCCTCATCCATGGGACCTACGTCCTCCTCCCATGCTACCCTCAGTTGCTCATTTGGATTGGGGGAGTTGTTGGACAGTTTCCTATAAATTGTTGAAATTGCCTAATCCAGTAGCGGTTCTGTAAGAACCCTGTCCTCCAGCAACATCGTATCTTTGATTTGCTCCCCGATATGTATATGGCTACGAAGCGCATGTAGCATTCGCAAGTATCTATATCTTTCCGCTTCTTGTAAGGCAAACTCAGTTTGTAGGTCCTCAAAGGATTTCACAGCGTTGTTCCTCCACACCTCTCCCAGGTGCTCTATCCCAATCAAGGCCCATCTAGAGAACCTCTTCATCACACTCACTTCCCTTGGGAAGTCTCCGGTCCAGAGTGGGGCACGGGCTGACAGCATATCCCCCTCCCCCAGATAATGATTTGCGCCTCGCCATGCTCGCACTACAGTCAGAGTGTGGGTCGGTAAGTCCAGGGCCCCGCCGGTTGTACAGGACTTTCTCGTAGCCCGAGGTGCCCTTCGATGCCCTATCAACCCTATAGGCTGGCTCCATGGGTCCTGCGAATGTCCATTCATAGAGCACAAGCTGGGTTGCCCAATAGTACATCCGGGTGTCTGGAATGGTCAGTCCTCCCTCATAACCCCCCCTCTGAAGCTTCCTCAGCGCTATTCGGGCCCCCTCCATAACAGTGATCTAAGGGTCTGATCAATTTTCTGAAAGACCCCTTTGGGAATCGCCACTGGGGTGTTCTGGAACTTGTATAGCAGCCGGGGCAATGTCATCATTTTGTTCAGAGCTGCCCTGCCCATTAATGTCAACGGTAATTGTCTCCAGTGTTCTACATCTCTCTCTGGCCTTTCCACCTTTGGGGTCAAGTTTTCTCAGAGGAATTCCTGTGGGTCTCTGGGAATGTATAACCCCAGGTATTTAAAGCCATCGGGTGCCACAGGAATGTCAGCACAGGGAGGCAGCACCGGTGTCCCCACCACCAAAGGGTACAACAGGGGTTTGTCCCAGTTAATATTGTACCTGGAGTATTCTCCGAAGATGCAGAAGATTTGTAGTAGTCTGTCTATGGAGCGAGCTGGATCGGTGACGTATAGTAGTATGTCATCCACGTATAGTGAGATGCGCTCCTCCCACCATCCTCCACTCGGGATTCCCCGGACCAGTGGCTCCTGCCAGATCCAGGCTGCGAGCGGCTCTAGGGCCAATGCAAATGGCATAGGGAAGAGCGGGCATCCCTGCCTTGTGCCCTTCTGCAGGTCAAAAGTGCAGGAAGTTACCCCATTTACTCTCATCCTCGCCAGTGGTTTCCAGTAGAGCAGCTTCACCCAGGCACAAAACCGCGGGCCCAGAACCAGTCTGCGGAGTGTGGCAAACGTGTATCCCCTCTCCAGCCGGTCACATGCTTTCCAGGCATCTAGGGCCAACAGGGCTGCCCGCGTGTCCCCCACTGACTGCGACGTGTGGAGCACTCCGTACAATCGACGGATGTTAAGCTGGGTGCTTCTCCAGAGCATAAAACCCGATTGATCAGGGTGGATTATGGAGGTGATCACTGTTTGCAGCCGGGTGGGCAGCACCTTGACCAGTATCTTCACCTCCACGTTCAGTAGGGATTATGGGTCTATATGATGTGCATTGTGTTGCCGGCTTCCCTTCCTTATGAATGACCACTATAGTTGCTGTCCTCTGATCTTCCAGCTGTTGCTGAATATTAAGTGCTTCTTGATACATTTTGGTTAGATATGGGCCACCTTGCTTTTCAGCCCCTTGTAGAGCTCCAGTGGGAGACCGTTTGGGCCTGCTGTCTTTCCCACCTGTAGGGCTCCAATTGCCTGTCCTACCTCCTCAGCCATTATTTCCCCTTCCAGTGACTCCCTTTCTACCTCTGTGAGGGACACCAGGGCCACGTCTTTGAGTAAGTCATCACAGTCGTCATCTGTCATAAGAGTCTTGGTGGTGTATAGCTGCTCATTGCAGCAGGCTAAAGCCTCAGCTATTTCTGGGCTGGACTATCTGGACCCTCTAGACTCGTCCACTATCTCACATACTCTCTTTTGTTTTTGGTCTCTTTTGTCTAACCACGCTAGTAGTTTGCTGGCCTTATCCCCGATAACATATAACCTTCTCTGTGTTGCCTGGACATATTTCCTGGCCTCCTCCTCAGCCAGCTCACGTAATTAAGTTTGCTTTGCAATTAATCTCCAGCGGAGATGTATGCATGCTTCGAGCAGTCAAACTTGTCGACTACCCCAGTTGAACTTTCCTCCTCCAAACAAACCCCCACTCCCTCCCTGCTGCCCTGCCCCACGGGACCCCAACAACCCGCTTCACAACTTGCCAGAATGCCTGTCACCCCAAAACCTTCAAACCAGTTTGTGGGTGTGGTAGGCAATCCATAGCAGATGGTCAGCCATTAGTCCCTGGCTCTCTTCTGACCCTGTTAGTTTGTTGCTGTAAAACCAATCTGGCGGCAGGAGTTCGTCTTTTTGTTTCATCCTGAGGTCCCAGGCCATGGCCCCGACTCCCACCTCAGGCTCAACCAACCTCTCCTCCTGTTGCTTGGCTCGAGTCCAGGCCCTCCCTGTCTGATTCTTCCTCCGGGCCAGGTGCGGATTGGTCCCCTGTCCTTCCTTTGCATTCGGGCTGTCTTGGTGATCTCTATTGGACTGGGCAGAACTTGTTGGGGCCTGTCTCAGAGCCCCTTTCTCTCTCGATCTCTCTTGCGGCTCACGGGCCCCGAGCCGCATTTCTCCATCTTGTGCCATCCATTCAACCAGTCCCTTGTTTCCTCCGGAATTTGGAAGAACCAGGATCTGCCATCTTGCACTATCTTTAGCTTGGCTAGGAAGATCATCATATATTTAATGTCTTTGTCCCGCAGGGCCCGAATGACCTCCTCAAAGTGGCGCCTCTGCCTCTTGACCTGAAGGGTGAAGTCTGGAAAGAAACAGATCAGAGCGTTTTCCCATTGCAGATCGCCCTTCACTCTGGCCGTCTGAAGAATTGCATCACGGTGTCTGAAGTTGAATACTCTGACGATTATTGTTCGGGTGGGCGCCCACTGGGGGTCGTCGTGCCAGGACTCTATGAGCTCTTCCCATTGTGAAGTAGTTAGACCAGCGTTTGGGACACAGTTTGTTCAGGATAAGGTCTTCTACGGACAGTTCTGTACAGTGCTTTTCTGCCCTTTCCGGAACTCCAGTGATCCTAATGTTGTTGCGACGGGCCCTACTCTCTTGGTCCTCCAGCTTTGCCTCCATCTCGGCCTGCTTCTATGTCAGGTCTTGTACTTGGTTTTCTAGTCGTTTGATGATGGCCTGGAGCCTGTTGATCTGACCTTATGCCATGTTGACCTTGTCCGTAACTTTGCGAATATCAGCACTCAGTAGGTTAACATCTAGTGTCACTGCATAAATTTTCAGCTCAATATTGTTCTGCAGCGCTTGTATGGCATCCATGATTTCACACAGCGAAGGGTCGCTACTTCCTGGGCTTCCCCCCATAGAATCTGGTGCTTTCTGTCCGATCCAGCTGTCTTCAGCTGAACCGTATACTTCTCCAAGATATTCATTTGCGTTGCTTGCTGGCCCCGGTTGTGCTCTATCTTATCAGGCCCCTTACTGAAGTGCTCTCTTGGTCCCCCTGCAGTGAGATGCTTCTTTGGTTGATTTGGGTCAGGTTCCCCCAGGTGTATCTCCCCGAGCACTGAAACTGCTTCTCTTCTTTCAAGCTGACTCTCGGCCCAGTCCTGGTTTCTCGGGAGGCCCCCGGCCTTGTGCGGTCACACGCAGAGGTCTGGTTTCTGCCCAGGAGCCTCCTTTCCTTTCATCACTGTAGGCCCTTCCATTCATAGGGGCGCCTTCCTGTTCCTTCCGTCACTGGTTCTACGGGCCTTATTTCCGTGGGCCTCTGCTATTCTCGTGGAGGGCTGTCGTGCTTCTATAGCATGTTTGGGCCTCTATTCTCCCTCTCGGCTGCCCTCTGGATGGGCAATTTATTTCTCAGTTCTCTCTCCGGCTGTAGTCTTCTATCTGTGTCCTGGCTACTGCTCCCTCTTACCTGCCTCCATCGCTTGACTCTGGAATCCAGGCCGCTCCCAGCTCTGGCCATCTGCTATTTCCCTCTCCACTTTTGTCACCCCTGGCCGCTTTGTTTGCTCTGGCCCCAAGGGGGGCGATTCCCGCTCTTTCTTCTCCCTTGGTTCCATCTGTGCCCTGCTGCGCTTCTTCATGTGTGCCGCTGTCACACAGGCCTCATGGAGGCGTCAGGCTGTGTCCCACCTCTTCAGACCCCTCCTGGGTCTGGAACAACCCCCTCAGGTGCTTACTTGGCTTTCCCTGGCGCTTCTCTGTGTTGGGAGGAAACAAGCTTTTCAGAGGCTCAGCTCCCATCCGCTTATGTTCTTTCCGCCCGCCATTTTCTTTTTTCCCAGCTACACATTGCTCTGTCTTCCCGGCCCTGTGTCGCCTTCTGTTGTGTCTCGTTTCTACTTGTTCGCAGCCTCGGGGGACCCCAACTCCAAACACTACTTTCTCCTGCCTCTGGTCTGGATGTATACGACGGATGTTAACGGGCTGTTAAGGCGTCATTGTGGAGCCGCTCGACTATGTGTCCATCTTGCCTGACGCACAGCCACAATTTTGATAAGCTGCTAAACTGAATTTGACAACATTACCAATTTTTTGACAAAAAGGGTCCTGTGTGAATGAAGCTGTGGACATTAAAGAAGAAAAAACAATAATAATAAGGAGGGTTTGAGGACTAAAGATTTGAAGACCATAGATTGAAGACTTAGAATTTTTTTTTTTTTTTCGATTTTTGCTGCATAGCCATAATTTTGTATTTGCTTTACCTCCTGACTCTTTACAGACCATGGGTAACCACAAACAACAGAACACTAAAACTAGATGCCGTAAATATATGGGTATTGGTTTGGTGATTGTTTGTGTGATTGAATGTTTGGTATTCATTGTGGGTGTGATTGTCTTTGATGAGAATGGGACCAACCATACCATAGCTGTAGAAACTACAACTTCAGAATTAGTGCCTACTCTTTCAGCGATAGGTAGATTTAAAATAGATGAGAAATATTTGCATACCCAGGGAGAACTTTCTTCTAATGTCTTCTACTGTATTGCTTATTGTGTGAGTTACTTGATATAATGGATGCGAGAAATTGTTATGTTTACACGCAGTCTCTTATGAGGAGGGAATTGCCTATCACAGTTTGCCACTAACCTATGGCATAAGTTGTAGTCTTTTACTAACATGATTCTATAACCAGGAGTATATCCAATATTTCTATTCTAATTTTGATGTAGTGTTTTCTTTTGTACCTATAATTAGGGATCTTAATAAGGAAGCTAAGGATAATAACATAGAAATAGTGAAGGATTTCTTTGAACCTACATTAACGTTTGGGACAGCCTTGGCTCATAGAAACAATTTAACTTATTTACTTTCACCCTTAGAAAAGAGCTTTTTAGATTACACAGAGGATAGGAGAAGGGCGATCAAGGCATTAGTGATAAGGGATTCGTTTTCATGTAGTCTTCGGATTGACTATGCATACACTGACATTACTAAACAAAGGATACTAACTTTAGATACGCAACACGTAGGAAAACTTTGTATATGCAGGCCACAGTCCAGAGTTGATAAAATGTTTGTGGGAACGAGTGAATTCAAACATGTGTTTTTGTTTGAGTCTAAGTGGACAATTATGTTGAATGGTCAGGATCCGCCGGTGCCCGGTATCTATTACATCTGTGGGAAAAATGCATATTATCGTCTTCCTAAAGGATGGTATGGCACTGTATTTAGAAATAGTTTTCCTGAAAATGTACCAACTTGCAGACTTAGGTAGATTTTCTAAAATGACTGAATTATAAGCAAAGAGACAAAAGCAAGAATTAGTTTCTAGCATTATTGGAGACATATTTGGAGAAATAATTCCTTCAGTCAGAATTGTTCTGAATTCTATTGGATACAGAAATGGCTGCAGTAAGAGCTATGACTCTTCAGACATTCTCTTAGCAAAGGAGGGTGGAGTTTGTAAATTGCTAGGAATGTGTCATTGTCGTTCCTATATACCGGACAATAGTAAAGCAGTTAGAGGCTTGATTAACAATATAACAAAAGATGCAACTGAATTAAAAGAACTAACCAAGTTCACTGTTTGGGAAAAAGCTAGCAGAGGAATGGCTGCAGTGGGAAACTAGATTGGCAACATGGGAAAAGGTATGATAATGAAAATAATAGAAGGGGTTTCCATTGTTGTGATTTCTCTAATATGCAAACTGTACAAAGTGATCAAAAGGAGAAGATTTGAAAAGAATCATAGGAGGGTAGAAATTCAATTGAAAAGATTATATGGGAAAACTTCAATGAGAACAAGATTAAATAAATATGTGAGGGAAATTAAATTCTAGAAATACGTTTATTGAAATAAATACATTTATTTGGAATGTAAGTGTGATGACATAAATAGTACTCAGAGGAGGGATTGTGAGCGCAGATCTTCGAACATAAATAATTATCTTTTACGTAATCATACTTATGTATTAAAATGTGAAATGTTTAAATGTTGAAAATTAATGTTGACATAAAATGTACCTTTATTTTTGGCCACCATCGAGCACAAGGCCTGCACATGTTTTTATAATAATGTACTAACTTTGTAATGAAAAACATGTCTCTTTAAGGGCATGTTCTCTGCTAAAATAAATGCTGAAATCATATGAGTATTTCTTGTTTTCTTCTGGGTCTCAAGCAGACAAGGCCACAGTGGGAAGTTATCTAACTCCAAGTGTTCTAGTTGTTGCTACATTTGTATGTTTTCATGTCCCTTGTACAACAAACTTCTTTTGTTTAAGTCACAAACTTGTTCTGTGCATGTATTAATGAAATGTATTTCTCTCGAGGAAAATGGTGCAACACAAGAATGTTTCCATATCTTTGTAACTACTGTCTAGCAACTGTGTATTTTGGAAAGTGGCAAACAAAAGGGGCTTAGTGACGGTCGTTGGAAGCAAGACTGAAAAGCAACATTTAGTATAGTTTGGAGTTATGTAAAAGAAGAACAAATCAACGTTTGCCAAGTCTTACTGTGTCTTTTTAAATATATTTCCGATAGCTAATGTTTTTGTAATTGGATGTTCTTTCTTCGCCTGATGCTTTCAACCTATAGCAAATATTTAGCAAGTTTAATTCAATGTTTGAGTGTCAGTCTTTCACGGGTCTTTGGTCATTCGTCTTTGAGAGCGAACTAATGCTCTTTCTTGGTGTGATCGGTCACTTGGACAATTCATGCTTTGCCAGTCAGTCTACTGACATTCTGGTACTTTATTAACTTCTGAGTTTATTATGCCTGATCAATGCTGAACTAATGATCTGAAGGTTTAGTAACCTTATAGTCCAAATTCTAAACCGTCCCTCTTTCCCTGTTCCTGTCCTGATGTTGACACTGCTGTCCCTCTGATGAAGTAGACGCTGAAATGCTGATTACCTTGGGGATAGGTAAATGTATAATCTGTGTATTGCTGTTTGTCTTTTGTTTTCCAGGTACCAGCTGCTATTGTTTTAATACTGCTGCTAATTTGATAGCGACATAGCTAGATGTTTTCTAAATTATGTTACTACATCTTTTGCATGAAGCCCAACATGCTAATGCTAATCTGAGGTTAGTGAGGAGTTTTCTGTATACCTATGACTTGATGTTGTTTTATGGCTGAACCAATGTATGTTATCTCTCTTGCTCAAATATTGTTGTTATTAATTCGTGTTTTCGCTATTGAAATTGTCGCTCTTATTGCTTTGTTCAAGCTAAGATTCTTTACACGATTTGGACATCCTATGATGTTTCTTTGCTTGTACCATTTGATGTTGAGATTATTTTTTTTCGACCTTAGCATTGTTAATGTAGGGAAATAAACATTTTAATTGTTACTAAAGGTGTGGTTATTCACAGTCAAATGGGTAATTTACTGACTCTTTAGGGTGACTAGCATTGTTTATATTGCTGTGTGATGTGATAAATAATAATTTAAACGAGTAAAAAGGTTCATGGACCGTAAAGCTGTGTCCACTTTCTATGATAAAATAGATAAGCTAAGGGTGCGGTCTTTATACCTCAAGCCCGTTCAACTTCAAACACTATGACATCAACTATGCAGCGCTGTTCCAAGAGGAGGCTGTGATTCCTGGAAAGCCATACACACCCAGCTTTGGAGACACAAATTTTATCAGAAAATATCTGGACTTGGTTTTGATAACCGGTAAGCACCTGCGTAAGTCAGGAGTCGCTGTGTCAAGAGAATGATATGGGTCAGACTACACGCTAATCGCTTGTGATCTGACTCCTGATATGAAAGACGGCGACCACTATAACTTAATCTAAAACGGAAAGCTAATAGCGGAAATACGTTTCAGACAACCCGTAGCTGTGAATGTGAACATGGTTGTATTCTCTGTATTTGACAACATCTTTCAGATCAATCACACCCAACAGATTTTGTTTGACTATCTTTAAAATATTATAAAATGGACACTTTTCAGATTCAGGATTTCTTAAGCCACCATAAATAAACCATGAAATAATTTTTAGGTCTTTTTCCAAGTGACTCTCTGCCTGGGGAAATATGGTCCGAAAGACCACACACCCTAATCTTTAACACAGATCCGCACTACAAGGAAGGAACTCACTGGGCGGCCCTGTTTTTAGATAAAGACAAGAGTACAGTTTTTGACAGCACAGCTGCATTCCCTGAGCATAGCACTTATGCAAGACATATATTCAAGTGTGTAAAAGAAGCTGCGGTGAGAGTGAAGTACAACAGAAAACAGGTACAGGATTCTCTCGCTGTCACAAGCTCAGACCATTTCATATATTTTATTAGTAAAATGTCCCAGGATATGACGCTTAGAATTTTTTTAAATCTGTATGCAAACGATCTAGTAAACAATGATTGTGTTGTTATGAAATATGTGAAAGAAAACTCTAGGTCTACATCTAATGTTGTTAAACCATATTACTCACTTTGTCAAAAGTGAAAGGTATTGCAACTCCTCTTATGTGTAATGATGGCTGTCTAAACTAAAATAATTAAAAATAAAAATAAAAAGAGTTTGAATACAGAGTCTGCATCATTGTTCTGACGCATGCATGCCTATTTAAACTGTTTTTAAAAAGATGACAGGAACATGTTGAAAAATGAAAAGGTTTATTTACACAGCAGTTCTTGTAGTACAAGCGACACAAGGATAAAATTTACCAAAGGAATAAAGAAGAAAAAATGTCAGATATTAACTGTGGCATAACTATGTACACAAACACAGGCACACATATACATAGGTTCAAAAGTTAGAAGAAACATCAGGCATTTGTTTAACCACATGTTTATTTTAAACAATGTCTTTTTTTAGGTTCCAGAGGCAAATCCGCGGAGCAGTTCTTGTAGTACAAGGGACACAAGGATAAAATTTACCAAAGGAAAAAAGAAGAAAAAATTTCAGATATTAACTGTGGCATAACTATGTACACAAACACAGGCACACATATACATAGGTTCAAAAGTTAGAAGAAACATCAGGCATTTGTTTAACCACGTGTTTATTTTTAACAAAGTCTATTTTTAGGTTCCAGAGGCAGAGCCGCGGTGCTCCGAGAGGGAGATAGCCAGGTAAAGAAAAGGGAAGCTCACATCTTAAGGAGGGGGTTAAAAACAACAGGTGTTGGAGTACTTGAGGGGGCTGTAAGTCGGATCTTTCAATCTGTCAGACACTTGTCTGTGTTCGGCATTACCGATGATCGTTGAGTTCCACGAGGCAAGGTCTTAAGAATCAGACATTTTACTTAGCAGCATTTGTGCGGGTCCTTTATACCTTTGACTTATATTTTCTAAACGTTCCTCAACAAAGGTGTCTGAGGATGGTGGTGTCTCTGGTGGCGTTCAATGAGGTGGTGGAGGTTGCTCAGAGTCAGGGGCATATAGAGTCAACCTGTTTCTTTCAGCACTTAATTGCCTGCAATACTTTAAAAAGTTTTGAAGAGAGTTTGAGTAAAGCTTTGCCGTAAGGTTTCAAATCAGTACAGTCCAAAATTTCTTTAATCTCGGCATCCAGGTGCTGCGCCTCATTTTTCCATATACCCCAGACGTCGACCGTGGATGGCCCCATATGTTCCTGCTGCTGCAGTGGCACCAAGTATATCTTTTGGGTGTTCTCCATCAGGTCCCGCTTAGGAGGCTGGAGATTAAGTTATAGCTATGGCCAACAAAGAACCTATAAAACCTCCTGAATGCTTTACCAGTTTCTTCTTAGAAATGAGGGAAGCCTGTTTATTACTGAGCATCTTCATGAGGTGACGCTTCTTCTTCAAAACATGGAACTGGCACTGTGATATAGGGACATTACCTTTAGGGTGTTTAGGGTGATCTCTGAAATTGCAGCCACTAAATCACCCAAAGCAGCAAAAAGGATGGCTTTTCTTTGCTAGGGGCTGGCCGTGAATAGCATTTTAAGGAGGGCTAGATATCGGCAGAGACATGCCAGCATGGTCGATACCTTGTACTATAAGGTCTAGAGCAGGGGTCTCCAACCTTTTCTGTAGTGAGAGCTACTTGATCAGTGAAAATTATTGTGAGCTATTGAAGGTTGAGGCACCCGCGCAGTGTTACTGGACAATTCTCGCCCAGCTCACTGAGTAAGCCTAATGTCCATACAGCCAATAACTATGGTCTGAACAAAATACTTTTTGACTGTAGTCGTTATGACAGGCTGACATGTGTGCCAGTTTGAGCACACATGTAGTGTGAGGGTGGTCTTTTGTGTGTATGAATGGGATATATGTGAAGAGGGGAAAGAGAGCCTCTGTCATATGTACCTGTGGCACAGGACATACCTTTACCTATATGTGGAACCTTTAGATGTATAAAACAAACATACAGCCATTTTTAAAGTGCATAATAATGTTCTGCAAAAATATTTATAAAATGGCAAATCTTTCCGCAGTTGAAAAATTTCAAAGTGTCGCATTTACAAACATCAAGCATCTTGCACCCAATAGCCTGTAGACAGGGTACCACATTTATAACCAAAAAATACAGCCATTTATTTAAATTGGAGGAATTTAGAATGAAGAAACATGCTTCACAAAATATTAATACATATTTGACTCAATATTTTATATAAATATTTTTCTTCACTTTACAGTTCTCAGACTTTAAAACAATGTCTGTGGTTTTCAGCTATAAATATAGCACAGTATCCACTGGCCACTTGGAGCAACAGGCCTGCTGTTTGTAAATGTGACACTTTAAATTGGGACAAAATTAAAATGAAAAGTTAACTTAATCATTGATTTAACACTTCATTTTAATTTTCTCCTGTTTAAAAGCATTCAGAAACATAATTTTGTTATCAGACTAGTAGACAAGGACTTTTAGTTAAGTTTAAGATTTAAATGCCACAGTGCTTCACTTCTTCACCTCTGTGCCCTCAGGTCATAAATCTAACTCCAATATTGCTCATTATCAGGCCCTGCCATCTGCAGCACAAAGATAATATTGTAAAATAAACAGAGCCTTCCCTTAATTTTAAAAGGGAAATGTGACCCTTTGCTTATTTAAAAATAAACTCAAGGGTCTGAGCTACTTTGAAGGTGTCTTCTCAGCAGCCAGCAATTGACTGATTGGAGAAACCTGGTCTAGAGAGTAATTGTTCCTGGAGTCTCTTTAACAATGCTTTTTATAGGCTTTGGACTTGGTTGTAAGGGTGTAAGCGACGAGAGATCGGGTGGGAAAATACCCGCACCCAGTATGTAGTCTTCCAGAGTATTGGGTTTTAAGTCTACCCGTGAGTAACTATGGGGTTTCTCTGCGGAATCGTTAAAGGCCTCCAAAAAAAACTGTGTATTTCCGGTGTACATCTGTTTAGCTATAACGGATATCTGGTGTTTGTCATGGTTTAAAAAATAAAATAAAACCAGGTATGAGGCATTGAGAGCTATAGACCAACTGCTCTTACCCTTGTAAAACAGGCTCTGCACGATGTGACATTCGCTTAGATTATGATGGTGTGATTATTAATGAAAATTGAGGAAAAGCTTTCTCCATCTCAGGGTGATCCACGCCTTCACTCATAAGGTTGCCTACAATTACCATGTTTACAAGGCCTGTAGGTAGCAATGCATTGTCGTTGGGACTATTCGGTTAGGGATAGTTCTGTATAAAGATCTTGCCAGCACGAATAAAGCCAAACAATATTGATAGGGGTTTGGAATAAAACCCTAGGAGCATTTTCTAATAGTTTCTTTACAAAATAGCTTTTACCACTGTTGGAAATGGCCCTTTTTGAAGGGTTATCTCCAAACATTTCACCTTCTTCCTCCTGTTTTTTCTAATTTGTTTTTGCTAGTTCATTGTGTCACGGTCTACCCGTCTCTTACAGTTTTGGTCAGCTGGAACTGAAGGATGACCTTGATTCTTGTAGGTCCTGCTCTGGCCAAGGTAAGGGTGGCCCTTTCTGGTAGCCACGGTGCTGCTAACAATGGTACGTCAAAATGCAGTCTGTGCCCTCCAGAAGGAGTCCCAGTGGGAAAACCCCAAAGGGATAAAACCTCTATGACAGGAACTTCCTGGAACAGAAGAAAAAAAACACACAAGACAAAATGTTAGACTTCCAATCAAGAACAATAACTGGAAGGAAACTCGAACAAGCAGGGAAAAAAGGTTGGAATCTCAAGAAAACAACCGGAGCGTGATCACCACCAAAGGAAGTATTGCAGCGCAAGGAGAGCAAGAATCCAACTCCCTAAATACCCCTAAACAGGAAGTGACATAAAGGAAAAGCAAAGACGGCATGTTGGATTGGGAAAAGACTATAGAATGAAATAGATGATAATGACATTTTAGAAAGGGAACCAGATGCATGCAGGGAAGAAGATAGGAAGAAAGGCATGCTGGGAGAAAGAAGAATATGGCCCCTACTTGGAAAAAGGGAAAGAAGAAAAGAAGAAAGAAAGAAGAAAGAGGAACGAAGGCAGAGGAAAAAAAGAAGCCCAAAAAGAAAGGCCAGTCACCAGGTAAGTTAGGGGTGGGGGGGTGCCCACGCCTAAACCAGAGGGTGCGCCGCTCCCGATCTTGCCGAGGCTCAATGCCTAATCCAGGCCCTCGGGCAACATAAGGCCGGAAAAAGGGGCCGTGGCGAGCCCTTTGGCCGGGAAAACAGACTGCGGCCCCAACCGCAGCCCGAGCCAGCTCTCCCATCCAGGCCACGGAGGACTGCGGCGCAACATTTTGTCTCTGCGCACTTTACCACTGTTGATCAGTGCTAAAGTGCAAGTGCTCCCTATGTAAATTGTATTGGTGATTGGTTTATCCATGATTGGCATATTAGTTTTACTGGTGAGTCCCTAGTAAAGTGCACCAGGGGTGCCCAGGGCCTGTAAGTCGAATGCTACTAGTAGGCCTGCAGCACTGATTGTGCCACGCACATGAGTAGCCCTGTGAACATGTCTCAGACGTGCCACTGTAATGTCTGTGTGTGCAGTTTTAGACTGCCAATTCAACCTGACAAGTGTACCCATTTGCCATGCCTAAAACTTCTCTTTTTCTACATGTAAGGCACCCCTAAGATAGGCCCTATGTAGCCCCATTGGCAGGGCGCACTGTATTAAGAAGGTAGGACATGTTCCGGTGTGTTTTACATGACCTAACAGTGAAATACTGCCAAATTTGGTTTTCACTGTTGCAAGGCCTATCTCTCTCATAGGTTAACATGGGGGCTGGCTTTAACTAACCTCAAAGTGCAGTTTCCCTTCCAGAGCAGATAGAAATATGGAGTGTGGGGTCTCTGAACTGAAAATTTAAAAATACATCTTTTAGTGAAGTTGGTTTTTAGATTGTTAGTTTGAAAATGTCACTTTTAGAAAGTGGGCATTTTCTTGCTTAACCCATCCTGTGTCTCTGCCTGCTTATGTATTCCACATATGGGTCAGACTGACTGTTGGGCTGTTGTGAATCCCCTTTAGACAGTGAGACAAAGGGAGCTGGGGTGTAGCCTGCATATCCTGATGGGTCCATCTGAGCTAGAGTGGAGGGAGGAGTGTTCACTTACACCTGAAAGGACAGTGCCCGCCCTCCAACCCCCTGGTGTGTGTCTGAGGTGTGGCCTGGGCAAGGCAGGATTTTGTCAATAACAGACTTTCCTTTGAAGTTGGGCAACTTCAAAGGCAGAAAGGGATATAAGTAGTAGACCCAAAACCCCAGACTAGTAGAATCTTTCTGGATCAAGAGGAACCTCTGCCAAGGAGAAGAGCTGAAGAGCTGGAGGGGGAGTACTGCCCCTTTGCTGTGTTGCTTTGCTGGGTTGGCCTGCAGTTGCTGCTTCTGCCTTAAAAGCGAGCAAAGGGTGAACTTTGCTGTGTATCCTGCTTGAGAGAGTTCTCCAAGGGCTTGGAGTAGTGCTTGCCTCCTGTTGGAAGTCTGAGGGATACCAAAGACTTCAGGTTCATCTGCTTACAGCACTGGGAACTGTGTGTTTTCTGCTGTTCAAGAAGAAAAACCACTGCAACGCTGCCAACGATGTTGCTGGCCTGCACTGTGACCTGCTGATGCCGCACGGAGCTGCACTGCCCCGCTTCGCACCGCAACCCTGCCACCATCCAAAGCCGCCACTGAGTTGCCGCTTGCACCGTGACCTGTGGGCCCCACATTCCAGCATCACCTCACTCACACTTCAGCCTGGGTATCCCAGATGATGCCACTCATGCTGGCACCGGCGCCTCTGCCTGCACTGTGGACAGCGCTCGTGAGGTACACGAGGCACAGTCCCGTCCCGCACCGCAGCTTCAGTCCACCGACGCCAGCTCCATCGACTCCAATGTCGTCACCAGGCGTCCCTGCCTGCACCACAACCCGTGGACCCCGCACCGAATCCGTCCCACACTGCACCGTCGACTTGGGCCTACCGATGACAGCGCTTCATCAACGACTATGCCGCTGCCTGCACTGTGTTCTGGTGACACAGCACGTCGCACCGCCACCCTTCACACCGCAGCCCTGGTTTCACAGATGCAGCTGGACATTGTCACCGAGCCGCTGTCTGCACCGTGACCTGTGGGCACCACATTTCGCATCGTACCGCTTCGCACTGCAGCCCGACGCCATCCACGCCAGCTCTCCTGACTTCATCAACCTGGATTTCGATCTGCTACGCATGTGACTTCAAGGGCCCGATGAGCCATGCACCAACCTCCTGAACCGACACCACAACGCCAGCGACGCCGCTCTCCGGATCTCATTGAAAGAATCAAGACGCCCTGCAATTCCAAAGGTACTGTTTGCGGGTCTTCCCAACACTGCAGCTGGCCCTTGACGCCGCAGCCCACCTGAACTGTTGGTTTAGCTGATCATCATGCTGTGATAGCCCCACATAAAGCTATCGACTTCAAGGAACTGTATTTTTAAGTGAATTCTTGCAATATTTATATCTTTATTACTGCACGTTGGATTTTTCTCTTTTTGGTCTTATTTTACATAGATCAATATTGGCTATTTTTCGAAAACTGGTTTGGTGTCCTTTTGTAGTGTTTTCACTGTATTACTGTGTGCCATGTGCAAATGCTTTACACATTACTTCTGAGATAAGCCTGACTGCTCGTGCCAAGCTACCAAGGAGGTGAGTAGGGTTAGCTGAGCTGGTATCTCCCTTATCCTGACTTGAGTGAGGGTTCCCACTTGAACAGGGTGCAAACCGAGTCCCAACTAGAGACCTAATTTCTAACAACCGCAATTTGAGGGGCCTGCTAAAATGCAGGAGAATGGGTGCTGCAGCCTGATTACCATAATCAGAGACCAAGGGGGTCATTATGATCCCTGGAGGTTCACCCCGTCATGCCGGCGGCGGGTTAAAAGACCGCCACTGGCATGGCGGGCTGAACCGCCATATAAAGAACACAGGGAGGGCCGCCAGAAGCAGCCCTCCTCCTCCTCCTCCTCCACCGCCAGGCTGCCTCCGACAGGCAACCTGACGATGGAGGGAATCATTATCCGACAGGGCAGCGCTGCTGCCCCTCGGATAATGATCCCTACTGCCACCAGCCTTTCACTGGCGGGTTCCCCCACCAGACAAAGGCTGGTGGAAGGGATGGTCTGGGGCCCCCCTGGGGGCCCCTGCACTTGGCATGGGCGATTTACAGGTAGTGATCTGCGCGATGGGTGCAGCTGCACCCGCCGCACAGAGGCATTGACGGCGGCTCCACATGGAGCCACCGGCAATGTCCCAGACATGCATTCTGCTGGGCCGGCGGGCGGAAACAATGTTTCCACCCGCCGGCCCAGCAGAATGTTCTTTATGCAGCCGGCAGGGTCCCAGGGGGGCTGGCGGTCAGTTAAATGACCGCCAGCATTAACACGGAGGTTAACACCGCCGTGTTCATAATGAGGGCCCAAGACTCTAATGACCCTTCAGTAACCATATGGCAGGATTTTGTAGTCGGCAGTCAGGACCCTTTTAGCAAACACTGCGCACAAGGTTTTATGCAAAGCACAGATATAATTTCCCACCATTTTTGGACCGGACAAAGCCAGGTTGTTTTACAACGATTGTTTTATCATTTTCACAGTCGGTCAAGGCAGAGAATTCGCTTACCAGATCCTTTAGATTGACAAAATTGATTTTGACTGTGTTGTTAACATTTAGGGCAAGGGTCTTCAACCTTTTCTGTAGTGAGAGCTACTTTTTAATATTGAAAACCGTGCAGCTACTGAAGGCCAAGGCACTTGTGCAGTGTTACTAGACACTCCTCGCCCAGCTCACTGACTAAGTCTAATGTCCATACAGCCAGAAACTATGGTTTGAACAAAATACTTTTTGACTGGTCGTTATGACAGGCTGACATGTGTGCCAGTGTGAGCGCACATGGCAGTGTGAGGTTGGTCTTGTGTGCTTATGAATGGGATTTATGTGAATAGGTAAAAGATAGCCTGTGTCATATGTACTTGTGGCACGGGACATACCTTTATCCATATGTGGAACCGTTATATGTATAACACAAACATACAGCCATTTTTAAAGGGCAGAATTATGTTCTGCAAAAATATTTAAAATATGCCACATTTTTCCCCACTTTAAAATTTTGAAAGTGTTGCATTTACAAACATCAGGCATCTTGCACCAAGTGACCTGTAGACAGGGCGCCACATTTATAAACTGAAAATACAGCCATTTATTTAAAAGGGAAGAATTCTGAGTGAAGAAACATGCTTCACAAATAGTAAGACATATTTGACCCAATATGTCATATAAATATTTTTCTTCACTTTACATTTCTCAGATTTAAAAAGATGTCGGTACTTTTAAGCTCTAAATATAGCACATCATCTACTGGCCACTTGGCACAAGAGGCCTGCTGTTTGTAAATGTGACACTTTGAAATGGGACAAAATGAAAATGAAAAGGTAACTTAATCATTAATTTAACACTTCATTTTAATTTTCTTCTGTTTAAAAGTATTCAACAACATCACTTTGTTCTCACACTAGTAGACAGGGACTTTTAGTTAAGGTTAAGATTTAAATGCCTCAGTGCTTCGATTCTTCACCTCTGTGCCCTCAAGTCATAAATCTGACTCCAGCACTGCTCATTATCAGGCCCTACCATCTGCAGCCGGAAGATAATATTGCAAAATAGACACAGCCTTCCCTTAACTTTAAAAGGGAAATGTAACCCTGTGGCTATTTAAAAATGAACTCAAGGGTGCAAGCTTCTGATAACTCAATTGACTAATTGGAGACACCTGATTTAGGGTGATGCATGTGACTTTCATACATACTGCATTTTTTTATGTACAATAACTGTAGGTTTTGGGACCGGCTGAGGTAAATTCAAAGATGTACTCGTTGTTTCCTAGCTCACTGGCAAAATCTCCTAAATAATCACCAAGCTGAAGATCTTCATCCTCTAGTTTGCTCACAAAAATAACAGAGTCTGTATCATAATACAGACATTGATCCTGAAGTTTATCCATCAACTTGTAAATCTCTAAACAGGTGTGAGTGGTTGTAAAACAGGCAATGAAGCTGTTTATATTGTTACAAGTTGTGGGGTACTCTTTTGCGTATTTCCAACAGAGAGCAGTGGTTTCATTGTTGATAAACTCGCTGCTTGACATCTCATCAGATACCCCAAAAATATATTTAAACAGTTCATCAGGATCTGTGATGATGGTGCTGTTTGACAAGTTTAGTTAACTGTCGTCTGGCGGGGTTGATTTCTATGTACTCAAGTCTCAAGCACATACCTTGAGACCATAGTAATCAACTATATATTTCTGCTTCAAGGTCTTCTGGAAACCCAGACGCCTCTTGCTTTTCTCTGAGAAATAAGTTAATACACTCAGAAAAGAGCTGTGTCGTAGTCCGTTCAAAGTGCCAAACTTCATGTATTTTACAAAGTTTGTAACCTTTCTCCAAGGCTGCCTGCACCATAGTGGTACACCATGCCCTAGTGATCACCCTTTGCTCTTTAGAGTGCCTGCTCTCACTAGTCTCTTTACTTTCAGCGCATGTTCGATGTACGGGAAACATTAGTTTGGCATCGACTCTGTACAGCAGGATGGAAAAGTAAAGCCTACGCAATGCTCGCCACCAGACACGTGCTGGTCTTGCCATTGTTAAAGTTGAGCAACCACTGTTGTTTTTTTTCAATGACTTTACTGTAAAAGATGCTCTTTAAAGGGCTGGACATGCCCCCCTCATGACCCTTAACAACGACCTGAATTCTTCGTAATACTCCATAGCTTTACATCTGTGTACATTTCACTGGTACATTCTGATGCTCTCTAAAACACCATTTCTGAAACCTCCCATTGGTGGTCTGTAGTGGATGTCTAGCTCTCCAGTGAGCCATTTTGGGTGGGATGACTCTGATTCTGAGGCGCTGCATTTTCAAGCCTCTTTGTAGCAAACATTCTGGCTTTCTTTATTTTACCGATCAAGAGCCTCCGCTGCTTAGCGCTTTTAGCCCATTTGTGTCTCTTACTGGCACACTGGTTTTTAGACAGCCCCCCAGAACCAATTTGAACTATCTCTGGAGTATTTGCTAGAGGTGGCCTCCCTGATCCCACGGCTGGCTCATTTACTTCTAGACCAAATATGTGATCAATGTGTCCGTGTCTCTCAGATTTACCCCGTGACCACTTGAAAGGCCTGGAGCACCTGTCCCCGGCTCCTAACTTTGTGTTTGGGAGTCTAACCCTTGCTTTTTTAGGGTGCGCTGTCATGGTATTTGGAACTTTTAGAACCAGTCTGCTGAGTTCTAACTTCTTTCTGGGCCTGAGGCTATTTGGGGATTTTGACTGGTATATTAATAGAGCTGGAACGTCTGCGTTTTAGGGGTCACCATAGACACTGTCAAAATAAAGTAGCCTCCATGTCTGGAATGGCTGATTTGCAAGATTGCAGCACTTCATTTGTATACCTTTGTACCCTCTGAATTATCTCCCTCCGTACAACCCTCAAAGGCCGGTTGTCTGTCCTCTTTCTTGAGATTTTTATATGCGGTTGTAGCTCACTGGTTAGTCCCCTGAGAAGCCCTATACATGCAGAATACTGGTCCGGGTCGGGATGATCGTTCTCAAGCCCTTCGTCCCAAGGGTTATGTGAGATATTTATAGTCGGTTTTGCAGATTCTCAGGGGAGCACATCAACATTCACATTCACAGTTGTTGAACATTTACCTGCATGAAGATTATAGGGACCTGGCTGCATTGTAACTGTGTTTTTTAAGGTTAGATCTAAAGGGATGGTTTGTAGGTCTAGGACCGTGGGTTTCTTCTTCAATGAAAGACGACTCGATTTTGGTCCACCACCTGGATTTTACATGACTCTTGCTGTTGTATGTCTGTGGCTGAAAATTTGCACCTTTTGAGGCCTACTACCCTAGCCAAAACTGTCCATTCTTGTATGCATGTTCAGTGTACTGGTTGTGGGTTTTGCTGGTAAAGCAGTGTAGGGGTTAGAATAACAAGTGTCTCTAAGGTCTGCGATTGCAGAGTCCATGCATGGTTTGTTATGAAACACTGGCCGTCTCTCGCCGGTTGCCAGCGCTGTTTTTATTGACGGATCTTTGTGATGTCCTTTAGCAGCGTTGACATACGCTTAACCTTTCGCTGTACTCCAGCACCTGACTTTTGTGCTGGCTCTATGATGGAAAAAAAATACACACTAGAAAAAAAAAAAACTAAACAACTCTTTACAACCTTATGATTGTAACCGTCTGTCTAACTATTCCTTTACATGTTTTTTTTTTTTTTTATAACCCTTACTAGATGCTGGAGGAACACGAAGCTTGAGAGAAAAATACAATAGGGTTTTTTGGGCGCTACATTTTGTAAGATACACCTGCTTTGCCCCTTTGTGGAACCCCTTTCTTTATAGCCTGTTTGTCTATAGGCTGCGAAGACTTCTTTTTTTTAACTATGTCACCACCTTTCCAGGACTCGTTGAGGCTCCGGCCAACACTTTTGCTCGAGGGTCTGCCTTTTGCTGACATTTGGCATGATTGTGAGCTTCCAGGTAAACTGTGAAGAAAAATGAATTCCTGTCACATTTTTATTATAATACACCGCTTTAGCACACTCTGAGGGCATGATGGAATCTAGGGAGGTTTTGGAATTCATAAAACTGTCCCCACTCGGGCTCATGGGTTAATCTTGACACATCATTTATACAAGCCCACCCCATTTTCACCTGTAACAGAAGGATATGCTGTACGCTGTCCGATGCGTCTTTAGACTCTAAGGTTTGTTTTAGCATTTCAGTAGCTATCTGCAATTCCGCCTCATAACCTGTAAAAACACACACATAATAATAGATTAAAAAGAAATTTACAATGTCGAGACAATAAGGTAAGCAATGGTAGTATAGGGCTCTAAACGTCTGTACCTTGCTAAAATTCAACTGTTTTCTCATGGCTCCATGTTAATTCTGGGCGATCCTGTGTGCAGTGCAGACAGATTTGCTTTAAAAAGAACTCTAAGAAACAGCACGTCATAGTTGATTGAGTCATTTTTAAAAATATTCTAGACATGTGTTGTTTCACGATATAATAAATCTCGTAAAGTTGCTGGAACAGGCATTCTTATTGAACTTTGTAGCACAAAGGGATGATTAATGCAGGGACTTTAAAATTGTGCTAAACGCTTCTGGCGTCTAAGCATAGGGGCTGCACTAGATCCTTAACTCCAACATTACAGATTTGCTCAAAGCATATTAGAAATAACTCCTAATTAAAGCTTGCACTAAACACATACAGTTTTCTTTCTACACCTGTGCCCCTTCTGCACCGGTTCTGTTGCTCAGGGCTTTTGAAAACTCATTTAAAGCATGTTGCTGACCTTTAGCCCCTGGCAAACCCATGTTTTAAACAATGGATTTTATTTGTTCATTTTTTTAAAACAGATTTTCACATAAACAATGCAACACAACGAAACAAATGACATGGTTCAGCCTCTGTGCCCTCAACCTCAACAGAGGCTGCCATGCCAACATTTTACACTTTTACATAAGCCTGTGAATTTCTCAAAGTATATTAGAAAATCAATGCACATTTTACATCAGAGCAATTTGTGCTATTACATAGAACGTTAAACATATACAAGTAAATATTCAAGAGCTAGAGTCTTCTGTGCAAAAAATAAAACAACACAGCCCTTTCATTTTTTTAATCCTTACATTTGCAGCTGTTTGGGGATGGTACATACAGACTGCTGCTTCTCAATTACAGCAGCTCCAACCCTTGGAACAAGTGCAAATCTGAGTACAGAGTCAGATCCCCCCACCACGTTCCTATACTGTTCGGAGCCACGCTGAGGCCTTTGCACAACAAACGCCTCAGGGCGTGTGGCCTGTTGAAGCCTGCAATGCAGTCTGGTTCAAAGCCTGCTGCCAACCTTTAACACCTTGCAAAACATGGTTTAAACAACAGATTTTATTCACACGTGGCCTGCAGCCTCTTAAGTAGATGCAACACAATAAAGCAAATGACATGCTTCACTGACCATTACCTAAACCTCTGCAGAGGTCCTTGAGCCCTCCCCATTAAAAGAAATTGCTGTCCCTGTGACACCACTATTTCACACTTGCATTATCTTAATTGCAGGCTGCTACCAAGGGCTGCCTTGTCAAAATGTACACTTTTACATAAGGCTGTTACAGAACTGCTCAAAGGATATTAGAAATAACTCCTAATCAACACTTGCACTAAACACATACAGTTTTCTTTCTCTACCTCCTCCCCTCCTGCACCGGTCCTATTGCTTAGGGCTTTTGAAAACACATTCAAAGCATGTTGCCGACCTTTAACCCCATGACGAATGCTTGGTTTAAACAATAGATTTTATTTGTAAAAATTTTTTGTAAACGCTGGTATCCAGGCAACCTGGCGCATGCTAAGCTAAGCCACTATGATGTTAAGCTAACACACTGTTTTTTTCAAACCATAAAAGAAGCAGAAGTTGTCCTGTCTCTCCCGGTTGCTCGCTGCAATTCAGCTCAAAGCTTTGCTCCATCAAATGTCCCTTTTTGCATGATGGCGGAAGGTATCCCTCCTTACTACTAACACTGCTTCTTTATTTGACCTTAAGGCAAGTGAATTTGCAGCAGCAGTAGTCTTTCATGATCATACAGCAGGAAATGAGCCTAGAAAACACATTGAGAGCTACCCCTCAATCGCTAAGAGGAAAAAATAAGAAATCCAAAGAAAAACAGCACACTCCTGTAAAAAATGTCACAAGGTTGTCTGGGTTAGGGAAATACACATGATGTAAAATGTAATTGCTCACAATAATTCATTCTAAAAACTTTATTGTTCAAAAACATTGCTCATCATGTGCATGGACCTATCTCTATACTACATTTCTTTGTATTCAAAGTTGTTTTAAAATGCTCCATTCGATGCCCTACGTTACCCTACACAATTGTATTGGGTTGTCTCACTTGCTGTGCTCAGTACCTTGGTAGCATCTAGGATTTTGCTTCAAAATCAGAATGAAGTTGAAAATGCACTGAAACATTTTTGAACCCATTTTGACACCGTATGTGAATAGTGCAAATCACTCAAAGGTGTTTTTACCACTTTCATTTATCCCTGGCTATAAGCCCAACATAAAACAGTGAACAATATGTGCAAAATAGTTTGCTCACTGTTGAAAATAAAACACAATCCGTCAGAAAGCTCTCAAGTCTAACAAGCTTTTAACACAAAAACAGCAAGCAGTACAGCAGAAGACAATTGTCATTCAACTGACTAGAGCTGTTGCTAGAAAAGAGTGAGTTGAAGCCTAATGCTAAAAGGATGCTATAGATATGTTTTCGCTCAATACAAGTATGAAAACTAATCACTTGACAGAAACTTGTTACTTTCAGCAAATCTAATGAGCTGGTGGCAGGATCTACTCCTGGAGGAAGAATGAGACATCCTTGAGGAGAAGATATCATTCATGAATACAGTAAAGAGTTCATTATTCTTCTAAAATCCCACACTAGATAGCCAACACGAGGTTACGCCTTGAAGAAATGTGCAAATGCACTACTCTGAATAACATGGCTTTGGGGCCTACTGAGCCATGAAACTTTGCAAGCATTAATAAGGCTTAAGAACACTTCAGATCAATGAGATACAACATCTATATTTGATTACAAAATATAGGTACACACACACACACACATATATGCATATATATATATATTTATATATATATATATATATAACCTAGTGGCGGTTGCCACTAGGTAGTTATAGTTAGGACCATGATTCCATTAGAAAAGTTTTTTTTTGACTTGCCTATATTTTTGGTACTGTTTGAAGAATCTTCATAAAATTTTCCAAAACAAAATGTTACAGTGATTCTTGTTGCAAATGGAAAGGGTCGGAGTGGTCCACCAAGCGGAGGCAGAGAGAAAAGGGGCTAAAAAAAGGTTGCATTTCCCATGTTAATTTAATTAGGATTCTTTAGACATGACTACAAGCCGAACCACTGGATGGAATTACACCAGATCTGGCAGAAAGCTAGCTGTCAGTACGCAGATTACGCTTTCACTGATTTGGTATGAATCTGTTCAGTAGTTTTTGAGATGTTGAAGAAAAATAAATTTGTATATCTCTGGCCGCAAATTTTTCGCGAATATGTGTGCGAAACAATGCATGCAATTGGCTGGCCGCAACCTGACTACAAAGTTGCAGCCGCCATTTGATTTCAGGGGACACGGTCCCGGGGGGGTGAAAATCCACATTGAAAGTGGCATAAGGGATCAGGGTGAAGGTACCAAGACCTGAGGGGTGTGATATAGGCATGTTTTAGGTGCAAATTATGAGTTTCAAATAATTTTGTATTACCAAGCGCAATATTCTCAAAAATTCACAAATTTTTGTGAATATGGAAAAATTTGAAAGAAAAACCACACTCATTCATACACTAATTAATTCATTCATACATGCACTCAGAGACTAATGCGTCTACTCACACACCCACTCAGACATTCATGCATCCTCTCACACCCACTCAGACTCACACACCCACTTTGAGACCCACTCAAACACTCATGCACCCACTCACAGATCCACTGACAGAGACAGGCGCTCTGCCAACCTGTGCTGCCCACAGCCAAAGGACGTGCGTGGCATGGGGTTGGGTGGTTATGAGGGCTTTGCTTCAAGGCCTGGCTGCACGGGGCTGGAAAAACGTATAGTAATTCAAATTTCTTTTTGCTAAAAAAACATAGAAAGTCACTGAAAAAAACAAAAGTTACAGGGGCATTATAGTTAGGTTCTGAATTTACTCCTACAAAAAGAAATTCAGCAGTTATACTAAAACTTGCGCCTTCACCATGCACAGCTAATTACTCACATATCATATTTTTGATGAGATCTTGTATGCCATCTTTATCACTGCAACATTTGAAATAAAAGTATTGATAAGAAAACTGTGCATGGCAAGGGCGCAAGTTATAGTTACCTTAGGGTGCGAGTTATAGTTACTTCAAAGAACTATAACTATAACTGCTGAATTTCTATGGTTTTGTATGAGTAAATTCAGAACCTAACTAACCAAACTATAACCTCCCTGTAACCTTTGTTTTTTTAGTGAATATATGAATATTATATATATATATATATATATATATATATATATATATATATATATATATATATAGCATCAACAACCACCACACGTACCAGTGGAAAAAACGAGCCACTCCAGCCAGCCAGGGTACTAGAGCCAGTTTGTTACAGCAATTAAATAATGGCCGCAATACGCTGACTAGAGTGGCTTGTTTTCTCCGCTGATAAGTGTGGTGGTTGTTGATGCAATACACATCGGTGGCCTCCAATGTTTGATTGTCGGGGAAGCGTATATTACCCAGTGGCGGTCGCCTCTTGGTAGGTATAGTTGGGCTCATGAATCCATAGAAAATACATTTTTGGTGTTGTTAATAACTTTCGCACAATTTGGACCGATCTGCATGAAGCTTTGTAAAAAAGTACAACTTTTTGACTAGTTTGCATATGGAAAGTTTCAGGGTGATCTGTAATGCTGGGGTTGAGAAAAAAGGGGGATTCCAGAATGCGTTTCTCCACCCCCTCACATCTAGAGCCTAAATTCCCCTAATTTTGCAGAAGGCTAGATCTTGTTCCAGAAAGAGTTCTTTTTGTGTTTTGGTGTGAATCCATTCAGTAGTTCTTGAGTAACTAAGGTACAAAAACTTTGTATATCTAGGGACGCAGAGCGTCTGTGGATCCCGACAGAGCTCTAGCTGAGATTTGATTGGCTGCTACCAACATAACCAGGAGTCTAGAGTCCTAAAAAAAGTTTTTTTTTAAAAACATACGGGGGCAGGACTAACCTGCCCTGCGCCACCCAGGCCTGAAAGTGGAGTTCCAGAGGGACCTCCCTTCCCCCCACCCCCCAGCCAAAAATGTTTTTTTTGCCACAGATTTGCAGATGATCTGCAAATCTGCAGCAACATTTTTAAAAAAAACCTAGGTTGTCCAGGGCCCGGGTGAGGACAGGGATTTATTTATTTTTTTGGGGGAAAGGGGGCGCATGAGGCCCTCCCCCCAGGCCTATTTGAGCCCTGGGGACCCCATCCTCTGGGACCTACCGTCTTATTGAAGGGTAAGGTGGTACATGGCCCGAACCCCATCCCCAGGGTCCAGTGTGTTTTTCAGGGGAAAGGGGGCACACAGCAACCCCACTGGGCTGTTTTCTGATCTGGGGATCCTGGTCCCCAGGGTCTGGTGTGTTTTTGAGGTATCACGCAGTTGCCCCTCCACAGGCTGGTTTTGACCTCAGGAACCCCATCCCCTGGGGCTGAGAAACAAAGTTAAAGGGAGCCTGTAGGAAGATGGCTCTGTATATACTATTTCAAAGTAAGAAATAGTGTGCACAGAGTCCAAGGGTTCCCCTTAAAGGTAAGATAGTGGCAAAAGTAGATAACTCTAATGCTCTATTTTGTGGTAGGGTGGTCAAGCAGTAAGCTTATCAGAGGGTAGCGTTAAGCATTTGTTGTACACACACAGGCAATAAATGAGGAACACACACTCAAAGACTTACTCCAGGCCAATAGGTTTTTATATTGAATAATATATTTATTTTAAGAACCACAGGCTCAAGATTTACATTAAACACGTTAAATGTAAGGTACTTCACTTAGATACTTTAGGAACTTTGAAAGAAAACAATATCATGTACAGTCTTTGTAAAAATGGCAATAAGCTATTTTCAAAGTGGACACAGTGCAAAAATCAACAGATCCTGGGGGAGTTAAGTAAAGGTTAGCTTAGGAGGTAAGTAAAAACACTTACAAGTCTCAGTTCTGGGGCATAGGCAGCCCACCATTGGGGGTTCAAGGCAACCCCAAAGTTACCACACCAGCAGCTCAGGGCCGGTCAGGTGCTGAGGTCAAAGAGGTGCCCAAAACACATAGGCTCCTATGGAGAACAGGGGTGCTCCAGTTCCAGTCTGCCAGAAGGTAAGTACCTGCGTCCTTGGAGGGGAAGACCAGGGGGGTTTTGTAGAGCACTAGGGGTGCACAAGTAGGCCCACAAAACACACCCTCAGCGGCACAGGGGCGGCCGGGTGCAGTGTGCAAAGCAGGCGTCGGGTTTTCTATAGGTTTCAATGGAGGGACCCGGGGGTCACTCTAGCGGTGCAGGCAGGCACCGGGGGGGCTTCTCAGGACAGCCACCACCTGGGCAAGGCAGAGGGTCGTCTGGGGGTCACTCCTGAGTAGAAGTTCGGTTCCTTCAGGTCCTGGGGGCTGCGGGTGCAGTGTTGGTTCCAGGCGTCGGGTCCCTTGTTACAGGCAGTCGGGGTCAGGGGAAGCCTCTAGATACTCTCTGCAGGCGTCGCTGTGGGGGCTCAGGGGCGTCGTCTCTGGTTACTCTCGGGCTCGCAGTCACCGGGGAGTCCTCCCTGAGGTGTTAGTTTTCTGCAGGTCGAGCCGGGGGCGTCGGGTGAAGAGTGTAGAGTCTCACGCTTCCGGTGGGAAACGTGAAGTCCTTGGAAGTTGCTTCTTTGTTGCAAAGAAGTAGCTGGTTTTGAACAGAGCCACTGTTCACGGGAGTATCTTGGTCCTGTAGTTCAGGGCAGTCCTCTGAAGCTTCAGAGGTCGCTGGTCCCTGTCGGATGTGTTGCTGGAGCAGGTTTTTGAAGTTGGAGACAGACCGGTAGGGCTGGGGTCAATTCAGTTGTCGTCTTCCTCCTTCTCTGCAGGCTTGTAGGTCAGCAGTCCTTCTTCTTTCTTCTGTTTGCAGGAATCTGATTTCCTGGGATCTGGGGAGCCCCTAAATACTGAATTTAGGGGTGTGTTTAGGTCTGGGAGGGTAGTAGCAAGTGGCTACTGTCATTGAGGGTGGCTACACCCTCTTTGTGCCTTCTCCCTGTGGGGAGGAGGGCACATCCATACTGCTATTGGGGGAATCCTCCAAACTCAAGATGGAGGATTTCTTAAGGCAGGGGTCACCTCAGCTTAGGACACCTTAGGGGCTGTCCTGAATGGTGGGTGACTCCTCCTTGTTTTTCTCATTATCTCCTCCAGCCTTGCCGCCAAAAGTGGGGGCAGTGGCCGGAGGGGCGGGCATCTCCACTAGCTGGGATGCCCTGAGGCGCTGTAACAAAAAGGGTGAGCCTTTGAGGCTCATCGCCAGATGTTACAGTTCCTGCAGGGGGAGGTGAGAATCACTTCCACCCAGTACAGGCTTTGTTCCTGGCCACAGAGTGACAAAGGCACTCTCCCCATGTGGCCAGCAACTCGTCTGGTTGTGGCAGGTTGGCAGAAACTGGTCAGCCTAACACTAGAAGTCGGATTGGTATTCAGGGGGGCATCTCTAAGATGCTCTCTATGTGCATTTTACAATAAATTCCACACTGGCATAAGTGTGCATTTATTGTGCTGAGATGTTTGATACCAAACTACCCAGATTTCATTGTAGCCATTATGGAACTGTGGAGTTTGTGTTTGACCAACTCCCAGACCATATACTCTTATGGCTACCCTGTGCTTACAATGTCTAAGGTTTTGCTTAGACACTGTAGGGACATAGGGGCATATTTATACTCTGTTTGTGCCGGAATTGCGTCGTTTTTTTTTTACGCAATTCCGACGCAAAACTAACTCCATATTTATACTTTGGCGTTAGACGCGTCTAGCGCCAAAGTCCATGGAGTTTGCGTCATTTTTTAGCGTGGACACCTACTTTGCGTTAATGAGATGCAAGGTAGGCGTTCCCGTCTAAAAAATTGACTCCGCGGCATGTGCGCCGTATTTACACTCCCGGGCAAAATTCACGCCCGGGAGTGGGCGGGTCAAAAAAAATGACGTACGCCCGCTTTTGCGCTGTTTTTTAGCGCCTGGACAAGGCAGGCGTTAAGGGACCTGTGGGCTCGGAAGGAGCCCAGAGGTGCCCTCCCATGCCCCCAGGGACACCCCCTGTCACCCTTGCCCACCCCAGGAGGACACCCAAGGCTGGAGGGACCCATCCCAGGGACATTAAGGTAAGTTCCGGTAAGTATATATTTTTTTTTTTGTGGCATAGGGGGGCCTGATTTGTGCCCCCCTACATGCCCCCCTACATGCCACTATGCCCAATGACCATGCAGAAGTCCCCTGGGCATGGCCATTGGGCAAGGGAGCATGACTCCTGTCTTTGCTAAGACAGGAGTCATTTCTATGGGGGTTGGGAGTCAAAAATTTGCCCAAATCGGGTTGAGGCGAAAAATTTGCCTCAGCCTGACTTGCCCCATTTTTTGACGCCCAAGCTCCATATCCCCCTACGCCGGCACTGCCTGGTGTACGTCGTTATTTTTCACGCACACCAGGCAGCGCCGGCGGCTAACGCCGGCTAACGTCATTGAATAAATACGGCGCCCGCATGGCGCTTCAGAATGGTGTTAGCCGGCGCTAATGTTTTTGACGCAAAACTGCGTTACCGCAGTTTTGCGTCAAAATGTATAAATATGGCCCATAGTGCCATGCACATATGTCCTCACCTGTGGTATAGTGCACCCTGCCTTATGGCTGTAAGGCCTGCTAGAGGGGTGACTTACCAATGCCACAGGCAGTGTGAGGTTGGCATGGCACTCTGAGGGGAGTGCCATGTCGACTTAGTCATTTCCTCCCTACCAGCACACACTAGCTGTGAGGCAGTGTGGCTGTGCTGACTGAGGGGTCCCCAGGGTGGCATAAGACATGCTGCAGCCCTTAGAGACCTTCCCTGGCATCAGGGCCCTTGGTACCAGGGGTACCATTTACAAGGGACTTATCTGAGTGCCAGGGCTGTGCCAATTGTGGAAGCAAAGGTACAGTTTAAGGAAAGAACATTGGTGCTGGGGCCTGGTTAGCAGGGTTCCAGCACACTTTCAATCCTAATTGGCATCGGCAAAAGGCAAAAAGTCAGGGGTTAATCATGCCAAGGAGGCATTTCCTTACACAACCCTCCCCCCCAAACGAAAGAGGATGAGACTAACCTTTCCCAAGAGAGTCTTCATTTTCTAAGTGGAAGAACCTGGAAAGGCCATCAGCATTGGCATGGGCAGTCCCAGGTCTGTGTTCCACTACAGAGTTCATTCCCTGTAAGGATATGGCCCACCTCAACAGTTTAGGGTTTTCCCCTTTCATTTGCATTAGCCATCTGAGAGGTCTGTGGTCAGTTTAAACTATGAAGTGAGTACCAAAAAGGTATGGTCTCAACTTCTTCAGGGACCAGACCACAGCAAAGGCCTCCCACTCAATGGCACTCCAACACTGCTCCCTGGGGAGTAACATCCTGCTAATAAAAGCAACAGGCTGGTCAAGGCCATCATCATTTGTTTGGGACAGGGCTGCTCCGATCCCATGTTTAGAGGCATCTGTCTGCGCTATGAACTGCTTAGAGTAATCTGGAGCTTTCAAAACTGGTGCTGTGCACATTCCTTGCTTCAGGGTGTCAAAGGCCTTTTGAAAGTCCAAGGTCCAGTTAACTTTCTTGGGCATTTTCTTGGAGGTAAGTTCTGTGAGGGGGGTCACTATTGATCCATAATCCTTCACAGACCTCCTATAGTAACCAGTCAAGCCAAGGAATGCCCTGACTTGTGTCTGGGGTTTTGGAGCTACTCAGTCCAGAATAGTCTGGATCTTGGGTTGGAGTGGCTGAACTTGGCCTCCACCTACAAGGTGCCCCAAGTAAACCACAGTACCCTGCCCTATCTGACATTTAGATGCCTTGATAGAGAGGCCTGCTGCTTGCAGGGCCTGCAAACCCTTCTTCAGGTGGACCAGGTGGTCCTGCCAGCTGGAGCTAAAGACAGCAATATCATCAAGATAAGCTGCACTAAAGGACATCAAGCCAGCAAGGACTTGATTCACCAACCTTTGGAAGGTGGCAGGGGCATTCTTTAAGCCAAAGGGCATGACAGTAAACTGGTAGTGCCCATCAGGTGTAGAGAATGCAGTTTTATCTTTTGCTCCTGGTGCCATTCTTATTTGCCAGTACCCTACTGTCAAGTCAAAGGTACCCAGGTATTTGGCAGCACCCAATTTATCAATCAGGTCATCTTCCCTTGGAATGGGGTGAGCACCTGTCTTGGTGATAGACTTAAGCCCTCTGTAGTCCACACAGAACCTCATCCCTCTCTTGCCATCTTTTGTGTGAGGTTTGGGGACCAAGACCACTGGGCTAGCCCAGAGACTGCCAGAGTGCTCAATCACTCCCACCTCCAGCATCTTGTGGACTTCCACTTTGATGATTTCCTTAACTTGGTCAGACTGTCCGAATATTTTGCTTTTGACAGGCATGATGTCTCCTGTGTCCACATCATGGGTACACAGGTGTGTCTGACCAGGGGTTAGGGAAAAGAGCTCAGCAAACTGCTGGAGGACTTGCCTGCAGTCAGCTTGTTGTTGGCCAGAGAGGGTGTCTGAGTAGATCACTCCATCTACTGTGCCATCTTTAGGGTCCGTGGAGAGGAGATCAGGTAGAGGTCCACTCTCTGTTTCCTGGTCCTCATCTGTAACCATCAACATTTTACATCCGCCCTGTCATGGAAGAGTTTTAGGCGGTTAACATGAATCACCCTCTTGGGGGTCCTGCTAATGCCTAGGTCCACCAGGTAGGTGACCTCACTCTTTCTCTAGCACTGGGTAAGGGCCACTCCATTTGTCCTAGAGTGCCCTGTGAGCCACAGGCTCCAGAACCCAGACTTTCTCCCCTGGCTGAAACTCAACCATAGCAGCCTTTTGGTCATACCACATCTTCTGGAGTTGTTGTCTGGCCTCAAGGTTTTTACTTGCCTTTTCCATGTACTGTGCCATCCTGGAACGTAGGCCTAGTATATAGTCCACTATATCTTGCTTAGGCTCATGGAGAGATCTCCCCCAGCCTTCTTTCACAAGAGCTAGTGGTCCCCTAACAGGATGGCCAAACATAAGTTTAAAGGGGGAAAACCCTACTCCCTTCTGAGGCACCTCTCTGTAGGCGAAAAGCATGCATGGCAAGAGGACATCCCATCTCCATTTGAGTTTTTCAGGGAGCCCCATGAGTATGCCCTTCAATCTCTTGTTAAAGCTATCAACAGAACCATTGGTTTGTGGATGGTATGGTGTTGTGAATTTGTAAGGCCCCCCACACTCATTCCACATGTGTTTTAGGTAAGCTGACATTAAGTTGGTACCTCTGTCAGAAACCACCTCCTTAGGAAATACCACTCTGGTAAAAATACCAATGAGTGCTTTGGCTACTGCAGGAGCAGTAGTGGATCTAAGGGGAATTTTTTTCAGGGTACCTAGTAGCATGATCTACTACTACTAGGATATACTGATTCCCTGAGGCTGTGGGAGGTTCAAGTGGACCCACTATGTCCACTCCCACTCTTTCAAAGGGGATCCCCACCACTGGAAGTGGAATGAGGGGGGCCTTTGGATGGCCACCTGTCTTACCACTGGCTTGATGGGTGGCACAGGAGGCACAAAACTCCTTTACTTTCTGGGACATATTGGGCCAATAGAAATGGTTGACTAACCTCTTTCATGTCTTGGTTTGTCCCAAATGCCCAGCAAGGGGAATGTCATGGGCTAAGGTCAGAAGGAACTCCCTAAACTCTTGAGGCACTACCACTCTCCTAGTGGCACCAGGTTTGGGATCTCTTGCCTAGTGTAAAGGAGTCCATCTTCCCAATAGACCCTGTGGGTTCCACTGACATTTCCTTGTTCATGTTCAGCAGCTTGCTGCCTTAGGTCTTCAAGAGAGGGACAAGTTTCTTGCCCCTTGCACAGCTGTTCCCTTGACGGTCCCCCTGGGCCCAAGAGCTCAACCTGATAAGGTTCCAACTCTATAGGCTCAGTTCCCTCAGGGGGTAGAACTTCTTCCTGAGAAGAGAGGTTCTGTTTCTTTTTCTGTGCTGAAGCTGGTTACCCAGTCTTCTTTCCTTTTCTCTTGGAGGGTTGGGCCATTATTCCAGACTCCAACACCTCTTTTTCACCCTGAGCTCTGCACTGTGCCCTAGTCTTCACACATACCAGTTCAGGGATACCCAGCATGACTGCATGTGTTTTGAGTTCTACCTCAGCCCATGCTGAGGACTCCAGATCATTTTCTAGCAGACATTCAACTGGTATAGCAGAAGAGACTACCACCTGTTTCACACCAGTGACCCCTCCCCATTCTAAAGTTACCATAGCCATGGGATGTACTTTAGTCTGGTTGTCAGCATTGGTGACTGGATACGTTTGTCCAGTCAGGTATTGTCCTTGGGAAACCAGTTTGTCTGTCACCACAGTGACACTGGCACCTGTATCCCTCAGGGCCTCTACTCTTGTCCCATTAATAAAGGGCTGCTGTCTGTATTTTTGCATGTTAGGTGGCCAGGCAGCTAGTGTCGCTAAGTCCAACCCACCCTCAGAGACTAATGTAGCTTCAGTGTGAACCCTGATTTGCTCTGGGCACAGTGTTGATCCCACCTGGAGACTGGCTATTCCAGTGCTAACTGGAGTAGTAGTTGAAGTAGAACCTATCTTGGGACAGGCCTTGTATCCAGTTTGGTGTCCATGCTGACTACAGCTGAGACACCAGGTCTTTTTGGGATCAAAGTTTTTGCCCTTGTACCCAAATGAGAATTGTGAAGAGGCTTTGGACCCACCCTCCTGTGACGGTTTTTGGGGCCCTGTAGAAGACTCTTTACTTTTTCCCTTGGATGTCTCAACACTCTTCCCCTGGGGAGGCTTTGTGAGCCATTTCTTTTGGTCACCCCCTGTGGAAGTCTTGGTCACCCTTGTCTTGACCCAGTGGTCTGCCTTCTTTCCCAATTCTTTGGGAGAAATTGGACCTAGGTCTACCAGATGCTGATGCAGTTTATCATTGAAACAATTACTTAAAAGGTGTTCCTTCATAAACAAACTATACAGCCCTTCATAATCATTTACACCACTGCCATTTATCCAACCATCTAGTGTTTTGACTGAGAAGTCAACAAAATCAACCCAGGTCTGTCTCGAGGATTTTTGAGCCCCCCTGAACCCGATCCTGTACTCCTCAGTTGAGAATCCAAAGCCCTCAATCAGGGTATCCTTCATGAGGTCACAGGATTCTGCATCTTTACCAGAGAGTGTGAGGAGTCTATCCCTACACTTTCCAGTGAACATTTCCCAAAGGATAGCACCCCAGTGAGATCTGTTTACTTTTCTGGTTGCACAAGCCCTCTCAAAAGCTGTGAACCATTTGGTGATATCATCACCATCTTCATATTTTGTTACAATCCCTTTGGGGATTTTTAGCATGTCAGTGTTCTCTCTGACCCTATTTACGTTGCTGCCACCATTGATGGGAGCTAAACCCATCTCTTGTCTTTCCCTCCCTATGGCTAGGAGCTGTCTCTCCAAAGCCAATCTTTTGGCCATCCTGGCTAACAGGAGGTCATCTCCATTGAGGATGCCCTCAATGCTTCCAGAGTTGCTGGACTCCCCTGTGGGAGAAGCAGCATGTCTGACAATCACTTGTGGAGTCAGGGTTTGATGGACCCTGGTCTCCCTAACTAGGACAGGAGGGAGGGAGTTATCCTCCAGGTCACTAGTTTCCCCCGGTCTTCAGTGGGGTGGTCTCTAGTAAACTCTGCCAAAAGCTCCTGGAGCTGTACTTTGGTAGGGTTTGATCCAGTTTTTATATTTTTTATTTTACAGAGAGTCCTTAACTCTGACATCCTTAGATGCAGGTAAGGGGTGAGGTTGAGTTCCACCACCATCTCTTCTGTGCTAGACATTATTTTTCTAAAAGTTGGGATACTTTTTAAGAATCTAAAACTATTTCTAGAACTTAATCCAAACTTTTACAAAACTTTTAAACTCTAAAAGAAACGCTAACAGGGACTTACACAAGGCCCTAGCAGGACTTTTAAAAATTTAGAAAAAAAGCTCAAATTTCAAAAATTGGTTTCTAATGACAATTTTTGGAATTTAGTTGTGTGAACAGGTATTGGCTGAGTAGTCCAGCAAATGCAAAGTCTTAGACCCCACCGCTGATCCACCAATGTAGGAAGTTGGCTCTGTATATACTATTTCAAAGTAAGAAATAGTGTGCACAGAGTCCAAGGGTTCCCCATTAGTGGTAAGATAGTGGCAAAAGTAGATGATTCTAATGCTCTATTTTGTGGTATTGTGGTCGAGCAGTAGGCTTATCAGAGAGTAGTGTTAAGCATTTGTTGTACACACACAGGCAATAAATGAGGAACACACACTCAAAGACTTACTCCAGGCCAATAGGTTTTTATATTGAAAAATACATTTTCTTAGTTTATTTTAAGAACCACAGGTTCGAGATCTACATTAAACACTTTAAATGTAAGGTACTTCACTTAGATACTTTAGGAACTTTGAATGAAACCAATATCATGTACAGTCTTTGTAAAAATGGCAATAAGCTATTTTCAAAGTGGACACAGTGCAAAAATCAACAGTTCCTGGGGGAGGTAAGTAAAGGTTAGCTTAGGAGGTAAGTAAAACACGTACATGTCTCAGTTCTGGGGCATAGGCAGCCCACCGTTAGGGGTTCAAGGCAACCCCAAAGTTACCACACCAGCAGCTCAGGGCCGGTCAGGTGCAGAGGTCAAAGAGGTGCCCAAAACACATAGGCACCTATGGAGAACAGGGGTGCTCCGGTTCCAGTCTGCCAGCAGGTAAGTACCTATGTCCTCGGGGTGCAGACCAGGGGGGTTTTGTAGAGCACTGTGGGGAACACAAGTAGGCACACAAAACACACCCTCAGCGGCACAGGGGCGGCCGGGTGCAGTGTGCAAAGCAGGCGTCGGGTTTTGTATAGGTTTCAAAGGAGGGACCCGGGGATGACTCTAGCGGTGCAGGCAGGCACAGGGGGGGCTTCTCTGGACAGCCACCACCTGGGCAAGGCAGAAGGTCGCCTGGGGGTCACTCCTGCATCGAAGTTCGGTTCCTTCAGGTCCTGGGGTCTGCGGGTGCAGTTTTGGTTCCAGGCGTCGGGTCCCCTGTTACAGGCAGTCTCGGTCAGGGGGAGTCCCTGGATTCTCTCTGCAGGTGTCCCTGTGGGGGCTCAAGAAACTCTGGTTACTCATGTGCTCGCAGTCGCCGGGGAGTCCTCCCTGAGGTGTTGGTTTTCTGCAGGTCGAGCCGGGGGCGTCGGGTGAAGAGTGTAGAGTCTCACGCTTCCAGCGGGAAACGTGAAGTCCTTGGAAGTTGCTTCTTTGTTGCAAAGAAGTAGCTGGTTTTGAACAGGGCCGCTGTTCATGGGAGTTTCTTGGTCCTGTAGTCCAGGGCAGTCCTCTGAAGCTTCAGAGGTCACTGGTCCCTGTCGGATGCGTCGCTGGAGCAGGTTTTCGAAGTTGGAGACAGGCCAGTAGGGCTGGGTCCAAATCAGTTGTCGTCTTCCTTCTTCTCTGCAGGCTTGTAGGTCATCAGTCCTTCTTCTTTCTTCTGTTTGCAGGAATCTGATTTCCTGGGATCTGGGGAGCCCCTAAATACTGAATTTAGGGGGGTGTTCAGGTCTGGGAGGGCAGTAGCCAATGGCTACTGTCCTTGAGGGTGGCTATACCCTCTTTGTGCCTCCTCCCTGTGGGGAGGGAGGAACATCCCTAATCCTATTGGGGGAATCCTCCAAACTCAAGATGGAGGATTTCTCAAGGCAGGGGTCACCTCAGCTCAGGACACCTTAGGGGACTCCTTGTTTTTCTCATTATCTCCCCCAGCCTTGCCGCCAAAAGTGGAGGCAGTGGCCGGAGGGGCAGGCATCTCCACTAGCTGGGATGCCCTGAGGCGCTGTAACAAAAGGGGTGAGCCTATGAGGCTTCACCCCCAGGTGTTACAGTTCCTGCAGGGGAAGGTGAGAAGCACCTCCACCCAGTACTGGCTTTGTTCCTGGCCACAGAGTGCCAAAGGAACTCTCCCCATGTGGCCAGCAACATGTCTGGTGTGTGGCAGGCTGGCAGGAACTGGTCAGCCTAACACTAGAAGTCGGGTATGTATTCTGGGGGCATCTCTGAGATGCCCTCTGGGTGTATTTTACAATAAATTGCACACTGGTATCAGTGTGCATTTATTGTGCTGAGACGTTTGATACCAAACTTCCCAGTTTTCAGTGTAGCCATTTTGGAACTGTGGAGTTCGTGTTTGACAAACTCCCAGACCATAGACTCTTATGGCTACCCTGCACTTACAATGTCTAAGGTTTTGCTTAGACACTAGGGGCATAGTGCTCATGCACATATGCCCTCACATGTGGTATAGTGCACCCTGCCTTAGGGCTGCAAGGCCTGCTAGAGGGGTGATTTACCTATGCCACTGGCAGTGTGAGGTTGGCATGGCACTCTGAGGGGAGCGCTATGTCGACTTAGTCATTTTGTCCCCACCAGCACACGCAAGCTGTGAGGCAGTGTGCATGTGCTGAGTGAGGGGTCCCCAGGGGGGCATAAGGCATACTGCAGTCCTTAGAGACCTTTCCTGGCATCAGGGCCCTTGGTACCAGGGGTACCAGTTACAAGGGACTTACGTGAGTGCAAGGGTTGTGCCAATTGTGGAGACAAAGGTACAGTTTAAGGAAAGAACACTGGTGCTGGGGCCTGGTTAGCAGGGTCTGTGGTTTTTAGAGCTTAAAGCGTTACTTTGTTACTGAACATTTCACCTAACTATAACGTTACTTTAACCTTTGTGTTTTCAGTGAATATAAATATATAGAAATAGATGGATAAATACATTTAGATGAAGATGTATATGTATTACACAGTGGTGGTTGTCACTGTGTAGTTATTGTTAGAACTCAGTTTCCATAGGAAACTGTTTTTTTTGGTTTCCTAATAACTTTGGCATAGTGTAAAGAATCTTCACAAAACCTTCCATGGAAAAGTTTAATCCAACTTCCTGGAAAGTACTGGGCTGATCTATCAAGCAGTGGCTGAGGAAAAGGTGGAGTTCTGAAACACGTTTTTCCCATGCATGGTTATATATGAAAATTGAACACTAATGTAGCAAAAACTGCTGAAGAAATTACACAGAATTCGACAGAAAGCTAGATCTTTACCAAGAAAGCGTGCTTTTTGTAATTTGATGCATATCCGTTCATTAGTTTTTGAGATATTAAGGTTCAGAATTTATGTACATATAGAGATGCAGTAGTGCAGTAGGTCCGGGCGATAAATAGATTAGATTTGATTGGCTCCCTCACATCGACAAAGGTGTTATTTAAAAGTGCAAGCTCCTGACATTTTTCATTGTGAAGCCTTCCAGGATGGCTCAGGGCCCAGGGGATCATCACTTCCAAAACAAAAGGGGAGTGGCATGGAACCCCACCTCCCAGCCATTTAACAGCTCCAGGGATCCCCTCCCCGGGGCCTCTGGAATTATTATATTTTTTTAAAAGAAGAGTGGGGCCTCCCTCCCCAAGTCATATCATGGCCCCAGGAACCCAAGACCCTGGGACCTCCATGATTGTTTTTAACTCTTACAAGTATAGCCGGCTCCCTCAAGCGGGAGCCAGCAGAACATTTGCTACAGTTCCTGGGTGCCCCAGGTAGGACTGAGATACCAAGATTTTTTTTTTTTTTAACTACCCCCCCACTGCCCCGGGATGTGAATATGAAATGAAGGGAACATCCACTGCTTTCCGATTCACTGTTCCTGTCAGGGAGCACCCTACAATGCCCTGTGAAAGCTATTTACATATATTAATATATCCTTGTGGTGCCCCTAGAAGGGGGCAGGGACAACCCAAAGCATTTAGGGACATATAAAAAAAGTTGCAGTAAATCTCCTGTGTTACTGAACACATGATCCCAGTAGAGCTTACCACATTTTTCAAATCACTTTGAGCAGGAGCTGTATTTTCTTCAGTTGGAGTGCATGGGACCCTTGTCTTATGGCTTATGTCTTATGACTGCATTTTGTGGATTGAAGAGTGTATAAATAAGACTTAACATCTGTTTATAGTTGTTTGAATAAAAATACTTTCTTTAAAATATTTTTGACACTAATTATTCTCAATCATGGCCACGAATGTACACGGAAATACACTGATTTACAGTAATTAATAAATTATAGTGATGATTTCTGGACAAAGCCAATATATGTTCTTTATATATGTTGGTGTGCTGACTTCTTGATAAAGACAACAGGCAGCTACCACAAAGGATTCCCATCTCTTATATGTATGCATACTGTGATGCTTCTGGATGATATGGTCTGCGTCTTGTTTTGTGCTCACTCTGTACATTTATATTTAAAAATGTCAATTCAAAAATAGTTGGTAAAAAAAGAGAATAGGCTGCCTTTTACATTTTGGAATTCTGACCCTTTGACAAAGCCAGTAGGTGTGTCTTACTTAAAATGTCCCTGTTTCTGCCCTCCAACTTCCACTGCCCCGTCCCATTCTCCTCAACCCCAACTCATCCCAAGCACACGGGCAGACGAGCATGCACACAAGACAACACCCAAGAGTGTCACAGGCAAATACCAGCACCTCACTTCATCCCACAGGCACTCACACAAACACCATCCAGTTGCAGACACACCAACATCCACTATTTCCACTGTCTCCCCCTCCTCCATCACATCCCACCCAGTTACATACACACACACACCTACATGCACTACATCATCATCCACTACCTGCATCATCACCACACCAAGCAGAACACACACCTCACTGGCAGACACCTCCACAACAGCCATACACACGTCCCCTGTGTCCTCTACCACTGTGTCTGCCCCTCCTTCCTAAAGTACCCAAACGTAAGCACTCAGACACCCAACAGCCATCCACCTCACAAAAGCATGCAGCCCATGCACCTGCACCCAAAAGCAGCAGACAGACACCTCCACTACCTCATCCTCCATGCCCATTCCTTCTCCCTCTTCCCGCCCCAATGTCCCTAAAAAACTGTTCCTATCTACCATTGACCTATTGCCTACCCCCACCCCCCATCCTGCACGTATGGGCAGGTTTAGAAGAACCCAGCCAAGCACCTCAGCCACACAGTCCACGGGCCTAGTCGTGACCACACCCACTCGTGGTGGAAAAGGATCCAGGCCACATGTCCTGAAGGTGAAGGAGCCTGCACCAGGCAGCCTCAAGGGAAGGGAGCCTGCCCCAGCTGCCAGGAAGACCAAGGAGCCTGTACCAGCAGGCAAGAAGGGAAAGGAGCCTGCCCCAGCTACCAGGAAGACCAAGGGGCCTACACCAGCAGGCAGGAAGACCAAGGGGCGTGGGGCAGGAACTGTGACAGAGCCCCCACCACCCACCAGCAGGCAGGAAGACCAAGGGGCCTGGTGCAGGAACTGTGACAGAGCCCCCACCACCAACCATGGTTGTGCAGCTGTCCAAGGTTGCAGGGGATGGGCAGGACCCCTCCCCCTGCCAGCAGCACCACCACTGTGCAGCCGTCCGAGGTTGCAGGGGATGGGCGGGAGCCTCCCCAGCCAGCAGCACCACCACCACTGTGCAGCTGTCCGAGGTTGCAGGGGATGGACAGGAGCCTCCCCCGCCAGCAGCACACCACCACTGTGCAGCCATCTGAGGTTGCAGGGGACAGGCAGGAGCCTCCCCCACCACCGGCACCACCACTGTGCAGCCATCACCGCCGGCGTATGGTATGTAACCCTGCCTCCATGGGCTGCTGTGCGGCCTGTCCAATCCAGAACCAGTGGGTATGACACCCACCTGAGAGACTGTGGCCCATCACTCTCCAGGATCAAGCACAGGGCATGTTGCCCCCTCCAGAACCAGAGGGGAAGACACCCACTTGGCCATCACTCCGCAGGACCAAGTGCACAGGTCATGTTGCCCCCTCCAGAACCAGTGGGTAAGACACCCACATGGCCATCACTCCCCAGGACCTTGTCCCCTCCAGAACAAGTGTGCAAGACATCCATTCAACAGACTGTAGCCCATCATTCCCAGGACCAAGAGCACAGGGCATGTTGCTCCCTTCAGAACCAGTGGTCTTGTAACATCTTCCGGCTGAGGTGCCCCTCGTCGCCTGTCCTCCTGAGGTGCCTGACTATTTACCACTGATGCCCCTGCAGTGTTCTCTCCGTGTTGTAGCAGGTGACATATGTGGCCCTGGACTTTGGCCTGTGGCCTTGTGGCCTACGAACATTGTGGCCTGGGCTGTGTCCCTTTTTCTGTACATATGTGTATCTATTATCTTGCCTAACTTATTTTTCATACTGTGTTGATCTCATCACATTCACTTTTGCGAAATCGTTTTGTCCCTGCATTATTCAGCCGAGTTACGGGGTAAAATTGTTTTTCTAATGCATCTGGTTGTGTGTGTGGTTTTTGTGTGTGGGGTGTGTGTTGTGCGTGTGTGTGTCACTCTCTTTTTCCTCCTCCCCTCACTTGTGTGCAAGGCTACTGTACTCACCGTCGTCGTCTTCACCGGCGTTGGTGTTCGTGGTGGAGCAGAACATAGAAGATCATCGGGAAGACATGCAGTTCGGGTTCCATGGTGGCGTGGTTGTTCTCTGTATCTCCAATGGTGAATCATTTCCCTTCTGAGCTCAGTTTCCTCCAGGCTTTTGATGTTGTTGGAACAGCCCTGGAAAAGGTGGTGGAATGTCTGGACATATTATGGTGGGCAGAACTTTGACTTCCGCCTGCCTGTCGGCGGATACCGCCGTGGTGGCTGTTGTTTCCGCCATGGCGGTCGGTGTGGTACACTGGCTTTCAGAGATCTTTTGCCATGGTCATAATTTGGCTGTAGTTACCGCCAGCCTGTTGGCAGTATTACTACCACTTCATCAGCGACCGCCAGGGTCGTAATGAGGGCCTTATTTTGGACCGACTGTCATAATCACTAACTTCCAAGCCCAACGACACGCATGGTATACATATTGGAGAATCCCAACTCTCACAACACATGAGACCTGCATTACATAAGTGCGCCAATAACAAAGACTAAAGATGTGGAATATGGAATTTTTTTGAAAAGCTGTATTGGAGACCAAACCTAAAGCCTGATTAAAAAAGTATTGCACCAATACCTTCTGTAGAGATTTAAAAGTCTGGACCCTAAAGACACACTTCGCTAGGAAGTAGCTATGCCTCCCTGTATCTCTACTGTTAATTACAAAAACCATTGCTTTCTATACAGCTGCAAATCTATCGTTCCGAATAGGACCATCTGTGCTTGTCTAATTATTGAACGTGTGGCTCGCTCAAGTTTCTACCAGGGCCACAGATACTCAGCTTATAAAGGGAACAATATTACCCAGATTGTGTACTTACTTTTGGTCAAGGACTGCTAACTTCAAAAGACAAAAGCATTCCTGAAGGCCGAGTATCCCAATGCCAAACATCGAGGCTGAATGGGGCACTAGACATGCATGTCGCCTATTATCGGGGAGTCTCCCGCGACGCACAAAGTTCGCCTTACAAACGTAAGCCGGTGATCGACACTGAAAAATGACTATTGAAGAAGAAACACCATTTTGAGGGACAAGCATAGCAGCCATAGTGGAGAAGGTATCCTATTGATCTCTTCTATTGGAATTCCAATATCTAAACACTCAGGAAACCCTTCTCTAGGAAAAAACTATGTCAGCCTAAATCTCTCTTGTTAAAGATTCTAAAATTCTTGCTTAATCACAGATTTCTGTTGTCCTCCTGGGGCCAAAAAATGGAAACAAAGAAGAGATTCTTAAAGGCTGCTTTCAGGTCATATAAAACAGAAAAACAGAAGCAATCATTTGCTGAAATATGCCCAACAATTATCTAATAATTGCACTGTATAAAGACAAGGAATACAAACTCTCCAAAGATGGAAAAAGATAGAAATGATAGATGACTCATGGGTAAGGTGAGGAGGTGGGGGACCATGGCCAGTCTTCAGGACCGCAACTGGTGACTGGACGCCATGGTACAACCCTTCCCCCTGAGGTCGTTCCATCTCTTCCTTATGTCGTCCCTTGTGCGTGGAGGTGGCCTACAGAGTTCACTCTGTTGACTATTCTTTGGCATATTTCCATTTTCCTAGCAATAGTAGTTTGCTGGTCTTAGGCTCCAAATGACCCTTAACTGTAAAAAGGAGATGTTTTTGCGGTGACATGGTGGTGGAAATTAACTTGAAAAATAGATTTACTGGTTAGGTACTGTGTACTGAGGAGGTAAAGGGGGCTAAATGGAGTGTAGAGGTGCAAATAATGTGTGGTGAGGGTGTGGAATATGTGCTTAGTGCAAGCTAGGTGGGTACCTAATCTATGGTTGGTGAAGTTTTTTGGCAGTGCTCTGGCTTGTGTTCGGCATGGAGATACAAAGAATTGTGGTGTATGAAGGGGTGTGTTTTGTAGTGTGGTTTATAGGTGTGTGGATGTGTGTCAGCTGTGTTGGTTTCAAATCCAGCCAGTATGGTGTTGTGTATTACTGTGGTGACCGCCGACCACCATAGCTGGACCGCCATCGCGATTTTCGACTTGTAATATGGTCGGTGGTTGGCGGTGCCGGCGGTCAGCCCGCCTATTTCCCACCCTCTAGAGTCCTTGCAGTGTCAGATGTTTGACTGCCTTTTGGCTGACCTGCCTGTGTAACTCGTAATCTGTATGACCGCCAGCATGACTGCCTTTTAGCGGCTGCCAACATGGCGGTCTGGCAGTCCGACCGCCAAACTCGTAATGAGACCCTAAGTGTGGACACAGGGCTTCATGTTCATTTAACCAGGAAATTTTTTGACTGGATGATATAATTACATCTCATTTTCTCTTATAAAATGGTATAGCACTTGCATTTTTTTGCATTTTTTGCACATTATCTGGTGGGCATTGACAAAACTTAGAACATACCATGCACTTTATGCAAATAGCAGTTTATTAATTATCTTTGGTATAAACTGTCCTCTCATAAATGAAATTCTAGGAGCCTTGGTGTGGATATGTGCAATACATTGCAATACATTGTTTAATTGCATCAAATATGAATATGCTGAGTATAGCTTGCATAACAATCAGCACTTTTTTATTTATGCACATCAAATGACACTGGCTGTGTATATTACCACAAGCATATGCACTTTTACTTGGGTAATTTACCCATTAATTGGCTTAAAAAAAGTGCTGTAAAAAGTTATTAGATACTGAACAAATGAACATTCCTATGAATATTTTGCATTTTCATGGTAATGATATCAATCTTAAGAAGGTAAGTGAGAAGTCTGCAACACGTCTTGAATATGATGTTGCTTTGTTTGATGGTTTCAGGTTATATAACTGAGATATTCACAAACAGTAGAACAAACACTCTTGCTGTCTTACATGTTGGTGTGTTGTCTGTTTAAAGATTTTGGGCCTGATTACGAGTTTGGCTGACAGGACGCAACCGTCATGCAAAGCAGACAGTGCGCATTTCAAGGGTGTTGGGTGGCATGGGCAGTGCAGGGGTCTCCCTGTGACCCTGCACTGGCTTTTCACCAGTCTTTCCACGGTGGGATCCCTGCCATGGAAAGGCTGGTGGAAAGCTAAGTTGTAATTAGCCAGGTGGCTCAGAGTTCAGCGCTGATGTGGCTGAGTACAATTCAGATCACCGTCAGCTCATCGGTAACCATGTCCTGGCGGGTACGGCGGTCCCCTGGTCGTCCGACCGCCAGGGTTGTAATGTGGCTGTCGGACCGTCTAGAGTGTGGGGGGTCTGACCATCACCCCAAGTGTGGAGCTAAATTGTTTTTGTTCCACTACCATGAGATGTATTGAATATGGGAAGTAATGATGAATTATCAAGATGGGGATAAAATAAGTGATTGTATTGATCTATAAAAATACAAGCAAAATTAATGTTATATTTTACATGGAGTTTCAAGTAGATAAAGTTTTGTCAGCATGTTTGTTACATGGTAATTAGTTAAAGATAATGGCTGATACAGTGGATGGGACGATTGCATTCATTGCTGCCGCTCTAGTGCTTTTACTTTTGTTCACGTGGGTGGGAGGGTCGTTGTTCACTGACTTTATAGATTTTTGAACCTGTGGTCCTGTCAACTGTTTCTGCTGAAACCCATCAGCCATGTCTTGCATGATTTCTTAATTAATAAAATTGCACCTTGAGTTACTGTTGGGCCCCCCGTTGTTTCCGTGATCGCAGAAGCAGAAAGACGTTCATTTGTGGGAGAGAACTTGAGTATACATGTATACATATATACAAATATCGTCAGAAAAAGCAAATGTTAAAATGACATAATAATTAGGTGAAAATGTCAGCAAAAATGTAGCATTTTAAACTAAAAACATGTACCAAAATTCTGCAGGTACAGTTAACTGAATTAGCTATAACTCACACCCCGCCATGCCCAGTGTTGTCATCAATTATGTAATTTCAGATGTTGCATGATGTTATCAGTGATGAAAGAACAAGTCATAATTTAAATAATATGGGAGATACTAGGCAGTGCATGGAGAGGGTGTGAGTTATAGTTACGGCAGTTAAGTATAACTGGTAAATTTCTGTGTTTTTTAAGTTTAGAATGTTGCATTTCCACTGTCATTGTCAGCTAACTGTAACATCACTTTAACCTTTGTTTTTTTTCAATTAATGTTTAAGTTTTTTTTATTGTGAAGTAAAATGTTATTACCATACCTAACTATAATGTCCCTTTAACCTCTGCTTTTTTTAAAATGATTTCTTTACTGTAAAGCAAAAATATAAAGAAACATATTCACAATGGTTGACTGCCCTACAGTGATGGATCTCAGGAGGTCCAAAGCCTCCTCACTCAGGGCAGCAGGGCTAACTGGGGCAGGGCCTGAGGTGCCTGGGGCGAAGGAGATGCCCACCATCCTGGGTGAGCGGGCATGGGCAACTCAATGAGGGCGGGGTGGTGGATGTCCCTGTTGCTGGGGTGGTCGCAGAAGTATCCGCCACCACCAGGGAGCTTCCATCTGAGATGGTGTCTGTGTCCGAACTGTCCCCTCCAGTCTCAGCCGTGGTGTTCTCCTCGCCCTCCGTCCCACTGGTGCCCTCAGTGTCGGTGGACTCTGCCTCCTGGGTCCCTCCGTCGCTGGTGCCTCTGCTCCTCTGCCAGATGATGCTAATGCACAAAAGGACAGGATGACAAAACAAAAAGGGGGATAAGAGACATAGGATACACTTGGTCAATGGCTGCACCACCACCACAGTTGGGGTACACAGCACCCTCACACACAGGGAACAGGCCTACGCAATATGCCATAGCACTACCAGAGAAATAATTCTCTGGGGAGGGGCACACACCGCCAAATGCAGCACACCTGGGACCCATGCAGCCCTGACCAGTAGTGGATGCCTACAAGCTAGGTCGCAAGATTTTCCCTTCTGAACTCTAGGCACCAGGGGACCTACGCAGCAATGTCAGTCCTGGCCTAGGGGCACCCACTGACACACATCCCCCACCCGATACCACCCTACAATGCGTAAGTTGTAATGATGGACACTGTACTCACCCCCTTGTGGCTGCTGTGATGCCCTCAAGCGCCCATCCAGCTCTGGATAGGCCACCGCCAGTATGCGGGCCATCAGGGGGCTCAGAGTTTGACGGGCACCCCTTCCTCGTTGGGAGGCCATCCCCAGTTGGGCCTCTGCCATCTTCCGTGCCCAGCGTCTCAGGTCCTCCCTCTGTTTCTGACAGTGGGTGCTCCACCTGCCATAGGCCCACAGGGTCTGCACCTCCTTGACGATGGCACACCATATACCCTTCTTTTGATGGGTGCTGACCTTTAGAGGAAATACACACAGGAAAATACCATTAATGTAGCATGCTACTACTATCTGGCAGACCTTTCTGGGTGAGTAGCACAGGGAACCACCTGTCAGATGGGGGCAACTGAACCTGGCCTTCAGGAGGCCGAAGGTCCTTTCAATAATTCTCCTGGTTCGCCCATGTGCCTCATTATAACGTTCATCAGCCCTATCCTGGCATTCCTCACAGGGGTCTTTGGGTAGCCAGAGTCACAAGCAAGTATTGAAGGACAACATTTAGCCCTACAGAATCCTATGGGGAGAACACCTGAAGGCATACACTGACATACAGTGGGTGGGGTATCTGGCTCACCTGTTAGCCACACCCTGTGCCTCTGTATTTGGGCCATCACATTTAGGATGCTGCTATTCCTCAAGACAAAGGTGTCATGCACCGAGCCATGATACTTGGCAGTAATGTGGGAGATGTACTGGTCCGCCAGGCAAACCATTTGCACATTCAGTGAGTGGAAACTCTTCCGATTCTTGAACACCTGCTCATTCTGGCCGGGGGGGACTAACGCAATATGTGTACTGTCAATCGCACCAATTATATTGGGGATATGGCTCATTGCATAGAATCCTGCCTTTACAGAGGCCAAATCTTCCGCCTGGGGGAAAGAAATGTAGCTGCACATGTGTTTCACCAGGGCAGACAAGACCCTTGCCAGCACAATAGAAAACATTGGCTGTCACATTCCAGCTGCCAAGCCCACTGTCACTTAGAAAGAACCAATTGCCAGGAAATGGAGCACTGATAGCACTTGCACAAGAGGGGTGGACCCCAGTGGGATGACAGATAGCTGATATCAGGTCAAGCCCCAATTGGGTACACAGCTCTGTGATTGTGGCCCTGTCCAGTCTATAGGTGAGTATAATGTGCCAGTCCTCCAGTGTAGCCAAGTCCACAAGGGGTCTGTGCACAGGGGTTCATCTTCTCCTCCCATTCATCCGCAGCGGTAGGTACCCAAGGGTCACAAGAGTGAGTAGGCTGTCACAATTTGAACAATGGAACCACAACCTCAGTGTACATGTTACATTCATGTGATGGGACAGTGGGGATGACAGTTGTAGGAAGTTGGCTCTGTATATACTACCTCAAAGTAAGAGATAGTGTGCACAGAGTCCAAGGGTTCCCCTTAGAGGTAAGATAATGGCAAAATTAGATAATTTTAATGCTCTATTTTGTGGTAGTGTGGTTGAGCAGTAGGCTTATCAGAGGGTAGTGTTAAGCATTTGTTTTACACACACAGGCAATAAATGAAGAACACACACTCAAAGACTTAACTCCAGGCCAATAGTTTTTATATAGAAGAATATATTTTCTTAATTTATTTTTAGAACCAAAAGTTCAAGATTTGAAGTAAATATACAAAATGCAAGTTACTCGACACAGGTAAATTGGGAACTTTCAATTAGAGCAATAGCATACATAGTTTTAGTAAAAATGGCAATAAGCTATTTTAAAAGTGGACACAGTGCAAAAATCAACAGTTCCTGGGGGAGGTAAGTAATGGTTAGTTTGTCAGGTAAGTAAGACACTTACAAGTCTGAGTTCCTGGGCATAGGCAGCCCACCGTCGGGGGTTCAAGGCAACCCCAAAGTTACCAAACCAGCAGCTCAGGGCCGGTCAGGTGCAGAGGTCAAAGAGGTGCCCAAAACACATAGGGGGTCATTCTGACCCTGGCGGTCATGGACCGCCAGGGCCAACGACCGCGGAAGCACCGCCAACAGGCTGGCGGTGCTTCTGGGGCCATTCTGACCGCGGCGGTAAAGCCGCGGTCAGAAAAGGGAAACTGGCGGTTTCCTGCCGGTTTCCCGCTGCCCCAGGGAATCCTCCACGGCGGCGCTGCAAGCAGCGCCGCCATGGGGATTCCGACCCCCTTCCCGCCATCCTGTTTCTGGCGGTTTTCACCGCCAGACACAGGATGGCGGGAACGGGTGTCGTGGGGCCCCTGGGGGCCCCTGCAGTGCCCATGCCACTGGCATGGGCACTGCAGGGGCCCCCTAACAGGGCCCCATTAAGATTTTCAGTGTCTGCTTGGCAGACACTGAAAATCGTGACGGGTGCAACTGCAACCGTCGCACATCAGCAACTCCGCCGGCTCCATTCGGAGCCGGATTCCTCGTTGCTGGGGCTTTCCCGCTGGGCGGGCGGCCTTTTGGCGGTCGCCCGCCAGCCCAGCGGGAAAGTCAGAATGACCGCTGCGGTCTTTTGACCGCGGTACGGTCTTCTGGCGGTTCCCGCCAGGCGGGCGGCTTCCGCAGCCCGCGGGGGTCAGAATGACCCCCATAGGCACCTATGAAGAACAGGGACGCTCCGGTTCCAGTCTGCCAGCAGGTAAGTACCCGCGTCTACGGAGGGCAGACCAGGGGGGGTTTTGTAGAGCACTGGGGGGACACAAGTAGGCACACAAAACACACCCATAGCGGCACAGGGGCGGCTGGGTGCAGTGTGCAAACCAGGTGTCGGGTTTTGTATTGGATTCAATGGAGGGACCCAGGGGTCACTCTTGCGGTGCAAGCAGGGCACAGGGGGGGCTTCTCTGGCAGCCACAGACTGGGCTAGGCAGAGGGTCACCTGGGGGTCACTCCTGCACTGAGGTTCGGTTCCTTCTGGTCCTGGGGGCTGCGGGTGCAGTGCTTGGTCCAGGCGTCGGCTCCCTTGTTACAGGCAGTTGTGGTCAGGTGGAGCCTCTGGATTCTCTCTGCATTCGTTGCTGTGGGGATCCAGGGGGGTCGTCTTGGGCTACTCACGAGGTCACAGTCGCCTGGGAGTCCTCCCTGTGATGTTGGTTCTCTTGATCTCGAGTTGGGGGCGTTGGGTGCATAGGGAGAAGTCTCACGCTTCCGGTGGGAAGAGTGAAGTGCTTTAAAAATTGAAAGAAGTTGCAATATTGTTGCTGTTTGTTGAGAAGAGCCACTGCTCATGGGAGTTTCTTGGTCCTTAGGTTCAGGGCAGTCCTCTGAGGCTTCAGAAGTCACTGGTCCCTGTTGGCTGCATCGCTGTTGCAGGTTTTTGAGGCCCTTGGTACCAGGGGCACCATTTACAAGGGACTTATCTGGGTGCCAGAGCTGTGCCAATTGGGGAAGCAAAGGTACAGTTTAGGGAAAGAACACTGGTTCTGGGGCCTGGTTAGCAGGGTTCCAGCACACTTTCAATCATAACTGGCATCAGCAAAAGGCAAAAAGTCAGGGGTTAATCATGCGAAGGAGGCATTTCCTTTCACAATCCCCCACCCCCAAACAAAAGAGGATGAGACTAACCTTTCCCAAGAGAGTCTTCATTTTCTAAGTGGAAGAACCTGGAAAGGCCATCAGCATTGGCATGGGCAGTCCCAGGTCTGCGTTCCACTACAGAGTTCATTTCCTGTAAGGATATGGCCCACCTCAACAGTTTAGGGTTTTCTCCTTTCATTTGCATTAGCCATCTGAGAGGTCTGTGGTCAGTTTGAACTATGAAGTGAGTACCAAAAAGGTATGGTCTCAACTTCTTCAGGGACCAGACCACAGCAAAGGCCTCCCTCTCAATGGCACTCCAACTCTCCTCCCTAGGGAGTAACCTCCTGCTAATAAAAGCAACAGGCTGGTCAAGGCCATCATCATTTGTTTTGGACAGGACTGCTCCTATCCCATGCTCAGAGGAATTTGTCTGCAGAATGAACTGCTTAGAGTAATCTGGAGCTTTCAAAACTGGTGCTGTACACATTGCTTTCTTTGGGGTGTCAAAGGCCTTTTGACAGTGCATGGTCCACCTCACTTTCTTGGGCATTTTCTTGGAGGTCAGTTCTGTGAGGTGTGTCGCCATTGATCAATATCCCTTCACAAACATCCTATAGTAACCAGTCAAGCCAAGGAATGCCCTGACTTGAGTCTGGGTTTTTGGAGATACCCAGTCCAGAATAGTCTACAAGGTGTCCCAAGGAAACCACAGTACCCTTCCCTATCTGACATTTAGATGCCTTGATAGAGAGGCCTGCTGCTTGCAGGGCCTGCAAAACCATATTCAGGTGGACCAGGTGACCCTGCCAGTTGGAGCTAAAGTCATCAGAATCATCAAGATAAGCTGCACTAAAGGACTCCAAGCCAGCAAGGACTTGATTCACCAACCTTTGGAAGGTGGCAGAGGCATTCTTTAAGCCAAAGGGCTTCACAGTAAACTGGTAGTGCCCACCAGGTGTAGAGAATGCTTTTTTCTCTTTTGCTCCAGGTGCCATTCTTATTTGCCAGTACCCTGCTGGTTAAGTCAAAGGTACTTAAGTATTTGGCAGCACCTAATTTGTCTATAAGCTCATCTGCTCTTGGAATGGGGTGAGCATCTGTCTTGGTGACAGAGTTAAGCCCTCTGTAGTGCACACAAAACCTCATCTCTCTCTTGCCATCTTTTGTGTGAAGTTTGGGGACCAAACCCACTGGGCTAGCCCAGGGACTTTCAGAGTGCTCAATCACTCCCAACTCCGGCATCTTGTGGACTTCCACTTTGATGCTTTCCTCAACTTGGTCAGACTGTCTAAATATTTTGTTTTTGACAGGCCCACATCATGGGCACACAGTTGTGTCTGACCAGGGGTTAAAGAAAAGAGCTCAGCAAACTGCTGGAGGACTTGCCTGCAGTCAGCCTGCTGTTGGCCAGAGAGGGTGTTTGAATAGATCTCTCCATCTACTGAGCCATCTTTAGGGTCAGTGGAGAGAGATCAGGGAGAGATTCACTCTCAGCTTCCTGGTTCTCATCTGCCCTATCATGAAAGAGTTTGAGGTGGTACACTGGATCAACCTCTTGGGGGTCCTGCTAGTGCCTAGGTCAACCAGGTAGGTGACCAGACTCTTTTTCTCAAGAACTGGGTAAGGGCCACTCCATTTGTCCTGAAGGGCCCTTGGAGACACAGTCTCCAGAACCCAGACTTTCTGCCCTGGCTGGAACTCAACCATAGCAGCCTTTTGGTCATACCACATCTTCTGTAGCTGTTGGCTGGGCTCAAGGTTTTTACTTGCCTTTTCCATGTACTCTGCCATCCTTGAATATAGGCCTAGTACATAGTCCACCACATCTTGTTTAGGCTCATGGAGAAGTCTCTCCCAGCCTTCTTTTACAAGTGCTAGTGGTCCCCTAACAGGATGGCGAAACAGAAGTTCAAAGGGGGAAAACCCTACTCCCTTCTGTGGCACTTCACTGTAGGCGAAAAGCAGACATGGCAAGAGGACATCCCATCTCCTTTTGAGTTTTTCAGGGAGCCCCATCATCATACCTTTCAATGTCTTGTTGAATCTCTCAACAATGCCATTGGTTTGTGGATGGTATGGTGTGGTGAATTTTGTAAGTCACCCCACACTCATTCACATATGTTTCAGGTAAGCTGACATGAAGTTGGGACTTCTGTCAGTCACCACCTCCTTAGGAAATCCAACTCTGCTAAAACTACCAATGAGTGCTTTGGCTAATGCAGGGGCAGTAGTGGACCTAAGGGGAATTGCCTCAGGGTACCTAGTAGCATGATCCACTACTACTAGGATATACTGGTTCCCTGATGCTGTGGGAGGTTCAAGTGGACCCACTATATCCACTCCCCCCCTTTCAAAGAGGACATCCACCACTGGAGGTGGAATGAGGGGGGCCTTTGGATGGCCACCTGTCTTACCACTGGCTTGACAGGTGACACAGGAGGTACAAAACTTCTTTACCTTCTGAGCCAGTAGAAATGGTTGACTAATCTCTCCCATGTCTTGGTTTGTCCCAAATGTCCAGCAAGGGGAATAGCATGGGCTAAGGTCAGAATTAACTCCCTAAACTCCTGAGGCACTACCTCTCTCCTAGTGGCACCAGGTTTGGGATCTCTTGTCTCAGTGTAAAGGAGTCCATCTTCCCAATAGACCCTGTGAGTTCCACTGACATTTAATTTTTCTTGCTCAGCTGCTTGCTGTCTTAGGCCTTCAAGAGAGGGACATGTTTCTTGCCCCTTACACAGCTGTTCCCTTGAGGGTCTCCCTGGGCCCAGGAGCTCAACCTGGTAAGGTCCCAGCTCCATGGACTCAGTTCCCTCAGGGGATAGAACATCTTCCTGGGAAGAGAGGTTTTGCTTCTTTTGCTGTGTTGAGGCTGGTTCCCCAGTCTTCTTTCTTTTTCTCTTGGAGGGTTGGGCCATTATTCCAGACTCCAACACTTCTTTTTCACCCTGAGCCCTGCACTGTGCCCTTGTCTTGACACACACCAGTTCAGCGATACCCAGCATGGCTGCATGGGGTTTGAGTCCTACCTCAGCCCATGCTGAGGACTCCAGATCATTTCCTAGCAGACATTCTACTGGGATTGCAGAAGAGACTACCACCTGTTTCAGGCCAGTGACCCCTCCCCATTCGAAAGTTACCATTGCCATGGAATGGACTTTAGTCTGGTTGTCAGCGTTTGTGACTGGATAAGTTTGTCCAGTCAGGTATTGTCCTTGGGTTGGGAAACCAGTTTGTCTGTCACCACAGTGACACTGGCACCTGTATCCCTCAGGGCTTCTACTCTAGTCCCATTGATTAAGAGCTGCTGCCTGTATTTTTGATTGTTAGGCAGCCAGGCAGCAAGTCTGGCTAGGCCCACCCCACCCTCAGAGACTAATGTAGCTTCAGTGTGAACCCTGATTTGCTCTGGGCACACTGTTGATCCCACTTGGAGACTGGCTATTCCAGTGCTAACTGGAGTAGTAGTTGTGGGACTTTTCTTGGGACAGGCCTTGTCTCCAGTTTGGTGTCCATGCTGAGTACCGATGCGACACCAGGCCTTTTTGGGATCAAAGTTTTGAACCTGGGGGGCGTGGCCAGCAAGATGGCCGATCGGCAGCACTAGACGAGTGCTCCCGATCCCGGCTCACTAATCCTACCTGATCCTGACGCCCAGGACCCCCGCGGACATGGCAATTGAGTCCTGGAGCCCGCGGGAGCGGAAGAGTGGACGGGGTGGCGGGGGAGAGAATCCGAGATGCCAGATGCCGCAAACGAGCGGCAGAGGAGCGCGGCAGAAGGGCGCCTGACCCCAAGATGGCAGCCACGATCACAGGAGCAATCTGAAACGTGGCAAAATTGGCCGTAAGAGGCACTGAAGTGGTGCGAATTTGGAGGCAGAGGTTCCTGAAGTGGGCCACTCAAGGTGAGGTGTTGAGTGTAGTTTGACACCGCGGCCTCCCCTTAGCTCCCCCCCTGAGAGTGGATGTACAGTTGGAGCTGGGCCTCCCCGCTGGAGGCCTGTGCAGTGATGGGGCAGCGGTGGAGTGCGGTCGCTTGCCCCCCTGCACGGAGGGCGCAGGCCCTGGACGTTTGGGGCTCACAGCGCTGTAGTGGGTATACAGTGGCAGCTGGAGCCATAGTTGGGCTGGTTTTTGAGGAAATACTTCCCTGCGATGGAGATCTACTTTGGATCCTGGCTTGCCCAGCTCTGAAGTGCTTGACCAGCAAGCTGTGCATTGGATACGTCGGCTCGGAGCAACACTTGCGCTGCTTCTACATGTGCTGGCACCCTATTCCTGTGGGGGTATGGGGGTTAAGAGACTGAGAGGTGTTGGTTGGCAGAGATACGGAGCTCGACTGCCTACCTCGCACCTGGAAGGATTGAGCCTGGCATTTGGTGTGTTCCTTCGTAACTGCCACTTCAGCAGGTGGACACCATGGGCAAGGATAGAACGCAAAAGGGTACGCAGCAAACTAGGATGGACCAATACACGGCGCAGGGTTTGAATGCAAGTCTACAAAAAGATCCCCCAAGCCCCTCGGAGAAGGGTGCAGAACCCACTGGGGTTCAAATCCTGGCTGCTATTGAGTCCTCACGGCATGCCATGCAAAATCAGATTGCGGCCATAGCGGTTGATGTCAATCTGCTCTGAACGGATCTAAGAGTGGTGGCGGAACGCTTGGTGGCCACTGAGAAACAAGTATCATGCCTGCAGTCTGAGATGGACACGCTGAAGGCCTTGGTGGCCATCCTTGAAGCTAAAACGCACAAACTGGAAGCGAGGGTCGAAGATGCGGAAGGTAGGGCAAGGCAGTGTAACCTCCGTATAGTGGGCTTCCCCGAAAGGGTGGAAGGGGCGAATGTTGAGGCTTTCTTGGAAGACTGGATCCGTAAAACGTTGCCTGATGCCACCATATCAGCTGTATTTGTAGTGGAACGTGCGCACAGAGCCTTAGGAGCACCACCACCGCCGGAAGCCCCTCCACGATTATAGCCAAGGTCCTTAACTATAGAGACCGAGATGTAATTTTGCAGGAGGTGCGCAAACATGGAGATCCTACATTTGAAAATCACATCATCTGATTTTTTCCCTGACTACACCAGGATGGTGCAGCTCCAGAGACAATCCTTTACTGGTGTTAAACGCAGGCTCAAAGAACTGGGCTATACCTATATGCTGCCGTTTCCAGCCAAGTTGAAAGTTCTCAATGCAGGTCGCTCGCATTTTTTTCAATCTCCTGAAACGGCTTGGGACTGGCTGGAGCGAAACGATGTTGCGGGAATGCTGGACTTCCTGGCTGGAGAGAGTGGAAGGAGACCCCGAGGGACAGCAGAGGTCCATACTGTAGCCTGCAGGAGCACCCGACGATGTCGTGCTGGCCAAGGAGGCCGAGTGATTGTTCGGTCAGACGGTACCCTGAGCCTTGAACATCGGAGACGAGAGCAAGAGAAGGCTAAACTGTTGGTTCAAACTGTCACGTCGGAGGCATACTCTCGCTCCGGGTCTCCCTGTGTTGCCGGCAGACTGTCTCCGGAAATGAGCCCTGAGGTTACCTGAATGCTCTATTGGCCCTTCTGACGTGGTTGGAGCCACATACTTTGGTTATGGATGGTTCTTTGAGGTCTTCCCACTGTTGTACCCTCTTTTCTCTCTCTGGCCCTCCCCTCTCCTCCTGCTGCTGTCTTAGGATGAATAGTGACGGGGGTCCAAGTCGATGATTGTTCCGGGAGTTGCTGTGGAGTGGTGGAGCTGAGCTAACCCCCCCTGGTTGTTGTTGTTGGTTATAATTGTGGGTACAGTGTGTGAGCGGGCCAGGTGATTGGCGTGGGCAGAGTGTCGGAGCGCTGTCTGGATCTGAATCTAGCTATCGAGCGGGAACAGCGATTGCTTCCCACTTCTGGACTATAGAAGTGGTAGCAGGGTACACACACGATTGGGCAGACACTAGTTGTGGGAGGTGTTTACCCGGGATGGGATGGGGAATTTATTTGTGGGTTCTTGTTTGAGTTGGAGTTCTGTATCTGACACTGTAAGCACTGTGAGTGCTCTTCTGTTTAGGGGCATTAACTGGACTGGTTGCGCATGCGCGAACCGGGGGTTTAAGTTGTGGGGGCTGCGTGTGGTTGGGGGGAGGTGGCCCGGAGGGGTGGTGGGGTGTATAGGACGGATTAGACTATGGTGGGTACCTTGACATACATAGTTACGTGTAACGTTAGGGGGCTAAACTCCTTTGTGAAGCGCTATAGAGTACATACGTATCTTAGGCAGCTTGGCGTAAATATTGCGATCTTACAGGAGATTCATTTCTTTGAGAATAAAGTGCAGAAAGTGCAGAAAAAGTGGAGGGGGCAGCTATATTCGGTGACCTATTCCTCCTACGTTAGAGGGGTTCCTGTCTGGGTGGCCCCTGGGCCCCCCTTTATGTTACAAAGTCTAAAAGCAGATGTACAGGGGCGTTCTATATTTTTACACGGCACACTGGATGGCTGTGAGATCTGTCTGTAGAATATCTACGCAACTAATACTGATGATGCGGGATTCTATCATCAGATCCAACAGGAATCAATATCATATGCAGAGATACCCATTCTGTGGGCTGGTGACTTTAATTGCATCCTCAATGGAGCACTAGGTAGGGACCCCCCGAAGATGGGTACGAAACCGCATATGACTGACAAACTGCGGAATGTTATGAGGAATCTCCACTTTGTTGATGAGTGGAGAGAAATGTACCCCTCGACTAGAGTGTTTTTGTGTTATACGCCCACCCATGGGGCTTATAACCAACTAAATAGATTTCTCCTAGCCAATGATGGCTCCTTGGACGTTCGCTGAGTTGTTTACCAGGCCCGGATTTTGTCAGACGATGCCCACCTCCTTCTGGAGTGTGAAGCGCACATACCCAGACCTGCGATCCCCATGTGGCGATTGCGTCCAGACTTACTAGGCGATCCGGAATATAAAAAAGATCTCCAGGATGTGCTAGTTGGATACTTTCATACAAATTGGGGTACGACAGGGACGCGAGGCTTAGAATGGGAGGCACTGAAGGTAGTTACTAGAGAGGAAAACCTTAGTAAAACATATGGAATTAGGCAGCACCTGGACCGGGAGCTCACGCCTCAGGAGGAGGTGTTAGCTGCTCTACAGCACCAAGTGGATAATGGCGACGCTTCGGAGGCGGATTGCCTTGAGGTGAGAGGTAGAATTGTGGACCTATGGGACAGACTAGAGAATTATGTCCGCCGGAACTATAGGCAGAGACTATTCCGGGAAGGAGACTGCTCTGGGCATATGCTGGCTTGGCTCCTGCGGCAAGAGAGGCCCATCCCCATTATCCAAATGCTCTGTGGCTCTTCTAGGGAAAGGAATTTAGGGCAGTTGAGGGTGAATGCGCACCTGCGTGAGCACTTGCGAGTTGTCTATGCCTCACCTTGTAGAGTGGGCGATACCCAGATTCAGAAATCCCTGAATGGACTCCGGTTACCTTGCCTTATGGCAGCCCAGGTGGAGGAATTGGAGGGAGAGGTTTCATTAGAAGATTTGGGAGAGGCGTTGAGTGGTAGGATGACCAGGAAAGCGCCTGGCCCGTATGGGCTACCGGTCGAATTTTACTGTGCATTTTCTGCTGTGCTTCTTCCACAATTGTTGGAAATACTCCGTGAGGCGCGAGGAGTGGGTCTGTTACCGGAGCATATGAGAGAAGCACTGATAGTGATGCTGCCCAAGCGAGGAAAGGAGGTTAATGACCCGAGCTCGTATAGGCCGTTATCCATGCTGAATGTTGATGTTAAATTACTAGCTAAAGTTTTGGCCTCTCGTTTAAGTCGGGTGGTGATGTGTTTAGTGCAGGGAGATCAATGAGGTTTTATGCCGGGGAGGGGGACTCACATGAATATACAGCGATTATCGCATATACTTCACAAGACTCAAGGCTCGTTGTTTCCCGCAGCGCTAGTGGTATTGGGTACGGAGAAAGCGTTCAACACTTTGTCCTGGGACTACCTATGGGAGGTGATGTGCAGGATGGGTGTTGGTCCTGTCTTCTTATCCTGGGTGCGTCTTTTGTACGCTACACCCCGGGTGAGCGTGCGCACGGGTGATTGTGTCAGACTCCTTATTATCGAACGTGGCACACAGCAGGGTTGCCCCCTGCTGCCGCTGCTGTTCGCGTTGGCCAAGGAGCCGCTAGCTATTCAACTACGGGCTGGCTTGGATGGTCAGGGCATCCGTGTGGGGACGAGAACGCACATAATTTCATTCTGTGCAGATGATGCTCTAGTGTACGTCACAGAACCTGAACAGGCGGTGCCACTCTTGTTGGGAATGATGGATAATTTTGGGCAGGTGTCAGGCCTCTGTGTTAACAGACACAAAACAGTGTTATTCCCAATGGCAGGTCTGTCGGGGATAGAGGCATCGGAGATGCCGCAATTGGGCCTATCCTGGAAGACTGAGTCCTTTTCATATTTAGGCATCCGAGATGCGCACTCACCACAATTGCAATTCAATTTAAACATGGGAAGAGTACTGGAGGGCCTCTGAGCCTCTGATCAGTTTTGGACCTCTCTCCCACTATCGGTCATGGGTAGAATTGCGCTCAGTAAAATGATTTTGCTGCCTTGCTGCCTATATGTTATGCAGAATTTGCTCTGTGAGCTCCCTCTTTCGGTATTCCGACAGCTTGACAAACTGCTCTTATCCTTAGTCTGAGCAGGAAAAAGATGCCGAGTCCGCATGGGAGTTTTGAATTTGGACCTGGCTGATGGTGGCTTGGGACTGCCAGACTTATACTTATATTGCTTAGCCGGGTTGCTACAGTACACAGCCAGATGGTGTGAGGATGCGCCCAATTGGGAAAAGGATTTGTTAGCTGGTTCTGTCTGTGTGGAGCGCCTCCCGCATACGCTAATGAGTGGCTCTGGGGTTCCACAGGGCACCCCCTATCTGGTGGAGCAGGTGTCGAGAGCTTGGGAGAGTGCGGTGGAGCGGGTCCTCCGTAAGGCCCCATTCGCATGCCTGCTTCCCCTGTGGTGGATCCGGCCTTTTGCTAACCTGCTGAAGTAATGGACTATACGCAGTGGCGTGCAGGGGGTTGCAATAATGCTGGTGACTTATTTCATAATGGCACGTTCATTACGAGGGATGAGGCAGAATCCTTGTTTGGAATAGGTCCAAGGCATTTGTTACAATATGCGAATATCTCACAGACGGTCAGAGGCATTTGAACGTCCTTTCCGGAGGAGCCCATTGAATCTTGCCTTCTGGTGTCAATACTTGATCCCGGAAGTGATTGCGGTCTGCTGTCCTGAACTTACAAAGCTCTTAAGGGTGACAGGCTGACTGGCATTCAGGGGATTAGAGACCAATGGGACACTAGTCTCGGAACGGCACTCACAGATGGAGAATGGAATAGGGCCCGTTCTTTGATGCTGGATGCACTTTTATAACTTACATAGAGGATACCTGACACCTCAACGCTTAAATAGAATATTTCCCTCAAGATCTGACAGTTGTAGCCGTTGTGGAGAGCCATTGCCTTCATTTGATCACATGGCATGGGTTTGTGGCTCTGTCCAACCTTATTGGCAACAAGTGGTGAAGACACTGAAGGAGGTTACGTCTGTGAGAGTGCAGGTGACAATGAAGCACTGCCTGCTGGGCCTGATTCCAGTCCCCAAAAAGGGTAGACAAATGGCATATAGATTTGCACAGTTGGGGCCTATATTGACAAAGAGACGCATTGCGAATCGTTGGGCCAGCACCCACCTCCCGATGCATGTTACCTGGCTGAGTGATTTAGCTAAACGGGCTACCGTGGAAGAATGCCGCTTGGGGAAGGTACGATTGGATGAACATGCTGCCCGAGCTTTGGAGTTCTGGCGTGCCATGATTAATGAGTTGACTGGTGTGCAGGAGAGCGAGGGAGAGAGTCCTTTGAATGATGCGTCTGCTTGTTGAGCCCCGGTCGTGGTCAAGTCTTGGCGTATTAAGTCCAGGGGTTCCTGGGGTATGGATGTGCGTTTTGGTGATCATGGGAGGGCACGCACCCAGTCGTGCTGCGCGAGGGGGGGTGCCGTGGGTGACTCCACCTCCACCCTCTCGCTCTGGCTACTGTGTCGTCCTGGGATGCTGCTGTGAACCACTCTGGGATGCCCCTCATCCCCGTCGCACCTGCCTGCTGCACCGGATGAAAGACGATTATTAGTAGCGCTATCCATTAGACTGTCGATGCTTACGTTACTTACAGTGTCTTGATGTTGGTTAATATGTTATAGTGTACTACACTGTCTCTGTAGGGGTGGGCACTGTGCTGGCAGGCTGCTGTAGGAGTCATATTGGTTGGGTCACCCTGATCTAATGTCACAAATGCTTTATCTTCTGTGCACGCTCAGCTGGAGCAGTTGTGTAGACCTGGAGCTGGTCAAAATGTTATTGGCATGGAGTTTGCGATTGGTCTGATATTCCCCCCTTAAAGCACTGTGTCATACTGTAGTACATAGTTGTATTTGTTTATCTTCTGCATAAATTAACAAGTTTAAAAAAAGTTTTTACCCTTATGCCCAATTGAGGATTGTGAAGAGGCTTTGGACCCACCCTCCTGAGCAGGTTTTTGGGGCCCTGTAGAAGACTCTTTACTTTTTGTCCTTGGATGTCTCAACACCTTTCCCCTGGGGAGGTTTTGTGACCCCTTTTTTTTGGTCACCCCCTGTGGAAGTCTTGGTCACCCTAGTCTTATTTCCAAATTCTGCCTTCTTACCCAATTCTCTGGGAGAAATTGGACCTAGGTCTACCAGATGCTGATGTAGTTTGTCATTGAAAGAATTACTTATAGATGTTCTTTTATAAACAAGTTATACAGCCCATCATAATCATTTACACCACTGCCATTTATCCAACCATCTAGTGTTTTAACCAAGAAGTCAACAAACTCAACCCAGGTCTGGCTCGAGGATTTTGAACCCCCCTTGAACCTAATCCTGTACTCCTCAGTTGAGAATCCAAAGCCCTCGATCAGGGTAGCCTTCATGAGGTCACAGGATTCTGCATTTTTACCAGAGAGTGTGAGGAGTCTATCCCTACACTTTCTAGTAAACATTTCCCAAAGGAGAGCACCTCAGTGAGATTTGTTTAGTTTTTTCTGGTTGCACAAGCCCTCTCAAAAGCTGTGAACCACTTGGTGATGTCATCACCATCTTCATATTTTGTTACAATCCCTTTGGGGATTTTTAGGATGTCAGTATCTTCGCTGACCCTATTTATGTTGCTGCCACCATTGATGGGAGCTAAACCCATCCCTTTTCTTTCCCTCTCTATGGCTAGGAGCTGTCTCTCCAAAGCCAATCTTTTGGCCATCCTGGCTAAAAGGAGGCCATCTTCATTAAGGCTGCCCTCAATGCTTCCAGAGGTACTGGTCTCCCCTGTGGGATAACCAGTCTCTCTGACTATTACTTGTGGAGATAGGGTTTGAGGGACCCTAGTCTCTCTAATTAGGACAGGAGGGAGGGAGTCATCCTCCTGCTCACTAATTTCTCCCTCTGTAGGATTATCCTCAGAGGGGTGGTCCTTTGCAAGCTCTGCCAAAAGCTCCTGGAGCTTTACTTTGGTAGGGTTGGATGCAGTCTTTATATTTTTTAGCTTACAGAGAGTCCTTAACTCTGACATTCCTAGATACAGGTAAGGGATGAGGTTGAGTTCAATGACCATCTCATCTGTGCTAGACATTATCACTCTAAAAGTTGGGATAACTTTTTGAGAATCTAAAACTTACTTCTAGAACTTAAATCCAAACTTTAAAACTCTAAAAGAAATGCTAAGACGAACTTACACAAGGCCCTAGCAGGACTTTTAAAAATTTAGAAAAATAGTTCAAATTGCAAAAATCAGTTTCTAATGACAATGTTTGGAATTTAGTCCTGTGATCAGGTATTGGCTGAGTAGTCCAGCAAATGCAAAGTGTTAGACCCCACCGCTGATTCACCTCTGTATATACTACCTCAAAGTAAGAGATGGTGTGCACAGAGTCCAAGGGTTCCCCTTAGAGGTAAGATAATGGCAAAATTAGATAATTCTAATGCTCTATTTTGTGGTAGTGTGGTCAAGCAGTAGGCTTATCAGAGGGTAGTGTTAAGCATTTGTTGTACACACACAGGCAATAAATGAGGAAGACACACTCAAAGACTTAACTCCAGGCCAATGGTTTTTATAAAGCAAAATATATTTTCTTAATTTATTTTTAGAACCTGCAAGTTCAAGATTTGAAGTAAATACATAAAATGCAAGGTACTCCACACAGGTAAGTGAGGAACTTTGAATTAGAGCAATAGCATTCACAGTTTTAGTAAAAATGGCAATAAACTATTTTAAAAGTGGACACTGTGCTGAAATCAACAGTTCCTGGGGGATGTAAGTAATGGTTAGTTTGTCAGGTAAGTAAGACACTTACAAGTCTAAGTTCATGGGCATAGGCAGCCCACAGTTGGGGGTTCAAGGCAGCCCCAAAGTTACCACACCAGCTGCTCAAGGCCAGTCAGGTGCAGAGGTCAAAGAGGTGCCCAAAACACTTAGGCGCCTATGAAGAACAGGGGCGCTCCGGTTACAGTCTGCCAGCAGGTAAGTACCCCCGTCCTCGGAGAGCAGACCAGGGGGGTTTTGTAGAGCACTGGGGGGGACACAAGTAGGCACACAAAACACACCCTCAGTGGCACAGGGGCGTCCGGGTGTAGTGTGCAAAGCAGGTGTTGGGTTTTGTGTTGGATTCAATGGAGGGACCCAGGGGTCACTCTAGCGGTGCAGGCAGGGCACAGTGGGGCTTCGCGGGCCAGCCCCCGACTAGGCTAAGGAGAGGATCGCCTGGGGGTCATTCCTGCACTGAGGTTCGGTTCCTTCTGGTCCTGGGGGCTGCGGGTGCAGTGCTTGGTCCAGGCGCCGGGTCCCTTGTTACAAGCAGACGTGGTCAGGGAGAGCCTCTGGATTCTCTCTGCATGCGTCGCTGTGGGGGTCGAGGGGGGTCGTCTCAGGCTCCTCACGAGGTCACAGTCGCCTGGGAGTCCTCCCTGTGGTGTTGCTTCTCTGGATCTCGAGCTGGGGGCGTTGGGTGCTGTCATGACCACACAAACTTGCCAAATCAAATCAAAGAAATGCTTGAGAAAGGCAAAGAGATATCCTCAGTGGAGACAGCAAAGCCCAAACTGGAAGAAGGTTTGCAGAGTAATCTTGCGCTTATTTCAAAGGAAGAATCAAGAAGAGAAGATTCAAGATGGCCGTCGTGAGTCCTGAAGGTTAGTTACAGTCCTAGTCTTGCAATCGGTTGGTTGCTTGGTTAAGAGCTCACCAGCTGGAAGCTTGGCACTTCAACTGAGGTCTGACAGGAATCAGCTGTGTGGAGAGAGAGCGCGCTTCAGAGCAGAAACTCCTGTGAGGTAAAATTACACTTGATGACTATTTTACAGAAAACCTGATATATATTGTCAAGATTTATTTGAGGAGTTTGATAGTAGACCGTTCCAGTGGAGGTTTGGCAAGGCTACAGAGTTTAATGTATGAATAAACCTTATGTTTACAAGGTTCCTGTTTAAGATACCAAAGTCAAAAGAAAAACAAACTTTAACAAGCAAGTATTTACAAATACCAAGGTTATAAACGAAGGCCGAGTTTAACGGAGAAATGAATGTTAACAAGTAAGCATTTACAAATGCAACGGTAATAAACCACAGTAGAGTTTAAAAGAGAAACGAACTTTAATAAACAAGCATTTACAAATACAAGTTATCGACAGATGTCGAAGTAAGAAAGGAGAAACTAACTTTAATAAACAAGCATTTACAAATACAAGTTATCAACACATGTCGAAGTAAGAAAGAAGAAGCAAACTTTAATAAACAAGCATTTACAAATACAAGTATTGACAGAAGTCAAAATAACACAGGAGAAACAAACTTTCACAAGCAAGAATTACCAATGCAATAAACGTAATTGAACTCTCTAATGTAAAGTAGAAACCAACTAACATCAGCTGATTTGGAGAACGCATTATCACCAACTATATATATATATATATATATATGTATATAGCAACATGAAACCAATCTCTAACAAAGGTTGAGAAGTTCTTCCAGAATCAGTAATAAGCATTTTTAAGAAGAGCTTATCATTCATAGAGAGAAGCATGGCTACAGAGAACTCAGGGTGAGTGAAGAAATAATAGAATTAAAGAGAATTAAGTGTTAAGAGTAGAAAGTGTAAAACTGATGTTGTATGTCCCTAGTAATTGCGACTCTGACTTGCAGGTGCTGCATCCAATCTTAAACGTGAAGAGGCAGACTGAGTACTGACGTTCATCATCTCTGTGGCAGTCTCTCTACAATCCCATTCCCCTTTCCCCCTCCGGGGTACTCAGCACGAAGGATTAAAATTCGTTGTGAGTAGCTCGGGTTGGGACTGAGGAGTTATCTTCTGCTTCTGAGGGAATTGAATTGAAGTATCCCGACAGGTGCAGAGGGAGAAGTCTCACGCTTCCCGCGGGAAGAATGAAGTCCTTTAAAAGTTGCAATATTGTTGCTGTTTGTTGAGCAGAGCTGCTGCTCATGGGAGTTTCTTGGTCCTTAGGTTCAGAGCAGTCCTCTGAGGCTTCAGAGGTCGCTGGTCCCTGTTCGATGCGTCGATGTTGCAGGTTTTCCAGTCAGGAGACAGGCCAGGAAGGCTGGGGCCAAAGCAGTTGTTGTCTCCGTCGTCTCTGCAGGGCTTTCAGGTCAGCAGTCCTTTTTCTTCTTCCAGGTTACAGGAATCTGATTTACTGGGTTCTTCGGTGCCCCTAAATACTAAATTTAGGGGTGTGTTTAGGTCTGGGAGGGCAGTAGCCAATGGCTACTGTCCTGGAGGGTGGCTACACCCTCTTTGTGCCTCCTTCCTGAGGGGAGGGGGGCACATCCCTAATCCTACTGGGGGAATCCTCCAATCTCAAGATGGAGGATTTCTAGAGGCAGGGGGCAGGCTCAGCTTAGGAAACCTTAGGGGCTGTCCTGGCTGGTGGCTGACTCTTCCTTGTTTTTCTCATTATCTCCTCCAGCCTTGCCGCCAAAAGTGGGGGCAGTGGCCGGAGGGGCGGGCATCTCCACTAGCTGGGATGCCCTGTGGCGCTGTAACAAAAGGGGTGAGCCTTTCAGGCTCACCGCCAGGTGTTACAGTTCCTGCAGGGGGAGGTAAGAAGCACCTCCACCCAGTACAGGCTTTGTTCCTGACCACAGAGTGACAAAGGCACTTTCCCCATGTGGCCAGCAACTCGTCTAGTTGTGGCAGGCTAGCAGAAACTGGTCAGCCTACCACTAGAAGTCGGATTGGTATTCAGGGGGCATCTCTAAGATGCTCTCTGGGTGCATTTTACAATGAATTCCACACTGGCATCAGTGTGCATTTATTGTGCAGAGAAGTTTGATACCAAACTTCCCAGATTTCAGTGTAGCCATTATGGAACTGTGGAGTTTGTGTTTGACCATCTCTCAGACCATATACTCTTATGGCTACCCTGCACTTACAATGTCTAAGGTTTTGCTTAGACAGTGTGGGGACATGGTGCTCATGCACATATGTCCTCACCTGTGGTCTAGTGCACCCTGCCTCATGGCTGTAAGGCCTGCTAGAGGGGTGACTTACCTATGCCACAGGCAGTGTGAGGTTGGCATGGCACTCTGAGGGGAGTGCCATGTCGACCTAGTTGTTTTCTCCCCAGCAGCACAAACAAGCTGTGAGGCAGTGTGCATGTGCTGCGTGAGGGGTCCCGAGGATGGCATAAAAATGCTGCAGCCCTTAGAGACCTTCCCTGGCATCAGGGCCCTTGGTACCAGGGGTACCATTTACAAGGGACTTATCTGAGTGCCAGGGCTGTGCCAATTGTGGAAGCAAAGGTACAGTTTAGGGAAAGATCACTGGTGCTGGGGCCTGGTTAGCACGGTCCCAGCACACTTTCAATCATAACTGGCATCAGCAAAAGGCAAAACGTCAGGGGGTAACCATGCCAAGGAGGCATTTCCTTCCAACAGGTTTGCGCAAATCTAGGCAGTGACGCAGTAAAGGTTAATCTGATGATTGTCCATCTCCATGATATGGCGTCCACCTGTCCTGTATATAGGGACGGGTGGAAGTGAGGTAACTCTGTCGACATTGGGCGTTGTGGCAGAAGGCAGTCTTGCACCGCCGTGCAGTTCCTCATTGGATAATATGGGGCTCTATGGGGTGCAGTGGCCAATGGGGATCAGCGCCGACGGTGACGATGTACACCGCCGTGGATGTGACTGCCATTTTCTATCTGATTCCTCACTTGTTTCCTGACCTTCAACAGGAGAACACCTACACTGCGTGTGCTGCTGTTACCTGTGTCTGGATACTACCATGGCCCGTTTGACCAGGGAAAGGGCCCCGCCTTCACTTCGGAGGAGTTGGAGCGATTGGTGGATGGGGCCCTTCCCCAGTACGGACTGCTGCATGAGCCTCAAGACCAACAGGTGAGTACACTTGGGCACGATGCATGTGGGAAGGATGCATGGAGATGTGTGTGCAAGCATCGTGTCATGGGGGATGTAATGTGGTGGTGTACATGGTGTGAGCAGGCTGTTGTGTGTGCCAATGGTGACGGAAACAGGATTGGTGGGCCATATGTGTGACAGGCTGGATTGTATGTGTAATGGTGTCCTCCCGTCTGTATCGCCTCTGCAGGTCAGCGCCCATCAAAAGAAGGGATTATGGCGTACCATGGCTCACTACAAATGACAATATGTGTAACTGTCAGATGAGGGAAATCAGCAAATACAATGTGAACGTGACCCTAGTCCATAGTTACTGCCAGCAATTGGTGGTAGCTGTCATAGTACAGCCTCTAACATTATCTTTCCAAATCAACAGGTTGTGCTGCCACTACAACTGGGAATGCTATCACCGACACCACAGAGGAGACTGCCACTACCCCCATAGATGAAGCCCTCAGTGAAATGAACACTCCTGGACCGCTAGACGTGGAGGACGGTTCTGACCCATCAGGGCAACTTGAGAAGATGACACCTGTCAGCCTCAGCGTGACCACATCGACGCCTCCCAGCCCTGTGGCCACAACATCGCAGGCAGCAAGTCACCCGTATACCTGCGTCCCTACAACAGTCTCCTACATCTTGGGCCCCCTAGTCCAGGTTCCTGAGTCACAACCTGCCAACCCTCGCAATGATGGACCTGGAACCAGTGGAAGGGGGGAGGCTGCACCAAGGGCGCAGGCATGTGGGGGCGGGTGCGTGGGAGGGATGGTGTGGCTAAGAGGCTGCTGGTGGTGCCCCTGGCCTGGAAACCATAAGCCAGGTCTTGGCTGCCTACCAAATTTCCCAAGTCATGATCGGCCAGATACTGAATGAACTCAGAGAAATCAAGGAGTTACAGAGGGATTTCCATTGTGGGATGCGGGAACAGTGGGAGGCTTGCAATTCCAACATGGCCTCCCTAACAGGGGTGCTGAGGTACATGTACAGTACCATGAGCAGGGCTAGGCAACAACATCACACTCCTTCCTTTGGCACATCCACACCAGGCTCTTTATCCATGCCAGCCACCTGAAGGGAAGCCCTGCCAAGGGAAGCACCCGCCTCAGACACCCCCGCCTCCGTAGTTACTGACCCCCCGCAAGCGGTTACATCCAGCCAAGCATCCAGGATGTTTGGGTGGCAAGACACCAACCACTGCAAGCAAATGACCACTTCCTGATATCACTCCTTTGTGTGCCACGGACTAACCCTATTAACTGCTCTTTAACCACTTTCTATTTTCCATGCTAGTAGGACACTGGACTCTGGACCCCAAATGTTGTGGCCTCTACTCTATTGATTGTATCCACAATGACTGATCCCTTCACCTGAAGTATTGTTTTTTTATCCAGTATCACTATTCATTACTGTTGAAATGTAAATGAACACCCCCATCACTAAAACACTGCCTCCTACCTCTCTTTTTTATCTGTCTCAAATGTTGAATGCTAATCACATGTAATGCACATGCATAAGACATTAGGAGACAATGGATGGAGAGAGATGTCTCAGGTACTGTCATGCTGAGGATGACTAACAACACAATGTCACATGTGTGTGGTCACATCAAACATTTTATTGTACTATATTGCACATAAGGTTTTAAGAATGTCTGCACAATCATAGCCAAGACCGTCCCAACCATATGGAGTCAGGCCAAATATCCTATTACTATTGTGCACCAGATCACACCAGAAAGGGTCTGTAAGACCTTGTCCCATAGATTAGGTTAAGAGAGTATGGGATTTTGTCTCCAGTTTGACCCTTATCACATACTAAAACCAGGCCTACCAACTTAACTTACACCTTGGCACAGACAGTGAGCAGTACATCAGAGCCTGAGCCCAGGCCCTTCATATAACAATGAGCAAGCAACTGTTGGAATGTCACAAACCTGTTTCAGTGCTGTGGCACGGGCACATTGGCCTGCAATAAGGAAACACATTGACAGCCACTAAGGATCAATGTCATCACAATGTAAAGATAGAAGGAATGGATTGCACAGGATGACATGTTTCAAGGCCACATGACCACACACACGAGACCATTGCACCAACACACAACAGAACATAGGTCTATTGTGTAGTTACGATTCCTGCCCTTCCACTGACCAGGCAGCCTGGGCATAGGACTCATACACCCCAAATCTGCGACAAACAGTACCTGGATTAATCCATGTCCACTTCACGTGCCAGACCAGCAGCAGCCACCTGCCAATGTCACAACATTGAAATGCCCACATGAGGGTGGCATGGTGAAGAGCCCTGGAAGGAATAAGTGACATACAAGGAGTTAAGGCAGGGAAAAGCATGCATAAGACACAAAACCACGTTTCAAACTTCCGTTGTTTCACTGACAGTACAATGTGACTGGCCCAAACAAAGGAGATCCTCAAGAGAGTCACATCTTCAAGCCTGATGTAGCCAGCAAACCAGGGCTGCATGATGTATAGCATACGATGCCCTGTCTCATGGTGACAGAGATACCATTCTCAACAAATACTGATCCCTACCCTACCCCATGAAGTCACATTAATCACGGAACATCAAATACTTACTTTCAAGTGAAGTACTGATTGATGAGATCTGCCTGCATGAGTCCACCTTCATCCTCATCACTGTCATCCTCACCTGGCATTTCATGAGGCTCACCCGGTGGCACTGCCAGGTCTCCCTCATCAGGGATGCATGGGATGTTTCTCCTCAGGGCAAGGTTGTGGAGCATGCAGCAGGCCACAAGGATCTCACACAGTTTTGCGGGTGAGAAGAGGAGGGTTCCAACCTGTCTTGTCAATGGCCCAGAATCTTGCCTTCAGGAGCCCAAAAGCCTGCTCCACAACATGCTGTGTTCTTCCATGTGCCTTGTTGAAGCAGACTTCCCCTGGCATAATTGTGTTCCTCACTGGTGTCAACAACCAGGAACAGTTTGGGTGTGCAGGGTCTCCTGTAATAGAATGTGACGTGTGCTACCATGAGTCCAAAGCATCGTCTCACTAGCAGTAGACATAGCATACAAACACACATGACATAAGTTACCTACCAACCATCCAGGCCCTCTCTGGGTACAATTGTGTCATCAGCTGTGGAATCACGCTGTTCCACATGATGAAGGCATCATGGACTGAACCCGGGTACCTGGCACAGACTTGGGAAATGTAGAGGTCCGCCAGACAAACTACTTGTTGGACATTGATGGAATGGCGGTTCTTCCTGTTATGATAGACCTGTTCATTGCCATGCGGTGGAACCAAGGCTACATGAGTACCACCAATGGCTCCAACAATATGTGGGATATGTGCCAAACCATAGAACTATGCCTTCACATTGGCAAAATCCTCACGTTGAGGAAACTGGTTGTAGCTATCCAGGTGTTTCAACATTGCTGAGAGAACATCTTTCAAGACCAGACTGAACATAGGCTGGGACATCCCAGTAGTTAGGGCCACTATATTTTGGAGGGACCCTGTGGCCAGGAAGTGCAACACTGACATGACTTGTGCAATGGGTGGTGTGCTTTTTGGATGACGGATGGCTGGCATCAGATCTGGCCCCAACTGAAGACAAAGATCCACAATTGTCTGCCTATCCAGGTGGTAAATCTGGATGACATGTCTGTTTTCCATGGCCTGCAAGTCTGCTAGTGGACTGCAAGTCAGCTTGTCTGACCCTTCACCTCCCAGGATAACTATGTGGGAAAAAAGGAAGTTGTGGCCATCATCTTTCATTGTGTACCTTGCATATTACATAATACATGTCATATACGAACTGTGACATGTCATGTGAGTCACTGAAAACATGATACACACCACTCATCAAGACTAATATTTTAATATTTTTGTAATACATTACCCCTTTTGATTTTCAAGATATGTGTACACATCCTCTATCTTGCAGCAACAATATGTGAGTCTAACTTGCAACTCTGACTTTGATTCAGTGCCCCAAATTCTGGAATGCCTCTGGGGGAAGGGTGATGGCTCGCCCTCTAATTATGTTGTCATATTTGCTGGACCACATACCAATATGTACACTAAAACAATTGACCTACAAGACAGGACAAGGCCAGCACTCAAGATTCACCAGGACAGCACTTTTTAAACTTGTGATGTATCTAAAATTGCTTTACATTACATCGTGTGCCTCTAAAATGACAGCTGCCTGACTGACTCCACTGGACATTAGGAAACACCCGCGACTGCCGGCGGAAGTCTTCATGGCGGTAGATGGATGCTACTGCGGTGGACTTTGCCATTGGTTAACATTGCTGCCTGTGGCAGTCTTGGACCTATGGCAGTGGCCACCAGCTGTGATGATCTCATACGTGGCGGAGGTAACCGCCATCTTCTGCTGAATCACTCACTTGACTCCTGACACTGCTGCCAGAAAAACCTCCAATATTTGAGCTGCTGTGTACCACCTCTGGGAGCAATCATGCCTCATCTAACAGGTGATAGGGCCCCTGTCTTCTTGCCAGACAAATTTGAGAAGCTGGTGGATGAGGTCCTACCCCTGTATGAAGAGCTCTATGGTGCCACATGTGCACAATTTTGTCTGTACCTCTACTCATCTTAAATCTACTCAGCCTAGGCTTAGGCCCAGTATGTCAGATTGTGTTCTCAAAGCCCTGTAGGAGCTGACAATTTGCAAGAATTGTTGAGTCCATGGGCATGTATCTATGTCAAGTGACAGGTTTGGAGTCCTAAGACAATGTGGTGAGTATGTATTTGGTGTTCCCTGACCCATACTGTATCGGATGCATATGACTAGGTGAGATATCATGACAACCATCCCCAGGCAATTCTTGCCATAAAATGTGTTTCATGTGTGGTCACATGCGATTTCACGACAGCAGGAGGTGTGAATGCATGTTGTATGTGTTGGTTGTTCACTATTTGGCGCCTTCTGTGTTTGCACAGTGATCTCTGGCCACATCTGGCCTTGTTGGACTATTCTTCTGTAGCCAGGTAATGACACCCACACAAGTCCGCCACACCAAAGGTCAGTGATAAACTGGCGAAAACAAAACCTCCACCGTCACGCCACCAGAAATACGCCCACAATATCACGACCCACGAATCCACGCGGCGGTATTCCATTGGCGGTACACACCGCCGCGCTCAAAATACACACACATTTACAAAACACTACCACATTGGACAAACCGAAATTCACATACCTGATACACATACACACACCACTCCCACACACCCATTACAATATAAAACACACACACACATCACCCACAAACCCCTATGACCAGAATTACCGAGAGAAGGCCAGAGAGAGACACCACAAACAACTACCAAGCATCCACAGGCACACAATACCATCACCCACAGAACTTCCACGCACCTCACACAACACACCACTAAATATCACCCCACTTATCACTACATACACCACCCCACACATCACCCACACCACCCCATGGCACGGCAAAGACACCCCAGGTTCTCAGAGGAGGAGCTCAGGGTCATGGTGGAGGAAATCGTCCGGGTAGAGCCACAGCTATTTGGATCACAGGTGCAGCACACCTCCATAGCTAGGAAGATGGAGCTATGGCGAAGAATAGTGGACAGGGTCAACGCAGTGGGACAGCACCCAAGAAATAGGGATGACATCAGGAAGAGGTGGAACGACCTACGGGGGAAGGTGCATTCCGTGGTCTCAAGACACCACCTTGCAGTTCAGCGGACTGGTGGCGGACCTCCACCGCCTCCCCCACAACTAACATGGGAGGAGCAAGTCTTGGCGATTCTGCATCCTGAAGGCCTTGCAGGAGTAGGTGGAGGAATGGACTCTGGTAAGTCAATTCTTAACTATTACATCCCCCACCCTACTTGCATGCTATCACATACCCCCACCCTCACCCCCATCACTCCAACTCCTCACAAATGTCCCAACATCACAAACCACACATCCTAAAACCAAGCCCTGCATGCAACAACAAAGCATGGTCACCCATTACCAAAGCATGGCCACTGCACATACCCATACACCCCCCTAAACCACCATCACACAAGGTCCCACACAGGAATGCAATCACTGGGGTACACGGTCACCTACCTATTGCACACCATAACGCACACAGATGTAATAAACATCCTTTTACACCCCTGCAGGACCCCTACCCAAAGTCAGCAGACAGGAGGGTCCACACATGTCCACACCACCAACAGAAGAGGCCCACAGTGATGACAGCAGCTCTGTCCAACTGGATCTAGATGACCAGCCTGGCCCATTGGGGACCTCTGGACAGTCGGTTCCCCTCACACAGACATGGGCCACCACAGAGCTTCCTCCCTCTGGAAACACCAGCACAGCACCCACCCAGCGGGCCCATACCTCTGTCCCTAGGACACGTCAATCAGCAGTGTGTCCACAACTACAGGGAACCCAGGCTAACCCACCACCCCAACAACAACAGGGACCTGGGGGCAGTGGTAGTGGGCACATGGTTCAGGAGACAGAGGCCCAGGTAAACAGGGGAACTGGGAGGGCTGCTGTGCAACAGGGGGAGGACAGGCCAAGGGAACCCACTCTCCACGAGGCCCTCTCCAACATCATGGGAGCCTACCACCACTCCCAGGAGACGATGGCAACGGTACTGGCCAAGTTTCAGGAGACCCAGCGCCTGCAGGAGGAACAGTATTTGGGCTTCAGGGAGGAACTCAGATCCATCAATTCCACCCTGGGCACCATCGTAGGGGTGCTGAAGGAAGTACTCAACACCAGGAGGGACACTGTGGCACAACAAGGGGCCCCTGACACTAGCCTGGACGATGAACTGCCCACCACCTCTGCCGGCGCTAGTGGACAGGACGCCCCGCCACAGGACCACCACACCAGCACCCCACTCCCTGCAGAGGGAGAACCACCCCGCAAACTGTCCCTGAGATCCAGGACAAAGACAGAGAACGATGCCAAGACCCCCGCCAAGAAATGAGACCACCCTGAATGTCATCCTTCTGTCCCACTTTGTCACCCTGTCCATCCTCAAACTGCCCCAGCTCCACTTCCTATGCCCATTTGGGCAATGCACCTATGAGACTAATAGACTGGACTCTGCCATGGACATTCCTCCACATCACCCCTCACCATTTTACAACCCCCTCCAATATTGAGCACTTAAATAAACACCCTTGAAGCACAAAACAATCTGGAGTCAGTCTGTGATTTCGAAATAGTGTATTAGCAATTACAGTGTCAAAATGCTCTTTCAAATGTAATGTCAACATACCTATGTCACACAGCTCTAGTCCATGAGGAAACAAAGCAGATGTCACACAGTGGGACCCACATCTGTGAAATCGTAAGGGAAAGTGACAACTCAATGACCATACACTGGGTGAAAACGACAGACAGTTGACAGGTAGTAGTGTTAAAGTACATGTAGTGGGCAGGTTTGCATTCTTACCTGTGTTTCACTGGAAATATTGCAGGATCACCGAGTTCCTGTTGTCGATGTCCTCTTCTTCTGCTTCCTCGTCTTCACTGTCCACAGGCTCCACAGCTGCAACAACACCGCCATCTGGACCATCCTCCTGCAGAAAAGGCACCTGTCATCGCAAAGCTAAGTTGTGAAGCATACAGCAGGCCACGATGATCTGGCACATCTTCTTTGGTGAGTAAAATAGGGATCCACCTGTCATATGGAGGCACCAGTGGTACGGAGGGCGAGGGGAGCTCCACAGCGGGGACAGGTGCTGACACCAGCGATACAGACTCCTCCTCTGATGGGAGCTCCCTTGCGGTGGCGGCCCCATCTGTGCCCCCACATCAACAGGTACAGCTGCCACTCCCCTACCAGCACCGCCCTCCCAGCAGCCCCTCAGCGTTTGCCCCGTGCCCGCTCACCCAGGAGGGTGGGCATCACCTTTGCCCCAGGCACCTCAGGCCTTGCCCCAGTCACCCCTGCTGCCCTCTGTGAGGAGGCCATTGACCTCCTCAGGTCCCTCACTGTTGGGCAGTCTACCATTTTGAATGCCATCCAGGATGTAGAGAGGCAGTTGCAACAAACCAATGCATACCTGGAGGGCATTCACTCTTGTCAGGCAGCCCTTTAACAAGCTTTTCAGACTCTGGCCTCAGCAGTGATGGCAGCCATTGTCCCTGTCTCTAACCTCCCCCCTCCAACTTCCTCCACCCAGACCCACACCCCTGTCCCTCAGCCTATCCCAAGCACAACATCAGACCAGCATGCACACACCTCAACACACAAGGGAAGCTCTGGCAAACATAAGCAGGCACTCACGCAAGCATCAGACACATGCAGACACACCAACATCCACTGCCTCCACTGTGCCCCCCTCCTCCTCGTCTCCCTCCTCCTTCCCTGTCTCATCTCCACTCACACCTGCATGCACTACATCCTCGGCCACTACGTCCATCACCAGCACACCCACCACCACCCCGCTCACGTGCAGTCACCACCCCCGCTACCATTCACACGTCCCCTGTGTCCTCTCCCAGTGTGTCTGTGAGGCGACGTCCCAAGGTACACAAACGCAGCCAAACACCCACCCAACAGCCATCCACCTCACGACAGCCTCCAGCCCAGGCACCTTCAACCAAAGTCAGCAAAGTACACCTCCTACAACCACTACTGCTTCCTCCACTCCCAAACCCCCTACAGCTACCCATCCCAGTGTGCCTAAGAAACCTTTCCTGGCCAACCTTGACCTCTTTCCCTTACCTCCCCCACCCCTTCAATCTCCTAGGGCCCGACTCTCCAGGTCCCAACCTATCACCTCAGCCACAACATCGGCGGGACCAGTGGTGCCAGTAGTCACCGGATTCTGGAGTGCACCAGGCAGCAGGGCAGCCAGTGTGGCAAGGAGCCAGAGCACGGATAGTCCCCCACCTGTAAAGCATAAAAAGTTGGCCAGTGCCCGGCGGGAGAGGGGAAAGAAATCAGCCACCAAAGCCGCTCCCAGGGGTACAGTTGGGAGTGTGGAGACAGCTGCGACACCATCCAAGGTGGGGAAGGGGCACAGTAAAACCAGCAAGTCTGGGAAGATCAGCACAGTGGACAAGACCGCCACCAGCAGCCCCGCTGCCCAGGACAAGACCGCCAGCAGCCCCGCTGCCCAGGACAAGACGTCACCAGCAGCACCGCTGCCCAGGACAAGACTGCCAGCAGCCCGCTGCCCAGGACAAGACCGCCACCAGCAGCACCGCTGCCCAGGACAAGACTGCCACCAGCATTACCGCTGCCCAGGACAAGACCGCCAGCACCACCGCAGGACAGTGAGTGCCAATGATTACAACGCTACTGAGGCTGCCACGGCAGGATGAAGCACTCTGGGCACAAAGCCCCGTCCAGAACCAGTGGAGAGTTACATCCACTACCTCTCTCCTTGGCAGGATGAAGCACTCTGGGCACCAAGCCCCCTCCAGAACCAGTAGAGAGTTACAGCCACTACCTCTGTCCTTGGCAGGATGAAGCACTCTGGGCCCCAAGCCCCCTCCAGAACCAGTGGAGAGTTACATCCACTACCTCTCTCCTTGGCAGGATGAAGCACTCTGGGCACCAAGCCCCCTCCAGAACCAGTAGAGAGTTACAGCCACTACCTCTGTCCTTGGCAGGATGAAGCACTCTGGGCCCCAAGCCCCCTCCAGAACCAGTGGAGAGTTACATCCACTACCTCTGTCCTTGGCAGGATGAAGCACTCTGGGCACAAGGCCCCCTCCAGAACCAGTGGAGAGTTACATCCACTACCTCAGTCCTTGGCATGGTTGAAGCACTCTGGGCACAAGGCCCCCTCCAGAACCAGTGGAGACTGTTATCCACTTGAGAGACTGTGGCTTTGCCCTCCCCAGGATGGAACAGTGGGCAACCCACCCACTGTAGAGACTTGAGAGACTGTGGCTTTGCACTCCCCAGGATTGAACAGTGGGCACCCCACCCACTGTAGAGACTTGAGAGACTGTGTCTTTGCTCTCCCCAGGATTGAACAGTGGGCAACCCACCCACTGTAGAGACTTGAGAGACTGTGGCTTTGTGGATCTGGCGTCATGTACTCATCCCGCAGAGGTGCCCCCCCTTCCCTTCCCCCTGAGGTGCCTGTTTTATTTCTATCTGATGCCCCAGCAGTGTTCTCTCCGTCTTGTTCGGTTATTGAGTGTGGGCCTCACCAATGCCTTTTGGGCCCACTGGTCCACGGACTATAAAGGTGGAATCCCTTGGACTTGTGTTCTTGGTGTATATAATTGTTTAGTAAATGTATATATATGTAAATATATGTAAATATTTTTGATTACTGTATTTTAATATATTACAATCATTCGACTCATTTCCTTTTGTCCTTGCATTCTTCCAGTGGGGGATGGGGGGTGTAACTGTAATGTATCATGCTGTAATTGTGTGTGTGTGTTGTAGTGGGTGAGGGTGGGGGTGGGGGTGTTGCGTATTGCGTTTGTCACTGTTATTTCCCTCCCCCCTCCCCTGTGTCGTAGGTGCAGTACTCACTGTGGTCTTCGCCGCCGGCGTTCGTGCTCCTGGTAGAGGAGCAGGAAGATAAAGGCTGAGAGTATCTGAAGTTCCAGTTCCATGGCGTCCTGGTTCCTCGTGGGGTGTGTAGAGGTGAACGTTTTCCCTTCCAAGTCCTGTTTCCGCCGTGTTTTTGTTCGCGGTGAATCTGCCCCGGAAAAGGTGGCGGATTGGTGGCTTGTAATACTGTGGGTGGTACATTGTCCTCCGCCTGTCTGTTGGTGGTTACCGCTGCGGTGTTTGTTTGTACCACTGTGGCGGTCGGAGTGTTAAAGTGTCTGTCTATGTTGCCGGTTTCCGCCACGGTCGTAATTCAATTTGTTTTACCGCCGGTCTGTTGGCAGTTTTACCGCCACTTTAACGCCGACCGCCAGGGTTGTAATGACCACCACAGTGTCTAACAGGGAAACAAAAAGGTCTTCAATTTCTTATGAAAGGAAAGTTCCATATGGTCCTGACGAAGTCCAAAAGGCAAAGTATTCCAGAGATGAGCAAATTTTGCTGAAAATAAATTGCCTCCCCATCTGGACTTTTTAAAGCGAGGGGTGTAGACTCGTGCAGAAGAGGAAGACCTAAGGGGCCTAGTCGGAGCATAAAAAGACAGGGTCTGTCTAAGAAATTTCAGCCCACTGTTATGCCAGGCTTTATGAGACATACACATCGCCTTTAATTTGACTCGCTGACTTATGGGGAGACAATGAAGAGCGGCCAGAGCGGCTTTAACAGAGGGGTGTCTGGGGATCTTTTTTAACAACGGTGCAGCATAGTTCTGCACGATCTGTAACCTTCTGATTACATATTTAGAGGAACTGAGAAAAAGAGAATTGCCGTAATCCAAGCGAGACAATATTAATGCTTGAATGAGAAGTCTTCTGGCCAAAAATGGTAAAAGGTTGATGATTTTCCTTAAAGTCCTTAATAGGACAAAACATGATGTAGCAAGTCTTTTGGATTGGTAGTCCATAGTAAGATGTGGATCTAAGCAAAAACCCAAGCTTTTTATGTTGTCCTTAGGCGACGGGAGAGTTCCAACCTAACTCCACCTGGGGCTATCACGACATCGTGATCAACAAAACCAACAGTTCAGGCCGGCCATGGCGTCAAGGGCCAGCTACGGTGTCAGGAAGACCCACAAATAGTACCTTTGGAAATGCAGGATGTTGTGATCCTCGCTGTGAGCTCCGGAGAGTGGTGTCGCTGGTGTTGCGGTGTCGGTTCCGGAGTCATAGTCCCCTGAAGTCACACGTGTTGAGGAACAAACTCCAGGCTGATGAAGTCAGAAGCGCTGGTGTGGATGGCATTGGGGCTGCGGTGCGAAGCGGAACGATGAGCACGGGTAGGCAGCAGGTTGGTGACAGCGTCCAGAGGCATCGGTGAGACCAGGGATGCGGTGTGAAGTGGGGCAGTGGGTCGTGCGGTGTCATCAGGTCACAGTGCAGGCAGCATTGTTGTCGTTGCTGAAGCGCTGTCGTCGGTAGGCCCAAGCCAGAGGTGCGGGATGGGACGGTGCCTTGTGTTTCTCACGAGCGGTGTCCACAGGTCACGGTGCAGGCAACGGTGCCAGTGTCAGCAGGAGCGGCAGTGGTGGGGATGCCCAGGCTGCATTGTGAGCAGGTGATGCCAGAGTGCGGGGCCCACAGGTCGCGGTGCGAGCAGTGGCTCGGTGAAGTCGCCTGATGACGACGTCGGTGAGACTAGGGCCCTGGTGCGAAGCGGGGCTGTACGGCTCCATGCGGCATCACCAGGTCACGGTGCAGGCCAGCGGCTTCATTGGCAGCGACACAGTGGTTTCTCCTCTTGAACAGCACAAAATACACAGTTCCCAGTGCTGCAGGTCGAGGAAACTGAAGTCTTTGGTGTCCCTCAGACTTTCAACAGAAGGCAAGTTCTACTCCAAGTCCTTGTAGAACTTTCTCAAGCAGGACACACAGCAAAGTTCACCTTTTGCACTCTTTTCAGATGGAAGCAGCAACTGCAGGCCAGTCCAGCAAAGCAACACAGCAAAGGGAACAACACTCCTCCTCCAGTTCATCAGCTCTTCTCCTGGGTAGATGTTCCTCTTGATTCCAGAAAGATTGTTAAAGTCTGGGGATGGGTCCAATACTTATACTCCTTTCTGCCTTTGAAGTTGGTAAACTTCAAAGCAAAGTCTGAAGTGTTTGTAAGATCCTTCCTTGTCCAGGCCAGGCCCCAGACACACACCAGGAGGTTGGAGACTGCATTGTGTGAGGGAAGGCATAGTCCTTCCAGGTGTGAGTGACCACTCCCCCCTCCACTCTAGCTCAGATGGTTCATTAGGATATGCAGTCTACACCCCAGCTCCCTTTGTGTCACTTTCTAGAGGAGAGGTGTAAACAGCCCAACTGTCAAACTGACCCAGATGGGGAATCCACAAACACGCAGAGTCACAGAATGGTTTAAGCAAGAAAATGCCTACTTTCTAAAAGTGGCATTTTCAAACTCACAACCCAAAAACCAACTTCACTAAAAGATGTATTTTTAAATTGTGAGTTCAGAGACCCTAAACTCCATTTTTCTAGAGCTTCTCTCAAAGGGAATCTGCGCTTTAAAGTGATTTAAAGCCAGTCCCCAAGTAAACCTATGAGAGAGATAGGCCTTGCAACAATGAAACCTGAATTTGGTAGTATTTCACTGTTAGATGTAAAGCACACTAGTACATGTCCTACCTTTTAAATACACTGCACCCTGTCCATTGGGCTACCTAGGGCCTACCTTAGGGGTGCCTTACATATACAAAATGGAAGGTTTGGGCCTTTAGAACTGCACACAAAGACATTGCAGTGGCAGGTCTGAGCCATGTTTACAGTGCTACTACTTTGGGTGGCACAACCAGTGCTGCAGGCCCACTGGTAGCATTTGATTTACAGGCCCTAGGCACCTCTAGTGCACTGTACTAGGGACTTACCAGTAAATCAAATATGCCAATCATGGATAACCCAATCACGCATACAATTTACATAGGGAGCACTTCAACTTTATCACTGATAAGCAGTGGTAAAGTGCAGAGATAAAAAAACAGCAAAAACAGAGTCCAGAATACCATAAAAACAGGAAGTCAGAAGGCAAAAGGACAGGGGGACATGGCAAAAAGCTGCCAGGTCTAACATTCAGTGAGGTACCAACAGAATACTTGTCTGAATATAGTAAGTACCAGCATTACCCTGACCCCAACTCAGTGCCTCATTGCATAGGCACAGCGATTGTCTGCAGCAAACTGTCCAGAAACAGGGATTACTGACCTTCTCATGCATAATGAGTTTCCAGCACACACTGCTTCAAACAAAGTGAGTACAAGCAGCAACCTCTCCGAATCTCCGTGTGCCACCCTGTACAGTAACAATGGTCTTCTGCAGCAACTCACCACACATTGTGAGTGCCACAGAGACATGCCCAGGCGCAGTGAGTAAAAACAGAAGCACACTGCTCCAAAAGTTTATGCCAGCAACACCATGCACAGCGAGGACCAACAACAGCATGCATCTTCAAACACAGTGAGTATTGGCAGAGCTGAGCACATACTCAGTATTTGGCTCTGGCCTGACACAGTGATTACTAACAGAATACTAAGGACACAAATCATAAAAGAAGTGTATGTGTTAATGCGTCCCTTTCTAGTTAATTTATTCACTCTGGGACTCGTTTTAGGCCAATTAATCTTTTGACCCTGATTGAAGACACCTTAGAACGAGACAACTAATCAACATGTCAATCAATAAGTCAATAACGTTATCAATAAGACACGAAAACCACCATGACCTTTCAGTCATGAATAACCACACTGGTTTAGTATGATTTTATGATGTTTTATTCCCTATTGATTACAATTCTACTAATAAGTTTATTAGTCTCAAAACCATAAACACATCAGCATTGTCATAATATGGCAACTCGAATAAGATTTCAGCAAGGCAAAGATCACAAACATTACAACATAGCACGATGTCAACTTGAATTAACCTTAGCAGCGTATCATTAGTGCATTATTCAACAAAGCACTGATTCAGTCATTTGTCTATTTGCGTCCGTTTTAGTGAACTCCTTAACTAACCTAGAATTAGCATTGGCATGTTGGGCTTCATGCAAAACAATTTAGTAACACCAATTTGGAAAAACATCTAACTACGGTCTCTGTCAAAAGAAGCAGTTGGTACCTAGAAAGGAAAGGCAAACAGACAATTAAAATTTCATCATCATATAGTTACCCTCAGTAATGGGTCAGCCTACAGAGTCTGTCTTCGTCCTCAGGACATCAGTTGATTCACCATCAGCCAGGGAATTCAGCAAGACTGGTAAGAAGGGACACTTCCCTCATAAGGAGGAAAAGTATATAACGGGCAAGATAAGGGTGAGGATGGTTTGCAGAACCAAACAGCAAAGTCTCTAGGCAGAGTGACAAAGTGTCTGGGTCATAACAAAAGTTCGCAATGGCATCTCCTAATAACACCTTGTGTCAAAGGTTTTTAGACCTTTTCTGTTGTACAGTCCCCTAATTTCTGATTGGATAGAGTTGGCACCCCATATCTTCCTCCAACGGGTTTCCAGTGTTTCTATCAATTTTTGTCACCCCATAACAGTTCTCACATAGTTTATTGGTTCTTGTGATTGACGTCTCCAGCGGGAAGAATGTCCAGTATGATTTCATACTCTCATGGTCCTCTCGCATCCTCAGTCAGTAGGTACATTGTCTGTACCGGTTTAGGCGACCTTGTACCTGTAACTAGTCTACAGTGTTGCATTCAGCCAAAATGTTTCTCTGAGCAAGTCAAATTTCATGGGAACAGGTATACTACGGTTACACTCATCTTCTAGCTTTGGAAAAGTACGAGTACATGTCCTTCAACAAGTCAGCACACTGTACGTTAGAAAAACACATTTAATATAAAACCGGGCAGCTAGGCCTCGACTAATGCTAACTAAAGCCTAATGATTTATTAGCAAAACTTTAACATATACCTTTAATATTAGTGCAAAATCATACATTAACATATCACTTTTCTCATTATTATTCAGTTTCATTAATCCCCGTATATATTGGGGGCCACTCCCCGTGGGCACATTTCAAACGCACATTTAGCAAATGCACATTAATACATTTTCTATGCAGTATTATTATGCATTAGTTCATAAACATTTCATGTTAATTCTTGAGTATAAAAGCTACGCTCCCTCAGTCCCTCGTCTGATGACACTTGTCATCACACAAAACCTTTCCCTTCACAACCTTTCACTTCCTTAGACCATGCATTTCAATTTCTTCCCCCCTTTGTGATTTTTCCCAAAATTCTTTGAACATTTTCTCCTTTTTCTTTTCTTCTTTTCTTTTAATACACTTTGCCAATTTTCTTTCCATTCTTTTGCTAATTTTGCATGATTACCATAGTCTGAATAAACAAGTTAGAACAATCAATATACCCCCTATTATTTTTGCAGGTATCCCATTCCAAACACTACAGAACCAATTCCCTACTTTAGTAATTCCTTTTCCAACCCTTTCCCAAACTCCAGGTTCCTTCAGCTCCTTCAAATCTGTACTGTCTCTTGCTAGGTTAGTAAGCATACCTCTAATCTTATTACTATTATCTGGAATAAATGCACAACAGTGGCGCTCATTAAGCATCTTACAGACTCCGCCACTCTTTGCTAAAAGAATGTCTAAAGCAAGCCGGTTTTGAAGAGTCATAGCCCTCTCTGTACCAAGTTCAGTATCCATCAGGAGTACAGCCCCTCTGAAGTTTGTCAGCATGCTATCCACAATAGTAGACAACTTCTGAATCTTTATGGAGTTTAAGATAACCCCCACTGAAGGAATTATGGCTCCAAATATATCACCTACGACAGCAGCTGCTGTCTCTCTCTTTTGTCTAGCATGATGTAATTCAGACATTCTAGGAAGTTGCTTAAAGTCATCAATTTGATAGATCTTTGGGAAAACTATTCCCAAATAACATGTCCCATACCATCTATGTAATAGATCCCTGGGATTGCTGGATCCTGTCCATTTAACATGAACGTCCACTTACTCTGAAACAAAAACACATGCCTGCATTCACTCGTTCCCACAAATAAAGTGTCATGATCAGATTTTGGCCTATATATACAAAGCCTTCCTATGTGTGATGCATCTATAGCTAACTTGCCCTGTGTCTTTATTGCACTATAAGCATAATCATTTGCAAACGTTTGTTTTTCTAATCCCTTTTCTAGTCTTTCCTTCAATGCTTTTCATCTATCATCAGTGTGATCTAAGAAGTTTTTCTCTACAGGCGTTAGTAAACAGGTTAGGTTATTGCGGTGCGCATAAGCTGTTCCGAATGTCAGTGTCAGCTCAAAGAAACCCCTAACTATTTTTATGTTATGTTCCTTAGCTAATTTATTTAGAAACTCAATTTCAGGCACAAAGGAAAACACTACATCCAGATTAGAGTAGAGGTATTGAAAATGTTCTTGATCATAGAATCTCATTAATAGCAAACTACAACTTATCCCATATGTAAGTGGCAGACTATGGTAAGTAACCCCTTCTTGTACTGACGAAGGAATCTTTGTGCACACATAGCAATTCTTCGCATCGATTGTGTCAACATACTCAATCAGCAAGCGATAGAAGACATTAGTAGACAGTTCCCTTTTTGAATTAGTTCCCTCATGCAAGTACTTCGTATCCTGCTCAAACCTCTCCCATGGTGTTAGTGTAGAAGTCTCAGGAGTTGAAGCATTGTTAATCGCACTCTTATCCACCAATGGCATTCCCACAATCACACATATAATTATTATTGCACATGCAATACCCAAAATAACACCTAACCAACCACACATCCTACCCCTATTATCATTATTTCTAGTGGTGCTCATGAGCTCTAAAGAATCAGAGAGCAGAATAGGATAAAGCAAACAATCAACTTGAGGATGATACAAAAGCTCTTTTTTATTTTTTATTTTTCTCTCTTCTCTCTCTGTGCAAAGTCTCTCTCTCTTAGCAAGTATTTACAGTGTTTCACTCACTCCCAGGAACCTTTGTCAAATCAGGTTAGCATCTTGTCATTTTCGGTTTTTCAGTGTCAATTCAGGTTATCAGTGTCACATCTGGTAATTTATCAGTCTCTTTTCTCAGGTTTTTCTCGCTTTTTCTATTTCAACTTAACACAGTCTCTTTTTATGGATGAATTCAGGTGCCGTAGTATTGACCTGGAATTTCTCAATCAAAACAGAATGCCAAGAATTCTTGTTGCCATTCAGCTGATGTTGCATACGCCCATTCAGGACCTGTGTACCTCCTGTTTGCAACTCTCTTTCTTTTCAGTTTGCGATCACCCTGTAACTCTCCTTCACTGAGGTCTTCTTTCCTGGTTGTGTCAACTTTTTCCTCTATTGTTTCATTAGGGATCACTTTCTCCTTTGCAGCTTGTGGCTCTGACCAGTTATCTCCTTTAAGTGTTTTCTTTCCACTCGGCCTTTCAGGATGTTGAACAGTGCCCTCCTCTTGTACTATGATGCTTTCTCTTGATGGACCTGCAAGCAGCTCAGGAGGAGTCGGAACACTTTGACCTTCTTCCACCTCACCTCCTTCGCCTTCAGGGTCAGTTATGGGCTCAACTTCAAACCCATTTCCATCTGCTTCTGGGAGAACCTCTCTCTGTGTCAGTTTCCCTGCTGTCTCGGCTGAGATAGGCTCACTGTCACTCCTCTGGATCTCGTTTACTGTTTGAGTGACTAAGTCGTCCTCAGCGGGCCCTCCTTCAGTCTCACTTTCCCTTTGATTACTCTCCGGCCCTGAGACTTCCTTATCTGCAGCTGTTGTTTTGGACAATTCAAGTTCCTCATCAGTTGGACACATCACCTTCTTGGTGTGACTGGCATGGATCCAATTTGGAAGACCTGCACATTTCACAGCAGTAGTAGTTGTCAGTATTACTTGATATGGCTCCTTCCAACGTGGCTCCAAACACGACTTCCTCACGTTTTTCTTGACAACAACCCAGTCACCAGCTTTCAGGGTGTGACCTGGATCACTTACCGGTGGCAGTGTGGTAGCCTCCACCATGTGAGAAAAAGAGCGGACCACGTCAGCCAGACCCTTGCAGTAGTCCAACATATCATCCATGATATTCACAAGAACATTTGCATGCACTGCAGGCAATTTCATAGCTCGGCCCATAAGAATCTCATGAGGAGACAGTCCTGTTTTCTTGTTGGGTGTGTTTCGCATTGACATCAGCACTAAGGGCAATGCATCTGGCCATTTCAAATTGGTAGCTGCGCACATTTTTGCCATTCTTGACTTCAAGGTACCATTCATCTGCTCCACTAGTCCTGATGCTTCAGGGCGATAGCTACAATGCAACTTCTGTTCAATGTTTGATGCAGCACACAAGAGCTTAATCACCTCATTGTCGAAGTGTCTTCCCCTATCTGATTCTAAAGAGATCAGAAACCCGAAACGTGGTATTAATTCCCTAAGCAGCAGCTTCGCTACTGTGAGACTGTCATTTCTACGTGTAGGGTAAGCTTCAATCCAGTGACTGAAAATACACACAATCACCAACACGTACCTCAGACCTCCACACACAGACATCTCAATGAAATCCATCTGCATTCTGCTAAATGGACCTCCTGCTCTCCCAATGTGGCTCAAATTCACCACAGTCCCTTTTCCCGCATTCATCTGCTGACAGATGATGCACCTGTGACAGGTGACTTCTGCAGCTTGTCTGAATTTTGGATTGAACCAACCAACTTTGAATAACCTGATCATGGTGTCTCTCCCAACATGTGCTTGACCATGGTAAAACCTCGCAAATTGTGACATAAGACTGTTTGGCAAAACCATTTCCCCTCCTCTAAAACCCATAAATCATCAGATCTCTGTACGCATTGCATTCTCAGCCAAGAGTGTTTCTCTTCCTTGCTGGCACGTCCCTGTAATGATTTAAACTCATCTAGTGTGTCAACCACCCTTAATGCATACCCTGAGCATGTTTCATTTTCAGTTTCAGGTAACAATTCCCATTGGTCTTGAAATGATATACAGTTCAATGCACAAAATCTTGCGACTTGATCTGCATATCCATTTCCCATTTACTCAAAGTCTTGTGAATTAACATGAGCATTGCATTTCACCACGACAATTTCAAGAGGTAACTGAATCGCGTGCAACAAATCCTTAATTTTCTCACCATTTTTCACGGGTGAACCAGAAGAGGTTAGGAAACCCCTCTGTGACCACAACTGGCCGAAATCATGTACAATTCCAAATCCATATCTGCTGTCAGTATAGATGGTGACTTTCAAGTTTTCAGCTGCGTGGCATGCCCTAGTAAGAGCAATTATTTCAGCCACTTGAGCGGAGTACACTCTTTTGAGCCAGGAAGCTTCTAAGATACCAGTGATTGTAAACACAGCATATCCAGCTCTCAAAACTCCTACTGCGTCTCTCAGGCATGAACCATCAACAAAGATAATGTAATCATTTTCTTCTAATTGGGTATCTTTAATGTCAGGTCTCGGTTTGGTGCACAGATCTGTTGCCTCAAGACAATCATGTTCTACCTCCTCATCATCATCTTTGTCTGCATTTTCAATAGGAATCAAAGTTGCCGGGTTCAGCACTGTACAACTTTTCATGGATACATTTGGTGACCCCAGTATAATTGTTTCTTACTTAGTTAAGAGTGCATTCGTCATATGCTGAGTCTTTGTTCGGGGCAACAGGATTTCAACTGAATGTGGGACCATCACTGTTAAGGGATGTCCCATTACTATACCTTCACACTGAGTGAGGCTTTGACCAACTGTTGCAACTGCACGTAAACAACCCGGTAAGGCTGCTGCAACTGGGTCCAAAGTAGCTGAAAAATCTGCTAATGGGCGGTTTGCACCTCCACAGACCTGTGTCAGGACAGACAAAGAACAAGCATCACATTCATGACAAAATAGTACAAAAGGCTTTGTATAATCAGGTATACCTAAAGTTGGTGCCCTGCACATGCTTTCTCTCAGTTCCATGAATGCTTTCATCTCTTTCTCGGACATGGTTATTGCACCCGGGCCATCCTGAACCTCTTTGACAGTCAACCTCACCAAAGGTTTAGAGATAATCGAGAAGTTGGGAATCCACTGACGACAGTAGCCCACCATTCCCAAAAACATCCTAACGTCTCTCTTGGTTGTCAGAGGATTAATTTGCAATATGGCTGTCACCCTCTCTTTGGATATTTTCCTCGACCCTTTTTCAATCAAGTGACCTAAGTACTTCACCTCTTTCTGACAGTATTACAGCTTCTTTGGGGACACTTTATGTCCATTCTTTCCCAAATGATTCAGTACCTGCAGTCATCTTTTGTTCTGGACACAATCAACAAATCATCAATGTACTGTAGTAGGGTCGAACTAAAAGGCAGTTCTAATGATTCAAAGTCTTTCTTCGGTATCTGATTGAAGATGGAAGGTGATTCAGAAAACCCTTGAGGAATCTGACACCAACTGTAAAACTTGTCCAGGAATTTGAATCTAAAGAGAAATTGGCTATCCTCATGAAGAGGCACCGAAAAGAATGCTTGAGACAGGTCCACAACTGTGAACCATTCTGCATCACACGAAACCTGAAACACTGCTGGATTTGGCACTATGGGGCAACATTTCACCACAATTTCATTTATTTTCCTCAAGTCTTGAACAATTTGAACCTTCCCACTAGGCTTTTTCAGACCCATTATTGGTGAATTACACGGGCTGCTCATCACTTCCTTTAGACCCCCTTGCTTTATAAAGTCTGCAATTATCTGCATCACCTGTATAACAACATCTTGTGCCATGTGGTACTGCGGTACCTGTGGAAACACTGCATTTGGCTTTACCTCTACTTTGACCAGTTCTACTCCTTTTATTAGACCCACTTCTTTTCCTGTCAGGTCCCACACCTTTTCTGTCACTGTTCCCTGTAATTGAGCTGGTAAGTCAGTCAATGTGAACATCAGGAATAAGGTTATCAAAGGGTACTCCTCATTTGCAGTGTCTGACTCTGAGATCTGACCATCATCCCCTTCATCATCACTGTTTGTTTGCACCTCAATCCCTTCACTGGAACAGGTAATCTAACACCTCGTTTTACACAGTATATCTCTTCCTAGTAAGGATACGGGACTTGAATCACAGACTACAAATCTATGTAAACCCTGGAAGGTACCAATCTCAACTTGGACTGGATCTGTAATCGGATTTGTCAGGAACTGATTTGCTACTCCTACCACCCTTATGGTACGTCCTGAAAGTGGCAATTTTGGAACCTCTGCACTTTTGACTGTAGAGCATGTAGCTCCTGTATCAACTAGGAACAAAACCTTATGACCCATCACCTTTCCCTCTACATAAGGTCCCCTCTGGTCTACTTCTAGGGAAGCTGCAAGCCTGCACTCCTCACTATCTGAACAATCATCCGACCATTCATCGTTTATTCCATCCTCACCACGCAATGGGAACTGTTGTACTGTGTTATTTTGATTCATTGTTTGACCTGTGACCTGTTGAGGAAGCATCACCTGTTGCTGTCCCATTGGAGCAATTGGTATCTGCATTTGCTGTCTAGGTACCATGGGAACCTGCTGTTGTACCTGCTGCATCTGAGCTGGTTGAACACATGGCATTTGCATTTGTTGCATGGGTTGGAGACCCAGAATCTGCACCATGTTATTCTGCAAGTTCGAATTTTGACCCCTCACCTTTGGACCCCTCACATTTTGAAAGGGACCGACATCATTGCTTTGTTGAATAGCACCATCCTGCACCACCATTGGGCACTCCCGTTTCCAGTGCCCCACGCCCCCGCACGCGTGACATGGTGACATCTTTTTCATCCCTTGCACATCATTTTGAACCACAACAGTATTCATATCTGGACCACAGTTCACAAAACCTCCTTGACCTCGTCCTCTTGGTTGTGCCTGAAACATTCCATTTCCCTGCGGTTGCTGCTGTACCATCTGCTGTATTCCATTTCCCTGCATCCCTGCTTGCGCTGCCTTAATTTGCATCACCATCACTTTCTCCTTCAACTTTCTCTGCTTCAATTCAATCTCGTCACTACAGTATTTCGCATACTGCAAAACCTCATCAATCGGCTTTGCTTGCCAACAGATCAAATGATTCTTAATCATCTGGCTAATCTCTGGTCTCAGTCCTTCAACAAACCTGAACACAAGGTGATTCATGTCTTTCGGTTCTATGACCTCAGTAGCACTATAGTGTTTGAATGCCTTCAACAACCTCTCATAGTAAGCATGTATCGACTCCTTGCCCTCCTGTGATGTTCGATCAATTTTCTGCCAATCAGTCACCTTTGGCGACACTTTCTGCTTCAAAGAATCAATCACTTTATGATAATACCTCATCACTTCAGAAGACAGTGCTCCAGTAATCTTGTCCCTTGCCGGTTCCTCTGTCGGCCAATCCACACCCCTCTTGCACTCAAGTCATAAGTCAGCTGGAACTATGATCTCAAACAGCGTGTTCAAGTCTTCCCAGAGACATTATGGCATATGGTGGCGGGCGATCATGTAGCAACTGATTAAGAAACTCTTCATCGTCTGAATCATCTGCATCTGCCCAAGACCTCTGAGTCTCTTTTGGTTTACTAGACCCTTTGTCTGTCTTACAAGTGGCCTTCTTTCCCTGTATCTCATCTTCTTGAGTTATTGCCGGAAACATTTTAAGTCCGTCAACTATTCCCCTTCTCCACATCTTGGTCTCACTATCCCATTTAGACCCCGCTAAAGTCTTTTCTGCTCTTTTCATTCTCCTCATAAATTTCTGCTGCCTATGTTGTATGGCCATTAAATCCCAGACTGATAATGCCTCAAACTGAGCTGGTCTTGGGGGCAGTTTTGCTCACTTAACACCCTTCACAAATTTTCCAAAATCCTTGTATTAAACGTTCTGTACTCTGGAAACGCCAAACATCCCTCCTTCTCTGTCAGTTTGCACCACTGCTTTAACCAAAGACATGGTGCGACTCCCTTCTCCTCCATTACGATATAAGCCGGAGTATCCTCTGGCGGAGTAGGCTCCCCCACACTCGCTGTAATGTATGTATCTCCCCTCAAAGCACACTTTACAGCCTTGAAAAACTTAATTTTTGCGTCTTTTATTTTATTTATAATCTAATCAGGAAGTGACTTTAATTCCCAGAACACTCTTCGCCTACCTTCTCAACCAATTGCCTCTCACGGACGGCTGCCAATCCGCGTGCAACCCCTCTCGACAACTGACCTATCCCAGCGCGGCACCAATGACGTCACATAAACTAATGCAATCTATTGCGAGCACCTTTAACAAAACCCCAAATTTGCCGGTTTACTACAGGAAGGGATACACAAAAGCTTCAGAACATTACAGAGACTTCATTTGAAGCCTCGGCCACTACTCTCTCCTTCTCAGCCCCCGCACTCGCAAGCAGAATTCGACCCGCAAATCCTACTCTCGACTTGTCAATGGTTCGTTCTAGTGCACTTTAGAACTTGCCAAATCTCCATTGAAAGTTTCAATCACACAATTTGACTCAAACTCGACTTGTCAACCACGCCCAATTGACCTATAAAACTGCACAAATTACAACATAAACCAAGTGTCTCCTACACTTGTCAATATACTCCGGAGTCTTAGACCACGCCGGGTCCGTACATCACCAACAACCACGTGGACAATTGTTTAGCACAAAGCGCCACACTCACAAGAAGTTCGCCGACTTCCCTACTCTCATACTGCGGAGTACGCCCACTCCTACTAAAGCAACATTACCTGGCCTAAATTCACACAAACCTCACAAATCACCTGCAATATGCATAAGCTGAGCAAGCACAGATTCTATACCGCACATACTAGAACGCTGAGAACATACCCAACTCACTTAGGCAAGCTCTGAGATTCTGGGAAAGTCATGGGGAATTTAGAGACACATTAAACCTCCAATTAGCATTTTTTCGAAAAACACTTTTAAACAATGGTCCCTCGTCCTAGGGCCCCAAAGGGCCTAAACCGTCGCTCTGCTACCAGAACTGTTAACGCGTCCCTTTCTAGTTAATTAATTCACTCTGGAACTCGTTTTAGGCCAATTAATCTTTTGACCCTGATTGAAGACACCTTAGAACGAGACAACTAATCAACATGTCAAACAATAAGTCAATAACGTTATCAATAAGACACGAAAACCACTATGACCTTTCAGTCACGAATAACCACACCAGTTTAGTACGATTTTATGATGTTTTATTCCCTATTGACTACAATTCTACTAGTAAGTTTATTAGTCTCAAAACCATAAAACACATCAACATTGTCATAATATGGCAACTCAAATAAGATTTCAGCAAAGCAAAGATCACAAACATTAGAACATAGCACGATGTCAACATGAATTAACCTTAGCAGAGTATCATTAGTGCATTATTCAACAAAGCACTGATTCAGTCATTTGTCTATTTGCGTCCGTTTTAGTGAACTCCTTAACTAACCTAGAATTAGCATTGGCATGTTGGGCTTCATGCAAAACAATTTAGTAACACCAATTTGGAAAAACATATAACTATGGTCTCTTTCAAAAGAAGCAGTTGGTACCTAGAAAGGAAAGGCAAACAGACAATTACAATTTCATCATCATATAGTTACCCTCTGTAATGAGTCAGCCTACAGAGCCTGTCTTCGTCCTCAGGACATCAGTTGATTCGCCATCAGCCAGGGAATTCAGCAAGACGGGTAAGAAGGGACTCTTCCCTCATAAGGAGGAAAAGTATATAAAGGGCAAGATAAGGGCAAGGATGGTTTGCAGAACCAAACAGCAAAGTCTCTAGGCAGAGTGACAAAGTGACTGGGTCATAACAAAAGTTCGCAGTGGCATCTCCTAATGGCTCCTCGTGTCAAAGGTTTTTATCCCTTTTCTGTTGTACAGTCCCCTAATTTCTGATTGGATAGAGTTGGCACCCTATATCTTCCTCCAATGGGTTTCCAGTGTTACTATCAATTTTTGTCACCCCATAACAGCTCTCACGTAGTTTATTGGTTCTTGTGATTGACGTCTCCAGCGGGTAGAATGTCTGGTATGATTTCATACTCTTGTGGTCCTCTCGTATCCTCAGTCAGTAGGTCCATTGTCTGTACCGGTTTAGGTGACCTTGTACCTGTAACTAGTCAACAGTGTTGCATTCAGCAAAAATGTTTTTCTGAGCAAGTCGAATTTCATGGGAACGGATATACTACGGTTACACTCATCTTCTAGCTTTGGAAAAGTACGAGTACATGTCCTTCAACAAGTCAGCACACTGCACGTTAGAAAAACACATTTAATATAAAACCGGGCAGCTAGGCCTCGACTCATGCTAACTAAAGCCTAATGATTTATTAGCAAAACTTTAACATATACATTTAATATTAGTGCAAAATCATACAATAACATATCACTTTTCTCATTATTAGTCAGTTTCATTAATCCCCATATATATTAGTGGCCACTCCCCGTGGGCACATTTCAAACGCACATTTAGCAAAGGCACATTAATACATTTTCTATGCAGTATTATTATGCATTAGTTCATAAACATTTCATGTTAATTTTTTTGTATAAAAGCTACGCTTCCTCAGAGGTATTGGTCAAGTTAGGCAGGGTGCAAGTGACATCATGGCATGTGACATCACGGCGTGTGACATCGCATGTGGCATCAAAGGAAGTGGCTTCACAACCCATTAAATTCACAAGAAGTGACTACAAGAAGTTACATCAGATCTTAAGACCTCATACTTATGTTTAGTAGCTCTATCATGACTACATTTGATCTAATTACAATATTTAGAAGATGAGATTTTGCGTTGGGGTTGTGCCAAAAAAGTGACGAAAAATCTGGGCTTCAACTTATACACTTATTTTTTTTAACTCTAACACAAAGGAACTGGCAACAAAAAGAAATGTGGCAGTAAATCTGTTCTGCCTAATTGGCAGCAAAGTCTGCATTTTAAAATAACTTATGGGATTAAGGCACCTGCTGAAGAGATCTTTGTATGCCCAGTACATCTCAGGGAATAATAATAATGGTAAGATAATTCAAGAGGTTTGCTGGAGAGAGATGTGTCTTGTCTAGTCCCAGTTTTAAATCAAAGTAGCACAGAGGGTTAATATGTCTCATGGAAAGCACATCATGTAACCATCATATGACAGATTTTTATTTTAAATATTTTTTATTTTATAGGTAAGTGGGTTACTGCTTTTAACACAGAGATCATTTTGTTACTTGCAGTTTATAAATTGTAATCATTCAAATATAGCACAGTGACCTATGAAGGACATGTGTGTTCGACACCTTGTAACCTCACTGTTGTATGTAACACATCCTGTGTAAAGATTTACACACTAATATGATTTATCGTCAATGTATAATGTGTACATGTAATATAAAGCACTCTGACACCCTGCATTGGGATGAGTAGCACTATAAAAGAAATATAACAAAGTAGTGTTTTTTAAATTGTTATTAGTATAAATTTGTGTAAAAACTAATACAGACCAACAGATCTGACATTATTACAATGCATGCATATCTCTTATTTACAGGGACTAAACAAAATCAATAGCATGTCTCTCTCAACTGCTTGTGAAGTAATAACAATCTGTGTGCCTTCGTTTCCCTTCCATTGCATTTGCATCTGGGTGTGAGGCTCCAGATAGCTCCCAGCCTGGATACTCCAACAGAAGAATGCCTGATGGCCCCTTCAATTTGGCTTTTGATATGGGTCCAGCTGGAATCTGATAAGCCCCCTTGCCGCTGCATGTTGCTGCTTGGAACTAAAACAGACAACACGCGGGTGCTGCAGAATATGTCCTGGTGTCTGAAAAGTACAGCAGGACGAGGTCAGCACATTTCAGTGGGGCCCAACTTCTTAGCAGAGTAGATGGCATCTATCCAGTGAAAAGAGTGGGTAGACGCCATCTACCCCAGTGAATCCCCTACTTCAGCCCTGGGTTTACTGTTGCAGACACAAAAAGGGTTCCAGCACGGACCTGTCCAGGCGCAATGAGTATTGGGAACCAAGTTTGAGTCCTGGCATCGGCTCAACTTTCTGTGATTTATCCCACTTAATCACTTAATTTCCACAAGCCTAAATAATGAATCTGACCTTATATAAAGTTACTAGTGCTTATATAAAGTATTCCAGTGCCCACGGGCCGAGTTCTCAATACATAAAACTGCAAAACAAATCCCTCTGCTACAGCACGTCAAGCACCTAAATGTCCAGACACTGTGAGTGCCAGTTACATTGTGATCTAACAACAGTGAATACCACAACGCCCGGCTTCATGTCATCCAAGGCTCACCGATACCAGCAGCACTCAAATGAGGCCCTGGAGTAGGGCATGGTGCAGTGACACTCACAGGACAAGGGTGTCATGCTATAATAACGTGTTGGGATCAAAACAAGCTCACACTTAGTGCTGCATATCAGGGTGGTTGCATGTGTATTGTTGAACAGTTGATGTGGTCTGGCTGTGTAAGATGTTACAATAACAACAGGTTTTAATGAAGTGGGTTCTTTTTTCAAAGTGTACTTTGTGGCTGTCCAATTTGTTTATCTGTGCTTATCATAGTTTATTGTGTGTTTCAGTCTTGATGTGTGCATGTTTATGACTGTATCTGGGTAGGGTTTGTTGTGCTAGTGCACACATGCCCTTGCAAGTACTTGTGCTATGTCTTTTTGTTTGTTTTTCAGTTCAAAGTATGTTGTGATCTTGAATGTGTGTATCTATATCCGTGTTTATGTTTGATGGGCTGCACTTGTCTCTGTGGGTAATATTCTGTGCTGTACTTTGTGTGCATCTGTGTGACTGAATTCTGTATTTGAAAACTGGTGTTTCCCCATGCTGCCATTGAGTTGGTATGTAGGACGTGTGTGTTTATGTTTCTGTGTTGGTTAGTATATGTGTTATTTGTGATTTGCACTTCTAAGTGGAGTGGCAGTTTTCTGGCGTATTTCCTGATTATGGTATGGTTGTGGTAGTTCGTTAGGCTCTTTCATTTATATTTGTGCTTGCATCAAGTGTTTGTGTAAATTAGCTGTGTTTGTGTTTTTCATCTGCCTGGTGGCAGAGTGTGTGTGTGTGAAGGAGATTTGTGTGTGTTTCTTTTTTCTGTGAAGTATGATTGGAATCCATTCCATCCATTTGTATGTGTGGAGGCATGTGTGTGTATAACAAAAAGAGGAATTTATGTGACTTTGATCTGCTTGTCTGTTTTGATATGTTTGGTGTATGTTTTAATACAATTTTTTATATGTGGTTATTTCTGTGAGGTGCTTTATGTATCTGATCTTGTTGAGTGTCCATGTTTTGGTTTCAGTAGTGTATTTTATTTAATGTGATTGTTTCTGTGAGGTGAATTTGTGTCTGATTTTTTTGAGTGTCCTTGTTTTGGTTTCAACTGTGCATTTTGGACTGTGGTGTGTGTGTATGTTAGAAATGGGGACTCTAGATGGCAGTGGTTTGCACCCTGTCCAAGTAGTGAACCTCACTCCAGTCAGGGTAAGGGAGTCACACAGCTAGGAGAACCGTTGCTCACCCCATGGTAGTTTGAAACGAGCAGTCAGGATTATCTCAGAGGCAATGTGCAAAGTAGAACAGTGAAAACACCACAGAAATACTCCGCACCAGTTTAGAAAAATAACCAATATTTATCTGAGTAAAACAAGACCAAAATTACAAAAATCCAACATACACAAGTAAAGATGCAAAATTTTAAAGATTAAGGGGGTCATTCTGACCCGGGCGGGCGGCGTCCGCCGCCCGCCTGGCGGGAACCGCCAAATGGCCGCTCCGCGGTCAGAAGACCGCGGAGGCCATTCTGACTTTCCCGCTGGGCCGGCGGGCTCCCGCCAAGGGAGCGCCCGCCGGCCCAGCGGGAAAGGCCCTGCAACATAGAAGCCGGCTCCGAATGGAGCCGGCGGTGTTGCAGGGGTGCGACGGGTGCAGTTGCACCCGTCGCGATTTTCACTGTCTGCTATGCAGACAGTGAAAATCCTGCTGGGGTCCTGTTAGGGGGCCCCTGCACTGCCCATGCCAGCATGGGCAGTGCAGGGGCCCCCAGGGGCCCCACAACACCCGTTCCCGCCATCCTGTTTCTGGCGGTGAAAACCGCCAGAAACAGGCTGGCGGGAAGGGGGTCGGAATCCCCATGGCGGCGCTGCTTGCAGTGCCGCCATGGAGGATTCTCCCAGCCGGGGGTAATACGGCGGGAAACCGCCGGACCCGGCTGGGCGACCGCAGCTGTATGCCAAGTGAAGCACCGCCAGCCTGTTGGCGGTGCTTCCGGCGACATCCACCCTGGCGGTCATAGACCGCCAGGGTTGGAATGAGGGCCTAAATCTTAGTATGGCCATTAGAAACACAATAGCTCCAACTGAGGCTATCATGGCTTCTTGACAGAGTCATTCCCAACAGTCCGACGCCACTTGTGATGGAGATTGCGGGCCAGTTATGGAGTTGCATGGACCCCAGGTACAGTACCTTTGAAAACGAGGAGGAGACAAAGACGTTGCACGGAGTGGGGGAGGTGAGGTGTCGCTGAAGCCGGTGCGGTGTTGGTTCTTTACTTCTACCAGGGAGGTGAGGCGCCCATTCCTTACTGCTACGCAGGGGAGGTGAGGCGTTGCTTCCTCATAGTTGTAGGGGAGGTGATGCGACATCGGTAGTGAGACGTCCATTCCTTACGACCAGGCGGAGTCGATGAATCCAGCAGGTCAAGATACATGCTATTGACTTTGCAGTGTTGTGAGCACACCACGGGGCCACAAGTGCAGTGGCAGAGCCGGGTGTCACGGGCATCGGAGACACAGCACTCAATCCTTATGCTGTGGAAAGACTTTTGAAGTGCTGAGATGACGCCGTTACACTCAGCGGGGACCACGGCTCCGGTGCAGGCAGTGTCGCAGTGTCAAAAAGTAGCTCCAGTTTCAAAATCGCTCTGGAGTCGATGTACTTGGTTTCTTCTTGGTTGCACCAGAACTCACTCCCAAGGGCCCAGGGATTGGATTTGGCACTACTTGGCAAGTTAGGACTCTCAGCAGACAAAGTCTTTGATGTCCCTGAGACTTTTTAACAGGAGGTAAGGTCAGTCCAAGACCTTGGAGAACCTTTGGAAGCAGCATGTAGAAAGCAAAGTCCAGTCCTTTCACTACCAGGACAGAAGAAGCACAGAAATACTCTGCACCAGTTTAGAAAAATAACCAATATTTATCTGAGTAAAACAAGACCAAAATGACCAAAATCCAACATACACAGGTAAAGATGCAAAATTTTAAAGATTAAATCTTAGTATGGCCATTAGAAACACAATAGCTCCAACTGAGGCTATCATGGCTTCTTGACAGAGTCATTCCCAACAGTCCGATGCCACTTGTGATGGAGATTGCGGGCCAGTTACGGAGTTGCATGGACCCCAGGTACAGTACCTTTGAAAACGAGGAGGAGACAAAGACGTTGCACGGAGTGGGGGAGGTGAGGTGTCGCTGAAGCCGGTGCGTGTTGGTTCTTTACTTCTACCAGGGAGGTGAGGCGCCCATTCCTTACTGCTACGCAGGGGAGGTGAGGCGTTGCTTCCTCATAGTTGTAGGGGAGGTGATGCAACATCGGTAGTGAGACGTCCATTCCTTACGACCCGGCGGAGTTGATGAATCCAACAGGTCAAGATACATGGGCCCTCATTCTGACCCTGGCGGTCGGTGATAAAGCGGCGGCCAAGCCGCCAACAGGCCGGCGGTCTAAAATATGCAATTCTGACCCTGGCGGGAACCGCCAACACAGCCCGCCAACTTAACACTCCGACCGCCACAGCGGTACAAACAAACAGCGCGGCGGTTCCCGCCAACAGCCCGGCGGCAGACAAAGTACCGCCCACCCTATTACGACCCACCAATCTGCCACCTTTTCCGGGGCGGGAGCACCGCCGATAAGAACACGGCGGAAACAGACTACGAACGGGAAAACGCTCACCTCTACGCACTCCACGCGAGATTCCGGCAGTATGGAGCCAGAGTTGCAGGTCATCCCCGCACTCCTATTCCTGCTCATATACCAGGAGCACGCCCGGCGGCGCGGAAGACATCGGTGAGTACGGCACCTACGACACAGGGGAGGGAAAAGATTACCGGCACACAAACACCCACCCACACCCACTACAACACACACATCAATGCATTCCCACAGATCACTGTCACAACCCACAAACCACCCCCCTCCGAAATAATGCAAAGACCAAAAGAAGAGATCATAAACGGGCAGATATATTGAAATATGTACACCAGTAATCCCAATTAATAAATAAACTATGTACAAAATATATACAGCTACTAAATGTAGTCCAACCACTGTCCGTGGATCACAGGGGTCCTGTGCAAAGGGGCAAGGCCCAGTCCCACGACAAGAACTCCACGGAGAGAACACTGCAGGGGCATCAGAAAGAAAATAGGACAGGCACCTCAGGGGGAAGGGAAGGGGGGGCACCTCAGCCACTTGAGTACACGACGCCAGATCCACGAGGGGACTCCATGACCACTGGCCCATCCTGGGGAGAGCAAAGCCACAGTCCAAACAGTCCATACAGTGGGTGGCCTGCCCACTGGGCCATCCTGGGGAGAGCAAAGCCACAGTCCATACAGTCCATACAGTGGGTGGCCTGCCCACTGGGCCATCCTGGGGAGAGCAAAGCCACAGTCCATACAGTCCATACAGTGGGTGGCCTGCCCACTGGGCCATCCTGGGGAGAGCAAAGCCACAGTCCATACAGTCCATACAGTGGGTGGCCTGCCCACTGGGCCATCCTGGGGAGAGCAAAGCCACAGTCCATACAGTCCATACAGTGGGTGGCCTGCCCACTGGGCCATCCTGGGGAGAGCAAAGCCACAGTCCATACAGTCCATACAGTGGGTGGCCTGCCCACTGGGCCATCCTGGGGAGAGCAAAGCCACAGTCCATACAGTCCATACAGTGGGTGGCCTGCCCACTGGGCCATCCTGGGGAGAGCAAAGCCATAGTCCATACAGTCCATAACAGACCCCACTGCCACTGGAGGAGGCAAGTTGGCCAGAGGACATCCTGCAGCCCTGCCCGAGATAGATCCTGCCCTGCCACGTCTGCCAAAGGGCCAGCGGTTCTTGCCCTGAAGGGCCCAGTTCAGCGGTTCTTGAGACGGCGGGGCCCAGTTCAGCGGTTCTTGAGACGGCGGGGCCCAGTTCAGCGGTTCTTGAGACGGCGGGGCCCAGTTCAGCGGTTCTTGAGACGGCGGGGCCCAGTTCAGCGGTTCTTGAGACGGCGGGGCCCAGTTCAGCGGTTCTTGAGACGGCGGGGCCCAGTTCAGCGGTTCTTGAGACGGCGGGGCCCAGTTCAGCGGTTCTTGAGACGGCGGGGCCCAGTTCAGCGGTCCTTGCCTTGAAGGGCCCAGTTCAGCGGTTCTTGAGACGGCGGGGCCCAGTTCAGCGGTTCTTGAGACGGCGGGGCCCAGTTCAGCGGTCCTTGCCTTGAAGGGCCCAGTTCAGCAGTTCTTGAGACGGCGGGGCCCAGTTCAGCGGTTCTTGAGACGGCGGGGCCCAGTTCAGCGGTCCTTGCCTTGAAGGGCCCAGTTCAGCGGTTCTTGAGACGGCGGGGCCCAGTTCAGCGGTTCTTGAGACGGCGGGGCCCAGTTCAGCGCTTCTTGCCTTGAAGGGCCCAGTTCAGCGGTTCTTGAGACGGCGGGGCCCAGTTCAGCGGTTCTTGAGACGGCGGGGCCCAGTTCAGCGGTCCTTGCCTTGAAGGGCCCAGTTCAGCGGTTCTTGAGACGGCGGGGCCCAGTTCAGCGGTTCTTGAGACGGCGGGGCCCAGTTCAGCGGTCCTTGCCTTGAAGGGCCCAGTTCAGCGGTTCTTGAGACGGCGGACGGTCTATGGCCAACTGCTAATTGCCTGGTGGTGCCCTCCTGGGCAGCGGGGATGGTGCTCCTTCACTGCCCACCTGGGCTGTGGGTGGTGGGGCCCTCCTGGCCAGCTGGGCTGGGTCCTCCCTGGGCAGCGGCTATGGGGGTGGTGGGCTCTCCCGGGGCAGCTGTGCCGGTTCCTCCCGGGGCAGCGGCTATGGGGGTTGTGGGCTCCTCCTGGGCAGCAGGCCTGCTGCCTGACCTCTCCAACTTGCTGCCCTTGCCCTCCTTAGTCGTCGGCCTGTGGCCCTTTCCTCCCTTTGGAGCTGTGGCTGGTGACTGTCTCTGGGTGGTGTCCGGGGGGGATGTAGAAGGCGGGCTCCTGCGGCGACCCTTCCGCCTTCTGCTCCTCTTCCCAGGGGGTGGGCTGGCTGTCCCCTTGCTGCTGGGCGAAGATCCAGACATGCGGGCTGGCGGGCTCCAATACCACTGCACCCTTGTCAAGGGGGCTGCAGGGCTGGTGGTGGCTGAGGTGCTCTTCTTACCCCGACGAGAAGGAGGGGGGGGCTCAGGGTCAGGAAAGAAGTTAGTAGTGGCGAGGAAGAGCTTCTTGGGACAATGGAGAGTGGTAGGTACAGTGGGAATGGGAGTGGAGGGAGAGGATGTGGTTGTAGGTGAGTCACGTTTGCTGTCTTTGGGTGCAGGTGCAGGAGGGATAGGCTGTCGTGAGGTGGATGGCTGTTGGGTGGGTGGGTGGCTGCGTTTGTGTGGTGTGGAAGAGGGGGTGACAGACACAGTGGGAGAGGACACAGGGGACGTGTAAATGGCAGTGGGGGTGGTGACTGCACGTGTGCGGACTGGAGTGGAGGGTGTGCTGGTGATGGAAACACTGGCTGATGGTGAGGTGAATGGAGGTGTGAGTGTAGACGTCACAGGGAGGGAGGAGGGAGACGAGGAGGTGGGGGTCACAGAGGTGGTAGTGACTGTTGGCATGTCTGCATCGGAATGTTGCGTGTGTGAATGTCTGCGTGATCTGTGGTGCTTATGTTTGGATGAGCTTCTCTTGGGTGTTGAGGTGTGTGCAGGCTGGTCTGATGGTGTGGGTGGGACAGGCAGAGGAACAGGAGACTGGGAGGAGGGAGTTAGTAGAGGCAGGCAGGAGACAGGGACAATGGCTGCCGTCAGTGCTGAGGCCAGAGCCTGGAACGATTGCTGATGGGCAGCCTGACCCGAATGAATGCCCTCCAGGTACGCATTGCTGCGATGAACCTCCCTCTCCACCCCCTGGATGGCATTCAAAAGGGTAGTCTGCCCAACAATGAGCGTTCGGAGGAGGTCAATGACCTCCTCACTGAGGGCAGCGGGGGTAACAGGGGCAGGGCCTGAGGTGCCTGGGGCGAAGGAGATGCCCGGCTTCCTGGCAGAGCGGGCACGGGGCGAACGCGGAGGGGCTGCTGGGAGGGCGGAGATGGTGCGCTGGGTGGCGGCTGTACCTGTAATGGCGGGGGGCACGGATGGTGCCACCCCCGCAAGGGAGCTCCCTTCCGAGGACGTGTCCGTGTCGCTGCAGGGTCCAGTCGTCCCCGTCGTGGAGCTCCCCTCGCCCTCCGTCTCACTGGTCCAGTCTGACTCTGTGGCATGGCCCTCCTGGGCCATGTGAGATGCAGCTCCCTCCTGCCCCGATGCCACTTCTCCTCCGCCTGATGATGCTGATGCACACAAGCACAGAAAGACAAACAAAAAGGGGGGGGGAGAGAGAAATAAAGGCATATTGAGTACATGGATCTCCGGTACAGTTAGCGGACATGACAGACACAGATGCCCCCTGCACTAAGTTGCGCACTTGGGGTACGCTACGCATTCCGTGGAACATGGCCTACACGCCTAGAGTTGACAACTGCACCCATGGATGACACGGCCCAGGGATGGCTGTACTGACAAACTACTGAGGGTGGTGGCTGGGGACACAGGGGCTTACGGGGGTGCCCAGCCTACAGATATCGCCCTGGCCTAGGGGACCCCCAGCCCTCCTCCCCCACCCAGACACCTCCACTGCGCGACAACAGAGTAGATAATGCTTGTACTCACCCCCTTGTGTCTGCTGTGCTGCCCTCACGCGCCCATCCAATTCAGGGTAGGCCACCGCCAGGATCCGGAACATCAGGGGGCTCAGTTGACGGCAGGCACCCCGCCTACGTTGGGAGGCCATCCCCAGCAGAGACTCGGCGGTCTTCTTGGTCCCGCGGCGGATGTCCTCCCACCTCTTGCGGCAGTGGGTGCCCCGTCGATGGTGGACCCCCAGGGCCCGGACTTCCTTGGCGATGGCACGCCAAATCCCGATCTTCTCATGGGCGCGGACCTATGTGACACGTAAAGGGAGGGAGAAATACCACGTTCAAGTTTCTCAGCATTTTCCTTTCCAGTGGCCCAACGCCCGGGCCATGCCCAACATGCCCCCCATCCCCGCCAGGCCCCCCGCCATGCCCAACATGCCCCCCATCCCCGCCAGGCCCCCCGCCATGCCCAACATGCCCCCCATCCCCGCCAGGCCCCCCGCCATGCCCCCCGCCATGCCCAACATGCCCCCCATCCCCGCCAGGCCCCCCGCCATGCCCAACATGCCCCCCATCCCCGCCAGGCCCCCGCCATGCCCCCGCCATGCCCAACATGCCCCCCATCCCCGCCAGGCCCCCCGCCATGCCCCCCGCCATGCCCAACATGCCCCCCATCCCCGCCATGCCCCCCGCCATGCCCAACATGCCCCCCATCCCCGCCAGGCCCCCCGCCATGCCCCCCGCCATGCCCAACATGCCCCCCATCCCCGCCAGGCCCCCCGCCAGGCCCCCCGCCATGCCCAACATGCCCCCCATCCCCGCCAGGCCCCCCGCCATGCCCCCCGCCATGCCCAACATGCCCCCCATCCCCGCCAGGCCCCCCGCCATGCCCAACATGCCCCCCATCCCCGCCAGGCCCCCCGCCATGCCCCCCGCCATGCCCAACATGCCCCCCATCCCCGCCAGGCCCCCCGCCAGCCCCAACATGCCTCCCATCCCCGCCAGGCCCCCCGCCAGGCCCCCCGCCAGCCCCAACATGCCCCCCATCCCCGCCAGGCCCCCAAGCCAGCCAGTGGCCCCAAATCCATATTGAATTAAACTCACTTGTTGGTCTGGAGGACCGTAGAGTAGCGCATACTGGGGGAGGACCCCATCCACAAGTTTCTCCAACTCCTCTCCAGTGAAGGCAGGGGCCCTTTCCCCAGTCGCAGCAGCCATTGTCCCTTCCAGACCGAGGTCACAGCAACACTTGCAGTATAGGTCCTCTCCTGTGAAAGTTCAAGTCGCAAGTGGATAAGTAGATAGAAAATGGCGGTCACGTCCGTGGCGGTGCGTACCGCGGCGGTGCGTCCCGCCACCGCCGGCGCCCTTCGCCATTGGCTCCTGAAACCCATAGGCTTCAATGTTAACCAATGCGGCTTCGCGCCGCGGTCTTCGCCACGCCAGCGCATTGACCTCACATCCCATTGTCACACTTCACAGGTCAGGCAGCCGCCATTTCCAGGGCCCACATGGCTCAATTTCAACTGCGTCACACAGGCCTAGGCCTTGCATAGCCACTCAGACACGCCATTCACTGCATAGAGAATCGTATACTGTGCTAGCTGTGAGTACGTACCTGTGGGTTGCTTGACTGTGTGCTCCATGTTGTCCTTCCTAGGCACCGTCCGCTGGGTTGGGCGAGGAGACGGATGAATCCTCCCGTGTACCGACCGCTGGTGGACCTGTCGACAATGGAAGAACGCCACATTATCCTGACCTACCGTCTTAACCGTGCCACTATCCATGAACTGTGTGCCCAGCTGGAGCCCGACCTGATGTCCCCCATCCGCCAACCCACAGGGATTCCCCCTCTGGTGCAGGTCATGTCAGTACTACATTTCTTGGCAAGTGGGTCATTTCAGACAACCGTGGGAATTGCTTCCGGAATGTCTCAGCCCATGTTTTCGAAGGTGTTATCCAGAGTGTTGTCTGCCCTGATGAAATCCGTGAGGAACTACATCATTTTCCCTGAGGTGGGCGAATTGGCTACAGTGAAGGGTGATTTCTACGCCCTTGGACATATTCCCAACGTAATTGGTGCCATTGATGGGACCCATGTGGCTTTGGTTCCCCCAAGAGACAGGGAGCAGGTGTACAGGAACAGAAAAAATTACCATTCAATGAACATCCAGGTGGTGTGTTTGGCTGACCAGTACATCTCGCATGTAAATGCCAAATTCCCAGGGTCAGTGCATGACGCCTACATCCTCAGGAATAGCAGCATCCCTTACGTGATGGAACAGCTACAGAGACACCGTGTATGGCTAGTGGGGGACTCTGGGTACCCCAACCTGTCGTGGCTACTGACCCCAGTAAGGAATCCCCGGACCAGGGCAGAGGAACGGTACAATGAGGCCCATGGGCGTACTAGGAGGGTGATCGAACGCACCTTTGGCCTCCTAAAGGCCAGGTTTAGGTGCCTGCATATGACCGGTGGATCCCTAATGTACTCACCTAAGAAGGTGTGTCACATCATCGTGGCCTGCTGCATGCTTCACAACCTGGCTTTGCGCCGCCAGGTGCCTTTCCTGCAGGAGGATGGTCGAGACGGTGGTGTTGTGGCAGCGGTGGAACCTGAGGAGAGTGACGAGGAGGAAGACGACGGGGCTGAAACAGACAACAGGGACAGAATCATTGAACAGTACTTCCAATAGGACACAGGTAACATTTCAAAGATAATTTAGTAAATGTTAACTACTCTGCAGCATCTCTGCTGCCTGTCTATTTGCCCCAGTGTATGATGACTGAGTTTTGGCTTTTCCCTCCCTATTTCAGATCTGGGGTCCCCACTACGAGTCCTGTGCTTCGTTTCCCCATGGACTACAGCTTTGTGGCAGCTGTTTGTTGACTTCACCGTGTACAAGGACATATTTGCACTGTCATGTCAATTACAATCTATTGAAATCACAGCCAGACTCCTGATATTTTGGTGCAAAATAGGTGTTTATTGAAGTGCTCAAAATGGGATGGGTGGTTTCAAGTGGGTGGAGGCTATGGTGAAGGAATGTCCATGGCAGAGTCCAGAGTAACAGTCACACAGGTGCATTGTCCAGAGGCCTGTGGAGAGATGGAGCATGGGCAGTTCAAGGATGGACAGGGTGACAATGTGGGACAGTGGGATGACATCAGGTGGTATCCTTTGCTGGCGGGGGTCTTGACATCCTACTCTGTCTTCTTGCGAGATCTCAGGGCCCTCTTGCGGGGTGGTTCTTCTCCTGCAGGAGGTGGGGGTCTGGTGGGCTGCTGCTGTGCGGGGGCCTCCTGTCCACTAGCGCCGGCGGAGGTGGATGGCTGTTCTTGGTCCAGGCTAGTGGCAGGGGCCCTTGGGTGTTGTTCAGTGTCCGCCCTGCTGTTTACGAGGTCCTGCAGCAGCCCTACCATGGTAACCAGGGTGGTGTTGATGGCTCTGATGTCCTCCCTGTACCCCCGATAGTGTTCCTCCTGCAGCACCTGGATCTCCTGGAACCGGGCCAGTACCGTCGCCATCGTCTCCTGGGAGCGGTTGTATGCTCCCATGATGGTGGTGAGGACCTCGTGGAGAGTGGGTTCCCTGGGCCTCTCCTCCCCCCCCTGTCGCACAGCTGCCCGCCGAGTTGCCCTGTTTCCCTGGGCCTCTGCCCCCTGGCCGGTGTGCCCACTACCACTGCCCCCAGGTCCCTGTTGTTGTTGGGGTGGTGGGTTATCCTGGGTGCCCTGTAGTGGTAGACACACCGCAGATTGACGCGCCCTGGAGACAGAGGCATGGGCCCGCTGGGTGGGAGCTGTGCTGGTGTTCCCAGAGGGGTTTGGGTCTGTAGTGGCCTGGGCCTGTGTGAGGGGAACCGACTGTCCAGAGGTCCCCGATGGTCCGGGCTGGTCATCGGTGTCCAGGTCGACAGAGCTGCTGTCATCGCTGACGACCTCTTGGGTGGGGGGTGTGGATAATTCTGGCCCCTCCGCCGCGGTGTGTTGACGGTCGGGTCCTGCAGGGGTATAGAGGTATGGTTATAGTTTAAATGTGTGGCATATGGGTGTATCTGTGGGTTCTCGTGTCCCCAAGTGCTGGCATTTGTGTGTGGGGGCTTTGGTGAGGGTGGCTTGTGGGGGGGATGTGTATATGCATTGGGCATGCTTTGGTGATGGGTGTCCATGCTTAGTGGACGCATGCAGGCCTAGGTTTTGGGATGTGTGGGTTGTGATGGTGAGACATTGGCGGGGAATAGGTGTGCTGGGGGTGGGGGTGAGGATGGTGGTGGGGGTGAGGATGGTGGTGGGGGTGAGGGTGGGGGTGAGGATGGGGGTGGGGGTGAGGGTGGGGTTCGAGGATGGGGGTGAGGGTTGGGGTCTGATTTGGCATGCAGGTGGGGGGGAAGCAGTATTGAAGCTTCAACTTACCAGTATCCATTCCTCCGCCGACTCCTGCGAGGCCGTCAGGATGCAGGATGTTCAAGACTTCCTCCTCCCATGATGTGAATTGTGGGGGTTGAGGTGGGGGTCCTCCGCCAGTCTTCTGCACGGCGATGTTGTGCCTGGATACCATGGAACGCACCTTCCCCCGTAGGTCGTTCCATCGCTTCCTGATGTCTTCCCGATTTCTGGGGTGCTGTCCCACTGCGTTCACCCTGTCGACAATCCTCTGCCATAGCTCCGTCCTCCGGGCAATGCTGGTGTATTGTATCTGTGTGCCGAACAGCTGGGGCTCTACCCGAACGATTTCCTCCACCATGACCCTGAGTTCTTCGTCTGTGAAGCGGGGTTGTCTTTGGGGTGCCATGGGGTGGTGTGTATGATGTGTGGGGTGGAGTATGTGTATTTAAGTGAGTTGAGTGTGGTGGTGTGTGTTGTTTTGTGTGTGGATAGTGTGTGGGTGATGGTGTTGAGTGGCTGTGGCTGTTATGTTTTGGATGCTGGTGTCTCGCTCTTGTCTTCTTTACGAATTTTTAAGCGTAGGGGTTTGTGGGTGATGTGGGTGGGTGTTTTATATTGTATTGTGTGTGTGGGAGTGGTGTGTGTATGTGTATCAGGTGTGTGGGATTCAAATCGTCCAATGTGGCTGAGTTTTGTTCGTTTGTGTGTATTCTGACCGCGCCGGTGTGTCCCGCCAATGGAATACCGCGTTTGAATGACCGCCGCGTGGATTCGTGGGTCGTAATGGCATGGGCGTATTTCTGTTGGCGTGGCGGTAGAGGTTTGGTCACCTCCACCTTTCTGCCGACCGCTGGTCTGGCGGTCTGTTGTGGCGGTCGGATTTTCGGAGGTTTGCCTTCTGCGGGTCAGAATGACCGTGGCGGGTTTCCGCGACCGCGGCGGGATTATGGAGGATTTCTGACCGGCGGTAGGCGCCTTTTACCGCCGAGGTCAGAATGACCACCCATGGTGTTGACTTTGCAGTGTTGTGAGCACACCACGGGGCCACAAGTGCAGTGGCAGAGCCGGGTGTCACGGGCATCGGAGACACAGCACTCAATCCTTATGCTGTGGAAAGACTTGAGAAGTGTTGAGATGGCGCCGTTACACTCAGCGGGGACCACGGCTCTGGTGTAGGCAGTGTCGCAGAGTCAAAAAGCAGCTCCAGTTTCAAAATCGCTCTGGAGTCGATGTACTTGGTTTCTTCTTGGTTGCACCAGAACTCACTCCCAAGGGCCCAGGGATTGGATTTGGCACTACTTGGCAAGTTAGGACTCTCAGCAGACAAAGGGCCTGATTATGACCCTGGCGGACGGCGGAGGCCGTCCGCCAAGGTACCGCCGCTGAATGACCGCACCGCGGTCAAAAGACCGCGGCGGCCATTTAGACATTTCCTCTGGGCCGGCGGGCGCTCTCCAAAAGAGCGCCCGCCGGCCCAGAGGAAATGCCCCTGCAACGAGGACGCCGGCTCAGAATTGAGCCGGCGGAGTTGCAGGGGTGCGACGGGTGCAGTTGCACCCGTCGCGTATTTCAGTGTCTGCTTAGCAGACACTGAAATACTTTGCGGGCCCTCTTACGGGGGCCCCGCGGCACCCCCTACCGCCATCCTGTTCCTGGCGGGCGAACCGCCAGGAACAGGATGGCGGTAGGGGGTGTCAGAATCCCCCATGGCGGCACAGCAAGCTGCGCCGCCATGGGGGATTCTAAGGGCAGCGGTAAACCGGCGGGAGACTGCCGGTTTGCCTCTTCTGACCGCGGCCGAACCGCCGCGGTCAGAAAGCCCTGCGGGGCACCGCCGGCCTGTCGGCGGTGCTCCCGCCGACCCTGGCCCCGGCGGTCTTGTACCGCCGGGGTCAGAATCACCCCCAAAGTCTTTGATGTCCCTGAGACTTTTTAACAGGAGGTAAGGTCAGTCCAAGACCTTGGAGAACCTTTGGAAGCAGCATGTAGAAAGCAAAGTCCAGTCCTTTCACTACCAGGACAGAAGCAGCAAGCAGCCCACCAATGCAACAGGCAGAGTAGTAGTCCCTCCTACAGTATCTAGCTCTTCTTCCTGGCAGAATGTCCTTAGTCCAGAAGGATTCTAAAGTTGTGGTCTCGGAGGTCCAATACTTATACTCATTTCACCAAAGAAAATTCTTTGTAGTGCACAAGACCTAGCCTTTGCTGCCCTGGCCCCAGACACACTCCAGGGGGTTGGCGACTGTTTTGTGTAAGTACAGGCACAGCCCTGTTCAGGTGCAAGTGTCAGCTCCTCCCACCACTCTAGCCCAGGAAGACCCATCAGGGCACATCTCAGCTGCCTTTGTGTGACTGTCTAAAGTGAATTCACAAACAGCCCAAATATCATCCTGACCCAGGTGTGTATTCCACTGTCAGACAGAGGCACAGAATGGTTAAGCAAGAAAATGTCCATTTTCTACAAGTGACATTTTCAAACTTGCAATTTAAAACCAACTGCACCAAAAAATTTATTTTTACATTGGGAATTCTGAGACCCCAAACTCCACATCTCTATCTGCTCCCAGTGAGAAATTACACTTAAACAATACTTCAAGGCCATCCCTGTGTTAACCTATGGGAGAGATAGGCCTTGCAATAGTGAAAAATGAATTTAGCAGTATTCCACAATCAGGACATGTAAAACACACCAGTACATGTCCTGCCTTTTAAATACACTTCACCCAGCCAATAGGGCTACCTTGGGCCTACCTAAGAGGTGATTTGCATGTAGCAAAAGGGAAGGCTTGGGCCTGGCAAGTGGGTACTGTTATGTTGATATTGGGGCATGCCATAAACAGAGGTGTGTTTTAGTTACCGCTATGACTATAATAGCGGGAAACCCTCTGCTACATTTGCATAGGTGGTTTCATCCTGACGTCAGAGGACGAGGTAATAAAGAGGCTGGCAGGTTTAGCGCCTGCAGGCATTAAACGTACGCAAGTGTTGTAAGAGTCAGTTATTGATCGCCGTCCCGTGTTTTAGGCCTTTGGCGCAGGTGCAATTATAAGCAAAGAAACCCAACAAATTGGCGACAAGGCGGAAAGCCGAACGTCACCCAGATCGAAGCCAGAAACGGAGGAGGAGAAGATCGGCTGCGTGGAGCGGACGCTCGACACAGGTGTATGCTGTATGAAGAGCTTTGGGGCGCGCATGGCATAGCGGCCCTGTAGAGCTCATGTGGCCTGAGAATAACAGCGGCGGTATCAGCGGTGTTGCCGGTGGAGGTGGCGCGCGAGAAAGAAAACACGTGCGATCCACCCTCCGACCGGCATAAAACAAAAAAGAAAGAAGAAGAACGCTTACCGGAACCGTGAGCGCGGCGGCGCACGGACGGAGCAAACAGGAGGGGAGTGGCTGAAAGAAACGTTCAGCGCGTTGCCGTGTGGAAGCGTGTGGTGCCCATTTTTTTCAGCGGAAAGCGGCACACATCCAACACAGTGAGAGCCACGGAGACACAAAGAAGGCTGCTGCCCCGCCCCCTAGAGGTCGTGATCTGTCCAACAGTGCTGGCTGCAGAACTGAAATAAGAAGAGAACATGCAGCTAAAGGCAAATTAAGGGGTGAGAGCACAACACACGTTTCATTTTCAAATCTTGTGCAAGTTTTTTTTTTTTAAATTGAAAAAGAATTAAACTAAATTATTAAAAAAATAAAAAATAAAAATAAAAAAAAGAGCCAGGTGAAACGGAGTACAAAAAAAAAAAAAGGAAAAGGAAAAAGAAATAAAAATCAAAGTGTAAAAGAACACACAAGAAGTACGACGTAATTGCCACATTCCCAGCAATAGAGCCTTTTGTAATGGAAGGACCTCCATCAGCTCAAGCAGCAAAATGGAAGTCATGGATAGAGCGCCTAGAGAACTATTTTGCAGCTATGGTGTTAGACTCGGATAGGCAGCGACCAATGCTCCTGCATATGGGCAGAGCAATGATACACAGGATTAGCAAAACAGTAGCGGAGGAGGGACCTCCATTTACTTACCGAACTCTCAAAAGGGCTATCAAAGCGTATTTTGAACCAATGGCAAACCCAGACTATGAGCGATTTTTTCTTCGACAAGCCAGGCAACAACCCTAGGAGTCTGTAGACACATACTACCCAAGTCTCAGAGAACTGGCCAGCACATGTACATTACCGGATCCGGAGGATGAAATAAGAGCCCAATTCATCCAAGGATATCACTCCACAAAACTAACGGAGCACATCTTACAAATCCCTGGCATGGTGATGGCAGACATGCTGACAATGGGCAGATCAAAAGAACTCTTCAAAGTAAGGGCGGCACATATGGAATTGGCGCTCACACACGCCATCAAAACGGAACCAGTAAATGCTATCAATTCAGGGACCATAACAAAAAGAAAAGACAAGCAAAAATCGACAAATACTCAACGATCTTGTTACATGTGCGGAGGAATCTTCCTGCATCAAGGGAAATGTCCTGCCCTAGGGAAACAATGCACAAACTGTCAAAGACTAAGGTGGTCATTACAACCCTGGCGGTCGGTGGTAAAGCGGCAGTAAGACCGCCAACATGCCGGAGGTAAACAAATTGGAATTACGACCGTGGCGGAAACCGCCAACAAAGACAGCCACTTTAACACTCTGACCGCCACGGCGGTACAGACAAACAGCTTGGCGGTCACCGCCAACAGACAGGCGGAAGACAAAGTACCCCCCACAGTATCACAACCTACCAATCCGCCACCTTTTCCGGGGCGGATTCACCGCGGATAAAAACACGGCAGAAACAGGACTTCGAAGGGAAAACGCTCACCTCTACACACACCACGAGGAATCCGGATGCCATGGAACCAGAGCTGCACATCCTGCCAGCCCTCATCTTCTTGCTCCTCTACCAGGAGCACGAACGCCGGCGGCAAAGACCACGGTGAGTACTACACCTACGACACAGGGGAGGGGGGAGGGAAAAAACAGGGACACCCACATGCAACCCCCCACCCTCACCCACTACAACACACACACTAATACATATTTATACATTATAGTTACAACCCCCAACCCCCCTGGAAGAATGCAAAGACAAAAGGAAATTAGTGTAACCATTGTAATATATTAATATCAAGTATGCAAAAATATATATACACACCATAAACAAAATATACACCAAGCTTAGTAGTCCAGGTAGTGCTCCAATGAAGTCTGTGGAACACTGGGCCCACAAGGTATGGGCGAGGCCCACACAAGATCCCCGGCCATGATGGAGAGAACACTGCAGGGGCATCAGAGAGCAAGAAAACAGGCACCTCAGGGGGAGGGAAAGGGGAGGCACCTCAGCCGGTTGAGTGCATGACGCCAAATCCACGAGAAGGTCACATGCTCACTGTTCAATCCTGAGGTGTGCAAAGCCACAGTCTCTCAAGTCTCTACAGTGGGTGGGTTGCCCACTGCCATATTCTGGGGAGTGCAAAGCCACAGCCTCTCAAGTCTCTACAGTGGGTGGGTTGCCCACTGTTCCATCCTGGGGAGTGCAAAGCCACAGTCTCTCAAGTCTCTACAGTGGGTGGGTTGCCCACTGCCATATCATGGGGAGTGCAAAGCCACAGTCTCTCAAGTCTCTACAGTGGGCGGGTTGTCCACTGTTCCATCCTGGGGAGTGCAAAGCCACAGTCCCTCAAGTGGATGTATCTCTCCACTGGTTCTGCAGGTGGCCTTGTGCCCAGAGTGCTTCATCCTGCTAAGGACAGAGGGAGTGGATGCCTTTCTCCACTGGTTCTGGAGTGGTCATGGTGCCCAGAGTGCTTCATCCTGCTAAGGACAAAGGTAGTGGATACCTTTCTTCACTGGTTCTGGAGGGGGCATGGTGCCCAGAGTGCTTCTTCCTGCTAAGGACAGAGGTAGTAGATGTATCTCTCCACTGGTTCTGGAGGGGGCCTTGTGCCCAGACTGGTTCATTCCCCTAAGGACAGAGGTAGTGGATGCCTTTCTCCACTGGTTCTGAAGGGGGTATGGTGCCCAGAGTGCTTCATCCTGCTAAGGACAGAGGTAGTGGATGCCTTTCTCCACTGGTTCTGGAGGGGGCCTTGTGCCCAGAGTGCTTCATGCTGCTAAGGACAGAGGTAGTGGATGCCTTTCTCCACTGGTTCTGGAAGGGGCATGGTGCTCAGAGTGCTTCATCCTGCTAAGGACAGAGGTAGTGGATGTATCTCTCCACTGGTTCTGGAGGGGGCTCTGTGCCCAGAGTGCTTCATCCTGCTCATGACGTCTCAGTAGCGTCAGTGCCCTTGGCGCTCATAGGCCAGCGGTGCTTGGAGCGGTGGTGCCCTGTTCAGCGGTGCTTGGAGCGGCGGTGCCCTTTTCAGCAGTGCTTGGTGTGGCGGTGCCCTGTTCAGCGGTGCTTGGAGCGGTGGTGCCCTGTTCAGCAGTGCTTGGCGCGGCGGTGCCCTGTTCAGCGGTGCTTGGAGCGGCGGTGCCCTGTTCAGTGGTGCTTGAGGCGGCGGTGCCCTTTTCAGCGGTGCTTGAGGCGGCAGGCTCCTTTGCAGTGACTCAGCTGCTGCCGGTCCCCTCTGTCCCAGCGGGGCTTGTGCTGGCGGTCCTCTTTGTCCCAGCAGGGCTTGTGCTGGCGGTCCTCTCTGTCGGAGATGTTGTGGCTGAGGTGCTAGTTCGGGACCTAGGAGGCGGACGGGGTGGGGGAGGTGTGGGAAAGAGGTCAAGGTTGGACAGGAAAAGTTTTTGGGAGACACTGGGACGGGTAGCTGGAGGGGGTTTGGGAGTGGAGGAAGAGGTTGTGGTTGTAGGAGGTGTTCGTTTGGTGACTTTGGTTGAAGATGCATGCGCTGGAGGCTGTCGTGAGGTGGATGGCTGTTGGGTGGGTGTGTGCCTGCGTTTGTGTATCTTGGGAGGTGGCGTCACAGACACACTGGGAGAGGACACGGGACGTGTGAATGGTAGTGGGGGTGGTGACTGCACGTGAGCGGGGTGTGGTGGTGGGTGTGCTGGTGATGGCAGTAGTGGCTGTAGATGTAGTGCATTCAGGTGTGAGTGTAGACGAGACTGGGTGGGAGGAGGGAGACGCGGAGGAGGGGGACACAGTGGAGGCAGTGGATGTTGGTGTGTCTGCATGTGTGTGATGCTTGCGTGAGTGCCTATGGGATGTGTGGTGCTTATGTTTGCCAGAGCTTCCCATGTGTGTTGAGGTGTGTGCATGCTGGTCTGAAGGTGTGCTTGGGATAGGCTGGGGTACAGGGGATTGGGTCTGGGTGGAGGAAGTTGGAGGGGGGATGCTAGAGACAGGGACAATGGCTGCCATCAGTGCTGAGGCCAGAGTCTGAAAAGCTCACTGAAGGGCCGCCTGACCAGAATGAATGCCCTCCAGGAATGCATTTGTTTGTTGCAACTGCCTTTCGATACCCTGGATGGCATTCAAAATGGTAGACTGCCCAACAGTGAGGGACCTGAGGAGGTCAATGGCCTCCTCACTGAAGGCAGCAGGGGTGACAGGGGCAGGGGCTGAGGTGCCTGGGGCGAAGGTGATGCCCACCCTCCTGGGTGAGCGGGCACGGGCAAAGGCTGAGGGGCTGCTGGGAGGGTGGTGCTGGTAGGGGGGTGGCGGCTGTACCTGTAGATGCGGGGGGCACAGATGTTGCTGCTCCACAAGGGAGCTCCCCTCAGAGGACGAGTCTGTGTCGCTGGTGTCAGCTCCTGTCCCCGCCGTAGAGCTCCCCTTGCCCTCCGTCCCACTGGTAAACTCCGAGTCCATAGTGTCGCCCTCCATGGCCATGTGGGATGCAGCTCCCTCGTGCTCCGGTGCCACTGCTCCTCCGCCTGATGATGCTAATGCACACAAGAACAGGGAGACCACAAAAAGGGGGGGACGACAGAAGAAAGACATGTTGAGTGCATGCATTACTGCTGCCGTTGGCGGGCACGACAGACACAGAAACCCCCTGCACTACGCCGCGCTCTTGGGCTCCACTGTTGACACCCTGGGAAATGGCCTACTAGGCTATGCATGACATGTGCACACATGGATGACACAGGGGCATGACTAGGTGTACTTGGCACTCTACATAGGTGGGGTGCCACATGGCCTCCCTTACGGAGGGACCTTGCCTACGAAACTCGCCCTGCCCTAGGGAAACCCACAGCCCACCTCCCCCACCCAGACCCCTCCACTGCACGCAAAATCAGCAGGATGAGAGTGTACTCACCCCCTTGTGGCTGCTGTGATGCCCTCAAGCGCCCATCCAACTCCGGGTATGCCACCAGGATCCTGAACATTAGGGGGGTCATGGTGCGTCGGGCACGCCAAATATCTTTTTTCTGGTGGGTGCTGACCTACATGAATTGTACAGGGGGAAGAGAAACTTATTACCAACTGCACCGTCACAGTCATTGGCCCCCATCCCTACCCTTGGCATGTGGCACATACACTCACCGTCGTTTCATGCACGCCGCAATCTCTCCCCCCCCCTTCTTACATCCACCCCACTCCACACAGGCATAGCCCATACAGCATGCTCCCAGTGTACTTACCTGTTTGTCTGGAGGGCCATAGAGTAGCGTGTACTGGGGGAGGACCCCATCCACAAGTTTCTCCAACTCCTCCGATGTGAAGGGGCCCTTTCCCCAGACACTCAAGCCATTGTCTCTTCCAGACCGAGGTCACAGCAGCACTTGCAGTGTAGGCCTTCTCCTGTCGAAGATCAGGTATCAAGTGATTGAACAGATAGAAAATGGCGGTCACGTCCACGGCGGTGCGTACTGTCACCGCCGGCGTACATCATCATTGGCTCCTGGGACCCATAGGGTCCAATGTTAACCAATGCAGCATTGCGCCGCAGTCTTCGACCGCCTACCGCGACAGTGTACAACGCCAGCGCAGTTGCCTCACATCCCATTGTCCCACTTTAGAGGTCAGGCAGCCGCCATTTCAGGGGCCCACATGGCTTCATTTTTAACTGCGGCACACATACCTAGGCCTAGACTCAACACACATACAGGCCACTTTTTTGATTATGATTCGTGTTCTGTGTAAGCTGTGGGTATGTACCTCTGAGTTGTTTGACTCTGTGCTCGCTGTTGTCCTTCATAGGCACCGTCCGCTGGGACATGTGAGGAGATGGCGGCATTCTCCGGTGTACAGACCGCTGGTGGACCTGTCGACAATGGAGGAAAGACATGTGATCATCATATACAGGCTTGACCGTGCCACAATCCAGGAACTGTGTACCCAGCTGAAGCCAGACCTGATGTCAGCTATCCGCCATCCCACAGGAATCCCCTCTCAAGTGCAGGTGCTGTCAGTGCTCCATTTCCTTGCAAGTGGGTCATTTCAAACAACAGTGGCCATTGCTTCAGGGATGTCCCAGTCTATGTTTTCCAACGTGTTGCCCAGAGTGTTGTCTGCCCTGCTGAAACACATGCGGTGCTACAGTGTTTTCCCTCAGGTTGAGGATTGGCCTACAGTGAAAGGTGATTTCTATGCCCTGGGACATATACCCAACATCATAGGTGCCATTGATGGGACCCATGTGGCTTTGGTCCCCCCATCCCCCACAGGAGTGAACAGGTGTACAAAAACCGGAAGAGTTATCATTCGATGAATGTACAGATGGTATGTTTGGCAGACCAGTACATCTCCCATGTTAATGCCAAGTTCCCTGGCTCAGTGCATGACGCCTACATCCTGCGGAATAGCAGCATCCCTTATGTGATGGGTCAACTCCAAAGGCACCGTGTGTGGCTATTAGGTGAGCACCTGGAAGCAAGACAGTGGGAATGGTTGTCTGGGGTTATCCCTACAGGTTAGTGTGTGTCTAACTGTTGTCCCTCGCCATTTGCAGGTGACTCTGGTTACCCCAACCTGTCATGGCTACTGACCCCAGTGAGGAATCTTAGGACAAAGGCAGAGGAACGTTACAATGAGGCACAGGGGGGAACACAGCAGATAATCGAGCGGACCTTCGGCCTCCTGAAGGCCAGGTTCAGGTGCCTCCATATGACAGGTGGATCCCTATTCTACTCACCAAAGAAGGTGTGCCAGATCATTGTGGCCTGCTGTATGCTTCACAACTTAGCTTTGCGATGACAGGAGCCTTTTCTGCAGGAGGATGGTCCAGATGGCGGGGTTGATGCAGCTGTGGAGCATGTGGACAGTGAAGACGAGGAAGCAGAAGAAGAAGACATGGACAACAGGGACTCAGTGATCCTGCAATATTTCCAGTGACACACAGGTAAGGATACAAACCTGCCTACTACATGTACTTTAACACTACTACCTCTCTACTGGCTGTCGTTTTCACCCAGTGTATGGTCACTGAGTTGCCACTTTCCCTTACGATTTCACAGATGTGGGTCCCACTGTGTGACATCTGCTTTGATTCCTCATGGACTAGAGCTGTGTGACATAGATATGTTGACATTACAATTGAAAGAGCTTTTAGCCACAGTAATTGCTAATACACTATTCCGAAATCACAGACTGACTCCAGAATGTTTTGTGCTTCAAGGGTGTTTATTTAAGTGCTCAATATTGGAGGGGGTTGCAAAATGGTGAGGGGTGATGGTGGAGGAATGTCCATGGCAAAGTCCAGTCTATTAGTCTCACAGGTGCATTGCCCAAATGGGCATAGGAAGTGGAGCTAGGGCAGTTTATGGATGGACAGGGCGACAAAGTTAGACAGAAGGATGACATTTAGGGTGGTCTCATTTCTTGGCGGGGGTCTTGGCATCGTTTTCTGTCTTTGTCCTGTATCTCAGGGACCGTTTGCCTGGTGGTTCTCCCTCTGCAGGAGGTGGGGTGCTGGTGTGGTGGTCCTGTGGCAGTGCCTCCTGTCCACTAGCGCCGGCGGAGGTGGTGGGCAGTTCATCGTCCAGGCTAGTGTCAGGGGCCCCTTGTTGTGCCACAGTGTCCCTCCTGGTGTTGAGTACTTCTTTCAGCACACCTACGATGGTGCCCAGGGTGGAATTGAAGGCTCTGAGTTCCTCCCTGAAGCCCAAATACTGTTGCTTCTGCAGGTGCTGGGTCTCCTGAAACTTGGCCAGTACTGTTGCCATTGTCTCCTGGGAGTGGTGGTAGGCTCCCATGATGTTGGAGAGGGCCTCGTGGAGAGTGGATTCCCTTGGCCTGTCCTCCCCGTCGCACAGCAGCCCTCCCAGTTCCCCTGTTTCCCTGGACCTCTGTCCCCTGAACCGTGTGCCCACTGCCCCCAGGTCCCTGTTGTTGTTGGGGTGGTGGGTTAGCCTGGGTTCCCTGTAGTGGTGGACACACTGCTGATTGACGTGTCCTGGGGACAGAGGTATGGGCCCTCTGGGTGGGTGCTGTGCTGGTGTTTCCAGAGGGGGGAAGCTCTGTGGTGGCCTGTGACTGTGTGATGGGAACCGACTGTCCCGAGGTCCCCGATGGGCTGGTCATCCAGATCCAGTTGGACAGAGCGGCTGTCATCACTGTGGGCCTCTTCTGTTGGTGGTGTTGACATGTGTGGACCCTCCTGTCCGGTGACGTTGGGTAGGGGTCCTGCAGGGGTATAAAAGGACGTTTATTACATCTGTGTGTGCCATGGTGTGCAATGGGTGGGCGACCGTGTACCCCAGTGCTTGCATTCCTGTGTGGGACCTTGTGTGATGATGGTTTAGGGGTTTGTATGGGTTTGTGCAGAGGGCATGCTTTGGTGATGGGTGTCCATGCTTTGGTATTGCATGCAGGGCTTGGTGTTGGGATGTGTGGTTTGTGATGTTGGGACATTTGTGAGGAGTTGGAGTGATGGGGGTGAGGGTGGGGGTATGTGATGGCATGCAGGTAGGGTGGGGGATGTATTAGTTAAGATTTGACTTACCAGAGTCCATTCCTCCATCTAGCCCTCAGGATGCAGATTCGCCAAGACCTGCTCCTCCCATGTTGTTAGTTGTGGGGGAGGAGGTGGGGGTCCGCCGCCAGTCCGCTGAACCGCAAGGTGGTGTCTTGAGACCACGGAACGCACCTTCCCCCGTAGGTCGTTCCACCTCTTCCTGATGTCATCCCGATTTCTTGGGTGCTGTCCCACTGCGTTGACCCTGTCCACTGTTCTTCGCCATAGCTCCATCTTCCTTGCAATAGAGGTGTGCTGCACCTGTGATCCGAATAGCTGTGGCTCTACCTGGACGATTTCCTCCACCATGACCCTGAGCTCTTCCTCCGAGAACCTGGGGTGTCTTTGCCGTGCCATGGGGTGGTGTGGGTGATGTGTGGGGTGGTGTGTGTGGTGATAAGTGTGCTGATATGTAATGGGGTGTTGTGTGAGGTGCGTGGAAGTTATGTGGGTGATGGTGTTGTGTGCCTGTGGATGCTAGTATTGTTGATGGTGGTGTCTCTCTCCGTGCTTCTTTCTCAATTGTGGTCGTAGGGGTTTGTGGGTGATGTGGGTGGGTGTTTTATATTGTATTGGGTGTGTGGGAGTAGTGTGTGTATGTGTATCAGGTGTGTGTATTTTGAATTGTCCAATGTGGTTGTGTTTTGTATGTGTGTGTATTTTGAGCGCAGTGGTGTGTACCGCCAATATAATACCGCGGTTGAAAGACCGCCGCGTGGATTCGTGTGTCGTGACAGTGTGGGCGTATTTCTGTTGGCGTGACGGTGGAGGTTTTGTTTTCGCCAGTTTATCACTGACCTTTGGTGTGGTGGACTTGTGTGGGTGTCTGAATTTTGGCACATTCCGTGCTGTGTGTCATAATGGCTGTGGCGGATTTCCACGGCCGCGGCAGTGTTTGGGCGGATCTTCTGCGCGGCGCTAAGCGGCTTTTACCGCCAGTGTTGTAATGACCACCTAAATCACTTTGCCAAGGTGTGTCGCTCCACATCAAAGCCCAAAGAAGAGAAGCAGAGAAGTAACCAGGCTGCAGAGGCCATTCAACAACCTGGGACCCATAGGGTCCAATGTTAACCAATGCAGCATTGCGCCGTGGTCTTCGACCGCCTACCGCGACGGTGTACAACGCCAGCGCAGTTGCCTCACATCCCATTGTCCCACTTTAGAGGTCAGGCAGCCACCATTTCAGGGGCCCACATGGCTTCATTTTTAACTGCGGCACACATACCTAGGCCTAGACTCAACACACATACAGGCCACTTTTTGGATTATGATTTGTGTTCTGTGTAAGCTGTGGGTACGTACCTCTGAGTTGTTTGACTCTGTGCTCGCTGTTGTCCTTCATAGGCACCGTCCGCTGGGACATGTGAGGAGATGGCGGCATCCTCTGGTGTACAGACCACTGGTGGACCTGTCGACAATGGAGGAATGACATGTGATCATCACAAGCTTGACCGTGCCACAATCCAGGAACTGTGTACCCAGCTGGAGCCAGACCTGACGTCAGCTATCCGCCATCCCACAGGAATCCCCCAAGTGCAGGTGCTGTCAGTGCTCCATTTCTTTGCAAGTGGGTCATTTCAAACAACAGTGGCCATTGCATCAGGGATGTCCCAGCCTAAGTTTTCCAACGTGTTGTCCAGAGTGTTGTCTGCCCTGCTGAAACACATGCAGAGCTACATCGTTTTCCCTCAGGTTGAGGATTTGCCTACAGTGAAAGGTGATTTCTATGCCCTGGGACATATACCCAACATCATAGGTGCCATTGATGGACCCATGTGGCTTTGGTCCCCCCCCCCACAGGAGTGCACAGGTGTTCAAAAACCGGAAGAGTTATCATTCGATGAATGTACAGATGGTATGTTTGGCAGACCAGTACATCTCCCATGTTAATGCCAAGTTCCCTGGCTCAGTGCATGACGCCTACATCCTGCGGAATAGCAGCATCCCTTATGTGATGGGTCAACTCTAGAGGCACCGTGTGTGGCTATTAGGTGAGTACCTGGAAGCAAGACAGTGGGAATGGTTGTCTGGGTCTGGGGTTATCCCTACAGGTTAGTGTGTGTCTAACTGTTCTCTCTCGCCATTTGCAGGTGACTCTGGTTACCCCAACCTGTCTTGGCTACTGACCCCAGTGAGGAATCCCAGGAAAAGGGCAGAGGAACGCTACAATGAGGCCCATGGGCGAACACAGCAGATAATCGAGTGGACCTTCGGCCTCATGAAGGCCAGGTTCAGGTGCCTCCATATGACAGGTGGATCCCTATTCTACTCACCAAAGAAGGTGTGCCAGATCATCGTGGCCTGCTGTATGCTTCACAACTTAGCTTTGCGACAACAGGTGCCTTTTCTGCAGGAGGATGGTCCAGATGGCGGTGTTGTTGCAGCTGTGGAGCCTGTGGACAGTGAAGATGAGGAAGCAGAAGAAGAAGACATGGACAACAGGGACTCAGTGATCCTGCAATATTTCCAGTGACACACAGGTAAGGATACAAACCTGCCTACTACATGTACTTTAACACTACTACCTCTCTACTGTCTGTCGTTTTCACCCAGTGTATGGTCACTGAGTTGTCACTTTCCCTTACGATTTCACAGATGTGGATCCTACTGTGTGACGTCTTCTTTGATTCCTCATGGACTAGAGCTGTGTGACATAGGTATGTTGACATTACAATTGAAAGAGCTTTTTGCCCCAGTAATTGCTAATACACTATTCTGAAATCACAGACTGACTCCAGAATGTTTTGTGCTTCAAGGGTGTTTATTTAAGTGCTCAATTTTGGAGGGGGTTGCAAAATGGTGAGGGGTGATGGTGGAGGAATGTCCATGGCAGAGCCCAGTCTATTAGTCTCACAGGTGCATTGCCCAAATGGGCATAGGAAGTGGAGCTGGGGCAGTTTATGGATGGACAGGGCGACAAAGTGGGACAGAAGGATGACATTCAGGGTGGTCTAATTTCTTGGCGGGGGTCTTGGCATCGTTCTCTGTCTTTGTCCTGTATCTCAGGGACCATTTGCGGGGTGGTTCTCCCTCTGCAGGGGGTGGGATGCTGGTGTGGTGGTGCTGTGGCAGTGCCTCCTGTCCACTAGCGCCGGTGGAGGTGGTGGGCAGTTCATTGTCTAGGCTAGTGTCAGGGGCCCCTTGTTGTGCCACAGTGTCCCTCCTGGTGTTGAGTACTTCTTTCAACACCCCTACGATGGTGCCCGGGTGGAAATGATGGCTCTGAGTTCCTCCCTGAAGCCCAAATACTGTTCCTCCTGCAGGCGCTGGGTCTCCTGAAACGTGGCCAGTACCGTTGCCATTGTCTCCTGGGAGTGGTGGTAGGCTCCCATGATGTTGGAGAAGGCCTCGAGGAGAGTGGGTTCCCTTGGCCTGTACTCCCCCTGTGGAACAGCAGCCCTCCCAGTTCCCCTGTTTCCCTGGGCCTCTGTCACCTGAACCGTGTGCCCACTGCCCCCAGGTCCTTGTTGTTGTTGGGGTGGTGGGTTAGCCTGGGTTCCCTGTAGTGGTGGACACACTGCTGATTGACGTGTCCTGTGGACAGAGGTATGGGCCCGCTGGGTGGGTGCTGTGCTGGTGTTTCCAGAGGGGGGAAGCTCTGTGGTGGCCTGTGACTGTGTGATGGGAACAGACTGTCCTGAGGTCCCCGATGGGCTGGGCTGGTCATCTAGATCCAGTTGGATCCTGCTGTCATCACTGTGGGCCTCCTCTGTTGGTGGTGTGGACATGTGTGGACCCTCCTGTCCGGTGACATTGGGTAGGGGTCCTGCAGGGGTATAAAATGACATTTATTACATCTGTGTGTGCCATGGTGTGCAATGGTTGGGTGACCGTGTACCCCAGTGCTTGCATTCCTGTGTGGGACCTTGTGTGATGATGGTTTAGGGGGGTGTATAGGTTTGTGCAGTGGGCATGCTTTGGTGATGGGTGTCCATGCTTTGGTATTGCATGCAGGGCTTGGTGTTGGGATGTGTGGTTTGTGATGTTGGGACATTTGTGAGGAGTTGGAGTGATGGGGTGAGGGTGGGGGTATGTGATGGCATGCAGGTAGTGGGGGGGATGTAACAGTTAAGATTTGACTTACCAGAGTCCTTTCCTCCATCTAGTCCTGTGAGGCCCTCAGGATGCAGAATCGCCAAGACCTGCTCCTCCCATGTTGTTAGTTGTGGGGGAGGAGGTGGGGGTCCGCCGCCAGTCCGCTGAACCACAAGGTGGTGTCTTGAGACCACGGAACGCACCTTCCACCGTAGGTCGCTCCACCTCTTCCTGATGTCATCCCGATTTCTTGGGTGCTGTCCCACTGCATTGACCCTGTCCACTATTCTTCGCAATGGAGGTGTGCTGCACCTGTGATTCGAATAGATGTGGCTCTACCCGGACGATTTCCTCCACCATGACCCTGAGCTCCTCCTCCGAGAACCTGGGGCGTCTTTGCCGTGCCATGGGGTGGTGTGGGTGATGTGTGGGGTGGTGTGTGTGGTGATAAGTGTGCTGATATGTAGTGGGGTGTTGTGTGAGGTGCGTGGAAGTTATGTGGGTGATAGTGGTGTGTGCCTGTGGATGCTAGTATTGTAGATGGTGGTGTCTCTCTCTGTCCTTCTTTCTCAATTGTGGTCGTAGGGGTTTGTGGGTGATATGTGTTTTATATTGTATTGGGTGTGTGGGAGTGGTGTGTGTATGTGTATCAGGTGTGTGTATTTTGAATTGTCCAATGTGGCTGTGTTTTGTATGTGTGTGTGTATTTTGTGCGCGCCGGTGTGTACTGCCAATATAATACCGCGGTTGAAAGACCGCCGCGTGGATTTGTGTGTCATGATAGTGTGGGCGTATTTCTGTTGCCGTGATGGTGGAGGTTTTGTTTTCGCTGTGGCGGACTTGTGTGGGTGTCTGAATTTTGGCAGATTCTCTGCTGTGGGCCATAATGGCTGTGGCGGATTTCCGATCTGCGGTGGTGTGTTGGCGGTCTTCTGCACGGCGGTAAGCGGCTTTTACCGCCAATGTTGTAATGACCGCCTAAATCACTTTGCCAAGGTGTGTCGCTCCACATCAAAGCCCAAAAGAGAGAAGCAGAGAAGGAACCAAGCTACAAAGGCCATTCAACAACCTGACATATTTCCTGACATGGATGATGATGATGAGCCGGAAGGGACAGTATACGTCATACATGCTACAGAACCAGGCAGCCAGAACGGGAAGAAGATTCCCAAATTCAAAGTAAAGGTGGCAGGCCATTAAGTGACTGCGCTGGTTGATACTGGGGCATCAATCAATATCCTGGCCCAAACGGCATTTAACCAACTAACACATCTGCCACCACTTCGACACACCGCAGTGCAAGTGTTTGCATTTGGATCCACAACACCGCTCCCACTGGCAGGGGTATTCATGACAGATATCAATCATGAAGGTACAACTGTGCAAGCCAAGGTATACGTCGCAAAACTAGGAACTGGCATGCTACTCAGCTGCCGCACTGCTGAAGAACTAAAGTTGCTAAGATTCGCATTCAGCATCCACCTAGGGATGCTGGAAAATCTGCAGGAAGAGTTTGTGGATCTATTTAAAGGGATTGGCTGCCTAAAAGACCGTCAGGTGAAGCTTCACATCGATAAATCCATTGAGCCGGTGGCTCTTAAACACAGACGCATAGCTTTTCACCTCAGACCGCAGGTGGAGCCTGAGCTAAAGAAGCTAAAGGAAGCTGACATTATCGAAAAAGTGGAAGGACCAACACCATGGGTGTCACCAATTTTAGTCACCAGAAAACCAAAACAGCCAGGAGAGGTGCGCATATGCGTGGACATGCGCCTTCCCAACATAGCCATCAGGAGAGAATGCCATCTCACACCCACAGTGGATGATATAGTGGCCGAGGTCAGTGGCTCGAAGTGGTTCTCCAAAATGGACTTACGTGCAGGGTATCATCAACTAATACTAGCCCCGGAGTCTCGAGCAATAACGACATTCTCTACCCATGTAGGGCTGAGGAGATATAAATGCCTGAGCTTTGGGATTGCCAGCGCGGTAGAAGTATTTCAGGACACGATACGAGGAGTACTGGCTGGATTGGAAGGAGTCATCAATGTGAGTGATGATATTTTGGTGCATGCTCCCACGTGGAAATACATCTAAAAAGAATCAGGGCTGTTTTCCGACGACTACACTCAAATGGTCTGACACTACACAGAGAAAAGTGTGAAGACAAGACATTTCATTTTTTGGCTATCACTTTTCAGAACAGGTTGTTCGGCCGGATCCGGAGAAGGTGGCGGACATAAAATCTGCGCCCGCCCCCACATCCATTACCGGTGTTGGAAGTTTTTTGGGAATGGCGACCTACTGTGGGAGATTTATCCCAAACCTGACTTCACTGACAGCCCCATTGCGAGAACTCACGAAGGCCTACTCTCTATGGGAATGGAATCAGACACAGGAAGCGGCATTTCGAGCAACTAAACAAGCACTGTCTTGCAGTGGCAGGTTTGAGACATGTTTACAGGGCTACTCATGTGAGTTGCACAATCAGTGCTGCAGGCCCACATGGTTTGAGACATGTTTACAGGGCTACTCATGTGGGTGGCACAATCAGTGCTGCAGGCCCACTAGATTGTTTAATTTACAGGCCCTGGCCACACATAGTGCATGTTACTAGGGACTTATTAGTAAATCAAATATGCCAATCACGGTTAAACCAATCACTCATACCATTTAGACAGAGAAAAACAGGTCAAAAGCCAAAAAGAGTGGAAACCCTGCAGAAAGGGCCATTTACAACAGTGTACATAAATGTTCTTCTGTAAAGTGATTGTGTTTCTATGAGGTGTAAAAAATCGCTATGATGCATCATAGTACTTCTTTTTTTAAAAAGCTTTCAACAATATAGAGCATGGCTGAAAACATTTTTAACAAACAATGCCTCGTGCAGATGAGACCAAGCGGCTGTTAATGCCCTGTTCTTCTTGCCTCTCAAATAACTTAGAATTTGGGCTATTAACGTCAAAGCTGTTACATGTAAAACAAATGCAGATTAATAATTTTGAAGAGACGTTGTCATATTTTTTAAATACATGCCAAGTCAGATTGGAGGCTCACGATTTTTAAAGCCAAAAAGTGACTGTCTCCCGCCTAAAATTTACTCTGGAAGTTAGTGAATGGAGAAAAATAAACTCCGCCGTTTTTTTTATACGTGTTTATTGCAGGATATATATGACAAATATTACCAATGCTGGGCTCGTGCAAGGGCTCGACCACTCCTATGGGCAGCGTAAGCCTTTTCTCCGCCAGCCGCGCTGTCCTGCGACCACAGAGGGCGCTGTCCGCATCATGCGCTCTCGCTGCGCATCTAGATGCCCCTCTATTTCACCTGCCCGCGCCACTCGTCGTTGCTCTCGCGGGATCTGAGAAATCTCGTGCTGGCTTTGCCGGCGTAGAGAGTGCTCTGCGGAGTTCGGTTCCGTTGGCGACACGGGACCGAGCAGCAGCAATGTCTGTCCCGCCGCAAACTCGGCTGCACGGACAGCCCGGGGCAGCTCAGAACCCCGAATACCGGAGCAACGGTGAGAGAGGGGGCGCTAAGACACTGAAAGACACACGTTGTAGTTTCTGACACTGACAGATGGACACAAAGGCACTGGCAGATGCACTGTGTTAAAGAATGACACACACAGCACCTAGTTTACTGGGCACTGACGGGGTAGGCGCAAGAAAAGCCAGGTCACTCCGGAACTGAAAGTCTTATTAGAAGATATGTTGACACTTGCCCTGTACTCTAGTTTCGACAGTAAAGAACACGAGAAGAATGACATACAATCCCCTCTGTGTAGCTGAATGAGTTTTTGGGATTGAAGTTGAGATGTCTTATTAAAAACTTTACCGTTTGGTGGAATTTTAGAACTTTTAGTCTACCCTTTCTCTGCTAAACAATCAATTACTCCAAAGCAAAATAAATGGACAAATTGTTTTCGCATTAGTTGTGTGTATGAGATTAGCAGTTAGGCACACGAGGACAGACCAGTAAACATATGTCATAAATGCATAACTAGCAAACAGAGCTAGATGCCAAGTCGATAGTATATCACATGTATTGCAACATTTATCTAGCAATTGCTATTTCTATGTAGGTTGCTGGAAGCTCTTGCCTACGTGGGCAGAAGGATACAACTTCTAGGTGTGTAGTTAGAATGGTGTTGTCTTTGTTTTTTGATCTTGTGTGGGAAGAGTTTTCATGTCGTGTATGAGATCCGTTGAGGTGTGGTTATGGTATTATGGGACACAGCACGTAGCAGTGTGCTGGATGATGAGTTGTGAGAGATAGGTACACACTTTATGGTTTTAAGTAAACTGGCTGGTTTGAGCTGCTCTACAGGTCCATTTATGGCATTTTGTATGGTCATAGTCAGCTTTGCTGGTTACGGCACTGGGTTGTCCATTCTGAGATATTTGGGTTAAAACTTATAGTCTTGAGCAGGTGTAGTTTGGAGGGAGGTATGACGGTGAGATCTGCAGGGTTGAACTTTGTTAATATCATCCCATATATGATTGTCATTGTGAGATGTCAAGAAGCGGTATAGTGTGTATTTTTTTGTGACCTGTGATCAGTGCTTAATTTATATAAAAAGAAAGTGCTAGTGTCCTTGTCAGAAGTCCACTACAGCCTACACCACCCATTGCCTCTGTCAGTGTCGCCCATGGTGGTAACAACACAATTCTGACTAATCAGAATATTGCAGGCCACCCAAAACTATGAGAATGGCCTGGGCAGCAGGTATTATCCATTTTCAATGAATATTGCATTTCCATGCAAATGCTGTTGCCTCCCTAAATTAGACAAGCAGTGCCGCCATGTGGTAGACTTTCATAAGTAATAGTGTTGATACTTAAGTGCTGGTGCTGAGCACTGGAAACCACCAGCTCATACTAAGCACTGGCAGTGATGGACTAAATGTCCTCCATTGACCAGCGGCATGTGTCAGATCTTTTCAATTATTCCATGCATGCCCAGGTGGTGAATGGTGGTTTATTACTGTGGACATGTAGGTATGTGAGTAAAACGGGGTCATTATTATTCAAGGCCTTTATTATGCAGCTTGTGTGAACTCCAGTCAAATGCCTGACCGCTGACTGTTATGTTATTAGTGTGAGCCAGACGGGTGATATTTAAATTAACATTACTCAGGCTAGACATAGGTCAGTTCTTCATAACGTACCTGACATAGACATTAGTGTGCTGGTTAAGCTGTTCCATATCTGTGGACTTTGGATTGTACTTGAAGGTGCAGTTATTAAGTTGGATTTCATCCCGTGGTTGGCAAAGCATAAAGTGGGAGGAGAACAGATGCTTAGTAATGGCAAACTAGATAGAATATTCTGTTAAGGGAACCAGGTGCCTTCTAGTGAGTAGAAAAGTGCCAGAATCATGGGCGGTTTGAGGGGAGCTAGCTGCTGTGACGGGAGACGATAAAGCAGTTGATTTTGACCAACTTATAATGATGAGTGGAGGGGCATTGTGTTAAGACGGAGGGGAGGCAGATGACCAGTAGTGAGGAGACAGAGCAGATTACATATCGTGAGGGGAACCAGTCAACCTGTAGTGATGAGACCAGGGGCAAAGTATACAGTGTGAGAGGATCCAGCTGACATGTTGTGCGGAGAAATATGTATGTGGTAGTTGTGTAGCAGGAGCTTAGTCAAATGGCAGCGGAGTGCGGGAGAAAGTCAAAGACAAGCTTACAATCAAGGAAAGATAGTTATAGCTGTGTTTAAGGGACAGAAATGTACTGCTACTGCATTGTGGTGGAGTTTTCTTTAAAGATATGTTTCTTCACGTCTTTCCTAAACCGGATCAGCTTGGGGTGGTCCTGAAGTTCTGATGGATACATAAAAGCCTGCTGCCTTGTTTTTTTCATTTTACACTTCTTACTCTCCAGGCTGATTGTGTTCTGGCTCTGGGTGTGCTTTGAGCGACTAAAGACGGTGAGCTTGTGTATGTAGTCCATTTGATATGTGTATTTTGGTAAACCACAGCATTTATTTTTATGCTATTCATTTCCTAGTATGTAGAAGGTTTTATAATATTTGAGGGTTGTTCTAATATATAGGGATCTGTTTGGTTCGGAGGGAAGTCTTGAGTCTATCAACTAAACGTATACAAGTTTGAACATTGGGTCTTGTGTTTTGGTTAGGATGTGCTTGTCAGTATTTCATAGTTTTACCAGAGGAAATGCACGTTTGTGTGTCTCACTATGAATGTAGTCCCCGTCCCAGCACTACTCCTGATTTCAGCCCTAGAGCCTTGCTTTTGTCACTCTCAATTTATCGGGCAATTTATTTATTAAATTTCTTGCAGCGCTTCTTTTACTAGGAGGTAATTTGCCTTGTTTCCATTGTCTTTATTTATCATTGTACCCCGCAAATTATTTGATTGTGATTATTGTGTTTAGTTTCAACCATGGAGGTCGCCTTTCATTTTTGTGGTGAGTGATTATCTAGTTTTCTTAAAGCGGGCTGCTTCAGCAACAAAGTGCCCACCGAACACTGTTTTAAAAAATCTTTTTATACCATTGCTTTTCTCGCTAGCACTGTAACATTTAATCTGAGGCCCAGTGTTTTCAGGCTACAGGGTCTTTTATTAAGCAAAAATTTACCTGCAAGACCTCCTATTTCCCTTGTCTGTTGGCCACCCCCATTTCAATATGCAAGTTAGTGGTCTGTGAGCGAACGCTCTTGTTTCACTTTTACCGCTGGAAACACAGCTTTACCAGATATGGTGTGCTTACTACTGTTGGCTGGAAAAAGGAACACTAATTGAAGGTCACATGCATGACACGTGGCCGCTTGTCAGCTATTCATTCATTGGTAGGTGTTGTTGGATGTGAGAGGATCTCATCCTTTCACTGTTTCATGTATGATAATAGTTTTTTTGTATTTATGTAGTGCTTACACAGTCTGAAGGTCGCTGCAGAGCACAAATCATATCACAAGCCTGCAGTTTTCTTCATGCACAGTTGTATTTATCCCTTTCAAATCACATCTCGGTAAGGAACATTGGTCAAAACCGGATAGAATATTAGTTCAACTTCATACTGGGATATATGTTTCTTCCACAGGGAATCTTTTTAGACGATCTGTGGCAAATGACGCATTTCCTAAGCACATGTGTACTTATAATTGTATATGTTTATAAATGATTTCTGCTTATGTGAGTACACAGCACACCAATATTTTCAGATTTGTGGGGACGAACACTAGAATTAGACAAGCAAAGGGGACTGAGCCTCTAAATTTGCAATGCCCGCAACCCACTCATAAAGTTCGGTAGAGACAATTGAAGCCCAAAAGACTATTTTTGTTATGACCCTTTAAACAGTAATAATCTTAATGAATTGCAAATATGTAAATATTAATAAATATACATGTCATCTGCCTCTACACCAAGTGGCAGTTTAGATGGAAATACATGTTTTTAAATGGTAAGAAGTTATAGAAGGCATGCATTGGTAGAGATTGTAATGGTGTCATGGCGTTTATTAAACATATAAAAGGTATCTAAATCTCATTTTCTTATTCTCAGGTCCAGAGCTGAATCCGATGCAGCCATCTTCTGGATATGGTTTCTACCCTCCTCACTATAGTGTTCCACCAGGAAATTATCCTGCAATTAACAATACAAAAACTCCTCTTCATGTAAATAATCTTTATGGAGCAGACTACTACTCTGCCAACTATTCTGGACCGTCCCAAAATGTTGTGACATCCGCTGTGCAACCACATGTATTAAGCGCTCACCAAATACCCTCTTCAATGCACAGCAGGTCGTTTCCACAACCTCATCCTATGGTGTACACGCATGGGACCAGCCAAGGCATTGCCTCCTATTCCACATCCTATGTGAATGCTTCAGTTTCACATCCATACCCTACACTTGCTGGACACATTAATAACTCAGCAAGACATCCTCCCGGATCTCAGGAATTCCCACTTCTTTCTGGCCCTTACACCACACCAGCTGCTACTAGTGACATGTACTCAAGTGTTTCCTATCCTTCGATGCCTGTTACTAATCAGTATGGACAGGTGCTCACTTCCCACAGCCTTCCACCTGTTGGACAGTTTACAGGTACAACATTATATGGACAAACAGGTACGGAATGCCCTCCTTCAAAGACTCCAACTGATTACAGTATTACAAGGCCAGCATTGGGACAACAGAATAAGGATAACATCCACCAAAAGCACCCATTGTTTCAGGAGCCACCTAACAACACGATCAGAACAGGTATTGTGCTTTACAGTTACATTGTCTTTCCATGAGAGTTTAAGTAGTGTTTCAGCACTGGTCATCAAAAGAAGCTTTTGACTTCTAGACGTTTCAGGTCTTAGAACTTTTGACTAATTCGGAGATGTGATGCTGCAGCAGGAAGGGAAATTGACAGTTTCCTGAGGCAGTTCTTATTTGCCATCTAAATCGGTGATCTTGTTATTGTAAGTGGTACTTTATGTTCCTCTGTCTCTGGGAATTATTAGTGATCTGGTGGTGTTTACTAATTTTCTCTCACTCTCTCTTCAACCATTCTCTCCCTTTCTAGTGCTGCCTGCATTAAAGGGATGTAATCACCTACCCCCACGCGGCTGACTGGATTGGCTAAGTGCCATTATTATACTGCAGTGGTTCCCAAACATTTTCGACCCATGGCTCCCTTGACCTATTGGCCCAGCTCCCCATTATGTTACTCTTGTTTGACAGGTGGCGGATGGAAGCCCAACCTTGGGAGTACTTCAGTTTTTCTGACTGAAAATAACAGGTGTTAAGCCATCTGTGTGTCCCTGCCTACTGTCTGTGTGTCCTTGCTTCCTATCTGTTTATTCATGCCTCTTGTTTGTGCCCTCTTGCCTCTAGGCTAAATGTTCTTGTATCTTGTCTGTGCCTTCATGCCTCTTGACTGTGTTCTTGCCTCCTTTTTGTGTCCTCAGGCCTCCCGTGTCCTTATTCCTCCTATCTATGTGTTCTTGTAGCTTGTCTGTGCCCTCAGGCCTCCGGTCTGTGCCCGCAAGCCTCCTGTCTATGCCCTCACTCATTTTATATGTGCTCTTATGACTCCTGTTTCAGCCTTCAATCCTCATGTGTGCACAATCACGCCTCATGTCCATGCAGACACACCTTGTCTATTCTGTCTATAAATCTTCTATCTGTTCTTCCTTGCGTAAGCAGACTGGGTGTGCTACTTCCAGTGACCAGATAAGAGGGCGACGAGATGAGTAGCCTGCCTCCCCACTTGCAAGGAACAGAACAATTTGAAGCTTGTATTCCTAAAATGCATGTGCAGTGCTGCAGTTGCACACAAACTGTCTTTAAAAAGTGCACATTGTTGTTGCAAAATATTCCAACTTGTGCCTGCAACAGCCCAGGTCCGAGGACCTCTGTTAGACCCCAGCATCAATTGCATTAGCACTAGTAGCCTGCAGATGTTTTTATTCCATCTAAAGCCTTAAACCTAAGGTTTCAAAATAAAACCTGTCTAATGTGCTTGCAAATGTACAGTAAGAAGGAACATTTCCCAAAAAATTGTCTCAGTAGAAGTTCTACTGTAATTTGATCTTTAACCCCTTCGCTGTCAGGCCTTTTCCCCTCCTGTGCCAAGCCTTTTGTTAAGGTGTTTGGGGTAGTTTGCGCTTAGGCCCTCATAACGTTTTTCCTCACAAGCTATCCACGCCAAATTTATGTTCTTTTTTTTCCCAACATCCTAGGGATTCTAAAGGTACCCAGAGTTTGTGGGTTGCCCTTGAGGAGACCAAGGAATTAGCCAAAATACAGCTAAAATTTGTTTTTGTTTTTTTGGAGGTGGGTAAAAGTGCTGCAGAAGAAAGCATGTGATTTTTTTCCCCCTGCAAATGGCATCAATAAAGGGGTTGTGTGCTAAAATCACCATCTTCCCAGCTTTTAGGACCTGACAGACTTGAATGAGAAAACCAAGTTTTTTAACACAGTTTTGGTACTTTACTGGGCATACCCCATTTTTACTATTTTTTGTGCTTTCAGCCTCCTTCCAGTTAATGACTGAAATGGGTGTCAAACCAATGGGTGGATCCCGGACAGCTAAACATTTCTGAAAAGTAGACAAAATTCTGAATTCAGCAAGGGGTCATTTGTGTAGCTCCTTCAAGGTTTTCCTACAGAAAGTCACAGCTGAAATAAAAAACTAAATTATTGAAATTGAATGAAAAAAACTGCCATTTCTGTGTACGTTTTCTTCTGTAACTTTTTCCAACTATGGCAGATTTTTAAAAGCAGTATACTGTTACGTCTGCTGGACTCTTCTGGTTGCTGGGATATATATGGCTTATAGGTTCATCAAGAACCCTAGGTACACAGAGCTAATAAATGAGCTGCATCTTCTAATGAGTTTTCATTGTATAAAGGGTATACAGCAATTTATTTGGTAAAATATAGAGAGTGAAAAATAGGCATCAACAAAATCTTTGTATTTCCAAAATAGGCACAAGGTAAGGTGTTGAGAAGCAGTGTTTATTTGCACATCTCTTAATTCAAGTGTCCACATGCTAGCATGTGAATTACAGGGCATTTCTCAAATGGACTTCTTTCTTGCACACTGTCTTACATTTGAAAGGAACTAATGTACAGAAAGACAATTGGCAATAACACTTGTTCTTCTATTCTGTGTTTCCTCCAAGTCTCCCCATAAAAATGGTACCTCACTTTGGTGAGTAGGCCTAGTGCCCACGACAGGAAAGGCCCCAAAATGCAACATGGATACCTCACATTTTTACATGGAAAACTGACGTGTTCTGTAGCAAGTGCCTATCTGGATTTTGGCCTCTAGCTCAGCCAGCACTTAGGGAAACCTACCAAACCTGTACAGTTTTGAAAAATAGACACCTAGGTGAACCTAGGATGGAGTAACTTGCGGGTGTGGGGCTCTCACCAGGTTCTGTTACCCAGAATCCTTTGTAAACCTCAAAATGTGGCAACAAAACACTTTTTCCTCACATTTCGGTGATGGAAAGTTCTGGAATCTTAGACGAGCCACAAACTTCCTTCCACCCAGCTTTCCCCAAAGTCTCCCGATATAAAAATGGTACCTCACTTGTGGGTAGCATAGTGCCTGTGACAGGAAATGCCCCAAAACACAATGTGAACACATCACATTTTTCTAATAAAAACTGACCTATTTTTTTTAAAGTCCCTAGGTGTGGATTTTGGTCTCTAGCTCAGCTATCACGTAGGGAAACCTACCAAACCTGTATGTATGTTTTAGAAAACTAGACACCTAGGGGAACCCAGGATGGGGTAACTTGTGGGGCTCTCACCAGGTTCTTTTACCCAGAATCCTTTGCAAACCTCAACATTTGCCAAAAAAAAAACACCTTTTCCTCACATTTCGGTGATGGAAAGTTCTGGAATCTGAGAGGAGCCACAAACTTCCTTCCACCCAGCATTCCCCCAAGTCTCCCGATTAAAAAATGGTACCTCACTTGTGTGGGTAGGCATAGTGCCTGCGACAGGAAAGGCACAAAAACACAATGTGAACACCTCACATTTTTCTAATAAAAACGGACCTGTTTTTTGCAAAGTGCCAAGCTGTGGATTTTGGCTGCTAGCTCAGCCGGCACCTTGGGAAACCTAGTAAACCTATACATTTTCTTAAACTATACACCTAGGGGAATCCAGGATACGGTGACTTGTGGGGCTCTCACTGGGTTTTGTTAACCCAGAATCTTTTTCGAATATTGAAATGTGGCTAAAAAACACTTTTTCCTCACATTTTGGTGCTGGAAAGTTCTGGAATCTGAGGGGAGCCACAAACGTCCTTCCACCGACCATTCCCCGACATCTCCTGATAAAAATGGTACCTCACTTGTGTGGGTAGGCCTAGTGCAAGTGACAGGGAAGGGTCCAAAGCACAACATGGACACATCAAAATTATCTATTACAGAAGTTCCTGTTTTTGCAAGGGGGCACCTGCGTTTTTGGACCTGGGCTCGGCAACCATCTAAAGAAACCTACCACACCCAGGCATTTCTGAAAACTAGACATCTGAGGGAGTCCAGGGAGGTGTGACTTGATGGATCCCCCAGTGATTTTGTATCCAAAATTTCTTGCAAACCTCAAATTTAGCTAAAATAAAATCACATTTCCTCACATTTTTGTGTGGGATCACCACACCGCCACAGATTTCCTACCATCCAACGTTCCCCTCAGTCTCCTGATAAAAATGATACCTCACTTGTGTAGGTGGGTTGAGTTCCTGTGACAGGGAAGAGCCAAAACCACATTGAAATTGAGGGGGAACCAAAGCAGCTCCAAAAGGGCAGTTTGAAAAAAAAGTTTTTAGGCTGACAAGTGGGGCAGACCTTTTATCGGTATAGATGTGACAATGCTGGGGAGTAGGGCTTTTGTAGATTCCTGCGTATTCCAGAAGGTTTCATCACAAAAATGTAGGGAAAATGCGTGATTTCAAGCAAAGTTGGAAGTTGGGAGGGCATTGTGGATAAGAAAACGGTGTGGGGTGCATGTGAATCACACCACCCTGGACTCACCCAGATGTTTAGTTTTCAGATGTGTCTAGGTCTAGTAGATTTGTCTAGGTGGCAGCGTCCCAAAATCCAAAGAGTGCAGCTGCTCACCATTCCAAGTGGGACGATGTTGGGAGTTAGCCAAGCTCTCTTGGCCCAAATGTAACATCAAAACCCAAAATAATCAAATGTCCTCTTGCTTGCCATTGGGATGAGATGCATTAGTTTGCGGGGGGCTGAAAGACTGTTATCCCCTTCATTTTGGGTGGTTGTCAGCCCCCTCCTCTCTATTTATTCTTCTATTCCCTGGCATTTAGTAGGCTTTCTACCCCCTCGGGACTGGATTGGGGGTAATTACTTCATCTGCCCACTGGTGGGCAGAATGACCCTGTCCCCATTTATTTGGGGGTGGTGGCATGGCCATAACCCCACCCTCTTTTTAAAAAAAACAACTTCTTCTCTGGTATCTATTGGGCTTCCTGCCACCCTTAGGGGCAGATGGGCTTTACAAAAAAATGCTGATCTGAGTAATACCCCCCGCCCCCATGGGGAGCGACCCTTGCCCAAAGGGCCCCCCCAAAAAAACAAATCACACACACACTGATCCCTGGTGCCTAAGTGGTTTCTGCCCCCCTTGGGGGCAGATGGGCATTATAAAAATAGGGTGATCTGCCCCCCCCCCCCCGGTGCAGAAATAGTCAACAGTAATGTGCCCCCATGGGGAGCGACCCTTGTCTAAGGGGTCGCTCACCCAAACAAAACACATACACAACAATCCCTGGGGGCAGAGGGGCCTAATTAAAGTAGGCCGATCTGCCCCCAAGGGGGGCAGAAATGGCCTAAAATAATATTGCTTCCCTCCTGTAAAACAAAATAAATAATTATCCCTGGTGTCTAGAGGTCGTCCCCCCGCCGGGTGGCAGATGGGCCTAATTAAAATGGTCCGATCTGCCATAAGGGGGCAGAAATGGGCGTAAAAAAAATTGCCCCCCCGCCCAAGGGGCGGCTCCACTTATTCCTACGCAAACAAAAATAATGTCCCTTGTGTCTAGTGCGCATTCCTGCAGCACGATCGCTATGCAATCGTGCTGCAGGAATGCTCAAAGAGACATGAAAGGAAAGGAAAAGCCTTTACTTTTCATGCCTCTGTGAAGCGCCCCTGTCCCCTGCTGAGTTTCTTCTCGGATGTGCTGGAAGCTATGCTTCCAGCGCGTCAGAAGTGACCCCTGATGAGGTCGGCGCATGATCTTATGCTGACGTCATCAGATGCCGTCGGGAGGGGTCGGGTGGCAGTGGAAATAATTCTGCTACCATCCCTGCCCGGGGGTGTGGATGGGAAGCCCAAGCGCTCCCCCGTTGGGCTGGGTGCAGGACGTAATTGTTACATCCGTGACACAGGAGCGCCGTGCCACCGGACGTAACCATTTTGTCCACGGCATCCAAGGGGTTAAAGCCAGCAGTGTTTTGGAAAATAGGGGCAGCCTATTGTGCCGATAAATACACGATCTGCTACTAAATTTCCGAATAAATCCTTGGAGCAGTTCCCCTCACCTTGTAAGATGTTTTAGCACTAGAAACTTTTGACGAACATGAACAATCCAATATTTTGAATAATGCAACATATTTTAAGTTCCTACGCTAGTTATTCCCCACCTATTTCCTGGGACCTCATCCCTACTTTAGGGGCTCAGGTGGTGGAAAGCTTGTGTGTGTGTCCAGAACTGATTGGTAGGCTCTACACAAAATTGATAGATAAATTGCTTATTTATTTTTCTTGAATTTTGGTGATATTTTTTCATTCATGGTCCTTTCATTGGGATTTGAGTAAGGGCATGCTGAGGGACAAGCTCTGCATCTTGCCTCCATGGAGCTGTATATATTTTGGTGAACCTGGCTCCCATGGGACCCCACAAAAACATCTGTCTTCTCCCTACTTGGGGCCTCAACAGCCTGACAAGTAGGAGCACCTCGCTGAGACAGCAAAGGGGCAGATCCATGAAAGGCTGACATGTTCAATTACCATGGTCTAACAGCAAGACTTAAGATGGGAACCTGCAAGTTCCACCCTCTCCTAGTCGTGCCACTGGTGAAAAAAAAGGTTGGTTCCTTAGGACTGCAACCCACCACCAAACAAATACGATTGAGGGAGGCTGTGCTGTTAAACCCATGCACATATAGAGAGCCTCTCTATTGTGTACCGAAGTCTCACTGACCGCTTTAAGATCCAGGATGCTGTCCTTAGCTTCCTGCAACAGTGCGACGAACTTGGTAGTGAGCAACCCCAGGCTTTTCTTGTGGCAGCCAGAGGCCGCACTCTGAGGCAGCACTCTGAGGCAGCAGCCATAATCTGCATTCACCTCCCTAGCCGTCCTGCGTTGCAGCCTCCTTCAGTGCGAGTCGTGCACGGTAGGCCCGTGAGGAGCAGTAGAGACAATATGGGAACCCTGGCTAAGCTTCTATAGAGGAAGTGACGTTACAGCTGCTCACAGTTGCCAGAATAACAGGTTTGTTGCCTCTTGTTCAGTATGAAAGCTGCTGTGCTACTAACAAGTGGTTTGCAGACTCTGTGCTTGGTTTGCGGTGCCCCTGGCTAGTTTTGACGGCGCACAAGGGTGCAGTGGCGCACAGTTTGGGAACCACTGTTATACTGTAATGTAGTATTTCGCTTGGCCTTCAGGCACTGCAGTGATATTGTCTGATAATGTGCTCCACAGTTATTGACCCAAAACCTTGACCTGAATAATTAAATATTTGTAATTCTCATTTGTGATGAATAGGCAGTGTGACACCTAGTTTGTTACCTTACCCATTCACTCTATGCAGTTGTGTCAAGGGGAAGGTTTACAGAGTCTTGTGAAATGCTATTTGTTCTGTTAGGTTTGTGAGGAGTTCCATGTTTTATCTTGTGGAATGGAAATTTGCATGGTCCCCGTTAATGTATTTGGAGATGGAATAGGCTGTAGGAGGAAGTTGGCAGTGGAGTGTGTGCAACTTTTGCAAAAGTATGAACGTCCAACTCAATAAACTGGGCTGGACTGGCTGTACCGCCAATCAGGCATTTCCCCGGGAGGCCTGAAGGGTTGTGGCTAGTTTTGTTTCTGGGGGACAGTTTGCAACGGCGCTGCTCTATCTGCCCCCAATAACAAAAGCAGCAAGCCAGCATAATACACTGACTCTGGTTTCCAGCTTCCCTGGGCCAGCTAGTACTTCACGCTTGCACTCAGCTGTTGTTTTTATGGGGTGGGTGGTCTGACAAAATTGGCAGGACTGCTTTGGGTTCCCAGTCCATCCCGATCTATAAAATCTGCTGTAGACACTAGAACGCCCTGTAAAAAGACACTATTTGTGACCACTAAGGTTTATCTCCAGTCCTGATTTTTTTGAGAGGTGGGATACTAACTAACAAGGAGCTCTGCAGTTGAATAATTATTTTGTTGCTGAACAAAAAGTTTCAGGTTAGTGTATGCATTTTCTGGAGAACAACACTGATCTATTTTGGAATGTGAAAAAAATAAGCTTTTTCCCATGACAGGTACTGTTTCTCCGTCCCTTTTGTGGAATAGGTACAAAGAAGTGATTACTTACATTCTCCTGTGGCTTAATTATCACTTTTAATTGTTAACTTTATTACTTTTTAAGTAGCATACCGAACTGAATGGGCTGTTGAAGGTTAACAGATTAATGAGCTAAAGCACCCGAAAACAAATGGAGATAGTTAGTACTTTCTTTTGGAGTAAGTGTGGCGGAGTCGGTTAGTTGAAAAGTGATCAAGCAAAATCCTGCACAGGTTTGGGTTTGTATCACCAAGTTTTAAATCCAGATATTGTGTAGCAACGGTAAATGGCTGTAGGTGTAACAGTATTAGAGGGTGCAATGATCAGTGGGAGCACATCACTATGTTTACAAAGACTATTGTAGATGAGTATATTGAGATGGTATTTAGATGTCATTGTTGTCTTAAACACAGTAAGTGTGTAGACAGATATTGGTAAAGTTGTTATGATTTCTACAACGTGCAGCCTACTGCTGTTTCATCCCTTCAGGGGACCTTTTCAAGACAGACTTTTTTGTAGGAAAGATCAGAGTGTCTGCACAATGTAAATACTTATGTTTGTTGTTGAGATCCAGATGTCGAAGGTTTGGTAATCAATGATTTGATTTGGAGTATGTTGTTATTTAAATAAGTTTGTTCTGGTTTCAGTGTATAGTTGGACTTCATACTGCATACATTTATCGGGCTGAGTACTACCTGCTACTCTAGGTCCTGTTATGGACGATGCAAAAACTTCATATATACATCGCCTTCACCTCAAACAGCCACTCTAAGATACTACTATATTATCTATAGATAACTCCTTCGATATTAAATACATGGTTTTCAACTTTTCCTCAATGATGTCATCACTGGGGAAAGCAAATCAACAAAACCATAGATGTGGTATTGTAGAGAGGACGTATTTTTTTATACCTTTCACGTTTGTATTTTTCACTGAGTTTGTAGACTACAGCTCTCTGTTTGGAGTTCAAGCAGGTTTTGATCAGATATATATTCTAAGGGTCACACCATTGTTTCAAGAATCTGATTAGAGAGTTAAGGCTGAGTAGATGGCTGGCTGTTAGCATTGTAAGGACCCCTTTGTCATGGAACGTCAAATAATTGATTTGCCTTCTGCATAGAGTGCTCAACAGTTTACTTATTGAGGTTGTGAGCAGGAGAGCTAGAGATTCCAGAATTTCCTAAATCTAATGCAGATTTAATGTTTTATTCTAGGTTAGACATTTTTGGTGTTTCTAGTAGGAGTGTTTTTTTTCGATCTTGTCAGAAAACCTAGAAAACAACATAAGTCCGCTGACAGTCCTTTCTGGTGATGAAGGCTCATTGACGACTGGGAAACACATGTTTATGAGCCAGAATAAGGCAATAAAATGATTGTGCCTTCAGGAAAGTGTAGATATAAGTATCCTAACCATACTTTGTGACTCATGAATGAGTGTGATTCACCCAGTGGTATCTGACCATCTGTAGAAAATGAAGACAGCCGTGTAGGCTGCACTCTGGACAGGAACCCATTAAGGGACATGACATCTGGCCACAAATAACAATCACAGCATTAAATAACACAAATAACTCTGCAGACCAAAACCACAGTATCAGTTTCTATTAAATACAACTCGCTTATTAGTTGGGGATAAACAGAAACCATGTATTTCTAGACTTAGAGCAATAAACAGAGTTAGAATCATACATACATATTACATACAGGGAGTGCAGAATTATTAGGCAAATGAGTATTTTGACCACATCATCCTCTTTATGCATGTTGTCTTACTCCAAGCTGTATAGGCTCGAAAGCCTACTACCAATTAAGCATATTAGGTGATGTGCATCTCTGTAATGAGAAGGGGTGTGGTCTAATGACATCAACACCCTATATCAGGTGTGCATAATTATTAGGCAACTTAACAAAAAACAAATATATACCCATTTCAATTATTTATTATTACCAGTGAAACCAATATAACATCTCAACATTCACAAATATACATTTCTGACATTCAAAAACAAAACAAAAACAAATCAGTGACCAATATAGCCACCTTTCTTTGCAAGGACACTCAAAAGCCTTCCATCCATGGATTCTGTCAGTGTTTTGATCTGTTCACCATCAACATTGCGTGCAGCAGCAACCACAGCCTCCCAGATACTATTCAGAGAGGTGTACTGTTTTCCCTCCTTGTAAATCTCACATTTGATGATGGACCACAGGTTCTCAATGGGGTTCAGATCAGGTGAACAAGGAGGCCATGTCATTAGATTTCCTTCTTTTATACCCTTTCTTGCCAGCCACGCTGTGGTGTACTTGGACGCGTGTGATGGAGCATTGTCCTGCATGAAAATCATGTTTTTCTTGAAGGATGCAGACTTCTTCCTGTACCACTGCTTGAAGAAGGTGTCTCCCAGGAACTGGCAGTAGGACTGGGAGTTGAGCTTGACTCCATCCTCAACCCGAAAAGGCCCCACAAGCTCATCTTTGATGATACCAGCCCAAACCAGTACTCCACCTCCACCTAGCTGGCGTGTGAGTCGGACTGGAGCTCTCTGCCCTTTACCAATCCAGCCACGGGCCCATCCATCTGGCCCATCAAGACTCACTCTCATTTCATCAGTCCATAAAACCTTAGAAAAATCAGTCTTGAGATATTTCTTGGCCCAGTCTTGACGTTTCAGCTTGTGTGTCTTGTTCAGTGGTGGTCGTCTTTCAGCCTTTCTTACCTTGGCCATGTCTCTGAGTATTGCACACCTTGTGCTTTTGGGCACTCCAGTGATGCTGCAGCTCTGAAATATGGCCAAACTGGTGGCAAGTGGCATCGTGGCAGCTGCACGCTTGACTTTTCTCAGTTCATGGGAAGTTATTTTGCGCCTTGGTTTTTCCACACGCTTCTTGCGACCCTGTTGACTATTCTGAATGAAACGCTTGATTGTTCGATGATCACGCTTCAGAAGTTTTGCAATTTTAAGAGTGCTGCATCCCTCTGCAAGATATCTCACTATTTTTGACTTTTCTGAGCCTGTCAAGTCCTTCTTTTGACCCATTTTGCCAAAGGAAAGGAAGTTGCCTAATAATTATGCACACCTGATATAGGGTGTTGATGTCATTAGACCACACCCCTTCTCATTACAGAGATGCACATCACCTAATATGCTTAATTGGTAGTAGGCTTTCGAGCCTATACAGCTTGGAGTAAGACAACATGCATAAAGAGGATGATGTGGTCAAAATACTCATTTGCCTAATAATTCTGCACTCCCTGTACATCTTTGTAAGGTAATAAGCCTTTAATGGGGTACTTCGACTAAACACTTCCTGGTAGGTTACCCAAGTTTCCCTTGAGGAGTGCATCTCTGAAACGTCTTGATCCTTGGGCCTGATAGTACACATTGTGATGGTGTAAGGTTCAGTTCTCCTGCACCTTGCATCAGCTAAAGACTATAATAATGGCTGAAGATTGAGAACCGTTGCTGGGCATGGGGAAGATAGACATCACTGCACAAAACCAGGACTTTTACCAGGTAGTGTGGCAAAGTGTTAAAACGGAAATTCCCCTTCCCAGCTCTGAAGAGGGTACTTCCTTGCACTCTATCACTAATTGTGCAGTTTCTGGAAGTCCAAAGTTGACTTTATCCACCTTGAGGGCCCACTCTTTTCCACCTCCTGGCCTGGAGAAGTTGGAGAGGGATCAGTAGCAATCTGGAACGTCCCTCGGCTCACAAACTCGCACCACATCAAAATTTGTTGCATATTACATATGTATCAGAATGTAACGACCAGTTTCCTGCCCCCACTTATATTCCAGATCTTTTATCAGTATCCATGGATGTGTGGCCAACCATTGTGCTATAAAATCTAACTGTGGCTAGAGGTTTCCTCTCTAATAGCACTGTTTAAGAAAATGTGATAAAAGCACATTGATCATTGTGTACCAATACTGTGGCAACCTTTAGTCTTCTCCTTCCCCCCCAAACCACTCCCCCCACTCCAGTGTACTGTACCGTTAGCGGCACCAGGCACTGGAATCTGCCATGAGATCGTAAACTGTATTCTGTCCCCCAAGCCTTTTCTTCCCGAACACCAGTGAATAACATTGACCTAGAATTGAACATTATTAATAAAATCTTGTGCTTAGTGCGTAGCCAGTAGAATAACGCTTGGTCTTAAAGCTGAAACTAGAAATGAGCTCTGATTATCTTTACTAAGCCTCCTTCTGCTTGCAGTTCATGAACACATTTTTATTTTCATAAGTGAAACACTGCCTGGACATTTGTTGCTTTAACAGTCGTTAAGAGCTGTTGTGTTCTGAGTGCATAGCCAACTCCCGCTGTTTCAGTATACCTTCAGTTGCTGTGCCTCTCTATGTAGTTCTAGAATGCTAAAGGAATGAGTACCTGGTGATCTAGTTTTGATATGCATATATACTTTTTTTTTTTTTTAAAGGAGCTTTTTGTTTCTTTTCCATACAACACTTTACATCGCCAGTGGCTGGGACACAATTCAAAGTGGCCGACTTCAAACATTAAAATATGGACAGTGAAGGGGGTTACAGATATTTCAAATGCAAGGTAAAGACCGGCTTTACTGCACCCTCTCGTATATTCTGAAGTCTCAGAATTGGTGTCTGTTACCCATTCAGCTAACCACAAACAAGTCAACTAGCTTTAATTACCTCGCTCCCACCCACCTGGTAGTTTGTGCAGTTCAAATATGCCCTGGGGTCCACCACTATTTTTGGAGAAGGGGGAGGCAGATATAGTGCCTGTGGGTCATCTGATGATTTCACTCTGCTTTCATGGACTGCACAGTTCAGTGAGTGCTTTGAAGTTTGAGCCTGCAACCACACCCTGTAAGGGGGTGTTCATAAGGATTAGAAGCCCTTCCCTATGAGGGCTGTTGTAGGTATCTGTTGGGGTTCACCCCCGCCGGTCCAGCTGTACCCCATGGGGGGGCAGATTCCTCCCATCTACGGAGGCGCTTATCTTCTTCCCCGTAGTGTTTGAGGGCTCTATTTTCTTCCCTGCAACTCGCCCTGCACTCCACCTCGCCCTGGAATACAGCGTCTGCCTGTCAGGACACCCTAATTCATGAGCGAGTGGACTTTTATTGCATTGTAATGCGTTCTTTGTCCAATAGGAGTAGGTCATCTGCAAACCTCGTCATGACTTTGTGCCGAAAGGCTCTTGGGGATGTGCCAGTTAGGCACGCCTCTATTGACAACAACTTTGGCCTGTTCTTAACGTCTGCTACCATGGTCTGGATTGACTCCCAGTAGCCATTTAGCAATGGGTGGTCCGCTAGGGCAAGCCTGAAGTCTGTGGGAGAGTGATGGCAACAGATGCATTCATTGCTTGCCTCTGCTAACAAATGCCGATCGTCTGTGGTGTCAGATATGCCCTATGGATCACATTTAGTTGAATGAAGCGGAATCTCGTAATTCATTAATCTTTTCAGGGATCTTCCAAGGGCTTTTGCCATTTTTTGTTGTGGAACACTCTCCCCAACAGCTTCTCTTAACCCTCCTTCAGGGGCTGTAAAGAAATGTTGGTGTGTTCTCTGATCACTCTGTAGAGCCAGGTTATCAATTTATGGCAATTTCCCATTGTGTATAGCACTTATATTAAGGGGTTTGTGGGGTGTAGGTCTGAGGTTTCTCATCACTGCTTTCTAATGGACCCTCTGATCTTTCCATATCTGAGAAAATGGCCCTGTGGGAGATTGTATTGGGCGTGTAACATGAGAAAATCCATTAGTTTTTCCTCCTGGTACAGATCTCCAAGTGTGTAGTGACCTGCTAGGCCTTAAGATGGCCCAAGTCTGTGGGAAACCCACTCAAGGGGGGGGCCGCAGGTGCGAACAGCACCTTAGTACCTGTGTATGCAGAGCCCGTTTTTGCACTGAGTTATAGCATTGGCCAGTATAAGGGGGGGGATCCCCTGCGCACCTTTTTTCCCCTGGAAATAGCAGTTTGCTCAGAGTAATTGTTTTGTAGATGAATTCCTGCCAACCATCTAGCTGCCCACTGGAGCTGGGCTGCCAGATAGTACCTGCAGAAGTCCTGGGCAGCCCATCCCCCTTCATCAAGCGCAAGCCGCAGCTTTGTTTATTCTCCGTAGATCGTAAATACAGTATGTATACGTGTGTGTATACCTAACATAGTTAATATAATGGTTACAGTTTAAAATCGAAAAACTAGTAAAAGTCAGAGTTAAATATAATTAACAGTCCATGCGCACCATCACTTGGACATCAAATGCAATTTTTCACTACCACATCGTTGATGTGACAGAAACAATTACAGATGCCATAAATTATCCTGCAGAGTAGATGATGTATCACATTTCCATTAACGTCGTCAGTTAACCAATAATGAATGTAGTATAATTTATTGGATGTTGTGCTTTTAGGTGTTTCTTTTTGCTATGACTTTTTGCAAGGTCCTAAGCTTATCATTTTGTATGTGAGTTCACTTAATTTTGTTTTTTAAAGTGAATTTCAGAGATTTTTTTATATATGCTGCAATAGCTTATAACCAAAGCTAACTGTAACTCCACTTTACCTTTTTCAGTGAATCAGTTTTTTTAATTATCTTGTACATCCACATTTCACTAAATCCTGGAGCCTGCCAACCTCTACTGCATATAGCTTAGCCTGTGTCCAGGACCTGTGCCACCCTACCGGAGGCAGTCAATACGTGTCAGATAGATAAGGGAAATGGAAATCTAATATGGGCAAACGTAGCAGCACAACACAGTGGTTCCATCGTGCTTGACATTTTGATTTCTTTGCAGCAGATTTCCTATTGCTTTGTTAGAAATGGAAGGAATGGACAGTACATAAGGTGTTTCAGAGTTAACTATTGACTCGGACAGGGGGATATATTCTGGATCTCTTTTTAATGATGGTCATGCTAACCTAAGAAACACACCGCACTATGCCTAAAAGGTGCTGTGATAATTAGTGCCATCCCCTGAGAGTTAACAATCTTCACCAGACACCTCTGCTTTGTATTTTGCCTCTAAATTACTAGAAATAAATATGGCAAATGCTAAATTTAGGATCATCAACCTGTAAAAAAAGGTTGCCACCTGTAGAAAGGTTTTGTTTTAATTTTCTATAGGCCCAGTTGGCAGGGCCAAGCTTAATCGATAAAGCACAACCAGTGGGATGTCAGTTGATGGAGTTGTTTGAATATATTGGTATTTGTTTCCAGGAAAACTGTAACAGAATAACTCATCTGCAGACATATACACTTGTTCATGCACAACACACTGAGCTGCTTCAAAACCTTATTGCATGGTGGTGAATTCAATTAGTCTGATGCTGGGTTGCTGTAGGGCACCAGAAATGGCATCTGCACTGTTTTTTGTTGAGCTTTGGAGTAGAGGGGTTGTTCACTGACATGATAGAGCTGGGGAGAAAGGAAATATTATTCCTCAAGGCTTTACTTGTTCTACCCAAAAGGATAGTCTCTTTCCTCCTGTCCTTGTTGTAATTGCCTCACCTGAGTGCATGGCTGAGGGGAGGTAGCGAACCTATTGGCTCTAGTTCACTAAGCATTATGTTTGAACATTACCACGGGTGAGCACGGTACTAAACTGGGTTGGCAAACCATTGTATTCATGAACTGGCATGAGGGAATGTATCTTGAAATAGGTAGGTCTCAACTGACATAAGAGCGAAGGAATTATGTTAAGCAACAAGGTCAGAACGAAAGTGACCTTTCGAATATATGTGGATTGGTGGTGGGCTGTGCAGCTTGCAGCTCGTCCCATCACCTCTTCCTACTTCCAGTTCCAGGCAAGGAGCTATATTTGGATGTGATTGAGGAATTTCACACAAACCCCTGTAACTGAAACTTAAACATGGAGTGCTCCCACATGCTGAGTCTGTAAGCCCTGGGGGATTGCTGTAGTGTTGCTTTTCATATTTTACAGGCTATTTCCTGATTGATTGTCCCCTTGTATATTATTTTAAGAAGGAATAGGCTAAAACCTGTTATATTTAACTACCAGAGACCTAGCTGCTGCAAGGCGCTGCAGTTGAGTAAATTTACCAGCATTTCTGTAGTAATGTTTTTGGGTTGCTAGGGCACGTCATAGCCAGCTGATGTTATCAGTATAACACATTTAGTATGTTTCCCTTGCTTTCTAGGCCTTAATCTTACGTAGGCAAATTTATGATGTGTTTTTCCCATTAATGTAGTTTTATTTTTGCTATCCAAGGGTCATGCTATTTTCGTTTGTTAGGGGTAACTGTCATTCATGTTTCCTTTTGGTGTTCTTAACCAGTTATATTGTACCTTGATTGTTTATGCATTGTTTTAACAATATTTCATTTGCAACTTCTTTTACTGTACTTTTATAAGGAAACGTATAGCCAAAATTAACATGATGGATATTTGATAAAATTGGTGAGTTTATCCGAGTCTCTGATGCCTATTTCCATTTTTTATTGTATTTGGTTAAGATATGTTTAGTCTTCAGTTTGGCCAGGAGCCTTTTTTCCAGTTTTATTAACCCGCTGCTAGTACTTTTGGTTTAATTTTGAGCACAACATATTTCAACCAGTAAAGTGCACTTTCACTTGCTTCTCTGCAAACATGTCATCATATAAATCGCCTCTAATTATGTTAATTCTAAGGTCAATGAGTTGCTCAGTCTCCCTAATTTTTCAAGTTTTCCATAGCAGCAGCTCCTCCGCTGTGGCGAAGGAGTGTCACCCCCCCCAACTCCCCCACCCTGCAGCAGCTGCAAAACTTGAAAAATAAAACGATAATAAACCATGTTTATTATCATTTTATTTTTCAAGGGGTGGGGCTTTGGGAGATGACAGGCACGAAGGGGGAGTGGTGTGCACTCCCCTCAGTGGGCATGTGTGTTTGGCCAGTCAACCCGAGCTGTGTTGCCAGGCTGGAGACAGCAGGCACAGTGTCCTAGTCTGCCTGGGAGCGCAAAGCCAGGGTGCTCAGGCCAATCCTGACGCTGCTCTCATGTTGCTAGCAGCGTTAGGTTTGTCCGCAGGGCAGGCTGGGAGCCTGTGCTTTCAATGGAGCCTGAAGACCGGCGATGCTGTAGGTAAGTTTCTTTTTTTCTGTTTTTGTTTTGTTGCCACCCCCAGCCACATTAACAGCCGCAACTGGTTTTCCTGCTCCTGTCGAGTGCCCCCTAGCAAGTGCATCATTACTTTTCATCAATTAGTTTCCCAGCCTCTAATTTTTTATTTAGTTGCATAAAGTTCTTGATCTTAGCATTAATAAGCAGTCATTGAATGCTTGAGCTGATATTTATGTATAAAGAGCAACTCAGGCATACAATAGCAAAGAAAGTAAATTCTCAAGCTGTAGTAATCTTGTTCTCCATGTGTCAGCCAAGCCTAATTCCGCTGTCTTACCATTGAAATTTTTTGACATAGCTCCCTCTCAACCCATTCTTTCTTGATATCAGCTAAGATGAAGGTCATCACCTGTTTTCAACTTTGCCTCTGCAGATTATACTGCCGGGGGCAAAAAGCTTTTCATTAATCTCTCTTTTCCACTGTTCAGTGCTTAAACCAAAGCCAGTGTCTCAACCTCTGCTGTTTTGTGGCTTAGCTTGTAGGTGTGGTGGAATGGAAGCTTGGTCCGATGTTGTTTCCCACTCCCTCTGTCTTATTGTAAGTGAATCAAGGAAATGTTCCATGAACCATCCTAATTTCAAGCTCTTCATTCTTCCTCATGAGGCAGGTTTTTTGTAGGAAGACTACTCTTCATAGCACAAAGTGTGTGCTTCTCTGTTTAGAGAATCAAGCAACTACTCATCAAAAGAAGTGTGATGAAATACAGTAATATTCATAAGTTGGCATCACTTTTTCTGCAGGTGACACTAGAAAAGGACCATAATGAAGAAGGAACCTATGGATCTCCACTCCAGAGCCTAAAGTGCCCTGGAATGGAACCTGGCAGCAACCAAACTCTACACAATTTCCATCATATGCGCATCATCAGTCATTGTGTTCTGAGGACGTCTCCGTGTGAAACTAACCCACCCTGCCAACTGGGCCTATAGAAAATTAAAACAAAACTTCTTCCACTGTAACCCTTGATCATGTTCCTCCCACAAACCAGTAATAGTATTAGGGAAGACATAGGTGACAGACCATCGCATAGTGTGGCTGTAAAATATGTCCTTTACTACCCACCCATATGCATTCTATTCCAAAACTTGCCATCTGCTACATTATTTCCCACCACTCTACCTCCTCAGACTGGTGTACTTTTATTGTATCCCCCTCCACCTTCACACACCCCACCATGTGGACTCTGGCATGGTAAGCCCTCCTTTCGCATTCACTTTGTAGCATACATCAATGTCTTTAATATCTTGGGGGCTGGGGTTGGCATTCAAGTTGTGCACTGGCTCCCTCGTCGCTCTGTTTTTTCGGATGTTCGTAGAAGCTGAAGGCCATCTTGTAGAGTCGATATGGTGCATGAAGTTGTGCTTTGTTGACCAGACCTAATGAAAGTCCCCAGGATTACCTAACCTCTTTCTGCTGTAGCTAGGAAGTAGTTAGTTTTAAAGCTCGTTTTTTATCGGAATCAACTGCATCAAATCAAGAATGAGTCCCAAAACCTGATCAAGTTCAGTACCTTTGCTATTCATAAGACCTTTTTATTTACCTGAAAGATTCAGGCACAACTAATTTGTCTCTAGGTTAGCTGTTGTTGAAAGGATACTAGGGTCAAGCTGCTGATCATCTATTCAAGACCAGTCCTCCCTTTCTTGCACTGAGTACTTGTTTGATAATGGAACCCTCCCCTGTTCCTAAAGGTTGTCCATTCTCAATCTGTTTTCAAGATCCACACATTTTTCAGTGTTGAATGTGTTTGGGTTTACACCACTTTTATTCTTGATTTAATGAAGAAGAGTGTTGTGGTAGTTGTTTCAATCATATATGTCCTTCTTCACAGTCTTGTGAATCCATCTTGGCCACTAGGTGATCTCATGCTCGATGTTATGTTTCACTTTGTCCATTATGTGGTCAGGCCTTTGCATCAGGTCTGCATTGGTAAAGGGTGAGGTCTTTGGCCACTGTGTCTCCCACCATCTCTTCTGTGAGAGGGGCATTCACCTGCAGAGTGCATTCCAAACTCTCAGTTCCTAGTAAACCAACCATGTTTCTGTGGAACTTGAGGGGTTGAAGAATCCCAGCCTTTTCACCTTCCCTGACTTTTCAATGCCTTTAGAGGCACATGAAATGTATCTGCCATTATCTGTATCCTCTGTTCCATTGTGGGGGAGGGTATCACCACCTAAAACTTGTATGCTGCATCAGTCATCTCCAGTTGCTACAGCACCTTCCCAATCAGCCTTTCTCTTCTTAGAAGGAACAAATATATGAGCCTCTCAGAGGGTCTCCTTCTTGACACAGCATGTCCCCGAATTATAATCCAGTGGGCCAGCCAATTTCTGTCATGAAAGAGATTGTGAATGTCTGCGTGGGGATTGGACAAGCGATAGCAGTCCCTTCTTTTGCTGCTGTGAACTTTTTCCCTGTGTTGGCTTGCACTGGGTTATTTGCTGTGACCTCTTGGGTTTCACCTCACACCTCCCTAATGGTAAAGGCCATTCTCTACATACAGGACCTGGCAGGTAGTGCCCCCCCCCCCCCCCAAAAAACCAGATGTATCATTGCTCTTCCCTCCCCTAGCCAAACTGCACTATTGGGTGTTTACGGCATCCTCTTTTTGGGTGCCATTTTCACATAGAGATCAGTGTTTCAGGGCCATACCACTAGCCCCTCTCCCATCCGTAGGTAGCCACTAATTCAGCCCACACCTCTATGGCACTTCCAAGGCTCAGTAGATGCTGGTGTAATTTCAGGCACTAATAGAACCAGTATTAATAAGGGCTGAGACTTGCATGTGAGCTTCCACCTTACCGGCCCCCAAAAAAACATATCTTGGCTGTTGCCTGCCGGGCACTTGCCCATGGGTAGGGCCAAAGTCGTTGAACACAGCCCCTGTCTCATATTACTTCATCTACGCTTCTGGAACACTGGGAGGGAGTGTGGTGTAGGGAAGGTGGTCTCTTTCCCTCTTTAACTTTAATGCACCTGGGTTGGGTTGTCAATATGTACCATGCTCTTCTCTGAGAGGCTGTTCCATCTCAACCCTAAAGACTCCTTTGATGGGACGTCACCTGGACACTATCCTAGGAAACACTGTGGAATGGGGGTACGTGTTTGCTGTGAGCTCCTATACCATGTTTCCATCACACTCTGAGCTTCTGGTGGGGGATCCATTGATGTCAGTGTTTAACAAATCCCTGCAAGAGATGGCTACCTGAGGGAAGGATCATGATGATCATATGGTGTAGTGGATTTAAGGTCATTTTGGTTCAAGATGCTAGCAGACCCCCTCTCTCTACATCTTTAAAGGCTCTAGCAAATTTCACCCTACCCCTTTATTATGCCTTTTATGTTTAACCTGCTGCTGAGAGCCTCCTTGGGATCTCCTTGTGAGCCAGTGCATGCTTGTTTCTTGTGCTTTGTGGCAATCAAAACAGCCTTTCTTCTTGCCATTAGTTGGGCTATTAGGGTTCTAGAGCTTGTAGGTGCTAGTTGTAAAACATCCTTACGTTGACCTTGATTTTAATAATATTATACTAAGAAAAAAACTCTTCCTTCTGTCTGAGAAGGTTTCTTCGTTGCATCTTGCACAAAAAAGTAGTTGACTGTTTCATCTGATTGAAGGTGGAAGATCACATCTGTTGTCCGGACTACTGAAGGACCCTTCATATTTCAAATGGACAAAAGTGCACAAAGCTTGAAATTGGCTCTTGTTATGCCACTTTTTGCATGCTACTTTTTATAAAGGCTGTAAAGAAACCAACATCTTATCAATGTGTTATTTTATAAATATAATAATTGAATTGAGTCCTTGAAATCTCCTCGCCCACTCGCTTTGGTGAGTCAGATTTCATCAGGACGAGGTATTTTTAGGGCTTACTCGCCCATGCTGGCGCACAGAAAGTGAACGAGCAATAAAAATGCCTTTACATCTGGGTTTTAACTTGGTATTCAGAGACTGAGGTCAAAAATCAGTTTGTCTTCCTACATTTGCTTTACTTTCTCTGACTGTGAAGTTAAGAGGATTTTGTAAAGTGAACTGTGTGACAGTCATGCTGTGCATAGCATGTGAAATGAGTGTTTGTCAGATTTCAGGCTTTTTTTTCTAACACAGTATTGAAATAGCTTATAAGTGAACTGTACAAACATTTACAAATATATTTCTGTAGTTATGAAGGCACATTTTTTGTAATTCTGTTTGGTGATTTTTTTTTTTTTGTTATCGTATGAAAACCAATCTGAACGCTTTACTTGGTGATTTGCAAATGTTAAATATTTTTTGCTGAAAACCAATTTCCAAACATTGTTTTTGCGCTGCATAGTTTTGTCAGTAAAATTCATGTGAGTTGGAAAGTTTGTGCCCATTTCAATGGAAAATGTGCTGTCAGTAAATGACTGTGCACTAAAACATCATGATACAGTAATATATTTATTAGAAGTGAGTTTTAAACATGAACTTGGAAAATATTCCTGCCCTGATGACAAAGCAATTAATGAACTAAGGGGAAAGCCAGACACGTCAACCCTATATGTGGGCTTGATTCCTAATACACGTGGAGCAAATGTTTAGTCTAGTAAATAAAATAAAAAGTTTTTTTGTACAGCAGAAATGGTAAACTCTAATATTTGAAGGTTCTCGTATGTGATAATAAAGAAAAAGTTGGCCCCATAAAGCAAAATATTTGCTAGGATCACACAATTTGAGACTAATGGTTCAAGTACATTACAGTTAGATCTAGTAGACTATTGAAGTTACAAGACCGGCAAGTCTTGTAACATTTTAATGATTTTTTGAGGCCAAGAATTCGTAAAAGTTTGCTAATAGTGCGGTTTCCAGACATAGGCCCTCATTACGAGTCTGGCGATCCTCAGACCGGCAAACTCGTAATGAGGACTATAGTCCTGTAAACCTTTGTGAATTATGAAAGTCATAACCCTTCAACAAAGCAAAGACACATAACTGTTTGGGCAATTTTGTGATGTGTTTTTTGAAGAATTGTGCCCCTAAATTTATTTTCATGTAGCCCATAATAGTTATACACAAATTCTCTATTGTTTATTTATTTATGTATTTATTCTTGAATATTGGCATGTGTCAAACATTAATGATATCCAAAGCATCACAATAATTTAGCAAAACTTTTTTTCAAATTGCAAACTTTTTCTGTGTACATTTTATTTTGGAAGCAAACAATCGCCAATCTTACTTTTAGGCTTCCACGTGTATTGGCATCTGTTCAGGGAACATTCTGAAAACATTATCCATTATACATAGCCACAGCCTAACCATGTATTATCCAAGCAAACAAAGGGGATTTATTTACCAACTTATTTTGAATAAAATAAAGTAGTTTCCACCTTTGGAGAAATGTGAAGTGTGAACAATATTTTATACTAACGCCACTGTCAGTAAAGCAACCTCAGCTGGATAAAACCACATACTTCCTAATGTGTCTAGAACCATGATCTCACATTCAAGAGAACAAAACCTGCAAGTTATTGACATCTAAACAGATTTGTTGATGTAAAGAAATGGCTCCCTGTTGCAGTTACCCCCCACTTTTTGCCTGATACTGATGCTGACTTGACTGAGAAGTGTGCTGGGACCCTGATAACCAGGCCCCAGCACCAGTGTTCTTTCACCTAAAATGTACCATTGTTTCCACAATTGGCACAACCCTGGCACCTAGGTAAGTCCCTTGTAACTGGTACCCCTGGTACCAAGGGCCCTGATGCCAGGGAAGGTCTCTAAGGGCTGCAGCATGTCTTATGCCACCCTAGGGACCCCTCACTCAGCACAGACACACTGCTTGCCAGCTTGTGTGTGCTGGTGGGGAGAAAATGACTAAGTCGACATGGCACTCCCCTCAGGGTGCCATGCCAACCTCCCACTGCCTGTGGCATAGGTAAGTCACCCCTCTAGTAGGCCTTACAGCCCTAAGGCAGGGTGCACTATACCACAGGTGAGGGCATATGTGCATGAGCACTATGCCCCTACAGTGTCTAAGCAAAACCTTAGACATTGTAAGTGCAGGGTAGCCATAAGAGTATATGGGCTGGGAGTCTGTCAAAAACGAACTCCACAGCTCCATAATGGCTACACTGAATACTGGGAAGTTTAGTATCAAACTTCTCAGAATAATAAACCCACACTGATGCCAGTGTTGGATTTATTAAACAAATGCACACACAGAGCATCTTAGAGATGCCCCCTGTATTTTACCCAATTGTTCAGTGCAGGACTGACTGGTCTGTGCCAGCCTGCTGCTGAGAGACGAGTTTCTGACCTCATGCGGTGAGAGCCTGTGTGCCCTCTGAGGACCAAAACAAAGCCTTCTCTCTCCCCCCTGCAGGAACTGTAACACCTAGCAGTGAGCTTCAAAGGCTCAAGCTTCGTGTTGCAATGCCCCATGGCACTCCAGCTAGTGGAGATGCCCGCCCCCTGGACACAGCCCCCACTTTTGGCGGCAAGTCCAGGAGAGATAATGAGAAAAACAAGGAGGAGTCACTGGCCAGTCAGGACAGCCCCTAAGGTGTCCTGAGCTGAGGTGACTCTGACTTTTAGAAATCCTCCATCTTGTAGAAGGAGGATTCCCCCAATAGGGATAGGAATGTGACCCCCTCCCCTTGGTAGGAGGCACAAAGAGGGTGTACCCACCCTCAGGGCTAGTAGCCATTGGCTACTAACCCCCCAGACCTAAACACGCCCTTAAATTTAGTATTTAAGGGCTTCCCTGAACCTAAAACTTTAGATTCCTGAAACTACAAGAAAAAGAGGACTGCTGAGCTGAAAAACCCCTGCAGAAGAAGAACAGAAGACACCAACTGCTTTGGCCCCAGTCTTACCGGCCTGTCTCCTGCCTTCCAAAGAAACCTGCTCCAGCGACGCTTTCCAAAGGACCAGCGACCTCTGAATCCTCAGAGGACTGCCCTGCTTCAAGAAAGACAAGAAACTCCCGAGGACAGCGGCACTGCTCCAAAAGAACTGCAACTTTGTTTCAAAGGAGCAGATTTAAAGACCCCTGCAACTCCCCGCAAGAAGCGTGAGACTTGCAACACTGCACCCGGTGACCCCGACTCGACTGGTGGAGAACCAACACCTCAGGGAGGACCCTCCGGCGACTCCGAGTCCGTGAGTAACCAAAGTTGTCCCCCCTTAGCCCCCACAGCGACGCCTGCAGAGGGAACCCCGAGGCTCCCCCTGACCGCGACTGCCTGAACCTAAAGTCCTGACGGCTGGAAAAGACCCTGCACCCGCAGCCCCCAGCACCTGAAGGAACGGAACTTCTGTGCAGGAGTGACCCCCAGGAGGCCCTCTCCCTTGCCCAGGTGGTGGCTACCCCGAGGAGCCCCCCCCTTGCCTGCCTGCACCGCTGAAGAGACCCCTTGGTCTCCCATTGAAATCTACAGAAAACCCGACGCTTGTTTACACACTGCACCCGGCCGCCCCCGCGCTGCTGAGGGTGTACTTTTTGTGCTGACTTGTGTCCCCCCCGGTGCCCTACAAAACCCCCCTGGTCTGCCCTCCGAAGACGCGGGTACTTACCTGCTGGCAGACTGGAACCGGTGCACCCCCTTCTCTCCATTGAAGCCTATGTGTTTTGGGCACCTCTTTGACCTCTGCACCTGACCGGCCCTGAGCTGCTGGTGTGGTAACTTTGGGGTTGCTCTGAACCCCCAACGGTGGGCTACCTTGGACCCAAAACTGAGACCTGTAAGTGATTTACTTACCTGCTAAAAATAACAATACTTTACCTCCCCCAGGAACTGTGAAAATTGCACTGTGTCCACTTTTAAAACAGCTTATTGTGTTTTATGTAAAAAGTATATATGCTACTGTGATTATTCAAAGTTCCTAAAGTACTTACCTGCAATACCTTTCAAATGAGATATTACATGTAGAATTTGAACCTGTGGTTCTTAAAAATAAACTAAGAAAATATATTTTTCTATAACAAAACCTATTGGCTGGATTTGTCTCTGAGTGTGTGTTCCTCATTTATTGTCTGTGTGTATGTACAACAAATGCTTAACACTACTCCTTTGATAAGCCTACTGCTCGACCACACTACCACAAAATAGAGCATTAGTATTATCTCTTTTTGCCACTATCTTACCTCTAAGGGCAACCCTTGGACTCTGTGCATGCTATTCCTTACTTTGAAATAGCACATACAGAGTCAACTTCCTACATTGGTGGATCAGCGGTGGGGTACAAGACTTTGCATTTTCTGGACTACTCAGCCAATACCTGATCACACGACAAATTCCAAAAATTTTCATTAGAAATTGATTTTTTGCAATTTGAAATTTTTCTAAATTCTTTAAAGTCCTGCTAGGGCCTTGTGTTAGTCCCTGTTAGCATTCCTTTTAGAGTTTAAAAGTTTGGTAAAAGTTTGAATTAGATTCTAGAACTAGTTTTAGATTCTTAAAAAGTATTCCAACTTTTAGAAGCATAATGTCTAGTACAGATGTGAATGTGGTGGAACTCGACACCACCCCTTACCTCCATCTTAAGATGAGGGAGCTAAGGTCACTCTGTAAATTAAAGAAAATAACAATGGGCCCCAGACCTTCCAAACTACAGCTCCAGGAGCTGTTGGCAGAGTTTGAAAAGGCCAACCCCTCTGAGGATGGCAACTCGGAGGATGAGGATAGTGACTTGGAGGGTGATTCCCCCCTACCAGTCCTATCTAGGGAAGACAGGGCCTCTCAAGCCCTGACTCCAAGCATAATAGTCAGAGATGCTGGTTCCCTCACAGGAGGGACCAACCTCTCTGAAATCACTGAGGATAACTCCAGTGAAGAGGACATCCAGTTAGCCAGGATGGCCAAAAGATTGGCTTTGGAAAGACAGATCCTAGCCATAGAAAGGGAAAGACAAGAGATGGGCCTAGGACCCATCAATGGTGGCAGCAACATAACTAGGGTCAGAGATTCTCCTGACATGTTAAAAATCCCTAAAGGGATTGTGACTAAATATGAAGATGGTGATGACATCACCAAATGGTTCACCGCTTTTGAGAGGGCTTGTGTAACCAGAAAAGTGAACAGATCTCACTGGGGTGCTCTCCTTTGGGAAATGTTCACTGGAAAGTGTAGGGATAGACTCCTAACACTCTCTGGAAAAGATGCAGAATCTTATGACCTCATGAAGGGTACCCTGATTGAGGGCTTTGGATTCTCCACTGAGGAGTACAGGATTAGGTTCAGGGGGGCTCAAAAATCCTCGAGCCAGACCTGGGTTGATTTTGTTGACTACTCAGTGAAAACACTGGATGGTTGGGTAACTGGAAATGAAGTGCATGACTATGTTGGGCTTTATAATTTGTTTATGAAAGAACACATTTTAAGTAACTGCTTCAATGAAAAGTTGCATCAGTATCTGGTAGACCTAGGTCCAATTTCTCCCCAAGAATTGGGAAAGAAGGCAGACCACTGGGTCAAGACTAGGGTAACCAAAACTTCCACTGGGGGTGACCAAAAGAAAGGGGTTACAAAGCCTCCCCAGGAGAAAGTGGGTGACACTAGAAACAAAGAAAAAGAGTCCTCTGTAGGCCCCCAAAAACCAGACCAGGTGGGTGGGCCCCGAGACACAACCCAAAACAAAGGTGGGTACCAGGGTAAGAACTGGGATGCCACTAAGGCCTGGTGCCATAACTGTAAACAGACAGGGCACCACACCAAGGACACTTCTTGTCCCAAAAACAAACCCCCTAGCAAAATCCCAGGGGTGACCAGTGTAGCCATTGGGGATGACTCCTCAGATGAGAAGGTCTTCATAGCCTTCAACTGGAAAAAGGGCCCAACAGGTGAGTTGGAGATTCCAGAGGGAAGTAGACACTTCCACCACCTACTGGTGAATGGAATCCCAGCCACTGCCCTGAGAGACACTTGTGCCAGTCACACTATTGTGCATGACAGGCTGGTGTTCTCCAACCAGTACATCCCAGGTGAGATGGCCAGAGTAAGAGTTAGCCCAGACAGGGTCACTGATAGGCCTGTGGCTTTTGTGCCCATAGAAGTGGGTGGGACTTTTAGCTGGAGAAGGGTGGTAGTCAGTACAGACCTCCCCCTTGATTGTCTCCTTGGAAATGACTACCCAGAGGTTAGTCAGAGCCCAAGAGAGGAACTGGTTCAGTGCCAGTCCTCTCCCAAGGATTCTGGAGATGCTGCCTCTGCAGTAACTGCAAGCAGGCCCCAGAAGAAAAAGAAAACAAAACAGTGTAGGAAGGGTGGACAACCTTTAGCCAAGGTTCCAGCAAGCCAAGGAGATTCTGCTCCAGTAGGGGAGAGCTCCAAAAGTGGCACTGGTAAAGTCCAGCCTGACCCACAAGAAGTCCTGGCTAGTCAGGCAACTGTTAAGCCTGAGTGGGTGGCTCCTCAGCTAACAGAAGAAAGAGTGGAAGAAGGGTGTTTACTACAAGATGTGGTAACCCCCCACTCTAATACAGCAGACAGGCACCCTGAACCCAAAGAAGCCTGTAACTTAGCCCCTTTCCTTGTAGGTGAAGAGCTAAAGGTGTGGTTCTGGGCACTGACAGCTGTCAGTGGCCTCTGCTGGGTGTTAGCCTTTATGGCTGCACTATCCTTGGCGTGGTGGTCTGACCCCATGCCAAATAGCAAGTTAGGCCCCCTGACCCTGTTGGTCATGGTGGGGTTACTCCAGCTCTGGGTAACCTCCTTGGGTAAGCTAGGGGTGACCCTGGCTAAAATAAGATTAGCAGAGGTGGATACCTCTAACCCCAAAATAGAGAGAATGGATGGAGACATAAAAAGTACAGACAAGAGGCAATTCAGACTAGGTCCTATCACTGTGGAAGTGGGTCAGTTCCCCAGAGGGAATGACCTTAACAGGAGGATGTAAGGCAGGGTAGGCCCTGCAACAAACCAGCCTATTTCCTCTACTCTTCCTCGCCTGACAGACTAGGAAGACTCTCCCAGCTTTGGCTGAGTCTCCTGGCCTGTGGGCTGGGGGGGGGCTTGTGTAAAGAAATGTCTCCCTGTTGCAGTTACCCCCCACTTTTTGCCTGATACTGACTTGACTGAGAAGTGTGCTGGGACCCTGCTAACCAGGCCCCAGCACCAGTGTTCTTTCACCTAAAATGTACCATAGTTTCCACAATTGGCACAACCCTGGCACCTAGGTAAGTCCCTTGTAACTGGTACCCCTGGTACCAAGGGCCCTGATGCCAGGGAAGGTCTCTAAGGGCTGCAGCATGTCTTATGCCACCCTAGGGACCCCTCACTCAGCACAGACACACTGCTTGCCAGCTTGTGTGTGCTGGTGGGGAGAAAATGACTAAGTCGACATGGCACTCCCCTCAGGGTGCCATGCCAACCTCCCACTGCCTGTGGCATAGGTAAGTCACCCCTCTAGTAGGCCTTACAGCCCTAAGGCAGGGTGCACTATACCACAGGTGAGGGCATATGTGCATGAGCACTATGCCCCTACAGTGTCTAAGCAAAACCTTAGATATTGTAAGTGCAGGGTAGCCATAAGAGTATATGGGCTGGGAGTCTGTCAAAAACGAACTCCACAGCTCCATAATGGCTACACTGAATACTGGGAAGTTTAGTATCAAACTTCTCAGAATAATAAACCCACACTGATGCCAGTGTTGGATTTATTAAAAAAATGCACACACAGAGCATCTTAGAGATGCCCCCTGTATTTTACCCAATTGTTCAGTGCAGGACTGACTGGTCTGTGCCAGCCTGCTGCTGAGAGACGAGTTTCTGACCTCATGCGGTGAGAGCCTTTGTGCCCTCTGAGGACAGAAACAAAGCCTGCTCTGGGTGGAGGTGCTTCACACCTCCCCCCTGCAGGAACTGTAACACCTAGCAGTGAGCTTCAAAGGCTCAAGCTTCGTGTTACAATGCCCCAGGGCACTCCAGCTAGTGGAGATACCCGCCCCCTGGACACAGCCCCCACTTTTGGCGGCAAGTCCAGGAGAGATAATGAGAAAAACAAGGAGGAGTCACTGGCCAGTCAGGACAGCCCCTAAGGTGTCCTGAGCTGAGGTGACTCTGACTTTTAGAAATCCTCCATCGTGTAGAAGGAGGATTCCCCCAATAGGGATAGGAATGTGACCCCCTCCCCTTGGGAGGAGGCACAAAGAGGGTGTACCCACCCTCAGGGCTAGTAGCCATTGGCTACTAACCCCCCAGACCTAAACACGCCCTTAAATTTAGTATTTAAGGGCTTCCCTGAACCTAAAACTTTAGATTCCTGAAACTACAAGAAAAAGAGGACTGCTGAGCTGAAAAACCCCTGCAGAAGAAGAACAGAAGACACCAACTGCTTTGGCCCCAGTCTTACTGGCCTGTCTCCTGCCTTCCCAAGAAACCTGCTCCAGCGACGCTTTCCAAAGGACCAGCGACCTCTGAATCCTCAGAGGACTGCCCTGCTTCAAGAAAGACAAGAAAATCCCGAGGACAGTGGCACTGCTCCAAAAGAACTGCAACTTTGTTTCAAAGGAGCAGATTTAAAGACCCCTGCAACTCCCCGCAAGAAGGGTGAGACGTGCAACACTGCACCCGGCGACCCCGACTCGACTGGTGGAGAACCAACACCTCAGGGAGGACCCTCCGGCGACTCCGAGTCCGTGAGTAACCAAAGTTGTCCCCACTGAGCCCCCACAGCGACGCCTGCAGAGGGAACCCCGAGGCTCCCCCTGACCGCGACTGCCTGAACCTAAAGTCCCGACGGCTGGAAAAGACCCTGCACCCGCAGCCCCCAGCACCTGAAGGAACGGAACTTCTGTGCAGGAGTGACCCCCAGGAGGCCCTCTCCCTTGCCCAGGTTGTGGCTACCCCGAGGAGCCCCCCCCTTGCCTGCCTGCACCGCTGAAGAGACCCCTTGGTCTCCCATTGAAATCTACAGAAAACCCGACGCTTGTTTACACACTGCACCTGGCCGTCCCCGCGCTGCTGAGGGTGTACTTTTTGTGCTGACTTGTGTCCCCCCCGGTGCCCTACAAAACCCCCCTGGTCTGCCCTCCGAAGACACGGGTACTTACCTGCTGGCAGACTGGAACCGGGGCACCCCCTTCTCTCCATTGAAGCCTATGTGTTTTGGGCACCTCTTTGACCTCTGCACCTGACCGGCCCTGAGCTGCTGGTGTGGTAACTTTGGGGTTGCTCTGAACCCCCAACGGTGGCTACCTTGGACCCAAAACTGAGACCTGTAAGTGATTTACTTACCTGCTAAAAATAACAATACTTTACCTCCCCCAGGAACTGTGAAAATTGCACTGTGTCCACTTTTAAAACAGCTTGTGTTTTATGTAAAAAGTATATATGCTACTGTGATTATTCAAAGTTCCTAAAGTACTTACCTGCAATACCTTTCAAATGAGATATTACATGTAGAATTTGAACCTGTGGTTCTTAAAAATAAACTAAGAAAATATATTTTTCTATTACAAAACCTATTGGCTGGATTTGTCTCTGTGTGTGTGTTCCTCATTTATTGCCTGTGTGTATGTACAACAAATGCTTAACACTACTCCTTTGATAAGCCTACCGCTCGACCACACTACCACAAAATAGAGCATTAATATTATCTCTTTTTGCCACTATCTTACCTCTAAGGGGAACCCTTGGACTCTGTGCATGCTATTCCTTACTTTGAAATAGCACATACAGAGCCAACTTCCTACAGTTGACAAGATCTGCAATAAAACCTCTGGTTGCACCAGGACAGAAGAAGAGAAGTTGAGTATCTTCTACAATCTACGATCAAGCGTCAACGTCAGTGATACAGTCGAACAATTATAACTTGCCAATTGCATATGTATTGTTTACACCATTAACCAATGGCTTCTTAATCCATATATTAATAATTTAGACATGCTATAAATGTTCAGAGCTCGAAAAATCATAAAAAGTTTACTAGACCTGCAGGCCGAGTAACTTAAATAATCTACTCGACCTAAGTGCAATGTGCTTGACCCGTAAACAGCTCTCAAGTTGTGTGATCCTAGTCGAATAGCTTAGAGTCACCTTTTTCTTAATTCCAACATATGATTGCACCTTCAAATATGTGAGCTCGGTATTTCTGCAGTACAAAAAAAACTCTTTTGTTTTATTAATTAAGCTAAAGTTTTCTGCATGCATCCCAAGAATCTAGCCCACATACCTAGGACTTCTTTTAGTTTACTAACAACATTGCCACCAGGGCAGGAGTGTTTCTCAGTTTGTTTAAGCACTCAATTTTAATAAATATAATACTAAACCATGATGTGGTAACATATTGTCATCTACACAAAGTAACTTACAATGAAATGTCCCAAAATCTCTCCGCTAACTTGCAGCTTTACTGATAAAACTATATAATATGTATTAACAATCTGTGAAAATTGGGTTTCAGAAAACATATTCTTTGCACATCAACATGTAAAGTATTCTGATTTGTTTTCATCCGATTAAAATATTTTTTCATCACACAGAAATATAAAAAAGGGCTTTCACAACTACTGAAATATATTTTGAAATGTTTGCACAGTTGACCTAGTCATTTAAATGTTGTGTGTTAGGAAAACCCTGACACCCTAGATCCTTTTATTTTACATTCTAAGCCGCAAGTCACACAGTTCACCTTACAAAGTCCTCGAACTCTGCAGTTAGAAGGAAAATTCATTGTAAGAAAAACTGACTTTTGACCTCTGTCTGTGAACACAGAGCAAATGTGATATAAGAACAAGATTTAAAGGCATTTTTTATTGCCCTTCCACTTTAGCTCTGTGTTATGATATGCAGCTGCAAATTTGTTATTTTACATTTGCTGTAATTATGACCAGTTATAGTTGTTCGACTGGATCACTAACATTGAAGTTAGATTGTGGACCATAGTATAAGTCCTACAAATTATGTTTAAATGAAAGACTTACAAATACCAAAGTTATAGTTCTTTTTAATGTTGGTGATTTAAATGTGTTGTTGATTTAATGTAATAACCCCCAACTATAAAATAGTTGTAACCTTTGTTTCTTTTGTGAATTGCTCAATTGCTTGTGTTTTTAGAAGTTAAGTTTGTAAACTTGGGTCCCCATGTAATCAACCCATTGCATTTAATGTTATGTTAGTTTAATCTTCTGTAGAGGTTTCTTTTGGCAGAATTGGTCTACTGTCTTGTAGCCCAAATCATTTTCAGTGTTTTTTTTTTTTTTTTTTTTTTTTACAATGATTTGTAAGTATAGTAATGCGAGTATCGTCACCACGGTGATAATAACAAAGATTCTGATAGGCTGGAATATTTTTAGCCAGCCAATGCAAATGTGGTTTGTATTTTGGCTCATTTCTGTTCTGCTTTTGACCTGATCAGGTGTGAAACAGGCCTTCTGCTGCTTCTGCTTTGTTGGTGGATATTTTTTAGACATGGCTGAAGGAGGTCATCTTGCTGCTTGTGATGCAATGGAGGATGAAGAGGGGGCCATTGCTATTGAGAAGCAGGAATTGGAGCAGCAGAAACAATTCAAATAGTCAGTGGTTTGGCAATTCTTCAGTATTCCACCCGGTGAGAAGAAAGTCAACGCCCGGCAAATGGCTTTTTGTTTGTGCCAAAAAATAATCTCACATGGAATAGGACAGCAGTACTCTTTAGGGACAACAGGAATGAGAAAGGCTCTTACATTCCACCCATGTGGCTCATACAGGAAGGATCAAATAGTTGGATTTGGCTTAGCTTGATGAAGGAACTTCTGCTGGACCCAGGGATGTTGCACCTCCTGCTGTACCTTCCACTGTTGGCGTGGCCACTCAGGTATGACCACAGTCTCGTACTCCCCCCTCTCACCTTTCCACAAGCTGGCTTGTTAGTTGCAGACAACTGGCTTCAGCAGCAGCACAACATTGTAGAGCCCTGTGATTTGTTTGTCTATACTGTCAAACAGTAATTATCACATAGGAGAGTGACTTGAACATTCATCGTGAGCTTGTGTTTGTTCACCCATGTCCACCTCAAAACCTGTAGGATGCTTTTTTGTTGGAGTAGGTTTTTGGGTGCACTGGAGAGTGTGTTTTTTTTTTTTTTTTTTCTTTTATACTTGATCCCATTGACCTTTACTTTACTGAGGGTAAAAAAATCGCCCAAAAAATACAAAATAAAAAAGAAGATAAAAAAAAAATTCTTGTTAGGACTATTTTAAATTCATTATAATAAAAAGCTGGTTATTACCGCTAACTTTTAACTTACAGATACTGGTAGTAAAATATATATGCGAAGAGTAATGGAGAAGGTAAGTGGATGCTATGTCTCATGGAGTAGTTATGTATATTACATAGATACTGTTACTTTCTAAATTCCAAATGTTTTTTTTTTTTTTTTTTACGGAGAACACAGCATTACAAGACATTTAATACAGCCTTATAGTATACCGCCCATTAAAGGTCCACTCCATCGTTAAGAGCCCGAGCCAAAGGCGAGGGCCTTCTATGCTGGTATAGTCCAGCTAAGGAGGGCTATAGGTTATTAGAACATTCCGCCACCAGAGGGCAGTACGTTCTAATAAATATCACAAAGGCCTCACTGAGCCCGAGGGGATTTTAGAATCCCATCGATCACCGTGAGGCCTTTGTTCACAGCAATATCTATGACTAGAAGCATTGGAATGTTGGAGCTCTGGGCTTCTATCAGCCATTAGAAGCCCGGAGCACTGCATTGTTTTCGATTAAGCTACCAACATTCCAATATTCTAATACACTGGTTCTCAACCTGCGGTCCGGGGACGCCTGGGGGTCCGCGAAGCCTCCTCAGGGGGTCCGCGACTGCTCAGAAAATTAAATAATATTAACAGATTAGGTCCCCAGCTTTCAGTAGTGACTCAGTTGGGGGGGGGGTCCCCAGATTCCAATAATGATTCAGTGGGGGTCCCCGGGTTGCAGTAATGATAAAGTGAGTGTCCACAGAAGTCAAAAGGTTGTGAACCATTGTTCTAATATACATAAATTAACATACATAGATAATGAAACACAATTTCTTTACTTAGTGTTGTTCAGATGGTAGTAACAGGGATGTTACTAATGTATGCTATTATTTATCACCCACAAGGGTGCAGATTAGCATTATATTTTGTTCATCACATCTTACCTAAACCATTAGATTTTTTCCATAAGTCACCATCCATGCTTGGCCACATAATCATGTTTTTATTTTACATATTTTACATAGTATGTTCTTATATCTGCTCCATATTGCACAAATGTTTAGTTTTTGGCCTATAATGAAACTTTAGTAATTAGCATGAGAAGGTAACATTTTATTAAATTTTTGGGCAATCTGTGTTTAAATGTTAGCTTTGTCATCACATTCATTCCATCCTGTATTGTAGTTTAAATATGTAGTATAATGACCAGAAATAGTGTGTTCTCTATGATGGAAGATAACTCAGGTCAAGTGAAAGTACATCCAGATATGGAAATTGGAGTAGCAGTGAAATCTGTAATTACGGTATTAATTTTTGTATTATCTGGAACACTTCTTTGTACCATTAGACATTAAGGGGGTCATTATGACCTCGGCGGTGGTGGTAGAACCGCCAACAGGCTGGCATTGCGAACCGCCGTATTATGACCATAGCGCATTCGCCACAGACATACTGCTGGTACCGCCAGGCGGCAGCCTTGCAGTTGTAATCCACCAGGGCAGTGCTGCCCTGGGGATTATGAGTCCCGATCCATCAGCCTGCGGCCATGGAAAGGCTGGCGGTAAGGGGGACTCGGGGTGCCCCTAGTGGCCCCTGCTCTGCCCATGCACTTGGCAAGGGCAGTGCAGGGGCCCCAGGCAAATCCCCATTTTGCATTTCACTGCCCGAATTATGGGCAGTGAAATGCGCTATGGGTGCTTCTGCACCCGCTGCACGTCAACATTGCCGCTGGCTCGCTTACGAGCCGGCTTCAATGCTGTTGTGACTTTTTTTGCAGGGCCAGCGGGCGGAAACACAGTTTCCGTCCTCTGGCCCAGTGGAAAGGTCCTAATCGGGTGCCACACATACCGCCAGCACTGGCAGTATTGTGGCGCCAGTGGCATCGGCGGTCTTTTACAAAGACCGCTGATGTCATAATGACCCCCTAATACTTCTTCACCATAGTTAAAGCGTTGAGGCAACTTTATATCCACATTTTGAACAAACGTTAGAGTGCGCAGCTTGATATATAATTTTTTTAAAGTATATTGATTTACAATCATGAATAGGAAGGTATATCAATTTTTCAATTTCCGTGACTGTTAAGAAAGCATTCATGTTCTCAATGGTAGTTTACAATGAAAAGATCTGGATGGGAGAAACTCTAATTATGCTAATATTTCAAGTATAGCCATACAGAATGCCTGGGCATCCTGTTACTCCTTTATTGAGAAACAAACAGTTCCTGCAGAAACATCCACTATATCCCTTGACACTACTTGTAGACTGGCACAATTGTTTGTTGAACTGAATTAGCGAGTACATATTACTTAGTCTTACAAAGAGACTTATCTGCATTGTCCAGAAGTAAATCTTTCACTGAATCTAAATATAAAAGTAAATTAACAATCACATTAATGTAGCAGTTAATACCATTTGTATTAGTGAACTGAAAGCTGAAATATCAAGGTTGTGTTTGTTCTTCTTTTTTTATCACAGTTTAACGTTTTCCAAAGCCTCAATAGTTTTGAAGCTTTCTTTTGTTTTCATACGTATTTTAGGTTACACACCACTGGATGTTTACCAAGAGAATGAGTATATATAACGGTCTTACATTTTTATATTCGCATACACAGGAAGGGTTGGGATTGATTTTTGTGTCATCAACAGCGGTAATTTATAGTCATTGTAATGTTTTTGCACAGAATTAAGCAACATATCCTATACCCTCTTTAAAAACTGTTGAGCCCATGTTAATTAATGCATAATCCAAGCTTAAGCCTTGAGATTCATGTATTGTAATAGCATAAGCTAAATATAAAAGGAATTGCTCTCTTCAAACGTGTCTTTCATTAATGTAATCTTACAATTGCTCTTGCAATGTTTTTGGGTTCCTTAACATTGTCAAATTTGACAATAGCAAATTTAATTTAATCATTACTTTTGTATTGTATAATCTTTAATATATGTCCCTTCGCTCCATTTACAAGGCCTTGTTCTACTTCCAAATTGTGTTGTAAAATAACACAGCTATTTTTGCAGAGAAATATGTTGTTTTCTAATCCAGCTGTTCGTGACACAGATTTCTCCAAGTTCAATAATTTTGTGGATACCGTTTTTATCATAGTAATATTTGCTCCATGAGTTTCAAAAAAATCTTTGTAAGGTAAATGTATATATATTTTTTTCATTTGGAGCATTTTCATATTTAAATCATTACACTCTCAATTGCCTGTAGGGGGAATGCTGGGCATAACATTAGTGTACCATTCTTTTAAAATCTAATAAAAATGAAATAATAAAACAAATTCCCATTAAATAAATGTCAGGAATAAAGTGCAATAATCTGAGTGAGTTAGCGTTGACTCCCGACTGTGTCAGTCCAGTTAAACTTGCTAGATATATTAGCAAGACAGAAACCTAAACACCAAAGCCGTTTAGATGGTGTGCTTGTATGATAGTTGTATTTCTCCACAATTTGACAATAATGGAAGCTGCAATGTACCTATAGACTGTATGGCATACTAATTCAGTTTGCAGCAATTGGAGGTTCAACAAAGCAGATCTGCACTGTCTTATATTTAGGGTTCTAAGCAGCAGAACAAGTACAGATTTTCTAGGTGCACTGTATAGGCCACAGAAAAAGAATAAGTGCAACTGTGACTGGGCTGAGTTTGAGTAACGCGGACAGGTTGCAAGATCGTTATCGCAGTGAGCTGTAAGGTGGAATCTTACCAGATAAAATCGCTGTGCACTAGGAATAGTGAGCAGATAAGGTTCTATACAACTGGTCGTCATCAACGTGCTTTATGCCCTCACCAGCCACTTACCACTCTCCCACTTCCTCTCTTTCTCTCGCTATGGGGATCAATAATTATTTTTTGACAGATGGGTAATGATGTCTGGATGTGTTCTGGGAGTTGTCAAAAATTTCTTATTGAGTAGAGTTGGGCCTTCACAAACTGCAGCCACTGAATGATACAAGCCTTATCAAGATTCAAACGATCATTAATCACAGCTTTGGTGAGTGCTCCTTTGGGTCTGCACCAAGTAGACAGCCATAGCATGGTCAGGGCTAGCTTGACAGTGTTTCTCAAATGATTTAACCCTAGTTCATCATGGCGTATGGAGGCCGGAACACACTCGGATAATCGAAGTATTTGGCATAGGTAACTGTTTTAAGCAGACTATAAAAGTGCTGGGTCAGAGGATCCCCTGCCATGTATGTGGCTACCTAGATGCATCTGGCCTTATATATATTAAGTATAGCCTCCAGAGCGGAGGATCTTGCAAACTTGAAAATAGACACCTTATTTTGATTGAATTGTGTACACCTAACCTTAAGATATTTCAAGTCACATTTATTATCAAAAGGTAACCCTAGATACAGAAAGGTGTTTACCATTTGTATGTTGGCACCTTGAATCTAGAGGGTTCTCACCTTAACCTTGGTTCGACCACAGACTATGGTGAATGACTTCACTATGTTTGTAGCCCCAAAGAGTCAATGAACTCTACAAACCCATCCAACAGTCTCTGCAGGCCGATCCTTGTTCTAGACTTCAATACGCATTCATCTGCCCACATGAGTACTGGAATACCTCTTAACCCTGCCCTCAGTGGATCAGCCACTATCCCCAGTAAATGCTTTTCCAGGTTATTGATGTAAAGACTGAACAGAAATGGTGCAAGTCCACAGCCTTGCTGTACTCCCATCCTGATGTTAATGGGAGGAGTACATTCACCATCGAGCCATACTTAACACAGCCTACTACTTCCTCATGCAGTTGGCATAAAACATGTACTACACTTGCCTCCACTCCGAAATCCAGATTTTTTTAAACCAGAATCTGCCTCTGTCAGTGTTGTAAGAAGCTAAGCTGAGGTCCATGAAGGCAAGGTATAGACACCTGCCCTTAACCCGTACATACTTGCTATGTATGGGATGAAGATTCAGGTGCTGGTCAATAGTTCCCAGGTCTTGCCTCTGTAAATTAGTGCCAAAACACCATAGTTTGTGGCGCCATGTAGTAGTTGGACTCTCACTTCTAGGTGAGACTGGTGGTTTAGGGGAGACAGCACTTTTGTTTGTAAGCGACTAAGCCACTCCTACAACAAGTCACAACTGTCTGTCCAACCTTCCAGGCTCACAAGCAGTACCTCACCAATACTCAGAAAGCAAAGGTGATTTTTGGCACCGTTATGCATGGACCTTAGATAAAATCTCTCATGGAAGTCATAGTATAGCGGAAGCTATCCTTTTCCCACGTTAGCAACAAGTCTCAGTCACACACAGACAATGAAGGAGATGCTGGAGAGTTTTCAATATATTTATTGAGAAGACGACAATCTGCAATAAAATGCATGTGCTGCAATGATTAGGATAATAAACATTAACAGAAGCATAATTATGAAGATGAGTTGTGAATACAAAAACTCACTCCACCTTACAATAAACATGAGATATAAAGTTCCTAGCAAAGAGAACCTAATCTCTGACCTAATGAGAGGTAAGCATGATAAACCTAATCTGCCAGTACCATGTTGAGATGTGCCCTCCAACCTCCGTTACCTTGTAATGAGACCTCTAGCGCAGGCTCTGCGGTAACACAAAGGCTGAGTTCTGCAACAAGGTGACATGCAGTGTAGGTGGCATCTGGAAGGAATCCCTCTAATGACCTTCGTCCGTGTGAGATGTATTTATACAGATCATGTAGGACCCCTCACGCAGGTATGTTCTTAAACAACCGATAAGGAGGCAGACTTGTAGCGCAATTATATAAACAATCCCCAACAAGTGTACATTATGTTCCTATCAAACATAAGTGAGAAAAGGACATGATGATAATACCTATGTACATCACTGATCATGATGCTGATAATGACGCCTTCTCAGAGTGGCACTGAAAATCAAAACATCTTTATAAACAAAGACAGCCATCTTAATAGAAATAATAAAATAAACGGACTAAAACAGAACAAGCTAAGTAGGTTATAAGTCACTAGGTGACGGGGGCACAGGCCTGCAAGCCAGAAGGCTAAGCTAAACTACTGAGTCCCAATAAGAACTAAAATGGATTCACCGCACCCTCCCCATTGCCGAAACAAGAATGCTAATTGCTATCGAGAGTGAATGAGTCCAAGGCTAAAATGCTCTGAGCTAAAAGCTCTAAAATCTAATTAAAAACTAAGCTAAAACATACAAAGAGGTAAAATGTCACCCATGACAAGCTTAGCAGGCCATTTGCAAGCCGAATTAATGAGATAATTTGTTGTTATATTAAAATTTTTGAATAAGGCCAATGGTCGAATCATTAAAAAATAATCAGGGTCTTGAAGAATGTCTCCGAAGTCATCAAATGAGTGCATATAGAAAGGACTCCACAGTGTCTGCTTGATCACAGGATTGGCAGACAGATCTATAGAACAGAAGTGTGCAGATGTCACAGGATCACCCATGTAGTCAGCACCATCCATAGTGCCAGATGTCGTAGGAGCCAAATAGTTCATAAGCTGTGGCTCATAAGTGGCCTTGCAAATCAACCTCTGTCTCATGGGGCACGACCGTGAATGAACCCTCATCAGTAACATCAGCAATTCCTTGTCCACAGGAGGCACTGGCTAAACAGCAAGACACACTGAAGGTAGAAACTCGAAGAGTCGCCAGATGCAATGAAAGACTGGTTACACAAATCACAGGACTGGACGGAATGACACTGACCAATCATGCTCCAATTCTTCCAGCAATGGCGCACCAAACAAGTGTACCATGCGATCACGACACAGCTGGGCTGGTGGTAGTAGCTCCATTACTTCCGCCAATCAGTGCCAAGCTCACAGGAAATCCACCAAACACACTTGAAAAGAGTGAATGGATAGCTGAAGGAATGACTCCGAAGACGGTCTTTAAGGTGGAAACAAATCCAGACCCAACAGCCTTAAAGAAGTGTGCAATCCCTGCAGTGCTCGAGACATTGACAGTTTTGCAGACCAGCTCTTCAAAGTGCTTGGGGAAATAGGTATTTAATAGGGATTCTATCTTCGCTGATGATCTTGCTATCTGGAGAGCATACGTCTCCTTGGCCAATGTCAACGCCACTTTTTTGGAATAGAAGTGCCTTTAGTATGATCAGCATGTCAAAATTTACATTAGTACAATCAATGTGAGGCCACATTTCAGCTTTGGTTTTAAAAAAATGCTTACTGGATCCGCCATGAATCACTGCAAAAATTCCACCAGAGCTAAGGGGTCAGGGTGTCTTTACCCTGGCTCCTTTTATTTATTTTTTAACAAAAAAAAATTCTGGGACTCTGCTGCTGAGTCCCAAGATGGCTAACAACACTTCCTTGTTGAAATGTTGTCAGCCAATCAGATCTCAGCACGAGATCGGGAAGGGTTGCGAATCCTTCGCGTCCCTAGATATACAAATTTGTTTTTTCCTTAATTTTTCAAAAACTTCTGAATGGAATTACACCAAACAAACACTATTTTGGGACCAGGACCTACCTTTCTGCTAAATTTGGTGTAATTGTGTCCAGTAGTTTTGGCGCTATTGCTGTTCAAAATCGTTAACAAGAAATGAATGGGGAAAACGTGTTTTAGACCTCACGGCTTCCCCTAGACGGATCACCCCGAAACTTTCCATACAGCACGTTTTTTTGACAGTTTCGTGAAGATTCTACAAGTAGCACCAAAGATATGGCAAAAATAAATAATGCTTTTTGTAGATAAACTAGGTCCTAACTATAACTTCGTAGTGGCAACTCTCACTTGGTTATATATCGGATGTATGTGCACACACACCCACACAAACACACACACACGTCATTATGGAATGTAGCAAAGTCAACAGCTTACAGAGAATTCTTTGGCATTTTCATTATTTCAGGCCTTGTCTTTTCAAACATCTCTGTTTTCAAAGGCCAACTGCCTGGCTGCTCAGCAGATTTAATTGCAGGCACCTGATATTAGTTGAATACCAGTTTTGTCCCAGTGGCCCTCATGTGAGCTGCAAAGTGCATAGTTATGTAGCCTGACTGAAAACCTCATTAAAAGTAATCTGTGTGGAGTCGAGGTGATTAGACCCAGTTAGAATTGTACACATTCAGTTGAGGTTTATATTTGAACATGCAGAATGACTAATCCTCTGTGTGGAAAGCCTTTAAGAATTTAGGTAGTTTGTTTTGCTTCATTGTTAGTAGGGTTTGTGGCCCTACGGCCAGAGCTACCAACCTTCGTACTAGGAAACCAGGTTTGAGTCTCTTCGTCCGGCTCAACGTTCTGTTATTTTTAGGAAATGGTTTAATCTCACTGTGCCTAAAATGTGACTGTATGTAATCTTAACTGGTGCTCATGTAAAGCGATTCAATACATTTGGGTCGAGTTCAGCTAAATAAGGCTACAAAGCTGCAAAAAAAGTGAATGTTGCAAAAGGTCTGTGTCATGCTTGATGCACAATTCATGTTGTAAGTTTTTCCTACCATTAGACACTAAAGCTCTATATATTATGTTCGGACCATTTAAGGAGCATTACTATATTCCTTTACAATGTCAAAAGGAACAAAGTGTTTGAATAGACTTATTTATTTGTGTTCATTATGTGCCTCGGCAGATTTCATTGTGAGTTTTATGCTAATTAAAAAGAGTGTTTCGAGACTCCAATTTTGTTCTCGGTGCTGTTTACATAAAAGAAAATATGCATTATTCTACCACCCTTATATCTCATCATTTGGTCTTAAAGCCTCTGCATTATTAATTTCATTGGCACTCACAGAGCCTGTTGGTAAATCTATTTATTTATATTATACCACGCACATCATTTTTAATTTTAAAATGCATGTGACATGTTGCGTACTGTATGCAAATCATTTTGAGAGCTATGTTGTACAGCTTTGGTGAACATATCGTTTGAATGTATGTGTGCGCCAGTAATTTCTTCTTTCATTGGTGCCTCTTTTGTGCTTCACATTTTCGTCATGTTTTGATGGACTTCACTGATGTCTTTCAAAGTTGTGGCTTCTTCAATAAAAGTCATCATTACACTGTTCTGAGAGGTTGTTCAACAGTTTGGATAGTTTAATTTCTTGTTCAGTGTGGCAGTGGGTCTGCAACTGCTGCTTCACATCCAATCCATGCCAGTTCCTCCAGTACACGTAAGGTGTTTTGCTTCACTCCCTCTAAGTTTCGATTTGGACCTTCTAAATAAAAAAGCGGACCCTACACATTTTTTTTCTTTCTTTCCTTTACCATCTCTTTTTCTCTCCATTCTCTTGTCACCACCAGAATCTGTATACTTCTCCTCCTTCTCAAGTCTCTTCTGTGTGCATGTAGGGGAGTGATTTTTACTATAAAATGTTTTTTCATGTCAGTGTTAGTCCTGGAAAGAACCATACGCCCAGACAGTATGTCTAAATGGTGGTTTCGTTCTGTGAGTCCTGTCTGAGCACAGCATAATCTTCTTTTTTTTTTTTGTAGTAGTAGTAGGTGTTACAAAAATCCTTATAAAGTATCAAACAGTTCATCACTAATTTTATCATTAGAGTAGTTAATGAAGAAGGCCATTAGCCATAAAACTACACACATGCGTATAAATACAGACCTGTACCTTCTATTTCCTTAGAGCAGTGGGTCCCAAGCTGTGAGCCGTCAAAACTAGCCAGGGGTGCCGCGCGCGAAGCACAGAGTTTAGGAACCACTGGTTAGTAGCACAGTAGCTTTCGTAGCGAACAGGGGCCAACAATCCTTTTACTCTGCAAGCGGCTACAATGAAATTCTGCCAGGGTTCTCATTTTGTCTCCACTGCTCTACACGGAGCTAATGTCCACGACTTGCATTGAACAGGAGGCTGTGATGCAAGACTGCTGGGGAGGCGAGCGTGGATTATGGCCGCTGCTACAGAGTGCCAGAGTGGTGCCTCCAGCCACCATGAGAAAAGCCTGGGGTTGCTTACTACCAAGTTTGACACCCTAGTGCAGAAAGCTGAGGGCAGAGTGCTGAATCTTAAAGCGGTCTACGCTGCTTCTCTACACACTAGAGAAGTGCTCTATATGTGCAGGGGTCGAAGAACGCTGCCTTCCCCAGTTGTATTTGTTTGGGGGTGGGTTGCAGTCCTAAGGAGCTGATTTTTTTTTTTTGCCTTTGGCACGGCTAGGAGAAGGTGGCAAGGAATGAAACACCTGGAAATTGCGGGTTCTTATCTCTTGCTGTTAGACCATGGTAAATGACAATTTCAATCTTTTGTGGATCTGCCCCTTTGCTGTCTCTGCGAGGTGCTCTTACTTGTCAAACTGTTGAGGCCCAGAGTAGGGGGAAGACCGATGTTTTTGTGGGGTGCCCATGGGAGCTATGTTCACAAAAATGTAGGCAGCTTCATGGAGGCGAGATGCCAAGGGTGTCCCGCAGCATGCCCTCAACCAAATGTCAATGGAAAGGACCAGGAATAAAATAAATCACCAACACTCCAGGAAAAAAAAATAAGCAACTTATCTATAAAAAAAATTGTGCAGTGCCTACCACTCAGTTCTGGGCACACACAAGCATGCCACCCTCTGAGCCCCTAAAGTAAGGAAGAGGTCCCAGGAAATAGGTTGGGAATAATTAACGTAGGAGCAGAAAATATTTTGAATTATTCATAATGCATTATTCACCTTTGTCAAAAGTTTCCAGTGTTAAAACATTTTACATGATGATGGGAACTGCTCCAAGGATTGAGTGAGAAAGGTAGTAGCAGATTGTGTATCTATCAGCACAATAAGCCATTCTTATTTTCCAAAAAACTGCTGGGTTTAGAGATCAAGTTACAGCGGGAGTTCTACAGAGACGATTTGTTCGGAAATGTTCCATCATACTGTACATTCACAAGCACATTAGACAGGTTTTGTTTTAAAACCTTAAGTTTAAGGATTTAGAAGGGATAACAAAACACCTGCAGGCTACTAGTGCTAATGCAATTGATGCTGCTGGGGTCTATCAGAGGTCCTTGGACCTGGGCTGTTGCAGGCACAAGCTGGAATATTTTGCAACTTAAATCACAATGAAAATGTGCACTTTTTAAAGACAGTTTGTGTGCAACTGCAGCACTGCACGTGCATTTTGGGAATGCATGCATGAAATTGCCCTGCTCCTTGAAAGTCTGGAGGCAGGCTACTCATCTGTTCGCCCTCTTATCTGGTCACTGGAAGTAACACACCCAGTCTACTTACGCAGGGGAGAGCAGATAGAAGATTCATAGGCAGAATAGACAAGGTGTATCCTCAGTGACATGGAGAGTGATTGTCCACATATGAGGCTTGAATGCTGAGACACACACATGCGAGCACACACAAGAGACGTGAGGGCATCGACAGGATACAAGAACACACAGGAGGCATAAGGACACAGGAGGCACGAGGAAACAAACAGGAGGCAACAACACATAGGCAGGAGGCATGAGGGCACAGAAGAGATACAAGAACACATAGGCCGGAGGCATGAGGGCACAGACAGGAGGCTTGAGTGAACATACAGGAGGCAAGGACACACCGACAGGAGGCAAAGAGACCGTAGACAAGAACACAGACCGGGGCAAGCACACATACACATGAGGGCACAGACAAGATGCAAGAACACACAGACAGGAGGCATGGGGACACAGGCATCAATAACTCACAGACAGTAGGCACGGAGAAACAGACATGGGGCAAGAACACACAGACCGGGGGCAACCACAAACATACGGCTTCACCACAATCATTTTCAGAGACAGAAACTGAAGTACTCCCAAGGCCTGGATTACATCCCCCACCTGCCAAACAAAAGTAATATAATTGGGAGCTGCGCCCAACGGCCAACAGATCAAGGGATCCAGGGGTCAGAAAAGTTTGGGAACCACTGCCTTAGAGGTTCGTTGTGTTTTAAATTAAGGCTCCAGTTTAATTCCTGAGGACAGAAGAGGAGACATGCCAGAAAAAGTGGTCTATGCACAGCTAGAGAGAAGACCAGGGAAGTGAAGGGTATGTGGTTGTAAACACCTGCATAGTACAACAAGCTAGTGTCAATAACCACAAATGATATCGGAATATGAACTTGTAAAGCAGAGTTTGTGAACCCAGAGGGGCAGGTCCAAGAAGATGGTGTAGGGAAAATATGAAATTTCTAACAGAGGGCAATAATGAAGACCGGCTGAATGAAGCATATAGAAGGTTGAAGGTAGCTCCAGTATTAATGGATATGAAAGCCTCTCTGGTGTCCATACCAAGAACTGTGTATAGGAATCCGTATATGGACCCCACATTTGAAAATAAACAATTGGTCCTGCTTTCTATAAATTATGTGTTCATATGAGGCCATGTGGAAGATTTCAGACAACCATTCAGCATATTCTAAATGTAGATTGTTTAAAGGTACCATGTTTTCTAAGGCCTGTCTTCTGGAACATGTAAAATATGGGGATATTTTTCGCTCTCCGTTGTCTCACGATGCTGATTTTCATAGCTCACGTAAGGTGGCCAACCATCTGTTCTAGTGCCAGGGGGAACCCGCTCAGGGTCACTGGTACCTTGCATAATAGAGAGCTTTTCAGAAAGTGTAAGCCAGGCTTTTCCAACGAGCTTGTCAGCTACTGGTACCTCTCCAACTATGTGAGAATAGCTGTCTTGTATTCAGTCCAAACTACTAAATTAGAAGTTTTCGCTTGGCTAAAGCCATCATACAGCATTGGAAACCAATTATTGATATTCTTACCCTGGTGGCAGTGGCATTACAGCTATGACTGTTAGGTATTACCCATGTCGATGCATTTCAAATTGACAAAAACATTTTTGCACTACTGCTGGCAACCTTGTACTGAAGTGATCACTACAGCTAATCTTGCATAAGTTGGCAACTAATTTAATTTTGTCTGATGTGGTCACTATTAACAACACTAACATTAGCTCGGAATGATTTCCTTTGAACATAAGTAGCTCTTAATACCCAAAAGTTTGGAGACACCTGTTCTAAGCACAGGCCTCTTTGCGACCGTTTTTGACTCGAAATAGTGGGTTAAATCGGGACAGGACTATAGGTTGTGCATCAGGTCACAGATTGGAGCAGAAGGCATCCTGTAATAACCCTGCTTTCCTCAGTTTGGATGGAAATCGGCTCAAATTATGCAACACATTGAAGTAAGTAAACTGGAGCCTGCCGTCTGGATATTCGTGTGACATCTATTAATTCGTCTCATTTAATTTCATTAACTTTATTCGGTTTGTAGTTACAAAACATAGAAGCATATGCAGCACAAATAAAATAGAAACTATAAAAATATTTTAATAATTAGAGGGAAGAGAACCCTAATTCATAATTTAAAGTTTACAAATACTTCGAATATTTCCTTTAATAAATCGATTGATTGATAAAATAAACTATAGAATTGTAAATATAAGGCAGATTTCATCAACTAAAATTCATTTTCAGAAGAAGGGGTTTTAGAAAGTGCTTTCTTGGAATCACATAAAATTTACAGAAAATGCTAAGTTGATTGTTTTGCTCTCCCATCACTTGGATAATTTGGTCCTCCCTTGTTTGATTTGCTTATCTTTGGATATGCGACTATGTGCTGCACAAGACTAACCTAAAAAGTGACAGCATATACTGATGATTTGCAGTAACTATTAAAAGAGTAATACAGTGGATTGCCGCAACTATGGTGGAGAGATATATAACATAACTGTAGGTTTTTGAGCCTCTAAGGCGGTTCTCTGCTCCTCTCTGATACTGTCAAGCAAAAGCTTTAAATCCCTTTTTGAAAAGTGTAATATGGACTCAGGATTTTCAGAATCTAGCCACAGGATTTCCAGTACAAGACCTCTACAAACACAATTTAAACTTAACAGGTTTTGAGAATACTTTTGACAGCAATATATTGTATCTATAGGTGTCCATCCACTACTCTGCAAAAAACATTTTCACAGGGCAAAGCGTGCCCTACCAGATGCTTAACATGCTCCTGTGTACTGCATTGCATACGTATACTAATCTCCTATGCAGACGGATAGAACAAAGCATAGGGGCAAACATAAGGGCACTAGTTCCTTCTTAAGAACTGGCTCTCCAGTCGCTGGTGGAACACCTCACTCTTTAAGTCTGAGTTTGGTGAGTCCACCTCCCAAACATTTCCACTTGTGGTGCCCCTCATTCCGTGACAGTACATAGAGACCCTTGGTAGTACTAGAAATGGGTCAGAGAGAAGGAGAAAACAGTGATGGCCCTCACCTTCAGATGGCGAGCTAACTCCACAAGGTGCGGTACTTTCAAAGCAAATTAAACTTCAAACATCTTTGAAAGAGAAAAATGTAAAAAACATAGATATCTAAATAAACATACAATTAAGCATTTCATATCGATTGTTTTGTATTTATTCATATATCTATGGCTATAGAGCATGTACCAATCTCTTTCGTGTTATTGTATTATTCACCTGACATTTAGCAATTGTCTCATCTCTTAAAAATCTGATTTTGTTTTTATTTCATAAGGAAATATTTGAAAATCTAACTTTATGAACGTTTTTTTCAGAATCTGCATTATATCTTGCAGGTGTTTCCTCACACAGTACAGAAGCAAACGTTGTTGTCTCTTCAATGAAACCTGCAATGACTGTTGCCCCATCAGTAAATTCTGGTTCTGTGGGTCCTTCTACGGAGCCAGATAAGCCTGCACTGCCAGAAGGTAAATATACACATATTCTGAATGTAGATTGTTTAAAGGTACCGTGTTTTCTAAGGCCTGTCTTCTGGAACATGTAAAATATGGGGCTATAACATCTAAAGTACAAAGAGTTATACAAAAAAAGGTGTTCAGCGCAACTAAATAAACACTCAGATATGTTCACTGCAAAGTGCCTTGTGCAACTCGCAGCTGCACTTACAAATCCAGGAGGAGTCCACCGCATGTGATGAGTCCACCGCATGTGATGAAAGAGGGTCTGTGTATTCACCATTCACACAAATCATATTTTCTTTGCTGGGCCTCACAGACACAAGATCAGCACAGCTACTTGTGTAACCTCTGAACAAGCATGCATGTCCGAGAATACCTGCTTGGGAAAACTGCACATAAGCTCTCTGGCATTGCCAAGAATTGTGCTTGCAGTAATTCTGAAGTTACATAATGGTCCCTGAGCAGAGAAGATATGTTTGGCGGAGTGGGGACTGCAGAGTCATTGGATCTGTTTTCTGATTGTCCAGTGTGATTGTGGATGAGCTTTTAGCTCCATAGGAAAACATTTCACATGATTAGAAGCTGCAGTGACTAGAATGCATCAATTGTGCAGACTATTTCTTCAGTGGCAGTGGGTATACTTAACACTCCAGGGGAAAGCCACTGTACCTCGTTTGGTCATTTGCACGAGACTGGCCTGGGGGAGAGGGGGATGCTTGATTACTTCTTTTCTCTCCGTTCTTACCAAACAGGTAGGTCCTAGGACCTTTTCTGTTTTCCATTTCTAACATTTCTTGCAAATATCACCGGTGCATAGTACAATGAACTATCTCTTCCATTTTGCCAGGTCTCTTGATGCCCTTTTCTGGTCCCAGGGCTTACTGTTTGTTTTTTTAACTTATGCCAGCGATAAACATTTGATTCTCCATCTAGTCACACTTATCCCACAGTTTCACCTTCTGGCAATATCTTTTGGATATCAGAGACTGGATGAGGTACATCTGGGTGAAGCTTAGCATCAACAGATGTGAAGTGTTGGTGACAGATGGCAGCACAAACCTTTGGAAGCCCACACATTAGTCTTTCTGTGCTTCGTCCTGGCCCCACCCTTTGGTTCCATTAAGTCTTCATGTCACAATCGACCATAGTAGGCATATTGATCAGATGTGTGACCATGTATCCACTGTCTTCAAACACCTATTGTTTGGAGACATTCCAATGGCTATGCCTCTTTTTGACTTTTGAATGATGCTGCTCAGCAGTGTCCGCCCTTATTGACCTTTGCTAAACTGCTTTATTGTAATACTTTGGGGAATGAACAAATACCTTTTACCAATATCTTCATAGCCAAGCTGAAAAGCTGATAACCTCTCTTTTCTATTGTACAGCATTTCTCATTGCGAGGAAGCTTTGTTTGCTCCCTATTCAGTCCAGGATCTCTTTATTTTGATAACCAAACTTTATTGATTTTATTGTAAGACACATCATGAAAAATATGTGGCAAACAGACACTGGAAGTTCTGCCAGGCAGTGGCAGTAGAATAGTTAAAAAGAAAGGAAAAAGTAATATGCTAAGGCACAAGTATATTGTAGTGAGACCACCACCTCCCACAGATTTTTCCTTATTTATGGGGGCAACCCCATACCTGGGACATCCGCTCCTCCAGTTTATCGCACCAATCCATCGACGCCCTTCCTTTGGTCTGACATGGGGCCTGTGTGGTTTTCCAATGTTTTGCAATATCTCTGTTACCCGTGGGGACCCCAGTACCCACTTCTATGCGTTCCCCTCTGATGCCACCTACATCGTCCAGGATACGTAGTAGTGTAAGGCTTGTGGTGCAGTGAATCGGACGTTCTATGATCTCTCTCTGACAGCGTGAAAAAATATTTTAGTCCAGTAGCGTGCAATGACGGGACATTCCCAGACCATGTGGAAGAAACTGTATTCTTTGTCTGTGCATCTAGGGCAGGTGTCCCTCAAGAGAATTCCTGTTTGACCCCGGGAGGGGGGGGAAGTGTAGGCTATACAGAGGTATTTCAGTGCAGTGAGGCAGAAGTGGGCGGGGATTCCCTGGTCCATCTTTGCAGTCTGCAAGTTTCTCTTAATCAGGGGCCTACCCAACCCTCTCAACGCTCCCGTAGGGGCCCAGAGTGGTCTGGTGCATTGCCTATAAGGGATCTGTACAGGGTTGAGATAGCTTTGCAGCCCAATGGTCGGAAAGTGACTTTGGGTTCTAGGGGCTTCTATTCTGGTGGGTTAGTCAGTGCTGGTCGGTCTATTGTTAGGACATGGCTGAAGTGTAGATATTTATAAAATTGGGACTTGTGGAGCATTAAGTCTTCCTTCAGCTCTGTGAAGGATTTCATCTGTAAGCCAGCCCATATGTGGCCTGTTTGGAGATGCCAGTGAGGTTCCCACGGTTGATGACTTCCAGTCGGACTGTGTGCATAAGACGTGCTGTGCCACAGGGCATCTCCCACATGGGTCTATGGTCCCATTGGATCAGCTGCTCTCCAACACAAGAGCGGCGCCCTTGTCACCTCCGAGAGTGATCTTGTAAGGTGGGCTCCCTTAAATACTGCATCTCGTGCTGCTCCTCTATGTGTTGGCGTCCAAGTAGAGAGACTTCAAATCAGAAGGCGGGGTCCTCGTGAACTCCCAATATCAATTTTTGTTTTGTATTTTGACCTGGAATGCCTAGTAATAGAGATACGAGTCTGCAATGCCCATCCCTTCATTATCTGTGGAGTGTATGCATTTGTGAAAGGCATTCTGGGGGTTTTGTTCTTCCAAAGAAATGCTTGTATCTTTGCTGCACATAGTTTAAACCAAGTATTTGGGATTTGGGGGACATTTTGCAATATGTAGAGAGGCCTGGGTAGGATCATCATTTTAAAAAGGGCTACTCACCCTAGGGCGTATTTTGTGCAGCATGAGTCATTAAGGGATGGGGGGGTTGATGCTTCAGGTCAGCCCCGGCTTCAGGGCAATATGGATGCCCAGATTTTGGAATCTCAGGCAGCATAAGTAGTAGTATATCATCCGCATATAGTGCTACAACATACTCTTGTTCTATGTACCTCCATAACTGGTGAGTGCATCCCTTGTAGACCTATAAGCGGTGGTTCTCAACCTTCCCCCCAGTTCACACTAGCATAGGAGGGGATTTCAGTGTGGTGTCAATCTTCATAGCCATCATGCCAGCAGAATCTCAGAATTGCTCATTGCACTGAATCCATAGCGTAACCCAACCGCTAAGGCGAATAGTAGCAATGGTAAAGTGGGCGTCGTTGGGGAATGTGGACAAGCAGATGCCGTTGACTTTCACCTGAGCTTGAGGTTGGGCATAGAGTATTTTGACAAAAGAGAGAAAGCATGGACCAAATCCCACCCAGGATCCTGGAAGAGGATCGACGAGTCCAGGGAGTCAAAAGCATTTCATAGTCAATGAGGAGAAAGTGAGGCGGGGTTGGGGAATGTGAGGTGGAGAATTAGTGCTGCATGCACACTGAGAATACAGTGGTAAGTGCTGTGGTAGCGTAGACTTTCAGCTCTGTATTGATCTGTGAGATTGAGCGGTTGGAGGAGCAGTCCTCTAGAGGTTTCCCTGCCTAGTGGACAACAACCAGTGTGGGTAAATATAGGTTCGATGGCATATGTTGCTGCAGATACACATGTTTGGCACAGTCCGCTGCCTGGTGTTGGGCTCGGAGTATTACAAGTTGTTTTTCTTCGAAGAAGTCTTTTTGGTCACGGGACCGAAGGACTCCTCCCTCTTTGGCTCCATTGCGCATGGGCGTCGACTCCATCTTAGATTGTTTTTTTCCGCTGTCGGGTTCGGACGTATTCCTTTTCGCTCCGTGTTTCGGTTCGGAAAGTTAGTCAGAATCTCGGAAGAAAGCGTCGGTATTGTTCCGTTCGGTATCGGGATAGTTAGGTACATCGACACCGATCATCGGAAGACTTTGGGGCAGTTTCGATCCCCCATCGGGGCCTGGTCGGCCCGACCGCGTGCGACATCGAAGCCGATGGAACGGACCCCGTTTCGTTTCTGCCCAAAATGTCACAGTAAGTATCCTTATACAGATCAGCACTTGGTCTGTAACTTGTGCTTGTCCCCCGAGCACAAGGAGGATACCTGTGAAGCCTGTCGAGCCTTCCGGTCCAGAAAAACACTCCGGGACCGAAGAGCCAGGCGTCACCAAATGGCGTCCACGTCGACAAAACAACGTTTCGACGACGAAGAGGAAACATTCTCGGTTCCGGAATCAGAATCCGGAGACTCCGACGTCGAACAACAGCAACAAACTGTGAGTAAGACGTCGAAAAGTAAATCCATCGACAAACCGAAAGCCCAGGGGACGCCACTGCCAACAGGCCATGGCTCGACCCATAAATCAGGCGACCCGTCGAAGGGGCCGAAAAAGGGCACGCCCATAGCGAAGACACCCGACTCCGGTCGAGGGACCGCCATGGAGCAACCTCGGAGCCGAGAAAGCGGCTCCGAGAGACAAAAACAAGATACCGGCACCGAAAAACATCGGCACCGAGAATCCATGCCGAAAGGAACAAAAATTCTGTCGGTGCCGAAACCGAAAAAAGATTCTCTCTCGGCGCCGAAAAATACCACACCTTCATCCTACTCAGAGGAACAAGGACTAAGTGGCCAAATGCACAAATTTGGACAAGAGCTCCAAAGTGTAGAATCGGACTACACACAAAAGAGACTGTGCATCCAGCAAGATACAGGGAAGATATCAACCCTTCCCCCAATCATGAGGAAAAGAAGGATCGGACTTCCAAAGGATGACACACAACCACAAGCCAAAGTGGTTAAAAAAGTCACGCCTCCGCCCTCTCCTCCACAGGCATCGCCGGCACAAACACCGCCACAAATGCACTCACCAGCGCAAACTACCATAAGTCATGACGATCAGGATCAAGACGCTTGGGACCTGTATGACACCCCAGTGCCGGACAATGATCCCGAGTCATACCCCACAAAGCCGTCACCGCCAGAGGACAGTACCTCATACTCGCAACTGGTGGCTAGGGCTGCAGACTTCCACAATGTCCAACTGCATTCCGATCCTATAGAGGATGATTTCTTATTTAACACCCTCTCGGCTACACATAGCCAATATCAATGTCTCCCAATGCTACCAGGGATGTTACGGCACGCGAAACAAATTTTTGAGGAGCCCGTAAAATCAAGAGCCATCACCCCAAGGGTGGATAAGAAATACAAACCACCACCCACAGACCCAGTGTTTATTACTTCGCAGTTACCACCCGACTCTGTGGTAGTAGGGGCAGCTCGCAAAAGAGCAAATTCACATACATCTGGCGACGCCCCACCTCCGGACAAAGAAAGCCGAAAATTTGACGCGGCAGGGAAAAGAGTGGCGTCACAGGCAGCCAACCAGTGGCGCATCGCAAATTCACAAGCGCTGCTGGCCAGATATGACCGCGCACACTGGGACGAGATGCAACTTCTCGTAGACCATCTTCCCCAGGAATACCAAAAAAGGGCGCAGCAAATAGTGGAAGAGGGACAAACGATCTCAAACAATCAAATCCGCTCTTCACTAGACGCAGCCGATACTGCAGCAAGAACAGTCAACACTGCTGTCACCATAAGGAGACACGCTTGGCTACGCACTTCAGGCTTCAAACCTGAAATCCAGCAGGCTGTCCTTAATATGCCCTTCAACGAGAAACAACTGTTTGGCTCAGAAGTGGATACAGCCATTGAAAAACTTAAAAAGGACACAGACACGGCCAAAGCCATGGGCGCACTCTACTCCCCGCAGAGCAGAGGCTCTTTCAGAAAAACACCATTTAGAGGGGGGTTTCGTGGCCAACCCACAGACACCACCAGCCAACAATCAAGAACCACACCATATCAGGGTTCCTTCCGAAGGGGTGGTTTCAGGGGATATCGGGGGGGTCAATTCCCAAGGAGTAGGGGAAGATTCCAGACTCCAAAAACACCTCCACCTAAACAGTGACTTTCAAGTCACGCAACCCCTTCACTCAACACCAGTGGGGGGAAGACTAAGCCAATTCTACCAATCTTGGCAACAGATTACAACAGACAATTGGGTATTAGCAATAATCCAACATGGCTATTGCATAGAATTCCACAACTTCCCACCAAACATCCCCCCCAAAACACGCAAAATGTCACAACATCATTTAGAACTTTTAGGACTAGAAGTTCAAGCACTACTGCAAAAGGATGCAATAGAATTAGTACCAGTACAACAAAAAAACACAGGAGTTTACTCCCTGTACTTTCTAATCCCAAAAAGAGACGAAACATTGAGACCAATATTAGATCTCAGGACACTAAATACCTACATCATATCGGACCATTTTCACATGGTCACACTACAAGACATCATTCCACTGCTCAAACAGCAAGATTACATGACCACATTAGACCTAAAGGATGCGTACTTTCATATACCAATACACCCTTCTCACAGAAAGTACCTACGGTTCGTATTCAAAGGAATACATTACCAATTCAAGGTGTTGCCATTCGGAATAACAACTGCACCAAGAGTGTTCACAAAATGTCTAGCAGTAGTAGCAGCACACATCAGGAGACAACAGATACATGTGTTCCCTTACCTAGACGACTGGCTAATCAAAACCAACACAGTAAAAAAATGCGCAAACGACACCACCTTTGTCATACAAACCCTTCACAAACTGGGGTTTTCCATCAACTACACAAAATCACACCTAGAACCGTGTCAAACACAACAATATCTAGGAGCAACCATCAACACATCAAAAGGAATTGCCACTCCAAGTCCACAAAGAGTGCAGGCATTCCACAAGCTAATAAGTGCTATGTTTCCAAACCAAAAGATACAAGCAAAATTTGCGCTAAAACTTCTAGGCATGATGTCATCATGCATAGCCATTGTCCCAAACGCAAGACTACACATGCGACCCTTACAACAGTGTCTAGCATCACAATGGTCACAGGCACAGGGTCAACTTCAAAATCTGGTGTTGGTAGACCGGCAAACATACCTCTCGCTTCTATGGTGGAACAGCAAAAATTTAAACAAAGGGCGGACATTTCAGGACCCAGTGCCTCAATACGTTATAACAACAGATGCTTCCATGACAGGGTGGGGAGCACACCTCAATCACCACAGCATTCAAGGACAATGGGATATACACGAAACAAAACTTCATATCAATTACCTAGAACTGTTGGCAGTATTTCTAGCGTTAAAAGCCTTCCAACTCATAATAACACACAAATACATTCTTGTCAAAACAGACAACATGACAACAATGTATTATCTAAACAAACAAGGAGGAACACACTCAACACAATTGTGCCTCCTAACACAAAAAATTTGGCAGTGGGCGATTCACAACAACATTCGCCTAATAGCACAATTTATTCCAGGAATACAAAACCAACTAGCAGACAACCTTTCGCGAGACCACCAACAAGTCCACGAATGGGAAATTCACCCCCAAGTTCTGAACAAGTACTTTCAAATTTGGGGAACACCCCAGATAGATTTGTTCGCAACAAGAGAAAACTCAAAATGCCAAAACTTCGCATCCAGGTACCCACACCGCGAATCACAAGGCAATGCTCTATGGATGAATTGGTCAGGGATATTTGCGTACGCTTTTCCCCCTCTCCCTCTCCTTCCATATTTAGTAAACAAGTTGAGTCAAAACCAACTCAAACTCATACTGATAGCACCCACATGGGCAAGACAACCTTGCTATACAACTCTACTAGACCTTTCACTAGTACCGCATGTCAAACTACCCAACAGGCCAGATCTGTTAACACAACACAAACAACAGATCAGACATCCAAACCCAGCATCATTGAATCTGGCAATTTGGCTCCTGAAATCCTAGAATTCGGACACTTGGACCTCACACAAGAATGCATGGAGGTCATAAAACAAGCTAGGAAACCTTCCACTAGACACTGCTATGCATCTAAGTGGAAAAGATTTGTTTACTACTGCCATGCCAATCAAATACAACCAGTACATGCCTCTACTAAAGACATAGTAGGATACTTACTACATTTGCAAAAAGCAAATCTCGCTTTTTCATCTATAAAAATACACCTCGCAGCTATATCTGCTTACCTACAAACTACTCATTCATCGTCTCTATTTAGAATACCAGTTATTAAAGCATTCATGGAAGGGCTAAAAAGAATTATACCACCAAGAACACCACCAGTTCCTTCATGGAACCTTAACATCGTCTTAACAAGACTCATGGGTCCCCCTTTCGAACCCATGCATTCCTGTGAAATGCAATATCTAACCTGGAAGGTCGCATTTCTCATTGCAATCACATCCCTCAGAAGAGTAAGTGAAATACAGGCATTTACCATACAAGAACCATTTATTCAAATACACAACAATAAAATAGTTCTAAGAACAAATCCAAAATTTCTGCCAAAAGTAATCTCACCATTCCATTTAAATCAAACAGTAGAATTGCCAGTGTTCTTCCCACAACCAAATTCTGTGGCTGAAAGGGCACTACATACATTAGACATCAAAAGAGCACTAATGTATTACATTGACAGAACAAAGCTAATCAGGAAAACAAAACAACTGTTCATAGCTTTTCGAAAACCACACATAGGAAATCCAATCTCTAAACAAGGCATTGCTAGATGGATAGTCAGATGCATTCAAACATGCTATCTTAAAGCCAAAAGAGAATTGCCTATTACACCAAAGGCACACTCAACCAGAAAGAAAGGTGCTACAATGGCCTTTCTAGGAAACATTCCTATGAGCGAAATATGTAAGGCTGCAACCTGGTCTACGCCTCATACGTTTACTAAACACTACTGTGTAGACGTACTAAATGCACAACAAGCTACAGTGGGCCAAGCTGTACTAAGAACATTATTCCAAACTACTTCAACTCCTACAGGCTAAACCACCGCTTTTAGGGGAGGTAACTGCTTTATAGTCTATGCCAAACATGTGTATCTGCAGCAACATATGCCATCGAACTGAAAATGTCACTTACCCAGTGTACATCTGTTCGTGGCATTAGTCGCTGCAGATTCACATGTACCCTCCCACCTCCCCGGGAAGCCTGTAGCCGTTTAGAAGTAGATCATAAACCTTAAACATCTGAACATTTGTAAATAATTATTAGAAACTCTTATCATACATACATATTCACTCCATTGCATGGGCACTATTTATACCAAACAACTCCATCCTCACCCTCTGCGGGGAAAACAATCTAAGATGGAGTCGACGCCCATGCGCAATGGAGCCAAAGAGGGAGGAGTCCTTCGGTCCCGTGACCAAAAAGACTTCTTCGAAGAAAAACAACTTGTAATACTCCGAGCCCAACACCAGGCAGCGGACTGTGCCAAACATGTGAATCTGCAGCGACTAATGCCACGAACAGATGTACACTGGGTAAGTGACATTTTCATTCGGGAGGTAATCGGCCCAGCATCGTTGTACAGATTGAGGAGGTGAGGGACGAGCATGGTTTTACACTTAAGAGTAGCATTTAGCCAGGAAGTTATACGGCCCTGGCATCTTGCCTGGTTGCATATCCTTGATGGCTGAGGTGATTTTCTCTAGGGAAGGGGGTTAATCAATTGATACTGTGTCTTTTTAAAAAAAAAAAATATATATTTTTATAAAGTTTCTAACAACGTCAAACGTGGCCATCGAAAACATCTTTAGACATATTACAACTTATTTTCAAATGAGGTTACAGAGTATCAGCAACAGCATTGCCTCATATCACTATTAATCACTGCAGCACGTAGACAAACCCTGGTCCCATGCATTAATACAAAATACATGACACATCCCACAAGAAATCTTTCATGTACCATCTAACAATGTTTATTGTAAGTATGTGCCACAGATCCATACCATCATTTACAAATTTGGGGAATAACCAGTTGCCTACGTTATCAAAGGCTCCTCACATGGCCAATATAGGGGAGGGGACAGAACTTGGTGAAACTTTCAAACTATAATGTGTGCCAGTTAAGTGCGGTCCAGGGCTAAAGGGGTTACTACGGCATAGCCTCCCCCCACCCCCGGGACCTCGTCCCAGGTGGGTGGGGAGGCCAGGGAAGGAATGGGGGGGGAAGAGAGAGAGAGCGACCGGTAAGCACCCAAATATCAGTAGCTTCTGAGTCCCGCCCTCTAGGGGTTGTCAAACACTCTCATTGGGCATTTTAACTGTCCAACCTAACAAGGAACCTTGATAGTACCGGCACATCTGGCCCCTGGGTGACATAATAAATAACATTATTCAGGCCGCGGTTCTGTAGTGTAGGGCATTGCGCCAGGCTGTGTGTTATATATCTTTGTGTTACTCTGTTAACCTGGGTGATCGCGCAGGGCTGGTGTCTCCTCCCTCTCGTGGTGTTATTTTATCATTTAACTTTATAATGTAAGTGTCCCAAATTGTCAGGTTGTCCACCTCCACCCCTGAACTGTTTGTCCTGGTGCAATGCCGTGACCTCTGCTACAGCCCAGTGGGATACCTCTCACAGCCAGCTCACCACACTAGGGGGTTACGCTTCTTTCCAGGATATGGCAATAAGTCGCCTAAACGATACAAGTGCAAGATCCACAAATCTTAGGTAGTGCTTAGTTCGTGCGGTTCTCTTAGTTATTCCCAGGAGACAGAGAAAAGGGGGTCCAGTGGCAGGCACACATCTATGATATCCGACAAATGCCGCACCACTTGCCTCCACATAGCGTGCAACACTGGGCTTTCCCATGTCGTATGCATAAAGGTTGCATCCTTATGACCGTACCTTGGACAGGAGGGAGAGGCCCCCAGGAACATACCATGTAGACGATGGGGCGTTAAATGGGTTTGATGAACATAATTGAATTGGGTATTTCAATCTAGCATTTCTGGAAATATAGTGCACCCTTTCTAATGCCATCCTCCATTGTTGTCTAGTCAGATCAGTGCCCAGGCAAGTGTCCCATCTGTTTTTTTTTCCGGGCCTGTATTGCATCCTGCATCTCCCTTAGTGCTATATTGAGATTGGAGATCGCCCTCCTGTCTGAGACCTGTGTTAGAATATAATGCATCCCCTGATGTGTTGTGGGTTCTGTAGGGTCAAGCCGCCACATGTTCCTCAACACTGCCTGTAGTGCTGCATAGGCAAGGAACTGTCCCAAGTCCAAACCATAAGTGTCTTTCAAATTTGAAAAGGTATGCAGCTGGCCTTCAGCATAGCGGTCACCCATGTGAGTGAGTCCACCCTCCCTCCAGGGATTGCAATTATATATGTGAGCAAGAGCTCTCAACTTTGGTACATCCCGCACCTGGAGTTTAGGTGAGTAGGGGAGCAAACCATGGTGTGGCATGATATACTTTATCCAAACCTGTTTCACTGCCCGCATCAATAAACCCAATTCTCTATTGGGAGCATCCCTTGTGAAAAGCCAACCCAAAATTCCTTCCTCCCCTAACATTTCTTGCGTCAAATTTCCTTCTGTTGTCTGATCCCCGGTTAACCAAGGCATCAACCATTGAAGCTGGACTGCTTCTTAATATCTTACTATATCTGGCACCGCCATACAACCCTTGGTCAGAGGAAGTTGGAGTGTCTGCAGAGATACCCTCCTACGACCCAGGTCCCATATGATTGCTGTAATCAAAATGCGCACAGTTTTAAACCAGGATTTCCCCAGTTGAATCGGCAATGCCCGGAACAAATAAAGTAATCTGGGAAGGACCAGCATTTTGACAAGGGCCGTTCTATCTATTGGCGAGAGGGAGAGGCGGATCCAAAAGGCCATGGACTGTCTAGTGTTGGACAGGGCCCTGCCATAGTTACCTTCTATCAGATCCATCTCAGAGTGATAAACATTGATGCCCAAATAGCAGAAAGTCCCGGCGGCTCACACCGGTCGGTCTTTGGCCTGCAGTAGGTCTGCCATATCACTAGTCTTACGTTGTGGGAAGGCACAGGATTTAGTCCAGTTCACCCTCAAGCCCGCCACCCTCTCAAAGTGGTCTAATATACTAAATAACTCATGAAGCGCTTCAGCTACGTTCCTTATATAAATTAAAACATCATCGGCGTATAAGGAGGTGACGTGCCATTGTCTGCCTGTCCAAATACCCCAGTCGACCTCCTTCATTCGCAATTGCGCAGCTAGTGGTTCCATGGCTAGCGTGAAAAGCACTGGTGAAAGAGAGCAGCCTTGTCGCATCCCTCTTTGGATAGAGAAGGCACGAGATATCTGACCGCCAGTGCGAACCCTTACTCAACGGACAGTGTATAGTAATTGTATCCATTTTATGAAACTAGGGCCAAGTCCGAAGCGCTTCAGGACCTGTATCAGATATTTCCAACCCAGCGTGTTGAATGCCTCTTCAAAGTCCAGGGATACAGCCACTGAGTGGCCTGAATCCTTGGAGGCTGCATTCATTATGTGCCATAGTTCCTAGTGTTGTGAAATGTGGCTCTACGAGGCACAACGCCACACTTATAAGGGTGAATTAAGGACAAAATCACCAGGAGAAGTCTGTTAGCCAGGGTTTTACTTAGTATTTTGTAGTCAATGTTTAACATAGAAAGAGGCCGGTATGAGCCTACTTCAAGCGGGTCTTTACCCGATTTGGGCAATACTATTATAAGTGCATCACAAGGCGACGTTGGGAGGTTCCCTTGTTGATAAGATGCATTATACAAGTCCAATAATCTAGATGTGGGTGTGTCTTTGTAAGTCGAATAAAATTCAGTGGGAAACCCATGCATTTCGGGGGCTTTCCCTTTAGCTATCTGTTGTTTTACTAACTGTAAGTCTTCTGTTTGCAGCGGGAGTTTTAAATCCTGACGCTGCTGCTGGGACAGGGTAGGTAGTGGTAACGCCTGCAGATATGATTGAAGATGGGAAAACGTTGGGGCAGAAGGTGCCGAGTACAGTGTTTCGTAATATTGTGTGAAAGTTTCATTTATTGCTTCCTGGGGTTTCACCACCTCCCCCCTATTGTTGCGAATTGCTCCTATGACCGTTTTGGAAGTTTCAGAGCGTAGTAGCCACGATAGTATGCACCCCGGTCTATCCTTCTCCCTATGTTGTTGGGCCAGATGAGCTTTATAATCCACATTACTTAGTCACCTCAGGTTCTCTCGATTGATACTGTGTCTTCTTCTGGCAGAGTAGCGATGGGGAGGTAATTGATGAGAGGTTCAGTGGATTCACTTTGGGAGTTGTATCGTTGTGCGCATAGTAGGAGGCAAATGTGGCTGTGAATGTAAACGGATGTCCCCACCCCAGGCTTTGAGTCCTCAGGATCATTCTGGTTACTGCATCTTGTGTTGCGAGTCAGTGAAACAGCTCTCCAGTGTTATCACCCCATTCTTATACCTGTGCTTGTGAGGCAATCCTGCAGGTCTTGGCTTTCTCTAGGCAGAGTTGGTGTAGTGAAGTTCTATGTGCCACAAGAAGACGTTTCATATGCTTGTCATGCAGCCTTTGGTATTGGCGCTCAACAGTCTCGAATTCCATTTTCTTATGAAGCCTGGCTTTAGATTGCCCGCTTATGTAGGCCTTTGTGTTACCCTATGGGGTCTTCATGGCTCTCCAGAGGGTCCCAGGTGCATCTACCCTGCCTTGGTTAAGCTCAAAGTATGTATTTGATCTGTATAGTAATCATTGGAAATATTGATGGTCTGTTGGGTGCCAGGCATTTAGCCACCATATGGGTTTTGGGCCCCCTTCTGTCAGCCCCAAACTTATGAATGGGGTATCGTCTGAGATCCCTGTCGGGAGGGTGCCTGTCACAGTCTGTCGTAGTTGCCTTGTCCGTGTGTGGCATAAAGAAGTAGTCCATCCTGGACGAGCATCCATGGGACATTGAGACATATATAGCCGAGTTCCCTGGGGTGCTACGTCCTCCAGCTAGTGCAGAGGCCAAAGCAGCTGGCCCACTCTGCTAGTGGGAAGGGCCTGTGAGGCGGTGCAGCTCTGGCTCCTTTGGAATCCATCTGGTGGTCCAACACCACATTGGCGTCATCTCCTATTACAAAGTGACCAGGGGGAAGGTTGAGAATCACCGCTTGAAGGTCTGCAAGGGATACACTTGCCATTTGTGGAGGTACATAGACGAGAGGATGTTGTAATGGATGCCGTCCATGAGACCCCCACCTCCCAGCACCACCTTTATAAATCTGCCTGCGGTGTCCGTAGAGGAGTGAGGAATCGAGAGAGGGAACCATCGGTAAAGGAAAATCGCAGTTCCTTGCGAGCGATTTGTATGGCCAGCATGGAATATCTTGCAATGACCAGCATGGGCAAGGACTGTGCAGTGTGTGCCAAGGAGGTGTGTCTCCTGGAGGAGCAAGACCATTGGTGAGTGGAGTTTCATGAATTGGAAGACCACACTCTAGGAAAATGCCACTCTTGGCATGGTTACCCCCCTCCCACTTTTTGCCTAGTGTTGATGCCAACTTTGATTGAAAGTGTGCTGGTACCCTGCTAACCAGGCCCAAGCACCAGTGTTCTTTCCCTAAAACTGTACCTTTGTTCCCACAATTGGCACAGCCCTGGCACACAGTTAAGTCCCTTGTAAAAGGTACTCATGGTACCAACGGCCCTGTGGCCAGGGAAGGTCTCTAAGGGTAGCAGCATGTATTATGCCACCCTGGGGATCCCTCACTCAGCACATGCACACTGCCTTGCAGCTTGTGTGTGCTGGTGGGGAGAAAAAGGCTAAGTCAACAAGGCACTCCTCTCAGGGTGCCATGCCTACAAGCCACTACCGGTGACATAGGTAACTCACCCCTCTAGCAGGCCTTACAGCCCGAAGGCAGGGTGTACTATACCACAGGCGAGGGCATAGACACTGTAGGGGCATATTGCTCATGCAGCTAAGTCCATTCTTAGACATTGTACGTGCAGTGTAGCCATATTAAATATATGGTTTGGGAGTTTGTCATTGCAAACTCCACAGCACCTTAATGCTTCACTGAATACTGGGAAGTTTGGTGTCAAACATCTCAGCACAATAAGAACACACTAGGATTTATTATCGTAGAGATGCCCCCTGTATGTTAGCCCAGCTGCTAGCATAAGACTGACCGGTCTGTGCCAGCCTTCCACTTTCAGATGAGTTTCTGACCACATGGGGTGAGTGCCTTTGTGCACTCTGTGGTCAGAAACAAAGCCTGTCCTGGGTGGAGGTGCTTCACACCTGCCCCTGCAGGAACTGTAACACCTGGCAGTGGGCCTCAAAGGCTCAAGCCTCGGATTACAGTGCCCCCAGGGCACTCCAGCTAGTGGAGATGCCTGCCCCCCGGACACAGCCTCACTGTTGGCGGCAAGTCCAGAGGGAAAATTAGGAAAAACAAGGAGTAATCACCCCCTCAGTCAGGACCACCCCTAAGGTGTCCAGAGCTGAAGTGACCCCGTCCTTGAGAAATCCTCCATCTTGCTTTGGAGGATTAGGACCAATAGGGATAGGAATGTGCCCCCCTTCCCAAAGGGAGTGGGTACAAGGAGGGTGTAGCCACCCTCAGGGACAGTAACCACTGGCTACTTCCCCCTAACCCCAGCCACGGCCCTACATTTAGAATTTAAGCCCCCCCCCCCCCTGAACCCAGCTCACCATATTCCTGACAACCTCACAAGAAGGACTGCTGAGCTGAAAACCCCACAGAGGAGAGAAGGAGACAACAGCTGACTCGGCCCCAGCCCTACTGGCCCGTCTCCTGCTTCAAAAAGCTGCAAAAGAAGAGTGATCCATTCTACAGGTTGAGCGACCCTTGAGGACCAAGAAACTCCCGTGGACAGCAGTTCTGTCCAACATGAAGGAAGAAGCAAGTGCTTCCAAAGGACTCCCACCTCACTCCAGAAGCGTGAGTCCTAAACCACTCTGCACCCGATGCCCACGGCCCCTGTCCAGGTGGCCCAACTAGCATGAGAGGATCCCCAGGCAATTCTGACCGAGTGTCCACCCTGGGCTGACCTCTCCACCCCTCCACGAGGACGCCTGCAGAGGGAATCCCGAGGACCCCTCTGACCGTGACTGCCCGGGACGAAGATATCCGACACCTGGAGAAGCACTGCACCTGCAGCCCCCAGACTCAAGAGAAACTGACCACCGGTGCAGCTACGACCAGCAGGCGGCCCTCCACCCTATACAGTCTGTGGCTTGCCCGAGAGGCCCCCCTTTGTCCTGCCTGCAGCGCCTAAGTGACCCTCAAAGTCCCCCCATAGAGCTCCATTGGAAACCCAACGCCCTGGTTGCACTCTGCACCCAGCCGCCTCTGTGCTGCTGAGGTTGTGGGATTGGTGCCAACTTGGGGACCCTCCAGTGCTCCTCTAAACCTCCCCATGTCTGCCCTCTGACAGCGCGGTTACTTACCTGCAAGCAGACCGGAACCGGAGTACCCCCTGTATCCATAGCGGCCCACATTATTTTGGCTCTTGTTTGACCCCTGCACCTAACCGGCCCGTGTTGCTGGTGCTGGGTGCTTGGGGTTATCTTGACCCCCCAACAGTGGGCTACCTATGCCCCAGAGACTCAACCTGTAAGTTTGTTGCTTACCTCCGAAACAATACTTTACTTACTTCCCTCAGGAACTGTTGAAAATGGCACTGTCCACTTTTAAAATAGCTTTTTGCCATTTTTAAGAAAACTGTATGTATTGTTGATTTGATTCAAAGCCTGAACTTGCCTATACAAGTACCTTACATTTTATATACTTACCTGCAAACTGAATCTTGTGGTTCTAGAATTAAATTAATGAAATATATTTTTCTTTATAAAAACCTGTTTGTCTGGAGTTAAGTCATTGAGTGTGTGTTTCTATTGCTTATGTGTGTACAACAAATGCTTAACACTACCCTCTGATAAGCCTAACTGCTCGACCACACTACCACAGATAGAGCATTAGTATTATCTATTATTGCCTCTGTCAAGCCTCTGGGGAACTCCTGGACTCTGTACACACTATATCTCATTTTGATATAGTATATATACAGAGCCCACTTCTGACACACACCCTTTCAGTCATTCAGACCATTAATTGTACTGGTCACTATAATGTACATGGCCATATGAGGTGTTGGGAAGTTGTGTATCCAAATGGCATATCAGGAACAGCTCCCACGGTCTGCCTGTAGTATCCTCTATATGGCCGGGCCGGGTTTTAAGAGATTTGTTTGCATGTTGTTGCAGGTGTACAGATGTGTGAGATGGGTGAACAGTAACTTAGAAAACAAATACCTTGAACTCATAAAACCAAAACAATCCAAGGTACTCCCAATTGCTCCCCCATACCACACTTCTACCCTAAAAGTATCTGTCTCCCCAACAAAGTCTAGCAACTTGGTTAAGAAATCAACAGTACAGGGGCAGGCTATGCCCAGCATCTCCACGTATAGTAGGTTACAATGTTGCTGGTGAGAAACTGGATTGAGAAGCTCACAATGATTGCCATCAGTAACAAGTAAGGGCAATGAAAGGCAGTTCTCGGCGTTATCAAGCAAGATGTGGACCAGAGGCAAGGTTGGAAGCATGGACCTGGGTATGGTGGAGTAGGTTTACCACTCACACTTCTGTTTCTCTAGTTCCTCCATCTTCTGCCTCCCAAGTATCCGGGGCGTGATACCCAGGCATGCGTTTCATGGAGTAGCTGTTTCACTGTTCCTTTGTAGGCAGGTAGTGTTCTGTATTAGGGCAGTGTTCTGAGAGTGGCGTCGGAGGGCCCTCTCTTCCATTGGCAACTTCCATACTGTTTCGGGAGTGTTGCAAGAGGAGCAGGTGTTGTGGAGTACCTTTAGATGTGCCAGGAAGAGGAGCACTCAAGGATGAAGCAAGGGGATAGTTTTCCAACTGGAAACTATTCAAGATGCAGGACTTGAGGAATTTCTCCAGGGACGAGCGTTCCGCACCCTCTGGAATCCCTACAAATTGCAGGTTGTTCCGTCGTGCTCTGTTTTTGCCATTCTTCACTCATTCTTCCAGAGGTTTGACAGGAGGAAAGGTGGGAGCCATTGCCTGAAACTCGCCGGATGTATCCTCCAGGGTCTGCAGTAGGTCACACAAGTGACCCGCTTTCAGAGCAGATCCCCAGGTGTTTGCGAGCAACCAAGCCTGTCACATGGTCTGAGGTATAGGGGTGTTCTGCTGTGCTGGTGTACAATGCGCAGGGGGCCTGCCACTGTATTGTTGGACATAGGATAGCCTCATGTGTATGCACTTCTCCTTGGGGGAAGGCAGGGCAGCTCAGGACCCAGCAGTAGTGGGGGTGGTATTTCTGATAATAGGAGGCTATCAGCTTAAGGGTCATGGAGTTGTCCACCCCAGGCAAAGGTGGATGTCTTGAAGTCCAGACAGTGGATGCTTTGTCCCCAGTTGCAAGTTCAGGCCATGGATTCTCTTCAGGGAGGCCCACAGGGTTAGTAGGCCAAAGTTGGGCGCCATGGAGCTCCAGGAGCCGCAACGTGTCCTCCCATCTTTCTCTCTGGGCTGGGATCTCTCAGTCTCAATGAGGCAGGCGTTCAGTTGGAGAGGGGTAGGATGTTGCCAGCCCTGTGGGAAGGCAGGCTGGAAGTCTCTGCAGCCCCTGACATCACGGGTGCCAGAGAATGTGTCCTTGCCTTTGCCACTGGCCAAAGGCCTCAGTCATTCACCATGCAGTTCTGGGGCTGCGGCATGGTGGAGTCTGCCCTCAGAGCTTCAGCATCGTTGGGCCTCCGGATGCCCATGCTCCAGCGATTGCTGCTTTCTGTATGCTACTAGGCCTGTGGGCTCCACTAAAGATATCACATTGTGGGCCTTGCAAGCACCATCTTGGCTTCCCCACAGGTCATGAGGGCTTATTTGGTGCCCTTGTCCTTTAACGCAGTTCTGTATACCTAATGACGTATTTAATTTGTGTATGGAATCTTTACACGTTGCACTTTCAATGTCGAGTGGGCATCAGTGTGTTATGTAAACAACAGAAGGATGAATTACTGTCCTCCGGTCAAGGCTTCATTAATATTCAGTGATAATGGGATTTATAGTGGGGAAATATCCATGGACCCAGTAGAAATATCATCACCCCCTATACTTTATTTAATAAATTATGAAGGCCTTTACTTCATAGGAAGTGACTTCAGTTTGGTGATTAAACTTAGGTTAAATGTATGTGCAACGTGATGGATTTGTTAGGACGGTGATGCAAACAATATTACTTGCCTTCTGTAATTTACTGTGGCAGCACTCAGAAAGCTCTGATGAGCTAAATAAGAGCTATGCAATACATATATCATAAGCACGCAACTGTTATTTTGTGGCAGGAAGGGTTAAATTATGCAGCAGCTTTGAGTGAATTATGCAGCAAGTAAAGGCAACTTATGGAGTGCAATGCAGCACAAGTTGTGGTAGTATTTTTCATTTTTACCCTTGGTACCACTGCTTGGGTATTGGTTGCATCTCATTGGTACCAATATTACACTCACATATAGCCATAGGCAACAGAAAGGTGACCAGTCAACCTTTGCAAAGGTCAGTACACTGTGCGGCACCACGTCACTGCATTTTTAGTAACTTTTGAACCGTCAGAGCTAGAAACATTTTGTTGTTAAAATCTGCAGGTTATGCAGCACATGATTGATTATGTAGCAAATGCTGCAAATCTATAATCATGCAAAAAATGCTGCAGCTGGACATGCGCATAATTCCAGTGCCCCTGGTCATGAATGCCATAAATAAGGCAAATTGTGCTGCAGCCATATTAATTTTTGAATCAGAGATGGCTAATTAAATATCAGTGATGGATTGAAAATTGTGTGACGATGTTTTCCAGATCTGGGAGCAAAATATAAAAATTAATTGTCAAACTTATCAGTAATATTTGCATAGAATGAGATGCAAGGAAGGCAGGGTTGATTGCGGCTTATGTGCTTGCACAATAAAAACGGAATTGAATATTGGTAAATATTGTGACTAAGTAAAGGAATTTAAGTTGAGATATTAGAAATGATATAGATGTGTAAATTAAAGTGAAACAGCCAAACATGGGTCTCATGCTCACCGTGTCACTGGAACTAAGCTGAACCTGGCTAATGAGCCCATAACTAGGGTGAAACTGGTCCTGGGTTACCTGTGTTACATTCGTGGAGGATCTGGCTTGGTGGTTCGGGCTGGACAGTTCTCATGAGGTGCAGGGTCAAGACCAATTTGCATGTAGCTTGGCCCAAACTGAGGTGGCATGGTGAGCAAAAGAACAATGGGTTGATATGCTAACCAGAGCGTTTGCCAGGGGATCACAAATTGCAAGCATTCCTCCCATCACCTTTTGTGTGTTTCATACTACCGACCTGTATTATTTTTTTTTTTTAATACTTTCATCAATATTGATAAAAGAAACCCAAGGAAAATTAACCTACAAGAATTTCACCAGGTAGGGATATATCAGAACAGTTCCCCCTTAGAAATAAACTTCTTGATATGGCTGAACTAGAACACATACCAATGATCGGTATAGCAAAGTCCTTCAATGGAGTGCGCTGATATAATCATTTGTTTTCGGAGCTATTGCTTGATACGTGGTTCAGGCACTGTATTTCAAACTACAGCCCAATATATATTTGAATTAACCACAAATTAATTGTTATTGTCAGGTTTTCCTAAGTTCATTTGTGCAGAAGGATCTCTCAGTGTTGGAAAGTGTTTGCCACTGACCTAATACAAAACATAAATATTTGAATAATGACTTTCCAGGCAAAATATCTTGCCCACCACCTTTGTGGACATTGTTTGGCAATTTATATTTATCTCTTTAGAAGTAGACACCTCAGAATAGTAATTTCTGTAGGGAGAGAAAGGAAATTGTCTCAAATACTTCATATCACCTCTTCATCCAGAGGAAGAAGATATTGCTTCCTTCTTTAAGGTAGGTGGGTAAACACTCAATACCTCCATTGAGGTTCTTGTTAAATTCGTCCATACCTAAATTACAGTGATGTTTATTCTTTAGAGGCTGTTTAGAACCATATAGGGGGTAGCTTACAGCAGTATTTAAATCTGAAAATGTAATCTCAAATTGTAATTAAAATAACATTAAAAAAATCCTCTGTCGTCAATAAACCTTTGTAAAGTATTGATTCTGCATCGACCTTCGTGCTGCTGATGCCTAACTAAACTACAACATCAAGCTTGCTATTTCTGTCTGCACTGGGTAAGAGAGGTAATGGATGATCTTTGGAGTGTGTGATTTCTCAGGCTCTTTTGATATATGGTATGTGATTGGGTTGCTTATCTTTCAGTCTGTCTGATGACTTGTGTTTGTGCTTTACATTTCGCAGGCATGCAGTATGGTGAATATGTTAATAATCACGCTAGCTCTGCACTAACTCCCTTGTCATCAAGTACAGATGATGAGGATGAGGAAGATGATGAGGAGGAGGATGAGGAGGAAGCAGGTCTGCTTTGCTTTACACTATTTTTTACACTGTGCCATCCCTGTTTTGCTGAACCTTAGGTTTAATTCCCCTTTCAACTTAAACATTGTGAATCTTTGTAAATGCTAGATTTCTTTTTAAAGCAGTCAGACTGTTTAACCATGTATTTCATCAAATTGTATATACTGTATTCTTTTTATTCTTTGCAGTGGAGGTTGTAAATTACCCCCTTTACCTCATCACAAAGTCAGGTTGAAATCTACAAGTGTTTTTTGCCACCTTCCTGTCATGTAAGGGCATTCATTGTGTTGGTAATCAGAGCAGTGGGCTAAAGGGGAGCGTGACCACAGTTTTTGTGTGACGTGTGACAGCTTCCACGAGGGCCTGTGACAATATCTGACTCTGAATGAGCCTGATGGCAGTAAGAAATAATTGGTTCCCATTTGGTAGCTTTTCTGCCAGCAAGGCTATCTGTGCCGAAACTGATCATACAGAGGAGTTAAGCCGAAACTGACCATAGAGAGGAGTTAAGAAATAAACAATTTAAGGGTTCAAAAAAGGCCTGCTGTGCAAACCCCTTTTGAGGTTTGGGATTGAAACCGCAGACGGGTGTTGTGTGATGTACAAAACACTTTTTGCAAGTCGTGAAAATCTTTCTGACTAGTAAAACTAGTTATACAACCCACGCAGAATCACAAGCAGGGATGTCAGATTGGCGGGCCTCCTGATTATGCGTCACAGTCACCTGAATCCGTGGTTTGTGACTGCATTGTGGTTGCAAAACTTTGATAAGTTACTAGCACTCCAGTTGTGTGGTACCAGTTACTCACAGGGGACATCTTCCCTGTGGGAAACTTCTCTTCTGTAGGGTGGCCCAAGAGCCTACTGCATGCTCACCCAAGTGTCCTCATAACAGATTTTCTTTTTTTTTTTTTAAAAGACATCAGCACCTACCACTTTAAAAGACTCAGGCTGCTTTACTAAAGTTTTCCTTTTGAAAACGTGAATGAATTCATGGAGGTCTGCTGCCCCTGGAATGCTACAATCCTTGTATTAGCAGCCAAACACAGAAGTTCACAAATATTGAGCTGCGTATATGGCATTCGTTAAGCAGGTCTTTTTGAGACCATCTGTGAATGGGCATTTTCTGATGTGGCTTATAGGTAAGTATAAAATAATTCTTCAGAGTAAAAGTGGGCCACAAATATGCTAGATTAATGTAGAGTTTGAATTCAAATCACTGTGAGCCAGCTTGAAAACACAGGATGCAGCATTGATGCTCCAGATCAAAGAATTTAATTTGTTGGTTCCAACGTATCTGGGTGTTTGTCTGTTCCCTGGCTCTGGCTAGGTGATATTAAGTGCAGGCTGAACAACAAAATAGTGGGCTGGTTGAGATATCGTGGGTGTTTTCACTTCTTTGGATGTGATTATGTTCTCTTCAAGGTCGAATTTTCACCTGTTTGCCTCTAAGGCACGTAAAAAATGGTAGTAACTGACGTCGACGAGGGCTTCTTATTGCCTAGATGACGTCATACGGCGTCGCGTGGAGTCGGGCTATTGTGACGTCATCGTCGATGTTCAGAGCTAGAAGAAATTTCCGTCGAAGCTGGCGCGAGGGGAGAATTCTTTAGGTGAGGAATCCGCAGGTAGTTAATCTATCCACCAGAAAAAGCAACTTAGTCTTCCTGATCACTCTGTGCTGCAGTCAAGGCTACAGTCTGGTACATTGCCGGTGAACGTGGTAGAAGTTTAGTCCAACATTCGTCGAAAAATACACATCCTTACGTAGGCACATTTTCTCAGACCATCAGCTGTGTTAATTATAAAAACACTTCCTAGTCCAATTACACGTCAAGAGGGAGATACCAGCCAGGGAACCACAACTCTACGCTGAATGCTTCGCTACAGATGCTAACGCAGACTACAGGCCTTTGCTCAGGTATGAGGGTTGATGTCCTCCCGGGGGAACCTGAAAGGCAGGATTAGAGCTTAACATGCCGTGTTCGAAATATGCTTTAGATAGAAAACAGTCCATCGATTCTAGTGGCAATATGATAGCATTATTCTTATGCTTCACTCCCATCGTCACCATTTTAATATTGTTGTGTTGTGGTGTTCTGGTTATTGCAGCTCACGCTTTGCTATCTAAAATGCAGTCGTTTTATTAAACCAATCTTTAAAACTTATACTGCTTTTATTGTCATTTATATATGAGCCCGAATTGTGAATGAGAGAACCGGATGCGACCAGAGTGACCACGACTTCCCTGAGAAGTATGATATGTCATGCGCTCGGCTGCCCAATCACCTCTACCTTTTGGGAGAGATGAGGCACTGCTAGTTAGCCGGAGCAAAGCCCGGATTTGGAGCGACAGGTGTCACCCACCGTGGGTCAGACTCAGTCTCCCACACTATGGACGATCTTGCTGCTCAAAATGCAGTAGTCTCATTGGAATATTGAGAGCCTACGCGACAACATGTCACACTTCCTCCAGTTGGGCCTCAGAGTAAATCTTTCCAAGTGTACAGCACATCCAGTACAGTCCACCCATTACTTGGAAGCACTAATAGACACATTAACATCAAGAATGTATTCTTTGGAGGAGAGACTGTGTTCTCTCCATCTGAAGTGTCTGAGTCTTCTCAAAGTTAAAAGCCTGACGGCCTGTTAGATCTTGACACTCATGCTCTCAATGGCTTCCTGCATTTTTCTGGTTCTTTGGAGCAGGGCCTGAAAGACGAATAGACCAGTGTTGTAACTCTGACGCATTTAGAAGGCCAAACGGACTCTGTCACAGACCGCAGTTCACCCCCTCCCATGGTGGTCAGATCGTCACATCTGTTAAGATGTGCCTTTTTTTGGTCAGAAGTGTTGCCTCAAGCCATCATGACAGGTGCTTCTCCTGGGCTAGCGGCCCTGTATGTATTGTCTTTAGATTCAAGAATTGTGGTTATCAAAAGGAAAAACCTAGCTCCTCAACCACCTTCTCAAGTTGAGGGCAATTCATCAGTTCCTGAAGTATTTCCTCCCAACTTCACAGTTTCTTCCCTGCTTGTTCAGACAGACAACACCACAACAAATTATTATCTCAACAAACAAGGAAGCACGAGGTCCAGAGAGCAGTCTGTAGAAGCCTAGGCAATTTGGAGAAGGTTGCTTTTCACCCCAGCAGACTCCCTAGCAGGAGTCAACAACGTACATGCGGATTCACTAGGCAGGCTAATCTAAGAGAATCACTATTGAGTATTAAATGGAGTCATGCGAATGGGGTTTTCCAGACATTGACTTATTTGCAAACGCAGACTACAGGAAATACCCCAATTAAAAAAATCTATGCTTACCAATCAGGAACAGTGTAGAATGGTCTTTTGCTCATTTGGCTAAAGAAAGTTGTTTAGGCATCTTCTCCAAAACCGTTTGACCCCCATCTGTGATCATCAAACTAGTAGAGGACTGAATGAGAATGATTTGCAAAGCTCCAAAGTAGCCAAGCCAGTAGTGATACACCAACCTTCTACACCAGTCTGAACATCCGCATAAGAGACTGCATTGCAGATCGGATCTCCTATTCTAGTTTAAGGCCAGATCCTGCATCCCAGTGTTCCATCACTGAGCTTGGCAGCCTGGCTCTTGAACTCTTGCAGTATGGTCATTTAAATCTGCATAAGATTGTATGAACATCTTGAAAGAGGACTGGCGTCCTTCCACTAGAGTGTCATGTTCTTTTAAATGGAAGAGGCTTTTCATTTGGTATCTCCAAAAGTCTATTAGTTCTGCCAAATGCCAAGAAGACACTGTAGCCCCTACAATAAAAAGATAAGGGAGGTCAGGGATGCAGTCTTCAACTATAAAAGTACACTTCGCATCCATATCACTTTACAGAAATACTACTTAACAAGCCTCTTTCAAAAAATAGTTGGGTTCTCAAGGATTTTCTGGAAGGGATTATGAAAGATTACCCTCCCTTAAAGAGGCCTTCCCCTCCCTGGGATAGGAGTGTGGTCTTATCCAATTTAATTTGCCCCACATTTGAATTTATTCATAAAGTGCCTTTCTACCAGCATATCACCTGATAGACAGCTGTTCTGGTGGCAGGGAATGTGTTTGCTTACATGGAGGGAAGCATGTGTATGCTTTTGTGTTTTCTACATAGGCTTCTCAAGTCTTGCCACTAAATACATTATATATCTGTTGTAAAGTACCCAATTGCAGAGAAACTGCATCAAATGATGCTTCTCCAGTTTGTGTTTTGCCTGGATCTGTGACCTTAGCTGTCAAGCTTAATTTGTATAAACATTGTTCTGACAGCTTTCTTTGCCGAAGATGAGGAAAAAATGGCAGTTAAGTAAATTGGGCCTGCACAAACCTAAGGCATGAGCCATTTTATGGTACCTCTGCAACCGATGACTTAACCAAAAACATTGGTATGACATTGTAATCCGAGATGCACATAGTTAAAAACGTAATGGTAAGTGTTTTTAATGCTAGTGTATCAGTCGTGTATGTTGGAATTTTATGCATAAGGCAATGCTGCATTTAGGAGGTGACCTTTTGTTTGCTGTTTTAATTTTTTTGTGTTTAAATGCTTCTACTTTAGGTGTTGAAACCTCCTCAACAACCAGTAGTGCTACTCCTGTGTCCAACAATTATGATGCCCTAGAAGGTGGAGGCTATTCAGGTGATCCATTGTTTTATGCAGTTTTATTTTCTAAAGTTCTTGTGCATTTATAGAGAAAGTCATTTTGGATTATTGGACAACTGCCCTATAATGATGTGATGTAAGGTAGTCTGTAATATGTAATATATAAATGTAAATACTGCTGAAGCTTTCCTCTTTCACTCAAATTCTTAGTATTTTCCAGTTTCTACCAAAGGCATTGTAACACTTCTTTTCCAGCTAATTTACCATTTGGGGGGGAGTTGGCCTTATTTTGCCCCATGCCATGCCTCTTATGCAGCCACCTCATCTCACGTCCCAAGCTTTTTTCTCCCCTTGAGAAAATGGATGTTTTATTTCAGCCTCTAAGGATTTGTTCTGATGATTTTTTTTAGGTTTTCCTGCAGTGGGCCCTGCTTCTCCACCAATACCAGCATTCTCTATCCACAGCCTATACATATGACATTGAAAACACACACTGAGGTTCCCCTCTTGTAGATATAAAAATATTAAATGCAAGTCTTATGAATAACAATTTTCATGAATCAGTCCATATCACACCAAATAGGTTGTAAAATCATCCGATGAGTCCAAAATTGATTCGAAATGTATCTTCACATCAAATAGTCAGTGATCCAAAGACAATTGCAATTCCAGCCAACACATGTTTCGTCTTGGGAAATATTATATCCCCTACGACTTCTTCAGGGCTAGAAATCATAAACATAATGTACGAGTTAAAACCAACATGCTCAAACACCAAGTTTACATTAAATGTGTAAACACCCAATAAGGAAGTTAAATCAACCTATTCTATCATCTAAATTACGTGAGAGGAAAGTCACTACTAAAATACACCTCATAAATAACACCATCAATGAAACACCTAATAAAGATAGGCACACACAAGCCCACAACATGCTGAGCAATTAAGTGACCAACCACAACCAGTAAAAACCAAGAAAAAGACCCACATGCAGCCCACAGTGAAAAAAAAAAAAAATATATACATATAACATTGAATAGATCACCAAATGAGGTGCATGGTCAGGGTCCTCTTTTCAAAACCCCAGCATTCTCAGCTGAGTAGTCTTTTAGTTTTGTACCCAGCCTCACAACTTTTTTTTATTTTTCTGACAATGCTTTCCAACATTTGGTGATGGGATCTTCGGTCAGAAACAGTTGGTATTTCTTGTCCTATAGTTTCCAGCTGCGCCACATGCCTCATATAAGGTATTTTTTTAAACCCGTCACCTCATTAGAAAAGAGGCTAACTTCAGCCGATTAGAGCGCACTAATCTCAAGTGGCTTCTGTATCTCAGATTTCTATGACACATTGTGTGGAGGGGTATTCCTCTCAGAGATCTTAATTTCTGGACTTTTTCACTGTTATTTTTCTGGATTTAGGTTTCCTAGAGCAGTACTTATTAACGTTTTCACTTCTGAGGACCCTCACGTAATCATTACTGGAACCCAGGGACCCCCCACTGAATCATTATTGGATTCCAGAAAACCCACAGCGAGTCATTACTGAATGCCCGGTACCCGACTCTAATTATGAAATATTTAATTTAATTCAGAAACAAATATAAAAATAAAATTTTAATTTGTAGCTCGAAGGTTTGAGCATTTCTAAATTTGATTGAGCCAACTCATCGTTCATACTACATTCTGTTTGATACACTTAACTGTGCCCATGATTTAATCTGAGGATAGTAACTTAATTTTTAATTTCAGATTTCTTCGCATTTCCAGGATGTTTTCAAATTTTGAAATGTACATTGTGATTCTTCATTTATTTACATTTTATTATTCATTTATTATTAGTTGATATTCTTATCGGTCACAGACCTCCTGAGTACGCTTCGTAGACCCCTAGGGGTTCACAAACCACAGTCTAAGCACCACTGTCCTAGAGCATTATTCTATTGGTGCTATTGGATCTTTTCTCAGGAAAGAAGGGGAAAAAAAGAGTACAACATCTTTGCCAAATAATGGCAGAACTACCAAAGAATGTCCTTTTGCTTCTTTCCTCTCCACAGACCGAAAAAGTGCAGAATGTGCCTGAAATTTACAGCAAAAAAAGGAGAATGACAGAGAAGGACGGCTACTCACATGGCTCCAAAATATAAAGGCCAGTGACCAGCCATCTTCTGATGAGGAGTCACCTCACAGTTTCTCGTCACAAAGGTAACATATCTTTGAAGTGCCACATGAAGAGGAGAAGGCTTAGTAGGAGGAACATCTGTTTCAGAAGATCACTACTTAAAGCATTTAAGAAGTTTGACTAGAAGCCGTATAGGCTGCGCAAGTTGTTTTCTAGGGCTCACATCAGAGTAAGTAGTATCTCAAAACTGTTGAGAACTCCTGAGATGCAGTGAAATGTTGCTCCTCATTGACAAAAGCATTGTCAGCAGCACAGTTGATGAGCAAGCTGATGGCATTACTTTAATTGATGGACATACCACCATGATTGACACTCCGGTTGACAAGACCAGCGTTGATAGCATCACTGTCAAAGGCACTGAAGAAGAAAATGGTCTCTACCTCCAGTACTGGAAAAGCGACCTTTTGTTCCTGGGAGATCTTAACAATCAAGATTCCCTCACAGTTGCTAGATAAACTTCTGGATGCTGTTGGAATATTGAAGGATGAGGGGCCTTTGTAACAGTCATTACTCAACCCAAATTAATTTATTGTATCAAGATGATGATGAGTAGGACTAGTATCTTTATGAATATCAAGAAGGAGGACCTAGTGCATGATGACTTGTATGAAAATTTATATTGGATGGTGCATGATTAGTGTGACTGTTTTCCTCCAATAACATCCAACACATAGAGCTCCTGTCTGCTACCTCTGCCATAGCTTCCTCCGGCAGCCCATGTACCAGGTGTGGCTATGGACCCATCAGCCAATAGCGGTCTCAAAGAAGAAGGGGAACTTCAGGACCGACCAAGAACTGTGACTGATGAATGACATGATTGTGTGGCTTCCGCACTGACCCTGCCATGTGCTGATTCCCTCCTTATGACAATACCATATTCCACTCTATGCTGGAGAGGGCATCACAATGGTTTGATCTGCCAGTTTCATTTGTCAACACTTTTATAGTGGTTTGTATGACCTTAAAGAAGATCCATGAAGGTTAGTAAAATCTATTTCATCATACCGTATTTGAAATTAAGGGGTGAAAATGATGCACACTACAGCTTCAGCAACACAAAAGGATGATGGACGGAGTGCTGAAACCTTTCAAACGTTCAACCCAGTCGGAGATCTGGGTTTAATCCATCGTTCTTTTGCTCACCATGCCACCCCAGTTTGGACTCAGCCATATGCAAATCAGTCTTGACCCAGTTCCCTATGGGACCCGTCCAGCCTGAACTTCCAGGCCTGGTCCTCCCTGGACCTAAAACAAGCATCCTGGGGCCAGTTTCGAGGTATCACCCCTCATTAGCCAGGCTAGCTTGTATCCAGTGGCACAGTAAGCAAGAGACCCATGTCTGGGCATACCCTGGCCGCTTAGCGTGACTTTGGCAAGGATGATGGACGGAGTGCTGAAACTTTTCAAGCACTCACTCCCAGTCTTGACCCTATTCACCACGGGAACAGTCCAGCCCGAACTGCCAGGCTAGGTCCTCTCTGGATCGGAAACAAGCATCATGGTACAGGTATCTGGATATCACCCCTCATCGGCCAGGCTAACTTGAATCTAGTGGCACAGTGAGCAAGGGACCCATGTATGGGCATACCCTGGCCACTTAGAGCAACTTTAGCAACACAAAAGGATGATGGACGGAGTGCTGAAACTTTTCAAATACTCATCATAGTCATAGTCATAGTTCTGGGTTTAATTAATTGTTCTTTTGCTCACCATGCACCCCATTTTTGATCCAGCCATATGCAAATCAGTCTTGACCTTGTATCCCACGGGAACAGTCGAGCCCGAACTGGTCTGCCACTTTGGCTGTCAAATGTGGGTGTTATGACCCCATATCTTGACCTTCTTCTCAAATTGTTTTTTCACCAGAGTACTACACTCATTGGATTTCCACAGATATTTAAAAATATACATTTGCCATAGTAAGTCTGTCTTTCTAGAAATCAGATCAACTTTTGGTGGCCTTTGGTCATCCGTAAAGAAGACATCTGCTTTCAGAGCAAGCAAGTTAGACTGATGCTGCTATTATTTTTTGTCTCTCTAAGTCTGGTCGTCCTTTATGCTCCAGAGTGTCAGTCAATTTCACCAGCAGCATTCTGCCTAAGTCTACGCTTTATGCCAGAGTGCCTCTGTCAGACTTTACCAGAGCGGTAAAGTGAAGAGCTGCCATACTTTCAAAAGACACTACTGTTTGGATACTGGCTGTGTGAGAGATTCAGCTGTTGTCCAGACTGTCTTCATTTTTTTCCATTAAAGTGTGCCTTGTTTCACTTACTGATGACATTCCTGATGCCGAAATGTTGCGATTCTCACCTTGTGTTAAGATTGTTTGCTGAATACTACAATAAGTTTATTGCCTGTAACTGCCATTTGACGGTTTTGGTATCTTTAATAAATTCATATGCCACCCTCCTTCCTCCCCTATAAGGGGCTCCTCATCTCAACATATTTTAATGCTATTGTTATATAAATCTGAGATATGGAAGCCTGTGGGGGAGTAGAGGTTAGTGCTCTCTCACCTCGTTGGCTGAAATTTGGATTTTCTTTTAATGAGGTGTCTGTGTTACTAAAATGCATATACTGTGTCTAAAGGACAGGTTGTTTCTAAAAGCATGTGTTGTTTTTTAAGGACTTTTCTTTGTACTATAAAAATATTACTGTGGGGCTCCAAGCTTGATGATAGATAATAATTCAAGCATGTGCCCCTATGAAAAAAAAAACAACACTAGGGAATTGTAGTTACAGGGAAGCAAGGTATTTCTTGTTCATCAGCAAAAACTAGCTAAACATTTGTTTCCAAATATTCTTCACTTCATTGCTAAAGCAGACATGCACTCTCTGTTCTAGTCCTGATAGTTATTAAAAGACCACAGCAACAATAAAGTAATGCTGTTCGTTAATATAGCCTTTCTCCCTTGTATGTGAGTGTCCTAGATCTCTCACTCACGATTAAGACACCCTCTGCTAATATCTTCTTAACTGCCATATATATATTTTTTTAAATAAAATAACGTTTTAGCATAAACAGCAAAAGCATAACAGAAACTCACAAGTCACCAGTATGAGGTGTTACCCACACCTTTCAGACAGGAATCACATACAGTATTATGTTTTTTCATTCAGTTACACAGTGGACCTAGCACAGTTCCAGTAGCACTTACTTGCGTACATTATTTAAGTCTCTTGCGTCTCTCCCTGGACCGACAGTAAATAGTTCACCAATGGGCCCCAGATGTCTTTGAGCCGTGATGGTATTATTTCCTCGGCATAATGTTCCAATTGTGATTTACAGTAGGTCATATCATGCAACCAGTTGTTTCGAACTGGCGCCACTCGACACCCCTAATGAAGTGCCACTCTCTTCTTTGCTAACAACAATGCAATTGACGCAGATTTACATTTCGAGGGCTGGAAGTCCTTTACCCATCCCAGCAGACATATTCTTGGATCATGTTGATGTCCCGCAGGGCCGTGAGCGGTGACCTGGTTATTCAAGGGGATTTGCTCCCACTCTGAACAGATTGTTTTTGGGCTGAAGACCTGCCACGTCAACCGGCGGCGACTGTTCAGGTCCGACCACGTGGCTCTTGGTGACAGGCCAGAAACTTAGTTGAATCGGTTCCTCCTTTCACTCTGCCAATGCCAAAGCACTCCAGTTACATTCTGGCTGCAAATTATTCAGTATAGTGTCAGGATGGTAGGATAATCGGCAGATTAATGCGCCCGGACGGCAGAGCTGCATTACTGTGCTGCCATCTTGCCGTGGGCTCTCTAGCACCCCCCCAACCCCCCCCCCTTAACTGCCATACATTAATCTAGTCAATCTTATCTCTGTACTCCTATTACTGTGCCTAAGTCTTTAATACCTACACTCCTATTAAGACCTGGACTTCGTGGATTTAGGCACTATTGCTCTGTCACATTTATAGTTCATGTTGTGTGTAGATGAATAGCTGTGGTATTTCCTTCTATTTTTTTGTTTGTCGTTCTGACGGGAAGGTAAATATGCTTAAAACTGCAAATAAAATAAGTTTATTGAATAAAAAAAGTGAGAGTTGGTTCATGGGAATGGAAGTGTAAATAGACAACCTCTTCACCAATTCCCAGGGGTCTTCTCTTTACTACTTTAGACTGATAAGCTCGTAGAAAAATAAGTTATTTACCTGATAATATAGTTCTGCAGTGTAGGAAATTGGGTTAATATTTAAGGGGGGTGACTGCTGGCCTCAAGTAATATTCACAATCCTAGTCGGGTTGACTCCTGAAAGTCACTAAATAAATATGAGCTCAGCCCCTGGGTAGCCATGTCCCATAGACGATGGGCTTAACCTTTGGCAATGCATAAAGTATTTATGCGGTAACAAAACAATAAAGGCAAAACAAAAGGCAATACACATCTAAAACTAAATTGGAAAAATAGAGTAAATTATAATAAGTAAAAAAAAAAAAAATCACCAAAGCAACAAAAATCCAGTAAGAGGAACCGTAGATATGAATTTGAAAAACTAAAAAAATCATTAAGCGCTAAACATGGTCAACTGATTGCGGTATCAGGACCTAGGAGTGATTTGATGCTGACCACAATGAAGCGTGGGTCTGATATAGAAACCAGCTTCAACACTGTCGTGGGTTTTACCTTGGGACTTACTCTAAAATATGGAAGTCCAGAATTTTTAGCGGCCCAAGGCAGCAGGCTGTGGCCGAAGAGGGTAACATGCGGTCAAATAGCATAAGGGCAAGGTCACTGCGGGAGAACTTTGAATCTTGCTGCTTTGGAAGTTCTCTCACCAGCCTGATACTTTTGGCACCTTCAACTGGTCAAGATTTCTACGTTCACACTTAGTCACTTTTTTGGAGTTCAAAATCGGGAAAGGCTGTGGGCTGTAGTCGTAGAGAGCTACACAAGGCTGGTACTTTCTCCATGAGGTACTGCTGAATCGAGTTGCTGCTGCAAAGAAACTAGAGTGGGAGAGACTTGAACTGTCAGCCCAATGACCGTGTACTTTGGTGGATCGGCCTAACAGGTTGGTCACCATCCTCTTGAGATCTTGAAGTTGAAATAGTTTCTTAGACCCTGGAATTCAGGGGTGGTAAGAGACGTCCAGCCAGATGCTGCCAAGGGTTCCAGGACCTCATTAACAGCACTTGGGGACAGGGCTCACTTCAGCAGAGACCAGCAGTAGGGTCCATAGGGCAGGTCCAGCTGGAACTGGTCAGCTGGGCAATTGCAGTCACAACCTCTTCTTGTATCCTTGTAGCTTGAACAGGAGGTCAGTCTTATGACGTTTCTTTGTCTTGGGTGCAAGAGGAAGGAGGTCCAGTCCTTCAGGGTTCCTCTCAGTTCTCAGACAGCAGGTTCAGTCCTCTTCTGATCTTCCTCAGGACCAGTAGTGTTCTGAAGAAGGTGCCAGGGGATGCCACATATATGCCTGGCACTAGCTTGTGTGTGGAAGTGATTCCCGGTCCCTCCCTAACCAATGGGGTAAATGTTCCCATGTTAACTAAGTTCTACAAGTCGTACTTTCAAATACCATGCACCCTGTGTTGTAGGCTACTAGGGATGGCTTATTATTTAAAAGGAAAGGTTTAAACCTGACAAAAGGTTTTATTTTGATGGGCTGAATTGCAGTTATTACACTGCTCTAGTTCAGCCTACAATGGTGGGCCTGAATTAGTGTTTGCACTGCTACTTTAGTGGTTGGCACAATAGTTGCTGCAGCTCACTAGTGGCATATAACTTCCAGGCCATGGGTACAGTTTTGTAACATTAAAAAAAGGACTTGTACGCAAGTTAAATATGCCAGTTAGGAGGATATCAATTCAACAATGTTAGACGAGGCAGCATAGGCAATTTACTACTGCCTAGCAGGGCTAAAGTGCACAACGTTCTACAGCCAGCAAAACTAGTGCAAAAATATAGTAATTTCATAGATCCAGCATAATATTTTTAGTAGCAACAAATGTGACCGTCCTGCAGATACCCCAAATTAGGTGGGTGATTGTACTCTGTGGTCAGATATAAGTAAAATATATACGGTGCAGTTATGGAGGCTGCTTAACAGAGGACTATGGGTGAGAACGTTGAAAATGGATCCTAAATATAAAGTATTTTCAATGATGTACGGAGATACATTAAGGAGTGATATGTTTAGTCCACTTACATCTACCTTAAAAAATCTATATGCATGTTTCTTGCCATTCATGCTTATCTGTGGGCATTAGGGTTCAAGTAATGCAATAACTATACTTAACAAACATGAGTGTTTTAGTTGTTCTGTCTGCCATAATATCCTTTAACATAAGGTTTTTCTTTTCAGTTTTGTGCGTGTGCAATCACGTTTTTTGTTAATAGTTTGGGAACTAAGTGATTCACTAACCACAACTTATCGCAGTCATGCTAACTTGGCTTTTGGTTCGTGTTCCTCAAGTTGTTGTACACCCTGCAAAAATGCCAGTTATTTTACCACTTCAAATCGTTAGTATTTGATTTGTGAGCAGAGGATTTCTGTTCGGTGCACCCTGTTTGATTTGGGTCATGATTTGTGAAATGTTTTTGCTTTTTTGCTTCGATTTTCTGAGCTTTGCATCATTTTCTCACACTTTTTCATTAGGGATATATTTCATGCCTTTGGGGTGTCTGTAACTAGCTTGTCCCTAAACAGAGTATTTGAAATGTCGAGGGAGAGATGGGGCTGTTTGACCATCTTAGGGCTTCACCTCTTGTCAGTCATTTCCCCTCCACACACTCAAGAATGGTAACAAATAGTACGTTAGACTGTGTATTTCACCATACATTTTTTTCTGTGAATTTTATTAAGGATTGTTTTTCTTTTAATTTTGTTTTAGTGGGATACCACTCGCAAGCCTTTAGTTATTGCCTTTCCTATCAAAGTGAGCCTTTAGCCATCACATTTGCTATGATTTAAAAAAAAAAAAAGGTATTTGAATCATATTAGTCAGATCACAAAGCATAGTTAACTGTGATCATTAATCTTTTACATAAAGAACACTGTTTCCTGATGTATATTTTGGGTTAATGTCCATTTGTTCGGACCTTTGTGGCATGAGTTCTCATTCCCTGCAGGACATACCTCATTTGCATAGTTTGTGAATGCATTCTTCTTTGGACTCTGAACATCCGCTTTCTCAGAAATTCTCAGGGACCCTGTCAGCTTACAAATTACCTTTAAGTCTGCTGGCCTTTAGTAGGGCCAACAGACTGGCAAAGAGCTAACCTATGAGATTTGATTTCAGGTTCCAAAAACATCTAACTACTGAATCAGCATTTTAAGTAACTCAAAAACTAAGGACGGCATGTACACTGTTCCAGAAAAAGGGCACTATTGTGGCACAAGCTCTGTCAAAATACAAAGTTTGGTGTAAATCCTCCTAGTAGCTTTTTCTGAAACGTTTGTCCCCCTCTAGCAATCTGCATCAAATTTGGGACAAGGAACAGAAGGTAGATTGGTTGAGTTGCTGCCTAATTTGGTGTTGATTTGCCAAACATTTTAAGGATTATTACCGAAAACAAAAATGTTCTTTACAGACTCTATCATCTATAATATGGAAATTTATATATACACATTGGCATATATGTCATATACGTAATGGGTAACTGCGCAATATTTTCCATTATTTCCTTTGATGGCTTCTGGTGACATTGTAAATCCTGAGGCCTCGGGCAGAGTGTTTTTTGTAAATGTCACCAGAACCCCAACATGGCAATAAAGGACCAGTTTACACATTACCAGTTGTAAATCTTTACATCATTTATTGTTTTTTTTTCAAACGGGGAAATAGTTACTTTAAATAGGAAATTAAATACTTGACTATTCTGTTGCTTGTCTTAAGTTAACCAGTTAGAACAACACATAATTATGTATTTTTAAATGTTAGAGGAAAAAAAAAAACACCCTATGCATTGTTAGTAAAACATTCTGTAGGTAGAAGGGAGGCAAGATTTAATAAAATAAGTTAGGAATTTGTTTTAAAACTAATGCTGTCTGTAGGAAGTTGGCTCTGTATATACTATCTCAAAGTGAGAGATAGTGTTCACAGAGTCCAAGGGTTCCCCTTAGAGGTTGATAGTGGCAAAATTAGATAATTCTAATGCTCTATTTTGTGGTAGTGTGGTCGAGCAGTAGGCTTATCAGAGGGTAGTGTTAAGCATTTGTTGTACTCACACAGGCAATAAATGAGGAACACACACTCAAAGACTTAACTCCAGGCCAATAGTTTTTATATAGAAAAATATATTTTCTTAATTTATTTTAGAACCACAAGATTCAAGATTTGAAGTAAATACATAAAATGCAAGGTACTCTGCACAGGTAAGTAAGGAACTTTGAATTAAAGCAGTAGTACACACAGTATAGGTTAAAATGGCAATAAGCTATTTTAAGAGTGGACACAGTGCAAAAATCAACAGTTCCTGGGGGAGGTAAGTATGGTTAAGTTTCTGAGGTAAGTAAAACACTTACAAGATCAGTTTCCTGGGCATAGGCAGTTCACCGTTGGGGGTTCAAGGTAACCCCAAAGTCACCCCACCAGCAATACAGGCCCGTTCAGGTGGAGAGGTCAAAGGAGGGCCCAAAACACATAGGCACCAATGGAGAACAGGGGTGCTCCGGTTCCGGTCTCCTGGCAGGTAAGTACCTGCGTCCTCTGGGAGCAGACCAGGAGGGGTTTTGTAGAGCACTTGCGGGGACACAAACAGGCACATAAAACACACCCTCAGCGGCACAGGAGCGGCTGGGCGCAGTGTGCAAAGTTGGCATCAGTTTTGCTAAAGGATGCAATGGAGGGACCCGAGGGTCACTTAGGTGATGCAGGCAGGGCACAGGGGGGCTTCTCGGGCCAGCAGCCGACTGGGCTAGGGAGCAGGCCGCCTGCTGGTCACTCCTGCACTGGAGGTTGGTTCCTTTCAGTCCTGGGGGCTGCGGGTGCAGTGCTTTGTCCATGCGTCGTGTTCTTTGTTTTCTAGGCAGTCGTGGTCAGGGGGAGCCTCTGGATCCTCTCTGTAGGCGTCGCTTTGGGGTTCCAGGGGGGTCGTCTCAGGTTACTTATGAGGTCGCAGACGCCTGGGAGTCCTCTCTGCAGTGTTGGTTCTCTGGAGCTCGAGCCGGGGGGGGGTCGGGTGCAGAGGGTGAAGTCTCACGCTTCCGGCGGGAAGAGTGAGTTCTTTAAAAGTAGCTTCAAAGTTGCAAAAATGTTGCCGTTGGTGAACAGTGCCGCTGTTCTCTGGAGTTTCATGGTCTTTCGGTTGAAGGCAGTCCTCAGAGGTCGCTGGTCCCTGTCGGATGCGTCGTTGTGCAGGTTCTTTGAGTCTGGAGCCAGGCCGGTAGGGCGGGGTCCAAGTCAGATGTCGTCTCTGCAGGGCTTTCAGGTCAGCAGTCCTTCTTCTTTGTGTAGATCGCAGGAATCCGATTTCCTGGGTTCAGGGTCACCCCTAAATACTCAATTTAGTGGTGTGTTTAGGTCTGGGGGGCAATAGCCAATGGCTACTGTCCTTGAGGGTGGCTACACCCTCTTTGTGCCTTCTCCCTATGGGTAGGGGGGGGTGGGCAGATCCCTAATCCTGTTGGGGTAATCCTCCAAACTCAAGACGGAGGATTTCTAAAGGCAGTGCTCACCTCAGCTCAGGACACCTTAGGGGCTGTCCTGACTAGTGGGTGACTCCTCCTTGTTTTTCTCATTATCTCCTCCAGCCTTGCTGCCAAAAGTGGGGGCAGTGGCCGGAGGGGCGGGCATCTCCACTAGCTGGGATGCCCTAGGGTGCTGTAACAAAAGGCATGAGCCTTTGAGGCTCACCGCCAGGCACCTCCACCCAGTGCAGGCTTTGTTTCTGTCCTCAGAGAGCACAAAGGCTCTCACCCCAGGGGGGCAGAAACTCATCTCATTGGCAGGCTGGCACAGACCAGTCAATCCTGCACTGAAGGCTTGGGTAAAATAGAGGGGGCATCTCTAAGATGCCCTCTGTGTGCATTTTATAATACATCCAACACTAGCATCAGTGTGGGTTTATTATTCTGAGAAGTTTGATACCAAACTTCCCAGTATCTAGTGTAGCCATTATGGAGCTGTGGAGTTCGTTTTGACGAACTCCCAGACCATATGCTTATTATGGCCACACTGTACTAATAATGTCTAAGAATATACTTAGACACTGTAGGGGCATATTGCTCTTGCAGCTATGCTCTCACCTGTGGTATAGTGCACCCTGCCTTAGGCCTGCTAGAGGGGTGACTTACCTATGCCACAGGCAGTATTTTGTGTGCATGGCATCCTGAGGGGGTTGCCATGTCGACCATGCCTTTTTCTCCTCACGAACACACACAATCTGCAATGGCAGTGTGCATGTGTTAGGTGAGGGGTCTTTTAGGGTGGCACAACACATGCTGCAGCCCTTAGGGACCTTCCCTGGTCACAGGGCCCTTGGTACCAGTGGTACATTTTACAAGGGACTTAAATGTGTGCCAGGGGTGTGCCAATTGTGGAAACAATGGTACATTTTTAGTGAAAGAACACTGGTGCTGGGGCCTGGTTAGTAGGGTCCCAGCACACTTCCCAGTCAAGTCAGCATCAATATCAGGCAAAACGTGGGGGTGGGGGGTAACTGCAACAGGGAGCCATTTTCCTACACTGTCATTGACAATAATTTTACCACATGCATCACTAAGCTGGTATTAAGATACTGAACCAACACCAGTAATGGCAATAGAACAGCATTCCATAATGTTGTTGCTTGCACTTGCCGTCATGAATTGAAAAATTATTCTTATCCTGCTGTGGGAAGGCGTAGCCTTCGCAAAGACAGCTAGTCCACATCCTCAATGCAGATATAATATGTAACCTCAGATGCATATCTGCATTATTGTGCTACATCAGTCTGAGTTGTTTTCGGCTGACCTTCTTGGGTAGGTGCACAGGTGAACTTTAAAATAATAGACAAAAAAGTTTTTATTTTAAATTTTTAATTTCAGTAAATTTTTTGTTCTCAGTCGAATGTTTGTTTTTCTAATGGCTTTGACCTCACTTCAGTGATGAAGCCCAGTGAAACAGAAATACATTTTTCTAGTTTTGCATGGTCTGCGATATCCCGCACCGGCATCGAAGGTGCAAAGGGCTCCCTCACATCGGCATGCCTCAGCAGCATCGTCGAAGCCCGCGCTGTGCAGAAGACTTTATCTACCCCTTGCGGCCTAGGTCTGGGCGGTCTACCAATCACCCCAGACAGCCTATCGGGCCAGACTGAATCATATTCAGAAGCCAGGTGTGGTAAGTATTGTATAGGGTATAACCAGAAATGTGTGAAATGAACCTGTGCACAATTATAGTAAAGTTCCAGATCCGGGGCTGCCAGACCACCCTGTTCAAACAGTAGTGTCAGACTTTCCCATGAAATTCTGGGCTGCCTACCTGCCCAGGCAAGAGCCACGAGTATAGATCTGAGTCTCTTCAAGAAGTTAGCTGTGAGGACAAGAGGTATGTTAATGAAGAGATATAGGAATTTGGGCAGAATCACCATCTCCGCTATTGCTTTGCGTCCAGTCAACAAAAGCGGCAGCGAGCGCCAAATTGCCACCTTGTTTTCCAGCCACATAATGGCCTTGCCATAATTGGCCGACCACAACTCGCCCACCTCCCTGCTTAGCCAAATTCCCAAATACTGCACCGGCCAATCTGCCCAACTGAGGGGATATCTGGAATGGCACTGCGTCATTGCAGCCGACAGGGGTAACACTATCGACTTCGACCAATTAATTGTAATCCCAGAAATCCGGCCAAACCGAACTATCTCATCTATCAGCGTATCAAGGTGTAACTGCGGGTCGCGAACATACAGTACAACATCTTCCGCATACATAGAAACCAGTATTGGACGCTGTCTGAACCCCAGTCCCCTATGATTATGTTGTTGTCTCAAGCGCGCCGCAAGCGACTCCACTGCAAATAACAGCAGCAAGAGGGGGCACCCTTGTCAAGTACCTCTTGCTATCGGAAAGGGATCCAACATCATCCCATTGATTTTCAATCTTACAGTTGGCACTGAGTACAGCAGGCGAACCGATTGGATGAACCCAGGACTCAGAGCCGCCCTAGCCAACAAATCAAACATGTATGACCATGCAAGGGAGTCAAATGCCTTAGAGGCATCCAGGAACACCGCAGCTGCGTGTTCCTCAGGTCCGACCACACGAGATACCGCAAAGAAGTTGCGAAGATTATACAAAGTTGTACGTTCAGGCACAAAGCCAGACTGGTCCGGTAGTGCCAAAGAAGGGAGTAAGGGCTGCAAACGGGCCGTAATGAGTTTCGCCAGGATCTTGTCGTCTATATTTATTAACGATAATGACCTATATGAATCGCAGCTGCACGGGTCCTTCCCCGGCTTCAAGACTGTCACGATGAGGCCCTCCTTCAATGAGGCAGGGAGAGTTCTGCTTTCAGGTGCCTCTGCATACACCTCAAGGAGGTGCGGCGCTAATATACCTGCATCTTCCTTATAGAAAGCCAGCGTCAGACCGTCCAGCCCCAGGGCCCTATCTCCTGGCAAGCCTTGTATAGCCTGAATTACATCTTCCACTGAAAAAAGAACATCTAGGTACTGCCTGTGCGAGTTCTCAAACCAGAGTAGGCTGATAGCCTCAAAGTAATCTGTATATGCTTCAGAGCGCAACCCCAACTCCTCGGCGTACAAGTCAGAATAGAAGTCAGTCAAGACCTGAGAGGAGGGGGGCACATCCCTATTCCTATTGGGGGAATGCTCCAAAATCAAGACGGAGGATTTCTAAAGGCAGGGGTCACCTCAGCTCAGGACACCTTAGGGGCTGTCCTGACTGGTGGGTGACTCCTCCTTGTTTTTCTCATTATCTCTCCTGGACTTGCCGCCAAAAGCTGGAGTGCCCTGGGGCATTGTAACACGAAGCCTGAGCCTTTGAGGCTCTCTGCTAGGTGTTACAGTTCCTGCAAGGGGGAGGTATGAAGCACCTCCACCCAGAGCAGGCTTTTGTTTCTGTCCTCCGAGAGCACAAAGGCCCTCCCCACATGGGGTCAGAAACTCGTCTCTCAACAGCAGGCTGGCACAGACCAGTCAGTCCTGCACTGAACAATTGGGTAAAATACAGGGGGCATCTCTAAGACGCCCTCTATGTGCATTTTTTAATAAATCCAACACTGGCATCAGTGTGGGTTTATTATTCTGAGAAGTTTGATACCAAACTTCCCAATATTCAGTGTAGCCATTATGGAGCTGTGGAGTTCGTTTTTGACAGACTCCCAGACCATATACTCTTATGGCTACCCTGCACTTACAATGTCTAAGGTTTTGCTTAGACACTGTAGGGGCATAATGCTCATGCACCTATGCCCTCACCTGTGGTATATTGCACCCTGCCTTAGGGCTGTAAGGCCTGCTAGAGGGGTGACTTACCTATGCCACAGGCAGTGTGAGGTTGACATGGCACCCTGAGGGGAGTGCCATGTCGACTTATTCATTTTATCCCCACCAGCACACACAAGCTGGCTAGCAGTGTGTCTGTGCTGAGTGAGGGGTCCCTAGGGTGGCATAAGACGTGCTGCATCCCTTAGAGACCTTCCCCTGGCATCAGGGCCCTTGGTACCAGGGGTACCAGTTACAAGGGACTTACCTGGGTGCCAGGGTTGTGCCAATTGTGGAGACAATGGTACATTTTAGGTGAAAGAACACTGGTGCTGGGGCCTAGTTAGCAGGGTCCCAGCACACTTCTCAGTCAAGTCAGCATCAGTATCAGGCAAAAAGTGGGGGGTAACTGCAACAGGGAGCCATTTCCTTACAGTTACCCCCTGACCTTTGCCTTTTATTGATGCCAGTTATGATTGAAAGTGTGCTGGGACCCTGCTAACCAGGCCCCAGCACCAGTGTTCTTTTCCTAAACTGTACCTTTGTTCCCACAATTGGCACAGCCCTGGCACCCAGATAAGTCCCTTGTAAGCGGTACCCCTGGTACCAAGGCCCCTGAGGGAAGGTCTCTAAGGGCTGCAGCACGTCTTATGCCACCCTGGGGACCCCTCACTCAGCACATGCACACTGCCTCACAGCTTGTGTGTGCTGGTGGGGATAAAATGACTAAGTCGAACATGGTACTCCCCTCAGAGTGCCAGGCCCATCACACATTGCCTGTGACATAGGTAAGTCACCCCTCTAGCAGGCCTTACAGCCCTAAGGCAGGGTGCACTATACCACAGGTGAGGCCGTATGTGCATGAGCACTATGCCCCTACAGTGTCTAAGCAAAACCTTAGACATTGTAAGTGCAGTTTAGCCATAAAGAGTATATGGTCTGGGAAGTTTGGTATCAAACGTCTCAGCACAATAAATGCACACTGATGCCAGTGTGGAATTTATTGTAACATACACCCAGAGGGCATCTTAGAGATGCCCCCTGAACACCAGTCTGATGCCTAGTGCTAGGCTGACCAGTTTCTGCCAGCCTGCCACAACCAGACGAGTTTCTGGCCGCATGGGGAGAATGCCTTTGTCACTCTGTGGCCAGGAACAAAGCCTGTACTGAGTGGAGGTGCTTCTCACCTCCCCCTGCAGGAACTGTAACACCTGGCAGTGTGAGCCTCAAAGGCTCATGCCTTTTGTTACAGCACCCCAGGGCATCCCAGCTAGTGGAGATGCCCGCCCCTCCGGCCACTGCCCCCACTTTTGGTGGCAAGGCTGGAAAAGATAATTAGAAAAATAAGGAGGAGTCACTCACCAGTCAGGACAGCTCCTAAGGTGTCCTGAGCTGAGGTGACCCTTGCCTTTAGAAATCCTCCATCTTGAGTTTGGAGGATTCCCCAAATAGAATTAGGGATGAGCCCCCTCCCCCTCAGGGAGGAGGCACAAAGAGGGTGTAGCCACCCTCTAGGACAGTAGCCATTGGCTACTGCCCTCCCAGACCTAAACACACCCCTAAATCTAGTATTTAGGGGCACCCCAGGAAATCAGATTCCTGCAACCTACAACAAGAAGAACTGCTGACCTGAAAGCCCTGCACAGATGACAACCACAACTGACTTGGCCCCAGCCCTACCGGCCTGTCTCCAGACTCAAAGAACCTACACAGCGACGCATCCGACAGGGACCAGCGACCTCTGAAGCCTCCGAGGACAGCCCTGAACCCGAAGGACCAAGAAACTCCCGTGAACAGTGGCACTGTTCAAAAACAGCAAGAACTTTGCAACTTTCTTGCAACTGTCAAAGACTTCACTCTTGCCGCCGGAAGCATGAGACTTCACACTCTGCACCCGATGCCCCCGGCTCGAGCTCCAGAGAACCAACACTACAGGGAGGACTCCCAGGCGACTGCGACCTCGTGATTTACCTGAGGCGCCCCCCTGGACACCACAGTGACGCATGCAGAGAGGATCCAGAGGCTCCCCCTGACTGCGACTGCCTGGAACAAAGAACCCACCGCCTGGACCAAGCACTTCACCTGCAGCCCTCAGGACCAGAAGGAACCGAACTCCAGTGCAGGAGTGACCATCAGGCGACCCTCTGCCTAGCCCAGTCAGTGGCTGGCCCGAGAAGCCCCCCTGTGCCCTGTCTGTACAGCTAGAGGGACCCCCGGGTCCATCCATTGATTCCCATTGAAAACCCAATGCCTGCTAAGCACACTGCACCCGGCCGCCCCTGTGTCACTGAGGGTGTGTTTTGTGTGCCTACTCTTCCCATCCCCCCCCCCCCCAAGTGCTCCACAAAACCCCCCTGGTCTGCCCTCCGAAGACGCAGGTACTTACCTGTTGGCAGACTGGAACCGGAGCACCCCTGTTCATAGGTGCCTATGTGTTTTGGGCCCTCCTTTGACCTCTGCACCTGACCGGCCCTGTGTTGCTGGAGTGGTGACTTTGGGGTTGCCTTGAACCCCCAACGGTGGGCTGCCTATGCCCAGGAACTTGTAAGTGCCTTACTTACCTGGAAAACTAACCAATACTTACCTCCCCCCGGAACTGTTGATTTTTGCACTGTGTCCACTTTTAAAATAGCTTATTGCCATTTTAACTAAAATTGTGTATGTTACTGCTTTAATTCAAAGTTCCTTACTTACCTGTGTGGAGTACCTGGCATTCTATGTATTTACTTCAAAGCTTGAATCTTGTGGTTCTAAAATAAATTAAGGAAATATATATTTCTATATAAAAACTATTGGCCTGGAGTTAAGTCTGAGTGTGTGTTCCTCATTTATTGCCTGTGTGTGTACAACAAATGCTTAACACTACCCTCTGATAAGCCTACTGCTCGACCACACTACCACAAAATAGAGCATCAGAATTATCTAATCTTACCTCTAAGGGGAACCCTTGGACTCTGTGCACACTATCTCTCACTTTGAGATAGTATATACAGAGCCAACTTCCTACAGACAGCTTTTCTCTTATTTCGGCCAGGAGGCCGCAGGACCCATCCATAACCAGTTGTTTCTACAGGCCAGCAAGCTGTGCCTCTAGGTTCACCAAGTCGCATCTTAACACTTTCAGCACACCATGTTGCTTGGCGAGACAGATCCCGCGAATCACTACCTTGAAGGCCTCACACAGAGTGCCCACTGCGGATACCAATCCCTGGTTGACAGTAAAATATTCCACTATAGCAGCATGTATCCCCTCCCTGAAGGCCTGATCTGTTAACGCTCCATTCATGGTGAGGGCCCCCAGGGATCAGCAGTTCCAGCATGACCGGTGATGGTCCGACAGAGTGCGAGGCATATGTTCATTTGACTCCGTCCAGAGCTCTACATCTCTGTTTCCGAGTCATCTATCGATACAGGACCAGCTATTATGTACATAGTTAATGCGTGTACCCTCCCTCTCTGCACCATGCTTTGTCCTCCACAGGTCCACCAGGGCGCCCTCAGCCATAATAAGAGACAAGGTCTTCGCAGCCGCCACATGTTGCGGCCTGGCCCAGCTTTCTCGATCTGCCTCAAAGCCCAATACCACATTGAAGTCTCCTCCCCATAACAGAGACCCGGAGCAAAAGGAGTTAATCAGTTGCCATACTTCTCCAAAGAACTCGGGGTCGTCGGCATTGGGGCCATAGACCGATACTGGACGAAACGGCCTATCCTGTAATGTACCCTGCATCATAACATAACGACCATGAGGGTCCCTGTGCACTTTTTTGGTGCACCATTGCAATCCTTTTCTGAGCAGGATAGCCACTCCCCTGAGCGTAGCTCGAGTACACCGCTACATGACACTCTGCGATTCAGCCAGCCCTCACCGTAGACCTTGTGGCCTCAGTCAAATGAGTTTCCTGAAGCATACAGACATCAATTGCATGGCGACGCATATAAGCTGACAGCAGTTTCATCTTGCGCCCATCATTCAACCCCCCAACATTCCATGTCAGGCACCACACAGGAGTTGCATTTCTATGAGCCATCACATTGATCTACAAAATCGCTACGCTCCCCCTCCCACCACACTTATCAGCTGCGGGAAAAGGGATGATGTAGGGGAGAAGAAAACAGGGCAGAATCACCAAACCGAATGACTAACAGTACTTTTACCACCCCCCACCCACTCAGGCTCCTCAGTTGGGCCCGGTGACCCCACCCTACCCCACCCATAAACATATCCATCTCAAAGCCCCAGTTACATTTTTAGGACTCATCCAACAGGGCGCTGTCATGGCCGACAGTCTTTCCACCCAATGTGGGTAGGTGGGCAGGAGCCGCCAAGAAGTCCTATACACAGTGGGTCAGTCATCACCGGGGTGCCTTTCACTTAGAGACCCATGAGATCTTGGGGTGCCATCCGAGCACATAGCCGCCCCCCATGTAGGTCTAATTTCAGTCATTGTCACTTAAGTGACTCCCTTCCTCTTCCTGTGCCGGCATAGACGCAGGGGCGGTCTTTTTAGGAATACTTTTGGCGAATTTTGCAGCAAGTTTCGGATCCAAGATTTTTTTTTTATTTACCTTTGTGCTGTATACGCAGCTTAGCCGGGTAGATGAGGGAACATGTATCCTCTGTGTGGCTCAAGGTATGCTTGATCGAGAGGAACGCCCGGCGAGCTGCGTGCCTCCTGAGGGTGTAGTCTGGGAAAAGGCTAAGTTCGTTATTGTTCTACATGATGGGGCGGCAGTCGCGAGCCAGGCGCAGAACCGCATCTCTATCTCTATCTCTATCTCTCTAATTGAGCAGGCTGCAATAATGGGCCCCAGGTGGCGGCCTCGGGCCCAGCGACCTATGTGCTCACTGGGGAGAGCTCACAAGGGAAGAGCGACGTAAGCATCGCCTCTATCTAGTCCTCCATATGCCTCATTGCTCTCGATTCTTGAAGGCCTAAGATGTGGATGTTATTCCGCCTGGATCTGGCTTCAAGGTCCTCGTTTTTGTTCTGGCTGAGTTCCAGCACCTTTTCTATTTGAAGCAGTCGTTCGCTCTCCCGGCTTCAGCCGTCTTTCAGATCTGAAACTCTAGCTTCTACCTGTTCCAGGCGGGTATCATGGTCGTCCACCCTGTCTTTCATATGATCCATGCAGTCAGTTAAATGGTCCAGCTTGGTATCTATAGCCACCAGGCTGTTCTTTAAGTACATAAACATGGCCTTGACAGAGGGCAGCTCCGGATCATCTTCCTGAGGCGGCTCCTCCACTGTTCATCCCGCCTGACCTGTTTTGGGTCTGACTTCCCCATTGCAACCGGGCGTAGCCCCCCATGGGGGTGCCCCGCCGAGCAGACGCAGGGCACCGAAATACAGTTCGGCCACCTCCCCCCTCAGCCGGAAACCAGCCGCCCGGCCTGAGGGCCACCAGCAGCAAGCCTGGCAGACCACGCCCCTAGATGTCTGTCCGCCGCCAAGTCACTCTCCAGGGCGCCAGATCCTCAGCGCCACACTCGCTCGCCTTCGCCCCACTCAGTGGGTAGCTGCGACCTCTGTCCATCAGCGTCTTCTCTCCTCCACCCAGGGCAAAGTCATTGAAAGGTCCGCACCCCACAGCCCGATACACAGCACTCCACTGCACTCGACCAGCAGGCCCAGCCACAGCCGGCAGGCGCCAAGGTCAAGCCGCAGGAGCTGCCGTTCCACTCACCGGCAATCATCAGACTCTTCAGCCTCCGCACCACCACCAGCTGGGGCTGCCAGTTCGATCCACTCCCTCTGCTAGCAGCTGCTCTGGGGGGCCCTAGGTTCTTTCTACTGGAGTCTGCTGCCCCTGCCAAAGTCCAGAGGGGGGGGATGGGGCAGGCTACAGCTCCGGCACCACTCTGCGACGCCACCGGCCCGCGCTGGGCCACGCTCCACGTCCTATGGCCTCAGCAGGCCGCAAGGCCCCACCAGCAGCCGCGCGATTTGCCTTGCATCCATCCTCTGCCACCAAGCAGACCCGCCTCTCCGCAGACGTCAGACGCTTGATTGCCAGCAAATGAGGCACCTCAGGAGTCCGACTCATACAGATTAATGCTCCCACCTTGCAGAGCCTCACAAGGTGGGAGCCATCTTGCAGGACGGCCAAGCCACGCCCCCACAGTAGGATTAAATTTGCTTGCATATAGTAGATCCCCTGTTTGATAGCTGTGGACAGGAGAAGCTACTGTTTTGAGGATGAGAAAAAGTAATAGCTTCCTGTTTTAAAGTTCATTCGCTTAGAAAGTTAAATCACATTTTCCTGTACTATGAGTACTTAGAACAGTTTCATTAAGTAGGACACAAACTATAAGGTGTATCTGCATTGTAAAATCGATATGGAAAGTCTAATGCCAAATAGATATGTAAAATATAATCAATATGAACACTGATTTAATGTACTGCCCAAGCAATTTATATGTGTATCTAGTAGTCAAAACGCATTTTACTTCCAGCACTCTTTTGGCCTACCATATTTCCTGTTTACATGATAAGGTCACAGTTTGCTTGCAAGTACAATATTCACCATAATGGACTCTTTCACCATAATTCCTAACCTTTAGTGTAATCCCTGAAATACCCATATTAATATAAAAAATAAACCTTTAATCTTTTCTCTGTTTATTAAATTTGTGGCTAAACTTAGACTGAAAAACTGTACTTTAATTAACCAAATGACCAGAACATTGATTTACTTTTTGTGCTATTGTGTAATTCATCTAGAGTAATTTATTTTTCTCAATGCCTGTTTTGATCCCTAGAGTTTAATTCTTCATTTGTAAGTGGTGATTCACCGTCTCATTCAGTTTCTCAAACGTCAAAACCAGCTAAGCCTTTTGGTTATGGTTACCCATCTCTTCAACCTGGATATCGTAATTCAGTGCCTCCTACCTCCTCTGCGCCTTCCAGTATGGCACCCTATCGGTCCGAGTTTCAGCCCTATGCACAGGTGGGACATTTAGTTTAGAAACTGTTATTTGCAGACCTTCAGAGAAGGGTATTGTTAAAGACTGTAATATTGTACATTGTTTTATTTGTTAGCCATATGAGTGTTTTTATGTGTGAAATGCATTTTCAGGCTCAACCTGTTTCTCATTAAGAGTAGGGCTCCATTTGAATAAAATACAAAGTTTCATTCTTTGCAGTAAAACGAGCTCACATACAATAAACAGGTTTATTACATTTGCGGACTACTGTTTCCACTGCAGCTCCACTTTGTTGGAATCGATCTCTAATGAAAGGATGATAATTCTCAATGTATTGCTGTCAGTGCAAATATCACAGGTAGAGCATACGTATCACAAGCCAAATCCTACTTATAATTCAAGCAAGTCATTCACTTGTTTACCCACAAAATTTGTTTCTCTCAGTGAAAGTTACATGCCATGACTGGGATGCCCCCACTAGCTGTGTCATTGGGCCTGAAGCTCTATTTCTGAAGCTGTTAAGGTTCCTATTTAGAGTGGACATGGCCTAGAGGTTTGGACTGGATTGCGCATTTTTGAATGAGACTCATACAAATTTGCATATGGCTGGTCCTTTTTGTGATGGTACACACTAGCTCCAAATAATAGCATGGAGTGCTACAATACTTAGAAGATTCGCTAGCTTGACACATTTGCATCCATTACTTTTTAGATCTCACCTACAAACTGCTTTAACGATTTGTTGAGTTCAATGTGGATATTGAGAGTGCTTTGTGTTTGCAGTAAGGCATGATTTGGTGGCTTTCTTGTCTAGCTCATGTCCCGATTGTATGTTCTTTCTCTTAATTCTTGTATTTGTCCTCCCAAGCAGCACTTCAGACTCTATTTTTTTAATTGAGTTGTATCCTTCCTCAGTGACTGCAGGACTCTGCATTACAATGCATTATTTCACGCTCTTCCCTCTCCCTGCATGTTCCCCCTTCCTGCCCGTCTCTCTGTCTAAAATTACCCCTGCCCAGTTCCCTTTTGCCCTACTTTACCTGGCCACCACATCTTGCTGATAGCAGATATTTTTTGAATGGTTTTAAAACCATTTCAAGATCATGCCAAATCCTAAGTTGGCTGCCTGCATGTATTTATATATTTAATGTATGTCTGTTGAATTTGTATAGTGCCAGCCTAGCCAAAAGGAAGTGGTGCGTTGTACAATGTCTAAGTGTGAAATGTGGGGGGTGCATGGAGCTGGATGTTGTTACCATCCAGATGCAAGAGCACTAGGGCATGAAGGACAGTTCCGTAGTTTGTGGAATATTTTCACTTTCTTTAGTAAACAGAGATGGTACCAAGCCACGTTTGTTTTTGCCTTTGCATTCCTTGAGGGTGAGATTGGTGTCCAGGGTGAATCCAAGTGACTTGGCCTTTGGTGAAAGTTGGGGTGCAAAGTTGCCATGGTTCATGTTATTGATTCAGGTTTGTATTATTTGTTGCTTGTTGTTCTTGTCAAATAATTGGAATTCTGTTTTGGTGGATGTGAGCTTCAGGTAGATTTGTTAGGGAGTTGTGGCCTGACAAGCAAATAAGGCAGCATGGTGATCTTAAGAGAAATGCCGCATGAGTTCACTGCAGCTCACTCCTAGACCCCATGAGGCTTTGCCTGCCCCAAGACCACTCTCTTTCCTTCAGAGTATACTTGCCACTTCATGTTTCGATCCTGGAGGTGGAAGTCCTTTCCTTGCTATACAAAGAGTTCATAGAAGTAGTGCCTCTGGAAGACAGAGTTTTGGGATTTTAATCATTTTACTTCCTAGTCCCCAAGGAGAAAGGGGGGCTGAGGCCTGTTCTAAACCTGTGCCTTCTGAACATGTTCATTTTGCAGGTTCCCTGAGTCAAGTGTTGTTGGCCTTGAACTCTGGAAATTGATTTATTGAGCTCCAGGACCCATACTTTCATCATTCCTATCCTTCCCATCCATAGGCACTGCTGCATGTTCACAGTGGGGTCCCAATGCTTTCAGCTTGTTGTCTTCCCATTCAGACTGACAACAGCCCTAAGCATCTTTATGAAAGTGCTAGCGGTCATAAAAGCTTTGTTGTGCACATCAATAGTCCATGTATTCAGGTATTTGGACATCTGGTTGGTGAAGATGAAGTCTCTGACATCAATAATCTCCAGTGGGTGATGGCTTTTCTTCATGATCTGGACTTTGCCATTAACATTCAGCAGTCTCACCTTACTCCCTCACAGAAACTGACATTTATTGGCCTGTTGCTTATGAAGGCCTTTCTTCTGCCTTATATGGTCCGAGATATTATAGCAATGATTTCAATTGGTTTTTACTCAAACTCTGATCCCAGTCTTTTAGGTCTTATGCCTGACGGGCCTCATGATTGTTGTTGGTGCTTGACACCAGGTTGAAAATGAGAGCCCTCAAGTTGTGTCTGAGGGGGCATTAGCTGCAGCCCATAGAAGTTTCATGTTTTGGGTATGGATCGTTCATTTGATACATCAGAATCTGCACTGGGAGATCGACTCATCCAAATTTTCCAAGGAGTCTCCCATTCAGCTGTTGTAGGAGGCTGGCCTTCTCTGTAGTGTGCAAAACTAGGCACACTGTGCAGGGGGTCCAGGCAACCACACGTTGGTCTACAGGGGTAAAATCTAGATCACCTAATGGTCTGATTTTTATGGTAGCTTGGTCGAAGAGTTATGCCAGTCTTGGAGAAGTGCAAAGTATTTATTGTACTCACAGTATCTATCTTGCAACTCCAAATACTTCAGATTTTTATGTAATTTGTAAGACCACGATTATCAAAATTGGTTAAGTACTTTTCGAGATATGAATTTTTGAAGTTTTAATAAAAAAGTATTTTTGTGTGTAATTATGCACCATAGGAATCAACGGAAGATCACCTTTAAAATACATATAAAATCATTCAGTTGGTTTACCAAGTTTTTCTTTTGGAGGTGTTTGAGGTCGTCGGTGGTCACACTGTGCCAGCTGGAGAAGTTTGAGCAGCTCCTGGTTTTGGCGGGCGCAGTGGTGAAAAGCCTCTGGAGCTGGTGCAGGACCACTGCGGGGGACCACTTGGAAAAGTGCTGCACAGCAATGTTTAATGATGGTACCTTGGGGTCCCTTCGGGGTGTCAAGTTTCCAAGGGGTGCAGGACCCTTATGGCACAGTAGGTTCTTCGGTGCGGGGCACAGGGTGGCCGGGTGCAGAGCGAATCTGTGAGCCAGAAGCTGTGCATATGGATGCCCTTAGGAGCAGGAGGTAAGTTTGTTCAAGGGTCAATTGCGGGACAACAGGGTCACTCTGGCGTGAAGTCGAGGGTGCTCCTGAAAGCCCATCAACTGCGACTTCCTCCTCCTTTTTCAGTCCCGGGCGGGCTGGTTCTTTTGGTGTCTGACATTGACTAACCCAGACCCAGGGTATTGGCATGGTTTGGCCGCTGGAGGATGCAGTGCCACCAAACTTGGCACACTGGCAGGGTTTGTCCTCGTGGTCGTCGGTGTTTAGTTTGGTCTAGCTGCAGCATCTGGTTCGGGAGTTAGCGGATGTTCAGTGAAGTGACCCTCACTGGCTTGCTGGTTTCTTGCTGTTTTCGGAGCGGTACCGCCACTGTTGAGGGAGTTTTATGGCAATATTTTAAGCCTGGAGGTCCTCTGGGGTTCGTTAGAGTTTTTCCAGTTGTCCAGAAGCTCCTCAGCGCAGATTGTCTGGTCCTGGGTGCAGCAGGCAGGGTTTGGCGCCTTTTCTTTGTTGCAGCAGGTCCACAGTTCTCGTGCCTTGGATCTTCTTGGTGCTGGTCATTTTTGTCCGTCGAATCTGAATTCCTGTTCTAGGAATGCCCACTAAATACTGTATTTAGTGAGCGCTTTAGGGGAAACCTAGTAGTGACCAATGGGTCACCTTAGGGTACTTCTTGTGGGGAGGGGTCGCTTCTCTATACCTGGTTGGCTATTTTTTCCCATCCAAGATGGAGGAAAGTGAAATGGAGTGTCCACCTCTCAGGCACCACCTTAGAGGTGGGGCATGCCAGGTGGGGCCACTCCTCCTACCCTTTGTGTGTTTTTCCCACCATTGCTCCTGCCAAAAGTGGGGGTTTGCAACAGGAGTGGTCATCGGCTGCTAGCAGCAGGCCTGGGGTTGAGTTTCAAAGACGGTAAGCCCTTTGAAGCTCACCCCCAGGGCAGTGCACATTCCTGTGGAAGGGAGTGTTGGCACTTCCACCCAGGAAGTGCTTTGTTCTGCAACCCAGGGAGAAGACTCTCCCACCCCAAGGTTGTAGATTGGATTTCTGGCAGTGATAGGCTGGATAGGACCAGTCAGCAACTATGCCAGGGTAGTTAGCTTTTGCAGGACGGACCTCTAAGGTGACCCCTGGATACATTTAGTAATAAATCAAATACTGGTACCATCTTGGATTTATCATTCTGAGTTGTTTGATACCAAACAACCCAGGGTTTAGAGTGGCCATCATGTAGCTGGGAAACTCGTATTGACAAGTGTCCATCACATGTATTAAAAAGGCTGCTTTGTTCACTCACTATGTCCCAGATTTGGCAAGGACACAGTGAGGGGCATATTTCTCATGCAGCCATGCCTTTACATAGAATATTGTGCACCCTGCCTTAGGGCTGGAAGGCCTGCCAGAGGGGTGTATTACCCATAGTGTATGCAGTGAATGGTGGATAGGGCACACGGGTAGTTTGCAATGTCAAGTTTGTGTTGTAGGTTTACTCCTGGGTACTCAACCTGCAGTGGTAGGAGGCTGGTTACCTAAGTACATTTTACGAGGGGCATATAATTGTAGCTAAAGGTGTATCCAGTTGTTACTCTGGCTCAGGGAACCTGATTAGCAGGGTCCCTGGGCACTACAATTCTAGACTACATCAAACACCAGGATAAAAGAGGGGGATAACCATTTAAAAAAGAGGCTCTTCCTCACAGTTGTTCATAGGCTCAGGCTATCATGGTCACAGATACCTTCTCGCTAGGAAGTGGTGCTCCTCTGGGAAACATACATGTGCAGGGCTTTTGCCTGTGTCATAAGAGAAACCTGTTTATAAATTTGCTCATCTGCCAATGGTTAGTCTTGCCCTGAAGGCCCCTCTCCCTTCCATCTCCCGCTGGCAACATCCAGATTTTTTTGAGACAACACCTCTACTATCAATTATATAAAAAACAAGGTGGTGTGAAGTTGTATACTCTTTGGTGAGAAGTGATTCTCTTGTGGCCCTGGACACAGTGACAGGAAGCCTTGCAAGTAATGACCATTTCCAAAGGCTCTCTTAATTTGAGAGTGAAGTCACATCTGTGTGTAGGATCACATGATGGAGCTACACCCCAAAGTGACAGAGGTGATCTTCTCTTGATTGTGGTTTCCATGTGTGGATATCTTCGCCAGAGCCCTTGGTCATGTGCCATACTCTGATGGCTTCAAGTGCCACTGATCTCAAGACCTGCTCGCATTGCCGCTGATCCCTCTCCTGTTCGAAATACAAAAAAAAAGTACTACCTAAGGTAGTATCTGTATTTAGGATGGACTAGTCTGTTGCCTTTCCATCTTTCTTCCCTTCTTTTTATTCCACCAAAGAGAAGGAAGAGCTGCATCGACTGGATCCCAGATGTGCAATCGCGTTTTACATCAACCAACAGGACAGAGTGGATAATCGCCTCTTTGTGGCCTTTGTCGGTGCTAAAAAGATTAAGGTGGTTGCACCATTTCGCATTGGGTCATCCTCTGTACCAAGATCACTATGCCCTGTATCAAGATCTGCTATGCCTTGGCCCAAAAGATCCACCAGATGGCATTTGTGCTCATTCCAGTGGGACTAAAGATGATTCCACTGCTCTTTCCATAGTTTTCCCACTTGCTGACATCTGCCAGACAATTACACCGTTGCGCGCGCTTGCTTTTGCGAAAAACTACTGCCTCGAGTCTCAGATACGCTGGGACAGTTACTTTGTTTGAGCTATGTTGAATGATTTGTTTGGTTAACCAGCACCACTCAGTCCCACTACCTTAGGAGGTAGTGCTTTGAAACTCAAGGTGAGGAATCTGCAGGAATATGTATCCTTCAGAAGAAAACTTTACTTATATTTCGTAAAAATATTTTTGCTGGATACATAATATTTCTGCAGATTCCTCGTTACCTTCCCTCCTCACCAGTGAGCTGGTGTTGTAATAAATACGATCCTCAGGTATGCAAACATGTTATGTGCTGTATTTGTTGCTGACGCATCTCTGTCTCTGTACCTCTCCACAAGCCTCGATGGGGTTTTGTTTGGTGTCTCATGTACTCTGTAGATGTAACCTCCGAAAGGCGTAATCGTGGTTGAAGCCATGTAAAACCAGTTGGCGGTGCCAGAGAGTCATTACTAGGGAAAAGGTTTTCCAGCCAAATGTCAAGCCTGGAAGAAGTATTCTTAAAATTAGGAATTACAGGAAAATTATGTATCCACTGGAAATGCTGTTACAGAAAGTAACTTATTGAGGTTAGAAGCTTTGGTTACTGACCATGCAGAGTAAAACGGTGACAGTCTATATTCTCTCTTTCCCAGCTACCTTTACAAAGGCTATTACAAGAGATCCAGATCTATAAAGAAAAGAATATCATATTATCTATTGATGAACTAGCACGAAGGAACTCAGCCCTATTTCCTGAGCCTCACTGACCTACATTGTAGGAAACTTTACCTGAAACTAATATTGGGAGTTTTCTGTGAGGGATTACATGAAATTGCACAAAGCACATCCCCAATAATGATTTTGAGGGTCAGGATAGGGGGGAAATTATCAACTCTCTAAAACAATAAAAAATCCCGCTAACTTGCTTTACTTTCCACTTAATAATCATGCCGATTTTCTAACCCCACTTATTTTTTCATTATCTTGATTTGGTTTGTGAGATTTTTGTATCATCCTGTTGGAACATTGCCTTACAAAATGCATCAATAACATAAAAGCTATCATTTGTCACAATAATTTAAACTTACATGTATATACATACACACACAGTTGCATTGATATAATCACAAACCCCCCCACACATTCACATAATTCTCTTACGTATCATACATTCCTACACATACATCCACCACAACATCGTGCAACAACCCCACAAGAGTTCCTGTTGACCTAACATGGATACATTTCTCTCTTTCATCCATAAAAAATTACATCATACTCAGGGGGGGCTTTGCAGACGTCAACACACTTTCAGTAGAGTCAATGCTTTATAAACACCACCTTCAGGAACTACAAAAGATCATCTTCTTTCTTGTAGCAACAGATGGGGTTTGATCTTATGTGGCCTACTGTGGTCTCTGTAGGCGGACTCTGATGCTGAACCTGTGAAGGCAAAGGGATGTCTTCTCACCACCATGATAGTGTGCCCACATGCAGCAGATTTAAGTCTTTGCCAATAAGGTCACATTCAGAGAGGTGTTCCGAGAGGTGTTCAGGCTCACTGTGACAGAAATATTAATATGTGACACCTGTATCTATAATAATGTTAGAGAAGTGAGGAGTTGGAGTTTTGTAGGATGGGATGAGGGTCATATGTTTTGTAGTTGTAGAGCTGGGGATGTATGTTTTCTCAATATTCACAATGTTGGGACTTATACTCTTAAAGTAAGGGCTTTACACATGAGTGGCATGGTTCTGCTTAGGACAAGGAAGGAGTAGTGACTCGGCTGTTGCAATGGTACAAACCCCATGTAGCCTTGTTATAGAAAACTCACCTAGTGGGAGCAGATTCAGTTTCTTTCAGCGTATAACTAGCACATGCAGGTTAGCCTTCGGTCTCCAGGGGTGGTATCATCTTGCTTGGGAAAACGACACCATTCTGATGGATACAACTACCTGTGGATTCCTCACCTCATGAATACTCCCATGGTGCCAGCATTCGACGGAAATCTTCTTACTAGTCTCTGCACGTCGACGAGGACGTCACTGTCTCGCACGCGACGCCGTCTGACGTCATACAGGCAATAAGAGGTCCTCGACGACGTGCGGACGTCAGTTCCCTTTTTTCCGTGCATTCGAAACGGTTATCTTCGAGGGAGCAACTGTTACTCTTGCGGTTACAGTGTATATCTTGCTGCGTACTCTTTCTCTGTGGAAATAATGTCGCAGAGAAAGTCTGGATTTAAGCCTTGTCGTGAGTGTGGAGGCAAGATGTCGGTGACGGATCCTCATTCCGATTGCCTTTGGTGTTTGAGCTCCGACCACGACGTCTCGACTTGTGATTCGTGTCAGCACATGAATCCGAAGGCCATTAAAGAACGCGAGGCGAAGCTGTTTATGGCCAAGTCAAAGGAGAAGCATCACAAGAAAAAGTCTTCTCCAAGACATCGGCGTCATCGAGACTCCCGGCGCCGTAGAGAATCTCGGCGTCATTCAAGGGAGGCTCGTTCCAGGTCTCCGGATCGGCGCCGGAGGACATGGGAGGTCAGCCCCACGGTGACGCCGCATCCTTCGACGCCGTTGCTCTCTCCGACGTCTCCAACTTCGCCTGGACAGGCGTCGGTGATTGAGGTATTGGAGCCTCAGGTGTTTTCTCCGGCGCAGACGCCGAGGCCGGCGTCGGGGTCGCCTCCGAGTCAGGCACCCCAGTATCCGGCTTTTCCCACCCCTGGAGCCGATAGTTCCGCATTTTTGAATGCGATGTATGCCATCTTCCAACAGATGGCTCCAGGGGGTGCTCCGGCTGGGCCTTTGGCCTTTTCTTTGGGTGATCCTGCGCCTCTTCGGCCGGCACCCTTTATGCCCTTTCTCCCGTTTGGGAACGTGGGCTCGGCGCCAGTGTCGGCGCCGGTGGCCGCTCCGATGGCTTCGGAGGGATTGGCCCCAGGGATTTCCATCCCGTCGACGTCGAGATTTCGGCCTGTGACTCCGGTGGGTCCATCCGTTTCATCTGCTCTTCAGTCGGCGCCGAAGTTACCTGTGGCGCCGGATGCGGCGTCGGTGGCTTCGGAAGATCGGCGCCGATCTCCGACTTCGGCGGAGGTGTTGTCGACTCCGCGGATTGAGCAACGACTGCATTCAAGGAGGCGTGCTCTCCGGGTACTAGAGGAGCAGGAGTACCAACGAGCCCTAGAGGAAGGAGAGCTAGAGGACTCGGGTGATGGGCTGCGTGGACTGGAGTCGGCCAGTGGGCTGGACACTTCCCCTGAGTGGGACCTTTCGTCCCCGGGGGAATATACCGAGGAAGCTGCTTCCTTTCATACAGTGGTACGGAAGGCAGCTAGTTTTTTGGACCTGCCTTTGCCAGTGGTGGAGGCGAAACAAAACCTTTTGACAGAGGTGTTGCATCCGGCCTCAGCCGCGGCGGAGCCTCTATTACCTTTTAATGACGCTCTGCTGGATCCGGTTTTAGAGGTGTGGAAGAAGCCGGCATCTTCCCCAGCAGTTCACAGAGCCGTGGCCAGGAGGTATCGGACGGCTCCAACTGATCCTGGTTTCCTATCTAGGCACCCTACGCCGGAGAGCTTGGTTGTTCGTCCAAATCAGCGCCTGGTTCTTTCCCGACGGTGCCTGGGGACAGAGACTCAAAAAAGCTAGAGGCGCAGTCGAAGAAGATTTTTTCGTCCTGCAGTCTGGCGTTAAAAGCCACTAATGCGACCTGTATCCTGGGGAGGTATATTCATGCTCTGATGGATGACATCTCCTCTTCGTTTACAGAGCTTCCCCAGGGTCTTTTGGATCTTGTCTCTGATGCCCAGGCTGCTGCGACCCAAATTATCCAGACGGGACTGGATACCACCGACTCGGTAGCCAGAGCAATGGGCACAACTGTGGTGGAAAGGAGACAGGCCTGGCTACGTAACTCGGGCTTTTCGGCAGATGTACAGTCCACATTGTTGGATCTCCCGTTTGATGGGGACAAACTGTTTGGGGCTAAGGCTGATTCGGCCTTGGAACGTTTTAAGGAGAGCAGGGCCACGGCTAAGTCGTTGGGACTCCAAGCTCCTTCTTCCACGGCCTCTTCCAGATTCTTCAGGAGGTTTCGTGGATTTGGGCGTGGCTCTTCCTCCTCTTCCTTTCGGGGAAGATATCAGCAACCTGCCTCTTCCCATCCCTATAGATCTTTTAGGGGGAGGGGTAGGGTCCGCACCAGGGGAGCCTCTCAGCAGCACTCTGCCTCTTCCTCATCCTCTGGCGGGGTGCAGCAGGGGAAGCAGCCTTAGGCTTCCACCATTTCCCACTCACTCCTCTCCTGTAGGGGGAAGATTACAGCATTTTCTCACCAAATGGGAGACTGTTACGTCGGACACTTGGGTTCTCAGTGTTGTGGGAAAAGGCTACACCCTTCCCTTTCGGGAGTTTCCGCCCCTCATCCCGCCCCGCCCTTCGTATTGTTCACAAGAACACCTCCTGTTGCTAGAACAGGAGGTAGAAGTCCTCCTTTTAAAGGGCGCGGTGGAGTTGGTCCCGGAGCAGGAAAGGGGTCAAGGAGTTTACTCAAGGTATTTCCTGATTCCCAAGAAGGATGGTCGTTTGAGACCAATTCTGGACCTGAGGATCTTGAATTGGTTCCTCAAGCAGGAAAAGTTCGAGATGCTGACCCTAGCACAGGTGCTTTTGGCGTTGAACATGGAAGACTGGATGGTGTCTGTCGACTTGCAGGATGCTTACTTTCATATCCCGATACTCAAGTCACACAGGAAGTATCTCCGGTTTGTGGTGGGATCGCAACACTACCAGTTTGCGGTCCTTCCGTTTGGTCTTACTTCAGCACCTCGAGTCTTCACGAAGGTGATGTCGGTGGTTGCGGCAGAGCTCAGAAGGAAGGGGATAGCAGTATTCCCTTACTTGGACGATTGGTTGATCAAAGCCAAGTCCCCGGAGCTTGTGTTGCGTCATCTGCAGTCAACAACCCAGTTGTTGTTCGACCTGGGCTTTTCGGTGAACGAGCCCAAATCTCACCTGGAGCCCTCTCAGCGCCTCCTGTTCATAGGGGCAGTACTGGATACGACATTGGGTCGGGCCTTTCCTCCGCCTCAGCGGATTCAAGATATTCAGGATTTGGTTCCAATGTTTCGAAATGGAGCGGTAGTTCCAGTCCTCAAGGTCCTTCGTCTGCTCGGTCTTTTTGCCTCCTGCATTCTGTTGGTCACGCATGCTCGCTGGCACATGAGGGCTCTTCAGTGGTGCCTCCGAAGGCAGTGGTCTCAACACAGAGGGGATCTAGAGGGTACTGTCAAGATCTCCAGAGATGCTGCTGTGGATTTGAAGTGGTGGATTGCAAGCAACAATCTTTCACAAGGAAAACCGTTCCAGCAGTCGCCACCAGTGGCCACAGTCATAACGGATGCTTCCACTCTAGGGTGGGGAGCTCATCTGGGGGATCTGGAGATCAAAGGTCTTTGGTCTCCAGAGGAACAGATTTTTCACATCAATCTGTTAGAGTTACGGGCTGTACGTCTGGCTCTCAAGGCCTTCCTCCCTTCCCTTCGTGGTCAGTCGGTACAGGTCCTAACGGACAATACTACCACGATGTGGTACATAAACAAGCAGGGAGGAGTGGGGTCGTACCTTCTCTGCAGAGAAGCTCTTCGACTATGGTCCTGGGCAAAGGACCATCGGATTTGCTTGATAGCAAACCATCTGGCCGGAGTCTTGAACGTGCGTGCGGACAGTCTCAGTCGCCACTTCTCGGCAGACCACGAGTGGCGTCTCCATCCAGATCAAGTCCGTTTAATCTTCCAGAAGTGGGGGTTTCCTCGGGTAGATCTGTTCGCCACTCGAGAGAACGCGCATTGTCCGTTGTTCTGCAGCCTTCAGTATCCGATGCAGGAAGCGTTGGGGGACGCGTTTCAAATGACCTGGTGCGGCCAGTTGCTTTACGCGTTTCCTCCCATACCCTTGATTCCTCGAGTATTGAGGAAGATTCGCCAAGACCGGGCTCTAGTAATCGTAATAGCTCCGGATTGGCCAAGGAGGGTGTGGTACTCCGACCTTCTCCAACTCTCAACGTGCCCGCCGCTCCGTCTCCCTTTCAGGGCAGACCTCCTCTCGCAGTCGCAGGGGCAGGTTCTACACCCCAACCTCCAGAGTCTGCACCTACATGCCTGGAGATTGAACGGGGCAACCTGAGTTCCTTCTCTCTCCCGCCTGAGGTAGTGGATGTTATATTAGCGGCCAGGCGACACTCCACTAAATCTATCTACGCTAATAGGTGGTCTAAATTTGTTGCGTGGTGTGGAGAGAGGCAGATTGATCCTTTACAAGCTCATCTATCGGACGTTTTGTCTTTTGCTCTATCTCTGGCGCAGAAAGGTTGTGCAGTGGCTACCATTAAAGGTTATTTATCGGCCTTGTCAGCCTTCATATGTCTTCCAGACCAACCATCTTTATTTAAATCCCCTATTGTTATCAGATTCTTGAAAGGTCTTCTAAATCAATATCCTCCAAAGACATTCGTTATGCCGCAATGGGATTTGTCCTTAGTCCTGACTTTCCTTATGGGGTCCCCTTTTGAACCTATGCATTCTTGCCCCTTGAGGTATTTGTTTTTAAAAACAGTCTTCCTGATAGCTATAACATCAGCAAGGAGAGTGAGTGAGTTGCAGGCCTTATCAGTAAAACCCCCTTATACAACTTTTTATGGGGATAAGGTGGTGTTGAGGACCAAGGCTGCTTTCCTCCCGAAGGTTGTTTCACCCTTCCATTTGGCTCAGGCAATTACTTTGTCCACGTTCTATCCTCCGCCTCATCCTTCCAAAGAGGAAGAAAGACTGCACCGTCTGGATCCAAAGAGAGCGTTGAGCTTCTTTATCGATAGAACAAAGGATTTCAGGCTGGAGGATCAGCTGTTTATTGGATACGTGGGCAAGAGGAGAGGAAAGGCAGTCCACAAGAGAACACTATCCAGGTGGGTTGTTCTTTGCATTAAAATATGTTACTCTTTGGCAAAGAAGGATCCTCCTGAGGGCATTAGAGCTCATTCCACCAGAGCTAAGTCGGCCACTTCGGCCTTAGCCAGAGGTGTTCCTGTGGTCGACATCTGCAAGGCCGCAACTTGGTCGTCCCTTCACACTTTTGCAAAACATTACTGTTTAGATTCTGAGGTTAGAAGGGACGGCCATTTTGCACGGTCAGTGCTGCAGGATTTCTTGGTTTGACCATTTAGGCACCCACCGCCGGGCGTGGTACTGCTTTGGGACTCTATTCATGAGGTGAGGAATCCACAGGTAGTTGTATCCATCAGAAGAACGAGTTACTTACCTTCGGTAACGACTTTTCTGGTGGATACATTAGCTACCTGTGGATTCCTCACGGTCCCACCCGCCTCCCCGTTGCCTTTATGGTCTTGCCAAGTAATCCTTGAGTGCGCTCCTCTTGATCTTTGAGGGTGCAATAGATGTATATATATAATATATTTATATATATATAGGTATATGTGTATATATCTTTATGTATATACTTGGTGTGTGTATATATTTTAAAAGAAAGAGTTTTATATATATATATATATATATATATATGTACATAAAAAAGATTTACAGTTATTCATACAATGTGGTGTATTTTTACAATATAATGGATGTTGCTTTGTTCTTTCATTGCATTGCCTGGTTGTTCTCATGCACGTAAAAAATGATTGGTACTGACGTCCGCACGTCGTCGAGGACCTCTTATTGCCTGTATGACGTCAGACGGCGTCGCGTGCGAGACAGTGACGTCCTCGTCGACGTGCAGAGACTAGTAAGAAGATTTCCGTCGAATGCTGGCGCCATGGGAGTATTCATGAGGTGAGGAATCCACAGGTAGCTAATGTATCCACCAGAAAAGTCGTTACCGAAGGTAAGTAACTCGTTCTTTTGGTTGCATAGATTATGGCATGTATATTCAGAGTTAACTATTACACCTTAAGTTAATGGGCATTGGTTAAGATGACATGAAGGAAAGAGATAAATTACTTGCTGCTAATGGTAGTTATTAATATTTGGTAGTATATCATATAACTTACTTACTGACTCCATTTACCCTGTACAAGAGAAATGTCTGGTTCCTTTTTACAGAGCTCTGTATGAAACTGTGAAGTTTGATCTAGTTTAGAGAACTGTAGTTGCTTGAAGACTGGCACCTTTAAAAAGGTCCATTTCACAATTCCATTTGCAACATCTGTGCACATTAATTTTTTTAATTATAATTATAATCTATAAAGTGTTCCATCATGGTGTCGACCTGGCGGGAATATCTAAGCAGTTAGATGTTGATAATTATAATGGGAACACCTGTTATACAGATTTACTGTACCTCTCTTATTACTGGGCAAAACATCCCAGAATGTTCTGTTCTGTGACCTAAAAACATGTTTTTATGAAGCTGTTAAATAAAGATTGATGTATTGTATTTTCTAACATTTTGTACTTTTTGTGCTTTTCAGCAGTATCCTGCAACTAACCAGTTGTCATCATCTCTAGGAGGATTGAGTCTTCAAAGTTCTCAACAGCCAGAATGCTTGCGACCAGTCAACCTTACTCAAGAGAGGAACATTCTACCGATTTCTCCTATTGAAGCTCCTGTCCCCAACTTGAATCCTGATCTTAAGAAATTAAACTGCAGCTCTCAGTAGGTACATTTTTGTAATAGTGAAGATATTACATTTTAGGGCCCTTTTCCCCCTTTTTCTCGGCCCTCCACTTAACAGATCACCCTAAAACTTTCCTTGAAGAAACTAAGCAAAAAAGAGCACTTTTTTGGTAAGGATTGGTGCAGATTCATCAAACGGCATCAGAGTGCTTAGCAAAACAAAAAATGCTTTTCCTATGGGAGCACAGACCTATATCTATCTATCTATCTATCTATCTATCTATCTATCTATCTATCTATCTATCTATCTATCTATCTCTTTTTTCTCTCTCTCTCTCTCACACCCACCCCAGGTTGATGGCCTCCTCTTTTGAGCCAGTGTATTGAGCATACTGGAAATGTTTAATCTGTAAGGCAGATTTCTTAGTAGCCATTACCTGTGCCAGAATGCTCCTCAGGGTGTATTACCATCACCTAAACATCTTGATACAAATTTATGAAAATCACTTAGACTTCACTCTGAAGGTTATGTTAGATTTTCACTCTGACCTGATGGCCCCTCTTCTGGTTTCTTTTAAACAGGCCTCAAATGCAGCTGATAGGGTTCTGTAGATTTCATAATGCAGTTTACGAGCACATTTAGAGAGCCTGGGCATTCTTATCGACTAACCATATGCTTGTGATCACTTACCAGCAAGGAGAGGCTAGCCAGTAGCAAAATATTGTGAGACGGGTGGCAGATTGCATTAAGCATGTGTACCAAGAGTCAACGAAAAACTAAATATAGGTTACAGTTCTTTCAGCAAGAGGCAAAATTGGAGCTTTGGCACTTTTAACAAACTTGCTTCTGACTATGTTCTTCCAAGGCAGGTCTTTTGCTATCCTGAAGAGTCTGCAAGCACTCCTGTCTAGGAGTCAACAGTAAGTGAGGTGTGCAGTTTGGATAAACTAGTCTTGGAAATAAAATTGGTCTTCACCTGTCCCTCAGGTATTTTCTACTTTCTATTCGATTCACATAGTATGGGAATCTATAAAAGGTCAATTTTTTAACTTCTTTTTATTGTTTTTGAAAATCAAACGATATGCACACCAAACACGACACTGGGCACAATAGCATAAATTCACAAGGTGTTAAAAACTTCAAGTTGGACATGATAAGAAGAAACTAGAGTGCATTGAAGTGCCAAATGTCTCGTAAAGGAAAGAATCCCTGGCAATAAGTCATCCATTTGTCCCATATTCTCCTATACCCAAGCATCCTTGGCTTGAATGTCTAGTCTATTTGGCCAGGGCACAATAGTTTATACCACAGAGTCATTTGGCTATCAAAGTAGCGTTGGCGGCCCTCCAGTATCTCGCAGTATTGCGTTTGGCGAGGAAATAACCAGCATGTAATAACAATTTGTCTGCTTCCAACCTATCCCAGACATTGGTTATACCCAGCAAAGTGCATTTGGGATTCAAACAGAAGTCCATCACATTCTGTATTGAGGACTGGACCAGTGGCCAATATGCCTGAATTTTAAAACATGTCTAAATGATGTAAACGAAGGCCTCAATCTCCACTTGGCACCTAGTGCACAACGCAGTAGGAGATCTACCCATTTTGTATGGCCTGTTGGGGGGGGGGGTAATAGATCTTAAAAAAATATTTTATTTGTATCAAGCCTGATCTTGCTAAAAAATCGCCAGTTTCCTGGAACCCATCATTGCCTGAATCCAGTCATCATCACCCAGTTGACCCAAGTCAGCTGCCCAGTCTATCTCTTAATGACTGGAGTGGATCCCGGGAGTTCACCACCAAGACCCTATATAAACTTGAAATACCCTTCTTTTCAATATGTTCCAGGATCAGTTTGGCCTCTGTTGGATTAAAATTGGGACAGTGGTTTGTGGCCTACTTATGCTCACAAACTCTAAGCTCAAATTTTCATAAGACTTAATTTAGCCTACACCCATGTATCCCCCAATGTGGAAATAACAATTTTATGTCAAGAGGAAAGCCCCCTAGGTTAGATAAGACGGGGATCCATGTACTGGGCCACAGTAGTATCAGTTTTTCTCGGAGGCCGTCTGCCCCAGAACCTTGTACCAACACATCACTAGCAACCCAAAAACTGGACGTAAAGAGTCTGGAGGGCTTGTGGTCATACAAATGTGCTGGTGCTCACTGATACTCAAGACAACTAAATTGAAGTCGAATAGCAAGGTCATCTCTATGCCCAAACTCCCAGTCATTCACAGGGAGCATCTGTGCTACCCAATAGTACAGCTGTATATCCGGGATACCTAAGCCCCCGCTATACAGTGTTTGGACACATTAACAGCAACACGTGACAGCCCTCCCCTCAAAGATAAGTGTAAAATTAAGACTGAAAACTCTTAAAGAATGTAGTAGTCATAAAGCTTGAGTAGTTTTAGGTGTACAACAGTTGTGCCAGTGATATCATTTCATTCAGTGAGTGCCCTTTTGCCCATTATTGAAAAAGGAAGTTTACTGCACATAATCAACTGGTTCTTTGTCTCCCCCAACAAAGAGACCGTCAATATTCAGCTTCCAGTATCCATTTGGGTTCATTGATATGTGAATGTTCAAGTATTTAAAGGAGAGCTGAGAGACTCAGATGGGGAAACTGGAAGATCTTGATTCTTCAGGCGTAGAGGAATCAATGTTTATTTTTATGCCAGTTGACCCTAAGGCCAGTGACATCCCCATAAATCTCAGGATCCCAATCGAGAAGGGCCAGGACAAAACCCCATTTATTTTTACTCTAGCCCAATGGAAAGAGTGGGGGAGGCATATATATGCTATAAATTTAGGAATGGAGTTCATTCTCTCAAGGACATGGTACAGAAATGAAAAGATTAAAGAAACAGAAGTCACCTGTAAGTGTAATTCTCCAGTATTGGATTTTTCATAGATTCACATGCTTGAACAATCCCCATTGTCGTAGTGGGAGTCCCATGGTAGACTAATATAGCAGTACATATCACTACCACAGGCACTGGACTGTCTCTTAAATAACATATCTATGTCCTTTCATTAAAAAAGCGGTCTAAGCTTGACCTATAACAATCAGGTGACAGCACCCTCTTTAACATTCCCAAGAGAGGCTGATTCCCTCAGATTTTCTATCTTGTGTCGTGTGAAGGGAGTCTCCCTGAGCTCTGCTCACTTTTGTTAATCACAACTCGTAACCTTTATTTCATAGCTGATATGGCTAAAACACCTAGAAAAGGGTTATTTCGACCCTGTAATTTGTGTGGGGAAAAAGAGGACTGCATATAGATGACCCACACAAAGATTGTATATATTGTCTACACCTTCTACATAAGGTGAAAGATTGTAAAATCTGTTGCACCTTGTCATCTAAGTAATTGAAAGATCATGAGGGTATACTTCTGCTGTGGCTACAGAAGTCTAAAACTGCAATAACTGTCAGTTCGGATGAGGCCAGTGACTCTTCTGTGACCTCTCACAAAAGGTCACACAAAAGGGAAACGACCTGTGACAAGAAGCAACCTGAAACATCTAAAAAAGCCTTAAAATACTTTGAGTCTGTCAATGGCACAGCCGATGAGGATAAAAAGGGAAAAATCTCTTCTGCTCACAGTAGATCTTATCCTCCAAGAAAGGGTGCGCACTCCTCAAAACCTGCCTCAGAACGGTCGACCGTGAAATCCACTTCAAAACTCACGCTGACAAGCACATTGTTGACACTATAGATGAGGACGACTATTACTCTTGGCATCTACGATGGCAGCGCCGACTACAACCGCAACGCCATCCACCTTTGCTTCAACACCTATGCCGTTGACCGTCTCGTTGACCAAACCACCGTCGGTGCCACAGAAGTTGCTGTTGACATCGGCCCTACCGACGACGATCCTTCTGTCGACGACCCTACCAGCGACTACACAGACAATTGACTCGTCGAGGACAAACTTGTCAACGAAGATACCACTAGTGGCCATTAGGAGATCAAGGACATCGTCGACGACACTGTCAACGATCATAAAAATCTCAAAAAAGTTCCTACGTCCAGATCACACCTCTCCTAGTAAGGTGTCACTATATCCTCCAACCCATCTCCTGGATACTGATGTCTCCGACAATGAGGGCCCATTCAGACCAGCACATAGTCCTACAGAACTGAGAGTAAAGTGCCAAGACCTAGATGAAGAGAAGGATCAATATTATGAGGGCTATTAGGAGCCCAGGATTAGACCTGGTTTTCCATGTGATAATTACTGTTTTCATGAAAAACCTCATACACGACAGGAGGTCATACAAATGCTTTTATCTTTATTACAGGACCTCCAAGGCATGTTAAAGTATTATCAGACAAGATTTCCCGTTCCGGCTATGCCACCTGACAGAACATTTCATTCCCCCTCCTCCTCCACAGCTACCAAGGACACCAGACCATATTCCGCCGCCAAGGATGACCCCAGCATCTTCCACTGCGGCTTCCCCTCTGGATGATCCCTCATCTAGCGATGATCAAAATGGAGAGATCCTTGACAATCGCTCACGCCAGGAGTGGGATGAATACTTATCACCTACACCATCTCCACCAGCCACACACCCATTGATCTGGTGCTGGAGGACAGAAAAGCAAAAGCAAAGAAAATACTGCAAGAGGGAGAGAGAACGTCCTCTGAAATAATTGATTGTGGAATGAATATTGCATCTATTGGGTTTTGTCTGTTAACGGGAGCTGCGATCCTGAGACGCAAAGAGTGGCTAAAATCCACTTCGTTTAGACCAATAGTCCATACAAAAATTTTGGACATGGCCTTCGATGGAGAAGGCCCTTTTTGGGAAACATAGAGATGAGGCGTTGCAGTCAATAAAGGCTCACACAGAGAGGGCATAGTGGTTGGGTACTTCACAATTGTGCAAGTTGCCTTTTCGGGATTCTCATGGGAGAGGGCTCTCCACATATCGAGGTAATTACCACAAATATCAACAACTGAACCAACAGCGAAACAAGCTATATTACCAACAAAAGGCTTATAGACCACCGTCTGCAGTAGTCTACAACAAACAAGGACCTCACAGAAAACAGGACACTCAAGGGAAAGACTCCCAACAGAAAGCAGTGACCTGTATTGAGTGTCAGCTACACCCAGTTCTTCTCTATCAATGGGTGCAAATATCTCCAATCAAATTCATCAGTTGCGGAAAATAACAATAGACAAGTGGGTATTGGACCTTGTCACCTACAGTTATATCTTGGAATTCATCCACCGACCGCCTACAGCTCCCCCAAAGGGAGTGCACCCACCTCATCTTCACTTAATTCGAGAAGAAGCTAGCATCATGTTGTTAAAGAGAGTGATAAAAAGAGTACCTTCATCTCAGAAAGGGATCTGGAGAATGGCGACCCATCCTTGACCTACGAAGTTGAACAATTTTCTATGCAAGCAATCCTTCCGTATGATTACTCTTCCAGACATCCTGAGGCTCCTAAATCACGGGGACTATATGACAACTTTAGATTTACAGGATGCGTACTTTCACATCCCTGTACATTCCAAGCATCATCAATTCTTGAGATTTACAGTAGCCTGCACTCATTCCAGTTCAAGGTCCATTCCTTTGGTCTCAAGTCAGTGCCATGTATTTTCACAAAATACCCAGCTTCGGTGGCGGCTGCAGTGAGAAAATCTGGACATCAGGTATTCCCATACCTCAATGACTGGCTGATCAAGGCACCTTCAGCCAGTCAAACAATGGAAACCACCTCAGCTTGCCAAAAATTATTCAACAACCTGGGGCTCAAAATCAACCATCTCAAAGCTTCCAAGGTACCATCATCGCACATAGTATTCCTCGGAGCAGCTTTGGATACCATCCAGAACAAAGCTTTCCTATCGCAGTACAGTCAGCAAAAACTACAGCGTTTGGCCCTGGCACTGCAGACAAGAAAGTCAGTTTCAGTGTATCTGTGCAAGTTGCTTCTAGGGATGACGTCCTCATCCATAGATCTCCTGCTGTTTGCTTGCTTGAGGATGAGGCCTTTGCAGGAAGAGCTTAACAAGCAGTGGTTGCAAGTAAATGGATCCTTCGGTGACCTAATCACTGTTACTCCTTGAATTATATCAGCTTTAAACTGGTGGTCCCTGCCACATCACCTGGACAAAGGTCTCTCATTCCTACCTCAGGTTCCCTACTATGTCATTACCACGGATGATTGCAAGTTCAGGGGAAGTGGTCTCCAGCCCTGAAGACCATGCATATCAACCAGCTAGAGCTACAAGCTATTTTTCTCAGCCTCCAGGCATTCCTGCAGAGAATAAGAAATGTCAGTTCTCATGTGTTCAGACAATACTACCAGTATGTACCAAATAAACAAACAGGGAGGCACAAGATTGAGACCCCTGTCCAGGGAAGCACAGAGAATATGGAATTGAACAATGAAGCATGACATCACTGTTTGCGGCAAACATCTTTCTTGGCTGAGCAACACCCTAGTGGACCATCTCAGCAGAACAAGGTCACTTTGCCACGAATGGGAAGTGGATCAATACACACTGGAAGGGATATTCTCTCTATGGGGCAAGCCAGCACTCGATCTGTTCACGATACAACAGAACAGCAAATGCCATTTTTTTGCAAGCTGGGATGTGGGGGGGGGGATGTCTTTTGGATACGATTGTCTGGGATATTTGCTTACGCCTTTCCCCCTTTCCCCCCTTCCTGTGATCCGAAAAGGTCTCAGCTAGATCGAGGCCTCATTCTCGTGGCTTCCAAGTGGCCCAGACAGCACTGGTTTACGAAACTCCTCCTTCTTTCCCAGACCTCCCACATTCGGCTAAAACAGTTGCCACACTTGTTAACGATGAACAAAGGCCAGGTCCGTCATCCAGACCAAACTTCTCTCCACTTATGCTCATGGCTCCTGAATTCAATTAATTCTAAAATGTAAACATCTCACAGGAGTGTAGAGATATTCTCTCTAAGGTGTGAGCAGATACCACATTAAAGTTATACAGGTTGAAATGAAAGAGGTTCTGCATATGGTGCCATAAATCAAATCTGCATCCTCTGCGAATATCACCTTCGCAGATTCTGCCATATCTATTTTATTGGCTCAATCAGGATTGACTCATTCCTCTATTGAAGTAAACCTTCCTGCAATTTCGAGGTACACATGTTCACAACACGCTTCCTCCTTGTGCGCCAACAGTATCATCAAACAATGTCTTAAGATCTAGATCTCCAACGATGCCTCAAGTTTTACTTGCATCGCCCAAAGGATATTACGAAGACTTCTCAACTATTACTATCCTATAGTCAAATGCACAAATGTGCTCCAGTGACTAAAGCAACCATTGCTAGATGGATTTCGGCTGCCATCCAGTTTTGCCACTCCAAAACAGGACAGCCTTTAACAATAAAGGTCAGAGCACACTCAACCAGGGCAGTGTCCACATCTACAGCCCTGTTTGCTGGTGTGCCTTTGCACAAGATATGCCGTGCTGTGACTTGGAAAAGTGTGCATTCGTTTATGCAGCACTATTGCCTTGAATTGGCACAACGCAGTGATGCAGCGGTTAGTCGAGCAGTGTTGTGCCATCTATTTCAGTAAGGTGAGCCTCCATTGGTCTTTTATATATCGATTTATATCTCTATGGAAAGTTGGAAGTTATGTATGGATATGTACATAGATATATAATTTTATATATATATATATATTTATATATATATATGTGTATATATGTTCGATGGCATGTGTAGCTGCAGATACACATGCTATGCACAGGTGCTGCCATCTAGTGTTGGGCTCGGAGTGTTACAAGTTGTTTTTCTTCGAAGAAGTCTTTTCGAGTCACGGGACCGAGTGACTCCTCCTTTCCGGCTCCATTGCACATTGGCATCGACTTCATCTTAGGTTGTTTTCTTTCCGCCATCGGGTTCAGACGTGTTCCTCCTCACTCTGGTTGTTCGAGTCGGAAAAATCTTACAAACCCTCTAAATTAGTTGGTATTGTTTTCGATCACATCTCATCCAGCATCAACACGTCGGTACCGGCGGGTACACATCTTTGATTGCCCTTCGGGGCATCCGTGCCCAACTTGGGCCTGGTCGGCCCGACCAAAAGTATCATCAAAGCCTCATGGACCGGACCCCGTTTAGATTCTGACCTCGGTGCCACGCCAGGTATCCCTACACAGATCAACATCTGGTTTGTAACCTATGTTTATCTCCGGATCATCGAGAGGATACCTGCGAAGCCTGTAAATCCTTGCGTTCGAAAAAAACTTTAAGAGACTGAAGAGTGCAAAGGTTAGAGATGGCGTCCAGAAGCACTGAACGCCTCGACACAGAAGAGGAGGAGATGATCCACACCGCCATCTCCATTCGGGGATCCGATTCCGAACAAGAGTCCGACATCGACCGACCACTAACAGCGGGCCAGCAAATGAGTACGCTTGCCCTGACCCAAACCAAGCCCAAATACAAGGCCTCGGGGACGCCACGGCCGGAAGGCCATGGCTCTACCCGTAAAAAAGCGACCGGTGACCAAGTAGCATCTTCGGCACCGAAAAAGGCCACGCCAGTAACAAAGCCTTCGGACTCGAGCCGAGGCACAGGCTCCGAAATCATACGACACCGACCCATTGAGTTGAAACCCCAAAAGTCACTTTCGGAACCGAGGACAACAACTACCCCAGACCCATCGGTGCTGAAAAAAACGGCTTTGGAGCCGAAAAAACATACCTACACAGAGGAGCATGGACTTTTGAAACAATTAAAAGAAAGCCATAGATTTGATGAGGAATTGCAACAAATGGAGGATTTCGATGAAAAACAGGCCAGGATACAAATCCACAAGGACACAGGCAAGATCCTCACAGCACCTCCTCTGAGAACAAAAAGAAAACTGGCCTTCCATGGACGTTTGGACACTGATCAGCCAACGGCTAAAGTGCCAAGAGAGAAATCTCCGCCTCCCCAGTTTTCTCCTCACCAGTCTCCTCAGTCTCCCCGCCTGCTACACCCATTGCACAGTCTCCATCACACACTATGCAGTCACAACATGACACAGATCCATGGGATCTCTATGATAACCCAGTCTCAGACAATAGTCCAGAGTGCTAGCCATCGCCACCTGAGGATAACACCTCATATACACAGGTTCTAGCTAGGACAGCAGCATTTCACAACGTGACCATGCACACAGAACCTCTGGAGGACGACTTCTTGTTCAATACATTGTCCTCAACTCATGCCACATATCAAAGCCTACCCATGCTCCCCGGTATGCTCAAACATGCGCAGCAAATATTCCAGGAACCGGTTAAAGGAAAGGCTATAACCCCAAGGGTAGAGAAAAAATACAAGCCACCACCCTCAGACCTCATTTTTATCACACAACAGCTGCCCCCAGATTCAGTAGTGGTCAGCGCAGCAAGGAAAAGGGCTAACTCACAGTCCTCTGGAGATCTACCACCTCCAGATAAAGAAAGCAAGAAATTTGATGCTGCAGGGAAAAGGGTGGCGTCACAGGCAGCCAATCAGTGGTGCATAGCTAATTCGCAGGCCCTTCTAGCTAGGTACGATATGGCTCACTGGGGTGAGATGAAGGACATTATTCAGTATCTCCCCAAGGACCAACAGACGAGAGCCCAGCAGGTAGTAGAGGAGGGACAGGCAATTACGAATAATCAAATAAGATTGGCGCTAGACTCCGCAGATACAGCTGCAAGAACTATAAATACGGCTGTCACCATTAGGCGACAGGCATGGCTCAGGTCATCAGGTTTTAAACCTGAAATCCAACAGGCCGTCCTCAACATGCCTTTTAATCAGCAACAATTATTCGGCACACAGGTTGACACAGCCATAGACAAGATGAAGAAAGACGCCAACACTGCCAAAGCGATGGGAGCGATTTATTCATCCTAATACAGAGGCTCATTTCGAAAGCCTCAATATAGGGGAGGCTTCAGGCCACAACCTTCCAAGCCATCTACCTCACAAGCCAAGCCCTCTTACCAGACACAATATCAGAGAGTGGGATTTCGGGGATCCTACAGAGGACAGTTCCCCAAGTCTAGAGGAAAATACCAATCCTCAAAACAAGCCACTAATAACAAACAGTGACTTGACCACCACTTTCCCTCACCACACTTCCCCTGTGGGAGGAAGACTACAAAAGTTCCACGACCAATGGTTAAACATCACAACAGACACCTGGGTACTATCCATTATCCAACATGGTTACTGCATAGAGTTCACACAAATTCCTCCAGACATTCCCCCAAAAGCACACAAACTTTCATTGCAACATGTTGCAATGTTGCAAACAGAAGTACAGGCACTATTACTCAAACAAGCCATAGAACTTGTGCAGCATCATCAAAAAGGAACAGGGGTTTACTCCCTGTACTTCCTTATTCCCAAAAAGGACAAAACATTAAGACCAATATTAGATCTCAGGACTCTCAACCTGTACATCCGATCAGAACACTTTCACATGGTAACGCTTCAAGATGTAGTCCCACTGCTACAACAGGAAGAATTTATGGCAACACTGGATCTAAAAGATGCGTATTTTCACATACCCATCCATCCACCTCACGGAAAATATCTCAGATTTGTAATACAAGGAAAACATTACCAGTTCAAAGTATTACCCTTCGGTATAACAACAGCTCCCAGAGTCTTTACAAAATGCCTTGCTGTAGTCGCAGCATACATAAGGAGACAACATATACATGTCTTCCCATATCTCAACGATTGGCTAATAAAAGCCAACACTCAAAAACAGTGCCAACATCACACACGTTATGTAATAAACACCCTACACACACTTGGGTTCTCAATAAATTACCAAAAGTCACACCTGCAACCAGCACAAATTCAGCAGTACTTAGGGGCCACACTAAACACCCAAAAAGCACTTGCAAGCCCAAGCCCACAAAGAGTGCAATCGTTCCACACCATATTGCCAAAAATGTAGCCAAACCAACACTACACTGTCCGATTTGTAATGAAACTGTTGGGTATGATGGCATCATGCATCGCCATTGTCCCAAATGCAAGGTTACACATGCGGCCCTTACAACAGTGCCTCGCAAAACAATGGTTGCAAGCACATGGTCATCTCCAAGATCTAGTGTTGATAGACCGCCAAACACACATTTCGCTTCAGTGGTGGAATCCCACAAATTTGAACAAAGGGCGGCCATTTTAAGACCCTGTGCCTCACTCCATTCTTACAACAGATGCATCAATGATTGGATGGGGGGCACACCTCAGCAATCACAATATTCAGGGCCAATGGGACAACAAACAAAAACAATTTCACATAAATCATTTAGAACTGCTAGCAGTGTCCCTAGCACTAAGAGCCTTTCAACCTCTTCTTGCTCACAAACACATTCTTGTCAGAACAGACAATATGACAAACAGGGAGGAACCCACTCATCACAACTTTGCCTTCTAGCACAAAGAAATTCGCATTGGGCAATTCACAACAACATACACCTGGTAGCTCAATACATTACAGGAATTCACAATCAATTGGCAGACGACCTCAGTCGAGATCACCAACAAACCGACGAGTGGGAAATTCACCCCCAAGTACTTCACGAATACTTTTGTCAGTGGGGGACACCAGACATAGATCTGTTTGCCACCAACCACAATGCAAAATGCTGAAACTTCACGTCCAGGTACCCACACCCTCTATCCAAGGGCAATGCTCTTTGGATCAACTGGTCAGGGATATTTGCTTACGCTTTTTCCCCTCTCCCGCTCATTCCATTTTTGGTCAACAAACTGTGTCAAAACAAACTCTAACTCATACTTATAGCACCAACGTGGGCACGTCAACCATGGTACACCACATTGCTAGACCTGTCAGTAGTACCACACATCAAACTCCCCAACAGACCAGAGCTGTTGACACAAAACAAACAACAGATCAGACACCCCAATCCAGCAATGCTCAATCTGGCAATCTGGCTCCTGAAATCTTAGAGTTTGGATACCTAAATCGTCCACCAGAATGTATAGAAGTGATTAAACAGGCAAGAAAACCTACCACCAGGTTGTGTTATGCTAACAAATGGAAAAGATTTGTTTTCCACTGTCAAGCAAAACACATAACACCCTTAGACGCAACCATACAAGAGATTGTAAGTTATTTACTCCACCTACAAAAAGCAAATTTAGCTTTTTCATCCATCAAGATACATCTCACAGCAATTTCTGCTTATTTGCAAAATAAACAAACCAAATCTCTATTTAGAGTGCCAGTCATCAAAGCTTTCATGGAGGGTCTAAAACGAATCATACCTCCAAGAACGCCACCAGTACCCTCATGGAATCTTAACATTGTACTCACACGACTCATGGGTCCACCCTTTGAACCCATGCACTCATGTCAGATTCAATTCCTAACTTGGAAAGTAGCATTTCTAGTGCCAATCACTTCATTCTGGAGAGTTAGTGAAATACAAGCATTCAATATTAAACAACCCTTTATACAAGTACACAAACATAAGGTTGTACTTCGCACAAACCCTAACTTTCTACCAAAAGTCATCTCACTGTTTCCTTTAAATCAAACAGTGGAACTTCCAGTCTTCTTCCGACAGCCAGAGTCAGTGGCAGAAAGAGCACTACATACATTAGATATTAAGAGAGCTTTAATGTATTACATTGACAGAACAAAATAATTTAGGAAAACTAAACAGTTGTTTGTTGCATTCCAAAAAGCCCATACTGGTAATCCTATATCAAAACAAGGCATAGCCAGATGGATAGTGAAATGTATCCAAACTTGCTACCTAAAGGCTAAAAGACAGCTGTTAATGACACCAAAAGCGCATTCCACTAGGAAAAAAGGAGCAACAATGGCATTTCTAGGAAATATACCAATGACAGAAATCTGCAAAGCAGCCACTTGGTCAACACCTCATACGTTTACCAAGCATTACTGTGTAGATGTGTTAGCAACTCAACAGGCCACAGTAGGACAGGCTGTACTAAGAACACTATTTCAAACAACTTCAACTCCTACAGGCTGACCACCACTTGGGGGAGGAGAACTGCTTTGTAGTCTGTGCATAGCATGTGTATCTGCAGCTACACATGCCATCAAACGGAAAATGTCACTTCTGCCATCTAGTGTTGGGCTCGGAGTGTTACAAGTTGTTTTTCTTCGAAGAATTGTTTTCGAGTCACGGGATCGAGTGACTCCTCCTCTTCGGATCCATTGCGCATGGGCATCGACTCGATGTTAGATTGTTTTCTTTCCGCCGTCTGGTTCGGACGTGTTTCCTTTCGTTCTGATAGTTTGATTTGGAAAACCTTGAAAACGCTTTATTTCTCGTCGGTTTTGTTTCGATCGCATTGCAACCTCTATCGACACTTCGGTACTGTCGGAACAAACATTTCTACTTGCCCTTCGGGGCACGCGTGCCCAACTTGGGCCTCGTCGGGCCGACCGCGTGGAAACCTCATGGACCGGACTCCATTCTGAATCTGTCCTCGGTGCCACACTAAATTCCCTTATACAGACCAACACTTGGTCTGTAATCTTTGCCTTTCCCAAGACCATCAGGAAGAAAATTGCAAGGCCTGCACATCCTTCCGCACAAAAAAGACACTTTGGGACAGAAGAGCACGAAGGCTCGAGATGGCGTCAAAAAGCTCCAAAGATCTCGATGTCGAAGAGGAAGAGATCATGCAGACCGCAGTCCCCGTTCGAGGTTCGGACTCCGACCAGGATTCCGAGGAGGACAGACGGGTCACGGCAGGACAGCACGTGAGTACGCCTGCCCCTGTACCATCTAAACCGAAACATAAGGCCTTGGGGACGCCACTGCCAGAAGGCCATAGCTCGACCCGAAAGAAGACACCCGGTGACCAAACCCCCAGTTCGGCACCGAAAAAGGCCACTCCTCCGAAGCCATCGTAGTCGAACCGAAGCTCTGTCTTTGACTCGAGCAAACAATGCTCTTCCTAGTCTAAATTTCAAAAATCCCTTTCGGAGCCGAGACCATCCACAACGCCATCTTTTTCAATACCGAAAAAGCCAGCTTCGGAGCCGAAAAGAGCAGGTTACACTGAGGAGCATGGACTTTCAAAAACACTTAAAGAAAGCCATAAAACCACTGAGGAGGACTCCCAAATACAGCCAATACTGGAAGTAATGGATGAAAGGCAAGCCAGGATTCATATCCATAAAGAAACTGGCAGAATTTTAACAGCACCTCCTCTAAAACCCAAGAGTATGTTAGCCTTTCAGGAGGATTTGGACACTACACAGCCTCCAGCTGCCAAAAACAAAGGAGAGACCTCCATCTCCTCATTTTTCTTCTCCTCATTCTCCTCCTCACTCTCCACACCTGTATATCTCTCCTACTACCAGTCCTACACCAATGCAGTCACCATCACATTCATTTGACTCGCAGCAAGACAATGTGGACCCATGGGATCTTTATGATCCAGACCCCATTCCGGACAATGACCCTGATTGCTATCCCTCTAAGCCTTTACCACCAGAGGATAGTACAGGCTACAATCAGGTGCTAGCTACGACGGCAACATACCATAGTGTCACCATGCACACTGAGCCGTTGGAGGACGATTTTCTCTTTAATACACTCTCTTCCACGCATACAAAATACCAGTCACACCTTATAATCCCCGGCATACTAAAACATGCTGATCAAATATTTAGCGAGCCTGTAAAACCGAGAATAATAATTCCTAGAGTAGAAAAGAAATACAAGCCACCTCCTTTTGATCCTGTCTGTATTACTCAGCAACTCCCTCCAGGCTCAGTAGTAGTAAGCGCTTCAAGGAAGAGGGCAAACTCAGTCGTCAGGTGATGCACCCCCACCAGACAAGGAGAGTAGGAAATTTGATGCTGCAGGGAAGAGGGTGACATCCCAGTCTGCCAACCAATGGAGAATAGCCAACTCACAGGTGTTGTTAGCTAGATATGACAGAGCCCATTGGGATGAGATGAAAGATATGATTCAGCGTCTCCCCAAGGAACAGCAAAAGAGGGCACAGCAGATAGTGGAGGAAGGGCAAGCCATCACCAACAATCAGATTAGGTCTGCCCTAGACTCAGCAGATACAGCAGCCAGGAGCATCAACACTGCTGTAACAATCGGGAGGCATGCATGGCTCAGGTCCTCAGGGTTCAAACCCAAAATCCAACAGGTAGTGTTGAATATGCCATTCAACAAAAAAACAGCTTTTCGGCCCAGAAGTCGACACTGCAATAGAAAAAATGCATAAGGATTCAGACACCGCAAAAGCGATGGATGCACTATACACCACACAATACAGGGGATCCTTTCGCAAACCCCAGTTTAGAAGTGGATTTAGGGCTCAAACTGCAGAGGCATCCACATCGCAGCCAAAGCCGGCCTACCAACCTCAGTACCAACGAGGTGGTTTAAGAGCACATATAGAGGGCAGTACCCCAGAGGTAGAGGGAAATATCAAACACCTAAACATGCCTCACAACATAGTAAACAGTGACTTGTTCCATTCCCTTCCAATCCACACCTCCCCTTTGGGAGGAAGACTGCAAAGGTTTCACACTTATTGGCTAAACATTACCACAGACAACTGGGTATTATCAATTATCCGCAATGGCTATTGCCTAGAATTGATACAAACTCCCCCAAACATTCCACCAAAACCACACAAACTATCCACAGAGCAAATCACTCTGTTATAGGAAGAAGTCAAATCTCTATTACTCAAACAAGCAATAGAACCTGTGCCACAAAATCAAGTAGGGAGGGGAGTTTACTCACTGTATTTCCTCATTCCCAAAAAGGATGGCACCCTAAGGCCAATATTAGATCTCAGGACCCTCGGTGTTTACATCCTGTCTGAACACTTTCACATGGCAACTCTCCAGGATGTTATTCCATTACATCAAAAACACGATTTCATGACAACATTAGACCTCAGGGATGCGTATTTTCATTTACACATCTATCCAGTGCACAGAAAACATCTCAGGTTTGTCGTTCAAGGAAAGCACTATCGAGGTGTTACCCTTTGGAATAACAACAGCTCCAAGGGTATTCACAAAGTGCCTAGCGGTAGTCGCAGCCTACCAAAGAAGACAACATATACATGTCTTTCCATATCTAGACGATTGGTTGATAAAATCAAACAGTCATGCGCATTACGTAATACAAACCCTGCACACGCTAGGGTTCTCAATAAATTACCAAAAGTCAGAACTACAGCCTGCACAAATACAACAGTATTTAGGGGCAATACTAAATACTCAAAAAGCACTTGCAAGTCCAAATATGCAGAGAATACAAGCATTCCAAAATATAATAGCATAGATACAGACAAGTCAACAGTACACTGTCAAATTTGTCATGACAATGTTAGGAATGATGGCATCATGTATTGCAATTGTTCCACATGCAAGACTAAACATGCAGCCCTTGCAACAGTGCCTTGCACAACAATGGTCACAAGCACAGGGTCAACTTCAAGATCTGGTGTTGATAGTGGTGGAATTCCACAAATCTAAACAAAGGGCGGCCATTTCAAGACCCTGTGCCTCAGACCATTATTACAACAGATGCATCAATGATTGGCTGGGGAGCTCACCTCAACAATCACAATATCCAAGGACAATTTGATGCCCAACACAAACAGCTACACATACATCACTTAGAGTTGTTAGCTGTCTTCCTAGCGCTCAAAGCTTTTCAGCCTCTTCTCATTCACAAGAATGTCCTGATCAAAACAGACAACATGACCACCATGTATTACCTAAACAAACAGGGAGGGACACATTCGTCTCAACTCTTCCTCCTATCTCAAAAAAATTGGATGTGGGCAATACACAACCAAATTCACCTGGTAGCACAATACATTCCAGGGATACACAACCAATTGGCAGACGTTCTCAGCAGAAATCATCAACAAACACACGAGTGGGAGATTCACCCTCAAGTACTTCAAAAATACTTTCAACAATGGGAACACCAGACATACATCTGTTCGCCACCAGCGAAAATGCAAAATGCCAAAACTTTGCATCCAGATACCCACATCCCCTATCCAAGGGCAATGCTCTATGGATCAGTTGGTCAGGGATATTTGCTTACGCTTTTCCCCCTCTCCCACTCATTCCATTTCTAGTCAACAAATTGCGTCAAAACACACTCAATATGATACTCATAGCACCAACGTGGGCACGTCAACCGTGGTACACAACACTATTAGACCTGTCAGTAGTACCACACTCCAAACTCCCAAACAGACCAGACCTATTAACACGAAACAAAGGGCAGATCAGGCACCCGAATCCCAACACCCTCAATCTGGCGATTTGGCTCCTGAGGTCATAGAATTTGGGTATTTACAACTACCATCAGAATGTATGGAAGTAATTAAGCAAGCAAGACAACCCACTACTAGACAGTGCTATGCTAACAAATGGAAAAGATTTGTATATTACTGTCAATCTAAAAAAAATTGCCCCTTTTACCTCATCAATACAAAATATTGTATGCTATTTACTTCATTTACAAAAATCAAATTTAGCATTCTCTTCCATTAAAATACATCTTACTGCAATTTCCGTATATCTGCAAAGTGTACAGCACAGCTCTTTATTTAGAGTTCGTGTTATCAAAGCTTTCATGGAAGGTTTAAAAGGCATCATTCCACCCAAAACACCTCCAGTTCCTTAGTGGAATTTAAACATAGTGCTTACGCGACTTATGGACCCACCATTTGAACATATGCACTCATGTCAAATGCAATTCTTAACATGGAAGGTTGCCTTCCTAATCGCAATTACATCATTGCGAAGAGTTAGCGAAATTCAAGCTTTCACTATTGAGGAACCGTTCATGCAATTACACAAACATAAAGTCGTACTACGAACTAACCCTAAAATTCTTCCTAAAGTAGGACCTTTTCTTATCAATCAAACAGTGGAACTACCAGTCTTCTTCCCACAGCCAGATTCTGTGGCAGAAAGAGCTCTACATACATTAGACATTAAAAGAGCACTAATGTACTATGTAGATAGAACAAAACCATTCAGAAAACCTAAACAGCTATTTGTAGCTTTTCAAAAACCCCATACTGGTAACCCCATTTCAAAACAAGGTTCAGCAAGATGGATAGTAAGATGCATCCAAACAATTTATGTTAAAGCCAAAAGACAACTCTGTTACTCCTATGGCACATTCCACAAGGAAAAAAGGTGCTACAATGGCCTTCTTAGGAAACATACCAATGGCTGAAATATGTAAGGCAGCTACTTGGTCAACACCACATACATTTACTAAACACTATTGTGTAGGTGTTTTAGCAGCACAGCAAGCCACAGTAGGTCAAGCTGTACTAAGAACATTATTTCAAACAACTTCAACTCCTACAGGCTAACCACCGCTTTTATGGGAGGACTAACTGCTTTGTAGTCTATGCACAGCATGTGTATCTGCAGCTACACATGCCATTGAACAGAAAATGTCACTTAACCTGTGTACATCTGTTCGTGGCATGTTCCGCTGCAGATTCACATGCACCCTCCCACCTCCCTACACTAGATGGCAGAAATATGCACAGCATGTGAATCTGCAGCGGAACATGCCACGAACAGATGTACACTGGGTAAGTGACATTTTCCATATATATATTCACTGAAAAAAAACAAAGGTTACAGGGACGTTATAGTTAGGCTTACATTGTAAACGTACAAAACCATAGAAATTGACTTGTTATAGTTATCTCAAGTAACTATTACTTGTGCTCTAAAGTAACTGTAACTCGCGCTGTCAGCATGTTTTTTCGTCAACGATTTTACTGCAAATATTACATTGATATCATCAATTAAGTTATCAAAGATGTCATGAGTGCTGTAATTTGTGGGGTAATTAGCAGTGCACGGCGAGGGCACGACTTATAGTTACCTTAGAGCACGAGCCCTACGAATCTATGAACGATCCAACAGTGGATGAGAACATGAGTTAATTACCTGTAACTTCAGTTCTCCAGTATTGTTATGTTTCATATAGTCACATGCAACCCACCTTCTCTCCTGAGAGTCTTCCCTTATGGCTAGGGATGTTATTCCCACTTGTACTAAAAAATCTTAGGGAATCACCCTCTCTTGGGAGTGATCTAGAGGGTGCTGTCATCTGATTGGTTATAGGTCAAGTTTGCCTTTTTATAAAAGGACATAGATATGTTATTAGAGAGACTGTTTATTGCCATTGGGGCCTATAGTAATTATATGTACTGCTATGTTGGTGTACCGTCCGACTCCCACTTGGACGACGGGGATTTTTCAAGCATGTGAATCTTTGAAAGATACCTATACTGGAGAACTGAAATTACAGGTAAGTAACTCATTTTCTTCTCTAAAATAGGCAAATTCTATACATTCATATATGAACACCATTCCTCCCCATATAGATAACTAGTATACAGATTTCAAAGTAATCCTGTAATAGTAGGAGTGTGTCGCACCAGCATTTAATAACACCCTCCACTCATGCAGATTTTCTTTCCACTATGGAAATAAGATGTTTGCAGTTACACAGGCATATGGGAAGTATTCAAGATTTCAATGCAAGATCCATTCATTAACTATTCAAGGTCCTACCACATGCTTCTGTGAGGAATCCAAATAATCTGACTAACTCGCAGCTGTTGCATCCCTAGCCTGAGATTTGTGGAAGATCATCTCTTCTTTGTCCATTCTGGGTGCAGAAGCAGCAAAAATTTATATTTCTTTTTTCACGGTAGACCACATTTCCTCATTTACCTCATTCTTGTGAGAACAGCGCAACCACTGTGGGCCACCATGTCTTCTCCCTGACACCTCTTGTATCACATGAGAGAGCTGCTGGAATGTTTCAGTGATCACTGGCTGCACTGCTATATCAGAACCAAAATCACTATAGGTCAGCTTTTTTATGAATATGAGCTGGCAGTGATTATCATACCTGATGTTTATTGTCTTCAGTAGAGCGAGACCATCTTAGTGAAAAGTGCAGTCATCGTGGTTACTAGCAGAGAAAACTTTATCTCTGAGTAGTCCATCTTTCTCTTTGTCTTCTTAGTTCTTGATTCATTTGTACCAGAAAGATAACACAACAATATTGAATATCAAGCAACATAGAGAAACAAGATTATGTGCCCTATCCAGGGAATCCTGACTCTGGCACTGGCTATGAAATTAGAACTCTGGGGCACATCATCCAGGAAATAAAAAGCACTACGGCTGATACTGATCAAATCGCTCCTGGATAGAACATGAAGTTGTTTTCGAGTTTAAATGTTATCGTCACAATTTTTGAGCCTTTGAAATTTCCAGAGGTCAACTTCTTTGCTACAGGAAACTATGCAAAATACCCAGAACGTACATCCAGGTTTCTATACCAGAGGTTTCTACGAAATACAGTGACACAAGTTTCTGGTCAAAGAAATTTCTTGATAGCTTTCCTTTCATTCTTCTGTTGTCCAGGGTAATATAGAAATTCAGAAATGTGTTCTCAAAGTTGATTTTGACCGTATCAATTTGGCTATGGCAGTAATTTACCTAGACCTTCTATGCCTATCATACCAATCATATTGGAGCTTGCTTTGTTGACAGGATCTCCCTTCCAGTATACTGGAAAACAGTCTATCCCAATCAGACTCCTTTGGGATTGGCAGCCTGGCATTTAAAGTTCTCCAATATGCACAGCTCGGTCTTCCAGATTTCAAGTAGATTCTGAAGCAGGAAAATAAACTTTTCATCATAAAGTGCAATGTCCCCAAGTAGAAGAGGTTTTTACATCTTGTGGTACACAAATAATACAATACCTTTACTGATGTCTGGAAGGAGCAATTATATGCCACATGTAATAGTGCCAGGTTGTTAGTATTTTTCTTTGTTGTTTCATTTGATAGTTATTGCTCTTTGTAAGAAGCACCTTCAAAGCTTCCTTTTCTAACTATATCTGTCATTATACATCTTTAAAATGCTTTAATAGGTTTTTTCAGGTGGATACTCCTTTCTCCAGATTCCTCCTCTATGAATATCCTGTAGGTGCTACACTGGCTTGCGAAACTCCTTCCGCAGTGATAGGTCTCTACGTCATCTGCTGGCACCATGCAGCTTCAGTTACCCATCCAGTGTGTAGTTACATTGGGACATTTAAATCAGCATTATGGCATATGTTTCTGGTGCTTCTCTACCATTCTCCCATCCAAGCTTGCGAAGAGGAATGGAGAGAGCACCAGTGACAACAACTAATACAGATATGAAACTTCTGCATATGAAGTGATCTTAATATTCACAGCACTAATTCTTCAAGGTAGGAGAGACAGTTGTGAGGAATTGCCCTGAAGATATGGTGTTCACCAGAAATAACGTAATGTAAAGTAAGTAACTTTTCCTTCCTCCCATTAGGAGACCAACTGGTTTTGGAATGTAATCATAGTGCTTTGTACACTTAATGTGGTATTTTTCGAACCTGTGCAGAAGTCTGATTTATCACATATTTTGAAAGTGACACTTCTTGACAGCTGTAACCGCTGGTAGAAGTACTATTGAAATTTAGGATGTGTCTTATGAATTTTCCTAGCTAAATAGTTTGGCTATCATACTGTCTTTTTGAAATGTTAATTTAGACATTAATTTGTACCTGGTGGTAGGTTTTGCTGTACTTTTACTAAAGTTAGAGCAGTACTTGAATGAATTGCTGTAAGGCAAGCTTTCCTTTAATGATCTATGAAACGTAAATAATTATTTGAGGCCTGTTCATTCTCTGGGGCATTTGTGTCTAACAGAGGTTAGCCAGATGGATAATTTATTGTTTAAGTCTATCCTATCAAAATGCTACCCATCTTTTTCTGGTAAAGCATAACACTTACTCTGCCAGGTGGAAAACTACTATTACAACTTTGTTTTGTAATATTAGGCTGCAAGACTTGTAACTGCAAGGACTTAATAAACATTGTAATTTCGTTCCAAATGTTATATTTTTCACCAACACCTTACAACCTTGGGATTAGAGAGAGAGATAATGGTCCGGACCTTAGATCACGCACATGACCGTAGACACACCAAGACTCTTTGCTGGATGAAATAATAACTGTGATTCTGTGCTTGATTTTTAAACACGTAAGTGCCAGGGCCCTTGTCAGGAGGGCACTGAAGGTTGCATCACTCCTTGCCAGAGTCAGTGCTGCCAATGGCATTACCAATACACGTACTAACCATCACGCTCCTACAAGTGTGACATTTCAGACCATTCCAGGCCCACAGACCTATAAGTAATTTGTAATATATATGAAATTATTAAATAACTCCTGTTGTGCTCATTTCAGAATTAGACAAACAGCTCCACCATATGACAGTTTGTCATAAGTGCCGTGTTGACAATTAGAGAGGATGTGGGGTAACTGCCAGAGCTGATTAAGTTGGGGTACTAGGTTTGAGTCTCGATGTGGGCTCAATGTCCTGTGATTCTAGGCAAATCACTCAATCTCCCCGGGCCTACTGAAAAATGAATGTGTCCTTGTGTAACGTAACTGGTGCTCATGTAAGGCGCTCCAATACCTTCAGGTCGAGTTGGCGCTATATAAAACTGCAAAAATATCAATAAAAATAAGTGCTGGTGCTGAGCACCGGAAACCACTGGCTCAAATGTAAAGCCATTGGGGGGTGGTCTCTTGTAGCTATATCATTTACAGAATTGGAGGGAGGGAGTCAAGGTTTGGAGGGTGGGTACACACAGAGAAAGAGCTTTCTGAAATGGTAGAAGGTAGCAAGCCAGCAGTTTTCAAGACTCCTCACTTTCATTTAGCTGGTGCTGTTGTAAGACTTGAAGGGACGTGCAGGAGAATACCCTTCAAGCTGAAGCACTGTAGGAACTTTTATAACAATAATATATAAATTGCTTTTATCTGAATTATCTGTCCCCTAAAATTTGATATAGAAGAAGTATAACTTTTACTGTAATTCCAAAAGAATCAGTCCTGTGCATTTGCAATTAAAAAATTGTTTCATGTCTTAAATCTGAAGGTGGAATTTCCTTTAAGGGATCATACTGGTGAATGAATGTGAATGTCCCAAAAACCCCAATATGTCCCAAAACCTCAGCAGACAAAGGAGCATTCTAGAAGGCCTGTTCTTGGTGATTATTAAAGATGCAAGACTGTAGAGAGACAACTGTTACTTTCTCTTCAGTGGGTGGCCCCTTTAATGTTTACATGCTTATTATTTTGCAAAGAGAAAATATTGTATAATCCACAGAATTATATTTAATAATTTAAACAAAATTAACAGATGTGTTTTCTGTGTTCCTTTACAGTTCATTTCGATGCACTTTGACAAATATTCCACAGACTCAGGCATTATTGAATAAAGCTAAACTTCCTTTGGGTTTGCTGCTACATCCCTTTAGAGATCTGACGGTAAGGCATATATCTATAAATTGTTCAGACAAAAAGTGTGTTTTCATTATTTTCCTAATTCATAAAGATTAGACTTGTGGCAGGGTAAATTACCCAACAACTTCATAATTAGGCAAACAAATATTCTGTTTCATAGTTGCTTCTTTTTTCTTTTTTTTTTTTTTAAAAATCTAAACTTTTGCTGGACCATTCTACAATATTAAATCCTGTTCCTTGCCAGGGAGGAGTAGAAGACTGGCAAAACAAAAAAACTAAAAAGTTAAATTGTGCTTCTTTTCATTAGAAAGCCAGTGAACCCCTCACACACCAGGGGAATGTCTTGTTTTGTATTTTTAATGCCTTAAATTTGTTCAATTTAATTTTCATCATTAGTTTGTAATGTATACTTCTGTCATGTTCTAAACAAGAAAGGAAAAGTAGACCTCCACCAAGGAGATGTTCATTAAAGTCATAAGCCTGTGCTTTATATCCTGGAGCGAAAAACATCTAAATATAAAAGTGAATAAAATCTGTAGAAAAAACAATCTGAAGAAAATCTATTTATGATCGCCTACCCACAAACTGCCCTAACCATTTTTTGAATGGTTTAAATAAGCCGTTTGTATTTTTAAAAAAATGTCAACAATCTTAGACGACTGAAAAGAAAAGATTTTTGTAAAAATTGCGCAAAGCAGAAAAGAGAACCTTAAGTAGCCAGCTAAGTTGAAGACCACAGAAACTCAGACTCCTCCTTTAACCCCTTCGCTGCCAGGCCTTTCCCCCCTCAGGTGGCAGGCCATTTTTTGGCTATTTGGGGCAGGGCGCGCTTAGGCCCTCATAACAGTTTGTCCACATAAGCTACCCACGCCAAATTTGCGTCCTTTTTTTCCAACATCCTAGGGATACTAGAGGTACCCAGACTTTGTGGGTTCCCCTGAGGGAGACTAAGGAATTAGCCAAAATACAGTGAAAAATTCGTTTAAAAAAAAAAAAAAAAAATGGAAAAAGGGCTGCAGAAGAAGGCTTGTGTTTTTCCCCCTGAAATTGGCATCAACAAAGGGTTTGCAGTGCTAAAATCACCAGCTTCCCAGCTTTCAGGAACGGGCAGACTTGAATCAGAAAACCAATTTGTCCACACAATTTTGGCATTTTATTGGGACATACCCCATTTTTACGATTTTTTGTGCGTTCATCCTCCTTCCAGTCAGTGACAGAAATGTTGGATCCCAGAAACCTAAACATTTCTGAAAAGTAGACAAAATTCTGAATTCAGCAATGGGTAATTTGTGTAGATCCTATAAGGCTTTCCTACAGAAAATAACAACTGAAATAAAAAAATATTGAAATTGAGGTAAAAAAAACAGCAATTTTTCTGTACGTTTTACTATGTAACTTTTTCCTGCAATGTCAGATTTTTGGAAGCAATATACCGTTACGTCTGCTGGACTCTTCTGGTTGTGGCGATATATAGGGCTTGTAGGTTCATCAAGAACCCTAGGTACCCAGAGCCAGTAAATGAGCTGCAGCTTGCAGTGGGTTTTCATTCTATACCGGGTCTACAGCAATTCATTTGCTGAAATATAAAGAGTCAAAAATAGGTATCAAGAAAACCTTTGTATTTCCAAAATGGGCACAGGATAAGGTGTTGAGTAGCAGTGGTTATTTGCACATCTCTGAATTCTGGGGTGCCCATACTAGCATGTGAATTACAGGGCATTTCTCAAATAGACGTCTTTTTGACACACTGTCTTATATTTGGAAGGAAAAAATGTAGAGAAAGACAAGGGGCATTAACACTTGTTTTGGTATTCTATGTTCCCCCAAGTCTCCCGATAAAAATGGTACCTCACTTGTGTGGGTAGGCCTAGTGTCTGCGACAGGAAATGCTCCAAAACACAAAGTGGACACATCACATTTTCTCAAAGAAAACAGAGGTGTTTTTTGCAAAGTGGTTACCTGTGGATTTTGGCCTCTAGCTCAGCCGTCACCTACGGAAACCTACCAAACCTGTGCATTTTTAAAAACTAGAGACCTAGGGGAATCCAAGACGGGGTGACTTGTGGGGCTCTCACCGGGTTCTGTTACCCAGAATCCTTTGCAAACCTCAAAATGTGGCTAAAAAAACACCTTTTCCTCACATTTCGGTGACAGAAAGTTCTGGAATCTGAGAGGAGCCACAAATGTCCTTCCACCCAGCATTCCCCCAAGTCTCCTGATAAAAATGGTTCCTCACTTGTATGGGTGGGCCAAGTCTTTGTGACAGGGAAGAGCCAAAAACACGTCGAAATTTAGTGGGAACAAAAGTGGCTCTAAAGCAGAAATGTCATCCCTTATTGTGTAATGCCCTTGCTATGGTAGGAAGAAGACTTGGACAAACCTTCAGGAGGTCTGCTTCATTTGTCTGCCAAATTCTGATCCCCATAAAGATAGGCATCGCTACAGGAAGATGTCCGGAAGAACTTTAAGGGGCTGGAAAAAGATCTGCATCCATGGCTTGCAAGAAGGCCAGCACAGGCATCTGCAGTTGACTTCAAGGAGATCACAGGCACATGGGGAGGGAGCCCCCCTCTACTACTTACCCCCTCATCTGTCTCCTAGTGTTTAAAAAGATATCTCATCAAGTAAAATAAAGATGCTCCCGTCCTATGTGGAGATTCATGACGTCTAAGACCTTAAGATCTATGAACACCTGGAAGAGAGCTGTGGATTTTTTTTTTCTCTAGTTTTCTGAGCGGAACGATTGTCTTGATACCAATTGTACTTGCAGCACTCTGGCCCCACATGTGTTGGCACTCTAACCTTGGAAGTGAAACTGCTATGCATGCCCATCTTATTTTATAGCAAACATCAGTTTTTCCATCTGGTGTCTTCCAAATGGAATTGATCTACTTGCCAAGATCAAGGTTAATACCTCATCATAATCTTGCTAGATCATGTCTGCCACAAATGTGCTCATCTGCATTTACATCCTGTTTGAGGAATATCAATACATATGTTTTTGTCATTCCAGTCTTTTTAATATTTCCCAATGGTCTGTGTAATAGGTTTCCACCACCCTGACACTTGCTCCTGTGTGAGTACTGAATGTGGCGTTCCTGCATGTGCTGACATTTCCACTTTCAAACTATCTTTGTGTGTGTATATATAGCTGTTGAAGTAGCTTGTGCATGTGGTACACCACAGCCATTTTCCACAACATAAACATATAATTAATTCCTATATATTTCACAGGTGTTAGGGCTTCAACTCTGACATTTTTCTTTGTCAGCCTCCATTTTGCCAGAAATTGTTATGTTCACCCTGTCTGCTTTAAAGTAAAGTGAGCTCCTATATGTTCTGTTAGTCACTTGTGGAGTGAGCGAATGTGGGGAGTAATAACCAGTCTACACCCTCTTGAACAGTCAAGAACATCATCTAACCATATTTAAATAGAGACCAAGAGGGTACATATATGCTTGATCTTGTCACAGCAGTGATCAGACATTGAAGGCATTCTTCACGTTCTGCCTAGTAACCAGCAACATTTTACTGTAGCATTGAAAGTCCCTAAGAGTGGTGGCCACTTGACATCATGCTCTTATGTTCCGACACATAAGCTTTGCTTTGCTGTACAGGAAACCTGTGTGACGGGTCTCCAGACGTGTTCTCAATATGATTGTGCATGTTGATTACCAGCAGAGTGCTAGTAAGTACTATTTCCAAGTGTCCCAGACAACTGGCTTAACTTGTATCAAGATTGAAGCATTAGTAAATGTGCCATTTACTCCATTATTAGAACTTTCATAGATTCACATGCTTGAATCATTCCCGGTCGTCGAGATAGGGGTTCCCGGTACCTTAAAAAAGATAATTTCTCCATAGACATAATAATAATTGCCTAAGGCCTTACTCATAAGTAATCTATCCAAGTCATTATGTAAAAAAGGGCTAAGCTTTAGAGTCCACCAATCAGATGACCCCACCCTCTAGAACCCTCATGAGAGAAGCTCCAGTCCCTCACATTTCCTAAGCACGTGCGTATTATTGAAAAACAATATTGAGAGAAGTGAGGTGAGCTTCTCTGGGGAGGAGGGTGGGTCGCATGTGGATCTATGAAAGAGTCCAATACTGGAGATCTGTAGTTACAGGTAAGTAAGTTATTTTCTTACTCCAGTATTGGAACTTTCATAGATTCACATGCTTGAATCAGAATACACAGCAGTACTCCTGGCACATTGCATTGTCAGTAAATTATGAGAATAGTTGAAAGATACTTTTATCATATGATAGAGTACTTAAGTATTCTAACTTGTAAAATGCTCTCACTTATAAATACATCTGTACAATTAATTATCTCTGTATATAATTATACATACATTTAAAGAAATTAAAGAAAGAGCAAAGAATCAAAATATGCAATGTGCATTACCAGAAAACAAGGATGGTGGGAATTTATAGTTAGCTCACCTTTACTGTAAAAGATGCCGCAGGACCGCTTGGCCTACAGCCACATCGCCTTGAGGTATTGCGTCCAGACAGTAGTGTCTCGTAAATGTGTGCATACTCTTCCAAGTGGCCGCTCTGCAAATGTCTTGTAGAGGTACACCTGCTAATAATGCCCTCGATGTTGAGTCAGGTCGAATGGGCACGTACTGAAGTTTGTAAAGGTCTGCCAGCTGCCTGGTGACAAAACTTCATAGCAGGTACTATCCATCTTGCTAAGACCTGTTTCAAAAGGGGTTGGCCTTTTCAAGGAGCACTATGAGCAACAAATAATTGTTTCGACTTGCGAAAGTGTTTAGTTTTCTCCAAATAAAACTTAATACATCTTTTTATGTCTAGCGAGTGAAGAGCCCTCTCTGCTGGAGATGACAGATTTGGGAAGAAAGCCTTTAAGATCAAATGCTCATTAATGTGGAAGTCCAATGGTACTTTAGGAATAAACTTTGGGTTTGTGCGAAGAATTACCCTGTCGTCTTTAAATTGAAATTGAAGTAAAGGCTCTTGAATCGTAAGGGCCTGGATCTCGCTGATGCATCTAGCAGATGTAAGAGCCACCAGAAGAGCAACCTTCCACGATAAGTGTTTCAGTTCCACTTTGTGAATTGGTTCAAATGGATGTCTCACGAGCTGAGATAGTACTGTGTTCAGTTGCCATGAAGGCAGGGGAGGTCTTACTGGCGGGAAAACTCTAAACAATCCTTTGAGAAATTGTTTTATTAACCTGGAGGACCATAAAGCAGGAGATGTTGGGGAACGTCTGAAATAAGAGATGGCTGCCAGGTGCATTTTAATGGATGAATGAGCTAATCCTGAAGATGCCAAATGTAGGAGATAGGGCAACTTCTCTTCCAGGGGATCCTCATCAATAGTCATAAACATTGAATATTCCCGCCCTTGTGCGGGGACCCCGGAGCATATATAAAATACACACATATAAAGTATGAAATATGCACAAAAAATATATATATAGCATTTTTAGTAGACATATTTTTCATACTAAACTCCTATATACATGTGTAAAACAGCAATGCAGGCTATAAACATAAACAGGCTAAAATGCTTTATTTCTATGAAGTTTTTTTTTTTTTTTTTTTTTTATCTTTATAAAATTATAATAGAGAATAAATATCTACCCAAGCCCCAAAACTGGGCTTAGGGAAATAAGCAGTAGTCATTACTAGAGAAAAAGAGAAAAAAACTACATTGAAAAACAATGGAGCATTCTTAGCCAATAGGCTGCATGCAGGTTAACACAGGAGAACCATAAAAACTTTGGCACCGTGCCTTTAAGACCCTGAGCACCTCCAGTATCCCACCATGCCTCAGGGGTGAAGGAGAGGTGACAGTTGGTTCACAGTTAGGTCAGTTCTTTTTTCCGGCTTCTTCTGAGAGGATCCTGGAGCATTGAGCTCTCAGTTTTTCTGAGTTTTTCCCAGAAAAATACTTTAAAACAGCGTTTTTTCCTGTTTTACTCGACATCTAACATCATTGTCTGAGTTTGGCAGTTTTTTCCTGACAGAAAAATGCCTTCCCTTTTTGTCAAATGCCCTTCCTGTGGGAAGAAGAAGGCCCAGTCAGATCCACACACTCTTTGTATTGTGTGCCTGCCTCAGAGTCACTGCCCTGACACTTGCAAACACTACAAGAACATGTCAAAGAGGACTCTGAAGGACAGAGAAAAGATCAGGCTTCATGGGCTTCACGAGAGGCAGAAAACATCATCCTCTTCGCTTCCCAGGCAGCCAACAAGCCACTCTCAGGAGAGAATGGCTAGGTCGACGTCGGCAGGTAGGAAAATACCTGTTTGTTCCCCGTCGACGTCGTCGCTGCCACCATCTCACCGTCATGGATCACCGTCCACGGCGACCCGACCGACGTCGAAGGATACGGCGTCGAGAGAACATGGCCATCGCAGGTGCATATCTCCGTCGACGGCAGCCCGCCGATCGACGTTGAGCCATCACCGGCGCGCACATTCGCCGCCGAAGGCCTCGCACCCCCCGACGTCAAGAGACACGGCGTCGAAATCGCTACGACAGCGAGAGAGACATCCGCCGTCGCCCGCTCACCGCTCCACGTCGAGGCATACGACGGCGAGCAGGTCGAGGTCCAGAGATTGCCGTTCGACGTCAAGACACTCCACGTCAAGGCACTCAACGTTGAGGCAAGAACAACCGGCGACGCTCCCTTCGACGTCAGTACAGCTGTCGAAGTTGACGCAGGTTTTACCTGTCTCGCAGGGAGTAGAGCATCGACATCTGCCGGCAGATAAGACCGCTCCATCTCCAGTGGTCTCCATAAGGAGTGATTCATCTCGTTCGAGAGCGGCATCATCGTGGCATGTTTCACCCATCAATTTGTCACCAGGATGGCTGGAGAGCCTTAACAGGCCAGTGGCCTCCCCGGATTCGCAGTATTCACGGATGTACTCTCCTACTGCCTCTCTCCCGAGAACGCCATCACTGACAGCGCGGGCAGGACGGGCTCGTTCTGCTTCGCGCCAACCGACCACGAGGCTCTGTTACAGCGTCTTGCAGCAGGTCACGTTCCCGGCGACAATCTAGGTCACGATCAGGACACAGAAGATCGCCCTCCTGGTCATCGTCAGGGTCATCCGTCGGACGATACTCCCCCACCTTAACAGATTCTCCACCAGCTAGAGTTTCACCGGTGGATGACATCACTACTTTTAATGAGGTACTTTTCAGGGGAGCACAGAAGTTGAATATAGAGGTTCCAGAACCATCAACCTCCTCATCGGTCATTTTTGAGACTCTACAACATAGAGCAGTTTCGAAAAAGCTACTGCCGCTAGTGCCTGGTCTGTTGCAGCCAACCATGGACACCTTTTTGGCGCCAGCCACCCTCAAATCTGCTCCTTTTAGGATTTCGAAAAAATATAAAGCGCCTGAACAAGATCCTTTATTCCTAAGAACAGATCTGCCGCCGGACTCAGTAATATTGGCCGCAGCCCGAAAAACTCACTCGGTGGCATCATCCTCCACGGTCCCACCAGACAAAGAGAGCAGACATCTAGACTCTCTGGGGAGAAAAATGTGCGTCACGGCGGCATCTGTAATGAAGGTCTCCAGCGCGTCTGCACTCCTAGGGTGATATGACCGTTCTCTGTGGGACTCTCTCAACAGGTTCACAGAAAAATTACCTAGGGAAGACAGACAGGACTTCCAAGAGATCCTGCAAGAGGGATGTCTGGTATCCAACCAAGTCATCAACGCAGCGGCGGATGGGGCAGACTTAGCTGCACATGGGTACGCACATGGAATCTGTGCAAGGAGGTCTTCCTGGTTGAGATTGACTGGTTTAAAACAGGAAGCACAACAGTGCATCCTAAATCTTCCATTCAACGGGAACTCGCTGTTTGGTACCCATACGGACGAAGAAATGGCGCGCATGAAGACTGAAGTGGACACCATGAGGGCAGTAGGCCTGGAAAGGAAGAAAGACTTCAGGCGGAGGTATAGGCTTTGACAGGCGCCCTTTCCAGCAGAGGGTTCAAACCCCTCACTGGTCCCAGAGGCCTCAGCAAAGGCAGGGACGCCCTCTTTTTCAGGCTCGTAAGGCCACAAGGGAACGAGGGTCAAGTAGACCTCAACAGTCCACACCAAAAGCGCCGGCCAAGCATTGAGAACTCGCTTCCCTCAACACTGTGCACCACTCCGGTGGGGGGATGTATCACAGATTTTCTTCACGAGTGGCACTCTATCACAAACGACAAATGGGTGCTCAACATTGTCGAAAATGGCTACTCTCTTCTTTTCAGACAACCTCCACCGCACTTGCCACCAGCCAAATGCAATCCATCTCACGTCAGCCTATTGCTCAAAGAGGCTCTCGCCCTCTTACGAAAGAAGGCAATAGAAAAAGTTCCACTTGCGCACAGAGGAAAGGGGGTTTACTCCTGTTATTTTCTGGTGGCGAAAAAAGGCCGAGAGGGTGTTTTCAGACCGATTCTGGACTTACGGCTTCTAAACAAGTACATAAGAAAAAGAGTTCAGGATGCTGGCTCTTCACCAGATTTTCCCTCAGCTACATCAGGGAGACTGGATGTGCTCCATCAGGATGCATACTTTCACATCCCGATAGTTCCCAAGCATCGGAAATTCCTGCGCTTCCAGATAGCCTCACAGCACTATCAGTTCAAAGTGCTACCATTCGGCCTGAAATCTGCCCCCGCATCTTCTCGAAATGTGTGGCAGTGGTAGCGGCACATCTTCGAAAACAAAAAATCTTCATCTACCCATACCTAGACGACTGGCTACTGAAAGCCTCCTCTCCGGATCAGGCGAGAGCCCATCGGGACATTGTGCTCAAGGATTTCGAGTCTCTAGGTCTTCAAGTCAACTACCAAAAGTCCACCTTGATTCCAACACAGAACCTCCACTACCTGGGAGCTATACTAAACACAGAGCTCCAAAGAGTGTATCCTTCGGAGGAACGACTATTATCAATAAAGAAAAAGTGTCAAGACCTGTTAAAATCCGACGCACCTACAGCCCGTCAGGTGACATCTCTGCTTGGCTCCATGGCATCATGCCTTTTCATTGTCCCAAATGCCAGGCTGCATATGAGGCCCCTCCAAGAGGCGTTGGAGAACAACTGGCGCCAAAGGACAGGTCGCTGGGAGGACAGAGTGCGGCTGCCGATAGCAGCACGTCAGTCATTGCAATGGTGGATGCACACACCTCACCTGTCAATAGGAGCTCTGTTTCACCAGATAATTCTATCCGACACTCTGGTAACGGATGCGTCTCTTCAAGGATGGGGGGCTCATCTAGGTCCCCTTCAAGCTCAGGGCCTGTGGTCCTACAACGAAAGGAAGTACCACATCAATCTGCTGGAGCTCAGAGCGGTCCATCTGGCTCTCAAGTCTTTTGCTCCATCGATTCAGGGGAAATCTCTTCTGATACAAACGGACAACACAACCACAATGTACTATTTGAACAGACAGGGGGGAACGAGATCCCTACCCCTATCTCGGGAGTCCCAAACAATCTGGCATTGGCTCCTGGCCAGAGGAATGTCGCTTACAACGGTTCACCTACCGGGTCAACAAAACGTGGAAGCAGATTTCCTGAGCAGACACCTAGAGGACGCCCACGATTGGGTCCTACACGGTGAAGTCGTCGAAGACATCTTCGCTCAATGGGGTCGACCTCAATTGGATCTCTTCGCAGACGAAGTAAACAAGAAATGCCCAGACTTCGCATCCAGGTTCTACCGTCCGGGATCTCAAGGGAATGCCCTGTTGATCGACTGGTCAGGGATATTTCTCTACGCTTTTCCACTGATTCCCCTCATACCGGAATACCGGCAGTGATCAACAAACTTTACAGATCCAGCACCAGAATGATTCTCATAGCTCCGCAATGGCCCCGTCAATTCTGGTACACAGATCTCCTCGACCTATCGGAACAACCTCACAGGAGGCTGCCGTGCAGACCGGATCTTCTGAGCAGGATGGAGGGCAGGGTTCTGCATCCCAACCTATCCTCTCTGAGCTTGACAGCATGGCTCCTGAATTCCTGCAGTATGGGCACCTAGGGCTCTCGCAGGAGTGCATGAACATCTTGAAAGAGTCCAGATGACCTTTCACGCGGCGTTCTTACGCGTTTAAGTGGAAGAGGTTTTACATATGGTGCTGTCAACAAGGTCAGAATCCCATACGGGCTCAGGAGGACGTCATATTGTCTTACTTACTCCATCTGGCAAAGTCCGGTCTGCAGGTATCATCTATTAAGGTACATTTGTCTGCCATTACAGCCTATCGTAAGTCACCTTCTCAGGAATCCTTCTTTACGAAACCAGTAGTCAAGGATTTCTTGGAAGGTTTGAAAAAAGTTTTTCCGCCCATTCGGAGACCCTCCCCTCCATGGGAACTGAACATAGTACTGTCAAAACTTATGGGCCCTCCTTTCAAACCTATACACAAAGCCTCTTTGCAACACCTTACGTGAAAGACGGCTTTTTTGGTAGCCATTACTTCCGCGCGGAGGGTCAGTGAAATTCAGGCTTTGTCTTCCAAAGAACCGTACACAGTCTTTCACGACAATAGAGTAGCTCTGCGAACTCACCCTTCATTCCTACCAAAGGTGGTGTCAGAATTCCACATCAATCAGACTATTTCTCTACCGACTTTCTTCCCCAATCCGGAGACTCCGGCGTAGAAAGCGTTGCACTCCCTAGATCTGAAGAGAGTGCTAAAATTTTATTTGGCTAAAACAAAATTGATTAGACATTCCAACCACTTGTTTGTAAATTATGGTCATTTGAGGACAGGAGAGGCAGCATCTAAACGAACAATATCAAGATGGATAGTTTCTTGTATTGTTAATGCTTACCAGTTGGCTAACAAACAACTACTGGCTAGACCTAAAGCACATTCCACAAGGGGAAAAGCGGCTACTGCTGCCCTCCTTAACAATGTTCCAATATCTGAAATTTGTAAGGCTGCTACATGGAAGTCTGTACATACATTTACTAGACATTTCTGTTTGGACTCGGATGCAAGAGCAGATGCCCAAGTGGGGCAAGCCTCTCTGAGAAATTTGTTTGCATGATACATATCTATTCCTGCACTTCTTTAAGACAGTCCGCAGAGTTAGGGATGGGCTTGCTAATCTATTCAATGTTTATGACTATTGATGAGGATCCCCTGGAAGAGAAGGATAAGTTACTTACCTGTAAATCCTAGTTCTCTTCCAGGGGTATCCTCATCAGAGTCATAAACAACCCACCCTCCTCCCCGGACGCACGTCTCCTAGAAGTGCAGGACAGACTATCTTTCGAATCGGCTGCACAGATTGTCACCGTAAAAAAGTACTGACCTAACTGTGAACCAACTGTCACCTCTCCTTCACCCCTGTGGGATACTGGAGGTGCTCAGGGTCTTAACGGCACGGTGCCAAAGTTTTTATGGTTCTCTTGTGTTAACCTGCATGCAGCCTATTGGCTAAGAATGCTCCATTGTTTTTCAATGTAGTTTTTTTCTCTTTTTCTCTAGTGATGACTACTGCTTATTTCCCTAAGCCCAGTTTTGGGGCTTGGGTAGATATTTATTCTCTATTATAATTTTATAAAGATTAAAAAAAAACAAAAAAAAAACTTCATAGAAATAAAGCATTTTAGCCTGTTTATGTTTATAGCCTGCATTGCTGTTTTACACATGTATATATGAGTTTAGTATGAAAAATATGTCTACTAAAAATGCTATATATATATTTTTCGTGCATATTTAATACTTTATATTTGTGTATTTTATATATGCTCCGGGGTCCCCGCACAAGGGCGGGAATATTCAGTGTTTATGACTTTGATGAGGATACCCCTGGAAGAGAACTAGGATTTACAGGTAAGTAACTTATCCATCTCTTCTGGTGCTGACAGTAGTGGGTTTATCTGTACTTTCTGGCACCATAAACAAAACCTCTTCCACTTCAAATAAGTCTTGTTTGTGCTATCAGCCCTGACCTTAGAGTATTTTTCTACATTCAGATGAATATTTAAGAGATCCCGTGATCACACAAACAGCGCAGCGCAGATCCAGAAATTCTTCAGCACTGATTTCAGTGCCGCTGGACAAAGAGTGTAGGCGTCTTGACAATATTGGCACCCATTTTTAGTCTGTGCTAGCACTTACAGTGAGGGCAGCAAGCTCTTTGGTGGTTATCGGATGACACGATTGCCAGATGTGGTCTGATATCACACCATTCCTGGACAAGCTTCCAGAGGATGCTAAAGCAGATGTAAAGACGATCCTGCAAGAGGGTGAACTCGCATCAGTGGAAGTTACTGATTGCGCCATGGACATTGCTACTTCTGCCTTCTGGCAGCTTGCAGGAGCGGCACTGTTTAGGAGACAGAGCTGGCTTAAAGCCACCTCATTTAAACCGGTGGTCCAGAATAATATCCTTGATATACCTTGTGAATTTTAAAGCTCTCTTTAGCAAGTATATTGATGGTGCCCTCCGGGCCATAAAAACAGACACGGACATGGCAACATTATTGGGGACCCACCAATACAGGAAAGTACCCAACCTCAACATCTATCTCAGAAAACAGTCTTTCCACGTGGTAACTATATGACAACCCTCAATTCCCAGGATGCATATTTACATGTTCCAACTTACCCAAAACACAGGACATTTCTAGGATTCACAGTAGCTGGCAGCCATTACTAGTTCAAGGTACTTCCCGTTGGCCTAAATTACGCCCCTCACATCTTCACAAATTACTTGCCACCTATGGCAGGCTTTCTGAGACAACAGACATCAGGTGTTCCTGTTTCTCGATGACTGTTGGTCAAGACTCCTTCCAGTCAGACTGCTCAGGAGTCAACAACAGCCTCCTTACACCTATTCAGTGAGCTGGGTCTCACTCTCAACCCAAAGAAGTCAGTTCTTCTCCCATCATAGAGGAGTACATTCTTAGTTGCCAGGCTCGATACCACACTCGGCAAGGTGTATCCCACACCAGAGACAGTTAAAATTAATTGGTCTAGCAAAATGTTTACAAAGAGAAAAGTCTCTTTCCGTTCGCCTCTACAAGCCCCTACTAGGAAAGATTTCATCCTGCATTCCTCTGGTTCCATTCTGCCGTCTGCTGATGTGTCGGCCACAAGAGGAGTTTGACGGGCAAAGGATCCAGGCTACAGGGTCTTTCAATAATCAAATCCAGGCCACTCCAGACATCATCAACACCTTGTCCTGGTGGACGCGACAGGAACTTCTCTCAATCCACATGTCTTTCCATCCTCAGACTTCTCCTTTGGTCATTGCCAGAGACACTTCCCTAGAGGGGTGTTGAGATTATCTACAAGACCTTCAAGGCTGTGGCAAATGGCAACCTTTTCAGATTTATCTACACATCAGTCTGCCAGAACTCATGGCAGTGCATCCAGCCTTACAGGCGTTTCTTTCCAGAATACTCAGTTCTACGGTGCTCATCCGTACAGACAAAACGATCACGATGCTCTACACCAACAGGCATGGTGGCACAAGATCTTGCCTGATATCCCAGGAAGCACATAAGATATGGGAATGGTTCATCTGACACAAGGTGCTTTTACAAGCCGAACATGCCCCCGAAAAGCAGAATACGATAGCGGACATACTCAGCCAACTCGGGTCATCTTGCCACAAGTAAAAACTCGATGAGGAGATTCTGGACAACATTTTTCCCCAGTGGGGCAAACCACATCTGGACCTCTTTGTGACCTCCCCGAACTGGAAATGCCAGTTCTGCGCCAGCCGGCATAGTCAACCGGGGTCGTGGGGGAATGTATTTTTGATCACATGGTTTGGAATCTTTACCTACGCCTTTCCTCAGATTCCTTTCTTCCCAAGACTCATCATGAAAATGAAGGCCAAACCATTCAAAATAATTCTCATAGCTCTAATGTGGCCACACCAACATTGGTTTACAGAGTTACTCCTCCTATTACAGGAGCACCACATTCAGTTGAACATGTTGACTTCGTTAGTGATAATGAGCCAGGGCCAAGTTCTGCATCGCAACCCCAAGTCACTCAGTTTTTTTGGCCTGACTACATGCAGACAGACATAAGACCCATTACCTCAAGTGGAAAAGGTTTTGCATATGGTGCCAGAGGGCTAAGGTGTATCCTCTTTCCTCTTCAACTGAAGAAATCCTCCTGTATCTTCCACATCTAGCTCAATCAGGCTTGGCTCATTCATCCTTGAAAGGCCGCTTAGCTGGCATTTTCTACTTCAGGCGTTCTCCCACTTCACCATCACGATGCTCAACCAGTCGCATTAAACAATTTCCCAAGGGATTATGCAGGACATTCCTGCCGGTGAGGACTCCTCCTCCTCCGCTTTGGCAACTCAACACTACTCTCACAACACATGAAGGATCCCTTTGAGACCATTCACAAAGCAGATATCAAATTTCTCTCCTGGAAGGTGGCTATCCTCCTGGCCTTAACCTCAGCCAGTGAAATACAGGCTATAACCATCCAGGAACCTTTCCTCCAACTCAGAAACAATAGGTTTATTCTCCACATAAACCTTAAATTCATTTCTACGGTCTCATCACACTTCCACCTCTATCAACCTGTGGTTCTCAAGTATTTTATTCCTTATCCTAAGACACCAGCTGAAGGAGTGTTACACTCTTTAGACGTCAAAAGATGCTTAAAGTTCTATTTGGGGGAAAAACTAACCACTTTCACAAATCCAGTCAACTATTTGTAGCGTAAAGTGCTCAAACAAAAGGCTATCCTTTCTCAAAGCAAAGCATCTCTAGATGGATTTCAAGTGCCATTCAGTTCTGTCACCAGAAGACTGGCAGACCATTACACACAACGGTGTGTGCTCATTCGACGAGAACGGTCTCTACTTCTGTGGTGGTGTTTGCTGGTGTGGCTCTCCCAGAAATTTGCTGGACAGCGACCTGGAAGAATAGACACACTTTTATGCAGCACTACTACTTAGAGTCTGAATTTCCCTGTGATGCAGCAGTGGGCTAAGCGGTGTTAGGACAACTTTTCCTCTGAAGTTGTTGCACACATTTTGCTTTGTACTTATATGTATTCTTTTTCCTCAATGGATTTACTTTCGATTCTGTAGAAAAATGTGCTTTTTATCTGCTGTTTAATCTGATTCAAGCATGTGAATCTATGAAAGATCCAATACTGGAGTAAGACAGTATGTTACTTACCTGTAACTGTACTCACATGCGACCCACCCTCCTCCCTTGGGGAACTCACCTTATTTCTCTCAGTGGGTGTTTTACATATATACACTTGTGCTTTGTAAATCTGAGGGAATAGAGCTTCTCATAGGAGTGTTCTAGAGGATGGTGCAACTTGATTGGTTAACACTCAAGTTTGGTCTCTTTTTTTTTTTTTTAAAGAAAGATTCTGATATGTTAATAAACTGAAGGGCCTAGAGCCTTTCTACTCTAAACCTATCATTAAATTGCTTTATTAAGGTACTGTAGGCCTCCCATCTCGATGATGGGGAATGATTCAAGCATGTGAATCTAGGAAAGATTCCAATTCTGGAGAACTACAATTACATGTAAGTAACTTAATTTGTTCTTTGCACTAGTGTTTGATTTAAAATTGGTTCTTTTGATATAGAAGAGCAACATGACTTCATCACATAGCTGTTTGTAAAAGGTCACCCAGCAGTACCCATAGATCCTGAAAGAAACTAGGTGAATAATTGAAACTCTTGCCACCAGGTCCAGCCTCTGTCAATGCTGAGGACTCATGACCCTGGTGGATGTCGTCTTAATACTGGGACTCTTATCCCAAACAGAAAATTGTCTTTAGACTTTCCCAGAAGAGGCAAATAGATATTGTGTTCAATACGGGTGAGCCAGTTACATAGGGAGGATTTGTAGGGCTCTTAACTGCTTCTGGCATGTCAGAATCCTAAGAGAGAACTCCCAACGCTTCAAAATGATGTTGGTATGTTATTTTCTACAGTCCTAGAAAGAACCAAATCTTGTGATATTGTCCAGCTTTGAGGCAGCCAGTGGTGTACCCCATTGGCCCATAATAGGATCCTAGATACCAGTGATGGAGCATTTTTCTCCATCCCCACATTAAATTTGTCATCAAGGGGACGGGGCCACACCAGATGGCTGACAGGATGCACTCCTAGGAGGCTCCTGGCCACCCCGCAATATCAAGCAAAATCCTGCCTTTGATTCATCTGCTGCGATGCACTACTGGACGGCACACAACTCTCACTATGACCCGCCATCGCTATCCGAGGATACTGGCTGTGTAGGTGACCCCATGGCACCGGAGTGGTGATCGCCCACGTGTGGAGCCTGGAGGCCACGGAGAGCGTGGCGTGTGAGTGGAGGCATGCCTTCTGTGATCACGCATCCCAGTTAATGGCGGTTCCTCTCCCGCTACCTTCAGAGGAGTCTGCTGCCGGGACAAAAGATTTGTCACTGCTTGCAACAGTATCCCCCACCTCACCGCATCCCTGTGAGTGACTGTGCTGCTGTGGGCTGTGTTGGCAAGGGGGGGAGCGTGCTCAGCTTCGTGGCCTGCATACTCGTGGGCGGGCTGTGGGCATTTAATCTTGCAGCGGCGACCTCAGTTTCCCATCTGGGTTGGCTTAGATTGGCTCCGCTGCATCCTCTGCGCAGTAGTAGGTTAGAGGCACAGGAAGGACACAGCCTCGTGAGAAGCTACTGGGGCCTGACGGCAGGGCCTTAATTGCCACGGGAGGAGCAGAAGCGACATCACTGGCTACTGGTGCCCCCCATGGGGGACTGGAGGAACCTTTGGAGGGATCCGGCTTGCACGCCGTGGGAGCGAGTGGGGTGGGGAGCATCCCCCTGGCCCTAGAGGAGGGCTCCTGCCTGGGGGGGGCCAGTCATTCTGAATCAGAGGTGGTCTTAGGGCCTACACACTTTGATGCCTGTCTCCCCCTGGCCACTGTTGGAGAGAGTGAATATCGTCTTGGGGTGACCCAGCGTGATCCGGCCACTGAGATCGGTTGTGGTGTGCTACGGTGAGTTGGCAGAGGTATCCTGTCACCATATTGGGTGGAATAAGCAGGCAGGGCTCCCCCTCCCCCGAAAACACAATGGAGCTTTACACCACCCCATGCCCACTGCGCAGCGATCTATGCTCCAAGCCACTAGTAGAGGGGATCTGCTCCCAGACACTGCTGGCGAGGAGCCTACCAGGGCTGAGAATCTTGAGACCATTCAGAGTTCTAGGGCTGCACTGGAACACAAGATTGAATCTGTACCCTGGAGGTTAACCTACTGCGTATGGACCTCTGTAAGGTCTCTGATGAGGTCCAGGTGGCCGAGGGCTCGGTAACGGAGCTACAAGGTGAATTGACTGCGCTGAAGAAACAGGTTGCTACCATCATTTATAGGTCTGGGGCCCTGGAGGCGTTGGTGTAGGACGCAGCGGGTGGTCTTGCTCAGTGATGTGCGTCTTCTGGTGTTCCCAGAGCGAGTGCAGGGCAATGCTTCTGAACATTTTGTGGGAGCCTGGATTTGTGACACCTTGAAGCCCAGTGGGCTGTCCCCCTTGTATACCATTGAGAGGACACATAGGGCATTGGTCATGCTGCCTTGTCCAGGCGCTCCGCTGCGAGCTATCATTGCTTGCATAATGAACTACAGGGACAGGGACTCTATTTTTCGAGCTGCCAGGGACACCAACAACGCCAGGAATGACAATCATCAAATCTCCTTCTATCCTGTTTAAACTAATAAGTGGCAGAGGGCCCAAAAGACATTTCTGGAGGTAAAAGCTAAGCTGCATGTGAGGGGCCTTAGGTACATGCTGCTGTATCCGGCCAAATTGAGGGTGCTATCAGCAGGCAGATCACACTTTTTTTGACAATCCTGAAGATATGTGCGCTGGCTGGAGGTGTAGGACAGAGTGCCCATAGGGAGATCTGGCCCCTGGAAGTCTGGGTCCCCAACTTGCCTGCTGCAGGGACCCTGGGGAGTCATCTACGGGGGCCTCCTCTGGTAGCTTTTGACAGTCTCACAGAGATGGCTGGGCCAGAATTGAAATTCAATGAGATTGAACTATGGGCCTTGCCCTGCCGGAGTGGCAGCTGGAGTCAAGGGGGATGCTTAGAACAGATGGGCCGGTCACAGCAAGTAACTCTGAGACCTAAGGTTATGTTGTAGAATATGTAGTAGATAAAGCTTCCTGTTGTCGTAACATTCCCTCTTTTCGTCTGCCTGGGTATGGGGGGGGGGGGGTTGTTGACCCTTATCTATAGTGCCCTGCCTAAGGTGGTGTATCTGATACTTGATGTGGAATGGATATGTGTAGTGTCGATTTATTTTATTGAATTAGAAATGTTAACTGTTTGAAGGCACTGTTTTCTCTAGGGGGCCATTTGCTCCTTCTCCACCTCAGTGGTAGGTCTCTAGAGGGCAGATAAGGAGTTAGGATGTGGGTCCTGACAGCAGGAATTTATTGGATGTGCGGTATAGCATGTTGTTCACTACACATCCGGGGTGGGGGGAGGGGATGGAGTGTTGATTATTGCTACAGTGCTAAAGAGTTGACAGTGCATGTGTCTCCCAGTCGTCTGGAGCTTGACATGAATGATAGAGGGGGCATACAGGCGGGAGGCACTCGTGATAGTACATGTTAACAAAATGGTTGCCCAAGTAAACATGGTCTTGTGAAATGTCCGGGGCTTGAGAGGATACTCCAAACGTTATAGAGTGCACACTTTCCTTAGATGCCACAACATGCAAATTGCTTTTCTCCAGGAAACTCATCTTTGGGAGGAGTAAACGCAGAAACTGAGTAGGAAATGGAGCGCTCTGTTATACACAGCTTCTTATTCTTCCTATGCTAGGGGCTGGCCATCTGGGTGGCCCCTGGTGTCCCCTTCAAGCTCACATATAGCGAAGCAGATGTAGAGGGGCCTTGTGTTTTGTTGCAGGGCACGCTAGAGAGTAAAAAACTCACAATACTTAATTTGTATGCCCCGAATGTGGATGACCGGTATTTCTTTGAAGGGCTCCAGTATCTTCTGGAGGATAGTGTGGAGGCGCCCATAGTCTGGGCATGGAGCTTTAATTGCGTGCTAGATGGAAAGGGGGTGCCGTCATCCTCCCATAGTTGGCACTAAGTCATTCATGGTGAGCTCGTTCAAAACCTTGGCCTAATAGATGGTTGGTGAACACTACACCCAGACGGACAGGAATACACCTGCCATTCTCAGTCCCACAACAAATACAGCCGATTAGATCGCTTCTTGGTGGGAGGATTGGATACTGCCTGACTGACAGCGGTGAGACATCTGGGTCGGTTTCTCTCCGATTATTCCCCTACCCTTCGGACACTGACCTGGACGGAGTAGACTGAGCGGGTTCAGATCATGGCACATGCATGCTGGCCTCCTTGGGTTTGAGGTTTGTAAGAAGGAGCTGCCGACAGCTCTAAGAAATTACCTTTCTACAAACTGGGGGACGATGGACACCAGGGCAGTGGAGTGGAAGGCACTCAAAGCATTTATCAGAGGGGACTGTATTCGGACTATCTGTGGAATCTGAAGGCGACTAACTGCAGAGCTTAAGGTGCAGGAGGGGAGGCTGGCCACTCTTAAACACCAGGGAGTGTTTTTGGAAGAGGTGCACATCCAGACACAAGGGGTACATAAGGAGCTTCAGACACTGGGACGCACTGGATAAGATCTCACTCAAAACCTACCAACAATTATTACACAGAGAGGGGGACAAATCTGGTAGGCTCTTGGATGTTGGCCTGGATTCTGCAACACGAAACAGAGATATGTCTTAATCTTTGCATCATGGACTCGCAAAGTCAGTTGAAAATTCAGATTTGATATTCTATCAGCCCTGTTAGAGCATTTTAAAGTAGTCTACCAGGTGGGCTCAAATGGCACTGAGGTGAAGGTAGATAGCTTCTTGTCTAGGGTTGGGCTCCCCCGACTGCAGTAAGATCTTATACAGAAGCTGGGGAGGTCCTCTCAATAGAGGGGTTGAGCAAAGCTCTGAAGGCGCTCAGTAGGGCCAAGGCCCCGGGAGGGCATGGGCTTCTGGCAGAGTTTTATCACACCTACTCTGCTATCCTTAAGGAAAGGTTCTAATCTGCTTCATGCTAAAGCCTGGGGAGATGCGAAGGACCCCCTCTTCATATAGGCCTCTTAATATACTCAACAGAGATCTTAAGGTACTCTACAAAATACTAGTGCTTCGACTCCAGAAGGTGATACGGGGCATAGTGCACGAGGACCAATGCAGCTTCATGCCGGCACAAAGTACCGCTCTTAATCTCTGAAGGTTAACGCATGTGTTACATTGAGGAGGAGTTGGTGTTAGTCTCCTTTGACCTGGAAAAGCATTTGACACTGTAGACTGAGGTGATTTAATAACAGTACTGCGTGGCATGGGGTTTGGACCCAATTTCTGGACCTGGATACAACTCCTATATACTTAGCCCACGATACAGGTTAGGGTGGGTGGTGAGCTCTCTTATTCATGGACAATGGGTAGGGATACTAGTCAGGGCTGTTCCCTTTCGCCTGTGCTATTTGCACTGGCGATTGAGCTCTTGTCCCTGTTGCTGTTCGAGGAGATGGCCCCTTGGGGAATCAAGGTGGGTGAATCCACTTGTGGGTTCGTTGTTTAAGGCTAATGCAGTCCTCTGAGCTCTCACTTCTGCTCCCTTTGCAGCTGTTGACCACCTTTGGTGAGGTCTCTGGTCTTAAGGTTAATGCCCGCAAGTCACTTTTGTTTCCTCTGGGTGCCCTGATTGGCTGACAGTTGAACTTCTTGCCAAACATGGGTCTTTGCTGGGAGTGGGAAGAATTGGGGTACCAGGGCATCTGGGTCACTGATACGGAAGCTCAACGCCACTGCAAAAATGTTGAAAGGGTCCTGTCGGACAGGAAAATTCTATAAGATTCTGCAATAGACTCCCTCTTTCTGTCAGGGCTGTCATTGCCAAAATGGTGTTTCTGCTGCGATGTCTGTATTTGGTTCAGTACTCCCTATTGTACTTCTGGCAACAAGGTGATGGAAGGAATGCTTAAATTATTCTCATCCACTGGCTATCACAGGGTCCACATTTTCCATCATTTTTCACACACATTTTTCCACTCTAGAAAGAGATCTTTCATATGCAACTCAGTCTTGGTCCTGCTCCATGAAGAACAATCCAGCCCAAACTCCCAGGTAAGGTACTTTCAAGATGGGATCCTAAGCAACCCCAGACTGGTTTCTGCATAATTAAATCCTTCTCATTTGGTTGGATCACATGTGGCATAAGCGCCCCTACCTAGTGGCCAAACGTTAGTTGAAGAGCTTCTCATCAGTATGACAGTAGCTGCATATAAGACACGCAGTTCTCTGGGTCCTTTCCCTGTTTGATAGTAAGACACAGAATGGCCTCTGACATAATTGTGTTACCGTAGCTGTAATTGCAAAGCTGCTATATAGCAGGATCAAAAACCCTAGAATAGTGGGAGCTGAAGCATTTTTAAGGAAGCTGAGATGAAAGAGTATTGTATGGTGTCTAATCTCCCCAAGTATTTTTTTTCTTTTGAGATTGGTTCTTCAAACTGCACTACTAGGTCAGCAGACGGGTTGCCCAGGCATACTGTGCTTAAAACCCTCATTAACCTTTCTGTTTGCCAAGGGCTGCTGCTAATATAGCCTGTCAGACTCTCCCATCATCTCACACTGCCTTAAGGCATGACCATATCTGTTGAGCTTCTAATTTTAATATTCAAAATCTCGTTGTTTTATTGGACCCTGGTAATATTTTTCACTAATTCGTATTCTGCTCTATTGAGTTCCAATACTCTCAGTTGTGATTGTAGCATTAGGACTCTTCCATTGCGTTTAGTGTCTGCTTTTGATTAATTTAATTCTGCATGCAGTCTCATTAATGTCAACCTTCTTTGTTCAGTTTTTAAGGCAAACTGCTTTGGCAGTGAGTTGCCCCCCTAAGTACTACCTAGAAGAAATTCCAAAATGTCTCTCAGCTACATTCCCCTGAGTTATATATTTTTTTTAAACTTTTTTTAAAATCTTGTACAGCATACAGTGGATACTGTAGTAGAACTTCAGTCAATATTTGCGTACAATATTAACATAGACATTGCAGCGTTTAAGCCCCTACACAGGCATTGCATTTGGACCGTAGGTCACTTAGACAAATAGCAAAGATCAATCCAAAACCATAATAAAGGATATAATGAATTTCCCTCCTCCCTCCCCTACATCACCCCTTTGTTCAGTATCCTTACTATGGTTGCTAATACCCCCATACTTTATTCCATTTCTTTGGGCAGCCTCTACTCTCTTAAACTGATTTTTCCTTCCAACTGGCACCAATCCAAATCTGATTTCCAGTCTTCTACTTGTGAAGGGAAGGTTACACCCCATGCTCTTGCAGTGTTAAGTTTTGCTACTCCAATAGCAACCAGCAACTAACAACCAGACCTTCTGATACTTTGGCCAGGTGGCTTCCCCTGTAATAGACAATAGGAGCCATTTTGCATCTAGAGGGTCCATTTGATCTGACACCCAAGACATCTGTACCACTTCCTCTCAGTATCTTTGTATCACTGGGCATTTCCAGATTGTATGAAAGAACGTTCCATCTAGACCACATCCCCATTAACAGAGTGCAGAGTCTCCTCTGCCCATCTTCTGGATCAGCACCCTAGAATAGTATGATCAATGCAGGATTCTCAGCTGCACTAGTCTAAATTGTGTGCGGATTGCTATTTCTCATGAGCTCTAAAGGTCATCCTCAAGTGTTCCCAAATGTTATTTCCACTACACTCTCAGGGCCACAAGTCGGGTCAGGGGGGTGGTTATCAGCTTCCCGTACATTACCAAGATGGCTCTTGCTGTGATAGGTTCAGTCAGAGGGTGGTCCTCTAGAGGTGTCGCCTCAGTTAATTGTTCCCCCTCGAGTATGTGACAGTGAAGTGCGTGTCTGAGCTGTGTATTGAAATCGTGTCTTCTCTGCCATGTCAAATTCTTGTTGCAGGATATCAAATGAAAGTAGAGCGTTGCCTCACTTCCTGAAACCCTGTAAAGTGCCCACCTCCCACAGGAGATCATTGTCTCAGAGGGGGGTTAAAACCAGTGAGCCTGCCTTCCCATCCTAAATGACCAGTGACCTCTCTCCATGTCCTGACTACTGTTTGATTATGTATTGGTAGGAGTCTTTCATAGCTCCTCCTATACAATGCGGCCTCAACCCATCCAGGACCCATTGCATCCCTATCCACTCTATATGCAGGTTCCTCACAGTCAGCAAACACCCAGTCATTCACTGTGACCAGCTGTGCCGCTCAATAATACTTAGGATATCTGGGATTGCCAGTCTCCCCCGTACACTCTTCTAGGGCTTGTGCAATGCACTACGGGAGCAACCACCTTCCTACAGCAGTACAATGACCTCATGCTCAATTTTCTAGAATAATTCCACTGGAACCCTGTATGCTGTGTTTTGATTCACATAGAGGAGGTGTGGGAGCGTCATCATTTTATATAGGACCACTCTGCCCATCAGTGTTGGAGGCAATTGTCTCCTGTGTCCTACATCTCTCCAAAGTTTGTCAAGCTGCATGAATAGATTTTTTGCTCAGAAGCTCAGTGGAGGCTCGAGTGACATAAATCACAAAGTACATAAACCCTTCCAATTCCAGTGGGACTGTGGTACGATGGGTGAGTTTTGAAACACCTCCCACCAGGGAGTAGACTAGAGACTTAGTCCAGTTGATACAACAGCCTGAGTGAGCTCCAAAAATATCAGAAATCTGCAGTACTCTGTCCACGGACAGGCAGGGGTTTGTGATGTAAAGCAGAACTTCATCTGTATATAGGGAGATGCACTCCTCCTATCCCCCTCTCGCTCTGTGTCCCCCATATAAGTGGGTCCTGGTAGAACTAGGCTACTAGTGGCTCCAGTGCCAGTGCAAATAACATAAAGAAGAGGGGACGCACCTGCCTCGTTCCCTTTTGCAAGGGAAATAATTGGGACACCGCATCATTGACCTTCACTCTTAACAGTGGCCCTTGATATAAGAGTTAGATCCAACCACAAACGTTTGGCCCGAATCCCAGCCTAACCAGTGTTGTGAAGATATAAGTCCATTCAATACTATCAAATGCCAATTGGTCTCTAGAGCCATAAGTGCTGCCTGCTTTGCTGCAGGCATCCCTGGAGTTATTAAAGGCCACAAACACCTGCTGTATTTCATAGCAACCTTACCCTACAGTTGTTCTAGTGATTCATAGTTGAGTCTCCTGGGCCCCTCTATATTTTCTCTCCCCATCCCCCATATTCTCTCATCCTATGCCTCCATTTCATCAAGCTCATGAGTGTTTCGTGGTCTCACAACAAAATGACCCCCTTATCTGCCTCATCTTGGCATGAGCACAGACTGTGGTCAAATAAAAGAAGTGGAATCTGGCTTAATCTTAAAGGTTGCCAACACATGATATACGTTTATGCTGTCCAAGTAAAGAACTCTCCCCATGCCTGCAAGCCACAGATTACGCCCTGCTGAAAAGACTACAGTTTTCCCCTCCATGGTAGCAGTTTTCATCCTTTAACCGAATGGGTGGCAAATTTAATTCACCACCTATAAGCAGCAGACCCAGGGGAAAAGGCACTTTGCAGTAGATGAGTTTCCTGCAAGAAACATGCCCTCTGTAGGCATTTCAAGGAGAGCAAAATGTGTAACCTTTTGGGGAACGGATATCATTTATGCCTCTAAATTTAACGGAAGCACATTTTTCCCTTACCCATGAGCAAAATGAATTTAATAACTCCGATGCCTCTCTCTACACACTTGGGAGAACGCCACACTTAGGCAGAGTTTCAGAACATATTCTGCATCTGAGGCACTCTGGAAATTGATCTGTTTGCCACAGAGCAGTATACAAAAAGCCTTGCCTTCACGTCCAGGTACCCAAATCCCAGATCTCAGGGGAATGTACTTTTGATGGACTGGTCAAGGACATTAACCTACGCTTTTCTTTGAATTTCAGTGCTGACCATAGTTGTCATTAGCATGATGCAGTGTGAGATGAAGGTGATTCTCACAGAACCGGAGTAGCCGAGGGAGTAATAGTACTCAGACCGGCTCCAACTATCACTTCAGACTCACATGTGGCTTCCGCTCTAGCGGACCTGCTTTCCAGAATGTCTGTCAGGATTTACCAACACACCATTCAGTCTCTGATCTTGTCTGCCTGGCTCCTAAATACTTACAGTATGAATATGCACATTTTCTTGACAATTCTAGGAAGATCTTGAAGGAAGTGAAAAGACTATCAACCTGTTCAAATGCCTTTAAGTGGAAGACGTTCTGTATTTTGTGCTGCCAGAAAAAGTGTATGAGAGAATTTGTCAAGAAGGCACAGAACTCCCTTATATTCTTTACTTAGCTAAATCTGTGCTTGTAGAGATACATTTGGCGGCAGTCATTGATGACAGAAAATATACTACTCAAACTTAGTTTTGTACCATGCCTGTGATAAACAGTTAAGAAGGTTTTCCCCAGTTTAAAAAGCTGTCTCCTCCTTGAGAGCTTACTATTGTTCTTTCCAAATTGATGGATCTTCCTTCTGAACCAATGCTCCAGGAAGATCTATAACATATTTCTTGGAAAGTGGCTTTTCTGCTTGCTATAACATCTGTCAAAAGAGTGAGTGAGCTTCAAGCTTGTCTTCTGTAGAATCATACTTGGTGTGTCACAAAACTAATTTTCCTTAAGAACTCACCCTTCCTTCTTACCTAAAGGTATTTTTTGAATTTCATATTGAGGAAACAATATCTTTGCAATTTTTTTACAGACCATTTGTCTCGGGCAGAAAGAACATTCCTTGCTTTGCATGTAAAAAGAGCTCTTCAGTATTGCCTAGATTAGACTAAATTTGTCTGTCAATCCAAAGAAGTAATTATTGGTTCAGTCCATACAGGTCTGGCACACCATTGCTAAATGCACCAGTTTGTGCATCATTGTGTACTACCAAAAGGCAAATAAACTCCTTCTGGATAAGCTTAAGGTTTCTTTCACCCATAGGAAAAAGCTGCCATTGCTTCCATGAGCAATGTACCTGTTCGGTATATTTGTAAGGTTGTGACATGCGGATCGGTTCATTCCTTTGCAAAATATTACTGTTTAGACTCTGACTTCATAATAGATGCTTTGGTAACTCAGGACTCTTTGTGCAAGTTTTGTGCTGTATCATACGTTTTCCTAGACAATCAGTAACTATGTATTGTCTTGCCAGCCTGCTCCCTTTTGCTGACCAATGTCAACCATTTCCAAGCTTCTTTTGTGACGCTGTGGAGCCCTTTGGTCCCTTGCACCTTGCCCAGCAGCCAAGACTCTCCCCCCCCCCCCCAAATACTGGGTTTGCCTTTAGGCCTACCTCTCTGGAAAAACAACCCTCAAGCGGAGTTGCTCTCCTGCCCATCTTGCCCATAAGCTGAGGCTCCCTTTTCAGGTAGGTGTAAATTGTTTCCTGTGCATCTGAGTGACAAGCAGGTCCTCGGCCACAGGTTGTGAAGGTGAGGCCCCTTGCGATTCTAGATCACCTAATACTTGACCAGTATGTTCCACTCTGAATTTTACTGCTTTGTCCTGGATGCTCCACTTCACTCTGGGGATTTATAATCTCGGGTAGACAGGCAGATTTGTAAGAAAAGACACTGGAAGAGGTTGCCGTCACCCCAGTCATTGTCTCGTGATAAGAAGACTACCTTCTTTCCTCACCATCAGGCAGTTGAAGAGCAAGGGGACTCCACCCCACCTCAGGAGTAGGAGAGGGCTCTTTTGTTTAGTCATGCCTCAACCGGAGATCACTCAGTGGAGCCTCCAGGGACCCTTGTTGACCCTTTGAGTCATGTCAGGAGACCGTGTGACCCACAGAGTGGATCCTCTGTGGTAGGAATCCAGGGCCAGCATTGAGCTCCTCTCTCCCAGCCATAGGAAAGGACTCCCCTCTGGCTGACAGTTTCTTTGTCCTGTACAGGAAGCCACAAAGGAGACCATGGTGTGTCCGTCAGGAGGGAACGGTAACCACTGGTCCTTTGATATGGGACCATGGTCCTAAAGTGCCTTAGGCAGTTTTCTCTTTATAATGCTCCATGGGGAACCAGCACACTGAAAGCTGGGAGACTCTTGTGTCGTCTTCTCTTGTCATTCTGTTCAGGCTAATCTGTATTGTCTCATTGCTGCTTTCACCACAGTAGGCTCAGCGCTGCACCATTGGAATAATCTTATGGGTAGTTGCCATCCTAAACCACATTGCCTCCGATTGATTTCCCAGCCGCTCAAGATAAATTTTCCCACAAGCGTGTTATGTTGCTGCCACCAGTGGGACCTGTTCTTGTTCCCCTGTGGCAACTGGAATTGTAGGGGTCCAGATGGGTGCTGTGACCCACCAAGTTTTCACCCAAGGGAAGGCTATTTCCCATGACTTAAGCCAGTCTCATCTTGGCCACATCTTACAGGAAACATTTGTAGACATGATAATATGTGATTCTTTTTTTTTTTTTTTTTTAAACAATGGTCGGGCTAGCAATATTTGCTGCTGTTGTAATTCTGGCTGAAAATACTCAAAACATGGTTTAAATAGTTTTGAACACTCTAGTGACCCAGTAATTTGGTTTCAACTAAAAAAAGATAGTGAGAAATTTCAGATTATCAAGAACAGTGATACAGTACGCTCTATTGTTTTAGTATTACAGAAGAAAAAAAATTACATTACAGAAATGTATTTACAGAAAATAAGGATTCAATACCTGTGTATTGTTTCTTGGCTCATTTTTCCACTTGTAAATCAGTTGATTTTTTTAGCCTTAGGGCCATAATGTCTTTGGTTCATGATCTGTACAAATAAACATTACTGAGCTTACTACTTTGCAGTACCCTGGATCCAAAAGAATAAAGACAAAAGTCCCTTATGGAATCACATTTCAAGATGTTTGGTAATTGTCATTACAAAATACAGGGAGAGTATGAAAAGTTTGTTTGAAGTTAATACCACACAAAGATAATTTATGAGAGATCAAAATAAATTATGTCTGTGTCTAGACTAGAACATCCCAGAGTTGGAAGATTGCTCCATGGAGAATCTTTAGGTCCCAAATGTAGGTTGTCCAACCAGCCCCAGAATTTGCAAAATGTGTTTACCTCACAGTCCTTTTGGAAATATATTTTCCTCTGTGCCTCCGTGCTAAATTAAAGTACACTGACAAATGTGTAGTGTCATCCTTTGGGTATCCAAATGAGGACATTGATACTTTTGCCTATGGTTTGTAAGTTACAGGAGAATAGATCTTTATTTTAAGCTAGAAGCTCCTGCCAATCGTGATGACATTGCATACTATGTCATTTTAAATTCCAGATTTACCTCAGGAAAATGGGGAAGTTATACTGTAGCAGCATCCATGATTTCTCCATTCAACTATGTCCCCTAATAGTCTTTCGTAGCTCTGGAATTAAGATCCGGAAATTTTGATAGAGCCAACAATGTTCAGTTGTGATTACAATAGATACAGTTCACTTAACATAGAGTTCCATCTTCTTGACTGGTAACATTGCTACTTGGTTAGTAGTTGTGATGTCTGTATCTTCAAAGATAAGTGTCCTCTTCCATAAAGAGACAAAATCCTCAGAAAGCTATAGAAAATATTTTTCTGATGGATACTTGTAATTACAGATTCCTCAAGTTAATTACAGATTCCTCAAGTTTAGAATATTCTTTGGAATCATAATGGATCTGGAAGATACAAACCGCATTGCTCCTGCACAGTGGTGTGCTCCACTTCAACTTTTTTCCACCCTGGAAGTGACGGTGGAGCAGCATATAAGTGCTAAATCTGCACATTGACATGAGTTACTTTCTTTCCCCGCATTAGTAAATGAATGTGGCACTCACTCCCGACTTTATCCTCATCAGTTGACAGGCTTTCCTGTTATAACAATTATTTTTTCCATTGTGCAAAGGAACTATGTCCCCTTCTAAAACTACATTCTTTAAGCCTCGTAGGGACTGTTGCCAGCAAACCGTGACAGATCCACACAAGGTGTCCCTCTGGTGTTTGGGTTCAGAACACAACTCCAAAGTCCTGAAAGGAGTGCGCCTTTATGAACTGAAAGGCATCCGAGAATGTGAAGCAAAGGTTTACGTCATTGAATATGGAAAGAAGCTTTGGAAATCCCACTCCACTCGAAGTAGAGAGTATGGACCTGGTCATGCGACTATTCCCACTACAGGTCTTCATAGAGTTGAAGCCTTCTGGTAAGTCGAAGCAGAAGCACAAGAAGGCCAAGTGGGATTCATCCCCGCCTGAGAAGACGTAAGGATATCAAGGCGCCTCATGGTCTTGCCTCTGGTTCCCCCCCAAAGGAGCGGATTCCCGAACTGCTCCTGTTTCACTTCGAGTTCCTGAGTCCGTCAGTGACTTTACAACATATTGAGACCTTCAGAGAGGCCATGCTGTGAATACTTGACACTCCTCCTGCTCCTTGTGGCACGCTTTTGGACCAAAGAGATTCACAGAGGTCTCCAATCTGGTTCCTGCCAGAGGGTCTGCCCCGGGGCCTTCTGTGTCTCCAGAAGCCGCCTCAGGTTCTACTCCAGTGCCATAGCCGACTTCTGTTCCACCACCAAAATCTACACCTATCCCTGCAAAATCAGAACCAACCCAACCGGTGCTGGAGGATTAATCCATTTCTGTTGTCATCTCTGACTCGAAGCCAAATCCTTCTCTGCCCCAACTGAGGTCACTTCTTGATGTCGTACTGATGCACCTGCCTCCAGTTCAGTCCAACTCGGACAGAACCATGCCTTTGCATTTGAGCCACACCCCAGCATTCCAGCGACTTTTCCTTTTAAACTCTGAACAAAACGCCACCCAACCTTTGAGATGAGAGGGACTATTTTCCCCCCAACACTATGATAACAATGTATTCATGAACTTGTAGGAGGCCAGTGGGTTGGACACTTCCCCGTGCACTAGGTTGTGTCTTCCTCCCAATCCCCCCCGAGCCATCAACAGAAGAGAGTGCTTCCTTTGCCGTGGTAATGAGACATGCAGTAGAGGTGTTAGATTTACAGCTGCCAACTGTGAAGCTCGAGACCAACGTCCTAACGCCCTTCTCCTTTGTGTTTTCCTAAGTGCTCCCTTTTCTTAGATATGCAGGAGTTGATTTTTCCCCATGGGAAGCAGGTGCCAGGACTCCGCAGTACCTGCACTTCCCTGTCTGAAATGCTCTGTAATAGGCTGCCTCCTCCTAGAGGACCCTACTTCAGGCTGAAGGCCATATTTGAGATATATTCATGGACCAGGTGGATCCGACACCACTTTCAAGTAAGCTGCCGGATTCAGTTACTCCCCAGCACCCAAGTAGTAAGTCCTTACTGCTGTGCCAGCATAGTGGGCTGAAAAATTTTCGGAGAGAATTTGGACTTGTACATTTAAATGAATAGTGATTGAAGAATATGTCTGCTTTGCGATTTACAAGGTTTGCTATGTACAGTGACAGTGGAAAGTGTGTTTAACCGACAAACTAGTTTTAATTACGGATAGTGCCTTATTTTGAGGTAATGTTAACAGTGGATGGTTACTTCTGTGTTCCCAAATCAATGATGTTTTATGTGGTTTGATATGTGGTTTGATAGTTGTGTTCTTTTGAAATGATGTATTAGCAGAAAATGGATTACGTTAGCACTGTACCTATTTCTTTGCCTTATTCAGTCTGTAAATTTAAGCCTTCAAGTAGGGAGAAAATAATGTAATTTTTAAAATGTTTTTCGCTAACATTTTTAATTTGATTGTTTTTATTTTTTTATTTTACTGTACTAACAATGTCTTAATTTAATTGTATACAGCAGTTACCAGTGATAACATCAAGCACAATCGTGAGATGTAGATCTTGTCGGACATACATTAACCCATTTGTGTCTTTCATTGACCAAAGGAGGTGGAAGTGCAGCCTTTGCTACCGAGTGAATGATGGTATGTTTTGGAACAAAGACAATAATGTTATTGCATTGGTAATTTATAGAAATAAAATACTTCACTTTGTTAATAATGAGTGCAAATCTCCCAGACTGAAAGTGGATTAAATATCATATAGCCGATTTCAACTGATCTTCTAGTTCTTCAGATTTGGTTCTTTCATAGATTCACATGCTTGAATCATTCCCCGTAGTCAAAGTGGGAATCCCAGGGTATCATTAAATAGCAGTATAGAGAATTGATACATATAAGACAATGTTAACATGCCTTAATTTTCACAGCTTAGTCACATCATTTGAAAAGACCCAAAGTCCAGCCCATCAGGCGATAGCACCTTTAGAACCCTCAGCACAGAAGCTCCAGTCTGTCAGATTATCTACTGCACGTTGTGTGAAGGGAGTCTCTCTGAGCTCTCCTCAGTTTTCTTCATTCCAGTTTCTGGAAATCTTCATAATGTCTGATACCTCAAAGAAAGCTCTCTCTATATCATGCAAATCTTGTGGGAAGAAGGGACTGCATGTGGACGACCCACATAAGGACTGCCTCTACCCTAAGATCGTAAAACCCTACGGTCTATCCCTAGTATCCTATGCTGATGACACTCAGCTGGTCTTTTCTTTATCTACTAATGCTAACTCAGAACAGGCTACTCTATCATCCTGTCTTCTGGATGTCACCAGATGAATGGCGGACAGCAAACTTAAACTTGACGAGAAAACAGAGATAATGATGGTAGGGAACTTTTTCCCCCCCTCAAGGCCCCTGTTCCAGCCTCGGAAGGGTTAAGAGACCTCCCTCCGCCAAAAGAAAATATAAAAAGTCTAGGTTTTTGGCTGTACTCTCGCCTCATGATGGAATGCCATTCCAAAAAACTTGCAGCCACTTGCTTCAGTCTGTTAAGAATTTTCTGAGAAATGTTTAAGCTCCTTCCATTTCCATCTAAAAGACTCATCATCCATGCCCTTATAGTGTCACGCCTAGACTATGGTAATGTTTTATTCCTCAGCTCCCCATGTTATGTATTAAAGAGATTGCAGGTGGTACAAAACTCATCCGCCCACTTACTTGTGGACATTCCCAGACATCTTTCAGCCAAACCAGCCTTAGTTTCTCTTCACTGGCTCCCTATTAAACAACGTATTAATTTTAAAGCCATGTGTATGGTGCACCGAGCCATTCATAATAATGGTCCGGCCTTTTTTAGGCGAATCATAACACCCTATATTCCTCAGAGGTCGCTTAGATCATCATCAGCCGCTTTAATTAACACCTTTCGTGTTAAGAAAGCAAGATGGGGAGGTAGATCCTTTGCTTTTAGAGCAGCCAATTTATGGAACTCCCTCACTCTGGAACTCTGCCAAGATAACTCTGACTTTCTTTTTGTGGGAAACTGAAGACTTTACTATTTTCAGTATAGTCCTGGACTTAGTTTTTTTTGGTCTTGCATTAGTGCTGGAAGCCTTTGGGTGGCCATGCGCTCTATAAATCCAGTAAACTAAACTAAACTCAGCAGAAGGTGAAAGAGTGCAAGGAATGCCACGCCTTTTCATCAAAAACATTGAAGGACAGAGAGGAAAGGCTTCTGTTATGGTTACAAAGGGCCATGACACAGAAACCCACATCTTCATAGGAAGATAGTGACACTTCTGCTAGGTCCCGCGAAAGAGAAAGGTCCCGTGGCTAAGGGACCGCTGAGGAAAGCAGGAAAACCCTTATAACTTACCATCATGGGTCACTAAAAGATCTTCAGAAAAAAAGAGAAAACACCAAAATTCTCCTTACAAACTGTCTCCTCTGAGCCATACACGCAATGTGACCGCCCAAGTACTTCTTCTTCAGACCCGTTGATGATGAGGCCTAAAATCCTTTCAGAAGCACCATTGACGATGTCTTCAACGTTGACAGCGCTGTTGTTGACCCCGGTCACCACTGTCTTGTCTACAAGACCACCTACAACGATGACAACACCATCCGTTGATGCCCCAGTCCCATTGCCAAAGATTTCCTCGTCGAAGAAGACTGCCGACGAATACTCCGTCGATGACGATCATGCCGACAACCTTTACCACCATTGCCTTGTCGATGGCGCCGTTGATGACACCGTCGACAATAGTAAGAATTTCATAGACCTTCATAAAGCCTCTTGATACTTCCCTAAGCAAGGATTCACCACACCCTCCACAACTACTAGATTTAGAGGAATCAGAGGATGATGGTCTAATTGGCCCTGCACACAGTCCATCAGAACTCCAGGTGAAATACCAGGACATTGACAAAGAAGAGGAGGAGGAGTCCTATTATGGCCACTACTACAATCCGCAAACATTTCCCATAGTATCCTGACTATCCTGATCCACCACCTAGAAAGAGTGATGTTCAGATACCTCTGCCACCTCTACAATCTCCTCCGGCAACACCAAGACCTATTCCCCCACCAGGAACGCCTAGGATGTCCAGTTTCCAATATCACAGGGCCCCCAAAAGAGGATCCATAGTCATCAGAAGATGACAGAAAAAAGGGTGAGATCCGGATATCCATCAACCCAGTGATGAATGGGATGACTGTCTGCTCCATACTCCTTTGCCACCAACACCTCATCCTGCAGGCTCTCCCCCAGAGGAGATCGGGGGGTTTTCATAATTTTTGGGAACGGGATGCAGCAAGATTTGACTTGCCTACTCCAGTGAAGCAGTTAGACAGCTTCCTATATAACTTTAAGGAGCATCCGAATAATAGACTACATAGGGGAAGAGGGTATTAAACTTATGAGGAATCCAGCAACAGTAACAGCAGTTATACCATGCATAGATAAAAAGTGCAAAGCCCCTGAACATTCCCCCGCTTGCCTAACAGGACATCCTGAAGCAGGCTCAGTGGTCTCGCAAGTAGCGCAATGTCACTCAAAAAATCCTTCCACTCCTATTTCTGCTCCGCCTGAAAGGAAAAGCAGGTGGTTAGATAATATCGGGAAGTGATTGTCAGCTATATCTGCCATTGCAGTTTGTGCGGCCAATTCTTTATTATCACACTACCGGAGAGTTTAAGGGAGATGAGCAAAATATATTAGGTGGGAAACAACCCATACTAGCTCCCTCTTCATAAGACTAGTTACCACAAACTGTATGGGGTTCACCGATGATGTGGAGCTCTGTTCACGAGAGATTATCCGTGGGCTCCTAGACCTCGCTGGGTGTAGAAAATGCACAGTGTGGGTGCTGTGTAGGGTGAGTGAGGGAGGGGGGGGATTTCCTTTGACGGACTAGGTGGTCCCACACACTATATAGTGTCATACTTAATCATTTGACCACCTAGCCCCACCCAGGTAGGATAGTACCACCTGGGCGGACTCAACCTCACCGTTAAAAGAACGGGAGGGAGTGCATAAATATATTTTATCTGGAAATAATGGGATCCAGCTAAACTAAGTGAATATAAAAACACCTAGGCAGTTACCTGTGTGTGCTCTACACCTTTAATAGTGGTATCTGCTGGTGTAACTAAAAACAAGGGCGGGACACCTCGGTGAGAACAAGGAATCACTGGGTCGCCTCTCGTAAGAGTTGGCCGACATGTTTCTGCCCTCTACTATGAGCCATGGAAGGTCTGGGGGCATTCTTCAGGGCCTAGGATCCCTAACAGTCATGCACTGTGAGCCTCCCCTCATAAAGGGGGGGGGGGGAAATCGTAATAAATTCAATATGAAGGGCCTACCTTGGCAAGGGACTACCTCGCAGAGGCCTGAGAGAGTAGAAAACGAGGGTGACGTTAACTTAATCACACAACACAGCAAACCACACAATATAATATAATATAAAAATATAAAAGGGGTGCCACAGCAAGCCAAGGTCATGCAGAGCACGCAGTGAACACACAGTTCTGTTGGAAAAAAGAGTAACCTTACCCTAATATCTAAGGCAACTGGCCTCAGATTCCAGGCAGGGGAGTGTCCCCTTATAGTCACACTCAGGGGGGGGGAGGGGAGAAAGGGAAATAGACATAGACAGCGTGTATCAGGAGTTAGAAATTAACAATCCGTGTGAGAGGGGTAGTTCCCCTAACACAGGGGTTAATGTAGAGCACACGGCCTATGGTACGCAAGGTGTGCCCTAAATGCTAACTGATAGAAAAGGGGGGGATCCAGCCCTAGTGGGAAGCTAGGGGCTGAGGAGATCCCTCTGGAAAAATGTCTAAAATGAAACAACTAGTTTGCAGTCGTAGTAGCCAGAAAACATTACATACAACAAAATTGTTGATTACAACTGTCCAAACTATTTTAAAAAAAACTATTAAATAGCCACACACACTTAAACACACGTTATCACTCTGATGGAAATGACCAGGCACTCAGTCTTATCTGTAGTGTAGCTGGAGGTCCGGAATGGAGGAAGAAATGCCGCAGATTAGGTGCTGCTGCACTTACTACATCAAAGGAGGTGCTCGCTGTGCGCCTAGACCGACCCCTCGCTGGACCGCTTAAGGTACGTGGTCCAACGTGGAGGAGGCATATATGCCAGCGACTTAATTGAGAGCACCTGGGTGTCGTTATTCGAACCGGCAAAAACCGGTATCGAAATCCCAGGCGCCGGAGGAGTGACGCGGACGACGTTCATGGGTGCTGGGAAACAGTGTTCTCAGCGTCCGGAGAGGGTGCACATGCGCGCGTCCGCGCTATGGAGTCTGTGGAATGTGGTCCCCGGGCTCAGGAAGTAGTGGAGGAGCGCCGCATGCGGTGCCTAGCCTCTGCTGTGAACCCAGTAATAGGCGAAAGTGGCCATAACCAAGCTCCGGCCCCGGAGAACACGACTGGGATGGGGAGGAGGGTGTGGGGATTTTGGGGGGTGAAAGAAAGGTTGGGGTTACCAGACGAAGAATGAAGGGATAAAAGAGGGGAAGAATTAGATGCATAAAAATGGGAAGGATAGAAGAGGAAAAAAAAAGAGAAAAAGTGAAAGAAAGGAAGAACAAATAAATAAATAAATATGAAACATAAAACGAAGCACTAGAGGAGAAAAGAGAATGAAAAAGAGAGAGACACACAAAGAAAGAGCAATAGGAAAAAAGGAGAAAAACAAACAAGTGAGAAAGGCACCACTGGGAAATGGAAAAACCAAAAAGCAAGGACATAACCCAAAGCACAAAAGGGGAAGACGGTGGACAGCCTGCAAGAAAGACCTAGACGTAAGGGTAGTTGTGGGAGCGTAGGAGGGGAAGTGGAGACCAATTCAAAGGGGAGAAAAGGGAAGAGAGGGAGGAGTGGTATGGAACAGGGGAAGGTAGATCTGAGAGAGTAAGGACAGACACAAAGGGGGAGGGGAAGGGGGGCGAGGTGGAGGAGATGGGGCTGGATAGGGAGAGGTCACTTGTTGAGTGTGGCCCATGGAATGTCATCATTCAAACCTCTGGTGTCTGTGTGTAATCTCCAGACCCAGCTTTGCTCATAATAGAGTAGCTTCTGTGGCATATTCTTGGTTCTAAGTTGCAGTTGTTCTAACACAATCCATCTCCTGTCATCTGGGGAATGTTTTTTTGTGACATAGTGGCTTGTTAGTTTAGTAGCGTCCCGTTTGCATCGTATCGTACTCCTGTGTTCACAGATGCGGGTGCTGACCTTCCTTGTTGTCATCCCGATGTACTTGAGTTCACATGGACACTCAATCATGTACTCCACATTTTTGCTGTTGCAGTTTGTGAGTGCCTTTAATCGCCATGGTGTCTGTAGACCAAGTTCTACAGTGGTGGAATTCTGTGTGAATTTACACACACTGCAGTTACCGCACAGGTGGTGGCCGGCTGGTGGTGGTAACTGCCAGAGGGTGGATTGTCTAGTGGGGAGTTTATTTAAGGGCCTGTTGTGGACTACCATGTCCCGTATGTTGGTGGCTCTTTTGAAAGCATGCAGTGGTTGTTGGAAGGGGAGACCACCTGATGTCAGGATCTCCCAACCTTCTCTAATGATCTTTTGGATTTTGTTGGATAGTGGATTAAATGTAGTCATGCATACTATCTGCTCTGTTTTAGGTTTGTTGATCCTAGGTAGCAGTAGCTGGTCTCTTTTGTTATGACGTGCTCTTTTATAAGCTCTTTTCATCAGGTGGTTAGGGTACTCTCTTTCTAGTAGTTTTGTGGACAAGACACTTGCATGTTTATGATAGTCTGAAATATTTCAGCAGTTGCGTCGGAGTCGTAGAAATTGCCCTACAGGTAGATTCTCCCTCAGGGATCTCGGGTGGAAACTCTTAAATTGTAGTAGATTATTACGGTCTGTGGGTTTGTGGTAGACCTCAGTGGCCAACAGACCGTTGCTCTCATAGATTAAGAGGTCCAAGAATGGAGGTTGGGCATTGCCTATGGTCATTGTAAATTTCAAAAAAGGATTTGCCGTGTTGAGCGAGGTTATAAAAGTGTGTGCTTCTTCTCTGGATCCTGCTCAGATGAGCAGGATATCGTCAATGTACCGTTTCCATAATTTGATCTGCTCCAGGTATGAATTATCTTCGTGGAGTACTACCTGTCTTTTGAAATTGTCTACGTATAGACAGGCCAGGCTCGGGGCAAAGGTGCTCCCCATGGAAGTTCCCTGTATCTGGAGGAAGAACTGGTTTTCAAATTCGAAGTAGTTCCTTGTCAATGCCAAGTGGGCCAAGTCCAGTATGAACTCAGGTGGTGTTCGCGAGTCACTCACGTTTTTTTCTAAGAGTTCATATATAACCTCCAGGGTTGCTTCCTGTGGGATATTGGTGTAGAGAGCCTCCACATCCAATGTGATTAGAAGTTCAGTATTCTTGTCAAAAGGCATAGAGTCTAGGAGGACCAATGCATCTGTGGTGTCTTTCAGGTAGGTGGGGATCTGCTTCACTAGTGGTTGAAGGAATAAATCGCAAAATTGGGAAAGAGGTTCAAGGATCGAGGCTATCCCAGATACGATGGGTCTCCCGGGAGGGGGGATCTTCCCTTTGTGTATCTTGGGAAGTATGTAAAAGTATGGTTTCTTCGGGTTGGGATGCTGCCTTGTGTTTAGTTAACCAATCGTTTTCGATTCCTCTATTGACCAAGAAGGAAATTTCTTCCTGAATTTCAGGGGTGGGGTCTCGGGATAGGCATTTATAATGATGCGCATTGCTCAGCAGACGCCTGCATTCGTCTTTGTACATAGTTGCTGGTAGAATCACCGTGGCCCCACCTTTATCGGCTGGTTTAATGACGATTGAGAGGTCTGCAGTAAGACGTTTTAATGCTGTAAGTTCATCAGTGCTTATGTTGTGGAAGGTGTCGTTCACTGAGCCTACAAGTCCGTTGGTTTTGCGGGACACTGATTTCTCGAAGGCTAATACTTCGGGAGGCATCTGTCCAGTCATTGGACAGAAGGTAGATTTAGGGTGTAGGCCTGTATTGCGATCTGCTTCAGCAAAAATCTTTTTCCAGGAAGAAAGTTTTAAGGTGGACTTTGCGGAAAAGTTCGGCAATTTCTGTCCTGGTCTTAACAAGGTCTATTTTCGGGTTAGGGACAAAGTTGAGGCCTTTATTTAGTGCCTTAGACTCGATCGGATCAATTGTTCTATTGCTCAGGTTCACGACGCTGTCCCTTTCCTTGGTTACCTCAGTGATTACTATGTTTTGCTTGTTCCCGGAGTGTTCTCCCGAGGAGGCTCCGGTGGTTCGTCTCTTGGTTTCCAGTGTACCCCTTTCCCCTCCCTTGGCCTCTGCCTAAAAAAAGGGGGAGGCTGATCGGGAAAAGACCATTGTCCTGAGTTATGAAAGAATGGGGGAGGGGGTTGAAAGTTAGTGGGTGGTCCATATTGAGCTGGCCACCCCCATTGTTGACTCAAAGGCGGGTATCATGGGTGGATAATTCCATCTCCCCTATATTGGCCGCGGCGCCCTCAGCGCTGTTGTGTCTGGATTGACGAGTCACTGTCCGAGCTGGTATTCCTATTAGAGGAGTTGTCGGACATGTTGCCTTTCGGTACATACTCGGGATTCGTGTATGGATACGCCTTCTCTAGTGAGAATCGTTTCAGATCTTTCTGAAATTTAGAGATCTTCTGCTGGGTAAGATACTCTCTATATTTATTCATGTTCTTATTGGTTTCTTCCAGTTTTTTCTTGAAGGACAGGATACTGACGCCTGTTTTTAGATTACTCTCACTAGTTTTGATCTGTATCAGGAGTGCTTCAGACAAACGGGTCGCTGTTTTAATTATCAGAACCAACCAGTCTTGTGTGCACTTCCATGCAATCAGAGCCCAGTCTTTTCTGAATTCTAGATCTTCCAAGAAGATGCGTGGCTCGTTAGGTACAATAAGGCCGTTGGGTGCTGTGTTGCTACGTAGGTATTCAGTAAGCACGGCCCGTGTAGAATTGTCTTCACCTGTGACCGTTTGAGTTCTACTAAAGTATCCCAATCCCCTAAGTGGTTTGCTGTGTTGTGTGATTAAGTTAACGTCACCCTCGTTTTCTACTCCCTCAGGCCTCCGCGAGGTAGTCCCTTGCCCTTCATATTGAATTTATTAAAATTCCCCCCCCACCTTTTATCAGGGGAGGCTCCCCGTGCATGACTGTTAGGGATCCTAGGCCCTGAAGAATGCCCCCAGACCTTTCATGGCTCATAGTAGAGGGCAGAAACATGTCGGCCAACTCTTAGAGAGGTGACCCAGTGAGTCCTTGTTCTCACCGAGGTGCCCCGCCCTTGTTTTTAGTTACACCAGCAGATACCACTATTAAAAGCGTAGACCACACACAGGTAAATGCCTAGGTGTTTTTATATTCACTTAGTTTAGCTGGATCCCATTATCTCCAGATAAAATATATTTACGCACTCCCTCCCGTTCTTTTAACGGTGAGGTTGAGTCCTCCCAGGTGGTACTATCCTACCTGGGTGGGGCTAGGTGGTCAAATGATGAAGTATGACACTATATGGTGTGTGAGACCACCTAGTCCGTAAAAGGAAATCCCCCCCTTTCCTCACTCACCCTACACAGCACCCACACTGCATTTTCTACACCCAGCGAGGTCTAGGAGCCCATGGATAATCTCTTGTGAACAGAGCTCCACATCATTGGTGAACCCCATACTGTTTGTGGTAACCCAGCCAATACTTTAGCCATCCTAGGCTGTTGCAATAGGCAGATGATGTCAGATATCAGTGCCCTGATAGATCTAGTGCCTGAAGACAAGGAGTCTGAAGCAAAAAAAGATCTTGCCAAAATGAGAGCACACGTCTTCTGAAATCATTGATTGTGCGATGGACATTGCCTCCACTGGCCTCTGGCAGTTAGCAGGAGCAGCAGTTTTATGGAGGCAAGGCTGGCTGAAATCCACCTCATTCAGGCCAGAAGTACAGTCCAAAATACTTGATATGGCATATGATGGAAAGACACTCTTTGGAAAGTACTGATGATGCTTTGCTGACCATTAAAACTGATGCAGACACTGCTAAATCATTGGGCACATTACAATTACGCAAACTTCCCTTTCGAGGAGCACGCAATAGAGATTTCTCTACCTACATGGGAGGATACCAGCACTACCAGCCCTATCAACCTCTGGATAGGTCTGCCTACCAGCAGCAGCCATACTGTCCGCCACCATCTGCGATATACACAAAACAGAGTGCTTGATGTAAGAGACCCACCCAGTCCCGGGACATCACCTGTAAAAAGTGACCTTGATCAGGTGCCAGCTCTACCCCTTCTTCTCCCCATCCCGTAGGTGTGAACCACCTTCACCAATGGTGGTATATAACTAAGGGACACCTGGGTTTTGAATCTGGTCACATGTGGTTATACCCTGGAGTTTATACAAAGACCACCAAACATGCCACCAGGGGGAGCGCTCCCCATTCACCTTCACTTATTGCAGAAATAAACCATTATTATGCCCCCCAAGGGAACAATCAGATAAGTTAATTTTCCGAGAAGGGCACAGGTTTCATCTCCCATCTTTTCCCCCATCAAGAAGAAATCATGAGGATGAAGACCCATCCTAGACCACATACGTTATATGACAACTCTCAACTTGCAGGATGCATATTTCTACATCCCCATAAATCCAAGTTTCATAAATACCTTCCCTTCACTGTAGCTGGCACCCATTACCAGTTCAAAGTCCTTCCTTTTGGCCTCAAATTAGCTCCCCTCGTTTTCACCAAATTCCTGGCCCCAGTTGCAGCCGCTCTAAGGAAAGGTCACCAAGTATTCCCCTACCTAGATGACTGGCTGCTAAAAGCACAAACGCCTTTGCAAGCATTCAAAGCGACACAGGCTTGGAACACATTGTGTCGCTAGCTAGGTCTCACAATAAACCATCAGTAGTATCTACTATTCCAAAGAAGAAGATAATGTTTCTTATACCATAGAGAACAAAGCATTTCTTTCCCAAGAAAGACAAAAAAAACGGACTCAGCTGGCTCTCAAGGTCTCCAAAAGAAATTCCATTTCAGTGCATCTATACAAATCATTGCAAGGGATGGTTTAATCTGCAATACATCTGGTAGCTCTAGCACGCCTGGAAATGAGACCAATACAGGAAAGGCTACAACAACAGTGGATTCAGACTGAAAAGTCTGACGACCCCATCAATATCACACCAAGGATGTTTAAATCGCTGTTGTGGTGGTTCCATATCTTTCATATCTCGAAGGATCTCACATTTTTGCCCCTAATACCCAACTTTAACATAACAACAGACGCCTCCTTGGAAGCTTGGGGAGGACATCTATAGGACCTGCAAATTAAAGAGAAATGGTCTACCATCCAAAAGTCCATGCATATAAATTGCCTAGAACTTAAGACTATTTTTCTCACCCTCCAAGCTTTCTTACCACACATAGCAGGATCTTCAGTGCTGGTGCGTACAGACAATTTAACCAACTTGCATTACATCAACAAGCAAGGAGGTAAAAGGTTGCCGGCCCATTCTCAGGAAGCCTAGGAGCTATGGCACTGGCTAGCAACATTCAACATCACTCTGAAGGCTGAGCATGTAGCAGAAGCAAACAACATCTTGGCAGATATGCTCTGCAGATCTCTACAGACCTGCCACGAATGGGAACTGAGCCAAGCGGAACTCAACAGGATTTTGCAGGTTTGAGGCAAACCAGCATTGGACCTCTTTGCCCCGAACAAGAACAACAAATGTTGTTTCTGTGCCAGTCGGCACCCGCTTCCAGTGTCGTGCGGGAAAGCCTTTTTGATAAGATGGTCTGAGATTAATGCGTATGCTTTTACCTCCATGATACTGAGAGTTCTCAGCAGGACCCAGGCACTACTGGTTCACGGAACTTCTCCTCCTGCAGAGTTGAAGCCTGTTCGTCTTCAGACCAAGCCACCACTGCCAACAATGAACCAGGGACAGGTTCTGCATCTGGACCCATGCTCTCTCCAACTATATGCATGGCTTCTGAATCCTGTGAATTCCAGAATGTGACTGTTCCCCAAGAATGCAGGAATATCCTTGCAAAAGCAAGAGTGGAGTCAACTAACAAATCCTACATATTAAAATGGAAGTGATTCTGCTTATGTTGTCAACAATTCAACCTGCACCCATTGGAGGCATCACCAGGACAAATCTTACCCTAGCTTTTATCCCTTGCTCGTTAATGTTTAGTGCATATGTATGTAATGTTACATCTTGCAGGAATATCTAGATATGGATGCTCTTCACAGTCTATCTCATTGTGTTCCACAAAGGTAGTCAAGCTATTCATGAAGGGGCTGTTCCGTCTTCCCTCCCGTTCGACTTCCACCGGGATGGCATCTTAATGTAGTTCTCTCTCAACTCATCAAACCTCCATTTGAACCAATTTAAGAAGCCTACCTGAAATTCCCCACGTAGAAAGTAGTAGTAGTAGTATTCTATTGGCACTCACATCCGCTAGAAGACTGAACAAGATACAAGTGTTCACGACCCAAGAGCCTTTTCCCTGGTTCAAGGATGATCGTGTCATTCTGAGAACTAATTCAAGATTCATTCCTAAGGTACCATTGCAGTTTCATCTTGATGAACCCATTATTCGGCAAACATTTTTCCAAAATCTAATGTCTCCAGCAGAAAGATCTCTGCACCAAACAGTTTCATAAAACTGAGCAACCTTTGGTTGCTTTTGGACAGTATAGACAAGGTACTCCAGTTACAAGGGCAGCCATCGCAAGGTGGATCTCTGCAACAATAGAGTTCCACTACTTTAAGGCAGACAAACAGCTTTCCACTAAGGCAAAGGCACATTCAACAAGGGCAATTTCCACATCCGCTGCCCTGTTTGCAGGTGTTCCCCCTGGAAATGATTTGTCATGCTGCAACATAGAAGAGCGTCCACACTTTCACACAACACTATTGCCTGGATTTGGCACACCGCAATGATGCAGCAGTCGGACAGGCATTGTTACGTTTATTTCAGTAAGGTGAGCGTGTTAATTTGAATGCTACTTCTATTTGATATAAAAAAAATTATTACATATATATATGTATGCATTCAGATATGTGTATTATATTGCAACGCACCATACACAAGAGTAATAATGTCACAGAATGTAACATTTCAACAACTGCTTGCTTTTCTGATTCAATCATGTGAATCAATGAGAGATCCAATACAGGAGGATCCAATACTCCAGTCCCGTCGTCGAGATGGGATTCCCTGTTACCTTTTATAAAGTAGTATTATCATAGGTCTAAACCTAAAGGCCCTAGGCCCATCAGTTTAGAACCCTATCAGAGTCATTTTAAGAAAAGGACTACATTTGAGAGTCCACCAATCTGGCAACACCACTCTCTAGAACCCTCCTGAGAGAAGCTCTAGTTCCTCAGATTTTCTACTGCACGTCGTACTAGGGAGTCTGCACTGAGTTCTGCTCAGCTTTTCTATGTTTTCTGGATATTCAGAAGATTTTGCCTGTTTTCATCTGTGTTCTAAAGGTTTTTACCTTTTAGTTCCACATCTACACCTTGTCAGAACACTGTCACCATGTCTGACAAGGAAAAGAAGGGTCTATTCTAATCCCGTAAAACCTGTGGTAAGAAGAGATTACATTCTGAAGACCCACTATAGAACTGTATCTACTGCCTCTACCCAGACCACTGTGCAAAGGATTGTAAGGTATGTCACACCTTTTCCACCAAAACCCTGAAGGACAGGGAAGGCAAGCTTTAAACTGGCTGCAGAAACTTAAATCTAGAGATCAACCAGTTTCTGATTTTGACAGGGAGGACTCCTCTTCCTCTTCTAGAAGATCACAGAAAAGAGAGAGATTGCCTCAGGGAAGGTCCTCCTCAGAACAGCCAAAGAAGGCCTATAAAAAGACCACCTCAGGGTCTTACAAAGGCTGCAGCCCTTCTTCATCTTATAGAACCAGATATCACTCTTCTAAGGATAAGGAAGAGTGTACTAGCAGTACGGAGAGGGCTAAAAAATCTTCATCTGAGCCTCCTACACCACCTGTTAAGGTGTCTTATACATTTAAGAAGCCTTCCTCTACACCACTGTCTTTGAGGTCCCCACAGTCGACGAGAGCTTCATAGTTTGCGGCATCGACGATTTTCGACGGCGACGACAAGTTATCCACGGTCGACGAGGGCTTACACATCACCATCGTCGTCAAAGCTGACGGTAACCATTGCTTCTACATCTGCCTCTTTTCTGACGACGACTTCATCGGCGGTGGCCTCATCCACTAAGCCATCGATGATAAAGATGTCTTCAAAGCCGTCTATGACAGCAAATCCACCGACAACGAACGCACCTGCTTCACAACTTTGTCCGCACCGTCAACAACCTCGTTGACCCCATCAAGCGTAAAAAAAAAAAAAAAGACAAGAAATGGTCGAAATAACCCCAGAGCATACTTCCCTGAGCAAGATAACCCCATTGATACCAGCCCGTTTGCTAGAGGAGGTGGGGGGGAATGGAGGGGGGTGGGGGAGGGTGATGATTCTGATGGTGAGGAACCCTATGGAACAGCACGTAGTCTTTCTCAACTGAATGTAAAATATTAAAATGATGAAGAAGAATACTACAAGGACAATGATCCACAGTATCTCAAAGCGCAAGAGCAACCATACCAAGAGGGAATGGTCTATGTGCCAAGTTCCCTAATTATGGACTTACAAGTTATGTTGGCGGATTATAGGAAAAGATCCCCACCCACTGGTGAAACAGCGCCTCAGTCGACTACGCTTGTAAAATCACCAACGCCTCAAGTTACCACCCCACTTCAGAGGCTCACATCTTTACCCTTGGCTACCATTTTTACACCTTGGACAGATCTGTTGCAGGACACGGACACCTCAGAAGGAGAACAGGAGGAAGGTGAGCTAAAAAAACAGTCACACAGTATAGGTTGAATATGTCCTCCCAACTCCATCATCTCCTTCTACCTATGAAGGTAGACTCACCTCCAGAGGACATCAGAGAATTTCACAATCTGCTTGAAAGGGCTGCCAAAAGATTTGCACTTACGATACCATCAAAGCAAATGGATTGTTTTTTATACGACTTCAAAGAGCCGTTCCAAAAGTCTCTACGCTCCATGTGGATAATCAGTCATATATGGGAAGAGAGAATGAAAGTCATACAGAACCCAGCAACAGTCACAGCAGTACTCCTATGTCTGGATAAAAATATAAAGCACCGGAAGATGCCCCGGCCTGCTTAATTGGTCACCCTCAACCAGATTTGGTGATAGCGCAAGCGGGCTAAAGGAGATCCAAGAATTCATCCACACCAATTTCAGCTCCTCCTTATAAGGAAGGAAGACAGTTAGATAATATTGGCAAGCGATTCTCCTCAATGTCAAGTCTAACGATAAGAGCTGCTAATTCTCTGGCTGTCTTGGCTTGATACGACAGGCAACTGTGGGCTGACATCGTCCCATATGTTGACCAACTACCAGAGGAGGCTAAGCTAGAAATATCTTACAGGAAGGAGAGCGCACATAGGCAGAGATTATTGACTGTGCAATGGATATTGCCACCACTGCATTCAGTCAGCTAGCAGAGGCTGCAGTGCTTAGGAGACCAGGTTGGCTGAAGGTTGTCTTTTTGCCTGGAAGGGCAAAATAAAATCATGGACCTTCCTTTTGATGGACAAGCCCTCTTTGGGAAACATATTGATGAAGCTCTTCAAGCAATCAAACTGATACTGAGACTGACAAATCACTAGGAATGCTACAATTTAGAAAGCCTTCCTTTTGTGGTACCAGAGGACGCGGGATGCATTATATAGAGGAGGCTATCAACAGTACAGATATCCCTTGTACACATCCACCTCCCTACAATTTCGCCACCAGTATGCTCAGAGGCAACTGCTGCAAGCAGCGTATAGTAGAACCACCTCATCAAGGAAAGGACTCAGCTCGCAGGCAATGATCTATCCATTCCAGTGGCAATCCCATTGCATCAGACCAGTGAATCTTACAACTGGTTCAAATCGGACACACACTAAAGTTTGTTCAAATGCCACCTCACAGTCCTCATCACAAATCTACTCCCAGGTATCTCCATAAACTCAAACTTAACTTCAACATGATGATTCTCAAAGGTGCAATAGATAAAGTTCCACCGTCTTAGAGGGGAAAAGGAATTTTCTCCATTCTTCCTCATTCGCACAAAATGGAAAGACTGGAGAATTATCCTCGATCTCAGAGACTTAAACACCTATCTGAAAAAACAATCATTCTGCATGATAACTCTGCAAGACGTCCTCCTCTGTTTGAATCATGGAGACTACCTGTCCGCCCTAGATTTGAAGGACGCATGTTTTCATATCCCAATCCACCCTTTCCACAGACAGTTCCTAAGATTCACAGTAGCCAACAGCCACAACCAGTTTGGAGTTCTGCCATTCGGTGTAAAATCAGCCCCTAGGATATTTACAAAGTGCCTAGCACCAGTGGCCGCATTCTTGAGAAGGCAAAGCCACCAAGTATTTCCATACTTGGACGACTGGTTGATAGAAACAAAGTCCTTATCAGCAGCGGGTAAGTCAACAAAAAAGTGCATTGCCCTGCTCAACAGCTTGGGCCTAAATATAAATTGGGAAAAGTCCAGTCCTCACCTATCACGTACGATCACTTTCTTAGGAGCAAACCTGAACACCAAATCCAAAATAGCCTACCCCACTATGGAAAAAACAGCAAAAGCTGGTGGCCTTGGCAGTCAGTTCAAAGAACAAAATAAAGTTCAGTATGCCTTTACAAATCGTTATTGGGATGATGTCCTCATGCATCCTGCTAGTACCATTTTGCAGACTGAAAATGCGCCCCTTCCAGGAACAGCTCAGCCTACAATGGATTCAAGCCCCAGGCAACTTTGACGAACAAGTCAAGATCACTCCGCTCATGATCAAAGCTCTGGGCTGATGGACTCAGAAGGATCATCTATTGATTGGCCTTTCTTCCCAACCTCTGCCATGCCCATGGGTCATCACTTTGAATGCCTCTTTAGAATGTTGGGGAGCTTTTCTGCAGTACCTATGGATAAGTGGCAAATGGCCACCGCCTCTTCAGAAACTACACATCAACTTCCTAGAGCTAAAGGCAGTCCATTTAGCCTTGCAGGCGTTCCTTCCCAGAATTGCCAATTCAGAGGTGCTAATAAGAATGGACAATACCACCACAATGCAATATCTGAATAAGCAAGGCGGTACTAGATCCCTGCTCCTATCACGAGAATCACAGGAAATTTGGGAATGCTCCATACAGCATGGGGTACTGCTGCGAGCAGAGTGTGTCTCACAAGAGCAAAACAAAATTGCAGATTCTCTCAGCAGATTAAAATCAGTCTGCCATGAATGGGAGTTGGATCAGTGAACAGTCAATCACATATTCTCTCAGTGGGGAACACCCAATGTGGACATCTACGCCAACCCATCAAACACTAAATGCTGATACTATGCAAGCTGGCATCACCATCGGGAATCATGGGGGAACGTGTTTTCGATGGCATGGTGCGGAATCTTTGCCTAAGCCTTTTCACCCATTTCCGATTCCAGTGGTTCTCACCAAGATGAAGATAGAACCCTACATGCAGATCTTGATAGCTCCTACAGTGGCATCAACAGCATTTGTTCATGGAGCTTATCCTGTTCTCAGTAAAGCCTCACATCCCACTTAAGTTATCTCTGCATTGCCTGACCATGAACAAAGGGCATGTCTTGCATCCGAATCCAGTAAAAGTACACTTATCAGCATGGCTCCTAAGCACAATGAGTTTGCACATCTAGACATCCCTCCGGAGTGCAGATATATACTGTCCAGGGCCAGAGCAGTTAGCACTAACAAAACTTACTCCTGTAAGTGGAAGAGATTCTGTCTATTGTGCCAACAACAACAGATACATCCCACCCATATTGTCCTTACCAGAACGAATATTGCCATACCTATTATCTCTGGCACATTCTGGCCTAGCTCATTCCTCCATTAGGGTTCATTTGGCGGCTTGTAGATGCTCATACAATTCACCTTCTCTGTGGTCCTCCAGAATTCTCAAGCAATTTCTAAAGGGCCTATTCAGGGTCTTCCCACCTTTCAGACCTCCTCCTCCTTCCTGGAATCTCAACATAGTCCTCGCGCAGCTCATGAAACAACCATTTGAGCCAATCGTTAGGGCTACTCTGAAATTTCATTCAAGGAAGGTAGCTCTTCTGGTAGCTCTCACATCAGCCAGACGAGTCAGTGAGATCCAAGCCCTGTCTATCCAACAACCCTTCTTACAAATTAGAGAAGATAGAATACTTCTAAGCACAAACCCTCCATTTATACCAAAAGTTCTCTTGGACTTTCATATCCATGACATTCTTCCCAGACCCTGCAACGGCAGTGAAAAAGGCTCTTCATTATTCAGATGTAAAAAGGTGCATAAAGTTCTACCTGGATAGGACCAAATCCTTTCGCAAGACTAGTCAATTGTTTGTGGCCTACAGTGCACCTAGAAAGGGTCAACCTCTTTCCAAGCAAAGCATCGCAAGATGGATTTCATCAACAATCCCGTTTTGCCATCAAGCAGCAGGCAGGCCGCTACAAGCTTCAGTTCGCGCTCACTCTATCAGGAGAGTATCAACCTCCCTCACTGTTTGCAGGGGTACCGTTCCAGGACATTTGCAGGTCAGCAACCTGGAAGAACTGCCACACGTTCAACCGGCATTACTGCCTGGATGCAGCGTCTCAAGGAGAAGTAGCTGTGGGCCAGGCAGTTCTAATACATTTTTTCCAGTAAAGGTGAGCTATTCCTACCATCCCGCCATCCTAAGATTAGATCTGCACCTTGTTTATTTTAAAATCTACCAAAAATGAAATGTTGATATACAGTATGGTTTTTAGTAATAGGTCTAAATGGCTGGATTTTAGACTGTCTTATGTATGTATGTATATATATTTATATATATATATATATATATATATATGTTTACTTATGCATCTTGTTCGTATCGGAGTCACTGGTCAGAGCATGCCCATTGGTTTCCGCAGACTAGTGTCCTTTTTAGTCACCCATTCTGCATCTGACTACACTCTCAGGTCTGGCAGACAAGAGTGCACATCAGCAGCCAGCTGCGATAGTGGCTACTGACTTTCTATAACTGGTTACTTCAGCTTTCATTGCACTGATGCTGGAACAGGGCGATAGGGGTTTGAGTCCGGTGGTTCTTGTCACAGTCAGATGCCTGTGGCGGACCCCTATCTGATGTGCCTTTAGTGCTTGGAGTTGTGAGGACTTCCCTGCCAGCAACCTCAAGGCACTGAGGGAGCGCTCCTTGAATCTCCTCATTGCCCAATGCTGATCGTCTCCACAGCACTCCAGGTTTTACTTGCAAGGAAGGTCCTGGGCCCGCACACAGATTCGTTGCAGGCATTCATCATGCTCAGATTGGTCTGGTAAGTCCCACAAAAGGTCCAACAAGTCAGAGCGCTCTTCTACTTCACCACGCTGGCCCAAATTATCACGTGAGACACAGGAACAACATCACTTTAGCCTCTGCTCCCACAAGGAACCTGCTTGTGGGTCTGCTCCATGCGTCCCTGAGTTTCCTGGAGTCAGAGTGACCTCCTCCCAACTCCATGAATTTTAAGAGAGCATGCACCGTATTTTTGGGCAGGCCTCTGGAGCTGCTTCGGGCCCATGTGCTTGGCGGGTGCCCCAACTGTATTTCCTCCAACAGATTTGCCCGTGGCACTAGTCAGACCTCCTGGATCCAGTTCCGGATCTGGAATGGTGCCAATTGTGAGACCCCATCCTTCCCAGGAACCAGTTCCAGCGACGACGTTCCCAGCCCTCACCCCATAATTATACCAGGCTCTGATACCGTGCCAGATGGGCATGACCCGACTCTTGCAAGAACTCTCACTTCCGAGTAAGAGCCATGGCCTTATATTTTTTTGACAGGCCTGGAAAGGTGTATGATTAGGAATGATGTACAGATCCTTTTGGTTATAACCTCCTTGATGAGGGTGAAGATAACTGGTATGACAAACTGGCAGATGCCAGTGCTCTGGACACCTCGCTAGACACTGACCTGGTCTCTCCTCATAGTGTCACTATGGAGGGAAGGGACGTCCTTTGCTATGGTAATGAGAAGGGCGACTGACTTCCTGGACCTTATGCTGTACCCTGTGGCAGTCAAGAAGAACATCTTAACAGATGTGCTTCAGACTGGAGTAGGTCCCTCAGAACCTCTCCTCCATTTTAACAAAGCCCTCAGTGATACGCAGGAGTACATGTGCACAGGACATCTGCACCAATACAGGCACCCAGATGATGTCAGGATCCATCATCATCTGCCCTGCTGGCCCTCCATAACATTGAACAAGTGGGTACGACAAATTGTTCAGCAGGGTTACTCCATCCCTTTCCTAGAAACCCTGCCACCCACTCCACAATCTTTAGACCGGCTGACAGAGCACCACCTCTCCCTGCTGCCTCTGTCCTGTTTTAGAGCTTCACCTTCTCAAACTTCCTGAAGAAGGAGAAATTCAAGAAGCTCACATTGGCCCAGGTTTTGTCTGCCCTAGACCCTGGAAACTGGATAGTAGCATTGAACTTGCAGGACACCTATTTCATAACCACTACAGTTCACAAGCATTATCATTTCCCTGTGATCCATTTGGCCTTCCCAGCGACTTGCGTTTGTTCACCAAAGTGATAGCTGTGGTTGCAGCACAGAGGTCAGGGGTTTCAGTCTTCCCCTACCAACACGATTGGCTGTTAAAGGTGGGCTCTACCTCCACACTACAGTGGACCTCCTGCATTTGCTGGGGTTCACTACAAATGTGCCAAAGTCACACCTGACTCCTTCTCAGACGCTCTCTTTCATCAGAGCTGTTCTGGACACAGTGCAGTTTCAGGCCTGTCATTTGGAGCGGTGAGTCCAGAATATTCATGCTATAATTGATGTTTCAGCCTTTATCCTGGGTTTCAGTGAGACTGACTGATGTTGCTGGGCCTCATGGTCTCCTACATCCTGTTGGTAATACATTCTCTGTGGCATATGTGGTCTTTGCATTGGGACCTGAAGTCCCAGTGGCACAGCATCAGGGGAATACCTCCGACTTGATCCATATATCAGAGGACACTGCAAAAGACCTGCAGTGGTGGCTGACGAACCGCGTTTGTGTCAGCGACAGACCTCTCTGCTTTCCCACCCACAGCTGACTGTAGTGACAAATAGGTCACTCCTGGGTTGGGGCAGCCATCTGGAAAAAAGGGAGATGAGAGGACTTTTAACTTCAGTGCTGCCTCAGCTCCACATAAACTTGTTGGAGCTTAGATTGATCCGACTGGCATTGAAAGACTTTCTTCCTTCCATCAACGGAATGCAAGTTCAGGTGTTAACAAACAACACCACCACCATGTGGTATTGAAAAAAGCACAGTGGGGTGGGGTTGCAGACCCTGCGTCATGAGGCCCGGTGCCTCTGGAGATGCCTGGAACATCAGGGTATTTTTCGTTCAACATCTGGCGAGGTCTCTAAATGCCATAGCGGACAAACTCAGCCCATTGATGGCTAGCGGATCACAAATGGTAGCTTCATCCTGAGGAGGTGCAAGGTCTCTTCAGAGACTGGGGAGAACCTTTGTTAGATCTATTCGCCACCGCTGAGAATGCACGCTAGAGTTCGCAATGCAACTCTTGCTTGGAGACACACTCTCGAGTAGAGCTGAGGCCTCCACTGATACCATTCCTGCCCAGAGTTCTCAAGAAGATCAGGAACGACTGGGACCAATTAATTCTTGTGACTCAAGATTAGACACAGAGAGTATAGTATTCTGAACTCCTGAGCATGAGCATCAGTCCTATCAGGATTCCCTTTCAGAAGGATCTACTGTCAAAGAAACAGGGTAAGGACCTACACCATGGGCCTTCATGCCTGGGAATTGAGCAGAAGACATTGACAGGTTTTGACCTCCTTACAGTCTGTGCCATTCTGGCAGCCAGGATTACTCAACCAAGACAGTATACGCCTGCTGTTGGGACAAATTTGTGGCTTGGTGTGTTTTCTGCCCCTTAATCTGAGCTTTTTCTGTTTGTTCTCTCACTAGTCCTGCAAGGCTTTGCTTACTGCACAGTTGAAGGGAATTTTTCAGCCATATCAGCATTCTTGTGGCTGGCCGATCAGCCCTTCCTGTTTCTCACTTGATGTGACTCATTTCCTAAAAGGACTACAGCATATGTTTCTTCCAAAACCCTTCTTCCGACCCCAATGGGACTTAAATCTGGTATTGACATTCTTGATATGGCTGTCATTCGAGCCTATGGACAACTGTCCGTTATGTCTTCTGGCCATCACAGCTGCCTTTTTAGTGTCCATTACATCAGCCAGGAGGGTTAGCAACCTGCAGGCACTATCCGTGCATGCGATACACTCCACCTTCATTCCAGACAAGCTGATTCTGAGAACATGTGCCCCTTTCTTGATGAAAGTGGTGACGCCATTCCACATCCACCAGATGATTACGCTGCCAACCTCCTTTGCTCCTCCTCACCATTCCAAAGAGCAGGAGAGCCTTCATCGCCGGGACCCAAAAAAGAGCGTTATTGTTCTACATTGATCGACGATCAACTCTTCATTGGTTTAGCTGGAGCAGAGAGAGTAAAGGTCGCCAAGATGGATCGTAGTCTCCATTAAAATCTGATACGTCCTGGGCAAGAAGCAACCTCTCGAGGGTTCGCAGACTCCTTCCGCCAGAGCTAAGGCAGCAACCACTGCGTTAGCTCACGAAGTCCCTGTCCTAACATCAGTCAGGCTGCAACATGTGCATCTGTACACGTTCATCAAGCAGTTTTGCCTGGACTAGTTCCATAGTGATGGGCACTTTGACCGTTCAGTCCTCCAAGACTTACTGGTTTGAATCTGCTTGGGTATCTATTTTAAGGTAAGAATCTGTAGCTAGAAGTCGCTATGAGATGAACGAGTTACTTACCTTTGGTAGCTAGCTGCACATTCCTTACTGACAGCCTCATCCTGCCTGCTCTGCGCACAGATTTCTTCATGTAGGGTAACGCTTAGTAAGTCCTTAGTGTCTGCACACATGAGCAGTCTTTGTGGCTTCACACTTCTGGTGTGGAAAAGCAGTGAAAAATAACTGATTTCTGTATGCTGAGATATCCTCTATATAAGCACCTTGGATGTCACTTCTGGCGTAGATGCAGAGCCAAAAAACTCCACATACTGCCGCACAGAGGTGCAGTTCAAAGTTTCTGGATCCAGTCTGATGCCTGGGTAATTTTCTAAGGTAAAGAGTATAGGCTAAATACAGTCTCTACTAGATAAAGCGTTAATAAAGGTAAGTAATTTGGACTTCAAGTTTGCTTGCTTCGTTCCCTGACCTTGAAGACTGTGTTCCTCATTGTGATTACATCAGCGAGTCTTGTGAGTCAACTACTGGTGCTTTTGGTGCATTTACCTTATACCACCTTTTTCCCAGACAAATTGGTGCTGAGGATTCAAGCAGCCTTCTTACCTAAAGTGTTAACTCCCTTGCATGTAGGGCAACCCCCCTCTACCAGCATTTTTTCTGCCTCTCACCTCTCGAAAGGGGAGGAGAGACTTCACCAGTTCTACTCCAAATAGTTTTAAGCTTTTACATAGGTCATACCAAGGATCATTGAGTGGATGATCAGCTTTTTGTGAGGTTGTATGGAGCAAAGAACGGGAAGGTTGTGCTAAAGAGGACCTTGTTGAGGTGGATAGTCCTCTCCATTAACATCTGCTATGCACTGGCCTAGAAGCAGCCTCAGAAAGATCTGAGAGCCCAGGCCACCAGTGCTAAGCCTGCTACTACTTCTTTGGCATGAATAGTGCCTGTCTTGGATATTTCCCAGGTTGCAATGTGGGCATTTATGTGTACAATCATGAATCATTACTGCCTTTACAGCGAAGTCCAATGGGAGGGACACTTTGCGCACTTGGTTCCTCAATACTTTTTGGTCTGCGTCTGCTGTATTTATGCTCTACCGGGGGGGGAGGGGAACGTACTTCTCTGGTGTCCTTTCTAAGGTGAGGAATATGCACTTTGAAAAATCTATCAGAAGAGCAAATTACTTACTTTTGTTAACACTCTGTATGGTGAATATTCTTATCTAATCGTAGATTCCTCTTTGCCCTCATACCTCCCCATTCTGTTGAGTGTCCTCTTTTTCACATATAGAAAGGTGAGTTAGTACTCAGAACACTGTAATCACCAGTTGTTCACACTTTCTGTCTGAGAGTACAGCAAGGGAAAAGATGAACTGACGTCAGGGTGCGGGGTGGCACTTCTTTGCAGCTCTGTCACTTCCTGGGCAGTATAGATCCAACACAAAGCCCCACAGGGCCATCTAGTGGTACGCTGGATCACTGCTATGAAAATCTCCAGATTCAGTCTAGCCGCTGGGAGTATTCTATGGTTAGAAAACTTTGGTTAGACAGAGGATTCCCCAGAGTGTTACTAAAAGCATGGAACTTGTTATTCTCAGATGTCTCTAACTATCTGGACACTGAGGATGAATCCTAGGATTAAGGACTTCTTTGAATTACTTTAGCGCTACTCATCTACTTGTGAAATGTTAGGAGGAGAGTAAGGATTATGATTACCATGAAAAACAGTGAAAGACGTAGGTGAAGATATTACAAGTAGGAAGAATCTCACTGGGGTTACTGCCACTCTCCCTACGATAGAAACTATGATGAATACTATAAGAAATCATTCTATCAAGAACCACTGATGGGTCCATATGGACCTTCTTAATGATTTACATCATATGATGTAACCATAGTACACTAGGTTTATACAACGTGATGCTCAAGAAGAAGCTCCACCACCCCTCACATCAAAGAGATCAAATGCAACCTTCTCGTGTTCCTCTGCCAATGCTGCCTCCACCACAACCACATAAAACATGACCAGTTCAGTGGGTGGATACTGATACAGCTGTTGATGAGGATGTTATAAAGCTGATGAGTGGGATGACTAAGTTGCTTCAACTATGAGTAAACCTAGGCTTCCTTGCCCCCGACTGGACTGACCTTCAAATGAAATTGCTTACTTTCACTCATCAGTGGAGAGGGCGTCAAAGTGATTTAATTTGCAAGTATCCATGAATGAAATTGATTTTATCCATTAGCAACCAATGAAATCTGTAATGGTGATTCTAGTTATTGGCCACATTTGGATGGAGGGTGTTAAAATTATGCAGACACCTGCTTCGGTATGAGCCATAGTCCCAAGACTTAAAAAAAAATTATAGAGTACCGGAATATTTGCCAGCATGCCTCACTGAACACCCCAAAGCTGATTCTTTGATGATGCAGGCTGCACAGTGTCGTTCGAGGAACTCATCTTCGTCCTGCTCATTATCTTCAGGAAGGATCAAAAGATGGACAGTTCCGGAACAAAAGCAAGGACAAAGCAACATCTATTAAGACCACAAATCCTTTGGCAGTTGTTGGCAGATATGATTACTTAATGGAGCAGAGATTCTGCTGCCATGATTGATGGGGCCATAAATATGGCTAGCAGTGGCTTTTTACAAACTGCAGGTGCTGTTATTCTTAGATAACAAGAGTGACAATTATATACTACAGATCAGAGGTTAACCACAAAATGTTTCACATGCCTTTTGATGTCAACCACCTAATTTGGAAAGCATTGAGATGAAGCTCTTCATGCTGTGAAATCAGACATGTTTACTCCATGCTTACTAGGGTACTTCAGTATTGCCAGCAACCCTTTCATAGAGCAAGAGTTTGAAGTTGTTTTTCCTCTCTTATAGAGGTAGTTCCCAGCCATATCAACCCCTGGAAAAACCAGCCTCCAAAGCTACCATATACAGACAAGCCGTAATACCTACACTCCACCAATAGACCACATTGCTCTAGATATTCTAGGCATCTGAAAAAAGTATTTTACCTAGAATCAACAATACTCTACACATCATCCGTGACTCTGTGCCAGCTTTGAATATGCCATCTTCATCAAATTTTCCCCCAGACCCTGTGGGGTGATAGAATTTATGCCTTCTGTGTGCCGTGTCAAGACATGACAGACAGATATAGTCAAATATGGTCACACCCATGAGTATGTCTAGAAACCACATCAGTGGTTTAACTCAAGGATTTTCCTGATAAGGAAAAATCAGGACGGGGGTGTCCTGTTCTCAACCTTCTACCTCAACGAATGCCTAAGGAGTCTGTCATTCAGGGTGGTTGCGCTGTCGGAAGTGTTGCAGTTAATGCAAGAAGGAAAGAGTTTATGGCTTCCTTGCATTTGTAGGTTGTCTACTTTCACATACCTATCTGCCCTGAGAGTCAAGGTAGCTAGGTGCTACTGTTGGTTCACAGTTCAGCCCTATGGTCTGAATTCAAAGCCACAGTTATTCACAAAGTGCATGGCGCCCGTGGTAGCATTCCTTTGTTGTCAGGAACATCAAATCTTTAAGTTATTTCATTTTCACTTTTTCAAATGATTGTCTGATCAGGGGAAAGCTCTTTCAAGAAAGAGAAACATTCCACAAAATATTTAGAAACTCTTCAACGATGTGAGTGTAGCTATCAACATAAACAAGTCTCAACCATGACTCTCAACTTCAACCCAGTTTTTTGGAGCCCTCCTCAACAACAGGGTTGGCAGAACCTTTCTATTGCAAGAAAGAATAGTGCATCTTCAGTTCCTCGCCTGACACTTCCAGAAGTTGGCTTTTGTCTAACTAGGCATGATGTCACCTAAATTCACTACTTTTATGCAAGCTACGGACTCTGCAGGAGGAGTTGGATGCCCAGTGGCTCTAAGAGACTGGATTTTTGGATGATCCAATTCAAGTTTCACCCAAGATCAAAGATGCCTTAACCTAGTGGTTGAAGGGTTTACACTTTCAGTCACAAATGACTCTCTTGGTCATGACATCCGACCCTTCGCAGGAGGGTGGACTGCCCACCTTCAGGAGCTAGAAGGAAGTAGTCGTCGGATGATGCAAGAGAAGCACCTTCACATGAATGCCCTCCTGCTCTGACAGTTTGAAAAGGATTGCCTTCCTTTCTAAAAAAAAAAAAAGATTGAGACATTTGCTGGTCTGAATAAGAACACCCCTATGATGTTCTGTGTCAACAAACAGAGCATCACAAGATCCCATACACATTTGAAAGAAGCTCAACGTCTTTGGCACTGGGCTAAAACACAAGGACTCTCATTAAGAGCAGAATACCTTCCAGGGATCATGAACTTGGGCTGACACCCCAGATGAGCAGAAAGCATCTCCCATGAATGGGAATAGATGCAGGGCTGTACAGCCTGGATCTTGCGCGTATGGGGTCACCCAGCATTAGACTGGTTTATGACACCATCCAACAAGAATTGCTGCTACTTCATCAGCAGGCAGTGTCATCTTAGAACGGAGCGGGATGCATTTTTTATCTAATGGTATAAGCCATTTTCGTACTTCTTTTCCCCTCAACTCAAAGGTTCTCATAAAAGCCAAGCAAGAACCGTTCTGGGTGATCCTCATTGTCCCAGTTGGACTGCTAGACGAGTCAGCAAGATCCAGGCATTTATCATCAATAACCCTTTCTTAAGATTTTGCAAACAATGTTTTTTCACATACCAATCCAACGACTTTAGCAAAGGTGCTTATTGGCTTGCACCTAAATGAGCCCATTACACTGAAAAGATTATTTCAAAACTCCACTGTGATTGCTGAAAGATCAGAGCAGTTCATGGACATTTATGTTCTACATCGATCAAACTAAAACATCAGACAATCTGACGTGCCACCTGCAAAAGTGGCGACAGTTCTCAAAACAAGGGATAGCGAGATGCATTGTTGCAGCTATTGTTGCTTATCACCTAAAGGCTGGTTTCCCTTGCAGTATGGATCATAAATGTTATCACCAGAGATGTTGCAGCTACAGGAGTGTTTAATGCAGGAGTTTATGTACTGTACATGTGCATGGCAGCTACATGGAGAAGTTTCCAGAGCTACCCGAGGCATTGTTATCTGGATACTGATTTTGTATGAGACTCAGCTGCAGGTCTTGCAGCGGTATGGCATGTATTTCATTACAGTAGCCACTTCTCACTAATTTTGACAGGCATTTCATATATTTGAATACTATATTAAATACTGAAATGACTTGCCTATAACAACAGTTCTCCAATGTTGGTGTCTTTCATAGACTCGCATGGTGGCCCTCCCTTCTCCTGATTCAAAAGCTTTAATTATTACTATGCTTTCATACAGATGCTTTAGAAACCTAAAGTATTTGAAGGCTCTTCGGTTTGGCCTCTTCTAATGAGGTAATTGTTTTACTAAAGTAAATTTGTATTCTTTTTTAAACAATTGCTTTGATACAGAAAGGTCACACTGGGATGCCCAGCTCGATGATGGTGGAATGATTCAAGCATGTAGATCTGTGATTGATACTACTGTTTTTTTACTTAAGTAAAGCTTTTGTTTTATAATAAAGAAAAAAAACATGGAGGTTTAAGGCTGGTCACTGAAGTATGTAATTTGAAGCAGCTCTTTGTATTAGAGCATGGGTACTCACAAACTTTTTCTCGGGGGCCAAAATTGCAGTATTGTTTGCGGCCGAGGGCCGCACTGAAGTGACAGCGGGGGGCGGGGCTTAGAGGGGGCGGGGCTTAGAGGGGGAACAACCACCCCACCCCCTTTTTCAAAACAATGCCCCTACCCCAGTAACACACACAGCGCGCACACATACAGCGCCATCTGCTCTCACCCCTACCCCAGTAACACACACAGCGCGCACACATACAGCGCCATCTGCTCTCACCCCTACCCCAGTAACACACACAGCGCGCACACACAGCGCCATCTGCTCTCACCCCTACCCCAGTAACACACACAGCGCCATCTGCTTTCACCCCTACCCCAGTAACACACACTGCGCCATCTGCACACAGCGCCATCTGCTCCCACCCCTACCCCAGTAACACACACAGCGCCATCTGCTCTCACCCCTACCCCAGTAACACACATTGCGCCATCTGCACACAGCGCCATCTGCTCCCACCCCTACCCCAGTAACACACACAGCGCCATCTGCCCACAGCGCCATCTGCTCTCACCCCTACCCCAGTAACACACACAGCGCGCACACATACAGCGCCATCTGCTCCCACCCCTACCCCAGTAACACACACAGCGCCATCTGCTCTCACCCCTACCCCAGTAACACACACAGCGCCATCTGCTCTCACCCCTACCCCAGTAACACACACAGCGCCATCTGCTCTCACCCCTACCCCAGTAACACACACTGCGCCATCTGCACACAGCGCCATCTGCTCTCACCCCACCCCAGTAACACACACACACAGCGCACACACACAGCGCCATCTGCTCTCACCCCTACCCCAGTAACACACACAGCGCGCACACATACAGCACCATCTGCTCTCACCCCTACCCCAGTAACACACACAGCGCACACACACACAGCGCCATCTGCTCTCACCCCTACCCCAGTAACACACACACACAGCGCACACACAGCGCAATCTGCTCTCACGCCTACCCCAGTAACACACACTACATTAAAAACAAATAAATAAATAACCAAAGAGCCTTACCTGACTCAAAGCACTGTAAAGATGCCACAAATGTGGAACAGCAGGCAGGCAGGCGGGCAGCAGACGTGGAGCCGGTGACAGGAAGCAGACGACCAAAGCCCCATAAAAGTTAGCTGCAAGCGCTGACTTTTATGGGGCTTTGGCTTCCAGGATCGTCAGGGCAACGCCATAAACAATGGCCGCCGTATGTAAACATAGAGGAGGGCCGCGGGAGCATGCTCCCGCGGCCCTCTTCTATGTTTACATACTGCTGCCATTATGATGTGGCGTTTGGTGTGCGTCTCGCGGGCCGCCAAGCTAGGTCCGTGGGGCCGCTGGCGGCCCGCGGGCCGTACTTTGAGTACCGTTGTATTAGAGTATTTTCACTTGCTAAATCATTCTTTAACTTTGGAACCTTCAACACATCCCTTAAACATTCTGATTAAGAAACACCACTGAGAAATTTTGAATGAGGCCAATTCTTTAACATAAGTGTTTTTCATAGTATAAATTCAACAAATATCATGTACACCAAAATGTATTCAATAAGAGCAATTCCTCTACAACTCTTAAGATCTCTATGCCTTTCTTAGACATTGGCTGGCTTACCCAAGGTCAGAAAATCTTGTGTTGTCAAATCTATGCATGCATTAAAATGCTGTGTTAAATAGATGTGTTTCATAAATAGGGCAAGTTCCAATGTAGTGTCATGTAAGGGCTGTATTATAAGTTCTATTATATCCTATGGAACTTGTAGTACGGCAGACGGGGTATCCGTCACATTTCTGATGGAATAATCCTCTCTCCCAAACTTGTAATGGGGCCCTTAGTCGATATTGTCTGCCTACATCCAGAAATGCAGCTCTTGTATTCAGTTTACAGTGTTAGAAAGTGTTTGACAGTGACCGAAAGTGGTCATTCTCTGCTTGTCAGTCCAGATGTTTTCTCATTTCTCAGGGGCAACATCCTTTCAAACAAGCTTATTACCCCAAAACAGGAGCCCACAGCCCTCAATAGAGTAGGTCCTTCATTTGAGGTTGTCAGGTCAGCGTGCAAAGCTGGCTCACATTGGTAGTTCAAGAGGGATTTTTTTCGGAAAATGTTCTCTTGATTTCTAGAACTGTTTTTAAATTATTCCAGTCTTGAAATTCAACATTTTGTGTCCAGTGCATTATAATTCTTTAATCTTTCAGAGAAAATGGATCTACATATACTCTCCTGTTTAAAGAGGCTAGCAAATGGAGCTTAAATCAAATGGTTTATTGATTTGAGAATTGTACCACTGCGATCAAAGCTTCCCACTGCTTTATTTTACTTATGCTCGATTGAGTACTAATCAGGAATATTTACTGACCTATCAGACATGGTTTGTGAACCTAATCCTGATGGGCTGGGAAATGTTCTTTGTCATAACCTGTATGTCTATAAACAAGAGTTGCTAAAACACAGCGGGTAGTAATTTGCTCACCTTCACTTGGATTACTGTATACCACTCAAAGCTTTCTCTTGTGCTTCTTCAGTAGGATTTCATGAAACCTATGTGTTTAAGTGATTTGTCGTCCATAGTAACTAGGGCAGTAGCCTGTAAATACTGACTTTAACTCAGCTATCCATAAGTCCATTCCTGCTTTACTTGCTCCTTGTATTTCTCTGACAGCAGCCTTTCTTTTTTCATCTTCAGTTCCATTTTGTTCAGTTTCCTGTACCAGAACTGACACTTGTGACTGCAGCATGTGTCGTTTTCTGTGATGACTGCTGAAATTGTGATGGTTTCTCTGCTTAACTTCTCAAACTATGCACTCTAAGTTAGGGAAGTTACAGCTTGTGGAAACAAAGGGTCAGATTTCCTCTTGGAGTGTCCTATGGTAAGAATCAAGTTTATTTAATATCTTGCAGGGTTCAACCTTTCACAGGACTCCAGGTCATGACTTGCACCAAAAAAGCTGTATACTTGCTCTACTCAAGTATTTCAAGTATTCCATACACAAGCACTGTAGTGAGAATAATAAAACAAGCATTTGCAATGCAATAGGTCTTGCATGTGCAAGTGTTAGAGCTATTGGCATTGTAAGTGTCTTTTAACTTTGTGTTTTGGTTTGGAGTGTTAGGGGGAGAGGTGGACTTGTGAAGGGGGCAAGAAAAAAACAGAGCAGCAGGACTGGAACAACACAGAGAGGGAGTAGGAGGATGTAGGGCAGGGCTGAAAGGAGGGGCGAGAAGGGGCACAGGCAGGCCAGAAAGTGCGGTTGTCAAGTTTGCGAGCAGGCTTTCACTTTATTCACCTTAGAAGGACTCCTGATGTAATCCAGAGTGAAACTGCAGTTTTACCATGTTATTTATTGACAGCCATCTGTAGCTCGTAGTGATAAAACCATTAAGGAACATCTGTAACCGAGATGCCAAGTCGGCGGCTGCAGAAATTCATGTCTCTGTTCTAGTACTTGTTTACTCAAGCTTCAAATCCTTCATGTACTTTATAGTTTATACATGTAAGCAAGCATTGTCAAAACTGTTTGGGCAAAGTTTTAGTTTAACACCTAGATATAGCAATCCGCAACAGAAATGTAACAGTTCAGCGGTATAAGGGGCAACCACTGCACAGCAACTTGGGTGGCAGTGTTTTAATAACTTTTTATCTGTGTGTGAAACTTTTACGAGTCAGGTGATAGATTATGTGGCAAGTGTGGAAAATGCATAATGAGACAAAAAAGACCACAGCCGCAGAACAGCATAGTTCTAGTGGCCGTGCATTTAAAACATCCTTACCCAATAATTAGTCTATACTGCACTTGCAGAAGTTTATGCAATGTATGATCATTTATCACCAAACAGTAAACAAAACTACAGTGTTAAGTGCCATGGGCCACACAAATGGCAACATTCTGGTATACAAGCACACTTAAAATGCCATATGTGTTCCATTTCAGGCTTTTCCTGTCAAAATAAATTTGAGGTTCACATCTCAATTCGCTCCATTAGCATCTCTCTTTGGTAGCAGTTGCTACAAAAGACCCGATTCAACAGTACGCAGTGAATTGACCTTGGAAGGATGAAAGTTTACTATGACCCTGCTGAGAAATTCAAACTTCTGACCTTCAGATTACACGCAGATCTCTGCAACATTCACTCGTACGCAAGGAGCAAATCTGTTGATTGCTTCCTGCAAACTAATGGCACCTGGCCCTAGGCCAGCCATGTGGCGTCAGTCTGAGCGAGATCATCACGGGTGTGCTGAGAGCGAATAAAGTGATCCCCGTAGTGCTGTGTGTGTCCCAGTGTTTGTGTGGACTTTTTATATGTTTGCCGACTTTGAAGAGCAAGGTTTCCACTTACGTTTTTAACACTGCCTGCATCACTTTCGCCACTTATCTCCTACCCATCACATTGCTGTGTCCGTTTTTGCTTTGAAAGCATTATGCTTTTTTTCTCTCCTGTGTCACAATTTCACCCCTTTCTTCTCCAGTATTCAAAACAGTTTTTTTTTTAAACAAAAATTATTTGTGGCTATTTGTCATAGGCTTGTGTTGCCAGTAATTTTCCACACAGAGCTCAAAGATACAGCTTTAAGGCGCTCAAATGTATAATAAAAGCATATCAAGGATTCAGTGGGGTCGCTTAGGGAAACAAAAGGGAAGAGGGGGTAAGGGTGGATCTGCGGTTGGAGGGTAACTCAGCAAGGGAAATGGAGACAAAAACATCCAAAAATGTTGATCGATTCTAGAGGGATGATGTGGCATAATATCCTGAGCTGCCGACTTTGAAACTGGAGAACCGGGTTCAAGTCTCGGCGAGGGCTCTCCATGTGCCTACAAAACTGCAGAGACATGCCCATGTGAAAACTTTAATAAAACGTTGGCGAAAGCAAACAAAATGCTGTTCCTAAACTGTATAGAAGGGAAATGACAAATGGCGATCGTAAAATAGGGAAGGGTGATCAAACGCAGGAATAAAAGCCAACATTTCAGACACACGGGCAGAACAAAATAAAACCGGTGGCCCTGCATATAACTAAAGCACTTCCATTTACCTGCTTCATCTGAGAACCAACACAAATAAAAACTATAAACGTTGTGTGTACGAAAGAAACAAAACATGATCACAGTAGAGGACGCATGGCAATGCATATGTGCAGTGGCGGCTGCCACATCTCCAGGGAAAGTGGCTGGTGGGGGTGGGGATAGGAATGCGGGAAAATTACTAATAAATAATACATTTAAAAAATGAGCGCAATCGCACTGCGTAAAACCTTGAATTCGCCAAGAAGCGCTTGGATAAACAATAGAAGTCAACTGATTGTCATGCAAAGTGCTCGATTACTACCCAGCGAGAATGTGCTGTGTAGGATATAAAAAGAAGTCCATCAATCACGCGGAAAACATGGAGCCTCGTCTGTTGTCAGTAGTTGGCCGCTGCGCTCGAGGAAGGCTAATCACTGGAAAAGGCTTGATGTATGCATGCCTTTCACAAATTAAATCGAGGGAATTTTTAAAAGTAGAAAATAAAAAACATTGTTAGCTTATCTATGAATCTACTCCATGCAATTTTCCTGTTCAGGGGAAGCAGGAGTCTGTTGTATCAGCTGCAAAACTATTTTCCGGGGTACTGTCAGACGGTGACATTTAACTTACGTTTTGCACTTACTTTTTATTGCAATTATTCCACACATCAACACTTTGAAAGGAAATGCATTGGTCCTATAGTAATCGCACAGAAAAGAGCTAATCACAACCTTTCAGAAGCATTCATTGAGCACAACATGCATCCGTCTATGGTGATGATAGAAGATAGGGATGTGATATTCTTGGACCCACCATGGTCCCCTCCACCTGCACTAGGGAGAGTGGTTTGACATCCAAGCTGGTACAAGTCAGTAAGACTTTGACTTGGGGGCGATTATCTGACTAGCCTGCTGCCGCATTGCTCATTCTGTTTCTTGCCTTCATACCTGTCCAGCTACGAAGGGCAGCGGGAGAAGCTCCTGACATTAGCAGGCTACCATGGAAACATGGCAGAACATAAGAGACCAGACAGGATTTTGACTACATCACCCAAAGTTCCAGAAGCACTACTTCACTCTCAGGCCTGATGGAGGAACAGGAGGAGCCTACCCCACATCTCTTATGAGAGAGGATTTCCTCCAGGGAAATCTTAAAATCAGTTTAGTTAGTTGAATGTCTTTTTGGAGCAGTGTCCTTGTAGCAGCTTTCAAGTCCCCTGTAAGCCCTCAATGCTTTCAGACCATTTTCTTTAGGGTTGCTTCAACTCTCACTGTTGTTGAATCTATATTCATTATGAGTATTTTGTACATTTGTAGTTAGTGATATTAAGATGTAGTTATTCATTTATTTTCTTGAGCATTCTTATATGGTGCTGTTACCAAGTTTATGTTGGATGCTCTATATGGATTTCCTCCTAAAGACGCAACATATGGTCTTTTCCAATGGTTTAATTCCTATATGCATTTGTCCACTTACGATCATCTAATTGCCCCCCTCTAAAATTGTTGATGCTGATTAGAAGCAAACGATTTCAATTATTTCTTTATTTCCCCTCATCCTACTGCAGCCGTCAAAAGGCTGTAGTCTGCATTGGTGGCAATACTGTAAGAGGTCAATATGCATTTGTCAGTGGGTATACTAACCGCACCAAAAAGAAGGCACCCTAACAGTTTGAAATGAAAATCTTTATGGCTTGAAGAAAAAGGTTTAGTGAGTGTAGATGGTGAAACGGTCACCCTCGAAGGCAAGAAGTTGACAGCAGGACTATTTTGCTCATCCAAATGCAGACATAATCACTAATTCCTCCTTTTATGGAGAGGACATTTGCTGTTCATATCAACTTCAAGTGTATTACAGCACAAAAACACAGTCACATATTGATGGATAGGTTCATGGACTTCATCCTATCACATATTAATGATGTGAGATTTGGTGGTAACTCTAACATTGGGTCTCTAACATAGAGGGCAGCACCCCCCCTCCACCCCACGAATCAGTAAGTTACATAACCAAGTGGTGCTAACAAAAAGCCAAACCATAGTGTCACTCTCTCTAATTGTCCCTCAGTGTTTATCTTTTTTCCCCACTGGTTTTGAGGCTCCACATGTGTGCTGCAAGAGCATCAGCCTGAGCAAAGTTTGATCTTATATCCCTGAAAAGGCCCATGGCTGGGTGTGTTGCTCTACTTTAAACTAAGAGGAAACAATGTCAAAGAATCCAGCACTCTTAGTCTGAGTAATGAATTTATTAAGGTACTTTCCAGCTATCAAATAAGAGCACACAAAAATATGAGCATTTAACGTAAATTCAGTGAAACACGTGTAGATGCTAAAATACTCACATCAGTTAAACAATAACAGACATAAAATGTGCAATACATCAACAATGAATACATATATATAAATTTGATGGCATGTGTAAGTGCAGATACACATGCTATGCATGATTCCGCTATCTAGTGTTGGGCTCGGAGTGTTACAAGTTGTTTTTCTTCGAAGAAGTCTTTTCGGAGTCTCAGGATCGAGTGACTCCTCCTCTTGGTCATACTGCACATGGCATCGACTCCATTGTTTGTTCGATTGTATTCTTTCCGCTGTCAGGTTCCGACGTGTTTCCTTTCGCTCTGAGATTTCAAATCAGAAACTTCTGAAAACTCACTTATTCATCGGTATTGTTTCGATCGCGTTTCCATCTTTCCTCAAACTGGTAGTACAGTCGGAATCTAGATTTTTTGCCCTCTGGGCGTGTGTGCCTGACTCGGGCCAGTTCGGCCTACTGCGTAGAAGCCTGATGGATCGGACTCCATTTCGATTTTTCCCTCGGTGCCACACAAAATTTCCCTACACAGACCAACACCTGGTTCGCAATCTGTGTCTTTCTCCCGATCACAATGAAGAAGATTGTGAGGCCTGTCGATCGTTTCGATCCAAGAAGACCCTGCGTGATCGGAGATCCAGAAGATTAGAGATGGCATCGAAAAGTACAGAACATCTCAACGTCATGGAGGAAGAATAGGCGCAGACGGCAGTCTCCATCCAAGACACGACTCCGAACAGGATTCGGAAGAAGATAGGCCTGTTACTGCTGGACCGCACATGATTACGTCTGCACTTATGCCCACATGTAAAAGACCATCGATGACCTTGGGTACACCACTGCCAGAGGGCCATGGTTCAACCCGAAAAAAGACGATCGCCGACTGACCTTTGGGTTCGGTGCCGAAAAAGGCCACTCCTCTGTCGACATAGGAGTCGAGTAAATCTGTAAAGAGTTCTGCCTCAGACTCCAGTAAGCGTCCTCACTCCTCCGAATCGAAGCCTTGATGCCCTGCTTCGGAGCCAAAACAGCCAACTCCATTTTCGGGACTGGAAAAGCTTCCATCTTCCGAACCGAAAAATCTTCTTACTCAGAAGAGCAAGGACTTTCAAGCCATCTCAAACAGAGTTCGAAATCACTGCAGGAACAATCTTACAGACCTTCTGATGAGGACACTGAGATTCAGCCTATCCTTGAGGTTATGAATGAGAGACAATCCAGGATTCACATCCACAGAGAGACTGTCAGAATAGTTACTGCTCCTCTGCAAACCAAAAGGAAGCTGGCGTTTCAGGAACAATTAGGCCCTGCTCAACCACCGGCAAAAATTTATAAACAGAAGGAGAAGCCAACACCGTCCCCTACTCCCCCTTCTCATTCACCACAGCTTTTCCTTTTCACCTCAGCACAATAACCCACCACTGTTGCCTTCCCCAGCGCATTTACAGTATTCACATGGGGATACAGTGGATCCCTGGGATCTATATGACCCAGATCCTATTCCTGATAATGACCCTGACTTATACACCTCCAAGACTTCTCCACCGGAGGACAGTACTGCCTTCATGCAGGTTGTTTCCAGGGCAGCTGCTTAGCATGGAGTGCTTAAGCACACTGAACACCTAGAGGAGGATTTTCTATTTAATACCCTATCCTCCACCCACTCTAGATATCAGTGCCTTCCTATGTTACCTGGAATGGTTGAACATGCAGACCACATTTTTAGTGAGCTAATCAAAGCTAGAGTAATTACTCCGCGTATTGACAAAAAATACAAACCTGCTCCTACAGACCCTGATTATATCACACACCAATTTCCTCCAGACTCGGCAATAGTGAGTGCAGCTTGAAAGAGGGCTAATAGCCAATCCTCAGGAGATGCTCCTCCCCCCTGATAAGGAGAGTAGGAAATTTGATGCTGCTGGCAAGAGAGTGGCCACACAGGTGGCCAATCAATGGCGAATCGCAAATTCGCAAGCCCTGCTAGCCAGATACAATAGAGCCCACTGGGACGAGATGCAAGAACTTGTACAGCATCTCCCAAAGGAACATCAGAAAAGGGCCAAGCAGATTGCAGAGGAGGGATAGGCTAAAAGCAATAATCAGATAAGATCTGCCCTTGATGCAGCAGATACAGCAGCCAGAAGTGTCAATACTGCCATTACTGTAAGAAGGCATGCATGGCTACGTTCTTCTGGTTTTAACCCAGAAATCCAGCAGGCAATACTTAACATGCCTTTTGATAAAAAGCACTTGTCTGGTCCAGAGGTCGATACGACCATAGAAAAACTGAGGAAAGACTGAGGAAAGTGCCAAAGCAATGGGAGCTTTATACACAACATCGTATAGAGGCTCCTTTTGCAGGCAACAATTTAGGGGAGGATTCAAGCCACAATCCTCTGAGGCTGATACCACACAAACAAAGCAAGGACATCAGCAACAACAATACCAGAGAGGAGGATTTAGAGCGTCTTACAGAGGCCAATATTTTAGAAGCAGAGGCAAGTTCCAAACCTCAAAACAAGCCACTACACCATCAAAACAGTGACTTATTTACCATCCCTCAACCCCACACATCTCCTGTAGGGGGCAGACTACAGCATTTCCACTCTCACTGGCAAAACATCACCACAGACTATTGGGTGTTGTCAATTATCCGCAATAGCTATTGCCTAGAATTGATTTCTACCCCTCCAAACATTCCTCCACGTTACCACAGGCTGTACCCAGAACACAATGTTGCTCACTGGTCAATTATGTCGAAGGTTGTAAAGAGGTGAAGAAGGGTTAGGAGGTGGGTTCTTTCTTGTTGTTGAGGAAGAGGGTATCATCGGCTTCTTGGAGTGTGTAGCTGTCATAGCGCTGTAGCATGGCCTGAAGCCTGACTGGCAGTTCAATAGAATATTAATCATGTTGTTTGGATCCTGTAGCTGGATGACGACTGCTTTCAGTATGATTCTCTGTATGAATGGAACATAGTTAATATGTCTGAAGGTGGTGGAGCGGCTGGTTCTAGCGAGTGATGGTTTCTTCAGCAGAATAAGGATCTGAAGCGCCTAAAGAGTGTATGGAAATGATCCTTGACTTAGGGAGGCGTTAAAATGTGGGGAAGGGGTGTGAGGACTTCCTGGAGCGACTTGATGGAGGTGCTGTTTTCATAGGCATATGTCTTGAGCAAGTTGAAGATATTGGAGAGGTCCATATATGAGATTGGAATGAAGGCAGTCCATTAAGTGATGAGATGATTGGGGATGGCTGGAAGTGAGGGGTCCGTGGAAGTGGTAATGATGTTGGGTCTGATTTTCTCGATCTAAGTTGAGAAGAGGTAGATGGTTTTGATTTGTCAACTAAAGCAGGGGCTCTGTAAGAGGGCTGGTAAATAATAAGGCAGTATTAGGTGTGAACAAATGCTACCTATTGCCCACTCACACGTTTAAACTAAGAAAAGATAGTAAGTATAATAACCATGGTATGATGTAATGTCTCATTATTTAAGAATATTACTAGTGGATACTCAGTTCGAAACACTGAGTGCTTTTCACATATAGTGCACACTTATTGGCTCTTGTGAATCAAATGGGATAAAGGCCGCATGCCTCATGTTCTGGTACTGTAATGATGAACTAGCGCAACCAGCACTGAGATGTAAAGAGAAGAAAAGAGAGCCATGTATGTTCCAAGTACGTGCTAAGATGTTACCAGAAGAGCTCCATGAACAGTAAGCAAAGGAAAATCAAGCGCTTCCAAACATGTGTTGCAATGTTTACAACAAGCAATCGATAAGCTGTAAGCAAAGGAAAAACCAAAGGCACTTTCAAGCGCATGTTGCAAGGTACACAGAAGGCACTTCAGGTGCTATGAATAAGACAGTACCAAAGTGCTTCCAAGTGCATGCTCCAAGTACACAGTAAGAGATCGAAGTGCTGTGAACAAGGAAATACCAAAGCACTTCCTATCGCCTGCTGCAAGGTACACAGTAAGCGCTGATACTCCCTGTGAGCAGGTATTGCAGGAAATCTCTGACAATGCATGCCGCTGCACGTTTGATGAAGTCTGCATGAATATAAGGTGTATGGCTTCGCAAGCCATCGAAGAAACATTTCATCAGAATTGCGGGAACCTGGAAGAGAACAAACAATCCACCGTCGTCCACATTCTTCAGAAAAATACCAAGCAGCGCTGGGTGCTTGGACGCGGGTTATATGTGGTGCAACCCGGAAGTCCAACCCTAATTGCTGACCCCAGGACTGTGAAGGAAAGAGCTGCACCACTGACTTCAAAAACAATTCTGCTGGTGCTTCCACTGCATACGGCCATGGATTGGGCTCTGTAAGGAACACAGGACCGGTCGGCAGCTGAGTTGACACAATAATAAAAGGTATCATAAGCCATTCATTTAGGAGGCTCGAACCATTACCATTTGCCTCACTGATGGTCATCTTGCTTTAATAGTATATAGCTGTGATGATGAGTATTCAGGTGTAAGAGAAAGTGTTTTCAGTAGGTTGAGATCGTCCAGGAGGTTTGATCTTCATTTATTTTCCTTTTTTTTTTTTTTTTTTTTTTTATTGTTGCCTTTATTTCCTTGATGCTGTTTAGTGAGCCATGGTATTTCGGGCTTTGGCTTGGTGCATCTGGCTTTTAGTGGAGCACAGAGTTTAACATGAGTTCTCATTGTGGTATTGTAAGTGTTGAGGAGAGTTTGACATCTGTGGCTGCTAGAAGTGTTCTGGTACTGTTTATTTCTTCTTGGATTTGTTTCCAGAGGGGTGCCTTCGACAAAGTGGAAGGTTAATATAGGCCATGGTGAAGGGGTTGGCGAAGGGGTCGGTCCAGTTCAGGGTTGTCTGTGTATGGGAGTTGATATCAAGTGACACCAATGGGATGTTGTCCATTGTGCTTCATTTGCAGTGGGTTGGGTTGCTTGTAAGTTTTATTTTCAGATTGTTGGAAACTGTGTAGGAGGTTTCTTTCTTGAATTTCATGTTGGGGTTGCTGGGGAGATTGAAGTCTCTAAAGAATGTAATGTAGAATGTTATGCATCTGGGAGTTTAGCCATTATGTCCGCTAATACAGAACATACCTTTTGGAAGATGCAATATTCTCTATTTAATCTGGTGATCCTCACTGAATAATTTGGAGTAATGGAAAGGTGATGACAGCAGAGATGGCCAACATGCAAAATACTGAGCTCCTTGTCTGCTGAATCTGTACTATTAATGTGACTTGTTGAGCTATAACCTCACAACCTGTTTGGCGCTCTATTATCCAATCAATTCACCACAAAGTGCAAATGTCAGACATTCAGTGCAGGCACAAGTGATCTTCCATCACACAAGAACAGACTGTAAAAACGTTTTGGTGAGAGCATGCATTCACTTGCTGTGAGTCCTGAGAGTTAGGAGAGTCTGCCACTTAAGGAGCATGCGAAGAGTGTCACATAAATGGACTTTTCTGCCTAAGGTGAGGTAGCGGCTAGCATAACACTTTGATGCTTCTTTAAATCTATCCTTTTGTGGGTTGGAGCGAACAATAGAGATAAGGAGTTGCAATTCTATCACAGTAATAGTTCCTATTATGTAAAATATGCAGCTGCTTATCACATTTGGTATGCTTGGTTTAGGAGGGAAATGAGTATTAACTTATGGAGTAGATGCAAAACTATGCACTAATATTTTAAGTGTGGGGTTTTATATTTTGATATTGATATGAATTATATTAATTGATCACATTTTTACTTCTGAAATATATGATGTTTGCAAAATACACTATGCATCACACAGCTTCTAGCAACACAGATGATGTTGGTTACAGCTGATACAGGTTGTGGAATTTTAAGAATGGATATCCATGAAAATCCACTAGAAAGCTCTGTAATACAAAGTTTTCCTGCTGCTACATGCAGATGATGAAATGTTGAGTAGTAGAGCACAAAACATCTCCTAGTCACAACTGAATTCAGTAAAATAATACTCCAAATAAAACAAATGGATCCAGATTATACTCACGATATTTCTTGTCAGGTATCTTAGCTTACATTTTTATTTGCAGTATTTATCACAGGAAAAAAAGGAGCTCAGTTGTCCCAAAAGGTTTAGAGTGTTGAGATTATTTATGACTGAAAGGAGAAGGATGAACGTGTCATTACTAATTTCGAAGAACGTGGTATTTTGGATGGACTCACCTAATTAGATGGGACATAAGCAATGTATCAATTACATTGATTTGGAGCATCTGACTCATACTTGTTCTCAGTATCAGAAAATTGTGGGCTGACTGTGGGAAGTAGGAAGCTATAGGTTAGGGGAAGGGCAAAGAGAATGGGGGTTCCTGGGTAAGTTGAGCAAAAGGTTGATTATGTGTTGTGTTTTTAACTCTCAAACATTTATTGAACCCAAGCTTCTTTTTTCAGGCAAGCAGAATTGTGTTCTTTTTAGCTAATGTCAGCCCCCTTCGAGCCATTATTTTCGTGTGAAGTATAATACCAATTTTAAATAGTTGAATTTTTGGCTACGATTCAGTGTAGTCCCTTGGATGGTTTTTATGTTGGGGACATAAAGGTAAGGGCACACCCTGGTTATCTTGCAAAGTTAATGCTTGAGTTTCATGGTACTGTAACACTGATACCTGAGCATGGATGCTTTTGAGAGATTAATATGTAGTGTGCCCAGCCTCCCTAACATATGTAGAGGTGTATAGTGTTTAAAAACCTTAAAACTGCATTCTGGGATTTCCTTGAGTGTTGTGGTTCCTTCTTTATATTTATTTCATTTTATGGGGAGAAAGGGTCCGTATTGCTCTGCACATACACACTTGAAGGGAATGAGAATGAAAGTGAGGGTTAGAGGGGGTACATAGATGTTAAATTCATCTGAATAGTGTACAGCCATCCTTAACTACTATTTATAAGAATGAAAAATCATTGAGAAAGGAGAGTGACTAGCAGTCACTGGTTCACTTGGCTTAGGCATCTGGTTGGCTACGTAGGTCCATTTTGGAGTGGGAGGTGAATGTCACAGAAGTGGGGAGATAAGTAGTTTTAGAAATTAAACATAGGATGGCACCAGCCCTCTGACTTGCCATAAGAGGAGCTGAAATGTGATGCACGCTGTGTCACAGCATGAGAGGGCAAGAGGGTAGGGTGACAAGGGATGACATGACATGTCTGGCTATTAGGTTTGTTCTGAAGGGTAATACTACTGTGAATGGCAAGAGGAGATGTGAGCAAAGAGGTCCAGTAATGTTGACATACTTCAGTGGAAACCTGCAAAGGTTTAAGCATCTCCAGTGGTGAAGGCTTTTGCTGTTTGGTGACATTCAAGCACTCAGAAGTCTTTCATTCTTTTGGTACCAAGGCCCTGCTTTATCAAGTAGTTTACGAGAGCATGGGCCAATCTGTTGCCTGGGACACCTTCCCTGGTCTTCTCAGGAGAAAGAGGCATTTTAACAAGGCCAGGGGATGTGGTGCCCTAACCCTACAGGGGCGGAGAAACAGGAGATTGGAGAAGAACATTTGCTCTGTTCTCTTATTGACTGGTGGATAACTGATTGCCACTTCATCTCCTTATCTAAGGTGGTTTTTGTCTTGTATTTCAGTCTGATCCTGTGACTGACGACAGACCCCAGGAACATGGGCCAATACATGGCTGAGAATCTCCTTCCTAGGTCAAAATGAACATTTGTCAATATCAGCATGCTTAGACTTTAGGCACATATTAATGTGCTACTGTTAGGTAATGGGATTTTTGCTCAAATGTAAAATAAAGAGCAAAAATGTTCTGACATCTTCACTGCCTACAAGTAAGGATTCTAAGACATATGAAAGTGGAAAAGGATACAGATGTTGGAGGCATTTTATTTTCATTGTAAAGCCTAAAGGAAAGAGACCTTTGTCATGGGTGAATCACAAAGTACCTTCTTTTTAACTGTTAAATCATCTTGTGTTGGCCAATCTCCATCTCTGTAATGTACTGCTAGACTTTTCTGAGGATATTTTTATGCTGTTACCTTTTTTAATTATAAAGCGTAATACTTAAAGAATATTTATAACCCTAATTGGGCTACTTTGAAGCTTTGTCACTATTTAGTTGGATTCATTAATAAACAACTATTTTACAGCTGGACTTATAGTTCTTTATCTACTAACTGAGTTTTAAGATAGTTGATTCCTTATTCTACATTTTTCATTACAGTGTCTTTTGAAGTACTGTTGATGGATTTACTCAGTGATCTGGGACCTTACACACAATTAGTGTTGTGGATACTCAAAGAAGGGTTAGCCTCTGTCCATTCTCCCACCTATAGTCCACAAGTAACATTTTCACCACAGTATCATCGTGTCAGTCTCCTTATGACGGTTAGGAGTAATATCATAAAGTATGTATATGGGATTGAAGGGCCAAAAGGCTTAATTTAGAGCTCTTTACACCCTTTTTTAAAATGTATTTACCATTTTCACTCTTGTATGACTGTGAACACAAAGCTGTAAACCTTAATCAACAACATCACAGTGTTCACTTATATTATAGTCTAGTGTTCTTCTCCAGATATGAGGCTCACCCCTAACATTTCAGGTATTTACACATTATGCATCCATTTCCATTCTCCATGGTGATACCAGAATCTTCTTAACACTGTAACGTTCCCAATATTTCCACCTTTGTCACAGTTACTCTTCCAGAGCCATAGGCCCTATCGGGCTCACCCCTGAGCACTTTGCACCTTTACTGATGTCCATCTCAGGCTATTTTTTTCCAATAATATCTTCTGTTCTTGCAAACTTTAGATCACAATAAGAAGTCAAAGTGCTTAAAAATAAGCAAATTAAAATACATATGGGAGAATTGTGTGATGAAAAAGCAGGCAGAAGTAAAAAATTCAGAAATAAAGATTGTGCATTTTATTTTTAATTAAATTCATGCCTCATAAATCTTTTATTTGAGCTAGAAACTAGGAAATTTCAGAATAGCGATAGAATGATGAAATAGTGTTTTGGTTGCATAGTACTAAACAGATAAATTGAATTAAGAACATGTTGTTTGTTCTTTATTCAGTTCCAGAAGAATTTATGTATAATCCCTTGACGCGATCCTATGGTGAACCTCACAAACGACCTGAAGTTCAGAATTCAACAGTGGAATTCATTGCATCTTCAGATTACATGGTAATGTATGCCGTTTTTGTCATTCAAGGTTTTGCAAGTGGTAATACATTTATCTAAAGTCGGATTAAAGATGGTGTATGTAATAAACATTATTAATAACACTTTCAGTTTATAGTTGCCATCGGTATTTATTTTTTAACTTATGTGGTCATTGTTCCTCCTGTACAAAGCTTTAACATTTTTTTTTAACTAATCAACGTTTAATTAACATTTTAATATTATCATTTCACAGACCCTGAATTTGTGCCTCTTTAATAAGATTTAAACTATGATCCGTCCACCACCCTACTTACATATAGGCTATTGTGTAATAGCTGAGCATTAGATTGGGCAGCAGTTCATATAGAATATGGCTTGCCAGTTTGCTACTTCCACAAAGGTCAACTTTTGCTGTCGACTTTTACTGTCAGTTGAACACTTAGGGAGTCCTTAGACGAAGTGTCACTTTAAGACACTGTTGTCCTCCTGTACTGAATGAGAGGGTCCCATATTAGGTGCAATTTTCTCATATCATTTCTCAATAAGTAGGTTATTTGCCTCCTGCAGAGCATGCTCCACAACCTGACCAGCTAAATCGAGTCTTTAGAGACGAGTTTACCTTTAAGAATAGCAGTAAGAATCCTTGCTACTGTATCTAGATAGCAATTAGATTCGTACATTATTATGATGCTGTGGAAAGGGTAGAAATCCCCTAAACCTGCCCCCCCTCCTCCCGTGAGCCCCTCCAAAAAAAGGGAAAAAAACCAGGATGTGGTGGTACTGGTTGTCAGTCATCCCACCCAAACTGTTTTGGAATGTAGGACAGGTCCAACAGACACACCCTCTCCAGATTTTATCTCCATGATGAAAATTATTTTCTTCATTCTCATCAGATTCATTCTCATCACAATTTGTTTGGTAGTTTTACTTTCCTGTGCAGTACAAGGATTTTGACTTGAACATCCTGTTCCCATTTTTTCTTATTGATTTCTATTTGTCGCTCTAGTTCCTTCCATCATCTGTTGTTAATTGTCGATCATCTGGTCAATGTTTCGTGCTTCATATATTGCTTAGAGGACTCAATGGCATAGTGGTGATCTAGAGATTTCTTAACTAAACAGAGCATATGAGGTCACCGTTTTCCTCCACCTCTATATCTGGGTAATAGGCCCTATGCCATACTAAGATTTAAGTCAACATCCGCCCACAACCCCGCTTCCATATAGGCTGCTGTGGACTGCATGAACATTGCAGTGTGCAGCAGTTAATGTAGAAAATGGCTTTCCAGTTCACCGATTCAACGAAGGTCAGCTTTTGCTGTGGATTGTTAGTCAGTTGAACACTTAAAGTCCTTAAGCGAAGTGTAGCCTCTCCATTTCTCCTATTTTCAACCCTAGCATACAGTCTGAGAAATACTTTTTTCCCTTTATCAAATATGTATTTTATCACTCTGAATCAATCTTTTTAATCCATGCCTTAAAGTCCCATATCCTGGTGCCGGAGTGATTTTCATCTTGTATGTATAAGAGTAAATGGCTTTGGAAAGATTGTCCTGAGCATGTGATTTTGTCCGCTCATCCTAGGTGCAGTGCTTAATGTGAGCTGGTCCTTGCCTGGGTGGGCCACCACCACTTATATTTTGGGGGCCAATACTTATTTTCTTGCATCGGACATATACTAAGTGCAAGAGAGGGAAAAACACACAAATCGGAAAGACAAAAGAAGATGGAAAAGGGTCACCAAGGGAGAAAGCAGAAGCCTACAAGAGTGAGATAAAGTGACATCAAGTGTCTCCTAGTGGATTAAAGAGGCATGAGGTGGATTTAAGACTTTAAAACTTGGGTCTCAGTGTGCTCATTTTTAATTGCTCTGGCTGCAGGCTTCTCAGAAAATATTTTGGCAGGCGCACTCTTTCTTTTACACATTGAGGCCTACCCAGGCACACTGCATGGTTGGTGTGAAATGTTTAATTTACAAGAACCTTGAGTTGTGTTAAACCCAAAAGATGTTTTCTTACCACGGTTGAAGACCTGTTGATTTTCAGGCCCTGTTCCTTTTAATTCCTTAACGTCTCAGAGTTGGCCTACTTTGTAATATTTCCCCACATCTTTGCAGACCAAATCACTATATTTTGTCACAAACTTGATAGCGGAGCACTCATTAGATATATGAACTAATCAATTTGTACTCCCCCTGTATTAGATCTGAAGCAGGCTATGTTTTTCCTAAATGGCTGCCACTCCTTCAACCTTGATAAATCCTAATAAGCATCTTGGATTGAAAATGACCTGTCGCAGTTATTGGCCCCTCACTGCAAGTGTCCCAAAGCCAGGCTTTGATTGTGAAATAATATGAACTTGTTTGCTACCTAGTGGTATTGTCCTTTCGATTTCTGGAGAAACACAGTGACCAGGCCGTTTGGTTCTCAGCTACTTGTTTTGGTCTGCCATTTTGAAGGAACAGTACTGCTAACTTAACATCAGTATACTTCTGGGATATACTCATACATTCTTGCATATAGCCTTGAAAAAAATCAAAAGATTGGACGAAACGCTTCTCGGCTTAATCATCTATAAAACATCATTATTGGAACAACCATAGTGATTGTATTAAGAAGAAGTGAAAACACCACTTATCATGTTATATGGTGTCTGTGTTGGTTATTGTTCAAACAATGTGTAATGACTGAAAATGTTTTTAGGACATTGGCTATACTGGAACAAAATAGGGGGCTAAGTGTACAAAGTCATTATAGATCATTGTGGTAGGCTGATGTGTTCAGATATTGCTCTTTATGTGGAAGACATTAAGGAAAAGCTGAATGCTATCTTAGGAGAGGGAAGAGATCTTCAGGGGCTCCATGTGATGTCCCTGTCAATGTGAGGCTTCTATCAGATGGCAGGAACAATGTGCCTCAGTTGGCAAGGCTGGATGTGTTGCACATCCTTTCAACCAGAGCTCCACACAATATTCTGGTTATGCTGTTTGACATTGAAGTCTTTTCAGATGTCATGTGATGAGGCCTTAGAACCCAAAAAGGCAGATATGGATACACCAAGGTCTCTTGGTCTGAAATATTTGAATCTGAAATCTTTTGTGTTGCTGGGGGAAGGTATGTGATTTTTTTCTTGTAATTTTGATTTAAAACTATATTTACAGCTAGAGAAGTAGCAACCATCTTCTTTCCATTTTATCTGTCCTACAGCACAGAACTCCTTCAAGTTTCTCACAATACTAGCAACAGCCAAGAAATAAGGGGAGGACTCAAGTCAAGAACCTCTACTATTCTTACTGGGAGGCCATCACATCTGACAGAATAGTGCTAGATGTGATTCAGTTCAGCTACACTCTCAAAATCATTCAGAGACCACCATAATATCTTCCACAAAAAAATGGTATGGAAACTTATACAGCTGTTGCTGTCTGAAATCTTCCCCATGTGGCAGAACGTCTGTAGTTTAAACCCAAACACCATCAACACAAAGGGTTTTACATCTGATATTCACTGGTAAATAAGAGGTCTGGAGAGTGGTGCCTCATTTTGGATCTCTGTCAGCTTCAACAAATATCTCAAGAAGCAGTCTTTGTGAATAGTCACTTTTCAAAACACTCCAAAGTTGCTCCAGCTGCTATTTTCAATTAAAAATCCTTAATTTCAACTTAGAGAATCTTAAGCAAGTGTGTTGCTCTGATGTGGTTTCCTTATCTGGACAGCTTTTATTTGAGGAAAAATTTCACATTATGTCGGAAAGAGCCAGAAATCCCTACCTTGTGCTCTCACACAATTTGGGTCTCAGAGAAATCTTTCCTCCAGTAACCCCCACAGTATTCAGTGTCTTGGGTCAATCTTAGTTACAATAGTAAGGAAAGCATTCCCAAGAAGAAGAAAGAATGCCTATGATTAAAACATTGACAAGACACGTGGGAAGCGTGGATAAAGTTACGGTTGAACTCTAGAAGTCACTCCTGGGCATGATGTCCTCATGAATTCCATACTGCCTCCTCCCTATGTGACGTGTCCAAGAGATATTGGATACACATGGGCTGTAACTCACCAAATCATTCAATAAAAGCATCAAGATGGTGCTCACATGGTTGCTACTGAAGGCCAGCATTGCAGTTGCCCTGTCTTTTCAACAGGTGAATACACAGTTTATCATGAAGGCAGATGCATTCATGGAAGGCTGAGGTTCCCGTGTGCCGGAGCTATAGGCATGGGTGCACTCGTCTGAAAACAGAACCTACTCCATGTCAACATGGTAGAAATCAAAGTGATCAAGAGAGGCGTTGAGTCTTCCACGATTAGCAAATTTGGTGGGTTAAATAAGAACATACAACAGAATCTCAATGTTGTTATAAACAAACAAAACAAAGTCTAAGATATTTTCAAAGGAGGATAAAAGTCTGTGGAAGCCGGCAGTCAAACATGGCATCTCCAAGATGGTATAACAAGTATGCCAACAATGTGTTGGTATATTCTTTCTGGTCCATGACAGTCAAGTATGCATTGGAGTTGAACTATGTCCTAGAGGACAGTGCCTTGCATTGTTGAAGTCATCTATGTCACAATTTATTTGCATTGGCAAAAAAGGAAAAATCCAGATACTTAACCAGCAGACATGGGAACCAGTTTGATGATGGGCAAAGGGGTGGGGGCATTTTTAATATTGTGTTCTAGGACCTTTAACTACATCTTAACACCACTTCTTGTATTGATCAGCAAACTCAAAAGAGAACTCTTCTAGCAGAGCATGATAGCTCTGGCTTGGCCTTGCCAGTAATTGGTAAACCAACAAAGAAGTTACACTGTGACAGAAAGCATAAAACATATTAGCACCATCACACAGCCCAAGGTGTAGCTTAAACCCATCAAATGTAGAAAATCCCTCCTCCTTTCTCATGCCCCCATACAATTCACAGGACAATTTTCGGGGGCGGGCTCTCCAAATGTAAATCATAGACCTTCCCTTTCGGCCAGCATGGACCAGTCCATATCATTCTCCCCATCCTGCAGCTTAGGCAGCAGTTTGGCCTTCCACATTCGTACAATGTTTTGCTTGCTTATTATTAACCCCAGGGTCATCCACAACCGGTCCATCCTGTTAGGGACATATCCCAAGCATTTAAGAGACGCCACTTTATGGTGGCCTCAGTGTTGCTGTCACACACCCCATTCATGCAAGTGACTACTGCTTCCTAGTATGCTGCATGAGGGGGCCACTCCAAATCATGTGGAAAAATGTTCCCTCCTGACAAGATTTCCGCCAACCGAGAGGGGAGGACGTTTTGCCCACTTTGACAAAGTTAGTACAGGCATAGTTGCATCTGTGTAGAAGTTTCAACTGGATGAGACAAAATTGGGACTGAATAGCCACCTCCTGCGGGAGTAGGTGGGAGGTATATACGGAGGCTTCAAGCCATTCATCATCTTCTGGGCCCTCAAGAGCTCTATCCCATTGTTTCCTTAGGCGAGTGTGTCGGGGAAGTTATTGATCAGTTTACAATAAGTAAGTGAGATCGCTTTTCTGGGCATATATTCATCTAGTAGCTTGCCCTCAAGTGACTATGATGCAGGGAGATCCTCCCCCTTGGGCAACACTTTTTGTAATGTGAACAGTGTTCCAGAGGGGTGTGGCCTGTGTAATTTTCCCTTGCCATCCCAAGGCTCTGAGTGCTGTGTACCAGAGTGAAAGTGCGACTGCTGTTGGAGCAGGTAAGGCAGCGATGCGCAGCCCTCCATAAATGGCCTTTGATAGTCCGTCGGCTGAAGTCTGTCAGGCTCTCTCTCCAGTAGATTAGCCCAGTGGCTGACAACAATGAGCTGTGCCGTCCAGTAATACTTATATGTCGGGAAACGCAATACCACCATCATACTAGTACCATGTAAATTTCTTAAGGGCTGTTCGTGCTGGACCAGAGTAGTATCTGATGTTCAGAATCAATCGCTTTGAAGTAGGAGGTTGAGAGCAGCTACTGTGTGTTTTGTAGGGCATAGAAGAATCGGGGAAAAGCCATCATTTTAAATAGGGCCATCTTCCCAAGCAATAATGAGGGCAAAGCTCTCCAGTGATGGACTGCGTTCTGGTGGCGTCTGAGTGGGGGCTCAAGATTATGGGTTTGAAAGTGTTTAGGGTCAGTGGTGATATACATTCCCAAGTATCGGAAGCCCTCCGCCACCACCATTGCTGCAGAGTCTCTGGGCAGGCACGGCGCATTACCACATAGGTGACATATGAGGGACTTGTCCCGATTAATGATATAGCCCAAGTGCTGGCGATAAATGTTGAGGATATGCATTGTCCTGTCGAGGGCTTTTGTAGGGTCAGAAACAGAGTAAAATATGCATAGAGGGAAATTCTGTCCTCCCACTTCAGACCTCTAATCAGGGATTCACATCTAGTCCAGGCTGCTAGGGGTTTCAGGACAAGGGCGAACATTAAGGGGGAAAGTGGGAATCCCTGATTTGGTCCCTTTGGAAGACGGAAAGTGAGGGATGTGCTCCTGTTCAGTCACCTGGGCCAGAGGAGCAGTTTACAAGAGTCTCACACACAATATGAATTCCAGTCCAAAGCCCAGCTTGGCTAGGACTTCAAACATGAACGGCCATTCAGCTGTGGCAAAGTGCATTTGTGCATCCAGGGAAAGTACAAGGGCGTCTTTCTTGAAGACATGCCGCACGCCCCAGGACCCCATGTAGGCTTCTCAGGTTTAGAAATGATCTCCTTCCTGGCATAAAGCCAGATGGATCTGGGTGGACCAGCAAGATCGGCCTGTATGAGGCACACTTCTCTGGTGGTTTGCTCTCTTTGTGCATAATCAGTATTCTAGCTAGCCTCTCTGGATAGGGAGCTCTTCTCACGGCTTTTGTTGACCATGTGCAAGAGATGTGGTGCAGTCTTGGTTGCAGTAAGTTTATAGAGTTCTCTGGGAAGGCCATTGGGACCCACACCACTTTGGTTGATGCCAAGGAGGGGATCCCCTGTATTACTTCAGGTTCTTTGAGCTTCTGCTCTAAGAGGTCTCTAAGAGGTCTCTATATGACCACAAGAGTTTTGGGAGCTGTATGTCACAGTAACTCGCAACACTTCTCTGCAGTCGTGGGGTGCGCCGGGGAGCAGAGTCTTGTGTAGGAGACCGTAAAGGCATTTTCCAGGCCCTGATGGTCCCTCATCCGCTACCCATTTTCATTCATTATTTCCAAGACCCACTGGTTGGCTATGTTCCTCTTATCTAACCAGGCCACTAGGTTCCCTGCTTTATCTCCCACCTCTTAAAGGCGGTTCTAGGTTGTGCAGTAGCTGGCTCTAGCGGCATCCATTACCACCCCTCTATATTCAGTCTGTTTAAATGTCACGAGGTGACTTAAATTCTTTGGTCCATCATTTGTGAGCTTGGACTCTATCTCCAGAATTTTCTCACTTAAGTGTCTCCAGGTTAGCTCTCTTTTCCTTTGTGTGCCCTACTATCAGTGAAAGGCCTAGTCCCTTAATTGAATGCATTATATACCTCCCAAAGGGTCTACGCCAAGTTCACTGAGCTCTAATTCTCCTCAAAATATATTTATGGATCAAATCTGTTTATTGAGTTTTCAATTATAGAACATCGCATATGCACTACATCACAATATTGCCAAAAGGCACGTTGTTAGCTTACTCCATGCGAAACAATAGAAAGAAAGAAGATTCAATTTCTAATACAACTATGTTTCCCCACTGCTGGCCGACAGTACAATAATCAAACAATCTCAGGCTCTTTTACCATATAAATCTGGTCCTATATATACATCTCCTTGAAGGTGCACTCCCGTTCGCTCAATTCAAATTCAGAACTCTCAAATAAGTTGGACATGTCAGCTCTGAAAACTCCCGGATAGAATACGTAAGAATGGTTGCCTAAGTTCTTTAAAGTCCCCTCTCCGCTGCTGAGAGGTCAGGGTGAGCTTTTCCATAGCGAAGATAAACCAGAGCTTGTGCAGCCACAAGACTGTTGTCGGAGTCCGCTCGGTCCCCCACACAGATAGCAACAGCTGTACTGCAGCATTCAAGGCTATAGCCATCTGCCGTCCCTTCAATGATCTCAGGGGAAAGGTGAGAGGATTGGGGAGGCCCAACAGGATATACGCAGGAAATCTAGGGAACTGAGTGTCAAAAGCCATGTCCACAGTGTCTATTATGTCCTTTCAATACCGGTGTAGTTTGGGACAATGCCATAGTAAATGCGCAAACGTGCCCCCTCCCCCGCACCCTCTCCAGCAAAGACTAGATGTGTCATGATCCCAAGCATGGATCCTCATTGGGGTGTAATACCAGGAGGAGGCTACTTTATAGGCTGTCTCTGTGCCTGCTGAGTTGTAAGCTGTGTGGTGCGCCCTATAAAAAACACTCTCCCACTCATCTTCCGATAGCTCCCTCCCCAGTTCCTTCTCCCATCTCAATTGACCCTTAGTCTTGGGTGAACGGACCTCCCCGCAAGAGGGCGTAAAGCTCAGAAACCATGCGCTTATCGCCCTTTTTCATTAAAATCCACTTTTCAAACGGTGTTAACGGCCTATCGATTAATATCCTATTGGCTGGAAGCAGGGCCCAGTGTCTTATTTGGTAGTACATCATCCTGTTGGCCTCAGTTAGGCCATATAGCTCCCTCAGCTGGTCAAAGGGGATAACCCCCTGCTCATCGAAGAGATATCCCACCCTTTTGCAACCCCCCTCATACCACTGACGTAGTGCTTCAGACTGTAGGCCCGGACCAAAATCGGGGTTCGCTCCCAAGGGAGTCATTGGGCCCACCCTGCCGGCAACCCGATCCCACACTCTCATCGAGACCTCCGTTACCAGGGATATATACAACCCCTGCGCCCTGTGCCAGCGCTTGAGCCAGGGTTCCTTCCATATGTGAAAGCCAGCCACTGCCTGGTCCATAAAACACCAATGCTTCTCAGAAGACGGTCGGCTCCATTCCAAGAGGAAACGCAGCTGTGCTGCTTGGAAATATCGAAGGAGGCATGGAACCGCCAGCCCCCCTCCCTCTTAGGGTGATACAGGACCTGCCGCGATAACCGCGCCGCCTTCCCTTCCCATATAAATCGTAGAATCGCCGTCTGGAGGGTCGCTATCGTTCACGGTGGGGGCTCCAGCGGGAGCGCCTGAAACAGATAAAGTATACGTGGTAGGGTGGTCATCTTCACTGCCGCAACCCTGCCCAGCCAGGACAATTTAAGTTTCCCCCACGTATCTAGGTCACGATGCACCTCTCGGGTTAGTTTCGCATAGTTCAATGTCGATGTGCGGGCGACTGTAGAGGCCAGCTCGAGCCCCAAGTACAGAAGCCCCGAAGAGGTCCATGTAAAGTGGAATCGGGCCTTCAGGTCCCTTTCATGTTCCACACTGATAAACTTGCCCATCTCCTGTGATTTAAGCGTGTTCATTCGGAACCCCGAGACCCGTCCAAAGTCCTCTAAAACGCCCATTAGTGCCGGTAGTGAGGTCATTGGCTCCGCCAGAGTAAGGATGACGTTGTCCGCGTATAGCGATATGAGATGTTCATCCCCCCCAAACTTCACACCCGTGATCTGAGGGCTGTCCCGAAGCATCTGCGCCATAGGCTCCATGTAGAGCGCGAACAGGAGGGGCGAAAGCAGACACCCCTGCCTGGTCTCTCTTTGGACGGCGAATGGCAAAGAAAGTGTCCCATTAACTCAAACCGCCGCCCGAGGCGCCTAATAAATGCAACAGATTCATGCCATGAAGCCCGGACCCAGTCCGAAGCGTTCGAGCACCTTGAATAGGTATGGCCAGTGAACCCTATCGAATGCCTTTTCAGTGTCGATAGATAGGAAGAGCGCCGCCCTACGAGAGTGTTCGGTTTTATCCAAGAGGTGAAGCAATCGCTTGGTGTTATCGCTACACTGTCTATGCGGTATAAATCCCGCTTGGTCGGGATCTACAAGCCCTGGCATATAATAGTTGAGGCGGTGTGCCAAAATACCAGTGAATAATTTGGCATCGATATTCAGGAGGGAGATGGGTCTGTATGAGGCGCATTCCTCGGGATCCTTCCCCGGTTTCGGGTTAACCACGATAGTAGCGTCTAACATACTAGGCGTAAGAACACCCGTTTGGCGAAAGGAATTAGAGTCGCACAAGAACGGGAACACGTTCCACACAGAAGGATTTATAAAAAGGCGCAGAGAAACCATCGGGGCCAGGTGACTTCCCGGTCTGCAGCAGAGCGATAGCTGATATAACCTCCTCTGCCCTTATAGGTTGATCTAACGCGGTAGCCTCTCTTTCAGACAAAGGAATAATTACTATGCCCTCTAAGAAGGATTCTGAAGTTAAGGCACCGGGCTCCTCAGCCCTGTATAGATTGCCATAGAATTCCGCAAAAGCCTGCGCAATTTGGTCGCTCGTGCGTGCTTCTGCTCCAGAAGGGGAGCGCACCATTTTTATCATTGACGCAGCATGCTGCGCTCTCAACCTATGTGCCAGTATCTTCCCGCAGTTGTTACTTCCTACATAGTACTTTTGTTTGAGGCGGACTACCACATACTCTGCCCTGTCCCAGTCCAACTTCCTCAGCTGCTTTTGCACCTTCTCAAGCTCTCGCCATATTCTAGGAGCACCCTTGTGTTTATGTGAACGCTCTAACACCCTCACTCGCTGCTCCAGGTCCCCCTGAGTCGACTCCTTGCCTTATTGTCCCTAGAAGAGAGCGACATCATCTCGCCCCTCAAGACAGCCTTCAGTGCCTCCCACAGTATTGCAATGCTTATTGACCCATCATCGTTAAAGCTAAGATAGTCTGTTATTGCCCTTCGGATTGCCTCTACTGTTGCGCCATTCTGAAGCATTGAATCCCTAAATCTCCATACCGTTCACTAACCCTCTCCATGTCCATATGGATCTCAACTGTAACCGGGGCATGATCTGACAGGACTCGCGGCTCAATCCCTGAATCTCTAACCCTGGGGAGAAGCTCCTGGGATGCCAGAAAAAGGTCCAACCTAGTGTATATTTTGGTTGCTGATGAGTAAAAGGAGTAGTCCCTCAACGAGGGGTGCGCACTCCTCCACACATCCAACAGACCACATTCACTCAACCACTGCCGCCCCGCATCCGACAAAGACCCCGTCTGCCCATACCGATGGCCTGAGCGATCTAGGTCCTCATCCGTCACCAAATTAAAATCACCCCCCAGCAATACAGCACCATCAGGGGATGGGAGCAGCGGAGTCAAAGACTGTCTTAGGAAGGTTTCTTGTTGGGAATTAGGTGCGTATAAGGAACCAATCGTGAAGGAAAAACCTCCTAGTCTAAGCCTCATGGCCAAAAGCCTCCCTGGAACCTCATGCAATTTTGATATCACTTCACCCGGAAATGAGCATGATAAAAGTATCGCCACCCCGCATGCCTGGGGAACCACTTAGAGCGCATACGATAGGTATCTTTGAAGACAAGGTGCGTCTCCTGCAAGAGACATATATGACTCCCCGATCTCTCTAGAGCTGATAGGATGGCTAGCCGCTTGGTAGGGTTATTGAGCCCCCTAACATTTAAACTTATACATTTAATGGTCATAGCCTATCCTGAGGAGAGCAAGCAGAAGGGGCAGGAGCACAACAGAGGACTACCCCCTATATTAATACCTAGACCACCTAGAGCACGCAGGCCTGAGGTCTCTACAAAGAGCCAGCATCGCAGGGAAACCCAACAACAGACAACTAATAAGCACAACAGGTGCATAGAACACAGAAGTCCTCGGTCGTCCATCCTCGCGAGGTGCAGTCTCCACGGGGCGATATATCCAACCATGTCAGGTAACCAGGTCCATTGCCCCCGCCACCCCGACCCTCTTCGACGATCAGCATATTGTTAGCAATGCGGACTATAGCAATCCCGGCACTCCCGGGTGTCCACACTAGGTTGAAGTTCCTGCGGCCACACTGTTCAAAGCGGCTTCTCTCTCCGAGGCCGTCGGACGCTGCAGCCTCCTTTTCTTCTCTTTTCTCCACCAACGAGGAGGGTCCCACGCCGGCAGGACCGCCCCCTTGCTTGCCTCCCGGCCAATATCCTCCAGACCCAGGACGCGGCTAGCTTCCGAGACGGATTTCACCTATCGGAGCTGCTCCTCCCAGCGGAAGACCAAGCGGAACGGATGGCCCCAGGAATAGGACACATTGTGCACTCTCAAGTGATCCGTGATCGGTCTGAATTCTCTCTGCCTCTGCAAAGTCCGCACAGATAGATCATGGAATAGCTATAGTTCATGCCTCAAAAGTGTACACTCTGGAGGTTGCGGGCCCGCTGTAGAATCTTGTCTTTAAGGACAAAATTGTGGAGGCAGGCTAGAATGTCTGGGGGACGGTCTCCAGGGCCCCCGGCGCGCCCAACTCGATGTACCTGGTCCAAGACTACCTCCTGTGGCTCATCTGTGCCAAGCAGGGAGCGAAACAGGTCCACCACGTAGCCCCCAATGTCCTCTTTTTCAGCACCAACTAGGTCCCTATAATATGAATATTTTGTCGCCTCGAGCGATTTTCCAAATCCTCAACTGCCATTTGGAGGAGGTCCTGCTGCTCTCGGAGGCGGACTACCTCCTGTTCCAGGCCCGCAACCTCTTCACTGCGAGGGATCTCACTGTCCTCTAGCCGCGATACACGTTCACCCAAGGAGGTAACCTCTCCTCGTAACTCCTCCACCTCCTGTGAGATGTCCCTACGCAGCTCTTGGATATCGCCCTGGAGTGACTCAAACAGGGAGGTCAGAAAGCCCTTCGTAACGGGAGAACTCTCCTCTGGATCCGTCTCCACCCGACTCTCCAAGGCCCTCGTCTCAGGTAGGTCCTCCGCCGCAGTACCAGATGTCGGGCGCGCCCCTGCCAGCATGCATTTGGCTTTTGATGTCGCCATGGCGCGCCGGCCTGGTCACACTTCGCCGGTTCAATCCCGCAGGGCCTCCAGGGTTTCCAGCTGAGACCGATCAGAACATGCCACCCTGTCCGGGGCCGCACCCAGGTCCAACCCACAGCAGCCACCACCTGCAGAGATCCACTCTTAGCGCCTTTTCCCACAGGAATGCAGGCCCACGCTTGTCAAAAGTTTAGATGTGGAGTGAAGCAGCCCGGAGGCCAGGCAACTGGGCCCCTACCTTCCACTCGGGCCCCGCACCTCACAAGGCCCCACTCCAAGGCGGCAGGATGAGGAGGCCCCATCTGCGGACCCGAGCGGCACAAAACCCCCGGGGGGGCCTCACGATGCGGGGAGAGCCTCCAGGCTTTCCCCAAACGGGCCGCAAAGCACTTTCCTGGGTCGAGGCGGCATAGCGCTGGCGAGCACGTCTTACCGCTCCGCCATCTTGGACATGCCCCCCTCAAAATATATTTAGTGGCCTCAGGGAGGCTTGCACAAATGTGAAGTATTTTTTGGGTATCAGGGGTTGAGCACAATGCGTCTTTAATCAAGCCGGTTCAGTATGTTGTAGAAAGCCCGGATCGGCACATGATCAGAGATCCCCTCTGACAAGATGGTCAACCTCTCTAAAGTGTGGGATCTGAGTGGACAATATAAGGATATAATCTATGTGTAAGAGGTTGCAGTGGGCACCTGAGTGGTGTGTGTATTATAGTGATGTGGGCTTAAAGACACACCATGTATCCGCAAGACCCAGGGCTGTCACAAAGTCCGGCAAGGGAGAACGAGTGGGCCTCTGCCCCAAGGAGGCAGACGGTCCATGATGTCCCACATGGTGCTGTTAAAATTCCCCCTTCCCCACCCCAAGCCTGCCCTCAGGGAGACAAAGTAGGAGGGCGCTGAGCTCCGGGAACACTAAAACGTGTAATCTTGAAGGGACTGAGACAGTGTTAAGCTTAAGACAATCCCAGCTTCCGGAAACCGCTACGTACCTCCCAGGAGCATCAGGCCAAATGTTGTGTACAGTGAAGGGCAGGGATCTGCGCCGAAGAATGCCCACCCCCTTGATAATATAAGTGTAACCCGCGTGGGCTGTCATCTAATACCCCTATCTGTCCAATGCCCTAAAAGTGTTGCTCTGGACGTGTGCCTCTTGTAATAAAACCACATCTGGAGAGTGCCTCTTACGGAACTGTAGGACCTCTCCTCTTTTAATTTTTGTCCCCAATCCGTTGACATACCATGAGAGCGCCCTAAAGCTAAGGGCAACTAATGTGTTTGCCATGGACACCTATGGGAGATGGTCAGTGTGTGAGAGAGGAGGAGTCTTTCTAGTGAAAGACTTGATTGTGACTGTGACATAGTAGCACAGCTTATACACTGCATAACGAACATAAGCAACAAGTAGTGAAAACATAACAGTCCATAACAGTCTCTGCAGAGCGCCTGTCACCCCAACACAACATAGCAGGTGGAAAGGTCCAAAACCAAGGTGCCGTCCACCCAATCCCCCCTAGATGAGATTGAAAGAGATTACCAATGGCTTCCAGATTGCTGCCGATTACCACAGTCTCATAAAGCTGAGGTTGTCACAAGATTGATTGGTTGAGTAGAGTACAGCCTCTATAACATGTTTCGATGGGTGACTCCAACCCCACTGTGTTCCTCAGAGTGGCCACTGCCTGGGAGGAGGAGGTGATTGAGCAATACAGTGACGAGTCCAGTATCGACGTTCACGGTGTCTGATGTCACGGTGATTCATTGTGTTCATGCTGGCTGCTATTACCACTCCTCAGTTCCAACGTGTACGTGGCCTCTCCGAGCATGCCCGAGGCCTGGGCCTGCCTACTGGTCTCCAGCCATCTAGCCATTCACTGGTCACTTCAGGTGTGGAGAAGTACAAAGTTTTGCCTTCAGCCCGTAAGAGAAGTTTATTAGGAGAAAGCATGGAATACTTGGTCTCTCTGGGCCTTTTTGACTTCAAGAAAACTGCAATGCACCTTTTGAACTTTCAGGGCGCAGTCTAGGAAGGAGGTGATGTTCGTGTTCTCAGTGATAAGTGACGGGGCGTTCCGGGCAGTTTGTAATATGTTGTCACGATTTCGGAAGTTGAAACTTCTAGTGATAATTGGGTTGGGCAGCATTGCCAGTTTTGGAGGTGCACCAGGGACTCTGTGCACCCTTTCTACTGAAAAATTGTTAGAGAGGCTGAAGTTCTTTCAGAGTTAGGTCCACTACAAATAGGTCAACCGATAGACCCTCTTCCCACTCGGTCACTCCAAATTATTCAAATGTTTTTGTGCCGTGATTGGCCTTTGTGATCCTCCACTCGAGCTTCTAGAGTCCTTGTGGTGCTACACAAGACATTAATCTCCGCTGTCAGAGCCATTGTGTTGACCTTAAGGGAGGCCGTAGAGTCCTCAGCTTCTTTTATGTGGGCCCCTATGTTTCCCAGTTCAGCTCTAATCAATGCAACTTCCGTTGTGACAGTCAATTCTGGCCTCCAGACAAGCAAGCAATCCTTGGATTGCCGTCATTATGTCTTGCAGTGTTAGGAATTCCTTTTCTGGGGGCGTTGGGCCTGTAGGTGATAGTACATCCTGGCCATTGCTTTGTGTAGGCGCCTCTTTGGGAGCGTGAATTTATTAAGTTCAGTCTGGTGCACCCCTCGGACTCCTTTGCTCCCCGTCATGTTCCCTGGTTGCTCACTGGCCCCTCAGGGAAGCAGTTCAGTCCAAAAGATGAAGGGGAGGAGGTTCACAGCAGTACTCACTGCTGCCTGCCTAGGGGTACTTTAATGTGCACCGAGCGGCCTATCTGATTTCTCACTATTTTCCCCTCCAACATCCCACAAAAATGAGAGTCCTTTTGGAAGCAGTAGAGATTCAGGGACCTTGTCTCTGTGGTGATGAGGGCCAGCTTCAGGGGTGCTGTACTTGAGGGCCCACAAATTAGAAAATCTGCCTCTTCCTGGCTCACTCCACTGTCAGGTGCGTGCATTCACTATTAAGCACCTGTGGTCTGTCACCTGGATAACCTGCTCTGGCTTGGGCCACAAAAACCGCCTGTCTCCTGTGTGCACTGCACTGAATGACGCCCTCTAGCAATGTTGAGTGATGAGGAGCTTTACCTTGCCTCCCATTGGACACCTGGGGAACTCTATAGATAGATATGTTGGAGAGCCCCTGAAGCCTCTGCCGCAAAATGCAGCTCCCCCACCCAAGTTTGGACACATGGCAGGGTCTGGCCAGTGAGGGAAGTCTTATGACAGCCCCCTGTAACGGGGTTACGACACCCTGTAGAACTTCCGTACGATCAGGTCCTACGGAGGAGTGCCCCGGGGGCACTTCTCAAAGCATTGCGTTGCTACAACACTTTGAAAAGAACCCAGAAGGAGCGCACAGCCATTAAGGAGAGCAGGACTGAGGGAGAGCACGCGTCTGGCAGGAGCAACGAGGAAATAAACGCGACTGGCTGGAATACCATCACGGCGAAGAACAGCTCGGAAAAAGACGCTGTCAGCAAGAGAGAGGCACTGGAAGAGAGCAGTGCAGCAAACGTGGACCGCGAGGAGGAGGAGGAGGAGGTGAAAGAAAGCAGCGAGCAACGGGGAAGAGAAAGCTCGACAACCTGCCACGTCCCTGGAGGGACGTAGCTAGAGCAGGTATGTGCCCGTATACGGGCTATAAGTAGTTAATGGGCAACAGTAAAGTAGAGAACTTGGGAAATAAGACCAGGCAAAGAGGAGAAGAAAAGGGGCACAAAGTATACTATATGCCTGACTGAAAAACAGGGAGAATACCTTTAATAACTTACCTTACAAGTGCCTGAGAGAGAGAGAGATTTTTTTTTTCTTTTCCTTTCTTTTGTTTGTCCTTTCTCACCATCACACCAAATCACTGGGAAACTTAAAAGCAAATAAGCGGAACACAGAGAGCAACACCGTTCCTTTCCACTGATTCCCTCGCCCCACCCCCTCTTAACTCTTTATACTACGAAATAGAGATTGAAACTCTCCCTTCCCTACTTACCTTCTTTTCCTATATCTTGTGTTCTTTTCTGCATGCCCGGTGTGACATCCAAGAGATCCCAGATGTGTCTGAAAGGAAACAAAATAAGAGACCTTTAAAAAGACAAAGGTAAGACAAGAAAGGATACAGTACAACACAGATGAAGAACTAGGAGAATCCAGAAAGAAACGCATAACAAAGAAGTTACATAAAGAAAACTGGAAAGACCAGAGATGCAAAACAAGGAGTTCCTGAGTTATTTTAAAAAATATATATTTTTCTCTTTTCTTTTTTTTTGGTATATTAAGAAGAATACCCAAACAATAAGAATAATAAAGAAAGGCATCCTAAAATCTTACAGTTAATAATTAATTTTTTCTGCGAACATTAGAAAACCGTCTGAAAGAGAGCAGGGGGAAGGTTCTTCATGGACAACCCACCACTCCCCCACAGCCCTGGGGCTTTGTACTCACTGAGGTGATTGTTTCACTGGGAGTGCTGCTTTAGGATTCCATGCGAGCGGTAGCCAGTCCTCTAGGCAGCTGCTCCATTTTCAATTAGTCACTCACTGCAGGTCTTTGTATGCCACCACGCAGCGTCTCGGTATGACACTCGTGAAGAAGTACCATGGCTCCTCTATTTCACCCCGCAACCACTGACTACTTCAGTGTCTTCCTCTCCTCTCTTCAGTGCGAAGTGTGCACAGTCTGCTCTCCCTGGGAGGTCATTTCAGGGAGCTGCAAGACATTAGGCACTTCCTGGATGGCTCAGCTGCAGTTTGTGCTAATGCACGGCTGGGGACCTTGTCTTGACCGCCGCACCTCTCTTGCCTCCAGAGGGTGTCAATCCACCAATAATGGCACCATTGGCATCCCGGCACAAGCTGATCACATTCCGCAAATCAACCCGCCTCGAGGTACGGATAATGTGCGGATAGATGGGGAATTTTACTGACTGCCTGTTGGAGCCCCACTAGAAAGAGGCCATCTTCCCTGGCAGTTGGCTATGCCCCCTCTTTAAGGACATTCTCTACCTATAGGATGAACCATGTATACCACTCATACATCTGAATCTTTTGACCGGGTGAAAAAGAGATTCTCAACCAAGGTTATTTTGTGTCGTTCGGTTTAGTGGCATGGCTCTGAAAAAGATGGAATTCTCTAAATTAGAAATTCTCCTTCAATTCTTCAACATCCTAACCCAAGCAAGAGCAACATCAATGAATGAACCCCAACCAGTGAAATAGAACATCTCAAATTTTATAAGCCGCACTAAATCCTTTCATATCTGCTATCATGACTCAGACACAGGTCTGTTCTCCAGTATTTGATAGTTCATGGAATTCACCTGCTTGAATCATCCTTATTGTCAAGTTGGGAGTCCCACAGTGCCCTTTTAATAGCAGTCTAATGTTAAACATAGTTCAGAGGACATAAACTTTGTCACTTAGTTAACCTACTTCATTAAAAAGCAGCAAATTTAAGCAAAGTGAAAATAACATGCTAAAGAGGCTATCACTCCTCAGATTTTTACCCCACGTCATATGTGAAGAGACTCCCCCTAAGCTCTGCTTAGCCTATATCATGTAAGTCTGTATAAGCCCATTTTTGTTCTGATATTGCTGTTTTCATTATGTTTTCATTATTTTCTGTTCATTCACAGACTTTCCTCTAGAATATTTGCATCAGAATGACTTTCTAAAATGTCAAAGTGTACGAAAATAGATATTTTCAGGCCCTGTATTTCCTGTGGGGAACAAAAAGAGACTATGTTCTGATGACCCACACAGTGATGCATCTACTGCGGATATGCAGATCCTAAACCAAAAGATTGACAATATTTGCAGGAATGTTTCTACAAAACATTAAATGATGGGGAAGGAAGGATTCTCCTGTGGCTACAGGAATCCAAAACCAAGGACCCTACTTCCCTGGTTGAATCTTCAACAAAATTGGAGAAAAAGGCTCAAAAATATCTTACTCACATGAAAAAACTGTCCCTAAAGCAGATTCAGAAAAGGAAGAACCATCAACCACCTAAATAATCAGAGGTGAAGAAGTGTCCTGTCAGACTGCACAATTAGTCGCCTGAGCCAGCTCACATGGGCAAAAAGAACAGCTGGCCCGAGCTCCCCCCCCAAAAAATTAGACTCTAAATCTCTCACTCGTCCTCCATATCCTGAGGCTCAGAATCATCCATTCTTGCCATCAGCCTTTTTCACTTGCAGTGAAATTTACATTAAAGACACGCTTAGTGATAAAGTCAGTCAGCAGACGACAACAAAGTTACCAACAACTCCGTCAACGGAGAAATCTACAAGTAAGTTACAGTGTGTCAGATCTTCGACAGTGACCAAAACTCAGAAAGTGATGACAGTCAATAACGACAAAACAGTATTCACGACCAAGTCATCATCAAGGACAACTTCATCAATGAGGTTACAGTCAACAACAGAAATACCATCACTGACACCCATAACTCTAATTTCAGAAACTGGTGTTCCATTCTCCCTCAACGTACATCACCTAGCTACATACCATCTCAGCCTCCAGCAATGTTGTTGGTAACATCACCTACCAAGTTACTATCTCAGCCTCCAGCAAAGTTGCTGAATACAGATTGATCAGAGGATGAAGGACCACTTTAACCTGCATATATCCTAGCAGAACCCCAGGTAAAATGTCAGACTTTGATGAGGAACATGAATATCCCATAACAGCACCTGTTGAAGAGTCATGATAAGAAAAGGAACACAGAAGGTCCAGAGAGCCATTCTATTAAAAATGTAATCCTCATCAATGGCGTCGTCATGACAGCAATGTTCTGACCTATCTAGGATATTAATTCCACTTGCTTTTGTTGGATATTTAACAATAATAATGGTTAACTGTGATAAAAGGTTCCAAGAGAAACAACAAAAGCCAAAAACTCCAAGACAGCAGACATCTTGGGATGTACCAACATCTACGCTTCTGATAGCTCACTAGTCAAGACCATATGCTCCCACAGTGTATGCAGTGTTTCTACTGATTCATACAGCACCTTTGTGAACGATCCAGACATGGTAAATAACTGATGATGACCAGGAAGATTGAGAAATCACAATAGATTCAGGTAATCGGAAAAGCTGTGCTCTGAATGGAATGACTGTGCAGCCCTATCAATGGATTTTCCTGTCCCAGCCCATGCCAAATCCTTCCGGATGAATCAGTGAGCATCCACCCTTAAGTTGAAAAAAGTGTCTAAATGCTTTGATTTGCCAGTACCCACAAGAGATGTCGATAGTTTTCTTTATGACTTTAAAGGCACTCCCAAATCTGTCGAGTCATCCCTATTATTGACTTTATTCTGAAATAGGGCCTAGAAGTTCTGCAGAACCAGGCAACCAACAGTACCACAATTAGATAAAAAAATAAAAGGCACCAGTGAACACACCGGCTTCCCTAATAAGACATCGAAAGGCTTAGGTTGTGATGTATGCTGTGCAACTAAGATGAAGAAGCTTGTAGACCCTGAAGGGCCATCTCAGGGCACCAACCAGGAGATGGTGAAAGTAGGGTGTCTAGCAACTGAGGGTGCAGCCCCCACTCTGAGAAACCAACGAGGCCAGAGAGGCCTCAGTAGCAGTTGGGGGATTCCCTGCCAGCCTTGCTGCCGGAAGTCATGCCTACCCAAGGCCCCAGATTGTAACCTTCACCTGAGAGTGAATGACCAGAGGCCTAGCTCTTGACACTGACATCTGTCAGTAGCCTCTGTTGGTTGTTATCCTTTTGGCCAGAATCTACCCTGGTTTGGGGGCAGAACTGGCCACATAACTTTGTTGACCATTGTGGTATTGTCCACCTACTGGAGTGTACCTTGGAGCAAACAAGGGTTGGTTGTTTTACAGGTGGGGTCTGGAGGTGAGAAGAATGGACAAGGTCATTGGCTTAGTCAGAGTGGTACAGGGAGATTCAGAGGGGCATAGTGTCACTGTAAAGGCAGCAAATTGTCTGCATTCTGTCGTCCAAGCAAGGAAGCCCACCTACAGATCAAATATTCTACTGTTGCCCATGTCTGGGGTGGCCTGTGTAGAAAATCCTCCTTTTCTGTGTGCTCACCCCGTATCCCCCACTCCCCTCCCTTTGCTGGACTCTGTATTTTTTCTGGCTTAAGATCTGTTTACACTTTATCCCTTCTAACTCGTGGTAAAAAGCCTGTGCTCCCCCTATAAACATGGTCAAATTGGCATATTGCTAATTGGTATATTCAACCCTAGTATGTGGTCCAAGATGTGCCCAGGAACTGGAAGTTAAATTCCATTAGTAGACTGCAGCACCAGTTGTGTCATCCTCTGCAGTGACAGTGCAAACATGGCTTCAGGCCTACTAGGGTAGCCTGACTGTAGCAGTGTAAAAACTTCCTCTAGACCTATAAAAGTAAACTCTATTGACAGGTCAAAACCTCCATTATAAATAGTAATAACTCACCCTTATGAATACCTTTTTGCTGCACAGTAAGGTGCATGGTTTTGAAAAGTAAGGCATAGAAATTGAATGTTAACGTGTCCTCACAGTGACTAGGACCCAAAAGCTATTTTTCACTGTGGCAGTCCTAGCTGTCCTATGTAGAAAACTGGAGTGCAGAAAAAAAACCTAATACTGTATCCACCATGGGACTAGCTATAAGAATAATTGAACAACTATCTTTAATAGTTATTAAAATCAAATTCAATGGTGAAGTCGTTTTTTTAATACGTTAGGGAAAAGTAACTTTTAGAAAGTTACCTTTTCCCAGTCTGACATTTCTTTAGGCTAATTTGTGTTTGTTGCCAAAATTCTGCCAGCCACTGATTAACATCTAAATAAATGTGAAACAGATGTGAAATGCCTAGCAGGAGAAAACAAAAGGCTTATCTGAATGAGCAGAGGTAATTCTGCTGAACCTCCCAGAATATTCAGGGTGGGGGGCTTTGATCAGGCTTCTTATTTGAGCGTCAAAGCATGCTGGAAGGCTCTGCTTGGTTTACATATGACACTTAAGGACCAAGTTAGAAGACAGAAAACGGGATGCTAAGAAAATTCTTGTGTAGCCATTGTCTGGTTGCTGAAGGACCTGCTGTGTCCCACCACACATCTGTCTCTGGGTTTCACATAAAACACTAAGTACACACTTAAAAAGGAAAGAAAACAGAATGCCAAAACAATTTCCGTGTATCCACAAAACCCTACTTTTGTTTGGACCATATTGGCTGAAGTTTGGTTGTTTTTTTAATGCAGCAGTGGGCTAATTAAGTGACAATGTTTACATCCTCTGTGCTATGTTTAACATTAGATTGCCATTAGAATGGTACAATGGGCCTCTTGAGTCTGAAGATGGAGATGATGCAAGCATACCATTACAGGTAAGTACCTTTTTCTTGCAGTTCATGTGTCTGCCATGTAAGTGCTTGCCAGATCAGCAATAGATCTATCACTGTTTTCTGCAATATTCATCAAAGAGTTCCTAAAAATAGAGTTCACAGCATGGCCACCTATGAGGAATGCAGCAGCCAGATTAGGAACAAAGACGATGCTGAGTGAACTAATGAAAAGTCCATTTGAACCTATGCACAAAGCACACAAAATTATCTCATGGAAAATGGCTATTCTACTTGCTCTTATATCTGCCTGCATGGTGAACCAGGGAAAAGCATTTAATTAAGGACCAATTCCTGAGATTTCGTAAAACCATGACAATATTGTGCACCATTCATAGATTTATACCGAACATGCCATTTGACTTTCATCCAAACAAACATGTAATTTTGAAGGCATTCTTTCAAAACGCAACATATGCTGCAGAGAGGGCATTTCATCCCTTTGATATCCATAGATACCTCATGTTCCACATTGACCAGGCTTAAAGTTGAGGATACCACTTTAACTTTTTGTGTCTTTTGACCATCCACAGAAAGGTCATCCTATCGATAATGCTGTGACCGCAAATATGACTGTGTGGTTGGCCCTGACAGGAGCACACAATGCTGTGGTGTCTACTTTTATCTACAGGAGAGTAACATGGAAGAGCTGCCACATTTTAATAAAAAACTACTGCCTTGATACAGAAATGTCCAGAGTCATCAGTTGGAGAAGCTGTACCACAGTAGCAGTTCCAATTTCAGACCCTCTTTCAGCTGTTTAATATGGTTTTATATTATGCATTTTGCTTTGTCGTTCGTCTTTTTAACTTGACCATATGCTGCTTACTGTTCTGATTCAATTATGTGTATATTTGATAGATCCTGTGCTGGAGAAGAAGCATGTGACTTGCCTGTAACAACAGTTCTCCAGAATTTGTTTCCTTCATAGATTCAAATGCAGTCTACTATCCTTTCAGGATTTACCCATTCTGTATATCTCCTTTAACATTTGTGCTAAAAATCTGAGCTATGATTATCTCTTGGCATGGTGTTATCTTAGTTTTGACCTGAGATGGTATTTAGTTACTAAAGTGGAAATGTGTATAACGCTTTCAGGCTTTTGTTACAAAATACTGCTGTTTGAAACTTATTGTGGGAATTACACGTCAATTACTGTGAATGATTCAAGCGTGTTCATTCTGAAACCTATCAAGACTGGAGAACTGTGGCAACAAGGAAGTTACACAGTTGGGAGGAGGGGTTGTCACATTGTCACCTGAGGTTCATGCATTTTTATATGAAACTGAAAACCCAGTCCTGGTGTAAACATCAAATAATATCTCACACTCCAATAATCAATTACCTTAAATCCTCTTCTGAAAGATCTAACACTTATCTCATAGGAAGATGGTTTGTCACTGTACCATTTTACAACTCACAGGAAATAGTACTGTACCTAAAGTACATACTTCTTTTTGTCCAGAGACAATCACGTGTCTTCCACAAGGTTATGGTGAGAAGCACTTCAATTGGATGTCGGGTATTCACAAATTTAGCACCACATGTTGGATCCATACTTCATCTTTAATCAAGCTCCACTCGGATTACTATACAGTCCAAATGCTGTTTTTACCAGTGCTTTTTCATATGCATAGAGAACAGAAGAGCTCTCAGATTTTAAGTAGATTATTCAGAATTATTCAGAACTTCCAAGAGTGTGTTTATGGCTTTTTACTCTGGATATAACTTACACACCTGTAATTAGCACCAAAGAAACCTGTGTTGCTTATCTTTGCCTTATTCTGCTGGATATAAACCTCACAGTATCAGTTTAATTGCCTCCCAAAACCTTTTGCACTTTAGATGTTTACTGTAGGTCTGACACTCAGTTTAGTGACACTATGTTAAGAAAGACTTTAGGACAGATTAATAAATGCCTTAAATATATGTCTCTATAGGTTTGGAGTTCTGCATGGTTTGCAATGTTCTGATAAGTGATAATTCTGGGACAAGGAGCTGCATTCAATCTAGTGACGCTGACACTCAGTCTTACAGCCTTTCTTCCTGACCAAACCCATGGCACATTTCTGTAATTCTCTAACTTTAGTGTGATTTGAGGAAACATAACTGCGGTCTGTGGAAAAGAGCAGACCTTTTGGAGACTGTGCTGCCTGATTAAACTAGGCTGTAACATTTAAAAGTACTACTTTGTGACGTGTATAATTAATCTGGCGCACTCCAGCACGTTTAAAGTGGTTCCACGAGTCCAGAAGAAGATGGCCATTTGGGATTAGAAATTCTACAAGCCACTATGATTCATATCTTGTGATTAGTATGAGATAATCCGTATTTCTAGTGGCATGTTTTACATTTTCATTTACTTTCTTCTTTCCAGCTTCGTCCCCCTCAGCCTGCTGTATATCTTTTTGTTATGGATGTCTCGCATAATGCAATAGAAGCTGGATATTTAGCTGTTGTCTGCCAGTCTTTGCTGGAACATTTAGAAAAGTAAGTTTAGTCATTTCCATTACATTTTGTTACTTTCATTTATTTTGTGCTATTCGACAAAGGATGATATCTGGGAAAATGCAACCTTTTCAATGAGTTTAATTAAGAGGCATCCATTTGCTGATACTTTGTAGTTGTTGGGACAGTCTTGTCAAGCCCCTGTTTCTTCAGTATAGGTTTAATTAAAGATGTTTTAAATTCACATAGGAATTCGCCCATTGATAGGGGGAATTGATGATCTCTCTTGCCAGAATATCAGTAAGGGCTTTTTGGAGAGTAGTTTTCAGTTAGTTTGGATGGCAGGGATTTTCTCTGATAAGTTCAGTACATTCCTCTTCTGTCAGTAGGTTGAAGGAGCAAAGTTCAGGCAGAGCATTAGAGTAAGGCAGTCTTGATAGCAAGAGTACAGAATGGAACTTGTTGCTTATCTTTAAGTAGAAGATTTAAGATTGGCTGCGTTTTCAGTGGTGTGTGTTATCAAAGAGTTCCCGAGAGTTTTTAAAACTTGCTTTGGCTCTGTTAAGGTTACCAAATTCATTGACTGCCTTAAAGAGCTCTTTTTTAGTACAAACAGCATGAGTGTTGTTTTGATTGTAGTAGGGTCTTTTCACCTTTCTTACCGAGGTTCTGTAAAGTTGCTTCTTCCTGTGGAGTCATTTTTTGTCATGAGGGTTGTACAATTTTATCCATATTTTCAGGCATCTGGTTTCTTTCTTTTTCATTTTTACATGACTGTTGAACCATATACTTTTCCATTTGTGGTGTGTGGCTATGCCTTGAGCAGAATCACCAAAGTAAAGATTTCAGCTACCCATTGTTTTATTCACATTTCTGTCTTCATGTGGAAAAAGGCAGATTTGTTTCTTGTAATTAGTTTAGTTCAGATTTGTCAACAATTTAACTGCTATCTTCATGTTGGTTTCAGAGAGTACTTGCAATAATGAAAGAAGGTCAAGTTTAAATTTAGTGATGTGATTGTGTCATATCATTTGGAGTATTTTTGTGATTGCCATCAAGCTTTTGATATCTATATAGCATCTAAAATGTGGCCTGCCAGGGGGGTGCGTCCATCAAATAGTTGCATGAAAGCAAATGCTTCGGTATTGGTGAGGAGGCCAGGTGACCAGCATAGTCCTAGTTTATCAGACAAAATGTTGTGGTCCCCTACCTAGGATACATGAGGTTTTTATGTTCCATGGACATACTGTCTCTCAAATTCCCAAGTGCATCTGCTAAAATAGGTTGTGCCGAAGGGAGGGGGTAAACAGGGCCATTTGTGAGAATGAGGAGGCTCAGAATGTCGCAGGTTGACATCACTGGATGAACATTGATCACCTTTTGAGTTGAAGAGAGATTTAGTGAAGTATGTTCACTGTCAGCCCAAAACAGTGGTTTCTGTTTGAACGATTTCTGGAGAGAGCTGGATGATGCTCAGGGATTGTTGTATGTAGGATGTGTACTATATTGTCTCATAACAAGGTTTCTATAGTGAAATCGATATTTGGTCTTAAGTAAATATGAGTTCTGTATGCCTAGTAGTTGCTTATTGTTGACTTGTAAGAGTTACTAAGGGCCACATGTAAGAATATTTGGAATTGTGATTTCCTAATTGTGATTCCATGCACATTGCAATTAGGAAATCACGATTCCAAATGTAAGAAACTCCATTGAGTTGCTTTTGTGATTGCAGGTGGGTCGCAAATAAACCTTCCTCATTAGTATTCACAAGGTAGGTCGTAATTTGCAACCCCCTGGGAATCGCAAAAATCACAGGGATGGTGACCTGCTGGGGTCTGCAGATCACCATGTCTCTGATTGCTTTTTAATAAAGTAATCTTTTTTTTTTTTAAATGCATTCCCTTTTCCTTAAAGGAAAACTGGTTGTGTTTAAAAAATTAAAAATGAATTGTGTCAGTTTCATTTTTCAAGAGTAAAAGACGTTTTTGTGTGAATTCACAAAGGGGAAGGGGGTCCCTTTTGCGAATGGGTTAACACCAGTTTGAAATTGGTGCTAACTGCAAATGTTTTGCAACCGCATCCACGGTCACAAAACAATCATACATAACATTCAGATTCGGTATTAGGAAGGGATGCCCTGAACACGCCCCTTCTTAATGCTCAATCGTAAAACTCAAATTGCAATTGGGTAACCAGTTACCCAATTGCAATTTGGGCTTTGTACATCCCAAAAAGCATTTCTGTACTCGCAAACGGGCGGATGCTGCGACTCAGCCCGTTAGCGACTACAAAAATGCTTTGTAAATGTGGCCCTTAATCTCTTAGCTTGTGTCCCGCTCACATGATGGATTTTAGCTTCCACGACACAGGGTCACTATGCCGATATTGTATGAGATTTCCCATGAAACTTCTTCTCCCTTGTTTGTCTGGAGTGGCTGGCTGAAAAGGTAGTAGAGGTTTCTTGTTATTGGAATATTGTGGGATAGCACTTCTAGGAGTGAGTGAGGATTTATCTTTTTTTAGGCCTTTTGATTGAAGTTGCTGTTTGGCTATTGGCCTGCTGTTTTGGGATGTGGATAAGGTGTTGAGTTACTGTTTGTAAAGCACTTGGTAGTCCAGGTATTGCTTAGTTTGCAGCTCAGCCCACTGCGTCAGAGGTGATGAGCAATGTCTGCTGTTAGATTAGTTGCATTGCTCCAGTTTACATCTTATTGGGTTTGGAGCCGTCTGAGAGGAATGGGTACCCGGAGTGCTTGTAGGGGATTGCTTTTAGATGAGGAGAGGTAATGAAGAAAGGACTGGAGAGGAAAAGTGGGAATGAATGAATGAATGAAGGTACGGTTAGGTTGAGTAGTTGTCTTAGTTAGTGGTCTCAGTTTTTAAGAAGTAAGCAGCAGTTAGGTGCTTGAGCTTATGGAGGTGGTGGATAACGATTGTTAATGTTTTTTTACATTTGTAGAAGCTTATACAGTGTACACCAGAAAACAATGATTGAGAGTGCTGAGTGGAAATGAAGAGATGTTTAGTAGTATTAGAAGTAGATTGGGTGCTGGATGCTTTCAATGAATGGAGTGAAAGAAGGTGTTGTGAATAAGGATTGTCTTTAAGAGTATGTGAACGATTTATACGTGGAGGTGTAGATTGAGTGTGAATGTGCAGTAGAATGGAACTAAGATGACTTGGGTTTGAGGGAAATCGGGTGAGGCAGGAGAAGATAAAGGGAGGGTCAAATGTCAGGTGGCATTCCTCTCCAAGGTATGGTAGTGCAGCAGGGAGCTTTTTCATGTGCAGCATTTGTTGTGTTTTTTATTTTTTTATTTACCTTTTTGCCCTTGAATGTTTTCTGTCAAGTTGAAGAAGGTGCCCGGGTTTATTGAATCTTATTCTGATTGAGAAGGTGGTTGATCATAGGCCCCAGTTCTCCAACAATGGATCTTACATAAATCCAACATGAATTATTCCCTGTCGTCATCGTGGGAATCTTCGATACTCAATATTACATAGCAGTGTACTTTTGCACTCAACAACATTGAAAACAGCCACCCATAGCCCATATGCAGCTAGTCCAACTCATTATATGGGGTTGTCCCCAGTACTTCATCTGGTGCAACAAAAGCTTATTTACCAAAAGGATTAATTGTTGGTTGGAAGCTATGAGCCAGTCACCAGTGTTCAATGTAGAGGTTCAAGTCTTACTCAAAGAATTAACAGAAACAATGTCTTGCAATGTTGTTGTCTTTTTGTTGGGGATATCGTGTCTGTATGGGTAGCTGGTTGCTAGTTGACTGTTGGATGAAATGATCTTTTCAGATATTTCTTTTAGCAAGGGAGGTGTGTTATAGAATTGATCTGGTACAGTAGGAGCTGTGTTCCAGAGGTTCTGGGCTGAAGGTGCTCAATTAACTTACTCTTTAGGTAGTAATGCAGTTTGAGCCATGTACCTGGGAGCCCAAAAAGTGCAGCCCAGAAGATACCTGGGCACGATAGTGATCTGTTGATCTGCCAGTAGCTCCAGACTACTGAGATCCTACTCTGTAGTAAAATATTCTAAACTGCAAATAAATGTATGTTAAATCCATGCTGAAGAACGAATATTACTTGTGTAGCCTTTTACGTTAGTTTATATGATTACCCATGTAAAGCATTTGAGTATTGATGATGTAATTTTTTATGTATGGTTCCCAGGATATAATGCACAGGGTGCACTGTTATTCTAGTGCTGATTCTATAGGTTTTCTTTTACTCCTCCTCTTGCCTCCTGTCTTTGTATCCATCTGTTCACGTGCTCACGCATCATATAGTCATCCACCCACACATGTTAATCCTTGTATTTCCCAGCATCCTGTATTTATCCATTCACTCAGTTGTGAAAGCATTCATTTATCTACCTATAAACATACATGTATATTTTGATTGTGCCTGAATTTGGAGTGGATGATTTGTGTGGATGTGCGTTGTGTGTTTTATGTATGAATACTTATATCTGTGTGTGCTGTCTGTATGTGCTTGGATGTTGGTAGTTGAATGGATCTGTAAGTCTGCTTCATGCTATTCTCTCATGTATTTGTAAATTATAGGCACATCCGTTTAAAAAAAACAGTTTTAGATTAATTCCCTTGCTGTTGAGTTTGAACTCTAGAAGCACTGTTAATAAAGGTTTCACCTTAATAGTGCAGTGCTTTGCAACAGCACACTTTAAAGGACTGCATGACTGACTGTCATAGTAAAATCTGTAATATAGTAGGGGCTCAAAGTGATCTCCAGTGACATATGTTAGCTATCTTGCTGTATTTGGAGTAAAGACCTTCCATTTCATTTTGTATTTCCTTATTTTAATTGAATTGCTCTACGAGTATAAAAGAAGGTGACATTTATTTTTAACTCTGGTTATCTTTGTTTTAAGGTTGCCTGGTGATTCAAGAACAAGAATAGGGTTTATAACCTTTGACAGCACTGTTCATTTCTATAACTTGCAAGAAGGTTTATCACAGCCCCAAATGTTTATTGTGTCAGACATTGATGGTAAGTATGAAAAAATACAAATGCCACCTACCCATGCCCTTAAAACAATTTGGGGTAATTGAGCTTGTAAATGTATGTTTCATTAAACTGTAATTTCGCTCAGGATTTGTGTGAAACACCAGTTCAGTGACACTCATTGAGACCTTGCTCTAGTCACTGCCCAGCCTTCACCTGGCTTCCCTGATACATGCATCCTGTCCTGAGTTGTCTACCTAGAGGTTTTTCACATGTCTTGGCCTCTGCGTTTATGGTGTCTTGTGGAACCGGCATGTCTTGCATTCTGGTTCAGAGCACATTGCTATTCCAGCAGACCATTGTACTGTCTCCCAGTTTGGATGACTTAACCTTGCAACTCTTACTATTCCCCCTTCTGATTTGCTGAAAAAGGTTCTCAGTGCTGGAACACAAGATTTACCTATGGAGATTTATGAAGGTCCTTGAATAGACTTATGCTTGTCCCTATCCTCTGCCTGCAAGACTCTTGATGGTTACAGTTCAAAGCACTGTTGGGACTTTATGCTCTTTACATCTTCACCCTTAAAGCTTTGTGCTTTTTTTAATCTTTGCCACTGGAACATGCCTTTTCACCTTCATCTGAGTCTCTGGGGAAACTTGGCAATGAGCTTCTTGGAGAAGGGCTGGGTGGTATTCCATAGCCACTTACATCCTAAATGGAGTCTGCCTTGACCTTGTGTTCTGTTGTTCTGGCAATATTTGTGATCCGAGCTGCATTCAGGAAAACAGAGGGTCCAAATCAGTCCTTCTGACCTTTCTAGTTCTCTATTTGCTGTTTTTTTGTCTTCTGAGATGTCCAATTTTCTTCACTTCATCTTGGAAACACCCTCTTTTTTTAAACTGCTTTCCATCTAATGCTATTCTTTGGAGCGTGCTGGAATTCTGATATCTGAGTCCTGTTAGCCACTTAGGTCTGTGTACATATTCCACTCTGGGGGCAGTTTTCCACCTATTTGTCCTAGGATATTTCTTATATGTGTGGGGCACTGTTTGGCATTTCTCAGGTTTTGTAGGGTTCCTCTTGAATAAAAGTACATAATTGCCCTATCTGATAGAGAACTTCTAGTTGCAGATTCCTTCCCTTTATATTTCCTCAGGCGTCAGACTGGATCCGGATAATATTTCTTCGAGCAGTACCTCTGCGCGCCGCCAGGTGGCGTCTGTCGACTCCGCGGGCGTCGTTGGCGTTGTGCTCGCTGTGATGATGTTGCAGTCGTATATAGGTGCCACCCTGGCGCGCTGACGTCCGTTCTTTTCTTTCCACGCCAGCCTACGCGCAAATCTGGAGAAGAGCTACCTCAGTCATTTTTTGACCACGTCAAAAATTTTTACGTATTTGTGACAAGTTTGTGGATGTGTCGAGGGATGTCCCGCAACACCGGGTTCACGCCCTGCGACTCCTGTCACCGAACTATGTCGGTGACGGATCCGCCCCTCGCATGCTTATGGTGTTTGGAGTGCGATCACGACCCGATCACGGCTGCAGAGTTGAGTGTCGGGCCGATATGAGCTTTAGGGACCGCTCCCTCAAAGCCTTCGGGTTCATGGCTAGATGACATTTGTGGGCTCTGCAGTGGGACCTGAAGTTTCAGTGGGCGCAGCATCAGGGGAATCTCTCTGACAAGGTCCAGATCTCGGAAGGGACTGCGAAAGACCTTCAGTGGTGGTTAACAAATCAGGATTGGGTCAAGGGCAGATCCCTCTCCTTTCCCCAACCAGATCTTACGATAGTGACAGATGTGTCACTTCTGGGATGGGGTGGCACATGGGAGAGGCAGAGATCAGAGGTATCTGGTCTCCAGCGGAAACCGGTCTCCATATCAGTCTTCTGGAGCTCTGAGCGATTCTACTAGCATTGAAAGCATTTCTTCCCTCCCTCAAGGGGAAAGCAGTGCAAGTGCTCAGACAATACCACTGCCGTGTGGTATTGCAACAAACAAGGCAGAGTGGGGTCGTGGACTCTTTGTCAAGAGGCCCTTCATCTCTAGACTTAGCTGGAACATCAGGGCATTTCCCTAGTGGTTCAACACCTGGCAGGCTCCATGAATGCCAGAGCAGACAAGCTGATGATGCGTAGTCAACCACGAATGACATCTCCATCCGGAGGTGGTGCAAGGTCTCTTCCAGCAGTGGGAAAAAACCTTGGTTAGATTTGTTCGCCTCGTAGAGAACACGCAATGTCAGCTGTTTTGCACGTTGGAGTTTTCCAAGGCGGCACTCGCTCAGCTACGCTTTTCATCGTGAGTGGAACTCAGGCCTCCTGTACGCCTTCCCGCCAATACCACTTGTGCCCAGAGTTCTGAAGAAGATCAGGCAAGACTGGGCCTAAGTAATACTGGTGGCCCCGGACTGGGCACGGACAGTCTGGTATCCCGAGTTCTTGAACATGGCCATAGCTCCTCTGATCAGACTGCCTCATCGGGAGGATCTTCTGTCGCAGCAGCAGGGGAAGGTCCTCCACCCAAACCTGTCAACTCTGTGATTTCTTGCCTGGAGATTGAGTGGCGACAGTTGGCGTCTTTCGACTTGCCAACCCAAAGTCTGTGACGTTATCTTGGCAGCCAGGCGTCCCTCAACCAAAACTGTATACGCTTGTCGTTGGAAGAAATTTGTGGCATGGTGCATCGACAATTCTTTCAAGCCTCTATCTGCTCCTCTCTCTCAGGTCCTTCTCTTTATTCTTTCCCTTGCCCGGCAGGGTTCCACCTTGGGCACTCTTAAAAGATCTCTCTCTGCTATCTCTGTTTTTTTAAGGTTACTTAATCAGCCATCTTTATTTTAATCTCCCATAGTTGGAAGGTTTCTTAAAGGCCTCACACATCTTTTTCTTCCTCTCCCATTCATCATACCCCAATAGGATCTCAACCTGGTTTTAACTTACCTTATGTGTGCGCCGTTTGAAGCGCTTCACAACTGCCCTCTAAGGCTCTTAACTATAAAGACTGTCTTTCTGGTCGTCATCTAAGCCACCTTTTTTTGCAATGCACCCTGACAAAGTGGTGCTTCGCACAAGGGCTTCTTTTCTACCCAAGGTAGTGACACCCTTCCATGTCGCACAGTCCGTCACCTTGCCTACCTTTTATGCACCCCCCCATCCCTCTCATGAAGAGGAGAGACTCCACTGCCTGGACCCAAAAAGTGCGTTGGCGTTCTATCCTGATCGTACCAAAGACCTCTGGGTGGACGATCAAGTCTGTGGGATATGTGGGTGCAAAGAAGAGGAAGGCGGTGCAGAAGAGGACCATTTCAAGATGGGTACTCTTATGCATCAAAATGTGCTATGCTGTGGCTAAAAAGCAATCCCCTGAAGGTTTGAGAGCTCACTCCACCAGAGCTACTGCTGCTATCACAGCGCTAGCACAGACGTTCCAGTCCTGGATATTTGTCAGGCAGCAACGTGGGCATCTCTGCACACTTTTACTAAGCACTACTGCCTTGGACAGTCAAGTCCGAAGGGACGGCTACTTTGGCCGTTCGGTCCTGCAGGACTTTTTGGTGTGATCTTAGTTCGCAGCCCCGCCACTGGGGATGGTATTGCTCGGGTAACTATTCAAAGGTAAGGAATCTGCAACTAGAAGTCTCTATCAGATGTACAAGTTACTTACCTCCGGTAATGAAATATCTGGTTAGAGACATATTCTAGTTGCAGATTCCTTACCAACACGCCTATCCTCCCCGCACTACAAACTGATTTCTAGGGATAGGAACTTTCCCTTGGGGGCCCTTCTTTTGGCGCACCACTCTGTGTTCTTCATGGCTCCGCGCTACTGCCGTGGAAAGTCGTGAAAAGAAACTGACGTCAGCGCGTTGGGGTGGCGCCTATATATGACCCTGACGTCATCACGGCGAGCACGACACCCGCCGAGTCGACCGATGCAACCTGACGGCACGCAGAGGTACTGCTCGAAGAAAAAAATTCTCCAGATCCAGTCTGATGCCTGGGGAAATTCAAAGGTAAGGAATCTGCAACTAGAATATGTCTACCAGATATTTTGTTACCGAAGGTAAGTAATTTGTATGTCAAGAAATTTGGGGTGTGCACCTTTAGGCAATGCAGAGGAATTAGACCTGTGCACCTCTTTGATACTGTACCAATACTGAGAGGACACTATGGGATTTTCTTCTTATCCTGCATCTTGAGAATAGGCAGAGCTGATGGCTTGCCTGTGGCTCTGACAGTTAGTCAGTCTCCACGAGCTCTGTGCCCTACTTTCCAGTTGGAGCAAATTGATAGGCTCTCTAGAGGTCCTCATCTAGTCCCTTCACCCACTTCTTGGTCGAGCAAGTTGTAATTCCTATGACATCTTTCTGAGCAGGACTCTAGTTCAAACCTTTGGCCTCTGGAGGATTTTCTGCTTGATGGAGGTATCTAAGGCCCCCATTTCTGTTCCAGTAGTTGTTCCCCTAGATTCAAGGTTCCTGACTTTTCAGAGAATTCCTTCTGTGCTTCCTCGCCTAATTCTCGTCCAGTTAATTGATGTGCACTTCAGTAAATAAATGATCGGGGCAATTCTTCTCAAGGTGTTTGCCTCTTAAAAGGATTATTGCTGTTTAGGAATCCCTGTTCAGAAATGGTGTTTGAGAACCTTATTTTTGCACATGAGCCTCTGTGTCCAAACATGGATGTCACTGTATCAAGAGTGTTGATATCAGAGAAACCTCATTGTTGTGATTGCTTCAATATTTGCAATTCCCGGTTCACTTCAGATGACAAGTATAAAGTTTGTCCATGGTCTACTAGTTTAGGGGGGCCCCAGCGGTGAGGGAGCTTTCACCTTTATGGAGGTTTACCTTGAGAGGCTTATTTGCACTAAAAATACTTTGAGCAGCGAGAAGCCAACATGTTGAAGTTCTTGAATCCAAAGACCTTTAAGAGGGGTCCTGACATCTTTGCCGAAAGGGCCCTATAGTGCACAGGGCATCACATCTATGTTTCAGCATCAAAGCGGAAGCCTTATAAGAAGAACACCATTAAGTGTGCCATGTGGGATAGTGATCAGACTACATCTTCTGATGTAATGCCCCAGGGTCCATTATGCCATTGTTTTTATTTTTTTATAACGTTGTTTTGTTGTGTAACAGGTATAGACTAAAGTATAAGAAATGTGATAGCCTTTCATACATCACTGTAATACCATGTAGAACGGATGCTGGCATCCATCTGGTGCATTTTATTTTCTCTCCTTGGCTGTTAAGTGTACCTCTTCTAACATTTAAAGTCTGCATTAAGCTTTTACAAATATTAAATTAAATATAAAGTAAAGAATATTCTTTTAAAATAAAAACCCTAATACCACATAATGCATGTCTTCTTATGAGATATGATCACTTATTTACAAAGATTAATTCACTAATAACAGACACAAGAGAGAGGAAAAAGAGGTGGAATGATCTGAAAAACATATGTGAACGGATTGCCACAACTCTTTATAAACGTCTGACTCTCCGTTCTGTAAATACAGAAATTTCTTGTAAAAAGAGAGAAATTACAGAGTAGATGAGGGTTTAAAGCTTGTTGTTCAAGACAGTGCCAGGCTCACCCATGATTGAGTGCTCTACATCCTCACCATACTCCAGGAGTATGATCTGCTATGTGTAACATCTGTTCACTCAAAAATATGAAGGTATGAATTGTCTCCCACCAATTTTCAAATTTTATTCTTGATTCAGTAGATTATTTTAAGTGGAACGCAATCATATCTGCTCTTGTTTGCTTTTTCTACCTTTAATCTCGGAAGATTGCACGCATAATCTAGAATCCTCATTTCTGAATCAGTTGAACTCAGTCACTCCCACAGCCCATGTTTCTTAAGGGCTTAGATTCTACACTGCAAACTCTGTATAAGAATTTGTATTTGATTTTATTTAACTTTAACTGAAATAAAATACAAAAGCAGGTACAAATGTTGATTAATGTCACCTAAGCACAATATGGCATTCTAAATCACTGGTGTTAACATATGTTTGTCAGGGTTTTGAGATGTGAATGTCATTGGTCACGCCATCATAATAATAGTATTGCCAATTAGCCCATATCCTTTCCTGCTTCGGAGGACAGCCACAAACTTGCTGCTCCACAATTCTCCAGCTCTCAAGGTCTGCCTTCCATTTAGCAATACTCCGGTAATAGGAAGCTAGCTGTGTTTCAGCGAAGTCGCTTTAAGCAATCAGCTGTCTAGAGGCAGGAGTGGCATGTGCATGATGTACAGTCATGTCCCCTGCCCTGTGTGCCCAATCTGCATACCTGTTTTTTTTATTTTCTGTCATGCCGCACACTAATCCTGTATACATGCATTGACCTTGGCCCGTTCTGATGTCAAATATAGGTTTTGGTCCTAGTTCTGAACCTTGGAGAGGTGCATCATGCACACCATCATAGTGACGAGGACCACATCCCTGTCACAGGTTTCTTGGGTGGAGCATGATAGTGGCAGCATACCATACTAGTGAATTATAGTGACAAGCTTCTTTTGAGATATGTATGCTCACCTACCATTCCATACATCTAAGGTTCTGCTACTTGCCATAAGTCTAGAGTCCTGAACGTGACGTCCTGTGAGTGGAGCATGTCTGCTTGAAGCATTAGTTTCCCATGCAGGAGTGATGCAGTCCTGTGGATTCCATTTTGAAAGCTCACAGCCTGGACCACAGAGCAAGATGGGAGAGAGGTTGCTTTTCTTCACATAGACTTTGTGTATTGGTGGCATCTCCTATATGGGAGTGGGGAGCACCAGACACTATGGTGAAGAAAAAGGAAACCAGCTTTCATCAGAAGTGCCAGGGCCCTTCCTGGCTTCCTGATTCATGGGGCTGGATATAAGTCAGATTGCAGTGACCATTTGGTGGATAGCAGGGGGACAAGGGGAGGCCTGCAGTATCTGTTGATAGGGAAAGGGGTCCTTTGAAGGGGCACATTCTTGCCTCTCTTCTTACCTCTGTGAGGAGGGGTTGTAAATAGCTGGGAGCAGCCTGCTCTCACCTCTTTGTACTTTTGTGGAGGGTGCTTCACCTAGAGACTGCCCTGCTGCGCAGAGCATCCAGGATGACAAAGGCCAGGCCTGGATGTTGGCCTGGCCAGGTCATATGAAACGGGAACCAACCCAAACTGGTTCCAAGGTAGCAGACCTAGAATACACATCCTCCATCAATGAACTCTGTACGAAGAAAGGAGTTCAAGATCCATTATTGTTGCGGTCTCCTCTACGAAGGAAGGGGTACTCCGCAGAGTACTAAGTGACTACAATGCAGCCAAGGGCCCAGAGGCAGGAGAGTAACGCCTGGAGTCTGATCTGAAGGGGTAATTTCTTACTGTTCTGGGTGCTAAGATGCTGTGAACGAGGGAAGGAAGTGCCAACCTTGCTTTTGAAATGACTTGTGGAAGGGACTCTGTAGGAAGTTGGCTCTGTATGTGCTATTTCAAAGTAAGGAATAGCATGCACAGAGTCCAAGGGTTCCCCTTAGAGGTAAAATAGTGGTAAAAAGAGATAATACTAATGCTCTATTTTGTGGTAGTGTGGTCGAGCAGTAGGCTTATCCAAGGAGTAGTGTTAAGCATTTGTTGTACATACACATAGACAATAAATGAGGTACACACACTCAGAGACAAATCCAGCCAATAGGTTTTGTTATAGAAAAATATATTTTCTTAGTTTATTTTAAGAACCACAGGTTCAAATTTAACATGTAATATCTTGTTTGAAAGGTATTGCAGGTAAGTACATTAGGAACTTTGAATTATTTCAATTGCATGTATACTTTTCAAGTTATTCACAAATAGCTACTTTAAAAGTGGACACTTAGTGCAATTTTCACAGTTCCTGGGGGAGGTAAGTTTTTGTTAGTTTTACCAGGTAAGTAAGACACTTACAGGGTTCAGTTCTTGGTCCAAGGTAGCCCACCGTTGGGGGTTCAGAGCAACCCCAAAGTTACCACACCAGCAGCTCAGGGCCGGTCAGGTGCAGAGTTCAAAGTGGTGCCCAAAACGCATAGGCTTCAATGGAGAGAAAGGGGTGCCCCGGTTCCGGTCTGCTTGCAGGTAAGTACCCGCGTCTTCGGAGGGCAGACCAGGGGGGTTTTGTAGGGCACCGGGGGGGACACAAGCCCACACAGAAATTTCACCCTCAGCGGCGCGGGGGCGGCCGGGTGCAGTGTTAGAACAAGCGTCGGGTTCTCAATGTAAGTCAATGAGAGATCAAGGGATCTCTTCAGCGCTGCAGGCAGGCAAGGGGGGGCTTCCTCGGGGAAACCTCCACTTGGGCAAGGGAGAGGGACTCCTGGGGGTCACTTCTGCAGTGAAAGTCCGGTCCTTCAGGTCCTGGGGGCTGCGGGTGCAGGGTCTTTTCCAGGCGTCGGGACTTAGGTTTCAGAGAGTCGCGGTCAGGGGAAGCCTCGGGATTCCCTCTGCAGGCGGCGCTGTGGGGGCTCAGGGGGGACAGGTTTTGGTACTCACAGTCGTAGAGTAGTCCGGGGGTCCTCCCTGAGGTGTTGGTTCTCCACCAGCCGAGTCGGGGTCGCCGGGTGCAGTGTTGCAAGTCTCACGCTTCTTGCGGGGAGTTGCAGGGTTCTTTAAAGCTGCTTCTTGAAACAAGGTTGCAGTCTTTTTGGAGCAGGTCCGCTGTCCTCGGGAGTTTCTTGTCGTCGTCGAAGCAGGGCAGTCCTCAGAGGATTCAGAGGTCGCTGGTCCTTTGGAAGGCGTCGCTGGAGCAGAGTTCTTTGGAAGGCAGGAGACAGGCCGGTGAGTTTCTGGAGCCAAGGCAGTTGTTGTCTTCTGGTCTTCCTCTGCAGGGGTTTTCAGCTGGGCAGTCCTTCTTCTTGTTGTTGCAGGAATCTAATTTTCTAGGGTTCAGGGTAGCCCTTAAATACTAAATTTAAGGGTGTGTTTAGGTCTGGGGGGTTAGTAGCCAATGGCTACTAGCCCTGAGGGTGGGTACACCCTCTTTGTGCCTCCTCCCAAGGGGAGGGGGCCACAATCCTAACCCTATTGGGGGAATCCTCCATCTGCAAGATGGAGGATTTCTAAAAGTTAGAGTCACCTCAGCTCAGGACACCTTAGGGGCTGTCCTGACTGGCCAGTGACTCCTCCTTGTTATTCTCATTATTTTCTCCGGCCTTGCCGCCAAAAGTGGGGGCCGGGCCGGAGGGGGCGGGCAACTCCACTAGCTGGAGTGTCCTGCGGTGCTGTGACAAAGGGGTGAGCTTTTGAGGCTCACCGCCAGGTGTTACAGCTCCTGCCTGGGGGAGGTGTTAGCATCTCCACCCAGTGCAGGCTTTGTTACTGGCCTCAGAGTGACAAAGGCACTCTCCCCATGGGGCCAGCAACATGTCTCTAGTGTGGCAGGCTGCTGGAACTAGTCAGCCTACACAGATAGTCGGTTAAGTTTCAGGGGGCACCTCTAAGGTGCCCTCTGGGGTGTATTTTGCAATAAAATGTACACTGGCATCAGTGTGCATTTATTGTGCTGAGAAGTTTGATACCAAACTTCCCAGTTTTCAGTGTAGCCATTATGGTGCCGTGGAGTTCGTGTTTGACAAACTCCCAGACCATATACTCTTATGGCTACCCTGCACTTACAATGTCTAAGGTTTTGTTTAGACACTGTAGGGGTACCATGCTCATGCACTGGTACCCTCACCTATGGTATAGTGCACCCTGCCTTAGGGCTGTAAGGCCTGCTAGAGGGGTGACTGACCTATACTTGCATAGGCAGTGAGAGGCTGGCATGGCACCCTGAGGGGAGTGCCATGTCGACTTACTCGTTTTGTTCTCACTAGCACACACAAGCTGGTAAGCAGGGTGTCTGTGCTGAGTGAGAGGTCTCCAGGGTGGCATAAGACATGCTGCAGCCCTTAGAGACCTTCCTTGGCATCAGGGCCCTTGGTACTAGAAGTACCAGTTACAAGGGACTTATCTGGATGCCAGGGTCGGCCAATTGTGGATACAAAAGTACAGGTTAGGGAAAGAACACTGGTGTTGGGGCCTGGTTAGCAGGCCTCAGCACACTTTCAATTGTAAACATAGCATCAGCAAATGCAAAAAGTCAGGGGGCAACCATGCCAAGGAGGCATTTCCTTACAGACTCCCTGTAATTGACTCTGGCATAGGGTCTTTCTGACTTGTGAAGCAAGAGCGATGAAAGATTTATGGTACTGCCAAGTTGGGCAGTGCTATCTTCGCCACATATCACCGTTGGAGCTGCCAGGCTCCTGTAGTGGTGGGCCTGACTGAAACTGGGATAGGCTTCTGTTAGTAGCTCGCGTTCCCCTTACCCCAGCCCAGACCTGTTGAGAGACTGCTAAACCTGACCTTAGTCAGACATGAGGTTTTGTGATTCCAATTGAACCAGGTAAAGTCCTAGGCAGCAGAGGCCTTAAGATCTTAAAGTCCCACACCAGGGAGTTAATTATTCAAACATAACTGAATGTGTAACACAGCTTTATGTTTTTTCTGTAACAAAGTACTTGCCTTTCCTACAAAAAAACGGCTGGGTTGAATATGGATCTTTTTGAGCTGCTGGTTGGGAATAGCATTGATTATTGAACCCCAACACTAACCTCCATGAGAAGCCTGTGACAGCTTGCCTACGCTACAATTGATAGTCAAGTGCGGAACGTGTTGTACTCGCCCAGTTAGGTGAACTGGCCCTGGGGCCGCAGAGATTAAAGGCCTCAACTCCCACAGTTGTGGCCAAGTAGACCCTGCCCACCTTGTGGCCACCTGAATGTCACATCTATTTGCCTGTAGTTCAGCTAATATATTCAATAATGCCCATTGTGCCGTAAGGACAATTTTACCTGAATAACCTCCGATACAAAGCCTTCAAATTTTATACCAATATCTTTGCAGTGTTCTACACCCCCACACTGAATGTAAGAAGTCTCTCTGACGCTTGTTACACTGTAGGCGTGCAAGTGATTCCCCCACCCCCAACACAATCGCTGTAGCTGATCCCTAGTGCAATATGTTTGGTTCAAACATTTAGATTGTATGAGTCTAAACAGTGGTGTGATTACTGTTTCTTTTCGGGCCATGAGAGCCTCCTGCGATGCCCCATCCTCCTGCGCCAGGGCCATTACACAAATGACACCTTAATTGTGGGAAGTATCAGATGAATGAATTATGTTTTATATTTGGGATAAATTCTTGATCATGGGGCAGTAGTAATTTTCTTTTCGATCGGACTAATTGCACTTATGTAGTGCATCGCTTCCGTTGGTCTGCTACCCCTGCAATTCTTTTGCCAAGTGGGTAGCTAGTATAATCGTAATAATTCATGAAGCTTAGTTTTGTCATCATCTGTGCATTCAAAAAGTGTTTCCGACCAGCCTCAGTGTATGAGGACAATTTCTTTGCAAGAAGTTATATGATTTCCTGAGTAGGGCTACATTAAAATCTAGGCTTCAGTCCAACTGCTAATGAGACAGAGACCCAATTGTTTATCTTCTGTAGGACTCCGTGAAAGACTACTGTTACACACTAAATAAGGTATGGCACCTTCACAAATAACCTCTATGAAAAAAGAGGATCTTTTCTAATAGGTATTGAGGAATCTTGAGATGGTTCTTCAGTTGCCATCTTAGATTCTAGATTACTACTGCTGTGTGAGATGCCCAATAAAATCCCTGTTGCATCATAAAGGAGAAATCATAACCTTATTTTGTATCATCATTTTACATGCAATGATGTAACAGACCAGTGTAAAGTGTTTTTCTACAGCTATGTTCCTTCTTAGCCACTTTGTTTAAGTGACACTCACAAGGAACTTAGTATATGAGTGATCTTCCTTTTCTAGACAACAAGACGTTTTCTAGAATTATGCACCATGACTATAGATGGGGTTGCTGCTCACTCGTCTTTGGAGTGCAGCCTACCTATCAGGCGAAGATATGACACTGTAAACTTAGGTTTTTATGCAGGGTGAGTTTCTCTTGCAGTGTCTGAGCTCTGCTCTTTATGCTTAGCAATTTAGGAAGTTATTACTTAGTTAGCTGTAGTTGTTTTTCTGCTTTCTACTGACCAATCAGTGTGAAAGTTATCTTTACTTGACCCAACCAACACAATAATCCAAACCCAAACAGAGGGGCAGTGTGTAAATAAAGGTTTTACAGTGTAGCACCCTTCCTAAGGACGTTGTTAATACCTATCAAAGAGTAAGTTATTTGTTCATTGAGATTTCCATGAAGAAACATCCTTTTGATCAAGAGAAGCATGTGAGATAGAAGCTTTGTGTGTAAACCACCGGACTCATTCACAACAATAAAATGTGTTCACTGATCTGCTGTGTGACATTAAATGTTGTTTTGGCCATTTAATAGAACTTGTTCAAGTGGGGTCTGACAGCATTGCATAGACTTATTTTCTCAGGACTATTCAGTTTATCTAGGGGACTCCAGCACAGTGTGGTGCATTTCTAATCTCTTAATCTAGAAAGTAGATGACTGTTTGGGTAGATTCCTCTGATGGCTGATATGTTTCTGCTTAAATATCTGCACTGCAGAAATCTACATCCTGTGCTACATGGTATGGCTTTGCTTTGAAAAGGCACAGTCCGTCTATCTGTAAACTTTTCTTGGTGTCAAAGGATCAGAAATTCTTCACAGGAGGGTTGATTGAGATATTTGATCTTATAATATCCATGGCAGAATATCATTTGCAAAAATATAAAATGGCAGAACTCTATTGTACCATAAATATTGTTTACTAAAAATTTGGCCCACTTAGCGTAGGTTTTCTCTTTTTCTGCTAACAAAAAACAGTGGTGCTTGCCAAATTGATTACTGGCAATGTGAGAATACAGATGAATTGAATGTTCAAATCAACAAAAAATAAACTAGAAGACTGATACTCTAAGAATAGTCATATTAGCTTAAAATGTAGTTTCTTTGAAAATAGATATCCAAATATCACAGCTTTAAAATCCCCAAATATTGACTGTCTGAAATATTATCTAGAACTAAATGCCGTCCATCTATTCAAAAGGGCACGAAAGATGAGGGAAGTCTCTGAATTCCAGCTGGGGGTTACAGACAGGGGAGGCTTGATGTACAAATATAGTACCTTTTGCCAATTTGTGTTCAGCCAGATACATGCACTGCGAAGGACACATTCACATAAGTATGGGATGCCACAAGTGACTGCACCACTGATCGGAAGTAATACTTTCTGATGGATACAACTACCTGTGGATTCCTCACCTCATGAATACTCCCATGGCGCCAGCATTCTACGGAAATCTTCTTACTAGTCTCTGCACGTCGACGAGGACGTCACTGTCTCGCACGCGACGCCGTCTGACGTCATACAGGCAATAAGAGGTCCTCGACGACGTGCGGACGTCAGTTCCCTTTTTTCCGTGCATTCGAAACGGTTATCTTCGAGGGAGCAACTGTTACTCTTGCGGTTACAGTGTATATCTTGCTGCGTACTCTTTCTCCGTGGAAATAATGTCGCAGAGAAAGTCTGGATTTAAGCCTTGTCGTGAGTGTGGAGGCAAGATGTCGGTGACGGATCCTCATTCCGATTGCCTTTGGTGTTTGAGCTCCGACCACGACGTCTCGACTTGTGATTCATGTCAGCACATGAATCCGAAGGCCCTTAAAGAACGTGAGGCGAAGCTGTTTATGGCCAAGTCAAAGGAGAAGCATCACAAGAAGTCTTCTCCAAAACATCGGCGTCATCGAGACTCCCGGCGCCGTAGAGAATCTCGGCGTCATTCAAGGGAGGCTCGTTCCAGGTCTCCGGATCGGCGCCGAAAGACATGGGAGGTCAGCCCCACGGTGACGCCGCATCCTTCGACGCCGTTGCCCTCTCCGGCGTCACCAACTTCGCCTGGACAGGCGTCGGTGATTGAGGTATTGGAGCCTCAAGTGTTTTCTCCGGCGCAGACGCCGAGGCCGGAGTCGGGGTCGCCTCCGAGACAGGCACCCCAGTATCCGGCTTTTCCCACCCCTGGAGCCGATAGTTCCGCATTCTTGAATGCGATGTATGCCATCTTCCAACAGATGGCTCCAGGGGGTGCTCCGGCTGGGCCTTTGGCCTTTTCTTTGGGTGATCCTGCGCCTCTTCGGCCGGCACCCTTTATGCCCTTTCTCCCGTTTGGGAACGTGGGCTCGGCGCCAGTGTCGGCGCCGGTGGCCGCTCCGGTGGCTTCTGAAGGATTGGCCCCGGGGATTTCCATCCCGTCGACGTCGGGATTTCGGCCTGTGACTCCGGTGGGTCCATCTGCTTCAGCTGCTCTTTCGTCGGCGCCGAAGTTACATGTGGCGCCGGACGCGGCGTCGGTGGCTTCTGAAGATCGGCGCCGATCTTCGACTTCGGCGGAGGCATTGTCGACTCCGCGTATTGAACAACGACTTCATTCGAGGAGACGTGCTCTCCGGGTACTAGAAGAGCAGGAGTACCAACGAGCCCTAGAGGAAGGAGAGCTAGAGGACTCGGGTGATGGGCTGCGTGGACTGGAGTCGGCCAGTGGGCTGGACACTTCCCCTGAGTGGGACCTTTCGTCCCCGGGGGAATATACTGAGGAAGCTGCTTCCTTTCATACAGTGGTACGGAAGGCAGCTAGTTTTTTGGACCTGCCTTTGCCGGTGGTGGAGGCAAAACAAAACCTTTTGACGGAGGTGTTGCATCCGGCCTCAGCCGCGGCGGAGCCTCTGTTACCTTTTAATGACGCTCTGCTGGATCCGGTTTTAGAGGTGTGGAAGAGGCCGGCATCTTCCCCAGCAGTTCACAGAGCCGTGGCCAGGAGGTATCGGACGGCTCCAACTGATCCTGGTTTCCTATCTAGGCACCCTACGCCGGAGAGCTTGGTAGTGCAGGCCTCCTGTTCGTCCAAGTCAGCGCCTGGTTCTTTCCCGACGGTGCCTGGGGACAGAGACTCAAAAAAGCTAGAGGCGCAGTCCAAGAAGATTTTTTCGTCCTGCAGTCTGGCGTTAAAGGCCACTAATGCGACCTGTATCCTGGGGAGGTATATTCATGCTCTGATGGATGACATCTCCTCTTCGTTTACAGAGCTTCCCCAGGGTCTTTTGGATCTTGTCTCTGATGCCCAGGCTGCTGCGACCCAAATTATCCAGACGGGACTGGATACCACCGACTCGGTAGCCAGAGCAATGGGCACAACTGTGGTGGAAAGGAGACAGGCCTGGCTCCGTAACTCGGGCTTTTCGGCAGATGTACAGTCCACATTGTTGGATCTCCCGTTTGATGGGGACAAACTGTTTGGGGCTAAGGCTGATTCGGCCTTGGAACGTTTTAAGGAGAGCAGGGCCACGGCTAAGTCGTTGGGACTCCAAGCTCCTTCTTCCACGGCCTCTTCCAGATTCTTCAGGAGGTTTCGTGGATTTGGGCGTGGCTCTTCCTCCTCTTCCTTTCGGGGAAGATATCAGCAACCTGCCTCTTCCCACCCCTATAGATCTTTTAGGGGGAGGGGTAGGGTCCGCACCAGGGGAGCCTCTCAGCAGCACTCTGCCTCTTCCTCATCCTCTGGCGGGGTGCAGCAGGGGAAGCAGCCTTAGGCTTCCACCATTTCCCACTCACTCCTCTCCTGTAGGGGGAAGATTACAGCATTTTCTCACCAAATGGGAGACTGTTACGTCGGACACTTGGGTTCTCAGTGTTGTGGGAAAAGGCTACACCCTTCCCTTTCGGGAGTTTCCGCCCCTCATCCCGCCCCGCCCTTCGTATTGTTCACAAGAACACCTCCTGTTGCTAGAACAGGAGGTAGAAGTCCTCCTTTTAAAGGGCGCGGTGGAGTTGGTCCCGGAGCAGGAAAGGGGTCAAGGAGTTTACTCAAGGTATTTCCTGATTCCCAAGAAGGATGGTCGTTTGAGACCAATTCTGGACCTGAGGATCTTGAATTGGTTCCTCAAGCAGGAAAAGTTCAAGATGCTGACCCTAGCACAGGTGCTTTTGGCGTTGAACATGGAAGACTGGATGGTGTCTGTCGACTTGCAGGATGCTTACTTTCATATCCCGATACTCAAGTCACACAGGAAGTATCTCCGGTTTGTGGTGGGATCGCAACACTACCAGTTTGCGGTCCTTCCGTTTGGTCTTACTTCAGCACCTCGAGTCTTCACGAAGGTGATGTCGGTGGTTGCGGCAGAGCTCAGAAGGAAGGGGATAGCAGTATTCCCTTACTTGGACGATTGGTTGATCAAAGCCAAGTCCCCGGAGCTTGTGTTGCGTCATCTGCAGTCAACAACCCAGTTGTTGTTCGACCTGGGCTTTTCGGTGAACGAGCCCAAATCTCACCTGGAGCCCTCTCAGCGCCTCCTGTTCATAGGGGCAGTACTGGATACAACATTGGGTCGGGCCTTTCCTCCGCCTCAGCGGATTCAAGATATTCAGGATTTGGTTCCAATGTTTCGAAATGGAGCGGTAGTTCCAGTCCTCAAGGTCCTTCGTCTGCTCGGTCTTTTTGCCTCCTGCATTCTGTTGGTCATGCATGCTCGCTGGCACATGAGGGCTCTTCAGTGGTGCCTCCGAAGGCAGTGGTCTCAACACAGAGGGGATCTAGAGGGTACTGTCAAGATCTCCAGAGATGCTGCTGTGGATTTGAAGTGGTGGATTGCAGGCAACAATCTTTCACAAGGAAAGCCGTTCCAGCAGTCGCCACCAGTGGCCACAGTCATAACGGATGCTTCCACTCTAGGGTGGGGAGCTCATCTGGGGGATCTGGAGATCAAAGGTCTTTGGTCTCCAGAGGAACAGATTTTTCACATCAATCTGTTAGAGTTACGGGCTGTACGTCTGGCTCTCAAGGCCTTCCTCCCTTCCCTTCGTGGTCAGTCGGTACAGGTCCTAACGGACAATACTACCACGATGTGGTACATAAACAAGCAGGGAGGAGTGGGGTCGTACCTTCTCTGCAGAGAAGCTCTTCGACTATGGTCCTGGGCAAAGGACCATCGGATTTGCTTGATAGCAAACCATCTGGCCGGAGTCTTGAACGTGCGTGCGGACAGTCTCAGTCGCCACTTCTCGGCAGACCACGAGTGGCGTCTCCATCCAGATCAAGTCCGTTTAATCTTCCACAAGTGGGGGTTTCCTCGGGTAGATCTGTTCGCCACTCGAGAGAACGCGCATTGTCCGTTGTTCTGCAGCCTTCAGTATCCGATGCAGGAAGCGTTGGGGGACGCGTTTCAAATGACCTGGTGCGGCCAGTTGCTTTACGCGTTTCCTCCCATACCCTTGATTCCTCGAGTATTGAGGAAGATTCGCCAAGACCGGGCTCTAGTAATCTTAATAGCTCCGGATTGGCCAAGGAGGGTGTGGTACTCCGACCTTCTCCAACTCTCAACGTGCCCGCCGCTCCGTCTCCCTTTCAGGGCAGACCTCCTCTCACAGTCGCAGGGGCAGGTTCTACACCCCAACCTCCAGAGTCTGCACCTACATGCCTGGAGATTGAACGGGGCAACCTGAGTTCCTTCTCTCTCCCGCCTGAGGTAGTGGATGTTATATTAGCGGCCAGGCGACACTCCACTAAATCTATCTACGCTAATAGGTGGTCTAAATTTGTTGCGTGGTGTGGAGAGAGGCAGATTGATCCTTTACATGCTCATCTATCGGACGTTTTGTCTTTTGCTCTATCTCTGGCGCAGAAAGGCTGTGCAGTGGCTACCATTAAAGGTTATTTATCGGCCTTGTCAGCCTTCATATGTCTTCCAGACCAACCATCTTTATTTAAATCCCCTATTGTTATCAGATTCTTGAAAGGTCTTCTAAATCAATATCCTCCAAAGCCATTCGTTATGCCGCAATGGGATTTGTCCTTAGTCCTGACTTTCCTTATGGGGTCCCCTTTTGAACCTATGCATTCTTGCCCCTTGAGGTATTTGGTTTTAAAAACAGTCTTCCTGATAGCTATAACATCAGCAAGGAGAGTGAGTGAGTTGCAGGCCTTATCAGTAAAACCCCCTTATACAACTTTTTATGGGGATAAGGTGGTGTTGAGGACCAAGGCTGCTTTCCTCCCGAAGGTTGTTTCACCCTTCCATTTGGCTCAGGCAATTACTTTGTCCACGTTCTATCCTCCGCCTCATCCTTCCAAAGAGGAAGAAAGACTGCACCGTCTGGACCCAAAGAGAGCGTTGAGCTTCTTTATCGATAGAACAAAGGATTTCAGGCTGGAGGATCAGCTGTTTATTGGATACGTGGGCAAGAGGAGAGGAAAGGCAGTCCACAAGAGAACACTATCCAGGTGGGTTGTTCTTTGCATTAAAATATGTTACTCTTTGGCAAAGAAGGATCCTCCTGAGGGCATTAGAGCTCATTCCACCAGAGCTAAGTCGGCCACTTCGGCCTTAGCCAGAGGTGTTCCTGTGGTCGACATCTGCAAGGCCGCAACTTGGTCGTCCCTTCACACTTTTGCAAAACATTACTGTTTAGATTCTGAGGTTAGAAGGGACGGCCATTTTGCACGGTCAGTGCTGCAGGATTTCTTGGTTTGACCATTTAGGCACCCACCGCCGGGCGTGGTACTGCTTTGGGACTCTATTCATGAGGTGAGGAATCCACAGGTAGTTGTATCCATCAGAAGAACGAGTTACTTACCTTCGGTAACGACTTTTCTGGTGGATACATTAGCTACCTGTGGATTCCTCACGGTCCCACCCGCCTCCCCGTTGCCTTTATGGTCTTGCCAAGTAATCCTTGAGTGTGCTCCTCTTGGTCTTTGAGGGTGCAATAGATGTATATATATAATATATTTATATATATGTAGGTATATGTCTATATATCTTTATGTATATACTTGGTGTGTGTATATATTTTAAAAGAGAGAGTTTTATATATATATATATATATATATATATATGTACATAAAAAGATTTACAGTTATTCATACAATGTGGTGTATTTTTACATTATAATGGATGTTGCTTTGTTCTTTCATTGCATTGCCTGGTTGTTCTCATGCACGTAAAAAATGATTGGTACTGACGTCCGCACGTCGTCGAGGACCTCTTATTGCCTGTATGACGTCAGACGGCGTCGCGTGCGAGACAGTGACGTCCTCGTCGACGTGCAGAGACTAGTAAGAAGATTTCCGTAGAATGCTGGCGCCATGGGAGTATTCATGAGGTGAGGAATCCACAGGTAGCTAATGTATCCACCAGAAAAGTCGTTACCGAAGGTAAGTAACTCGTTCTTCTTGCCCATTTGCAATAAACATTAAGCAAAAACAATAGCATTTTCGCTTCTTCACCTAACACATTAGTTAGATGTTTTGATGGGCCTTACAGAATAAGGTAGTATATATTTCTTCTTGCCACAATAAAGAAAAAGCCATAGGCAAAGTCTTTTTCTGTAAACTGTTAGTTTTGATCAAAGAACTGCAGGGAAATCGGTTGATTGGTTACTGCGGATCTAGGTGGTCTGAGGCGAGAGTAAATCATTCAGTTTCTGATGAAAGCCAGACAGGCCATCTGTGTAACTGTATCTTCAGTTATTTTTCTTAAATACTTTGTCTAGGTCCTTTCAATCTAGAGCATAACTATGACTAGCTCCATCTACTGGGTAACCTAAATTAGGGCATGCTTGGTGCCTTGTCAGAGATCAGGGTGCTTTTTCTACAAAAATTCTCAGCATCCAGTTGATCAACTATGCTTTTGTTGCTACTTTGCCAAGAATGTAGCAGAGTTATCCAGGCAGTACTTAACAGAAATCAGAAGGAGCCTACCCCAACATATGTCTGTGCACGTCAGGCCACGTATCAAGCAGTGTTTAATTTGTGTTGATGGCTTCTGGTGCTGAGCACCGGCACTTATTTTTGAGGGCCGGCACTTATTTTTCTACCTCAAGAATTTAGTGCAAGCAAAACACTCATATGGAAAGACGGAGGAAGAGAAAAACAGAAAAAGCATCACAAAGGGAGAAAGGAGAAGGCAGCAAGTGTGAGCTGAAGGGGCATGGAGCGGCTGTAAATAGATTAAAGAGGCCCGACCGAGATGGCTTCAGGATTACGCTGCCTCAGTATTCCCTGCTCGCACATTTAATTGCAGCTGCCGAGTGTTTCAGACGAGAGCTTTCAGCACCGGCAAGTTTTTATTTAAATATTAAGCAGTGGTATCAAGTATGTTGCATTGGCGCAAGGTAAACTATTTGATGAATGGTAAACAGAACCAACAAAGCGCCCATGAATTCTCTCACTTTCAGTGGAGTTTAATTTGAACATGGGACCCTTGTAACTGACTTTTGGTAGGTCCAAAGGAAGTCATGTGACTAGTGTTTGCTCTAATGCAGCAGTTTCATTCTGGAGAGTATGCACGTGATTTTGTATCTTGGAGTATTTGATCCATGGACTCTGAGGCTACCAGAAACACTTTGTTGTGGGTGGAATACATGGGTTTTTCCTTGAACATTTTCCTGTGATTTTTGTCAGGATACATAGTGATTTAATATCCCCCTTATACCTCCACTATGAGTTGTGCCTTATTTTTGGTGGCAGTAGTGCACCCAGTAAATATCGTACGTGGTGTACAGGGTTATCTTCTCACTCAATTACACCTGTTATAATGCGGGATAATGTTGGAATTCTAAATTTTCTCCTTTCACTCCTGCAAAACAAGTAATATGCAGTATGTTCCCTGTAAAAATCCAGCCAGATTGTACCTATTAAAATTTGTGCACAGCATTACCAATTTGGGTGCAAATTGCGATTTGTGCCTCATTTCAGATTACCAAGTCACTCAAAATGAGGTTGTTAGTCCTTTAAATGTGCTCTTAATCCTTATGTAGGTCTGATGGAAGGGATGCTTGAGCCACCAGTAACTTCAAGTTCCTAACCATAAAGACTTTGTTGTGACAGATCTAATTCCAACTTCCTCAGAATGACAATCTCACATACATACATCAATTGTCGAGGAGACTACTTTCCTCCATATTGCAAAGGGTTGTGGCATATTTATGCTGGGGAGCATGGTAGCAGGTGTGGCCTGTGTAAGGTGAGGCTTTGCATGTGCTTGGCCTTCTAGTTTATCCTACTTTTATGCTATTTCTAGTTAATGTAGCGTCAACATGGAACATTTGTTTCTCATGCTTATTTGATATAGCTGGTGAGAATCCAGTAAACAATTTATTTCCATCATTTACCAATATTAGTGAGCGTCCTCACTCCTCGGAGTCGAAGATTCGACATCCTGCTTCGGAGCCAAAACAGCCAACTTCATTTTTGGGACAGAAAAAGATTCAAACTTCGGAACCAAAAAAATCCTCATACACAGAGGAACAAGGGCTTTTGAGCAAACTTAAACAAATCTTGAAGCAGATGCAAGAATCTTACAGACCTTCTGGTGAGGACACTGAGATTCAGCCAATATTGGAGGTTATGGATGAAAGACAATCTAGAATCCATATACATAAAGACTGAAAGAAAGCTGGCTTTTCAAGAGTAAATAGATTCTGCTCAACCGCCAGCAAAAGTTCAAAAACAAAAGGAGAAACTAGCACCTCTCCCTACTTCTCCTCCCCATTCTCCACAGCTTTCTTTTTCACCTCCACACAATAGTCCACCACCATTGCCTTCTCCAACACACTCGCAATACTCCCATGGAAATACAGTGGACCCTTGGGATCTGTATGACCCTGATCCTATTCCAGACAATGATCCTGACCTATACCCCTCCAAGCCTTCTTCACCAGAGGACACTACTGCCTACACTCAGGTAGACTCTAGGGCAGATGTACAATGGGTAAGTGACATTATTATATATATATATATATATATATATATATATATATATATATGTTCAATGGCATGTGTAGCTGCAGATACACATGCTGTGCATTATCCTGCCATCTAGTGTTGGGCTCGGAGTGTTACAAGTTGTTTTTCTTCGAAGAAGTCTTTTCGAGTCACGGGACCGAGTGGCTCCTCCCTTTCGGCTCCATTGCGCATGGGCGTCGACTCCATCTTAGATTGTTTTCTTTCCACCATCGGGTTCGGACGTGTTCCTCTTCGCTCCGTAATTCGAATCGGGGAAACTTAGAAAATCATTGAAATTCATTGGTATTGTTTGCTTTCGGGACCGGTTTAGTATCATCACATCGGCACCGACAACAAGACCGCTTTGGCGGCCCTTCGGGGCTTCAGGACTTAATCGAGGCCTGGTCGGCCCGACCACACCCGTCGACAAAGAACTAATGGACCGGACCCCTTTCCGTTTCTGTCCGAAGTGCCACGTAAAGTATCCTTACACAGACCAGCATCGGGTCTGTAACCTGTGTTAAACTCTGAACACAGAGAGGATACTTGCGAGGCCTGCAGAGCGTTTCGATCCAAGAAGACCTTAAGAGATCGACATGCAAGACGGTGACAGATGGCGTTGAAACAGTCGCAGCATCTCAACGCCGAGGAAGAAGAGTTGCAGATATCCATCCAAGGTTCGGACTCGGATGAATCTGACGGGGATCGACCACCGACGGCGGCACAAAAAGTGAGTACACCTGCCCCGTCCCACACCCAAGGTCGGGTCAAGAAACAAAAGGCCTCGGGGACGCCACTGCCGGAAGGCCATGGCTCAACCCACAGAAAAGACGGTGACCAAGTAACATCGGCACCGAAAAAGGCCAAATCAGTGCCGAAGACTTCCGACTCCGGTCGAGAAACCGGCACCAAAAAGAGTTGGCATTGAATAATCGAATCGAGTAAATCTCGAAAAAGCCACTCTGAGCCGAAATCAACAACCTCCATCGGGGTTTCGATACCGAAAAAAACGGCTTCGGAGCCGAAAAAGGCGTCCTACACGGAAGAGCAGGGTCTCTCTCTACAGCTCAAAGAAAAGCACAGATTTGAGCAGGAACTGGATCTAGAAGAGTATGATCAAACTCAGCAAAGGCTAGAAATCCAGAAACATACAGGGAAGATACAAACTATCCCTCCGCTCAAGTCCAAAAGAAAACTGACTTTTCACGAGACTGAGATGCAACCAAAGGCCAAAGTGGTTAGACAAAGATCACCACCACCACAGTTCTCACCACAAACGTCCCCACTTCAATCTCCACAGTTGTCACCAGTGGGTACACCAATGGCACAGTCACCCACACATACTGGGATGACTGAAGACGATGCGCATCCCTGGGATCTATACGACCCACCAGTTTCGGACAATAGTCCAGAGTGTTATCCGACAAAACCTTCGCCATCAGAGGACAGTACGTCCTACATGCAGGTACTGGCTAGAGCAGCAACATTTCACAATGTAACAATGCACTCAGAACCAGTGGAAGACGACTTCCTGTTTAACACTCTGACATCCACGCATGCATCGTATCAAAGCCTGCCAATGTTACCAGGCATGCTTAAACATGCACAACAGGTTTTCCAAGAACCAGTGAAAGGGCGAGCAATCAAGCCAAGGGTCGAAAAAAAATATAAACCGCCCCCGTCAGACCCTGTGTTTATTACACAACAGCTTCCTCCGGACTCAGTGGTTGTGGGGGCTGCAAGAAAATGGGTTAACTCGCAGTCATCAGGGGATGCGCCACCCCCTGATAAGGAAAGTCGTAAATTCGACGCTGCTGGGAAAAGAGTGGCATCGCAGGCAGCCAATCAGTGGCGAATCGCCAACTCACAAGCCCTTCTTGCCCGACATGACCGAGCACATTGGGACGAGATGCAAGACATCATCCAGCACCTCCCTAAAGAGCATCAAAAACGTGCCCAACAAGTGTTTGAAGAGGGACAGGCCATATCAAATAACCAGATCCGCTCTGCAATAGACTCTGCTGATACAGCGGCAGAACTGTAAATACAGCAGTAACAATTAGGAGGCATGCATGGCTGCGAAGTTCTGGGTTTAAACCAGAGATACAGCTAGCGGTATTGAATATGCTGTTTAATCAACAGCAACTATTCGGCCCAGAAGTGTATACCGCAATAGAAAAAATGAAGAAGGACACGGACACGGCCAAAGCCATGGGCGCGCTCTACTCCTCTCAATACAGGGGAACATTTAGGAAACCACAATTTAGGGGAGGGTTTAGACAGCAACCATCAGAACCATCTACCTCCCAAACAAAACCCACTTACCAATCTCAGTACCAGAGAGGGGGGTTTTGTGGTTCCTACAGAGGACAGTTCACAAGAGGAAGAGGGAAATTCCAGCCTACCAAGCAGATCCCTGGTAGCAAGAAGTGACTTCAATGTCATACTTCCCCAACACACATCACCAGTGGGGGGGAGATTAACAAAATACCACCACAATTGGACACACATTACCACAGACACGTGGGTTCTATCAATTATCCAACATGGTTACTGCATAGAGTTCACAAGATTCCCTCCAGATGATCCCCCAAGAACGCACAGGATGTCAATACAACACTTAGACCTATTACAAATAGAAGTACAAGCACTACTAGCAAAAGAAGCCATAGAACTGGTACATTATCACCAAAGAGGAACAGGGGTTTACTCCCTGTATTTCCTCATCCCAAAGAAAGACAAAACGTTAAGGCCTATTTTAGATCTCAGAACACTGAATCTCTTCATCAAATCAGATCATTTCCACATGGTAACACTACAGGATGTAGTCCCTTTACTAAATCAAGAGGAATACATGACAACCCTGGATCTAAAGGATGCGTATTTTCACATACCCATCCATCCATCTCACAGGAAATACCTCAGGTTTGTAATACAAGGCAAAAATTATCAATTCAAAGTGTTGCCATTCAGAATAACAACGGCCCCCAGAGTATTTACAAAATGCCTAGCCGTAGTAGCAGCTCATATAAGGAGAAATCACATGCACATATTCCCTTATCTAGACGATTGGCTGATAAAAGCCAACAATCAACAACAATGTCAAAATCACACGCAATATGTAATAGATACTCTGCACAAACTAGGGTTTTCTATAAATTACCAAAAATCACGTTTACAACCATCCCAAATACAACAATACTTGGGAGCAACCCTCAACACGCAAAGAGCAATCGCCACTCCAAGTCCACAAAGAGTCCAGTCGTTTCAAAATATAAAATCAAGCATGCAATCAAACCAACAAAACACAGTCAGGTTTGTGATGAAACTACTAGGCATGATGTCCTCATGAATAGCTATTGTCCCAAATGCAAGACTACACATGCGGCCCTTACAAGAGTGCCTAGCAAAAAAATGGACGCAGGCACAGGGTCAACTCCAAGATCTAGTGTTGATAGACCGCCAAACACACTCTTCGCTTCATTGGTGGAACCCTGTAAATTTAAACAAAGGGCGGCCTTTTCAAGACCCAGTACCTCACGCCATTATCACAACAGACGCATCCATGATTGGGTGGGGAGCACACCTCAACAATCACACCATACAAGGTCAATGGGACAATCAGCAAAAACAACTTCACATAAATCATTTAGAACTGCTAGCAGCCTTTCTAGCACCAAAAGCCTTTCAGACCCTTATAACCCACAAACATATCCTTGTCAAGACAGACAATATGACAACAATGTATTATTTAAACAAACAAGGGGGGACGCACTTGTCACAACTGTGTATCCTAGCGCAAACAAATTGGCACTGGGCAATTCACAACAACATTCGCCTGATAGCACAATATATACCAGGCATTCACAATCAGCTAGCTGACAATCTCAGTCGAGATCACCAACAATCTCACGAATGGGAAATACATCCCCAAATTCTAAAACATCACTTCTATCACTGGGGAACACCAAACATAGATCTGTTTGCAACAAAAGAAAACGCAAAATGCCAAAACTTCCCGTCCAGATACCCACACCCTCAGTCCAAGGGCAATGCTCTATGGATCAGCTGGTCAGGGATATTTGCTTATGCTTTTCCCCCTCTCCCGCTCATTCCTTTTCTGGTCAACAAAATGAGTCAAAACAAACTCAAACTAATACTCATAGCACCAACGTGGGCTCGCCAACCGTGATACACCACACTGTTGGACTTCTCGGTAGTACCACACATCAAACTACCAAACAGACCAGATCTGTTAACGCAACACAAACAACAGATCAGACACCCGAATCCAGCGTCACTCAACCTAGCAATCTGGCTCCTGAAATCTTAGAATTTGGATATCTAAACCACTCAAAAGAGTGTATGGAGGTCATTAAACAAGCAAGAAAACCCACAACAAGGCATTGTTATGCTAATAAATGGAAAAGGTTTGTTTTCTACTGCCAGGCTAATCAAATTACGCCGCTAAACACCTCCATACAAAACATTGTAAGTTATTTACTACACTTACAAAAAGCAAATCTTGCTTTTTCTTCCATTAAAATCCATTTCACTGCAATATCTGCTTATTTGCGGATTACTCATACAAAATCGCTTTTTAGAATCCCAGTTATCAAAGCCTTTATGGAGGGACTAAAAATAATCATACCCCCAAGAACACCACCAGTACCTTCGTGGAATCTTAATATTGTACTAACACGACTCATGGGTCCACCATTTGAACCCATGCATTCTTGTCAAATCCAATTCTTGACTTGGAAAGTAGCCTTTCTAATAGCCATCACTTCTCTACGAAGAGTTAGCGAAATACAGGCATTTACTATCCAAGAACCCTTTATACAGATACATAAACATAAAGTGGTTCTCCGTACAAATCCAAAGTTTTTACCAAAAGTCATATCACCGTTTCATCTAAACCAAACTGTGGAACTCCCAGTCTTCTTTCCACAACCAGAATCAATAGCAGAAAGAGCACTGCATACATTAGACATTAAAAGAGCGCTAATGTATTACATTGACAGAACAAAACAATTTCGAAAAACAAAACAATTATTCGTAGCTTTCCAAAAACCTCTCACAGGTAACCCTATATCCAAACAAGGGATTGCCAGATGGATAGTCAAATGTATTCAGACCTGTTACCTTAAAGCTAAGAGAGAATTACCCATTACTCCAAGGGCACATTCCACTAGGAAAAAAGCCGCCACAATGGCTTGTCTTGGAAATATACCAATGACGGAGATTTGTAATGCAGCCACCTGGTCTACGCCCCATACATTCACTAAGCATTACTGTGTAGATGTGTTAGCAACACAACAAGCCACAGTAGGACAGGCTGTACTGAGAACATTATTTCAGACAACTTCAACTCCTACAGGCTGACCACCGCTTTTGGGGAGATTACTGCTTTGTAGTCTATGCACAGCATGTGTATCTGCAGCTACACATGCCATCAAATGGAAAATGTCACTTACCCAGTGTACATCTGTTCGTGGCATGTTGCGCTGCAGATTCACATGCACCCTCCCACCTCCCCGGGAGCCTGTAGCCGTTTTAGTTGCATGTGAATTGTAAATATGTAAATAAACATTCCTTTGATACACAATATGTACATACATTCCTGCTCCATTGCATGGGCACCTCTAGTATTCTTACTTTACCAACTCCTACCTCACCCTTTGTGGGGAAAACAATCTAAGATGGAGTCGACGCCCATGCGCAATGGAGCCGAAAGTGAGGAGCCACTCGGTGCTGTGACTCGAAAAGACTTCTTCGAAGAAAAACAACTTGTGACAGTCCAAGTAGTTTTTTTAAAACATATTTTATTGAACTTTTGTATTAACCATCGTACATTGAGTGTCACAGATCTCTTCTTCGAAGAAAAACAACTTGTGACAGTCCAAGTAGTTTTTTTAAAACATATTTTATTGAACTTTTGTATTAACCATCGTACATTGAGTGTCACAGATCTATATTGGGAATTATTTTTTGCAAAAGTAGCTGGCCTCCATGGACCACCCGAGACAGTATCCATATTGGTATCCCACCCAGCATCCCCCTCCCTCCCGCTGCTACGTTGCACCCCTCATCACAGTTTGTTAGAGATCATGAGAGGTGTCCCAAGTAAGTCATGGCGGTTACTCCAGGAGAGTAGCAGAAGGCCTACCTTCTGCTATTATCATATAGACATCAGGGGGAGATGCCCTGATTCATGTATGCATTCATTCACTCACTGTTTCAGCCTGTGAAGGGGGGGCAGAGGAGCCTCCTGAAGGAGTAAATTGTGCCTGTGGCTGGGAATCTGGGTTTTTCAAGCAATCTACCAAGGCCTCACACGCTTGGGCAGTGTCCAGCGTGCCAATGTCCCTCCTAGCATCTCCAAGTAGCACTTCACCCATGTATCGGCCCATCTCTCTAGGTCCTTTCTCCAAACAGCCACACAAGAGCCTCCAGGGGACTTCTAGTTCGTAGTGAGTTCCCTCTTTGCCAGTACAAACACCAGATCTTGAAACCAGTGACCCTGGTTTTGGAAGTATGGTGGAACCATCCCAGTAGATAGTGACCTAGCGAGCAATATACATCTCTCTCCACGACCTCTGCCGTGGTTTCTGGCAGTTCCTCCCAGAATTTCCCCAGCGACGGGCATTTCCATATCATATATAGGAAATTTGCACCTATCTCCCCACACCTCTGGCCTGAGCAGTTCAAGTAGTTGCCTATGCAGTAACTAAAACTGTGTAAGGGTGACTGCATAGAAAATTTACTTTGTATTTGCTCAGCGTAAGCGGTCAATATTGCACTTTACTTCTAAGCATTAAACTTGAGTACACTTCTGGATTGTAAAAGTTGGAAACCGCAGCATGATTATGCATTGCCTCCACATAGGCTTCTGAGCTGGCAAAGTCCTGGAAATTCCCTTTAACTAGTATTTTCTTTTCTTTTTTTAAAGTGAGTTCTTTAGTCTACCAATGTATGGCATACAATCCATTGAGTGAGAATTCAAGAAAGTAACATTGAATGAGGAGAACTGCTGTTACTAGGTGTTTAGTCAGTTATATCCTTATTTGACAGCCCGTGTTTTGTTATGTTCAGTCAAGGTATAGCTTTGAGTGGAACACTGATTTGCATAAAATGAATAATAGAAGCAGGAGGCATTTGAAAAACAACTTCAGTATAAAATTAAGTGATGTCCTAATCTGTGGGAATATATTTAATCCATTTGATTGTTAAAATATTCTTAATGAAACTGAAATAGACAGTAAGCGAGGCACACCTCAGCATTTCAGTGTTCAGTTTTAGGATCATCATCATATGCCTCCTTTTTTAAAAACGCTGAACATATCTTTTCTCTTTAAAAAATAATTATCAGAAAGTGGAGAATCAGAAGTTGAGAGAATTCAGGTTAAATTAGCCCTTTCTCTCCAGGGCCCTCGACTTCTGCTAACTCTGTATACTACTACTTTGGAAGAGAGATGGGAGTGGGCTCACATTCCTCTCCCTTGTTTTGGAAGGTTGTGCTTCAGAGATCCCTTGGTGTTTATATGAAAATAGGACTGTGGGACATTCCTAGACCATTTGACTCGAACTTTGGCTTGAGGACAGATTACTTTGAAATTGATTTAGGGCTTTGTGCTTCGAAGCTCTTTGGTGCTGCATCTGTAGCCTAATCAGTGTAATATCACTTTTTCAAGCACTCATCTGTGAGACACAATGCTGAAGACGCAATTGTCAGAGTAGCTTAGGAGCTTTAGCAGGCAGGCCCACAGTAAACATCATTCAGATTCCAGGAGCTAACTGCACTCTCCTCATAGAGCAGGGGTTCCACATACTCCTCTATGCCCAGTAACACCTCCATATGTGGTCCTTATCACAAATGGATAATTTCCATTAGGCTGTTTCTATTTCTGAGTTAGCGTGCAGAGATCTGGTGCTGCTGTCTGCCTCCTCATGACCTAATTTGCTTTGCAGATGCAATGAGAAAGACTACATTGTTGTGCAGTATCACTGCCTTGATGAAGCAGGTGTGTTGATGTAAATGGGTCAAATATTCTTACTCAGAGACTGTGTAGCTAATGAGCTATGCTTTTGTTGTAAGAGATAACTGTCTGCCAGGTTCTGTGGTCGTGGCAGTGGCTAAAATGAAAGGTATACATGTTGCTGCTATTTCAGGATCTTCAGAAAGGAAGAGCAAAAAAACTGACTGTATTGGTAAAAGACCTGGCTTCTTTGGTGTTTAGGGTTCTCTTGGTTTGCCTTGGCACTCCATTGGAACGTTCTGTCCAGCGCCTCCAACTATGTTCAGGCAAGAAACTCAGAAGGCTGTTGAAGTCCAAGCTTGGTCAAATTGCTTCACCCATACACCAGTTAATGTACATGATGTTACACACAGAGGTGTGACACATTTGTTTGTTTTCCAGAAGCATTCCTGTTGGTTGAGGCAAGAGACAGCACATTTGGAGCTTTCATTTTCTGGGCCACAATTTTTTAGTGTTCAGTAACATAATGAATTAAATAGGATTTTGACCTAGTCTGCCACGTTTAGGTCAATGACACTAGGACGTGAAAGGAATCTCCATAATTTGTTTTAAAAGTGCTGCTCTTGGTTGCATTTGATTAAAATGCCAGGCTATGTTTAACCCGCCTGTCAGTGAGAACCTGGGTATATGTATTTATACAAGGAACTCAGTTCCAACAGAATATTATTTATCAGTTGAGTCAATCACTGAGCACAACTACTGTATTGAAAGAATTTGTCATCTAGCCATAAGCAATCAGAAAAACATTTTTATTTGATGTACACCAAAGAGGCAAAGGGTATTTACATAGTGTATATCACATATTAAGTGCAAATACATAAGAGAGAAAATAGAGTGCATTGTGTCCCTAGTGCTCTCACACAAAAAGGGGAATATGCATAAAATATATTTATGCATTTTTATAAAGAGCACACAACTTTAGAAGTATGCGTTTATTAAGGCTTATATTTGCTGGAAGCTTGATTAACGATATCCATTTATTTAGTGTGCAGTATTTTGATGACGATGTTTCAACCTTGTTTGTAATGTTAGGTCTCTTCAGGACAGACAGGATGTTGCAAACCTTGGAATTGTCACGTAGCCATGTGCTCAGCTCTGTGGTCCTTGGGGGCGGAAAAGGGTGTAGGACCAAGTGTGGCTGGCATATAAAGAAATTACTTTTTCACTGAACGAAATAGTCAGTGACCCATAGAGTAGATAATGGATTAGGGTGGCACAAAGGTCATTTAATAAGAACAACTTGCTTGTGTCTTGTGTGTAGGTAGCATTTATGTCACTTAGTACTGTGAGTTCGGACTTAAAGTCAAATGTGGTGCAACGCCACAATTTTGGACAACAAGATTATCAAGCTGGCAGGATCGCTAGTACATTATGATTTAGCCCTCTGAGAAAATAACGTTTTCTTGGAAAACCCATCATGAAATTGGAGGGTCAGCAAAACAGTGCAATCCATCACTTCCATGCACAGTGACAGAAGGTTCCCGAAATCATTTCGCCTCCCCAGCTCCATTCTGCCTAAATAACAGAGGTTGTGCACACAGTAATAAGTGACGGTAGCCCTACCCTCGAACATTAGCATGTGACCACTCAACCCTTCCTAGCTGTCCCACGTCTTGTTTTTCCTGTTGAAATCTTAACATAGCAAACAAGAGTTAAAATGTTGTCAACAAAATATGGCACACAAACTTAACAAATAGTTCGCTGGGAATACAAAGTACTCTATTTTCTCTTTTACACATATGCACTTAATTAATATGTGATATACAATATGCAAGTAACCTTTGCCTTTTTGATTTATAGCTAATAAATCTGTTTTTCTGAGTGGTCAATGGTAAATGATATGTCATATAGACATTAATTCTGCTCAGTGATTGACTTAACTGCTAAATGATGCTGTTTTGTGACTGAGTTTCAGGTGAGCCACTATTCGAATTAATAGGATGTGGTTTTCAGCGTCAACCTCTAAAAAATCCAGATACTGTCAGGAAAGAGGATAGTTTTCAACAGCAACCCCAGGAGAAATCTATGTGCCATCAGGGCACATGAAGAGGAGGAGGTGGATAGGCCCAAACTGCTGCGGAGAAGCTGCATCCTAGTCTCTGGAATGCCAGTGTTTATCACTCTGTTGCTAGGCAGGGTTTTGGATTTCATCCAAGTCTTTTAAAAATAGTTTGGTAAGATTGTGTTGCACAGTTTCAGACTTTTCACCTGGTCATGTCCTTCTCTAAATATACAAATAATCAGATGTATTGCAGCAAGAACTTGTAACATGCAGTCTACAGTGGAGATTGAGATGGTGCTGATTTCTTATTTGCAGTAAGGGGCATTGTCACTTCCTGAAGACGGCCTCACTTCGAGCGGGCCTGGAAACCCATCTTTGCCTTATAATAGGCAACAAATATGTAAATATTTTTTTCGCCTACCCGACTGAGATATTATTTCTGGTTAGATCCCCAGGATGTGTGTTTCAATATTCCAGTGCTGCTTTTGAACAGTTTTTCAATTCCAAATGGGATTAATGGCCTACCACCTAACAGTGCTGCATTCAGGCTGATGTCGGTCTGGAGAATCTTCACAAAGTGCACTGAAGTATGAGCACCATACCTTAGGAAGGACGTAAAGGCAGTCTCTTTACCCATAGCTTGTTGAATGGGTGGCTAAGTCGAACATATGTGAGACAGATCTCCAGTTTTAGGGATCACTTCATCTTTTCTTCCCCAGCTGGTTCTTTTAAAGCAATTGAAGCAAATTATCTACAACTCCACCTGGAAGAGTATCCTTTCTGGCAGCTGTTACTGACACAAATGCACAGTTTGTGTCGGTGGGCTTCCTGGTCCAGAAGGGGCAGTATGTGACAGTAAGAGCAGTGCAGGGTACATAGGGATAATGTTATTCTGCATTTTTGATAATTATGTATGCCATGGTCCATGTGAGGATTCTGCAGGAATGTGTAGCAGATTTCTGATCTATACTTCCAACCCCAGATTACTCAACTTAAAAATATCCCCAGGTACCAGTCTGGATCCAGAAGCAGAAGATTTTTCAACATACCTCCTGTGTGCCAGAGGTGCAGCTCTGCATCAACTCCTCTCCACCCTAGAAGTGGCAACTGGAACTGCATATAGGCACCACCAAAATGCGCCTTCGTTTGGGGATCCGAGCAAACTCAGTCTTTTTTGTTGTCAGCAGGCAAATTCTTTACCAGTCTACAAGGGCATACGCCTTATTCTAAAACTGCAGAGTTTAAATCCTGTAGCAAACAGTTGTCTGTGACAGATCCCCATGAGGTGTGTATTTGTTGTTTGGGGTCGGGCCATAACTGCAAGTTGTGAGAGGCATATGCCCTGATAAATCCAAAGGCAATCTGGGACCACAAAGCCAAGTGGTATATCGCTGAACACCGAAGGAAGACTCGTAAATGCCGCTCCCGCGCTAGTCAAGGACAATGGACCCTTTCTTGCCCTTGTGGCCAGTCCTGCGACACATCAATGATTACCCAGTCTTCTGATAAGTCAAAATCAAAATGTAAACACAAGATCTCTAAGCAGGCCTCACCAAAACCAAGCCATTCACCATCTGAGAGTCACAATCCTGTCAAGGTGCCCTACATTGTTGCTTGTGTCTGCCATTAGTGCCTCTTGAATATACTTATGATGATAGGGTCAAATTACCCTCACAATTTGATGATGGTAATTTTTGAATGTACCTACAAGAGGCCATTTTAATGAACACTTCCCTTGGCACAGGGTTGGTCTCACCATCGTTCCTTCCACAGAAGAGCCTGCCTCATTCATCATGGTCATTAGACAGTCAGGTGGAGTGGAGCCTTGGATCTACAATTGCATTCAAGTGAGGTAAAAACGAATGTCATCCCAGAAATGTTCCAACCTAGGCAGTTCTCATCTCAACCCCTACTACCTTTCAGTAAAGCCCTGCCCGACACCCTCATCAGCACTTGTACATAACCCAGGTCTGTTCAGACCTTAAACAGACAGGTGGCATGTCTCCACAGAGCCTCTCCAAGTGACCTGTCTTCATCACAAAGCACCCTATCCCTGTGAGCCCACTACAAGTCTTAACCTCAATTCTTTTACAACAAAATCCCCAGACAAAAAAGTCTTAACCTCAATTCTTTTTCAACAAAATCCCCTGACAAAGAGTCAAATAGAATTGAGGCATTTGAGAAGACCGTGTTTTTTCCTGCTAGTCTTACGCTCAGCTTAGTCAGCACCAGCTTTTTGCTAAGACTGTACTCCTGTGCATAATGGGATTTAGTTGATGAGATCTTGCCTGCAATCCCAGAAGAATTTTTCACTAATTTGGCACAGACCATATAAGATGACCAGCATGCGGCCAAGTATGTCTTCCAGTCAGGTCTGGGTACAACAGACTGCTTAGGAAGATCAGTCACTGCTAGTATTCTCAACAATGTCACCACTTTCTACTTAATGCTGGGGGCTTGGCTTCAGACTCCACTAGGGCCCACCACCTCAACAGCAGGCATCTTTTGATGTTGGGCATGTGGATGTGGCAGGCAGCATCCAGGCCAGCATGGGCAGCAAGTTTTCTAGTCCCCAACCCATCTGACAGCATCCTCAAAATTCTTTAGTTTGTCCTTAACAGAACACGACCACATTTATGTAAGGCAGGATTCCTAATTTTCTCCACAGATGGCAAGCCATAACATCCAGCTTGTGAGTCCTGCAGACAGTTCATCAGGACTATGCCCTGCCATTCCTTTCATCCTGCTGCCTATTTCACCTACATTGGAACAGCTTTTGGAGGACCATTTGTGCATTTTGTGGCACAAAGGTCACGTTCTTTTGTAGAAAGGAAAAAAAGAGAATCTCCTGTCCTTGAAGATCAGAATTGGGTGTCACTGTACTAGTGGCAAAAAGTACAGATGCCTTCACCCTGTTTTAGATTTTCAACCCTCAGTTTCTTTCTGTGCAAGGACAAATTCAAGATGCTCACGCTGGCCCAGGTTCTCTCTGCCCTGAATCCAAAAGAGTGGAGGGTGATGCTAGACTTGGTCGATGCCTTATTCCATATCCTCGTTCTGTGGGCCCATAGACGGTTAAGGTGGGTCACAAGCCTTTTTAAGTTTACTGTGCTCCCTTTGGGCCTGACCACTGCCCTTCAGGTGTTCTCAAAGGTGATGGTGGTGGTCGCAGCATACTTTCAGATATTTTGTGTACCAATCTTCCCTCCTTCTTACTTCCACAATTGACTGTTGAAGGCAGGTACACCGCAGTCATCTGTGGACAACCTACAAATGATGCAAACCCAATTACGTCTTTGGGGTTCACTATTCACATGCTAAAGTCGCACCTGACTCCTTTGTAAAGGCTCCCTTTCATCAAAGCCATCCTGGATACTTTGCAATTCCGGGCCTTCATACCAGAACAACAAGTCTGGGACATTCAGGCTATAATCCTCTTGCTTCAGCCTCAGTGCTGGGTCTCGTTGAGGATGGCTCAGGGGCTTCTTTGCCTACTGGCCTCCTGTATCTTGCTTCTTGCTTGTCGACCTTTCCAGGTGGTATATGCAAGTTCTGAAGTGGGGTCTGATGTGTCAGTGATCCCAGCATCAAGGGAACCTTTTCGACTCCATCCACGTTTCGGCAGAGACTGCAATAGATCTGCCATGGTGGCTACTTAACTGCAATGGACCTAGCAGTTGATCCCTCTTCCTACCCCAACCAGAGCTGACTGTAGCGAAAGACGCATCACTGCTAGTTTGGAGAGGTCATCTGTGAAAGGTTGAGATGAATCAAGCCCCTTTACACTTCTTTCTTTCCTGACATACTGGTGCTGAGGATTAAAGTGGCCTGTTCTGGATATTTGTCAGGCTGCAACATGGGCATCAGTGCACAAGTTCACAAAGCACTACTACCTTGTCAGCCAGGTCCAGCAAGAAGGGCATTTTAGGCGTTTGGTCCTACAGGACTTTCCTAAGAGGTCACAGTCCCTATCGAGGAGGAGGTCGCGGGACCGCTCTGGGAGCCCTAGGTCCTCTTCTTGGCACTCAGGAAGGAGGCACAAGAACAAGAAGTCCATGTGGCCAATTTGGCGTCTCGGGAACGTCGACGTTCCAGGCATCGTTCCGTGGAACCGTTGCCAGGGCCGACTTAGAGCCTCCCCCCTTTTTCCAGGAGCCAGGGCAAACCCCGCTCAGCTAAAAGAGTTTTACAATGCCATGCGCCTCGTCGGCAGGGGCCCCATCTGGTTCGACACTGGCGGCTTTATCCTCTGAGCCGTTGGGTACTTCAGGATCCGATACCGTATCCAGAGTGATGCCGAGTACACACATTCGGCCTCCTCCGGCGCCGCTCTAGACGTTGGCGCTCCACCGTCACCCACTGGTGTAACGAGACCCATCCTCATCCCTGATGATCCGGAGCCGGAACTGCGTCATACGGCACCGACAGGGGCCAGATCAATGTCTGAGGCTCATTATGATCAGCCAGACACAGGAGGGAAATGGGAGGGGCCTCAGGACCAATTTTGTTTGGAGTAGAAGGACCATTATGAGGAACTAGGGGAAGCCAGCGGACTGGATACCTCTCCAGATACTGGTATGCTCTCATCTCCTACTGTGGCTATGGAGGAGGGTGCTTCATATGCTATGGTGGTGCATAGAGCTGCTGAGGTCTTGGACCTAGATTTGGCTACGGTGCCGGTCAGGACTAAGCTCCTGGCTGAGGTGCTTCCGCCGGGGGTTTCTAGATCGGAACCAATGTTACCGGTCAATGAGGCCCTCGCTGATATCCTGCTGCGGACGTGGTCCAAACCCAGCACAGGGGCTCATGTTAATAGGACAATAGGCTGCCACCATCGACCAGCTCCTAATGATCCTAGTTTCTGCACCCAACACACCACCCCGGATAGCTTGGTGATCCAGGGCTCCAATTCCCATGGTGTCTTCCCTTCCGCTCCCTGGTATAGGAAATCCAAGAGGCTTGGAAAGAAAATGTCTTCTTCCTCCAGCCTGCCATTGAGGTCCGTAAACACCTCATGCCTATTGGGCTGTTTTTCCCACACTTTATGGGATACAGTGGCACAGGTGCTGCCCCAGGTCCCGGAGAGCGTGTGGGACACTCCCACACAAGCTGTAAAAGATGGGAGAGATGCTGCGAAGTTTACAATACGGACACAACGGACTTGCTGAGTAGGGTGATTTCATCTACAGTGGCCCCTCGTCGCCACGTATGTCTGGCTTTTCGTGGGATGTCCAGGCAAACCTTATGAACATGCCTTTGATGGCTCACGCCTATTTGGAGAAAAGGCAGACTCATCGCTTGAGCGATTCAAGGATTCTCGGGCTACGGCCTGATCCTTGGGCCTCTCTGCGCCTGCTCACCTGCAGTCTGTCTTTCGCCCCTTTTCGAGGCTTCGGAATGGGGGTGGTACCAGGCCCACCCGCAAGTCAGCCACCATCCTCTATCAACTCAGCATTCAGTGCGAGGACGAGGTCCTGGTACCTTTTGACCGAGACGGTCTAGCCAGCAGTCGGCCACCACCCGAACCCCCTCCTCCTCAGCGCCCACTCCTAGTATGATTCTGCAAGGCCACATGAGTTCAGTTGGAGAGAGGATGCAATTTCATCTCCCTCACTGGCGGTCCATAACATCGGACAAATGGGTCTTGCTGATCATGCAGAAGGGCTATTCCCTCCCTTTCCAGTCTTTCCCTCCCTCTATGCCTCTGTTAAAAAGAAAGGCTGATGGAGGATCGCCTAATTCTGCTCTGTGAGGAAATTATGGCTCTCTTGGCCAAGGGAGCTATAAAAAGGGTCCCAAAGTCAGAAGTAGACAATGGTTGTTATTCCCGTTACATTCTGATCACAAAAAAGAACAAGGGTCTTCGCCCTGTATTAGATTTAAGGGACGTCAATCTCTTCCTCAAAAAGGAGAACGCTTGCTCAGGTCTTGTCTGCCCTAGACCAAGGAGACTGGATGTTAGCGTTGGACTTCAGGATGCATATTTTCACATCCCCCTCCTGCCTGCCCACAGGCAGTAATTGCGGTTCAGAGTGGGCCACGAGCACTTTCATTTTATCGTGCTCCCCGTCGGTGTCACCAGTGCCCCTCCAGTGTTCACCAAAGTGATGGCGGTGGTAGCAGCTCATCTGTGTAGGTTAGGGATTTCAGTCTTCCCCCTACCTCGACTACTGGCTGTATAAGGCTCCTACACCCCAGGCTCTTGTCAACCACCTCTAGACGACGATTTCTTCGGGTTGTAAAAGAGAAGATAGTACAGGTGTTCACAGACTACACTAGCGCAATGTGGTATTGCAACAAGCAGGCCAGTGTGGGATCATGGACCCGTTGTCAAGAGGTTATGCGTCTCTGGACATGGCTGGAACAGCAGAGCATAACCCTGGTGGGTCAACACCTGGCAGGTTCTCTGAACGCCAGGGCGGACAAACTCAGCCTTTGGTGCCTAGGGGATCACAAATGGTATCTCCACCCGGAAGTGGCGCTAGGATTCTTTCAGCAGTGGGGAGAGCCTTTGTTAGATCTGTTCGCCTTCGTAGAGAACATGCATTGTCAGCAGCATTGTGTGTTGGAGTTTCCAAGGCGGAAAGCGCTCGGCTCCGCTTTGTGTCACAAGTGGATTTCAGGCCTACTATACCTATTTTCGCCTATACCACTTCTGCCCAGAGTTCTTAAAAAAATCGAGAACGACTTGGCCCAAGTAATCCTAGTGGCTCCGGATTGGGCAAGGAGAGTTTGAAATCCAGAGGTTCTGAAAATGATCATCAATTCTCCAATCAGGTTAGCCCATCGGGAGGATCTTCTGTCGCAGCAGCAGGGAAAGGTTCTCCACCCGAATCTGTCAACTCTGCGTCATCATGCTTGGAGATTGAGCGGCGACAGTTGATGGCTTTTGACCTTGCTCCCGAAGTCTGTAAAGTTATTTTTGCAGCTAGGCATCCCTCCACTAAAACGGTATATGCCTGCCGTTGCAAACGTTTTATATATTATTGTACAGAAAGGTCTATTGATCCTCATTCTGCTTCTCTTTCTGATATCCTTCTCTTCATACTATTCCTTGCCCATCAGGGTTCTGACTTGGGTATTCTCAAGAGCTATCTTTCCGCCTTAGCGGCATTCCTTCGGCTGTCTGATCACCCTTCACTTTTCAAATATTCCATTGTACATAGATTCCTCAAAAGCCTTGTACAAATGTTTCCCCCTACTCCCTTTGTTATGTCCAAGGGGACTTAAATCTGCGCCTCACATTTCTTATGTGTGCTCCCTTTGAGCCCTTACACAACTGTCCTCTCCGACTGCTCACCATCCAGGCAGCCTTTTAGTGGCAATAACATTTGCCTGTTGGGTGAGTGAGATGTAGGCTCTTTCATCCAAGCCACTGTATCTCACCGTGCTTTCAGACTAGGTGATTCTCAGAACTTGTGTCTCTTTCCTCCCCATGGTGGCGACCCCATTTTATCTGGGTCAGATCATCACCCTGCCCGCCTTCTTTGCTCCACTGCATCCCTATAAAGAAGAGGAACGACTTCACTGGCTGGACCCAAAAAGAGCATTGTTGTTCTACCTTGACCGTACAAAAGAGTTCCGGGTGAATGACCAACTCTTTGTGGGATAAGTGGGAGCAAAGAAGGGTTGGGCAGTGCAAAAGTAAACCATTTTGCACTGGGTCTTTCTCTGCATCAAGATCTGCTTCGCATTGGCCAGGAAGCAGCCTCCTGAGGGCTTGAGGGCTCATTCTACCAGGGGCAAAGCTGCTACCACTGCGTTCCAGTCCTGGAAATCTGTAAGGCAGCAGCAGCGTGGGCATTCTTGCACATGTTTACAAAACATTACTATAGGAATCTGGCCTGCTGTGTTTTGGGTATCTATGATATTTACACCTTATACCAGGTCCAGTTATCCCCTCTTAGGGAAGTGTAGACAGTGTCTAGAAGCCAGGCTTTCTAGAGGTAGCTGTGGATGAGCAGCCAAGACTTATCTAGGAGACATTCAAAGCTCATGCTAAACCACTGTAGTCACACAGCACTTACATACATGAAAGAAAACACTCAGTTGTACAGAAATAAAGGTACTTTCTTTTTTGGAACAAATCACCACAAAATACTAGCCAGGTAACCCACCCTTAGGAGGTAAGTAATACACTAAATGTATACACTAGCAATCAGAAATAAGCCTAGAAAAGGTTAGAAAACAGTGCAAATACTGTAGCAATAACCAATAGTGATCCTGGGGGGATTACAAACCATATACTAAAAAAATGGAATGCAAACAAAGTACCCCCGCCTGGGTAAGTAAAATGTGTAAAGGGGACATGGGAGTACTAGGAAACCACAGAGGTAAGTAACATAGTACCCCCCAGTGACCAGGAATGTAGGAGTAAAAAAATGGATTTTCCCCAAACCACCCAAAAAGAGGAGAAGGAGAAAAAGAAGACACCCAGAGAAGACTGCAAGAAAACCAGCATTGGATTCCTGAAGAAAGAAGACCTATGGAGAGTAGGGACCAAGTCCAAGAGTCACAGTGGAGTCCAGGAGGAGTAGGAGGTTCTACCCACCAGGCTGTGGATGCATGAGTTGGTCGACAGTGATGAAGAACAGGTCAGCACTGCAGCTCTGGAGCTGGAGAAGAGTTCCTGATGGATGCAGATGAAGCCCCACACTGGAAGGAACGGGTGTCGGTGCAGGAATTCCACCAACAAGCCTTGGCAAAAGCAAACTCGCTGATCGTGATGAAGAGGTGCCGTTGGAGACCAGCAAGGTCTAGGAGGACTCAACTCCCCTGTCCATCATTTCCCCAGGGTTGTTGCCCAGAGCTCCTCCAGAGAGTCCCTGAGTTCTGCAATCTTGTTTCCAAGGTTGGTAGGGTACTCTGGGAGCATCTGAGTGGCCAGGCCAGGCAGGTGATGCCAGAGCCCCCTCCTAATAGGTGCTTACCTGGTTAGGTGACCAATCCCCCTTTCACGGCTATTTAGGGTCCCTCTCTTGTGTGGGTCCTCAGATTCGGTTTGCAAGATTCCTCCAGGACTCCTCTGCTTCAACTTCTGGTGTCCAGAACTGCGACTGGAACCTCCAGGACCCAACAAGCTGCTTCCAAGAAAAAAGGACTCTTCAGCAACATTGTTTCTAGGGCACATGCCAGCTTTGCAACATTTTCGTAGCCGTGCATCCTCAGAAGACTGCAACTCTTCAGTCTGCCCAAGGTGGGAAGGGGGAGGGGAATCTGAACTGGTGGTTTGCTCTGTCCTCTAAATTGTACCTTTTTCTTCCCACAATTGGCATACTGGTCCCACCATGTAAGTCCCTAGTATATGGTACCTACGTACCCAGGGCACTGGGGCTCCAGGGGATCCCTATGGGCTGCAGCAATTATTCTGTCACCCTTGGGGAGCCCAGGCAAAGGCTTCTGCAGGCCTGCCAATGCAGCCTGCGTGAAATGGGTGCATGGGTGCATAGGTCACCCCTATGGTAGGCCCTCTCAGCCCAGAGGGCAAGTTGCAGGTACCTGTGTGTGAGGGCACCCCTGCACTAGCAGAGCTGCCCCCCCAAACTCCAGCTCAATTTTCCTGGACTTTGTGAGTGCAGGCACGCCATTTTACGTGTGTACTGGACATAGGTCACAACCTATGTCCAGCTACATAATGGTAACTCCGAACCTGGGCATATTAGGTATCAAACATGTCAGAATCATACCCCAATACTGTTGCAAGTATTGGAAGTATGATTCCATGCACTCTGGGGGCTCCTAAGAGGACCCCCCAGCATTGCTACCACCAGTCTTACAGGGTTTTCCGGGCAGCCCAGCTGCTGCCACCCCTCAGACAGGTTTCTGCCCTCCTGCTGCTTGATCTAATCAAGCACAGGAAGACAGAAAAAGAAAAATCTTTGGGAGAGGGAGGTAAAACCCTCTCCCTTTGGAAATAGGTGTGACTGGCTTGGGAGAGGTAACCTCCCCAAGCCACTGGTTTCCTTTGAAGGGCACATTTGGAGCCCTCGATGCCTGGGTGGTGGTGTGCTGCGGATGTGCACCATAGCCTGTAAGGGAATCGTCAGTAATGATGACTCCTTGCGGAACCGGTCTAGCAAGGACCAGACCTGCAACACAACAGGTTGTTGCTGTCCCACTACTGCAGAGAGGGATGGTGCTGGCCCAAATCTGTACTAGATCGTGCCATTGGCCTTCCGTTTGTGACCATTATGCCGCCAGGCACTCTTGCAGAGGATGTATGTGTAACCTTGCATGTGGTATTATGACAAAGCAAGAAGTCATCATGCCAAGAAGGTGTACTGCTGTTCTGTTTTTTTATAAATACGTTATTTACAGTATTCAATGGAAAGCATGACAACCAATAAGTGAAGCATAAAAAAAGGGGAAAAAACAAATACTTGAAGCAGTGAACTACAGTGCAAGTCCATAGCTGACAAGATGTGGTATCAGGAGCGGTCCGACACCAGGAGGCCACTGCCCTCAACAGTTCCCTCTACTTGAAGAGAGTATTGGGGGCCCAACGAAAATGTCCACATGATGTGTGGATATCGCCTGCATGGGTGGCCCACCAGACACAGAACTGATTGTTAAGTAAAGATCTGGATGAAAACGGGGAAGTAGTATTAGGAAAGTGTTGACCTACCAGGGTACAATTTCCTGGTGATTGTGATGAAAACTGCACCCAGGAAGGGCTGGACTTGGAGGGGCTGGAGGTAGGACGTGACAGTATTGATGGTGAAGCCTAAACTGTGCAGAAGGTATATGATAGTTTGACTGTGTGAGAGACAGTTATTTGTTTGCACTCTTGATCAGCTAGTTGTCCAGATAAGGGAACACATGACTGTTTCTCCTTCTGAGAAAAGCACCTGCCATGACAAGACATTTTATTAATACCCTAGGGAGGTAGTGATGCAAAGGGTAGCACCTTAAACTGACAATGGTGACCACTTAACATGAAGAGCTGGTGGGAGCAGGATGGATAGATCTAGAGTGAGCCTAATATTGCCTATTTGAGCAGGGGGATGACATCTTGTAGGGTGACCATATGGAAGAGCTCCAATAGGATGCATTCATTGAGAGGCCTGAGTTAGAGGTTTTGCCTAAATGTCCTGCCCTTTCTAGGTATGAAGAACTATAGGGACTACACTGCTTTGCTGCTGTGCTCTATCAACACAGGTTGTACTGCTCATTTGAGAAGGAGCGCATGTACATGATCTTGATTGAGGAGCTGATGTTCTGTGGCGAAGAGTATGCCTGATGGGTGTGATGTTTGGTAGGGATGCATTGAGCTCTAGACAGTATCCCTGCCATATGTTGGAGAGGACTCTTTGGTCAGAGGTGATTCCTTCCCATTGGGGGAGAAACTGCTGTAACCTTGCCCCAACAGGTGTAATGGGACCGAGGGGAAGGGCTAGAGAGCCACTACTTTGTGGGGACAGAATGAACAAGTTACTTACCTTTGATAACGCATCATCTGGTAGAGACTCTATCTAGCTGCAGATTCCTTACCTTAGAATTTCCTGGCATCAGCTTGGAATCTGGATTTTTTTGCTGAGCAGTACCCTGTGTGCGCCATCAGGTGGTGGTGTTCAGATCTGCATGCATCATTCGGATCCAGGTGGCGTTGTCGGGTCGTTGGAGCCATCTGTGACGTCATGGTCACCTATAAAGTCACCACCCCGGTGCATGTTTGTCAGTTCTTTCACCCACGAACTTCCACACCAGAAGCGCAGAGTCATGGATAGAACCAACAGTTCGTCTGTGCAAAACTAGAGCCCTAAAGGGGATAATCCCTACCCTACTAGACGTATCCGCAGAGCAGGAAGGCATGGGTGGGTGTAAGGAATCTGCAGCTAGATAGAGTCTCTACCGGATAATGCGTTACTGAAGGTAAGTAACTTGTTCATCTGCTAGAGACTTCTAGCTGCAGATTCCTTACCTTAGAATAGATACCCAAGCCATAACCTCCAGGCGGTGGTCTCCAAATCAACTACTTAGGACTGCTTCCTATCCAGCTGGCCTTCTTTCATCAGATCCAGCACAAGTTGGTCCCCATCAAAACAGACAACATAACAGCCATCTATTATCTTCAGAAACAGGGAGGCACACACTCTCCACAGCAGTAAGCGCTACTGCAGAAAATATGAAGTTGGGCACTCCACTGCAAATACATCTGCTAGTAGAGTATCTGCCGGTAGTGGGCAACATATTTGACCTACGTAGGAAGATGCAGCAACAAGTCTACAAGCTAGAACTTCACCCTCAAGTCCTACTCTCGTAGTTACACTGGTGGGGGTTCCCAGACACACATCTCTTAACACCCACTCAAAGTGCAAAATGCCAAAGCCTCTCCAGATTTCCACACTGCCTGTCCATGAGCAATGCACTGTGGTTGAATTGGTCAAGGATGTTTGCCTATGATTTTTCTGCCTCTCCCACTCCTTCCATACATGGTTCAAAAGCTTCAGCAAACATCTTTCACCCTTGTTCTGGGTGTTCCCACCTAAACCAGAACACCTTTGTTCATGACCCTTCTAGACTTGTCAGTGGTTCCTCGTGAGACACTGAGCAACCTGCCATCTCTTCACACAAAACGAAGACACCATCAGGCATCTGAACCCCAGGCAGCACAATCGTGCGTTCTGGCTCCTGAGATCCCAGAGCTTGATTACCTGAATCTCCCTGCAGAATCAAGTCTATCCTCTAAGAAGCAGGTAGACCCACCACATGTGCCTGCTATGCAGCAAGGGCAAACCATTTGTCCACTGTTCTTAAACACACAGATTCTCGTAAACCAGCAGTACAAGATATATGGTATTCACCTTCCATATGTCTTTCTTCCGCAGCAGTCACAGCATACTTGCAAACCTGGAGGCATTCTTCCCTCTTCAAGGCCCCTGTCATCAAAGCCTTCATGGAAGTCATTCTACCCAGGGCCCCCCCTGCCCCAGTCTGGAACCTAAATATCGTACTTACTCAATTCATGGGTCTGCCTTTTGAGCCTATACACTCGCGCCCACTGTAGTTCCTATCATGGGAGGTTGTCTTTGTAGTTTCTATCACATCTTTAAGGTGTGTTAGTGAACTTCAAACTCTTACTCTGCAAGAAACCCTCTTCCAGGTTCATGTTGACAGGGTTGTTCTTAGGACCAACCTAAAATGTATCCCTGAAGTGGTTCCCCATTCCACCGCAATCAAACCATTTAATTGCTGTTTTTCTTCCCAAAGACACAATTTGTGTCAGAGAGAGCCCTCCACAAGCTGGGTGTCAAATGTGCCTTCCTCTATTGCGTTGATAGGACCAAGCCCTTTCGTAATACCCAAACTATTCTTTGACGCTTTCACCAAATCACATAAAGGTTCACACCCTATATAAAAAGAGGCATAGTCAGAGGGCGTGTCAAGTGTATTCAAACTTACCATGCTAAGCAAGCAAATGACACCTTGCCCCAGGACACACTACTTACAAGACTGGGGCCTCCATGGCTTTACTTGGTAACATCCACATAGCTGACTTACGTATAGCAGCTGCCTGGTGCACTCCACAAACGTTCACTAAACATTACTGTGTCAACATCCTAGCATGACAGCAAGCACAGGGTGTTCTACAAACTCTTTTTCAGTCATCTGCAACATACCCTGGAGAGCCAATGCTTACATGAGCACTTCTTTACTTTCTGTGCAGAGCTTGTGTAGCTACAGCTATACTTGCCACAAATGGAATGTTACTTACCCTATAAGCATCTGTTTGTGGCATGTAATGTAGTAGGTTGACATGCACCCACCCTCCTCCCAGAATCCTCGGTTGTTGCAGATGTTCTTTTCTCTTTTTGCATGTTCATCTATTCTTTCCTTTCCAAAACTACATCTTCATCTTAACCTACAAGGTGGAAAACAATCTAACTATGGAGCGGATGCCCTTGCGCATTACCAGTAATTTTACCTTGTGACTTGTAAGACTTCTTTGAAGAAAAACAAGTTGCACACGTTGGAGCACAACACTAGGTGGCAGGAGTATGTAGAGCATGTGAATCTATAGCACTACATGCCACAAACAGATGGTTTCAGGATAAGTAGCATAATCATTACAATGTAGTGACCTTCCTAATGGAGACATTTTGAATTGAAAGGTCTCCATTATACCGTCTCAATTCTCATTAAAATGATAGGGATCTGAAGAACACAGAGAAAAGCTTGGCAAGGTTGAAGCTTAAACAACAAGTAACCAGAAACTAAGAAAAAATGCTTTCTTTAGCCATAACTACCACGGGGGATGTCCATATCAGAAAGCTACAATAGAAGCAGGACACTAGAACCCTGAAGATGAAGTGGCACTAAAAACAAATCCTCTGTGGGTGGATAGCCAGGTATTTAATGGTCAAATTGTATTCCAGAGTGGGATATGAGCACCATGGTTGGATGCAAGTTATCCTAGAAATAAATGAATAAGTGTGACACAGAGGGCCATCATAAATAAAGCATAACCATGAAACGGATCCATCACCTGATTCTCTCTGTGCTCATTCATAAACACGGTGCACTAATCCTATTTTATTGACCAGTTAGGCAGCAAAACATTCTAGCCATTGTCAATCTTATCTTTTTGTCAGAGACGATTTGGAGGCACTTAAAAAAAGACAGTTTCCAGTATATGGAATTATTACACAGCTCCAATGTCATAAAGGCTGTTACAACATTGTTGTGCCAGCAATGTGTTCCATTCTTGTTTACCTTCAGTTTCTGTCTCTTCCTTGCTCCCGGCTTCTAATAAATTTCTCCTCCTGTTAAACTGTTCTCTGTGTGGGTCAGTGCTTTGAATGAGCTGGCTTTTTGAGAGGGACTTCAGAAAATGTTTGTACTAACCAATGTTGCTTTCTTCAAAATCTATTTGACTACCCCATTCTCAAGCTCAACATTCCAATGAATGTGCTAATATTAAAGTATAATAACAAATATTCCTGCTACTTGCTGTTTAGTAATATCTAGAATAATATTTTCTTTCACCAATATTTCAGATATGTTTTAAATGTTACAGAAAACTGAAGAATGCTTAGTTTTAAAATGTTAAGTCTGATTCTTATGCATTATACCCTGATGTTCATGATGTTAACCATTGTTCATTGGTCACATTAAAATTATGGGCCTTCGCTGAAGGTGAGGATGCATGAAGAGTGAATAAGGAGAGTGTACAGTAGCTAATCCCCAGCAGAAGGATTTCTTCTTTTTAGCATCAGTACCCAGTCACACTTTCACAATCTGTCTGATTCAGGTCCATGTTTTGCCCTATTCCCTATTTCAGAAAGACTTAGAGTGCATGCTGGTAGTAATTAATGTTCACATTCTAACTCTTCAGATTGGCCTAAGACAGTCGCAGCATTCCTTACAGGGTGCTAGTGACCATTAAGATATTTCTATAATAAATGTATTGGTAAATCAAACAACACATAATTTTGAAAGAAGTTTCAAAATATGGACCCTTGATTGGTTATTAATTTTATATGGTAATAATGTAGATACATTTGTTTTTTAATATTTAAGGTAGGATATGAAATGGAATTAGAAAATAAGCAAACACCTGAAGTCATGTTACGAGTAACATTTTTTGCAATATTTTCCAAAGTCTTCACAAAACTGAGTTTGTGATTTGTTTTATTTGTGTTTAAGTTGGTGTCAGTTTCGGCACACTCGCCATCATGAATCCTGCATGATAAATGTACAATCAGACATGATTTGAAATCTTACTTGTGATTTTTAGTCTTCATTTGTTTTGTTTCATTAATGAAATGTGTATTTTTCCCCCATAGATATTTTCTTACCTACTCCAGATAGTTTACTTGTAAATCTGCATGAGAGCAAAGAGGTATGATTGATTAAATAGTACAATTCTTAATTCAGCTGATAAATATATACTTTTATCAATCATAGTTTAAACTTTTTTTGCTTTATTTTGCTATTTTTTGGAACTTCATTTACAATTATCTAAGATATATTATAGAGTAATTGTCATACGTTTTGAGTCTATTGATTTCCAGTAATGCAACTTTTAATTTTGGTATGTTTTAAGTTAAATTCTTTCCTATATAATTACTTTCTTTCCACTTCCTTTTAACATTTTAAAGGCCTTGTTATCAATTTGTGCTGTAGGTTCTGTTAAACAATATCAAGTTGTAATTGATGATAGTCATGTAGGTGTTAAGAATGTAAATGTGGAATGTCAATAAGCAAGCTTCTCTTTTTCCAGCTTATTGTAGATTTATTAAATGCATTACCAAATATCTTCATCAACACACGGGAGACTCACAGTGCTCTAGGCCCTGCTCTGCAAGCAGCCTATAAACTGATGTCTCCTACAGGCGGTCGCATATCTGTATTTCAGTCACAGCTGCCATCTATTGGGGCAGGCACTTTGCAGTCTAGAGAAGATCCAAATCAAAGATCAAGTACCAAGGTACATTGATATTTTTTCACAGTACAGTATTTATTGTGACATAACTAGTGTGGCATGAACCTTAAAGCATAAATCTACTCATAATTGCATGTTTCCATATAGTTGTTTGTGTTTTGAAACTCAGAACAACTTTTTTCTGATGGATAATATTATTTTCTGATGGATACTTCTAACCACAGATTCCTCCCCTTAAGCAAAGTAGATTTGTAGAATTGTTCAACAATGCTGCTCTGTACTGTCCCGGAAGTGATGGAGCTGAGCCACAGGTAAGCACTACATGTAGGAAGCTGGCTCTGTATATACTATATCAAAATGAGATATATTGTGCATAGAGTCTATGGGTTCCCTAGAGGCTTAACAAAGGCTAAAGTAGATACTACTAATGCTCTCTTTTGTGGTAGTGTGGTTATGCAATTAGGCTTATTAAAGGGTAGTGCAAAGCATGTGTTGTACACACACAGATAATATAAGAAGCACACACTCAATGACTTACCTCCAGACCAATGATTTTTATATAGCAAAAATATATTTTCTTAATTTATTTTTAGAACCACAAGATTCAAATTGCAGGTAAGTACTTCAATAGATATCCTATTTCACACATATATCAATGATTCTTTGTTTGAAATCGATAAGTTATACAGTTTTTGAAATATTGGCAATTATTTGTTTTAAAAGTTGACACTGCAGTTTTCAGAAACAGTTCCTGGGGGGAAGAAAGTTAGTATGATTTACAGGTAAGTACTTGACTTACAGTTCCATTCTCCGGAGGTTAGGATGCCCACAGGTTGGGGTTCAGGGTAACCCCAAACACCCACCACCAGCAACACGGGGCCAGCCGGGCGCAGAGGTCAAAGTTGAGGTAAATTTAACATGGGCTCCATCTGGAGAATGGGGGCACTCAGTTTCAGATCTGCTGGTAGGTAAGTACCCTCGTCTTTGGAGGGCAGACCTGTTGTAGTTTAGAGGAGCACTGGGGGAGGGGGCACAAGTAGGTACCAAACATACACCCTCAGCGGCACAGGGCCGGCCGGCTGCAGGGTGCAAACAGAGCATCAGGCTCCTACTGCTGTTCTATGAGAACATCACTTAGATGCTGCAGGCTGGGTCCAGGGGGTTGGTTCGGGAAAAACACAGGCTGGACAATTAGGAGGGCTGCCTGCTGAACGTTGCTGCACCAGTGGCCGGGTTCCCCAAGGCCTGGGGGCTGCGGGTGCAGTGTATCTTTAGGTGTTGGATATCTTTATCCGGAGCTTTTGCGGTCAGGGGGTTCCTCTGGATTCACACTGCGGGCGTCGTCGGGAGGGGCAGGAGAGGCCAATACAGGGTGGGCACTTGCTCAGAATCGCCTGGGGATCCTCTAGCAGGTTGGGCCACCTGGACACGGGCCGTGGGCATCTGGTGCTGAGAGGTCAGGATTTGCAGATTTGGGAAGGCTCTGGAGTGCTTTGATTTAGTTTTTTTTTTATTCTGGACAGGCTGCTGTCCTATGAGGATCTTGGTCCTTTGGGGTGCAGGGCAGTCCTTTGGAGCTTGCAGAGGTCGCTGGTCCTGCAGGATGCGTCGCAGTTCTTGTGCAGGTTCTTTGAAGCAGGAGACAGGCCAGTAGGGCTGGGACCAAGTCAGTTGTCGTCTTCCTTCTTCTCTGCTGGTGTTTCAGCTTAGCAGTCCTTCTTTCTTGTCCGGTCACCAGGAATGTGACGACTTAGGTTCAGGGGAGCCCTTAAATCCTTTATAGGGGTGTTACAGGGGTCAGATGGCAGTAGCCAATGGCTACTGTCCCTGAGGGTGGCTATACCCTTCTTGGGTCCACTCCCTTTGGGGACGGGCCACAAACCTAACCCTATTGGTCCCTGTCCTCCAAGTCAAGAAGAGGATTCTGCAGGGAGGGGGTCACATCCGCTCTAGACACCTTAGGCGTGGTCCTACCTGGGGTGGTCTCTACTACCTGTTTTCCCTAATTTTCCAGCCAGACCTGCTGCCAAAAGTGGGTCTTTGTGGGAGGGGCGGGGGTGTTACATTTCCTGCTGGGGAGAGGTGTGAAGCTCCTCCACCCAGGACATGTGTTGTTTCTGGCCACAGAGAGCACAGAGGCTCTCACCCAATGTGGTCAGAATTTTGTCTGAAAGTGGCAGTCTGGCACAGGCTGGTCAGTCCTGCACTAGCAATTTGGCTAACATACAGGGGGCATCTCTAAGATGCTCTCTGGGTGCACTTTTCAATAAATTCCATACTGGCATCAGTGTGGGGTTATTGTGCTGAGAAGTTTGGGACCAAACTTCCCAGTATTCAGTGAAGCCATTATGGAGCTGTGGTGTTTGTGATGACAAACTCCCAGACCATATACTCAGTATGGCTACACTGCACTTAGGATGTCTAAGAATGAACTTAGACACTGTAGGGACATATTGCTCATGCAGCTATGCCCTCACCTGTGGTACAGTGCACCCTGTCTTAGGGCTATAAGGCCTGCTAGAGGGGTGTCTTACCTATGCCACAGGCAGTGGTTCGTGGGCATGGCACCCTGAGAGGGGGTGCCATGACGACTTTGCCTTTTTCTCCCCACCAATACACACAACCTGCAAAGGCAGTGGGCATGTGCTTGGTGAGGGTTCCCTCAGGGTGGCATAATTTGCTTCCAACTGTGTCTCCCTCCAAAAACTACAGTGTTCAAGCCATGCAACAACCCAGAAGGAAGATATTGGTCACAAATCTGCATGGTTTTTGTCTTTGGTGCTTGGACTCAATGTTTTGTAATACATGTGCACTCATGCCCCAAAAGCCGATCCACGAGCAGGAGGCGAAAGATTGTCAAACATAAGAAGAGGTCATAGTTAAAAGATAGATTCTGCTTCCACTCCATGTTACTGACTGCTTACAGACTTTTTTTTATTTTTATTGAGGCAACCCCCCTGCCACTTGAAATCAAGAGAGAACATGCAAGGGCATCAGTCTAAAGATTGTACCCCGCTAGCACCTCCTTACTTTTATGTTTCCTGCAGCTAGTCCTGATGCACCCTGATTACCGTGGGCCGTCCTCGAACTCACAGTAAATGGCGGCTTTGAAGTCGGATGCAGCTCTTCTGGCTCCCTCTGTTGTGTTTTGGGCCCCATGGGACCATAATGGGCTTCAGTTGCACTTCCGCTGGCAGGCTCTCCCTCGTCTGCTACTGACCATGTTGAACCCATTGGCAGGCCTGTTCTGACGTTTGTCCTGACTCTTCTGCTCCAGTCCTAGGGTCCACACCAGTTCCTTCTGTACTGTTGTCGATGCCAACTTCGCTTGAACCTTCCCAGAACCCTACTGACTCCAGTCTCCGACCCAGAGCTGTTGTTGGCCTGCTCCACGGCTATGTTGCCCTACAAGATTACAGAAGTGCAAATAAATTTGCAGCTTCTACTTTGGTGCCAGTACTAATAGAGGCTACAGGCCTGATTTGAATAGGATGCTGACTTGATTCAATGTATGTAAGATGTTCATAAGGACACTGTTGATGTCGAGTGGACAGATAAACCCGACCCCCCCCACCCCTCACTCCCTCCCCCCAATGATGATGGGTTATTGCTGGTTTTACAAAATGCCAGTGGGCTGGATACATCCTCTGGGATTGAGCCACCAACCAAAGAAAGTATCTTTCCTCAGTAGTTGTGCAAAGGGTGGCATAAGTGCTAGACTTACAGTTGAGTACAGTTGAAACTAAGGCAAACTTATTAACCTACATAATTCAAGCAGAGCCAACCACTTCCCAACCACTATTGCCATTAAATTACATTCTTCACTTATAGACACACTCATGGCCACTGTGTCCAAGCCCTATTTGGAATCTACAGGTCAGTCGACCCGTTGCCATGAAACATACTCCTGCCCCTCATGATATAGATTTTGTGACTAGACATCCTATGCTTGAAAGTATTCTGGTACTGGCTTTGATGACTAAAGTCCCCCCTAGGGCCTACCCGACCTATCCTCCGTATAGAGAGTTGAACTATATTGAGGCCTTCAGAAAGAGGGTGTTCTTTTTGGCTAATTTAGCCTTAAGATTCTTGAACACAGGTTGCCTTTTATGCATATACACCCATGCTTTATGGGCATGGCCAGTGACATCTTACCGGTTACCTGGAAAACCACAGGGCCATGCTGGCTCAAACAATACATGACGGCCTTGATGCTGCAAAATATAGCTTGCTTCCTGTCTTGTACACATTAAATTATGTTGGCAAAACTATTGGACCTAGTGTAATGATAAGAAGGATTAGCCTACAAATAGATCCAGTCCTACCAACCTGTGCAGCAACAGCAGGCCCAGTCCTTTTGAGGTGCAGGTCGTGGCGAAGCTAGAGGTTGTGGTGGGCTAGTGGGTCATATCGGCAGCCGAGGCTGTTTGCACCAGCAGGGATAGCTCTCCTCTGACACCTCCTCCCCTGCTACAGTAGTTTTTAAACAAGGGAATGCTGGTTTTAACCTTCTGCAACCTAGGTATTGATGCAGACGTCACAAAACATTACTGTCTTGACAAACAGCCCTGATGGTAGAGTCATTTCGCCGATGGTCATGCAGGACTTTCTGGTCAGAGTTCATTCCCCATGCCCTGCACTATTGGAAGGTTATACTTTGGTATCTGTTTTTAAGGCGAGGAGTCTGCAGTTCGCAGTGTCTATCAGAAGAACAAGCTGGTACCGCTCTTTCTGATGGATACTCTATCTAAACTCAGGTTCTCCAGTATTGGGGTATGTTTCATAGATTCACACTCTTGAATCATTCCCCCTCGTCGGAAGTGGGAGTCCCACGGTACATAGAAAGCAGTAAATTAAATTTTACATGCACTTTAATAGCTTATCATTGTTATTAGAAATGACCCAAAGTCCAGCCAATCAGGCAGGAGCACCCTTTAGAACACTCAGCACAGAGGCTCCAGACTCTCAGATTTTCTACTGCACATCGTGTGAAGGGAGTCTCCCGGAGATCTGCTCAGTATACCTTTTCCTGACAGGAATTCTTTTGAATACTGTTTTCTACTTCTACAGCTGTGGCTTCTACAACATGTCTTCTACAACATGTCTTCAGCCAAGAAAGGTCTATTTCGAGCCTGCAACACCTGTGGGAAGCTAAGGCTTCACTGTGACAATCCTCACAAGGATTTATTATCTTCACACAGAGCACAAAGTGAAAGATTGAAAAATTTGTGGAATCTTTCCTCACAATACTTTGAGAGACAGAGAGGCCAGGCTCCTGCTTTGGCTTCAAAAACTTAAATCCAGGGAAAACCTCTCGGATGATGATGACAGCGACACCTCTTTGGCATCCAGAAAGAGGAAAAGATCTGTGGAGAGTTCTTCTCCAAAAAGAAGTAAGGCAGCTAAGAAAGTGCAGTCTCCAAAGTTAAAAACGCAGGAAGTTCATTCTACTTCAAGGAAACATGGTGAGAAAGGTCATTCCGAACCTTCCACTCCAGCTGCCACTTCAATAAAAATTAAGAATCCATCTAGTTCTTTGCCACCAACAACATAAAAAAATTCAGTCTAGGCGACGAGCGTGTCGTCAACAACAGGTTTCATACCATCTGCTACTACAGCAACAGCAGCGTTCAGAGCTCCGTTGTCGCACATGATAATAACGTTGTTGCCATTGTCATCAATAATAACATCAGTTAGCATTAAGTATGGGCCTTCTTTACCATCGACCCACAGTATAAAGATTTCGAAGAAATGAAGATCCTCGACGGGTAAGAAATCAAAAGCTACAGCATTGTCGACGCGCATACCATTGACTGCTCTGTCAACATCCAAACCTGAAATTATGGCTCCGTCAACGACAGCTTCCTCGTTGGCAACTTCAAAAATGACTACACCGTCGACGAGCACACCGTTGACGACAACTTCGGCGACGGCCCATTTCTTGCCTGCAGATGCACCGACTGCATCTATTCCGTCGACGACAGTGGATTTAGGAAGATCTTCCTTTTTGCCCTAAAGAATGATAACAATAAAACATAAATCTACTCAAGCAGCATGGCTACCTTCACATACCTCACCTCGTAAGGTGTCACCCATACCTCCAGAACATTTTCTTAATGAGGATGAAGAGGATTATGGAGATGAGTACTCCGATGATGGTCTGTACAGTGGCACGTAGTCCTTCAGACCTACAAATTAAATGCCAGGAAGAGGAGGAGGAAGAGTGTGAAGGATCATATATTCAGTAATCGTTTCACGATCAACAACACACGTGCCCAAGAACAACAGTGAAAGCCAACAGTGCAGATGCCAGTGTCACTAATTGCCTATTTGCAGCATATGATGCATGATTATTACAGTAGGTTCCCACCACCAGCATCAACCACTCCGCTGCAGCACCTGCAACTACTGTTAAGTCCTACTTCCAGAGACTGATCCTCAGAGTTTCAAGTACCTACAGTACCGTTACCACCTCCATCTCCACCTACCGAAAATGAGCCGCCTTCCTCAGAAGATCAGGAAGGAGAGATACAGGACACTGCCTCACTCCCCACTGAATGGGATGATTACCAGATGCAAACACCATCCCCCTCTACTCCACCACCAGTAGAGTCTCCACCACAGGATATTGATTTTGTTCCATAGTGTGATGGAAAGAGCAGCCAAAAGATTCCAGCTTCCCAATGTAACTAAACAGTCAGATTGCTTCCTTTATGTCTTTAGAAAACACCAGAAAGTCAGTTTGTGTGATTCCTGATCATTGACTTTGTAAGGAAATGCCTCCTTGGCATGGTTACCCCCTGACTTTTTGCCTTTGCTGATGCCAAGTTATGATTTGAAAGTATGCTGAGGCCTGCTAACCAGGCCCCAGCACCAGTGTTCTTTCCCTAACCTGTACTTTTGTTTCCACAATTGGCACACCCTGGCATCCAGGTAAGTCTCTTGTAACTGGTACCCCTGCTACCAAGGGCCCTGATGCCAGGGAAGGTCTCTAAGGGCTGCAGCATGTCTTATGCCATCCTGGAGACCCCTCACTCAGGACAGACACACTGCTTGCCAGCTTGTGTGTGCTGGTGGGGATAAAATGACTAAGTCGACATGGCACTCCCCTCAGGGTGCCATGCCAACCTCACACTGCCTATAGGTATAGATAAGTCACCCCTCTAGCAGGCCTTACAGCCCTAAGGCAGGGTGCACTATACCATAGGTGAGGGCACAAGTGCATGAGCACTATGCCCCTACAGTGTCTAAGCAAAACCTTAGATATTGTAAGTGCAGGGTAGCCATAAGAGTATATAGTCTGTGAGTCTGTTACACACGAACTCCACAGCACCATAATGGCTACACTGAAAACTGGGAAGTTTGGTATCAAATTTCTCAGCACAATAAATGCACACTGATGCCAGTGTACATTTTATTGTAAAATACACCCCAGAGGGCATCTTAGAGATGCCCCCTGAAACCATACCCGACTTCCAGTGTGGGCTGACTAGTTTTAGCAGCCTGCCATACACCAGACATGTTGCTGGCCACATGGGGAGAGTGCCTTTGTCACTCTGTGGCTAGTAACAAAGCCTCTACTGGGTGGAGGTGCTTCTCGCCTCCCCCTGCAGGAACTGTAACACCTGGCGGTGAGCCTCAAAGGCTCACCCCCTTTGTTACAGCACCCCAGGGCACTCCAGCTAGTGGAGTTGCCCGCCCCTCCGGCCACGGCCCCACTTTTGGCAGCAAGGCCAGAGGAGATAATGAGAAAAACAAGGAGTCGTCACTGGCCAGTCAGGACAGCCCCTAAGGTGTCCTGAGCTGAGGTGACTCTGACTTTTAGAAATCCTCCATCTTGCAGTTGGAGGATTCCCCCAATAAGATTAGGGATGTGCCCCCTCCCCTCAGGGAGGAGGCACAAAGAGGGTGTAGCCACCCTCAGGGCTAGTAGCCATTGGCTACTAACCCCCCAGACCTAAACACACCCCTAAATCGAGTATTTAGGGGCTCCCAGAACCTAGGAAAATAGATTCCTGCAACCTAAGACGAAGAAGGACTGCTGACCTGAAAGCCCTGCAGAGAAGACGGAGACAGCAACTGCTTTGGCCCCAGCTCTACCGGCCTGTCTCCCCACTTCAAGAAAAACTGCAACAGCGACGCGTTCCACAGGGTCCAGCGACCTCTGAAGCCTCAGAGGACTACCCTGCATCTAAAAGGACCAAGAACTCCCGAGGACAGCGGCTCTGCTCCAAAGAAGAAACATCTTTGCAACAAAGAAGCAACTTTTAAAGAACACACATTTCCCGCCGGAAGCGTGGGACTTTGCACTCTGCACCCGATGCCCCTGGCTCGACCTGCGGAGAACCAACACTACAGGGAGGACTCCCCGCCGACTACGACCCTGTGAGTAGCCAGAGTTGACCCCCCCCTGAGCCCCCTCAGCGACGCCTGCAGAGGGAATCCAGAGGCTCCCCCTGACCGCGACTGCCTGCTTTAAAGAACCCGACGCCTGGTAAAGACACTGCGCCCGCAGCCCCCAGGACCTGAAGGATCCGACCGCCAGTGCAGAAGCGACCCCCAGGTGGCCCTCTCCCATTCCCAGGTGGTGGCTTCCCCGAGGAGCCCCCCCCCCCCCCCCCCCCCCCCCCTTGCCTGCCTGCTTCGCTGAAGAGACCCCTGGGTCTCCCATTGAAACCTATTGCAAACCTGACGCCTGTTTGCACACTGCACCCGGCCGCCCCCGTGCCGCTGAGGGTGTACTTTTTGTGCTGACTTGTGTCCCCCCCGGTGCCCTACAAAACCCCCCTGCTCTGCCCTCCGAAGACGCGGGTACTTACCTGCTGGTAGACTGGAACCGGGGCACCCCCTTCTCCATTGAAGCCTATGCGTTTTGGGCACCACTTTGACCTCTGCACCTGACTGGCCCTGAGCTGCTGGTGTGGTAACTTTAGGGTTGCCCTGAACCCCCAACGGTGGGCTACCTTGGACCCAACTTTGAACCCTGTAGGTGGTTTACTTACCTGCAAATCTAACAAACACTTACCTCCCCTAGCAACTGTTGAAAATTGCACTGTCTAGTTTTAAAATAGCTTATTGCCATTTGTGTGAAAACTGTATATGCTATTTTGCTAATTCAAAGTTCCTAAAGTTCCTAAGTGAAGTACCTTTCATTTAAAGTATTGTTTGTAAATCTTGAACCTGTGGCTCTTAAAATAAACTAAGAAAAGAAATGTTTCTGTATAAAAACCTATTGGCCTGGAATTGTCTTTGAGTGTGTGTTCCCCATTTATTGCCTGTGTGTGTACAACAAATGCTTAACACTACCCTCTGATAAGCCTACTGCTCGACCACACTACCACAAAATAGAGCATTAGAATTAGCTCTTTTTGCCACTGTCTTACCTCTAAGGGGAACCCTTGGACTCTGTGCATGCTATTTCTTACTTTGAAATAGTGCATACAGAGCCAACTTCCTACAGACTTTATCTGGGAAAAGGGCCTTAAAGTAATGCAGATCCCATCCTCCATGCCAGTGGTACATCCTAGACTGGACAAAAAATACAGAGCTCCGGAAAATTCGCCAGCTTGTTTGATTGGTCAATCCAAACCTGTCTCTGTAATATCTCGCAATATCAGCGCAGGTCCAGAAGTCCATCCTGCCGCACGCCCGGATAAGGAAGGATGGCGCTTAGATACGATTGTAAAAACGTTCTACACAATGGCGGGTACAACGGTCGGGGCAGCAAACTTGTTGGCGTTTCTAGGCAGATACGACCGACAAATGTGATTGGACATTTCCCAATACATCGATCTCCTTCTTGAGGATCCTAGAGCTGAAACTTGAAAGATATTGCAAGAGTGAGAAGAGATCTTTGCCGAGATAATAGACTGCAATAGATGAGTCATCCACAGGTTTTCACAAGCTAGCCGGAGCGGCAGTACTAAGACAACAGGGGTGGCTAAAGGCCACTTCCTTCCGCCCGGAGGTTCACATGAACGTTCTGGATATGCCATACGATGGGGAACTACTGTTTGGCGTGCATGTCGATGATGCTCTTCAATAAATAAAAACGGACACAGACACAGCTAGATTGTTGGGTACTCAACAGTTCAAAAGGCAGCCCTTTCGTGGGGCAAGAGGCATAGGACTGTATTCTTACAGAGGTGGCATGCACCAGTATAGACGGTACCAACCTTAGCAGGGCCAGTTTTGATCAGCCACCAATCAACAACAGCAACAATCCTATAGGCAACCATCTGCAGCCTACAGACATTCCACAAGAGGAAAGTCTGGTTATAGGGCAAGGACACAGCCAGAAAACACTGACCTCCACCAGGTGCCTGCTTCCAACCCCCTATTCCAACACTCAGATAGAGGGCAGAATTTCCAGCTTCTCCCACCAGTGGTCCCAGATCAACTCAGACCAATGGCTCCTTGATATTATCACCAAAGGGCATACCCTGGAATTTCAGCAACCTCCTCCAGAGGTGCCAGCACGAGGGCCCCCACCTGCCCACTTAAAAGAGCTCCTTGTACAAATTTCCACTATGATAGACAAGAAGCAATAGAGATGGTACCTAAGTCTGAGGGGATCCGGCTTCCACTCTTGCTTCTTCCTCATCCGGAAAAAGACAGGAGACTGGCGACCCATCTTAGATTTTCGATGTTTAAACAAATTTCTGAAAAAAACGATCATTTCTGATGATCACTCTTCAGGATGTATTACAGTTGCTCAACCAGGGGGATTGCATTACGGCCTTGGATCTCCAAGACGCCTATTTTCATATCCCCTATTCAACCCAGCCACAGGAAAGTCTTACGCTTCAAGGTAGTAGGCACCCTCTGCCAATTCAGAGTGTTACCATTCGGTCTGAGATCGGCTGCTTGAGTGTTCACCAAGGTCTTAGCTTCAGTGGCTGGGTACCACGGACAATAAGGAGTTCAAGTGTTTCTATATTTGGAAGATTGGCTAATAAAAGCACAAACAGTGTCCAGAGCAGCCAGAGACACAGCAACATGCCTGTCCCTCTTCCAGAGATTAGGCCTCTCAGTCAGCTACCAAAAATCACACCTCGCGCTGTCAACCAACATCACCTTTCTAGGACCTGTATTAGATGTGGAACAAGCAAAATCTTTCGCCTCTCAGGACAGGCAGAAGGGGATTCGAAGTCTAGCACTTCGTCTCAGCAAAAGAAATTCCACTTCTGTCCAGATTTACAAATCTTTTCTGGGGATGCTCTTCTCATGCATTTCATTGACGTCTCCACATGAGAAAACTTCAGCAGTGGTTAGACAGCCATTGGAAACGAATAAACTGATCTTTCAACGATATCCTCTAAATAATCCACCAATGAAACAAGCCATGGAATGGTGGTTGAAGACCCCCAAAACTTCGAGGGTCTCATTTCTGAATGAAAGCCCACAGCATTTTCTGACCACAGACTCGTCTCTGCAGGAATAGGGCAAGCACCTCGAAGACCTGACAGTGAGAGGGGAATGGACCACCTAGGAAGCAATGCTCCACTTCAACTTGTTAGAATTAAAAGTGGTATTCCTAGCGCTCAAGTCCTTCCTGACCAAGTTCAGGGGCTCATCGGTTTTGGTCCGAACCGACAACACCAGAAGTATGCATTACCTCAATAAGCAGGATGGTACAAAATCGCCAGCGCTCTCTCTTCAGGCACAAGTGATATGGATTTGGGCACTTCGACATCACATAACTCTCAGAGCAGAACACGTTCCAGGAGTATCCAACACCCTGGTGTACTTGTTAAGCAGAACCTCAACAATCTGACACAAGTGGGAGCTCAACCAGACAACTCTCAATCATATTTTTCTTTGCTGGGGCAAGCCCGATTTGGCCCACTTTGCGACAAAGGAAAACAAAAAATGCCAGTACTACGCAAGCTGGCAACCGCAGTGAGGATCGAGGGGGAATGCATTTTTTTATCAAATGGTCAGGAATCTGTGCGTACGCTTTTTCCCCACTTCCGCTAATCCAGAGAATTCTAAAGAAGATAAAGAGAGAACTGTGCTGGCTATTACTGATAGCTCCCAGATGGCCACGCCATTTTGGTTCATTGATCTCCTGCTCCTCGCGGAACAACCTCACATTCTGTTGAAACCAATACCGAACTTGCTAATAATGAATCAGGACCAGGTCCGTCATCCCAACCCGACTTCTCTTCGATTATCAGTCTGGCTCCTGAATTCAATGAATTTGCTGACCTAGATATTCCAACAGAGTGTTGTGAAGTGCTCGCTAATGCCAGAGCCCAGGCTACAAATAAAAAATACAAACTCAAATGGAAAAGATTCTGTATATGGTGTAAGGATTCCGAGTTCCGCCCTCTGACATCTCCAGAACAGATACTTCTGTATCTTCTTCAGTTGGCAAAATCGGGTCTCTTACTCGTCCATCAAGGTTCACCTGGCAGCTATTTCTTGATTTCACCGAACCGCTACGTCACCATCTTTATGGTCCTCAAGAATAGTAAAGCAATTCCTAAAGGGACTTTTCAGATTGTTTCCTCCAATTAAAATCCCTCTTCCTTCCTGGCACCTCAATATTGTACTTTTGCAAATGATGAAACATCCATTTGAGCGTATTCACAGAGCAGAAATGAAATATATTTCCTGGAAGACAGCGCTTCTCCTAGCGCTTACCTCAGCAAAGAGAATCAGTGACATTCAAGCATTCACAATCTCTCAACCTTTTCTTCAATTTAAGTTGGACTAATCCAAAATGTATCCCTAAAGTTCCCTCGAACTTTCATTTGAATGAACCAGTAGTATTGAAGACTTTCTTCCTAAACCCCTAAACTCCAGCAGAAAGAGCGCTACATTCCTTAGATATCAAGCGATGGCTCAGATTTTACATACAAAAGACTAGCAGCTTTCGGAAGGCTGATCAATTGTTTGTAGGCTATGGACAACTAAGAAAGGGGTATCCTATCACCAAACAAACTATAGCTCGGTGGATAGCCACCACCATACAATTTTGTCACCAGCTAGCAGGAAAGCCATTGACAGCCAATGTCAAAGCCCACTCCACCAAAGCTGTATCCACCTCCACAGCTCTCTTCGCAGGAGTGCCTTCAGAGCAAATATGCAAAGTGGCAACGTGGTCTAGCAGCCACACCTTCACTCAGTACTACTGCCTAGATGTCGCAGACAGGATGGACGCAGTGGTAGGACAAGCAGTTCCACTAAATGTATTTGCATAAGATGAGACAATAATTCTTTACCCACCATTCACTAATATATATATGGATATCAATATCTTATGTTTACTGCTAATTATTCTGATTTAAGCATGTGAATCTATGAAGGATACCCTAGTACTGGAGAAGAAAATAAGTTACTTACCTGTAACTGTGGTTCTCCAGTATTGGTATCTTTCATAGATTCACATGCGACACACCCTCCTCCCCATAGTGGCTTACCTCATGTTTTCTTCCTTTTATACATCACTTGTGCTAGAAAATCTGAGACTCCGGAGCCTCTGTGCTGAGTATTTTAAAGGGTGCTCTCGCCTGATTGGCTGGGCTTTGGGTAATTTCTAGTAACACTGATAAGCCCTTAAAGTGAATGTATTTTTCCATTAACTTCAATGTTAAAATTTAATTTACTGCTTTCTATGTACTGTGGGACTCCCACTTCGACAACGTGGAATGATTCAAGCATGTGAATCTATGAAATATACCAATACTGGAGAACCACAGTTACAAGTAAGTAACTTATTTTCTTCTGCACTTCACTTCCTCCTCCCTATTCTGTAGAGTGGACTCCTGAACATCATAATAAGGTTTCAAGTTAGATATTGGCTCACCATCAACTGCAGGTTTTTTTTAAAGTGTTCTGCGACTGAGTGCATGGAATGATAAAGATTAAAAAAAACTGACTTCAGTGCACAGGGTGTGGCGCTTATATGCCATTTCTGAGTTAATACAGAGTCACTATATACACTGGTGCATTGCTAAAACAAAAATCTCTGGATCCAGTCTGGCTTCTGGGGATAGTCTTAAAGAGAGGAATCTGTGGTTCGATGGATTATCCAACAGAAGGACCTTTACAGAAGGTAAGTAAACATGTTAATTTATGCTAATGATGCACACATTTATGCTTTCTGATGGATATAACTACCTGTGGATTCCTCATCTTATGAGTTCTCCCAATACACCAGCATTCAACAGAAAATGTTCTTCCCAGCTCTCCACGTCGACGTCACAATTGCACGGCTCCACAATCCACTCCGTCTGATGTCACTGTGGCAATAAGAGGTCCTCGCCGGCTTGCTGACGATGCTCAGCTCTCAAGAAGCTACTGTTTTGAAAGTGTCTTATTGTACTCTGTTACAATGTCTCCTCCTAAAAAGTCAGGGTTTAAACCTTGTCGGGACTGTGGGGGGGGGTCGTATGTCTGTCCCGGACCCTCACGAGGATTGCTTATAGTGTCTCAGTTCAGACTACGATGTAGGAGAGTGCATGTCCTGCCAAAGGATGAATCTTTTTAGCTATGGCAAAGAAAGGACACAGAAGTCATCGAAGGTCTAATTCTAGAGACTCGTCATCCCATAAGTCTCATAAGAAGAGGCGTCGACATGACTCTCGACGTTGTTCTTCTAGAGGCCGATCTCGATCTTGGTCTCAATCCAGACGGCGTCGTACGATGTGGGAGGTTAGTCCCACTGTAACTCCCCAGCCTCAAAGTCCTCAGGCTTCAGTGTCGCCATCGCTCATTGAGGTGGTTGAGTCTCCAGCAGGTCCTCACTTTTCACCTGGGGCTCAAGTGTCTGTGCCACAGGTTCCGGATCCGGCCCAGGCACCGCATGTAGATCCAAGGTTTCCTGCCTTCCCGACTCCGGGAGCAGATCCGGCGGCATTTCTGAATGCCAAGTTCACTATCTTTAATAAGGCTATGGCCCCTACTGGTGCACCGGGTGGTCCCACGGGTCCTTTAGCATTCTCCTTGGGCTCTCCGGCACGGCTCCGTTCTTGCCTTTTTATCAGGCTGAGGATGCCGGTTTGGCACCGATGATATCGCCTCATAGGCCTCCGGCGCCGATGACATCGTCTCATAGGCCCCGGCGCCGATGACATCGCCGCTTAGACAGACAACAACGATGAAATGCTTCATATGCTGACGGCACCAATGGAGTCAACACTGGCGCTGGATAGATCCCGGTCAGGACGGAGTGCATCTCCTTCTTCTCCCGGTCCGCGTCCATCAGTTTTGAAACCGGCGTTGTTGACGTCGGCTAACTCCATGTCGACACATAGGTTGGAGGCCAGGTTGAGGTCGCGGAGGAGAGCGTTGAGGCTCTTGGAAGAGCAAGAGGACCAGAGACAATTGTTGGAGGAAGGAGAGATTGCTGAGCCCTTGGGAGAATTACAGCACCTAGACTCGGCTAGTGGGCTGGACACTTCCCCTGAGTGGGATCTTTCATCCCCAAGGGAGTTTTTATGGAAGAGGCGGCTTCCTTCCACTCTGTTATCAAGAAAGCTAGAGTTTTTGGACCTTCCATTGCCAGGTGCTGAAGTTAAAACTAACTTTTTGACTGAAGTCTTACATCCTTCTTCTACTTCAGCAGAGCCCTTGCTCCCATTCTATGATACTCTTACGGAGCCTATCTTAGAGATCTGGAGAAAGCCTGTTACATCACCAGCTGTGTTCAGAACTGTTGTAAGAAGGTACAGGGTTGCTCCGGGAGATCTGGGATTTTTGTCACAACATCAGACTCCGGAGAGCTTGGTGGTCCAGGATTCTTGTTCGGCTCATTCTGCAACAGGCTCCTTTTCTGTTACCAAAAACAAAAAAGGGTTTCAGTAGTGGGAGATTTTAAAGAATGTGGAAAAATGGTTCTGTGCATGATACTCCCATATAAATCACAAAAATACTAAATGGTCAGTTCCACAGAAAAGATTAAGAAAGCTAAACCCAATGAGGGAAAGAGGAAAACAGGTCCCTGTGAATATCCAAACTCTGTAACAAGAGCCCTCACTCACCCATTGGTGACATGCTTCATCATCGGGCTTTGCTCCTCGTCAGGCCGTCGCTGCAATGCCCGACGGGCCCCTCAAGGGGGCTCTTTGCCGGAGATCTTTTATTAAAGATATTTGCTGGTGTGTGAGTGCAATTATGTGGGGATTGGTAAAAAAAGAGATGCTGTTAAAAATGACTAGATGGAGAAATCACAATGAAACAATTTATTGAAAAAAGCAAAACCCTCTGTCATGGGTAAAAACAATGAGTAAGTGGAAAATAGAATAATGTCTATTCTACCCTATTTATATACAGTGTCTGGTAACCCCAAACCCGATATTCTGGGGATGTAGTGAAGGCAGGATCGGTCACACCTATACTGCCATAATGTAGGTCAAAGTGTTCCTTGCTCAAGTAGTCACTAAAGATGTGGTGCGATTCATCAGGACCTTAAACAACCTACCTAATCCTCACTCCACTAATGGACTAAAATAAATATTTAATACAGAAACATGTAAAGAGAAAAGAAAAAACATAAAGCACAGTATAAAACTTATACCAAGTGCGCTAGTAAACAAAAAGAAGAAAGTCAAGACACACTGGTGAAATCCCCTTGTGTGGTGCTCAACACATTGTGAAAATAAATGTTCACTCCTTATTATCAATGAAAAACATCCTTACTCTCCTCACATTAAAGGATGGGCCCCATAGGGATGTCAGAGAGCTTCAATAGTCCAGTCATTAACGGACATTTCTCTGAAGACGGACTGCTCGAATGCACCTACCCCAGCTCCGCACTCCCTGTAACGAGTAAGTCTAGAGGCGGCCTGGGTTTTAAACAATACGGTTGTGGGGAGTAGAAACTGTAGAAGGACTACCAATAGGAAGACAAGAACGGCAGCCATCTTAGAATGGAAAAAACAACCTGAGGTGGATATTGCTTGCCAATAAACAACATAGTTTAAAGAATGAGCAACCGTATTAGTAGCAAGTCAAGTTTTCTAATTTAAGGGATAAGTTCATAACCAAGGATGAAGAAAATATAATCCAATAAGGATATCACATATTAGTTCATAGGGGTAGAAGCTGTATAAGATATCAGCTATCTAAAAAAATAGAAAAAGATAACAAAAAAAAAGGTAAAAACCAAGTCACTGAACAGTATGTGGGTTATATCAATTCAGACCAAGGGACATAATCATTCAGTCCTATCAAGTGTGGGCCTAATCTATACACCCAACGTTGTTCTTTTTCAAATAACTTATTAGTGCAATCCCTATTGTCCATAACACATTCCAAAATGGCCCATTTCAAGTCATCTGGAGTATGATGTTGTTCAATGTTATGATTCGTCAGTTTAGAAGAGGATCTACAGCATCTGGTGCTACTACGATGCTCATTAATTCGTGTCTTAACCATTCTTGTAGTCATCCCAATATAACGTAGGTCCCAAGGGCATACAATCATATAAATGCAGTTTTTTGTACGGCAGTTAGTGTGTTTAATTAACTGCCATTTTCTAGTCTCTCCCAAGTCAATCTCAGAGTTGTTCATAGACAAAGGACAGACCTTGCATCCTCCACAAGGGTGATGACCTACAACCCCAAGCTAGGGTTTAGATGGAGCAGTATCGCACTTCTTGGTGCGCCTAGGTCTGGTATGTACTAAAAGATCCCAGATATTCTGTGTTCTCTTAAACGCAAAAAGAGGATGTTCCAGGGATTCTCTGGCACTATTCAGTATGGGCCAACATTTATTGATAATCTTTTTAACTCTGTTACTTAAAGGTGTAAAGGTGGTGACATGTTCATCGAGTTTGTGGATTACGAGTAGAGTTAGTCTGCAGAACATCTCTAGGTATATTGCAGACTCTCTTCTTTGCCTGCGCAATGATCCGTCTGGGGTAATGGCAGTCCCTCAACTTTTGACTTAAATTGTCCGCCTGTTTATAAAAGTCAACAATCAGTGCAGTTACGTCTCAATCTTAGGAATTGACCAAAGGGTAAATTGATCCTCAAAGACTTAGGGTGATGGCTATCAAATAATAACAAGATATTCCTATCGGTCTCTTTATGAAAGATGGAGGGGTGTAAAAACCCATTTGTCAATATGATCCGTAAATCCAGAAAAGAAACTTCTTTGTTAGAAAAGGTAGCACTAAAATGTAAGTGTTGATCCAAAGTATTAATCCAATCGATGAAACCCTTTGCCTGGCCTGAGTAACCCTTCCAAACTACCAATATGTCATCTATATAATTACGCAACAATTGGATATTGGAGAAGAAAGGTTGTGCGGGTGACAAAATATGGTGTTTCTCAAAGGTGTACATATAAAAACAGGCAAGACTAGGAGCAAAGGTGCTTCCCATTGAGGTCCCCTGTATCTGGTGGAAGAGGCGATCTTCAACCTGAAAGAAGTTTTCTTTTAGAGCTAAACTGGCACATTGTAAGACAAAAATAATAGGGGTCTTATAAGTCCAGGTCTTTGTAGTAAGGATCTCTTCTACTGCCTCCTGTTAATCCATCAGACAGGGAGTTCAAGAGGATGGAGCAGACGGCTAAGAAGACTTTTTCATCCTGCAGTATGGCCCTGAAGTCAGTTAATGCTACCTGTGTATTGGGTATATATGTGCACGCCCTGATGGACACGGCTAGAGCTGTTGTGCCTAACTTGCCGCAGGATATGCAGGGACAGTTCCATGAACTCCTGTCGGACACCCAAGCTGCGGTCAAACAGATCATCCAGTCTGGTCTGGAGCCATGCGTGGCTGAGGTCTTCTGTATTTTCATCGGATATCCAGACAACTTTATTAGACCTTCCTTTCGATGGAGAAAAGTTGTTTGCGGCCAAAGCAGGCTCTGCCTTAGAGCGCTTTAAAGATATTAGGGCCATGGCGAAGTCTTTGGGACTGCAGGTTTCCACTTCTACTCCTTTCAGGTCCTTTCAGAGGTTTAGGGGGTTTGGCCGTGGAGCCGCTTATCGTGGGAGGCCTCAATCCACGACTCAGCAGACTGCCAACCTTTCATAGAGGTCCTTTAGAGGATGGGGGAGGGTTAGAAGGTTATTTCATTTTCTCCACGAGTGGGAGTTAGTCACGTCGGACTCCTGGATACTAAATATTGTGGGGAAAGGGTATGCCCTGCCCTTCCCTTTCTGGAGTTTCCCTCTCCCAACCCTCCCTGTCCTTCGTTTTGTTCAGAGGATGATCTCCTATTACTTCAGCAGGAGGTTCAGGTCCCTTTATCAAAAGGTGCAGTGGAGTTGGTTCCAGAGCAGGAAAGGGGTCAGGGATATTTCCTGATTCCCAAGAATGATGGTCGATTGAGACCTATCCTGTATAAGAGGATTTTGAATTGGTTCCTCAAACAGGAGAAATTCAAGATGCTGACTCTTGCACAGGTGCTTTTGGCGTTGAACAAAGAGGATTGGATGGTGTCTGTAGACTTGCAGGATGCTTACTTTCATATCCCCATTCTCAAGTCAAACAGGGAGTATCTCCAGTTTGTGGTGGGGTCGCAACACTACCAGTTTGCGGTCCTTCCTTTTGGTCTTACTTCCACACCTCGAGTCTTTATGAAGGTGATGGCGGTGTTTGCAGCGCATCTCAGAAGGAAGGGAATATCTGTATTCCCTTACCTGGACGACTGGCTGATGAAAGCTAAGTCTCCAGAGCTTGTGCTGCATCACCTCCAAATGACAACACAGTTGTTGTTCAGTCTGGGTTTTATGGTAAACGTGGCAAAGTCTCACCTGGAGCCCTCTCAACGCGTCCTGTTCATAGCGGCAGTACTGGATACAACATTGAATCGGGCCTATCCTCCACCCCAGCGGATCCAGTACATTCAGGCCTTGATTCCAATGTTTCAAAAAGAAGTGGTTGTTCCAGTCCATCAAGATCCTACGTGTGCTTGGTCTATTTGCGTCTTGAATTCTGTTGGTCACTCATGTATGTTGGCACATGGGGGTTCTCCAATGGTGCCTCCGCAAGCAGTGGTTTCAACACAAAGGGGATCTCGAAGAGTCGGTAACGATCTCCAGACACGCTGCAGTGGATCTACGATGGTGGGCTGTGAACGACAACCTTTCCCAAGGAAGGCCGTTTGCTCTACCACCCCCAGGGGCCACGGTCATAACAGATGCTTTCACTCTAGGGTGGGATGCTCATCTGGGGGACCTGGAGGTCAAAGGTCTTTGGTCTCCAGTGGAACAGACTTCATTTCAATCTGCTAGAATTGCGTCTGGCTCTCAAGGCCTTCCTCCCGTCCCTTCAAGGTCAGTCAGTTCAAGTCTTGACAGACAACACCACCGCAATGTGGTACATCAACAAGCACGGAGGGGTTGGGTCATGCCTTCTCTGCAGAGAAGCTCTGCAGCTGTGCTCCTGGGCACAGGACCATTGGATTTGCATAGTAGCAAACCATATGGCCAGAGTTCTCAACGTACGTGCAGACGGTCTCAGTTGGCATTTCTCAGCCGACCACGAGTGGCGTCTCCATCTAGATCTGGTTCTTCACATTTTCAGGGGGTGGGATTCTCCACAGATAGACCTGTCTGCCACTCGGGACAGCGTGTACTGCCCGTCATTTTACAGCCTCCAGTATCAGGTGCAAGGAGCGTTGGGGGACGCATTTCAGGTGCGGCCAGTTACTTTACGCGTTTCCCCCCATACTCTTGATTCCTCGGGTTCTGAGGAAGATTCACCAAGATCGGGCTCAAGTTATTTTAATAGCTCCGGATTGGCTGAGAAGGGTGTGGAACACGGACCTTCTCCAACTCTCAATGTGCCCTTCGCTCCGTCTCCCTCTCAGTGCAGATTTCCTCTTGCAGTCGCAGGGGCATGTTTTACACCCCCGCCTCCAGAGCCTGCACCTACATGCCTGGTAATTGAACAGGGCAGTCTGAGTTCTTTTTCTCTCGCGCCAGAAGTGGTGGATGTTATCTTATCGGCCAGGCAACACTCCACTAAGACTGTTTATGCCGGCAGATGGGCAAAATTTGCGGCTTGGTGTGGAGAGAAACCATTTGATCCCTTGAAAGCCCATTTGCCTGATGTTCCGTTGTTTGCTTTTACTTTAGCACAGAAGGGGTGTGCAGTTGCGACTGTCAAGGGCTATTTGTCGGCGCTGTCAGTCTTTCTTTGCCTTACAGATCAACCTTCCTTGTTCAAATCAACTATAGCTGTTAGGTTCTAGAAAGGCCTATCTAATAATTTTCCTCCCACTCCGTTTCTCATGCCTCAGTGGTTTTTAAATCTGTTTTTGACTTTTTTAATTGGTTCACCGTTTGAACCTATGCATTCTTGTTCTTTAAGGTTTGCTAGTCTTAAAGACAGTTTTCCTTGTTGCTATTACGTCCGCTAGGCATGTGAGTGAGCTTCAGGCTCTTAGTGTCAAACCTCCCTTCACGTCATCCTATGCTGACAGAGTTGTGCTGAGAACAAGAGCGGCTTTCCTTCCAAAGGTTGTCACTCACTTCCATATGGGGTAGTCTATTACTCTTTCATCCTACTATCCTCCTCCTCACCCTTCAAAAGAGGAACAAAGACTCCATCGCTTAGTCCCGAGAAGGGCTCTCAGCTCCTATGTTGATAGAACAAAGGACTTTCATTTGGATGACCAACTCTTCATTGGATATGTGAGCAAGATGAAAGGCAGAGCTGTCCATAAAAGAACCATATCCAGGTGGGTCATTCTTTGCATTAAGATCTGTTATTCATTAGCAAAGGAGATTCCTCCTGAGGTTATTAGAACTCATTCTACCAGGGCTGTCTGCCACTTCAGCTTTGGCTAGAGGTGTTTCCGTAGTAGATATTTGTAAAGCAGCAACTTGGGCTTCCCTCCATACTTTTGCAAAGTATTATTGCTTGTATTCGGAAGTTAGGAGGGACGGCCATTTTGCACATCCTGTGTTGCAGGATTTCTTGGTGTGACTAGTCAGGCACCCTCCTCCGAGTGCGGTACTGCTTTGGGACTCCACTCATAAGGTGAGTAATCCACAGGTAGTTGTATCCATCAGAAGTACAAGTTACTTACCTTCGGTAACGCTTTTTCTGGTGGATACACTAACTACCTGTGGATTCCTCACAGTGTCACCCACCTCCCCGTTGCCTGTCTGGTAATACCAAGTCTTATGTATTATAAATTAATTTAATTAATTTTTATATAAATAAATGTACTTGTATTGCATACGTATTGCTATATGTATGTGTTCGATGGCATGTGTAGCTGCAGATACACATGCTGTGCACATCCCACCATCTGGTGTTGGGCTCGGAGTGTTACAAGTTGTTTTTCTTCAAAGAAGTCTTTTCGAGTCACGAGACCGAGGGACTCCTCCCATTTCGACTCCATTGCGCATGGGCGTCGACTCCATCTTAGATTGTTTTTTTTTCGCCATCGGGTTCGGACGTGTTCCTTTTCGCTCCGTGTTTCGGGTCGGAAAGTTAGTTAGAATCTCGGAAAAAACGTCGGTATTGTTTGCGTTCAGTATCGGGTTAGTTACAACAGATCGACACCGAATTTTGAAGAGCGCCGGTGGCCCTTCGGGTTTTTTTTCGATCCCCCGTCGGGGCCTGGTCGGCCCGGCCACGTGTGACTTCAAGGCTGATGGAACGGACCCCATTCCGCTTCTGACCAAAATGCCATAACAAGTATCCGTATACGGATCAGCATCTGGTCTGTAACTTGTGCTTGTCTCCAGAGCACAAGGAAGATACTTGTGAAGCCTGTCGAGCGTTTCGGTCGAGGAAGACATTAAGAGACCGAAGAGCCAGAAGACTGCAGATGGCGTAGACGCCGACAGGACAAGAGCGTTTCGAGGAGGAAGAGGAAGCTTTCTCTATCCACGAGTCAGACTCGGAAGAGCTCGAGGCCGAAGAAATGCCGAAAACCGTGAGTAAGACGTCGAAACATAAGACTCACGAGAAGTCAACAAAAGCCCAGGGGACGCCACCGCCAACAGGCCATGGCTTAACCCAAAAGATAGGTGACTGATCCAAGGCACCAAAAAAGGGCACGCTTGTGTCGAAGTCATCCGACTCCGGTCGAGATACCGCCACACAGCAATCTCGGACCCCAGACATCGGCTCAGAGAAATTTCGGCACCGGGACAGCGGCACAGAGACACCACCACGCCGAAAATTAAAAAGGTTTCTTCGGAGCCTAAAAAGACGTCCGAAAAAGTTTCGGTTCCGAAACATCCAGCCTTGGAGCCGAAAACAGGTTCCTATACAGAGGAACAAGGATTGTCCTCCCAAATGCAAAAGCATAGATTCGGAGAGGAACTTGAAGCAGTAGAGCCAGAATATACTCAAAGAAGGCTCCACATTCAAGAAGACACAGGGAAGATAACCACTCTTCCCCCAATTAAAATAAAAAGAAGACTTGCCTTTCAAGAAAAGGACAAGCAGCCACAGGCAAAGGTAGTAAGGAAAACAACCCCACCACCGTCTCCACCACCATCAGTGCACACATCACCGGTAGCAACTCCTCCACTGATGCACTCCCCGACTCATACTACAATGAGTCAAGATGATCCCGATGCATGGGACCTTTACGATGCTCCAGTATCGGACAACAGCCCAGACTCGTACCCTGCCAGGCCGTCCCCACCTGAGGACAGTACATCTTACACACAGGTGGTCGCAAGGGCAGCTGCTTTCCATAACGTCACCTTGCATTCCGAACCAATTGAGGATGACTTTTTGTTTAACACGCTATCCTCCACTCATAGCCAATACCAAAGCCTACCTATGCTCCCAGGAATGCTAAAACATTCAAAACAAATCTTTCAGGATCCTGTTAAAGGCCGAGCCATAACTCCAAGGGTGGAGAAAAAGTACAAGCCACCGCCAACAGATCCAGTTTATATTACAACGCAGTTAACACCAGACTCAGTAGTTGTCGGGCAGCTCGTAAGAGAGCGAACTCTCATACCTCGGGGGACGCACCACCTCCAGACGAGGAGAGTCGCAAATTTGATGCTGCGGGCAAAAGGGTTGCAGCACAAGCAGCAAACCAATGGCGCATTGCCAATTCACAAGCACTTTTGGCAAGATACAATAGAGCTCACTGGGATGAGATGCAACATTTCATAGAACACTTACCCAAGGAGTTCCAGAAAAGAGCACAACAAGTGGTGGAAGAAGGACAAAGTATCTCTAATAATCAGATACGGTCTTCAATGGATGCAGCAGATACGGCTGCAAGGACAGTAAATACTGCAATAACAATAAGAAGGCACGCATGGCTGCGCACGTCAGGGTTCAAGCTGGAAAGTCAACAAGCTGTGCTGAATATGCCATTTAATGAACAGCAGTTGTTTGGGCCGGAAGTCGACACTGCTATTGATAAACTCAAGAAAGACACTGATACAGCAAAAGCCATGGGCGCATTCTACTCCCCGCAGAGCAGAGGCACATTTCGCAAAACACCTTTTAGGGGAGGGTTTCGAGGGCAACCTACAGAAACCACAACATCACAAACAAGGCCCACTTACCAAAGCCAATATCAGCAGGGGGTTTTCGGGGGCAATATAGAGGGGGACAATTCCAGAAAAATAGAGGAAAGTTCCAAAGCCCCTAAACTCCTCAAAATAAGCAGTGACTTACAAGTCACACATCCCCATCACATAACACCTGTGGGGGGGAGACTAAGCCAATTTTACAAACATTGGGAGGAGATAACAACATTACTTGGGTACTAGCAATTATCCAGCATGGTTATTGCATAGAATTTCTCAAATTCCCTCCAACAGTCCCACCGAAAACACACAGTATGTCAAAACAACATATAGATCTTCTAGGATTAGAAGTTCAAGCATTGCTCCAAAAAGAAGCAATACAATTAGTACCAAAACAAGAATTAAACACAGGAGTTTACTCACTGTACTTTCTAATACCCAAAAAAGACAAGAGTCTAAGACCTGTACTAGATCTCAGAAAATTAAATACCTACATCAAATCAGACCACTTTCACATGGTTACATTACAAGAAGTAATCCCACTGCTCAAACAACAAGACTACATGACAACACTGGATCTAAAGGATGCATATTTGCATATACCAATACATCCTTCACACAGAAAGTACCTAAGGTTTGTATTCCAAGGGATACATTACCAATTCAAAGTGTTGCCATTCGGAATAACAACTGCGCCAAGAGTTTTTACAAAATGTCTGGCAGTAGTAGCTGCACATATCAGAAGGCAGCAAATACATGTGTTCCCGTACCTAGACGATTGGTTAATCCAAACCAACACGCAAATACAGTGTTCACAACACACAAAATATGTCATAGAAACCCTACACAAACTAGGTTTCTCAATCAACTACCCAAAGTCACACCTTCTGCCGTGTCAAACACAGCAATACTTAGGGGCAACAATCAACACAGTAAAAGGGATTGCCACTCCAAGTCCACAAAGAGTCCAAACATTTCACAATGTAATACAAGCCATGTATCCAAAACAAAAGACACAGGTCAAAATGGTAATTAAACTGCTAGGCATGATGTCTTCATGCATAGCCATTGTCCCAAATGCAAGGCTGCACATGCGGCCCTTACAACAGTGCCTAGCATCACAATGGTCACAAGCACAGGGTCAACTTCTAGATCTGGTGTTGATAGACCGCCAAACATACATCTCGCTTCAATGGTGGAACAGTATAAATTTAAACCAAGAGCGGCCTTTTCAGGACCCAGTGCCACAATACGTGATAACGACAGATGCATCCATGACAGGGTGGGAAGCACACCTCAATCAGCACAGCATCCAAGGACAATGGGACATACAGCAAAGACAGTTTCATATAAATCACTTAGAACTGTTAGCGGTATTTCTAGCGCTGAAAGCATTTCAACCCATAATAACCCACAAATACATTCTTGTCAAAACAGACAACATGACAACAATGTATTACCTAAACAAACAGGGAGGGACACACTCAACACAGTTGTATCTCCTGACACAAAGAATATGGCATTGGGCGATTCACAACCACATTCGCCTAATAGCACAATTTATTCCAGGGATTCAGAATCAGTTAGCAGACAATCTCTCTCGGGATCACCAACAGATCCACAAATGGGAAATTCACCCCCAAATACTAAACACTTACTTCCAAATTTGGGGAACACCACAAATAGATCTATTTGCAACAAAGGAAAACTCAAAATGCCAAAACTTCGCATCCAGGTACCCACAACATCAGTCTCAGGGCAATGCGCTATGGATGAACTGGTCAGGGATATTTGCGTACGCTTTTCCCCCTCTCCCACTCCTTCCATATCTAGTAAACAAGTTGAGTCAAAACAAACTCAAACTCATACTAATAGCACCAACATGGGCAAGACAACCTTGGTACACAACACTACTAGACCTTTCAATAGTACCTCATGTCAAACTACCAAACAGACCAGATCTGTTAACACAACACAAACAACAGATCAGACATCCAAATCCAGCATCGCTGAATCTAGCAATTTGGCTCCTGAAATCCTAGAATTCGGGCACTTAGACCTCACACAGGAATGTATGGAGGTCATAAGACAAGCTAGGAAGCCTACCACTAGACACTGCTATGCAAATAAGTGGAAAAGATTTGTTTATTACTGCCATAATAATCAAATTCTACCTTTACACGCATCTGCAAAAGACATAGTAGGATACTTACTACATTTGCAAAGGTCAAAACTAGCTTTCTCTTCCATAAAAATACATCTTACTGCAATTTCAGCTTACCTGCAAATTACGCACTCAACTTCATTATTTAGGATACCAGTCATAAAAGCATTTATGGAAGGCCTAAAGAGAATTATACCACCAAGAACACCACCAGTTCCTTCATGGAACCTCAACATTGTCTTAACACGACTCATGGGTCCACCTTTTGAGCCCATGCACTCTTGTGAAATGCAATACTTAACGTGGAAAGTTGCATTTTTAATTGCCATCACATCTCTAAGAAGAGTGAGTGAAATTCAAGCATTTACCATTCAAGAACCATTTATTCAGTTACACAAAAATAAAGTAGTTCTACGGACAAATCCTAAATTCTTACCAAAAGTAATCTCACCGTTCCACTTGAATCAAATGGTAGAATTACCAGTGTTCTTCCCACAGCCAGATTCTGTAGCTGAAAGAGCACTACATACATTAGACATCAAAAGAGCACTAATGTACTACATTGACAGAACAAAACTAATTCGAAAGACAAAACAACTATTTATTGCCTTTCAAAAACCCCATACAGGAAATCCAATTTCAAAACAAGGCATTGCTAGATGGATAGTTAAGTGCATTCAAACCTGCTATCTTAAAGCTAAAAGAGAGCTGCCTATTACACCAAAGGCACACTCAACCAGAAAGAAAGGTGCTACCATGGCCTTCCTAGGAAATATTCCAATGAACGAAATATGTAAGGCAGCAACATGGTCTACGCCTCATACATTTACCAAGCACTACTGTGTAGATGTATTAACAGCACAACAGGCAACAGTAGGTCAAGCTGTACTAAGAACATTATTTCAAACTACTTCAACTCCTACAGCCTGAACCACCGCTTTTGGGGAGATAACTGCTTACTAGTCTATGCACAGCATGTGTATCTGCAGCTACACATGCCATCGAACGGAAAATGTCACTTACCCAGTGTACATCTGTTTGTGGCATTAGTCACATGCGCCCACCCGCCTCCCCGGGAGCCTGTAGCCGTTTAGAAGTAGATCTTGAACATTTGTACATTTGTAAATATATTACTTTAAAACTCATTATATACATATGTATTCACTCCATTGCATGGGCACTATTACTAGCATACACAACTCCTACCTCACCCTCTGCTGGGAAAACAATCTAAGATGGAGTCGACGCCCATGCGCAATGGAGTCAAAATGGGAGGAGTCCCTCGGTCTCGTGACTCGAAAAGACTTCTTCGAAGAAAAACAACTTGTAACACTCTGAGCCCAACAACAGATGGCGGGATGTGCACAGCATGTGAATCTGCAGCGACTAATGCCACGAACAGATGTACACTGGGTAAGTGACATTTTCCATATATGTGCTATTGTGAGGTCGGTTTTCACCTGTTCTCCTCAAAGGCACGTAAAAAAGGCTGAAACTGACGTCAGCACGCCAGCGAGAACCTCTTATTGCACGGTGACGTCAGACGGAGTCGCATGCGGAGCCGTGCAATTGTGACGTCCTCGACATGGAGAGCTGGGAAGGCAATTTTCTGTTGAATGCTGACACAGTGGGAGAATTCATAGGGTGAGGAATCCACAGGTAGCTAGTGTATCCACCAGAAAAAGCATTACCTAAGGTAAGTAACTTGTTCATTGAAAATAACAGTAGGACGCCACCCAGGAACCTGGGTATTCAAACACTCCTGTTTCACTGACTACAGGATTCACTTGATATACACTTGAACTTAATTACATGGTTGCTTATTATTGTAATGACATAGTTTCGTATTATTGCAGATGCACTTCTTAACAAATTTACATCTGGGGTATAGAAAACAAGTAGTTTAGTCTTGTGTGTCGACATCACGGTGCAAGCACGAAAGATAGTTGTGTTTGTGCATAAAATACCAAGTGGGGAACCAACAACTGTTGTGGATGAAGGCAAACTTAAGGTTATTTACCCCATGGCTATTTAGTGAAGGATTCTGTTTAAGTGCGTATTCAGTCAACATGTCAGCCCAAGAGGCAAAACCATCTCTGGATCTCGTTCGAATGCTAGGTCTGAAAATGTATCATGCACTACGCCCTATAGGGGCTGAATATATGGTTACACTGCATTACATTTTGCCATTCTGTTTACATGTGGTTATGCGCTCTAGGGGCTGATTATATGGTTACATGACCATGTTTCATACAAATGTTATAGTTACTGTGATGCCCTCTAGGGGCTGTTCGGACCATGACAGTCAAAACACTACAATATTTGCTGCACTTGCAAACTTGCCCCTTAATGCTTTGCGGGGCAATCCTTTCGACAAAACATTTTGCCCATAGCTCACCAGGACCCCAATATAATAATATTAATAAGAAATTTAATAAATAAATGCAATATTTTCATTTTTTTGCTGCAGATAGAGGAAGAAGATAAATGAAAGTACTTTAGTTATATGCAAGGCCACAGGAATTATGTGCAGAGAGGACCAAATTATTCAGCTTGGTTGGCCAATTTATGTGGCAAGAAAAGTCCAGTTATGCATTTACAACTCCAATAGCTCCAACTCAAGCAAATGTACACGGATCTCCTTCACCTATCAAAAATGCCTCACAGAAGTCTTCTGTGCATACCAGATCTTCTCCACAAATTAGAGGGGAAGGTATTTCATCCCAACCTTCCCTCACTGAACTTGACAGCATGGCTCCTGAATTCCTGCAGTGTGGTAATCTAGGCTGCTCACAGGAATGCATGAATATTCTGAAGGAGTCCAAAAGACCTTCATCCCTGCACTCTTATGCATTCAAGTGGAAAAGATTCTATATGTGGTGTATCCAGAATGGCTCCAATCCAGTTCTGGCTCAGGAGGAGGTTATTCTACCATACCTCCTTCACCTGGCAAAATCAGGGTTGCAGTTTTTCATCAATTAAAGTACACCTGTCAGCCATTACTGCTTACCGAAAATCACCCTCTCCAGCATCATTCTTCGTAATGCCAGTGGTTAAAGATTTTCTACAGGGCTTAAGGAAAGTATTTCCACCAGTTTGTACACCTTCCCTTCCGTGGGAATTGAATTGGTCCTCTCTAAACTCATCGGTCCACCCTTTGAGGCTATACACAAAGCCTCTTTGCAACATCTTGAATGGAAGACAGCTTTTCTTGTTGCTATTACTTCAGCTGAAAGAGTCAGTGAAATTCAGGCCCTCTGTTCTAAACAACCTTTCAGTTTTTCATGATAACAGGGTGGTTATGAGTAATGAGGACCCATCCTGGGTTCCTACTTAAAATAGTGTCTGACTTTCATAATAACCAGACCATCTCTCTTATAACATTCTTTCCTAAACCATCTACGCCAGCAGAGAGTACTTTGCACTCCCTAGATCTAAAAAGAGTGTTAAAATGTTATCTTGATAAGACTAAAGATATCAGACAATCTGATCAATTATTTGTAAACTATTACCCCATGAGAACTGGCATAGCTGCCTCAAAGCAAACTGTTTCCAGGTGGATAGTCTCATTTATTGTATTTGCTTACCAATTGGCTAACAAACAATTGTCTGCCAGACCCGAAGCTCATTCGACAAGGGGTAAAGCGGCAACGACAGCCCTTCTGAAGAATGTACCCATCTCCACAATCTGCAAATCTACAACATGGAGATCATTACATACTTATACAAGACATTACTGTCTAGCTTCTGATGCTAAGACACACACACAAGTGGGTCAGGCTTCGTTATGAAATGTATTTAATTATAATGAATAAACTGCTTGTGCTTCCACCTCTTCATCTGCAGGGATGTGGGATGGGCTTGTTATTCTATTTAGTGCTTATGACTATTGATGAGGATCCCCTGGCAGAGAAGGATAAATTACTTACCTGTAAATCCTAGTTCTCTTCCAGGGGAATCCTCATCAAAATCATAAGCAACCTGCCCACCTCCCCGGACGTAATTCTGGAGTTACAGCAGTTTAATCTTTTATCCCACTCCTAGCATCACCGTAAAAAAGTACTGACCTAACTCTAGCCCATTGTCCCCTCACTCTCACCTCTGAGGCATGGTGGGATACTGGAGGGTCTCAGGGCCTTAAAGGCATGGTGCAAGTTTGTTGGTTCTGCTGTGTTAATTTGGATGCAGCCTATTGGCTGATAATGCCTTTGTATTTTCATTGAAGTTTTCTCTCTATAAGAGGTTGCTAGTGCTTTCTATGCTCTCTTCTATGATTACAGAAATGATTTAACTCTAGTGGAAGAGTTTTACTAAAGAAAGATTTTACAAAAATAGGGCATTTTTAGCCTGTTTGTCAACATAGGCTGCATGATTGCTTACACATGTATATGATATATATGTACCAAAATTCTCTCCACAAGTTTTACTTTCACATATACTTTTAAGATTTGTATATGTGTGTTAATATGTGCTTCGGGGTCACCGCACGTGGGCGGGAATATTCAGTGCTTATGACTTTGATGAGGATTCCCCTGGAAGAGAACTAGGATTTACAGATAAGTAACTTATCCTTCCATCTTGAAGCAGAGAATGATAGATATAAATTAATTTTCAGACCTGATGAATTATCTTGGTTTTTTACAAAGAGTAAAGACAGCTACATATTTAGCTGGTCATACTCTAGATGGAATTCTTGCTAATGACAAAGGTGTGAGAGTAGAGGATTGTGTCCCTCTCAGCTTGTCCGATCATTCTGCAGTGAAGTCTTGTGTATCTAGAGACACTGTGTAGGAAGTTGGCTCTGTATGTACTATTTCAAAGTAAGAAATAGCATGCACAGATTCCAAGGGTTCCCCTCAGAGGTAAGATAGTAGCAAAAAGAGATAATTCTAATGCTCTATTTTGTGGTAGTGTGGTCGAGCAGTAGGCTTATCAGAGGGTAGTGTTAAGCATGTGTTGTACACACACAAGCAATAAATGAGGAACACACACTCAGACAATTCCAGGCCAATAGGTTTTTATATAGAAAAATATCTCTTCTTTGTAAATCTTGAACCTGTGGTTCTTAAAATAAACTATCAATACTTCAAATGAAAGGTACTTCACTTAGGTATCATAGAAACTTTGAATCAGCAAAATAGCATGTACAGTTTTGGCAAAAATGGCAATAAGCTATTTTAAAACTAGACTGCGCAAATTTCAACAGTTCCTGGGGGAGGTAAGTATTTGTTAGTTTTGCAGGTAAGTAAACCACCTACAGGGTTCAAAGTTGGGTCAAAGGTAGCCCACCGTTGGGGGTTCAGGGCAACCCCAAAGCTACCACACCAGCAGCTCAGGGCCGGTCAGGTGCAGAGGTCAAAGTGGTGCCCAAAACGCATAGGCTTCAAATGGAGAAGGGGGTGCCCCGGTTCCAGTCTGCCAGCAGGTAAGTACCCGCGACTTCGGAGGGCAGACCAGGGGGGGTTTGTAGGGCACCGGGGGGGGACACAAGTCAGCACAAAAAGTACACCCTCGGCGGCCGGGTGCAGAGTGCAAACAGGCGTCAGGTTTGCAATAGGTTTCAATGGGAGACCCAGGGGTCTCTTCAGCGAAGCAGGCAGGCAAGGGGGGGGGGGGGGCTCCTTGGGGTAGCCACCACCTTTGCAAGGGAGAGGGCCACCTGGGGGTCGCTCCTGCACTGGAGGTCGGATCCTTCAGGTCCTGGGGGCTGCGGGTGCAGTGTCTTTACCAGGCGACAGGTTATTGGAAGCAGGCAGTTGCGGTTAGGGGGAGCCTCTGGATTCCCTCTGCAGGCGTCGCTGGAGGGGCTCAGGTGAGTCAACTCTGGCTACTCACAGGGTCGCAGTCGCAGGGTAGTCCTCCCTGTAGTGTTGTTTCTCCACAGGTCGAGCTGGGGGCGTCGGGTGCAGAGTGGAAAGTCTCACGCTTCCGGCGGGAAACGTGGAGTCCTTTTAAAGTTGTTTTTTTGTTGCAAGTTTTGGTTTCTTTGGAACAGGGCTGCTGTCCTCGGGAGTTCTTGGTCCTTTTAGATGCAGGGTAGTCCTCTGAGGCTTCAGAGGTCGCTGGACCCTGGGGAGTGCGTCGCTGTTTCTCTCGAAGTGGGGAGACAGGCCGGTAGGGCTGGGGCCAAAGCAGTTGGTGTCTCCGTCTTCTCTGCAGGGCTTCAGGTCAGCAGTCCTTCTTCGTCTTAGGTTGCAGGAATCTATCTTCCTCGGTTCTGGGAGCCTCTAAATACTCAATTTAGGGGTGTGTTTAGGTCTGGGGGGTTAGTAGCCAATGGCTACTAGCCCCGAGGGTGGCTACACCCCCTTTGTGCCTCCTCCCTAAGGGGAGGGGGGCACATCCCTAATCCCATTGGGGTAATCCTCTATCTGCAAGATGGAGGATTTCTAAAAGTCAGAGTCACCTCAGCTCAGGACACCTTAGGGGTTGTCCTGACTGGCCAGTGACTCCTCCTTGTTTTTCTCATTATCTCCTCCGGCCTTGCCGCCAAAAGTGGGGCCGTGGCCGGAGGGGGCGGGCATCTCCACTAGCTGGAATGCCCTTTGGAGCTGTAACAAAGGGGGGGGGTCTTTGAGGCTCACCGCCAGGTGTTACAGCTCCTGCAGGGGGAGGTTACTAGCCACAGAGTGACAAAGGCACTCTCCCCATGTGGCCAGCAACATGTCTGGTGTGTGGCAGGCTGGCAAAACTAGTTAGCCTACACTGGAAGTCGGGTATGTTTTCAGGGGGCATCTCTAAGATGCCCTCTGGGGTGTACTTCACAATAAAATGTACACTGGCATCAGTGTGCATTTATTGTGCTCAGAAGTTTGATACCAAACTTCCCAGTTTTTAGTGTAGCCATTATGGTGCTGTGGAGTTCGTGTCGGACAGACTCCCAGACCATATACTCTTATGGCTACCCTGCACTTACAATGTCTAAGGTTTTGCTTAGACACTGTAGGGGCATAGTGCTCATGCACCTATGCCCTCACCTATGGTATAGTGCACCCTGCTTTAGGGCTGTAAGGCCTGCTAGAGGGGTGACTTATCTATGCCATGGGCAATGTGAGGTTGGCATGGCACCCTGAGGGGAGTGCCATGTCAACTTAGTCATTTTCTTCCCACCAGCACACACAAGCTGGCAAGCAGTGTGTCTGTGCTGAGTGAGGGGTCCCCAGGGTGGCATAAGACATGGTGCAGCCCTTAGAGACCTTCCCTGGCATCAGGGCCCTTGGTACCAGGGGTACCAGTTACAAGGGACTTACCTGGATGCCAGGGTGTGCCAATTGTAAAAACAAAGGTACAGTTTTAGGGAAAGAACACTGGTGCTGGGGCCTGGTTAGCAGGCCTCAGCACACTTTCAAATCATAACTCGGCATCAGCAAAGGCAAAAAGTCAGGGGGTAACCATGCCAAGGAGGTATTTCCTTACACACTGCGAAATAGTCCACTTCGAAAGAGACTCTGTGAAAGAGTACACTTCTTATGGTACCAGCATGGTTAGAATGTGGGGCAGTATCTTGAGCACTGAGCTATGAAGAACTTTGGCCACAACTCTAAGGAGTATAGCAGATAGTAAGGGCTCTCCAGCAGTCAGTTTTAATAAATTGGTTTCATTCTACATTGGATGAGGTAGCCCTATTAGAAAGAGGAAAAAGGCTCCGCTCAGTGATCCTCAGAGGATCTGAAAATACTTCAAAGACAGTGTCACAGGCAAGATTGGAGGTGGAAACTGGCGCCTATTTTGGAGGAGAAAAATAAACATAAAGAACTAATGAGGACTTATAAAATAGCCATTATGGAGGCGAAGACCACATTTTTCCCTAAACAGTTAGGACAGCAATGAATGCGCTTAGTGAATTATTTCAAACAGTAAAGCATCTCAATACCCCCAACCCCCCATTACAACAGATGTTGGAGAACTCACAGGAGTTCTGCCATAAAGTGGCCAAGTATTTCAGGGATAAGATTTTGAACATCTTTTTTGATTTTCCTGAAATTAAGAATCCTCATACAGTTGAGTCAGGGGGTGGGAGGCTCAATGAGCAACCCTGTAGTAATACACTACCCAGCTTCACGCATCTTTCACAACAGATGATTATATCTATGCTCATGCAGACCAACTCTGGGTCACCGGAGGACCCTTGCCCATCAAGAATATTGCATCTGGCCAACAGTGGTAAAAAGCTCACAGCCTACACTGATGTTCCGATGATGACTGTTTGAACATAGTTGAATATTGTGAAGACATGTGGAACAAAACACGTAGCTTGTAAAATTAGGAGCCTGGCCGATGAGCCGGACAGAGACAGAGAACCCATCAGCTTGCTATTTTGACAGATGAAATGGGTGATTTCCTGTTTGCCTTTTTATGATCTCTGCCTGCTAAGTCCCAGAATTGTAAGTGCAGACAAATCCTATATAGTAGTCACTATTTGGATTGAGCAGCGATTCGTACCTTATGGGAAGAGTACAAAGCACCAAAATACCTAGCTTGTGCTGTTTGCCACTAGTCACCTCCCTACAAAATGGTATGCCCTAAAACCATTTCGCCTTTCCCAAGCAGGCATCAGCCCCATTACCTGAATACTGTCTCTTACAGGAAGTTAATGTGGATAAGTTCTGAAATCCATTTACCTATACTGCCTGCCACACAACTATGATTTTGCAGCTTGCAAGCATAGTGTGAACACAGCATACAACCCACCAGAGCTAGGTAGTCAACCCTGCTTGGCCTGAATTCCAAACCGTAAACCTTCTTCTAGAGCAGATCTACTAGATTTAAAGTGAAAACCTGGAGGTTTTAGCCGTAGAAAAAAGGAAGGGAACCTATCCTTGCATCTGCCACCTATGTGCAATCTCCCAGTATCTCTGCTGATGCACTTTTCCTCTTTCTCTTATCTGGTTCTTCTTACAATTTATCTTTTTCCCTGTTGAGGCTTCCCTTGGCATTGTGGGATTTTTCAGGAACGATTGTACCGGACAGTCTCAAGAGAAGAGTTTGTACCATTGGTGCTGCAGTTTTTGTTGTATTGTGATATGGTGCCAAGTTGTTCAACATTCAGGGAACCAGTAGAGAGAGAGCACTCCTTCATGTAAAATATGCTCAGCCGGTTTCTAATGAAGTGCACCAGGAGGAATTAGGTAAACCACAGAAAGGAATCTCAGTTGGTGTATTTACCATTTACCCCTTTTACAGTGATGCTATTGTCCTTAAACATCCTAACAGAGATCCTTTGAAGACAGCAGTTGAAATTATTTCCAGCTCCATTGTGCACTCAGCAGGACATTTAGGGCCAGATGTATCAAAAAGCCGCTTTGCATTTCTTAAATAGAGAATTTTAAGAAACTGCTATTTAAGAAATGCAAAATGGGATGTATGAAATGTGTGGGTCGGTAATAGTGATTTCTTAAAATTTGCAATCAATATTACCGAATCGCAGTTAGAGAATGGGAGTCCATCCATCCATCCATCATAAGTATGAATGGTTTTGCATTTCCCAATTTGCGAATTCCAGTTAGGAATTTGCAAATTAGGTAATGCAAACCCCTGTGATGCACCCCAAAAAATATTTATGGACATGTGAGGCACACTCATGCCCCATGGGCATGTGTGCACTACATGTAATTTAAAAAAAAGCATTTATAATGCATTTTTTTAAATTGCACATGCTTACCACCAAATTGGATTTGGTGGTAATTGCATTTCCTAAATGCCCAATTTGCATTTAGAAAATGCTTGATACATGTGCTTTGGAAATCGCAAATAGGAATTCCCTATTTGCGATTTCCTACTTAGAGAATCGCACATTGCGATTCTCTAAATGGAGTCCCAATTTTAAGGAATCGCTGTTTTTGTGAGTCCTTAAAATTGCACAGCGACTGCCTTTCATACATCTTGAAAAGCTTTTTTGCATTTGCAAACGGCCGAATTTTGCGATTCGCACCGTTTGCGAATGCAAAATTGCTTGATACATCTGGTCTACAGATGGATGTCTGCTTGTTTACTATTCAGTCTGCATTGGATGAGTTATCACCTATTAGAGACTGGCACCCAATATGGAAGAGAAAAATAAACTTAAAGAACTAATGAGGACTTATAAAATAGCTATTAAAGAGGCTAAGACCGAATTTTTCCCCCCAAACAAATAATTAAAACAGTAAAGTATCTCACTACACGCCCCCCCCCCCAAACACAACAGACATTGGAGAACTCACAGGAGTTCTGAAATAAAGTGGCCGCATATTTCAGGGACAAGATTTTGAAAAAAAAATCAGATTTTCCTGAAACTGAGGATCCTCATGCAGATGGGAGGCTCAATGAGCAGTCTAATTGTAACACAGTAGCCAGCTTCATGCTTTTTTCATGATTATATTTCTGCTCATGGAAACTAACTCTGGGTCACCGGAGGACCCTTGCCCACCAAGAGTGTTGCAGCTGGCCCCTATGATCATAGCAGAAGTACTAGAAAAAAAATCTGTTCACATGTGTAGGCTTGGGGGGGGGGGAGGATATCCACCAAGTTGGAAGGAGGCTATTAGTATTCCCCTGAAGAAAAAAACGAACCAGGAGTCAGATGATTTGAAGAATATCTAGCCTATCTCGCTATTGCCGACACCCAGCTCAAATATTAGAGAAACATTTGAATAAAGAGCTTGCTCACTTTATTGGTGAGAATGAATGCTTTGATCCTTTGCAGCGTGGGTTCAGGAGTAATCCCAGCACTGAGTCCACCTCAATTACTGTGACTGATTTTATCCGGCATGAGGGGGATCAAGGCGGAACGGATATTCTAGTAATGCTGGACCTGTCTGCAGCCTTCAACATCATTTCTTCATCTTTGCTGGTGAACAGGGTGTGACAGGCTGGGCTGAGGGACAAGGCACTCCAGCTACTAGAGTCCTTTCTTCTGAGTAGGACTAGCATAGTGAGCTGTGGAGATTTTAGAGCACGCTCGTTCCAACTGGCCTGTGGGGGTTCCACAGGGCTCTTCCCTCTTCCCTCAGCCCCACTCTGTTCAACCTTTAAGTCACTTTACTGGCACATCTTATATGGTCCCGGGTCTTACAGGTGTCATTCTATGCTGATGACACGCAGATTGTTGTGCTGCTAGAGTTAAGTCCTGCATGGCGGAGGTTAATATCTGGATGACGCAAAATTGGCTCAAAAGGAATGGAGAAAAAAATGAAATCTTGATTTTCGGTGCCCAAATGGAATAGCAGCTAGTGGCTGGAGGCATACAGACTATTAACAGTCCCTGCAAAGGAGACAAAGAACCTAGGGAGTGTCTTTGATAATGTGCAGACTTTTGAGTGCCAGGTTAATAAGGCAGTGAGCTCTTGCTACTGGATACGTAAGATACTGAGAAAGATCTTCCCGTTCATTCCGTGGGAGCTCAGGGTTCTGCTAGTGCTGGCGTTTATTACCTCGCGCCTGAAATATTGTAATGACCTGTATTTAAACTCAATGCAATATTCCCTCAACAAACTCCAGTTGATTCAAAACACAGCAGTCCGCTTAGTCCTCGGACTACCTAAGAAACATTCTGTGAGGGTGGGTTTGAAGGTCCTGCATTGGCTCCCGATAAGGAAACCAGTGAATGTTGAGGCCATATGCTTGGTGTACAAGGCTCTCCATCAGCTAGTCCCTAGGTACCTTAGGTCTGTCATTACCTGGTACACTCCCAGTAGATCATTAAGATCTGTGGGTATAGAAAGAACAGATTGGGGGGGGGGGAGCCTTCACAGTGGCGACGGCCAGGCTTTGGAATAAGCTGCCGGGTGACATCAGAGGGGCAAACTCGTATATGTCATTTCACAGGCGGTTAAAACGTGGCTGTTTTCAGCAACATAATGAGTTTCTGCTGTGCATCCTGTGTGATTAGCCTTTATAGGGTTAGCTTCTGGTTCCTTCTCTGCCGCGTTCTGCGCTTTGACATCTTGTATGGGTTTAATGCACTTTATAAATACAAAATAGAAATACAAGAAGAAAGTTTTCAGCTTATGTGCAATTACACAAAGAGCTGCCAATATTAATGCTTTTTAAGCAAACTGAACAGAAGAAATGGGATAGGATGGACGAATTACAGCAGTTGGTCTTGGAAGATTATAACGTAGAAGTAGAGTCTGTTTCAGTGGCAGGACAAATAATTTTCAAAGAACTGATCAGGCCAGTGTTCACCGCAGATCTTCCTATGACATAAGTTCATCATAGAGCTGTTTTGTAGTCAGTCTTGAGCCAGTGAGGCTAAAATTTGCTTTATTCATTTGCCTGTTGTGTGGTGTGTTCCGAAAGATAAACTCATGTAGTAAGAAGCCTAAGTATTACTATTCAGGAATGAGGAGAGAAAATAATGCCTCAAGAAAAAAAAGTTGGTTTTTCGAGCTGTTTCTTCATAGATGAGAGCGCTCAGTTCTCGAAGAGCTACCCATTTTAAAACTGAAACATCACAACAAGTACAAAATGTGAGATCACTTTACAAGTTATACCTCACTTCCCTAATTGGTAGACTTCATGTTCGGCCTCCAGGGCGCCTTTTTGTATGTTTTAGTTCGATAATGCCATAGACACTTTCTCACACTGCAGCTTGAATCTTCAGCTAGCCGTAATGTCAGCATTCATGTGATGCAGAAGGTTATACATTTCCCCTTACATAGACAATTACTTGGTAAAGAGGCGATCGGATGCTGGCTCTTCATTGACTTTTCAGGCAACAGCAGATCCACTCTGTCATCCAGATTCGGAAAAAATTATCCCTTTGCTAATAAGTAAAAGGCACATCATTCAGCAGCTGTCAGAAAGGCTTATCGGTCAGCAGTTTTACGCAGTTAAAAATTAAATCACATCATTCTAGTCTTCTGAGCATTGACACAAGTAGCATTTGAAGATGGAGAAAGATGGAGATTCTGGCACTGGCGGCATCTATAATTGCTTTGGAACCTGCCTTTACAGTTTCTTGGATGTTTGTGGTACAGAAGGCTTGGTTTCAGGCTCTGGAACCAAATCATTCTGACCCCACTAAACTCTTAATTTAAGAAATATGCCTTTAATCAGTTTTTCTCTGAAATCATTTTCTGACATACAAATACAGATAGCTGTCTGCTACTGTTCTCTCTAGAGTATCCTCATTTCTCTTTCAGGGAATCCTCATCAATAGTCATAAGCATTGACTAGTCCCACCCATGTGCGGGGACCCTAGACAATATATTAGATATAATATATAACACCACTAGTATACATAGTACTTTTAAACATATACAGGGAGTGCAGAATTATTAGGCAAGTTGTATTTTTGAGGATTAATTTTATTATTGAACAACAACCATGTTCTCAATGAACCCAAAAAACTCATTAATATCAAAGCTGAATATTTTTGGAAGTAGTTTTTAGTTTGTTTTTAGTTTTAGCTATGTTAGGGGGATATCTGTGTGTGCAGGTGACTATTACTGTGCATAATTATTAGGCAACTTAACAAAAAAAAAATATATACCCATTTCAATTATTCATTATTACCAGTGAAACCAATATAACATCTCAACATTCACAAATATACATTTCTGACATTCAAAAACAAAACAAAAACAAATCAGTGACCAATATAGCCACCTTTCTTTGCAAGGACACTCAAAAGCCTGCCATCCATGGATGCTGTCAGTTTTTTGATCTGTTCACCATCAACATTGCGTGCAGCAGCAACCACAGCCTCCCAGACACTGTTCAGAGAGGTGTACTGTTTTCCCTCCTTGTAAATCTCACATTTGATGATGGACCACAGGTTCTCAATGGGGTTCAGATCAGGTGAACAAGGAGGCCATGTCATTAGATTTCCTTCTTTTATACCCTTTCTTGCCAGCCACGCTGTGGAGTACTTGGACGCGTGTGATGGAGCATTGTCCTGCATGAAAATCATGTTTTTCTTGAAGGATGCAGACTTCTTCCTGTACCACTGCTTGAAGAAGGTGTCTTCCAGGAACTGGCAGTAGGACTGGGAGTTGAGCTTGACTCCATCCTCAACCCGAAAAGGCCCCACAAGCTCATCTTTGATGATACCAGCCCAAACCAGTACTCCACCTCCACCTTGCTGGCATCTGAGTCGGACTGGAGCTCTCTGCCCTTTACCAATCCAGCCACGGGCCCATCCATCTGGCCCATCAAGACTCACTCTCATTTCATCAGTCCATAAAACCTTAGAAAAATCAGTCTTGAGATATTTCTTGGCCCAGTCTTGACGTTTCAGCTTGTGTGTCTTGTTCAGTGGTGGTCGTCTTTCAGCCTTTCTTACCTTGGCCATGCCTCTGAGTATTGCACACCTTGTGCTTTTGGGCACTCCAGTGATGTTGCAGCTCTGAAATATGGCCAAACTGGTGGCAAGTGGCATCGTGGCAGCTGCACGCTTGACTTTTCTCAGTTCATGGGCAGTTATTTTGCGCCTTGGTTTTTCCACACGCTTCTTGCGACCCTGTTGACTATTTTGAATGAAACGCTTGATTGTCCGATGATCACGCTTCAGAAGCTTTGCAATTTTAAGAGTGCTGCATCCCTCTGCAAGATATCTCACTATTTTTGACTTTTCTGAGCCTGTCAAGTCCTTCTTTTGACCCATTTTGCCAAAGGAAAGGAAGTTGCCTAATAATTATGCACACCTGATATAGGGTGTTGATGTCATTAGACCACACCCCTTCTCATTACAGAGATGCACATCACCTAATATGCTTAATTGGTAGTAGGCTTTCGAGCCTATACAGCTTGGAGTAAGACAACATGCATAAAGAGGATGATGTGGTCAAAATACTCATTTGCCTAATAATTCTGCACTCCCTGTATATATGTTCAATGGAATGCGTAGCTGTAGATACACATGCTCTGCATAAGTCTGCCATCTCGTGTTGGGCTCAGAGTGTTACAAGTTGTTTTTCTTCAAAGAAGGTTTTCGAATCACGGGACCGAGTGACTCCTCCTCTCGGTAATACTGCACATGGGCATCGGGTCCTTTGTTAGATAGTTTTCTTTCTGCCGTCAGGTTCCGACATGTTTCCTCTGGCTCCAGTGGATCTCGGGTCGGTACTTCTGAACTTATTCTACCTTTCTGTAGTACCATTGGTATTGTTTTGATCGCGTTTCTATCTATAGTCGATCCGATTTAGACCATTGGGGTTGAATTTTCACCCGTAAAAGGGGCCTCACCCTTTTAGGGCCTACTGCAATGTTGGGCTGATGGAACAAACTCAGTTTAGATTCTGTCCTCGGTGTCACGCTAAATTCCCATACACCGACCAACATTCCATGTGTAATCTCTGTCTGTCTCCCGATCATAGAGAACAGACTTGCGATGCCTGCAGATCCTTTCGATCTAAAAAGACTCTCCATGGACCGCAGAGCTCGTCGTCTCGAAATGGCAACCAAGTCAACAGAAGACACACCTGATATTTTTTGTGAAGAACACGCTCAGGAGGAAGTGCAACAAGGGGCAGCATTTTCTATCCAAGACTCAAACTCCGATCAACACTCCGATGATAATAGCCGCTACATATTTCTGGTGCAGTAGCTGAGTACACCTGCCCCATCACACCACACAGACATTAAAAAACACTCCAGCACTGGTCATCGGTCCTCCACTGCCTTTGGGCCATGGTCTGATCTGAAAAACACGTCTGGATGACCTACCTTCAGTTGCGGAGCCGTGAACAAAGACTAAAGTGCACTCTGCATCACCAAAACAAACTGCTGCGGCAGTCCCAGTACCAAGCTGAAAAATTGAAGGGCCATCTTCGGAGCTGAAAAAAATGGCAACAACTTCAAAGCCAACATTTTCGGGTCGAGTTAAACACTCTGTGTCTAAACCTTCAGACCTGAAAGCCACAAGTAGCAAACATACTACTTCTACCCAAGAATCATTGGACGTATGTAGGAAGCTGGCTCTGTATATACTATATCAAAATGAGATATAGTGTGCACAGAGTCCAGGGGTTCCCCAAGAGGCTTGAAAGAGGCAATAATAGATAATACTAATGCTCTATTTGTGGTAGTGTGGTCGAGCAGTTAGGCTTATCAGAGGGTAGTGTTAAGCATTTGTTGTAAACACACAAGCAATAAGTGAGAACACACACTCAAGGCCAATACGTTTTTATATAGAAAAATATTATTTTCTTAATTTATTTTAAAACCACAAGATTCTAATTGCAGGCAAGTAAATTAAATGTAAGGTATGTTGCATAGGTATAGTTAGAACTTTGAACCAAAACAGTAATGGACACAGTTTTTCATAAATTGTCAATAAGCTATTTTAAAAGTGGACACTAAGTGCATAGTTCAACAGTTCCTGGGGGGTGTAATTACAGTTTAGTTAATACGGTAAGTAAAGCGCTTACAAGTTCAGTCTCTGGGGCATAGGTAGCCCACCTTTGGGGGTTCAAGTCAACCCCAAACACCAGCAAGACAGGGCCTGTCAGGTGCAGAGGTCAAAGAGGAGCCAAAATAACATTGGCGCCTATGGAGAACAGGGGGTGCTCCGGTTCTGGTCTGCTGGCAGGTAAGTACCCGCGTCCTTGGGGGGCAGACCTGGGGCGGGGAGGGATTAGTAGAGCACGCGAGGGACCCCAAGTAGACACACAAAACACACCCTTAGCAGCACAGGGGCGACCAGGTGAAGTGGGAATACAGGGCGTCTGGTTTGCAATAGGATTCAATGGAGGAACACAGGGGTCACTCAGACGTTGCAGGCAGGGAACAGGGGGGCTTCTCGGGCCAGCCACCAACTGGGCAAGGGTGAGGGCCGCCTGCTGGTCACTGCTGCACCGGTGGTCGGTTTCTCACGGGCCTGGGGCCTCCGGTGCAGTGCTTCTCCAGGCGTCAGATATCTTTGTCCCGGGCAGTCGCGGTCAGGGGGGTTCTCAGAAATCCCTCTGCAGGCAGAGAGGTCAGCCTAGGGTGGACACGTAGTCGGAGTCGCCTGGGGGTCCTCTCTGGTTTGTTGGTTTCTCTGGACACGAGGAAGGGGCGTTGGGTGCAGAGTGGTGGGGACTTACGCTTCTGGAGTGAGGTGAGAGTCCCTTTAAAGATGGTTTCTTCTTTCGTTGGTTGGACAGGTTCGCTGTCCACGGGAGTTCTTGATTCTTTTTTGGCTGCAGGGCAGTCCTCTGAGTCGGCAGAGGTCGCTGGGCCCACAGGATGCGTCGCTGGTGCAGATTCTCTGAAGTTGGAGAGAGGCCGGTAGGGCTGGGGCCAAAGCAGTTGTTGTCTTCCTTCTTCTCTGCAGGGTTATTCAGCTAGGCAGTCCTCATCCTTTGTAGGTCATCAGGAATGTAAAATCCTGGGTTCAGGGTCGCCCCTTAATACTAAATTTAGGGGTGTGTTAGGGTCACAGGGCAGTAGCCAATGGCTGCTGTCCTTGAGGGTGGAAACATCCTTCTTGTGCTCCCTCCCTTTTGGGGAGGGGAGCACATCCCTATCCCTATTGGGCCAAATCCTCCAAAACAGGATGGAGGATTTTCCAAGGAGGCGGTCACTTCAGCTCTGTTCACCTTAGGGGTGGACCTGGCTTGGGGGTGTGTGACTCCTCCTTGTTTTTCTCATTATCTACCCGGACTTGCTGGCAAAAGTGGGGGCTGTGTTAGGGGGGGGGGGTTGGGAGGGGAGGTCATCTCCACTAGTTGGAGTGCCCTTGGGCATTGTAACGCCAGGCTTGTGCCTTTGAGGCTCACCACCACGTGTTATAGTTCCTACAGGGGGAACCTGTTCTAAGAGGCAATCTGACAAGAGTGAAGGTGAGCGCTGCTTGCAGAAGGAAGCGGTGGATTCTGCGTCTTGTTTACATCCGTCCTTCCTGTTCCGGACTGCCGCGGCACAGCAGAAGCAGCAGCAGCAGCACAAGTGAGCCGCACCGTGCTGCAAGAAAGCAGGGTGCACGAGGGCCGTTGGAGCCGCGAGTGCCTAGACTGGGTGCCACGGGCACCATGAGCTGTGTGAGAGCCGCGGACTGGAGCCGGCACTGGAAGCCGCAGCATGGAACCACGGGCACAGCAAGAGTCGCAAGAAGCAGCAAGCTCTGCGGGCAGGGAGCCAAGCAGCCGAACTCGACCGGGAGGACTGCGGTAAGAGGCAAAAGTGCTGGTTGGGTGTTCCTTTGCTCCCCGGCATTCCCCGCCCTTCCCTGTTCCCTCTCCAGCGGCCCTCACACAGCGCTTACCAGCTAGGCCTCGCCTGCACCCTGTGGAGCACCACCCTCCCCAGCTCTCCTTCGACACCCATGCCACCGGCCCCTGAAGGGCCCAGGCATTCCACAGACTGCACTACAGTTTGCCAAGATTGCCAAGACCGCACCAAGTCCGCGCAGACCACCAGGAGGCTGTCCCCTTGAAGGACATAATGTCGCAGATTCATTGGCTGGGAGGCCCAGCCAATGAATCAGCAGGCAACCTAACTATTCTACCAGCAGGTGGCTCCAAATCTAGCGTGGGCCTGTAACTATCTGAACACAGAAACTTGATCCTGTCTAGGTGGCCCCTGCCCAAAAGACCTAAGCCATATAACTATTCCAGCAGCAGCGATCCTGAGATTTTCTGCACGACCTAGCCCCGGAGAAGACGTGTGCAGCATCTCAGGTCGTCAGCTCTGAGAGCAACACATCTAGATAAGCATTAAATGACTATTGGGATCCCGGGTGGCCCTAAGGGTTCTCCATAGTTCCAGAGGGGTGGTCCCATACAGGAGAGATCATACAGGAGTGTCCAACAGAATTCGGTCAGCGGAAGGAGCCACGGGTCTCTGTGGTGCGGTTTGCTGCCTTTTTCCTCCCCCTCCTAATACCTCCGGTTTGTCTCCCCCGCTCTTTATCATCTGTTCCAATGTGAAGATAAGGCACCAATGCCTCAACTTCTGAAATAGCTCTGATTGGTCTTCACGGCGTTACATCCTTTTCTTTGCCGGTTTTCCTCCTACTCTCCTAGCTTTCAATCTGAATTAGCTGTATACCGGAACATTCTACCAGCATCTAAAAGAAAGCAGGAGATAAGTTTTGATGCTAATACTGGCATTAGCAAAGGTACAATGACTGCCAAAAAACTGAGATCTGGCCATCTACTCCCAGGGAGGTCTTGTTCCAAAACCAAATCCGATCATCTCCGCAACAAGGGTATAGCCGTCCCGGGGCTGAAATGTAGAAACCAAATCTTCTCCCTCTGGGATAAAGCTCCCCCTGTCCCCCCCCCCGGAGTCTTTACCCACTGGCAACAGGATCACTCATCTTCCGGGGGACCAACAACAATATAGCTACAAGGGGTTAGCAAGCCTCAACGTCTCTGAAGATGTATTTCAGGATTTCCAATTTCCCCTAGTATCCCCCTCCCACACCGAGACTCTTGGTCCAAATATAGTTGCCACACCTTCTCACAATACCTTCCGTCCTTCAGTTTGTAACTCTGACAGCTTTGCCTCTAAAAGGGAGGGCTTGTATATCGGAGCCGTGGAAAAAAATTCCCTCCCAAAGTACTGACCTGGGTCACTGGTCGAATGACTTCATGCTTCCCGATCTAGACTTAGATCTAAACAAAGGATATGCTCCTCATCAGGGGGCGGCCACCCTTCAGTCTTCCACCCCCTGCCACTGTCCACGGGCCTGAAACTCTTTAGTAGCACCTCCTCCAATGACCCCTCATTATGCTCACATTTTTCAGCAACCCCTTACTTGAACATAAATGTCAATCTTCCAAGTATCCCTTAGATCAAAACACACAGGTCTCTTCTCTCCTTAGTCTAGAAAGACTACTTTAATCTATTTTAAATATCTTGGACACATTTTTAGGGGGAACCGACTATATTTTTGACACTGTTACAATCATACTAAAAGAACTAATCGCCAGCAAAAGAGATAACCACAAATCTTCTACATCGCAACAAGAAGCAGCTTTGGCACCACCCAGTGCCACAGAGAACAAGGCGATTCAGCCTGGGATTGACTTCTGCCCCAGGCAGGCAAGCCTCTGGTTAAGGCACCAAACCCAGTTCCTATCGCAAGTCCGGTCAACGCCATCAGATTTATTTTTTCTGGGGAAAAAAAGTGAACTCTGAACCCCAAAACACAGTACAAGAGGTATTTCCGATTTTTAAGCATGCCTGAAGGCAAATTCAGTGACTGAATAAACTTGTCCACAAATGCCCACGCGGAAAAAGAAAACCTCAAAAGGGCCAAAACATTAAATCAAAGGCTCTCCAAAAAAGGTCGGTGAAAGGTGCACTTCCCAGAGGGTCTCCTTACGTCAGAAGAACTCCCTCTTCCAGAGGATGTCGTTCCACAACACCACGCCGCACTCTGATTCTCAAGTACAGGTTGCTCCTCTTTGTACCGTCTGTGGACTCTGTATGGTCAGCCCACCTTTGAGCCAAAATCTGCCTCCATTACAAACAAGTACGGTACCATTAAATCCTTTTGCACAACCGTTTGGAGCACCAACGTGGTCCAAGCATTGGCCGTTCAGGTCGCCACCTCTCCGAAAGATGGATAAATTTAATTATGTGGATACTTTAGCTTTAGACTTTAAGCTCCTGTTTGACACAGAACCAATTTTAAATAGATCTCTACTTCTAAAGTGTTTCTCAGAGGTGGCGTCGCTTCGTTCAATAGCTAGTAATGACTTACACTTAGTATCCCTAGAGTAACTGGGTTTTGGCCTCTGAATGGTTAGTTCATAAAATTCTAAATAATTCATATAGTTTGCAATGAAGAGATATTGATGTTGCCCCCACTCCAAGGGTTCTGGGGAGCACCCAACTGGTAAGATCCCACAATATATCCCCACTGGTGCCAGGAACCATATGTCTATGCGCCCACGCCCCCACACTTATGTCATTCAGACAACCACTTTCTCAAACAACAGAGTTTGCAAATCTCTCTAGGGAAACATGGCAGGGAAGTGTCACTTAGGAACCCCTCGAAGAGTGCATCACAAAAATTAAGTGTCAATTGGAACTGGTTACCGGCTGCCTTAAGTAGTTCCTCCTCAATATCCCGACCAATAGTTCTGTCACTTTAGCAATGAGTGGCATCGTTTATATCCTGGAATGTTGCCGGTATAAGAAATAAGGGGGGAAAACTCGAGCTTTTGAACTCTCTTAATGCAGATGTAATCTGCTTACATGAGACTTGGTCCACTAAGAAGCTCTCATATGATAAATACTACTCGCTTTGCAGTAACGCCACCCCCTCGAAGAGAGACCGTGCCAAGGGACACGGGTAGCCTGTTTGCTGACTAATAGGCTTAGCTGGCGCTATGAGTGTTAGAGAACCTAGCAATTTATTTTTGGTTATTACTTTACATAGTGCTGGAGAAGGGTCTGATGGAGCACCTCTAGCGCTTGTAAACTCCTATCTCCCCCCTGGTGTTTCCCATGACACCCTCTTATATAAGGTATTCCTTTTTATTGATGAACCTTGAGACAGGGAGACAGCTACTCGAATTTTCATGGTTGGGGTACTTAAACTGTAAAGTTTCTAATTCTCCCCTCTTACGTTTTTGGGCTGAAGTACAAAAGGAAGCATTTGGAATTCCCACTAGCATCTTTCCCCAGAAAATAAGATCAGATAAGCGTGGGAAGCTTCTCCTTGAACACTTGAAGGTGAGTGATTGTATCATAGTGAATGGTAGATTTCCCTCTGATTCTCTAGCCCACCATACGCACAAATCCGCGGGGGGCACTGCCATTCTGGATTACGTGATAACCAACTATCATTCTCCATGGTACAGGACATAAAAGTAATAGAGAGAGCACTCAGTGATCATAACATCCTGGTTGCACCTATTAACCTGACAGTTCACCCCGCTGATTCCTGGTGCCTGGATGGGTCGAAATCAAAGTTTAATATTAAAACTGGTAGAACGCATTGGTCTCATGACAGGGTTAAGGGGCTCAATGGTATGCTAGAGACCGTCTCAGGAAATCTCAAAAACTGGGCAGGTAATATTTTGTAGAAATTTTCTGAGTTTATGCAGCAGCTAATTATGATCGCCTGCCATAAGTCCCAGGACAAGCATACTGTAAAACCCCATCACCTACTTCTACTAAATAGTGCAATGAATGACCTTATATGCAAACAATACGGGGAATGCACTTTGGAAAGGTATATTCAATTGAGCTTATTAAGAAGAAGAAGGATGCGTATAAGAGCACGTCTAAAACAAGAAGCTATCATTAGTTTTTGGACCGATGTAAGAGAAGCAGCTTTTAGTGGCAATTCAAGACGCTTCTGGTCATTGGTAGCAGATGGGTCCGGCTCGAGAAACTAGTTCTCTCCTAATTGCCATTAATGATTCAAGTTGGAGCACTTTCATTTCTGTCCTTTATGCATCCAACTGGCATACTGTGGAGCTTCCATCATACTCTTACCCCACTAAGAAAGAAATGTAGGTAATTATTAGAGGCTTGCGTAGCTCTGCAGCAATGGGTCCTGATGAAATCCCCATGTCAGTTATAAAACACAATATTATCACCTTGAGCAAAATATTAATTCAGGTCTTTAAGTGTTGCAATGAAACCAGAAAAATTCCACCATCCTGGAAGGATAGTATTATTGTTCCCCTGGAATTACACCAATCTGTCAAAGGGGTGGCCTTTTCAGAACCCTCTGTCTCAGACCACTATCACAACAGATGCATCACTAATAGTTTAGGAGCTCTTCTCAACAACCTCACTATACAAGGGGAATGGGACTCCAACCAATAGACTTGTTATATAAACTACTTGGAATTACAAGCAGTATTCCTAGCAGTCAAAACTTTTCTGACACAAATCACACACAATGTAGGGTTAATACGAACAGACAAAATGACAATGTAATATCTGCAAAACCAGAGGGGGGACACTCATCTCAATTGTCCCTTTTAGCACAGACAATCTGGAAATGGATGATTCCCTATCTCATTCAATTAGTGGCATAGTATCTCCCAGGGATATACAATCAACTAGTAGACCAGTTAAGTAGGATGCAGCCAACAAGTCCACAAATGGAAAATTCTGAAGTAATTCAACAATACTTTCATTGTGGGAAACCCCGGACATAGACCTGTTTGCCACAAGAGAAAACTGAAAATTGGTCAGGAATATTTGCTTACGCTTTTCCACCTCTCCCACTCATTCCATATCTGATAATAAAGATGAAACAAACATCACTCACTGTGATCCTCGTAGCTCCCACATGGGCACGTCAACATTGGTATATAACACTATTGGACCTGTCTGTAGTATCACATCACAAGCTCCTAAACAGGCCAGATTTTTTGATTCAAAAGAGAGGCCAAATCAGACACCCAAATCCCACCACACTCAACCTGGCGATTTGGCTCCTGAAGTCATAGGGTTTGGCTATCTACAACTTCCATCTGAATGTATGGATATTCTAATGGAAGCACGCAAACTCACAACCAGATAATGTTATTCTGCCAAATCAAAATGTTTTGTCTACTATTGTCAACCCAAAAATATTGACCCACTTAAAGCTTCAATACAGAATATTGTCTGCTATTTGTTACACTTACAAAAAGCAAATCTGGCATACTCCTCAGTTAGGCTTCATTTAACAGCTATAGCTGCTTAACTGCACAACAGACAACATATTTTCCTATTTAGGGTTCCTGGTATAAAAGCCTTTATGGAGGGTCTTGAAAGAGTTATTCCACCTAGAATTCCTCCAGCTCCTGCATGGAATCTTAACATCCTCCAGCTCCTGCTTGCAACTTACAAGACTTATGGGGCCATCATTTGAACCCGTTCATTCTTGTACTCTACAGTTCCTATCATGGAAGGTTGCTTTCTTAGTAGCAGTCACTTCTTTACAAAGAGTTAGCACATTTCAAGCATTTACCTTAGAAGAACCTTCCTTTCAAATTCATAAAGAGAAATTAGTTCTTAGCACAAATCCAAAATTCGTACCAAAGGTAGTTTCACCTTTTCATATCAATCGGTCATTGGAATTACCAGTCTTCTTTCCACAGCCAGACTGAAAGAGCTCTACACACCATTGATGTTAAAAGCTCTCGTGCTACATAGACAGAACAAAAGAGTTTAGGAAATCAAAATAACTCTTTGTGGCATTTTCAGAACCTCACAAAGATAATCCTGTCTCAAAGAATGGGTTAGCTAGATGGGCAGTAAAGTGTATTCAAACTTGCTATCTCAAGGCTAAAAGACAGTTACCAGTAACTTCTAAAGCACATTCCACTAAGGAAAAAGGTGCTTCAGTGGCATTCTTAGGCAACATACCAATGGCAGACATATGTAAAGCTGCCACATAGTCTACACCACACACATTCGCTAAACACTTACTATGTGGATGTGTTAGCTCGCCAAAAAGCAAATGTTGGACGGGCAGTACTTAGAACATTATTTCAAGCTACTCCAACTCCTACAGGCTAACTACCACTTACTTTGGAGGGGACTACAGCTACACGTCATTGAACAGAAAACGTTACTTACCCAGTAGACATCCGTTCGTAGCATGTAGTGCTGTAGATTCACATGCACCCTCCCTCCTCCCTGGGAACCTGCAACCATTGCAGTACAATATATTGTAAATATGTATACCCATCGCATGGACATCTCATGTCTTGTCTATCTATCTACACGTACATTTTTACACACTTTACTTCACCCACCTGTGGGAAAACAATTCAACAAAGGACTCGATACCCATGCACACTATTACAGAGAGGAGTCACTCGATCCTGTGACTCGAAAACCTTCTTCGAAGAAAAATAACTTGTAACACTTAAAGCACAACACTAGATGGCGGACTTATGCAAAGCATGTGAATCTACAGCACTACATATATATTTGCCCAAATTACATTGAGTTTTATTTAAAAACATCTCACAGTTATCAAAGATTTCTGTAAAGCAGGGAAGAGAGATTAACTGCAAGGGAATGAGAGGCATTGTTAGCCAATAGGCTGCATTTAAAGCATAACAGAGAAAACTGCCACCGTGCCTCACAGGACCCCCTGTACCCCATTATTCCCCACAGGTGATAGTTAGGTCAGTTATTTTTTTCGGCTCTTACAGTTAGGATCCTGGAGCACTGAGCTCTGCGTTTTTTTATTTTTTACATTCAATGGTTTTAAGTACCTAGAGTACATAAGACTCTTTCTGACGGAGGAATATATTTTTTTTCTGTCAAATCACTACCTCCGTTATTTGTGAAGTGCCCTTCCTGTAGTTAAAAGAAGATGCAGACTGATCCACATTCATTATCATTTTCAGAAGCTGTCCAGAAGAACTCTGAAGGACAGAGAGAAGATCAGGCTGCACATCTTACAAGAGAGAGGAAAGACAGGATTTTCATTAGGCCCTGGGGAGTCTCAATCCTCCTCCAAAGATCCTTCCTCTCATAAGAAGTCGCACACATAGAGGAAGATCTCATGAGGCACATGAGAAACGCCATCCCCCATCGACCTTGACAGGTAGGGAGGTCAACTGGGGGAAATTCCTGTATGTTGGCAACTCCAGACCCAAGGGTCGGAGGAGTGTATCCTTCGGAGGAGATATTATTCTCAATCACTCTGAAGTGTTAAAATCTCCTGCACACTCAGCATCCATCTGCAAGACAGGTGGCATCTCCTCTTGGATAGATGGCCTCCTGCATTTTCATGATTCCTCATGCCAAGCTACACATGAAACCTTTGCAACAAAGGATCAATGGACTCTGTTCTCAGACTGCTGGATGACAAGCTGCTCTCTGACAAGATGTGATGCAATCGCTATCTTGGTAGCCTCTCCATCCAAACCTATTGGTAGGAGTTGCCTTCCACCATGACCCTCCAAAACAAACTCATCACGGATGCCTCCCTCCAAGATTGGGGTGCTCACATGAGTCTCCTGCAAACTCAGCAACTGTGGTTGGATAAGAAACAGCAGTATCACATCAACATGTTGGAACTGAGGACAGTCCATCTTGCCCTCAAGTCTTTTTATCCATCCATATGTGATAGAGACATCTAGTTGCAGATTTCTTACCTAAGAGGTTCCCCCAGGCGTCGGTCTGGATCCAGAGATTTTTCTTGTGCAGTACCCCTACACGTAGTTTGGTTGCATCAGTTGGCTTTAGGGCATTGTGTGTCTTATATAGGTGCCACCCCAGTATGCCGACATCAGTTATTTTCTTTCCACACCAGCCAGTGCTGATCCTTAGAGCGCTACCCCTCAGTCAATTTTTGCTTTTTTTGACTATTTGTTGAGTTGTTAACTCCTGGTGTATCAAGAGATGTCATCAAGGAAGGCAGAGTTGTGCTGCAAGTGTTGGGCCATGCATCCAAAGACTTTGAGGGGGCAGTCCTTTAAGCTGGGGGTGTCCTGCCGCTTGGCTCAGCACAAGTCACTAGCTCACTATTGTCAAAGAGTCTCCCCCACACCCTTGTCCCACTCCGAGTCCTTGGGACGATCGGTTAAGTCAAGGCACCTCCCCCTCGGCCGATGAGACGAGGGAGCATGGTCTTTCTAGGTTTCCCTCTGCAGAGCCTGCATCTGGCCCTACTCCATGCGTCCCGGAGTTTCCAGGAGCTGGAGCGGCCCGTGCCCAACTGTAGGAGTTCTATGAAGTCCTGCACCTCATATTTGGGCATTCCGACACTGCTGGTGTGCCTTTCTGGTTTCGCAGAGTCGTAAGGAGCCCCTTTGGGTTCCACGCAGGCAGCTTCAGCCTCGACGTCGAGGGGCACCCATGCATCCATGCCCCCAGGTGGCGCCATCCCTATTCTCAATGCAGACTCTGACCGGGGGCCGAATAGGCATCGTATGACCCCAAATCCAGTACCAACAGGAGCCATGCCTTCTTTGTCAGATCCTGAGCCCTTTTCCTATGGGCTAGGTTATGGTGAGGAAAGTAAGGACCCTTTGGAATATCAGCACCTAGACACACTCGCGAAGAAGGTTTTCTTCTGCAAGCCTGGCATTGTAGGCTGTGAACACTGCATGCCTTTTGGGCCGTTACTCCCACATCTCGTGGGATACAGTTGCACAAGTGCTGCTACTGGTCCCGAAGGAGGCCCAGGCTGTATTTTACCAGTAGTTGCTCATGGGAGAGACTCCGCAAAGTTCCTGATCCGATGTGGACTGGACACGACTGACTCACTGGGCAGAGGGGTTTAATCGACAGTAGCCCGAGGTGCCACGCCTGATTGAGGACATCTAGCTTTTCGGGGGATGTCCAAGCCAATCTTATGGATTTGCCCTTTGATGTCACCTGTCTCTTATTGAGAAAAAAGCAGACTCAGTGTAGGAAAATGGCTCCCTGTTGCAGTTACCCCCCACGTTTTGCCTGATATTGATGCTGACTTGACTGAGAAGTGTGCTGGGACCCTACTAACCAGGCCCCATCACCAGTGTTCTTTCACTAAAAATGCACCATTGGCACACCCCTGGCACACAGATAAGTCCCTTGTAAAAGGTACCAGTGGTACCAAGGGCCCTTTGTCCAGGGAAGGTCCCTGAGGACTGCAGCATGTGTTGTGTTGGTGGGGAGAAAAAGGCAAAGTCGACATGGCATCCCGCTCAGGATGCCATGCCCACAAAATGCTGCCTGTGGCATAGGTAAGTCACCCCTCTAGCAGGCCTTACAGCCCTAAGGCAGGGTGCACTATACCACAGGTGAGGGCATAGCTGCATGAGCAATATGCCCCTACAGTGTCTAAGTCCATTCTTAGACATTGTAGGTACAGTGGCCAGATTAAGTATATGGTCTGGGAGTTTGTCAAAAACAGCTCCACAGCTCCATAATGGCTACAATGAATACTGGGAAGTTTGGTATAAAAATTCGCAGAATAATACACCCACACTGATGCCAGTGCTGGATTTATTAAAAAATGCACGCAGAGGGCATCTTAGAGATGCCCCCTGTATTTTACCCAATCCTTCAGTGCAGGACTAACTGGTCTGTGCCAGCCTGCCACTGAGACGAGTTTCTGCCCCCCTGGGGTGAGAGCCTTTGTGCTCTCTGAGGCCAGAAACAAAGCCTGCACTGGGTGGAGATGCTTTATACCCCCCCTCCCCCCCCACCACCTGCAGGAACTGTAACACCTGGCAGTGAGCCTCAAAGGCTCATGCCTTGGGTTACACCACCCCAGGGCATTCCAGCTAGTGGAGATGCCCGCCCCTCCGGCCACTGCCCGCACTTTTGGCGGCAAGGCTGGAGGAGATAATGAGAAAAACAAGGAGGAGTCACCCACAATCAGGACAGCCCCTAAGGTGTCCTGAGCTGAGATGACCCCTGCCTTTAGAAATCCTCCATCTTGGTTTTGGTGGATTCCCCCAATAGGATTAGTGGTGTGCCCCCTCCCCTCAGGGAGGATGCACAAAGAGGGTGTAGCCACCCTCCAGGACAGTAGCCACTGGCTACTGCCCTCGTGACCTAAACACACCCCTAAATTTTGTATTTAGGGGCAACCCAGAACCCAGGAAATCATAATTCTGCAACCTACACAAAGAAGGACTTCTGACCTAAAAGCCCTGCAGAGACGACGGAGACAACAACTTACTTGGCCCCTGCACTACCGGCCTGTCTCCAGACTCAAAGAACCTGCACAGCGACGCATCTCACAGGGACCAGCAACTTCTGAACCCGAAGGACCAAGAAACTCCAGAGAACAGCGGCACTGTTCAAAAACAGCAACAACTTTGCAACTTGTAAAGAACTCACTCTTCCCGTCGGAAGCTTGAGACTTCACACTCTGCACCCAATGCCCCCGGCTCGAGCTTCAGAGAACCAACACTGCAGAGAGGACTCCCAGGCGACTACAACAATGTGAGTAACCTGAGACGACCCCCCTGCACCCGTACAGTGACGCATGCAGAGAGGATCCAGAGGCTCCCCCTGACCGCGACTGCCTGGAACAAAGAACCTGACGCCTGGACCAAGCACTGCACCCACAGCCCCCAGGATCAAAAGGAACCAAAAGCCAGTGCAGGAGTGACCATGAGGCGACCCTCTGCCTAGCCCCGTCGGTGGCTGGCCCGAGAAGCCCCCCTGTGACCTGCCTGCACCGCTAGAGTGACCCCCGGGTCCCTCCATTGACTTCTATTGAAAACCCAATGCCTACTAAGCACACTGCACCCGGCCGCCCCTGTGCCGCTGAGGGTGTGTTTTGTGTGCCTACTTGTGTCCCCCACAGTGCTCTACAAAACCCCCCTGGTCTGCCCTCCGAAGACGCAGGTACTTACCTGTTGGCAGACTGGAACCGGAGCACCCCTGTTCTCCATAGGTGCCTATGTGTTCTGTGCCCACCTTTGACCTCTGCACCTGACCGGCCCTGTGTTGCTGGTGCGGTGACTTTGGGGTTGCCTTGAGCCCCCAGGGGTGGGCTGCCTATGCCCAGGAAACTGAACTTGTAAGTGCTTTACTTACCTCAGAAACGTAACTTTACTTACCTCCCCCAGGAACTGTTGATTGTTGCGCTGTGTCCACTTTTAAAATAGCTTTATGCCATTTTAACTTATACTGGGTATGTTAGTGCTCTAATTCAAAGTTCCTTACTTGCCTGTATGGCGTGCCTTGCATTTTATGTATTTACTTCAAATCTCGAATCTTGTGGTTCTAAAATAAATTAAGAAAATATATTTTTCTATATAAAAACTATTGGCCTGGAGTTAAGTCTTTGAGTGTGTGTTCCTCATTTATTGCCTGTGTGTGTACAACAAATGCTTAACACTACCCTCTGATAAGCCTACTGCTCGCCCACGCTACCACAAAATAGAGCATTAGAATTATCTAATTTTGCCACTATCAACCTCTAAGGGGAACCCTTGGACTCTGTGCACACTATCTCTCACTTTGAGATAGCATATACAGAGCCAACTTCCTACACTCGGCACTCAAGCGCTTTAAGGATTACCGGGCTATGGCCAGGTCCCTGAGCCTTGCAACTGGCCCTTGCCCCCCTCAGTCTGCTTTTTGCCCCTTTTATGGCTACGGAAGGGATGCCCAACCGCCTCGGTTTCTGTGCTGCACATGCTGCCCAGCCTCTGCGTGGCTGGGTACGTAGGATCCACCCACCTTGTTAATCAGGGAGTCCACTGCCCCCCACCACCACTACCACCGCAGCTGCCTCCAAACCTTCTAGTCTGACGCTTCCCCCACCAGGGACAAGTTGGAGGCAGGATCTGCCATCACCTGCTCTGCTGGCAATCCATCAGGCCAGCCAGGTATGTTTTGCAGGTAGTCTGAAGGAGCTACTCCCCTCCCCCTTTGAGGCTACCCCTCCATTAATGCCACCATCCTATGATTCGATGAATGAGGATCACTTGGCACTCCTCTAAGAGGAAGTTACGTCTCTCTTGGCCAGGGGAGCCATAGAGAGGGTTCCGGTGCCAGAATTAGTTTGTGGTTGCTATTCCTGCTTCTTTCTTGTACCCAAAAAGAACAAGGGCCTCTGCCCTATCCTATTCCTTCGGTCCCTCCATCTCTTTTTCAAGAAGGAGAAGTTCAAAATGCTCACTCTTTCTCATGTTCTTTCTGCCCTGGGCCCAGGAGACTGGATAGTAGCGTTGGTCTTGCAGGATGCTTATTTCCATATTCTGGTCCTGCCTACCCACAGACGTTATTTACGTTTCACTGTAGTCCATGAGCACTTTCAGTGGTCACAGCTCATCTATGCAGGTCAGGGGTTTCAGTCTTCCCCTATCTCTGGACAACTGGCTTTTGAAGGCGGGCTCGCACCATGCTGTCGTCTTAACCTTCCCACCCCCCACCCCACCCCACCCCCTCTACCCCCAGCTTTAAACTACGGTGGACCTCCTGGATTTGCTGAGGATCACTATAAATGTGCCGAAGTCACACCTGACTCCCTCTCAGATGCTTCCTTTCATCGGAGCTGTTCTGGACACAGTGCAGTTTTGGGCTTATCCTCCTGAGTGGTGAGTCCAGGATATTCAGGCTATGATACGGATGTTTCAGCCTATATCCTCGATTTCGGTGAGAATGACTCTGAGGATTTTGGGCCTCATGGCCTCCTGCATCCTGGTGGTGACACATGCCAGAGGGCATATGCAGGCTCAGCAGTGGAACCTGAAGTTACCATGGGCATAGCATCAGGGGAATCTCCCCGACGTGGTCCAGATCTTGGAGGGAACTGTGCGAGATCTGCAGTGGTGGCTAACGAACCAACCAGATCTGATAAGTTACAGTTTCTTCTCTCCTGGGCTGGGGTGACCATCTTGGAGAGGCGGAGATCAGAGGCATCTGGTTTCCAGTGGAGTCTGGAGTCCACATCAACCTGTTGGAGCTCCGTGCGATCAGACTAGCATTGACAGCATTTCTTCCCGCTAGTGCAAGTTTTCACCGACAACACCACTGTCTTGTAGTAATGCAACAAGCACGGCGGGTGAGGTCGTGTACCCTTTGTCAAGAAGCTCTGCGCCACTGGCCATGCCTGGGACAGCAGGGCATATCCCTGGTGGTTCACCATCTGGCGGGCTCTCTGAACGTCAGAGAAGACAAACTCAGCCAACAATGCTTAGTCGATCATGAATGGCATCTCCATCCAGAGGTGGCGCAAGGCCTCGTTCAGCATTGGGTAGAGCCTTGGTTAGATCTCTTCACCTCCGCAAGAGAACGCGTAATGTCAGCAGTATTGTGCTTTGGAGTTTCCATAGCGGCAATCGCCCTGCAACGCTTTTCATCCTGAGTAGAACTCAGGCCTCATGTACACCTTTCTGCCTATACCACTTCTGCCCAGAGTTCTCAGAAAGATCAAGAATGACTGGGCCATCATCCTTGTGGCTCTGGGCTGGGCATGGAGAGTTTGGTATCACAAGCTAATTAGCATGGCCAGCGATCCTCCGATCAGACTGCACCTTCAGGAGGATCTTCTGTAGCAGCAGCAGGGGAGGGTTCTCCAGCCGAACCTGTCAACTCTCCACCTTCTTGCATGGAGATTGAGTGGTGACAGTTGACAGCCTTCGACCTTCCCCATCAAAGTATGTAATGTAATATTGGCAGCCAGGCGTACCTCCACCAAAACGAATATTCCCGTAGTTGGAAAAAATGTGTTGCATGGTGCACAGACAAGTCTGTTGACCCCCTTTCTACCCCTCTTTCTGAGGGTCTGGTGTTCATCCTTTGTCTGACCCAGCAGGGCTCTACCATGGGCACTCTCAAAGGTGAGGTAACTGCCATTTCTGTTTTTTTGCAGTTGCCTGATCCACCTTCTTATTTTAAGTCTCCTATTGTAAATCGGTTCCTCAAATTCCTATCTCTTATGTTTCCTCTGTCCCCATTCATTATGCCTCAGTGGGACTTGAATTTGGTTTTGGCTTTTCTGATGTTTCAAATCTCTCTACAGTTGTCCTCTCAGGCTTCTCACCTTGATAGCATCCTTTCTTGTGGCCATTACCTCTGCCCGCAGGGTGAGTGAGCGGTCATCTAAGCCGCTCTACCTTTCCATCTACCTGACAAAGTGGTGCTTCGCACTCTGGCTTTCTTTTTGGGAAATAGGTCACGCCCTTTCATGTAGTCCAAACCATCACCTTGCCTACTTTTTATGAACCCCCACATCCTTCCAAAGAAGAGGAAAGACTCCTCCACCTAGACCCAAAATAAACATTGGTGTTGGACCTTGATCATACAAAAGAGTTCTGGTGAATGATTGACTCTTTGTCGGTTATGTGGGTGCGAAGAAAGGTTGGGCAGTGCAGAAGCGGACTATCTCCAAATGGGTTGTCCTCTGCTTAAAAATTTGATACTCATTGGCTAAGAAGCATCACCCTGTGGAGAGCTAAAGCTGCGACCACTGCGTTAGCGGGCAGAGTTCCAGTGCTTGATATCTGGCAGGCGGTGATGTAGGCTTCTTTGCACACGTTTACCAAACACTACTGCCTGGACAGTCATATCCGTAGAGATGAGCACTTTGCCCGCTCGGTCCTGCAGGACTTTCTAATATGATCTTAGTTCGCAGACCCTCCTTTGGAGATGGTATTGCTTAGGTATTGATTCTAAGGTAAGGAACCTGCAACTCGATGTCTGTACCAGATGAACAAGTTACTTACTTTCGGTAACGACTTATCTGGTAGAGATAATATCTAGTTGCAGATTCCTTACCGACCCATCTATCCTCCCCGCTCTGCGAACTGACTTCTAGGGACAAGGACTCCCCTTTCAGGGCCTTAGTTTTGATGCACCAATGGTCATTGTTATTTTTGGCTCTGCGCTTCTGGCGTGGAAAGTTGTGAAAAGAAACTGATGGCATCTCGCCAGGGTGTCGCCTATATAGGACCCATGACATCATATCCAGCATGGATGACCCCAAGAACAGATAAGGAGCCGATTGACACCACCTAACGGCATGCAGGGGTATTGCTCGAGAAGAATCCCCGGATGCAGACTGGTAGCTAGGGGAAATTCTAAGGTAAGGAATAAAAGGTAAAAAGTCTGCAACTAGATATTGCCTCTACCAGTTAAGGTGTTACCGAAGGTAAGTAACTTGTCAAAAGACAAGTTCTCACCTGGTCCAAACAGACGGCATGACCACGATGTATTACTTAAACAAACAAGGGGGACTCGTTCTCATCCCCTATCTCTAGAGGCACAAGCCATTTGGAAGTGGCTAATAGCCAGGAACTTAACTATGTCGGCCATTCACCTGCCAGGAGTCCAAAACAGTCAAGCGGACTCTTAGTTGCAACTTCACCAAAAATCATAACTGGATTCTTCATAACAACGTTGGCAAAGACATCTTTTGAGAATGGGGTCATCCGCAAATCGACTTGTTTGCAGACCAAATCAACAAGAAAATGCCTAAACTACATGTCCAGGTTTTCCTGACCAGGGTCAAAGGGAAATGCCTTTTTGACAGACTGGCCAGGGAAATTTCTTCACACATTTTCCCTAATTCCGCTGATTCTGACAGTAATCAACAAACTATTCAGATCCAGGACCCGAATTATCCTGATTGCTCCAGAATGGCCTAATCGGGTTGGGAATAAAGTCCATTGTAAAATATAACCTGGAAGTTCACTAAAAAAAAACGCAGTTAGAAATTGAGTCATGATTCTGCCACAAACATACAAAATCCCTGAAATTACAGTTATGGTAAACAATGCAGACAGAGTATGCCATAACTCATTATATCAGCCATGCACAAAAAAAACATTTCCAAATACCACTGGAAAAACTGTAATCAAGCAAGAGTTGATGGCGGCAGTTGGCAGGGTGGCACGAGTTATGGCATGCATTATATGTGTTTTTGTAAAGCCCTGAAGTAGTGAATCCTGGTACGCTGGGAAGTCAAGACTTGACAGGCTGAGAGAACACAAAATAGGCTGTTATTTAAAGAGCAGAGTTTTAAGTTTATATCTCGAAACAAATTCTTATGGGATTGAAAAGAGCTTGAGAGTAAGAGAGTTCCAGAACCTGGATGTGTGAAAATCGAAAGATGTGTCAACAGAGCAGAAGTACTTTTTGGAAGGGAGTACAGATCTGCTTAACTGAGGATGATCTAAGCCGCCTTCTGAGGATGTAAGGCCAAAGAAAATAATGGAGATATTTTGGCCCTATGCTGTTGAGGATGAGGAATACCAGGCAGGCTGCTTTGAACAAGCATCCTTTTTTTGTACTGGTAACCAATTTTTCAAGAGGATTGATGTGGGGCAACGCAAATCTAACTGAAGAACTAAATAAGCAGCACTTATTGGTTTCTTTGGAGTTTGAGCATTCTGACTTTAGAAATGCCCAGATATAGTGATTTACCGTAGAATAGATTAGACCTAATTAAGATGAGGTCCACAGTTTTCCTGTAAGTTTCATGGAGCATTGAAAGCACCTTCCTAAACATTATGAGTGAGACAAAAAGAGGAGACAGCTATACATCATATTTGAATGTCAAAGAAAAGGTGAGTCTCAAACTTAATGCCCAAATTCCTGACTACTTTGGTGGGCTGGGCAGCAGGTCCCAATTCCACTAGCCACCAAGAGTCTGACCAGACTGATGTTAATTTTCTGAAAATTAAAATTTTGAATTTGTCGCTTTTCAGCTTTAAGCAGATGTTCATCCACAAAACTACTACCGTAAGGCATTTGTGGAAGGCCAGACAAGTGGATGTACAGTTACAGTTGGAGATGATCAACTGAGTGTCATCTGTGTTTGAAGCCAAAAGATTTGACTAAACAGACAAAACAGGGTGACATCTATATTAAGTGAGTTTAGGCTTAGGGAAGAGCCCTGCGGGCCACCTTGTAACTTTCAAAGTATATGGTGGAAGAGACACCACCTGGGTTTTGTTTGAAAGGATAGATTCCAGGCATTTGCTTGCCCTCTCCCAATACCCAGATTGTTTAGTTTAGCAACCTAAATGAGATGGGAAACTGAGTCAAATGTGGCTGACAGATCGAGGAAGATTAATTCTGCAGAGAGACCCCCATCTCAGAGCACCTTCGAATCCTCTGCGACTGCCAAGACAGCCGATTCTCTGCTTTGGATTGCGCGAAAGGCAAATTGCAATCCATTTATCAGCTGATAAGGGTTTGCATACATCATAAGATTTGCACAAATATGTTTATTTCCACAATTTAGTCAGATTTGTTAAAAAGAAATATGGCAATATTTTCTTAGTGTTGAAGGGATGGCATTGGGAGTTTTTCAGGTAATAGCAAAAGTGTGGTATTTTTCAATTTCATGAAAGCCAATGTGGAAGCACTAATAAAGTTTAAGATATCAGTAAGCATTGGAGCAATTGTGTCTCAGGCCAGGTTGATGATGCAGGGAGCATGGATCTTTATGAGAACCTAATTGATAGGAGATTATGATATTCATTGTTTCCTGAATGATTAGGGAGAGGGAAATCTAGAAAACTGTGAGAGGGGATACTTGAAATGGTTTCCCGGTTAGAGCCAGAAGAAGAGGAGAATTGCGAATAGTGATTAGCAATTTTAGTGTTAAAAAACAGCTGGTTCGTTACACAGCTTCTGAGAGCAAGGGGTAATCTGAAACGTGGTGGTTGGTATCAGTAAAAGAGCAAGCTATTGCAAATCTCTCTTTAAGTTGTCTGTGGTTTGTTTTATTGGCGAGATAAGCCACTCGGGCGCTCCAGAGGAGTTTGTGATTATTTGTTTAGTGTAGCTTTGTACATATGTTTAACAATTAGAAGCTTGAGTATCAATACCAGAGCTCCCATTATTGTTGTAGGGAGTTAACTCAGAGGAAAATAAATAGATTTTATTGTAGACTATGATCTACTCCAACTGCTGTTGTGGCTCTTGTGTTTTTTAATTGTTGGAAAATTGAGCTTAAATGGGACAGCAAAATGATGAGACCAAAGAATGGGGGTAGGGTAGGATACCTGATGCAAATGGGTATTAGTGAGTATATGATTCTACTTTGGCCTACTTTGTGTGTGAGCTACCTTAACTTTAAGTCAAGGCCAAGAGTCTGTAAAGTGAAGATAAGAGATTTGTTTATTGAGGAGTCCTAAACACCAAAATGAATGTGAAAGGATGGTAAAATTGGCGTATTTCAAGAAAGGTAAGTACCGTAATCTGCAAAAGCATGAATAAAATTGTCAGTAGGGCCATCTGGATGAAATATCAGGATGCCTGCCATAGAAAACGAATCATTGTTTTTTATCGAGTATTGGCAGTCTTCTGAAATGGCTAGTAAAGATATTGGGAGATGGAACAAGTAAGGTACGTGGAATAGGAGATGGCGATTTCTTCCCCTGGACAGTGTTGGCTGTCTAGATTGCATATAGTTTACCTTTTTGGGAGAGCTCAACATTGTCCGGTCCTGAAGAGCTCATCATCCAGGTGTCCATGAGGAGGAAAATAGATTGTTTTCTGAGAGGTAGGTATTAAAAATATCTAGATAATTTTTGAGAAAGAACATGGTATTTATGAGTTAACATTTGTTTGGCGATAAAGGGGTGGAGGAAGGAGGTAGTGGGTGCTCTTTCATGCTCTTTCTACCACAGCCATTGCAGTACCAGTGGCTTTTTGCCTATTTTCGGAACATCCTGTGCCACCTTTCATAATGTTCTCTCATAATGTTCTGGAAGGATTTTGTCTTTAATGTCTTGCTTTGTTCAGTAGGTTCTGTACACTGTTTTGGGGTTCTCTGTGGGTGGGCATATCCTCTTCTTTCTGACTGCTTTTTAAGGTTGAGAAACCAGGATACTGAGTAATTGGGAAAGGGAGAAAATAACTGTTCCTCAGCATCCTTCTAGCCACATTACCATTTAAAGAGACGTCCAATTTTTTGATCTGACTTCTTTTTTTCATGACTGAGGTGGAGGCAATTCAGCCACTTTTGGAAGGCCATAGTATAAAAATTAAGGGCCAGATGTAGGAAACAGTTTGCACGTCGCAAACTGCAATTTTCGCTGTTTGCGACTTGCAAACTGCACTATGCAATGCACAAAACCCGTTTTGCAATTCGGTAACCTGGTTACCGAATCGCAAAACGGGTTTGCGGCTCGCAATTCGGAAAGGGAGTCCCCTTCCTGATTGTGAGTCGCAGTGCAATGCCAGATTGCTTTGTGACCGCGAATGCGGTCGCAAACCAATCGCAGTTTGCACCCATTTGAATTGGGTAGTAACCCATTCCTTTGTGAATGGAACTGCAAACATTTTTTCAGAGCAGGGAGTTGTCCTAAGGACCACTGCCTGCTCTGAAAAAAATGAAACAAAAACGTTTCATTTTTCGTTTTTATAATGCATCTCGTTTTCCTTTAAGGAAAACGGGCTGCATTACAAAAAAAAAAAAAAAACTGCTTTATTAAAAAGCAGTCACAGACATGGTGGTCTGCTGTCCGCTGCAGGCCACCATACCTGTGAATGCCGCCACTCGAAAGGGGGTCGCAAATTGCGACCCACATCATGAATATTAATAAGGTGGGCCTTTGCGACCCCCTTGCGAGTCGCAGATGGTGTCAGGGACACCATCCTACATTCCAATTTGCGACTCGCAAATTGCGAGTCCCTCTGACTCGCAATTTGCAACTCGCAAATTGTAATATTCCTACATCTGGCCCATTATGTGGTACAGTTTAACTGTTTATTTCTAGAGTTATTTAAAACAGTGATTCATTCATGTAAAAGTGTCCAAATCACCAGTAATATCTTTTGTGTTTCATATTATATATCGTATTTTACAAAATCTTTGCCGTTTCAGAATATTTAGATTGTTTTCCTTTTTGCTTTTCCTAGTTTGTCCAGCATTTGGGTCCAGCAACAGATTTTTATAAAAAGCTGGCACTAGATTGTTCGGGTCAGCAAACTGCCGTTGATCTGTTCTTGTTAAGCTCTCAGTATTCTGATTTAGCATCTTTGGGTAAGTAAGCTGTACTGCTATACTTCCTTTTGCACATGTTACATGAGGAGCTTCCATTATCTGTTTATAGTTTCCCACATGGGTAACTGCTGTGGGGAAAGAGGCCAGACAGTTGTTCAAGAAAACTTCATCCCTTAAAATTAAATACAAATTATCGAATCAGGGAGTGAGATGCTCTACCTGGCCAAATTGTCAGTCATACTTGTTTTCATGGCTAGTCTGCATGAATATTGATCCATGGTCATCCTTGCAAACAGTTACTGCATTGCCCTCCCTTCAGTCCAGATTATTGTAAAGATGTGACAGCATAGAAGACAAAGTTCACTTTTCAGGCCTTAATTTCCCCCACCAGTGGGCAGGGACAGTTATTAGCATGCAATAATTAAGCTAAAGTCAAGGAGCAGCTTTATGAACTGATGTGTTATTTGCATGCCCCCATACCTTCCTTTTCATCCAGGTTTGTGCTGCCGAACTACACCCTACCAAAGGTGCTGTCCCTTCTGCTTGCCTACTTTTGACCATTGAAGAACAAAGTTGTCCATCACAGGATCTTCAGTAATAATTACTTTTTAACATTGAACATCTATTTCCATGTGAATAATCCCAGAAAATCTTACTTCTGCAATTTAGGATCTTCATTGATAGTCATAAATGCTGAATAATTCCCAGCTGCCTGCGCGGACCCCGGAACACCTTTTAATATAATGTCCTTAATGACATTAACATAGTAGAATGCCCTAAATCCAAGTCAATTTCAATGTTAGACTGTCAGAGATGTCATTTCTTTCTGAATGCTGGAAATGTTGAAATAATTATTGATTTAATGAGGTTACTTCATCTGTCATGAAAAAAACAAAATTCAACACAAAAAAGCATGAAGAGAAAATGCAGCCTAATAGGGTTACATTGAGAAAGGGTGAAAATAAAGCCTGTTCCATAAGGACCTGACAGGAACCCCTACCCACAGTATCTTGTACTGGCAGTTGGCTTTGAGAGTCAGTTCTTGTTTTATGGCTCCTTCGGTCACGATCTCTGAACACCTCTCAGGTTTTTCATACTTCAGAAAACAGTTTTATCAACAGGAAGGTTATTGGAACATTTTTACTTCACATCTTAACACCGATACTGTTGAGTAAAATTATGTTTTCCTGACACTGTCATTTATTTTCAGTCTCAATGACTTTCCTTTTTACCAACTGGCCTTCAAGTCAATGGAAGAAGGCAGCACCTGTCACACAGAGTACTTTGTAGTATACCTGTCTCTATCTTATCAGGTAAAAAGATGACAATTGCAAGAAAAAGTTGGAGAAAGAATCAGATTAGGAGGTCTGATATAGATAATAAACGCACAAGAAGAAACAAGGAGAAGAAGACTGGAAATATCTGCGTCTGGTTCTTCCTATGTTAGTGTCCTCAATCTGGAAAAGACAGACAGAGGGAGATCTTCAGACAAGATAGTCTTCAATACATCGACCACAGTGTCATTCACATCGCCACTGATAGTCAAGAACTGCATTGTCACTGTCGAGGGGATCAGTGTCAACATTCTCCATCAAGGGAAAGCATCAACATCAAAAAACATCGCCATCATCACTCATTGTCGAAACATTCGATCTTGACTTCGAGTCAGTTGTAAATCTCAACATCACAGAGGCACTTTCCCGCTCACCGCTGCCGAGTGTTGATGGTTAATAAAAGTCCTGTACGATGTCAAATCCTTCTCCCTTGACTTCAAGTATATCTCAAGTAGTGCTATCTTCTTACCCAGGGGGATTTGGGTCACCTTCTGCTTGCTCCTCAGCATCTCAGGAGTCCTGTGAATAAGTTTTACAAATGGATGACACAACACCACTTCATCCTTCGAGCACAGTAAAATCTCTTTCAAATGCACCTGGAATCCTTCGTTCTTTCACCAGTTATTAGGGTATTGAAGGTAACATTTAGAAAATAAGGAAATGGAAGCCTCCATCACCAATTCAATCAACACCACCTAGACTCAAAAAGAACTGATAGCTCTTATTCTTGATCTACATGAAGGTCACAGTACACTGATTCTTCTCATTACACCTGTACTCCAACATCGCCAGCATTGAGACCATCTAGAGTTTCACCTGTGGATGGTTTTCTTACATTTCAAGATTCTTGAAAAAGCAGGGCAACAAATGAAAGATCACTCTAGATACTCCTCAGACAGTGTCTGTTATTCTTGAAACTATTCAACCAAGGGCAGCTCTGAGAACTCTTTTGCTTCTTGTACCAAGCCTGTTTGAAATTTTAAAATATAAGTTTCTAATCTGCCAACTGTTAAGGCTGCTACTCCACAAATTCTGAAGAAAAAAAAACATACAAGCCGTCTCAACAAGACCCTGATTTTCTAAAAATTGACCCAAAATCTGGCTCTATCATAGTTACAGCAGACAGACTGAAGCCTGCCTCCGCTCCAGAATCCACGTGACAAAGAGCACAATAGAATGGACACCACAGGAAAAAAGATAGGCCGCACAGCTTCCACTCATCTAAAGAATGACAATGCAGCAGCCCTCCTGGGAGGATATCACAGAGAGATTTACCATCTTATAGACAGGATTTTTCAAGAAGGCTCTTTAATCTCTAATCAATCGTTGAGCTCTCAACAACAGCATATTGTCATGGAATTTCTTTGAAACTATCATCATGGCTCCATTTGTCATCTTTAAAACATGAGGCTCAATTAAAGATTGTAAATGTACCTGTTTCAGCTACATCATTCATCAGACAACATACCAAAGATGAGATTTTCGGGACGAAAAGGGAGGCAGAAACACTAAAGACTGTTGGATAAGAGTAACAGAAACATGTTCCAAACAACAGTACAAATCAAAGGATAGGCAGTATTGCTGTCAGAATTCAAACCACCATAATGGCTTCAACAGAGGCAACCATTTGTGCTAACCAAATTTATATAATCAATCAGGCAGTCTCGCACCAAACTGGCTTCTGGGTTTCTCCATTTTATCCAGAGGGGAAATGGGGAAACACCAATCTGTTCCTCTGGGTACTGAAGACCTAATTCCTTGTGACCAATGATGTTAGCCATGTTCTTAGGTACAATCGGCAATTTACGTGTGAATTTATTTGCAATTATTTGTTGTAGTAAATCTACTTTACAATATCCCCATACTCCTGCCCCATACATAGCTGCCCTTATGCATTTAGATTTATAAAGTGTTACCATCTGAGATACCGTTTGTGGCCTAATTTATGGGAAAATCCAAAAATCGTCTCTATATTCCTTTCAAATTGTTGGGATTTTGACATTAAGATGGAATTTCCATAACAGCGAGGAACTCAAAAACAAGCCTAAGTAACAGAAGTTCTTCACCTTTTTAAGGACTGTCCCACCCATTTTAAACTGTCTTGAATTAGTGTTCGGGGGGACCACTTGTCATAATATAAGATTTGGCAAAATTCACTTTTAAATCTAGATCCTGCATGAAGACTTAAAAAAGATCTAAAAGGCCTTGAAGGCTATTTGCCGTGCGGGAGCTCAACACCACATGCTCTGCATACAGGAGAATTGGTAACAACCTTCCTCTCACACTTGAAAGGTCCCTCCCATGCCTAAGAAAGTAATCGAATATTCCATTTATATAGATTAAAAATATATAAGGGGCTTAAATGCATCCCTGTCTTACCCCGCGCCTTGAAGGAATTAGGGATGTTCTCTCACCATCTGGACCATATGGTACCGTAACTTTCTGATCCACAGATAAACGTTCTATTAAATTCAGTAATTTTGAATCAATACCCATTGACTCCATTATGTCCCAAAGCTTCTCCCTGTTTACCAAATCGAATGTACTTGAGAAGTGAATAAAAGCCATGTGAATGACTCCTTTTTTAGCTAACACATAGTTGCTATTAATAATATCCAAATTTAAAGCTTGGTCCACAGCACTTAAACCTAGTATAAAACCAAACTGTATCGTGGAATGGATCTTTTCTTCCACTGCCCACTCCTCCCGGCGTGAAAGAATCACTTGTCTTATTATTTGTGTAGTTGTTAATAAGAGAAATTGGTCTATAACAAGTTGGATTTTGGTTGTCTCCTTTTTTAAAAAATTGGGACTATTATGGCCGGTTTCCAAGAAGTTGGAATGTTACTCCCCCCCAGAAGTAAGTGGTATCCCTCAATGAAGTGGCTGCTAGGAGGTTTTCCCATGCCTTATCTGTAATGTCAGATTTCCTTTCTTCTTATGTGACCTTATACTGGTGTCTTCTTCACAGGAACAAGGGGTTACATATAGTGCTTATTTTAAGTGTTTGTGTGCAGCCGATTAGACGGCATTAAACCAACGGTGTACTGGCACTGCTGTTTTTATAGCCCCACATATCTGCTCATATTCCCGAACTACAAGCATGCGATTTGATGACTGTGCTAAGCAAACAAAAACAGATTTCAAATTTTCTTCAATAATTTCCTGATTAAACTTGACTTGATCCACCTTCTCCCATTTAATTCTCATGCCTGCATTTTTATCGAAGGCAATATTTCCACCCCCATCTCTGTTCTTCGAGCATGATTTAATATGATATCTTAAATTAATGCTCAAAGGATTGTGATCACTAGCACAGTGTGAGGTCTGAGCTAATAAGAATAAAAACCATGATGCTCTCTGAAGCGTTCACTATAAAAGTGGGGGTTTTATAATCATCTTGAGACACTGCCTCGAGAGAGAATAAAAGATCATATTTACTTATAAAAGTGAATTCTGAATGTCTGAAATGTGTCTCACATTCTATGAGTTCATTCAGGAAGCTACACAAATTTGAATCCTCCATTTGGCATAGTGGCATGTTAAAATCCCCCGCCTAAAGCATGATTACCTCATTACCATGAAGAGGAATCCAGGAAATCCATTGCATCCTCAAACGCTTTGTTTATACAACCATGATTTACATTGTTATAAAAATTATTATAAAATATCTTTCCTCCCCTGAAGGGATTTCAGAGCAATCATGAAAAAGGGTGAAGACCACTTTAGTGTTGCCTTTGTCATTGCTAATTTAAGGGAAATAAGGATAGCAAGGTCCCCTTCCTGCTGAAGACTGAATAGCTGGTTGATGTAGGGCTAGATATCCGTCCAGATAATAAGGTTCAGTCAACCTAGTACACTGAATACAAATAATGTAATCGGATGCCATGAAACTTGGCCAGTCCGAGTTATTTAATTTAGACCGGACGCCCGCAATGTTCCAGCTGATCAATGCTAGAAATTTCAGTCATGCTGGATCGTTAATCTTTGCTGTAATTGACGTTGGAATAAGGCCTTCATATAGGGAGCTTAAAGAGCCCACCACTCCCTGTAGTAATGGTGCTTCTTGTACTACTTCTTAACCTAGAAAGTCTTTTTCTTGCAAGAATTAGCGTCCTTCGGGTGTCAATTATAGCACTCAATGGCTCAAAGCGATTTAATACGGCGACATTTAAGTGAGCTTGTAAAGGTGGCAGAATGATCTTAGAAATTTGTGTCACCTTTAAATTATCCGAGAATAGTACAGATGGATTTCCTTGTTAGTCCCACCCATTTCACTTTTAGTGCATAAAGACTCTCACTGTTCAAATCTTCGGGTGTAGGAAAGTAGCCTTTTTATAGCTTGGTTACCCACACTTTTGGCCTGGTTGTCAGTGTGTTTGACAGTGTTCACTGGAATCCTGCTAACCAGGACCCCAGTGATTATACGCTCTCCTTTAAATTTGGTTGCAGGTAACTTTTTATCCCCACAATTGGCATACTGTTGCCCCCATGTAAGTCCCTAGTATATGGTACCTAGGTACCCAGGGCATTGGGGTTCCAGGGGATCCCTATGGGCTGCAGCAGTTATTTTGCCACCCATAGGGAGCCCATGCAAAGAGTTCTGCAGGTCTGCCATTGCAGTCTGCGTGAACCGGGTACATGCACCCAGTTTTCACTACAGGTCACTGTAAGTCACCCCTATGGTAGCCCCTCTCAGCCCAGAGGGCAGGGTGCAGGAACCTGTGTGTGAGGGCACTCCTGCAGTTGCAGAGGTGCCCCCACGAACTCTAGCCCCATTTTCCTGAACTTTGTGAGTGTGGAGACGCCATTTTACGCGTGTACTGGTCATAGGTCACTACCTATAGCCAACTACATAATGGTAACTCTGAACCTGGGCATGTTTGGTATCAAACATGTCAGAATCATACCCCAATACTGTTGCAAGTATTGGAAGTATGATTCATTGCACTCTAGGGGCTCCGTAGAGTACTCCCAGCTTTGCTACCACCAGTCTTACCGGGTTTTCAGGGCAGCCCAGCTGCTGCCACCTCTCAGACAGGTTTCTGCCCTCCTGCTGCCTGATCTGATCAAGCCCAGGTAGGCAGAACAAAGGATTTCCTTTGGGAGAATGAGGTAACACCCTCTTCCTTTGGAACTAGGTGTGACTGGCTTGGGAGTAGTAGCCTCTCCAGCCACTGGTTTTGCTTTGAAGGGCACATTTGGTGCCCTCTGTGCATAAACTAGTCCACACCAGTTCAGGGACCCCCAGTTCCTGCTCTGGCGCGAAACTGGACAATGTCCCTGTCCGTCACCACCCCAGGGGTGATGCTCAGAGCTCCTTCAGAGGGTCCCTGGATTCTCCCATCTTGATTCCAAGGTTGGCGGGGAACTCTGGGAGCATCTAAGTGGCCAGGCTAGGCAGGTGAGGTCAGAGGCACCCTCTGATAGGTAATTACCTGGTTAGGTGACCAAGACCCCTCTTTGGGCTGTAAAGGGTCTTCCTCTGGGGAGGGTCATCAGATTCGGTTTGCAAGACTCCAGCCAGACTCCTCTGCAACCTTCACTTTCACTTCTGGCCTCCTGAACTGCGACAGGAACCTCCAGGACCTGACAAACTGCTTCCAAGAAGAAAGGACTCTTAAGCGACATTGTTTCCAGGGCTCCTGCCAGCTTTGGAACAATTTCCTCGCCGTGCAGCCTCAGAAGACTACAACTCTGCAGCCTGCACAAGAAGAAGGAGGATCCTCCCTTGGAGCGAAGGAGTCACTCCACTGCAGTTGCAGGCACCTACAGCAAGTGACGAGCTGCGTGGTTCCTGCATCACAGGTGGCGGTCTGGAGTAGTACTCTTGGTCCTCTCTGCCAGCTATCCAACTTTGGTGGAGGTAAGCCTTTGCCTCCCCTATGCAGGACAGTATTCCTGTGCACCGCGTCTCTTGCAGCTGCCGAGGCTTGTTTGCATCTCCTCCAAGGGATCTTCAGGAGACGTGTAGCTCCAGCCCCCAGCACTCAATCCTGCAAAGTGCAGCCTGCGGCGTGGGATCCACTTTTGTAGTGCTCTGCGGACTCCTTCTGCGACTACTGTGTCCCCAGCCTATGGGACTCCTGTGGGTGCTGCCTCTGCTCCTGTGGACTCTCTGCGATGCTAAGGGTCCCCTGTGACTTTCCCTCCTCGGTTGAGTCTTCCTGGGTCTTGCTGGTCACCTGCAGCACCTCTTTTCCACTAACCACGAGTTTGCCTTTGTCACAGCTTATTGGTAGAAATCCTGCACTGACACCCGTGTGCAAGCTTCCTTCTGGTGTGGGACATCTGCATCCATCAGGCTCTGGCTCCTGGGTTGCAGTGCTGTCCTGTTCTTCAGGACTGTCGACCAACACCTGCATCCACAACTGGGTGGGTAGTACCTCCTACTCCTCCTCGACTCCACTGTGACTCATGGACTTGGTACCCTCCCTCTACAAGTCTTCGTTCTTCAGGAATCCACCTCTGGTTTTCTTGCAGTCTTCTGCGTGTCTTTTTCTCCTTTTCCTCCTTTTGGGTGGTTTGGAGGAAATCCAGTGATTTACTCCTGCATTCCTGGTCGCTGGGGGGTACTGTGTTACTTACCGTTGTGGTTTTCTAGTACTCCCAGCTCCCCTCTACACATTATACTTACCTAGGTCGGGGTACCTTGTTTGCATTCCATTTTCTTTTAATACATGGTTTGTGCTCCCCCTAGGGTCACTATTGCTTATTGTAGGAAGTTGACTCTGTATATACTATCTCAAAGTGAGAGATAGTGTGCACAGAGTCCAAGGGTTCCCCTTAGAGGTTGATAGTGGCAAAATTAGATAATTCTAATGCTCTGTTTTGTGGTAGTGTGGTCGAGCAGTAGGCTTATCAGAGGGTAGTGTTAAGGATTTGTTGTACACACACAGGCAATAAATAAGGAACACACACTCAAAGACCTAACTCCAGGCCAATAGTTTTTATATAGAAAAATATATTTTCTTAATTTATTTAGAACCACAAGATTCAAGATTTGAAGTAAGTACATAAAATGCAAGGTACTCCACTAAGGTAAGTAAGGAACTTTGAATTAGAGCAGTAACATACATAGTATAGGTTAAAATAGCAATAAGGTATTTTAAAAGTGGACACTGCACAAATCAACAGTTCCTGGGGAAGGTAAGTATGGTTAAGTTTCTGGGGTAAGTAAAGCACTTACAAGTTCAGTTTCCTGGGCATAGGCAGCCCACCGTTGGGGGTTCAAGGCAACCCCAAAGTCAACGCACCAGCAACACAGGGCCGGTCAGATGCAGAGGTCAAATGAGGGCCCAAAACACATAGGCGCCTATGGAGAACAGGGGTGCTCTGGTTCCAGTCTGCTGGCAGGTAAGTACCTGTGTCCTCGGGGAGCAGACCAGGGGGGTTTTGTAGAGCACTAGGGGGACACAAACAAGCACACAAAACACACCCTCAAAGGCACAGGGGCGCTGGGTGCAGTGTGCAAAGTTATCGTCAGGTTTGCTATAGGAAGCAATGAGGGACCCGGGGGTCACTTAGGCGCTTCAGGCAGGGCACAGGGGGCCTTCTCGGGCCAGCCACCGACTGGGCTAGGAAGAGGGCTGCCTGCTGGTCACTCCTGCACTGGAGGTTGGTTCCTTTCGGTCCTGGGGGCTGCGGGTGCAGTGCTTGGTCCAGGCATCGGGTACTTTGTTACAAGGCAGTCGCGGTCAGGAGGAGCCTCTGGATCCTCTCTACAGGGAGTGCAGAATTATTAGGCAAATGAGTATTTTGACCACATCATCCTCTTTATGCATGTTGTCTTACTCCAAGCTGTATAGGCTCGAAAGCCTACTACCAATTAAGCATATTAGGTGATGTGCATCTCTGTAATGAGAAGGGGTGTGGTCTAATGACATCAACACCCTATATCAGGTGTGCATAATTATTAGGCAACTTCCTTTCCTTTGGCAAAATGGGTCAAAAGAAGGACTTGACAGGCTCAGAAAAGTCAAAAATAGTGAGATATCTTGCAGAGGGATGCAGCACTCTTAAAATTGCAAAGCTTCTGAAGCGTGATCATCGAATAATCAAGCGTTTCATTCAAAATAGTCAACAGGGTCGCAAGAAGCGTGTGGAAAAACCAAGGCGCAAAATAACTGCCCATGAACTGAGAAAAGTCAAGCGTGCAGCTGCCACGATGCCACTTGCCACCAGTTTGGCCATATTTCAGAGCTGCAACATCACTGGAGTGCCCAAAAGCACAAGGTGTGCAATACTCAGAGACATGGCCAAGGTAAGAAAGGCTGAAAGACGACCACCACTGAACAAGACACACAAGCTGAAACGTCAAGACTGGGCCAAGAAATATCTCAAGACTGATTTTTCTAAGGTTTTATGGACTGATGAAATGAGAGTGAGTCTTGATGGGCCAGATGGATGGGCCCGTGGCTGGATTGGTAAAGGGCAGAGAGCTCCAGTCCGACTCAGACGCCAGCAAGGTGGAGGTGGAGTACTGGTTTGGGCTGGTATCATCAAAGATGAGTTTGTGGGGCCTTTTCGGGTTGAGGATAGAGTCAAGCTCAACTCCCAGTCCTACTGCCAGTTCCTGGAAGACACCTTCTTCAAGCAGTGGTACAGGAAGAAGTCTGCATCCTTCAAGAAAAACATGATTCTCATGCAGGACAATGCTCCATCACACGCGTCCAAGTACTCCACAGCGTGGCTGGCAAGAAAGGGTATAAAAGAAGGAGATCTAATGACATGGCCTCCTTGTTCACCTGATCTGAACCCCATTGAGAACCTGTGGTCCATCATCAAATGTGAGATTTACAAGGAGGGAAAACAGTACACCTCTCTGAACAGTGTCTGGGAGGCTGTGGTTGCTGCTGCACGCAATGTTGATGGTGAACAGATCAAAACACTGACAGAATCCATGGATGGCAGGCTTTTGAGTGTCCTTGCAAAGAAAGGTGGCTATATTGGTCACTGATTTGTTTTTGTTTTGTTTTTCAATGTCAGAAATGTATATTTGTGAATGTTGAGATGTTATATTGGTTTCACTGGTAATAATAAATAATTGAAATGGGTATATATGTGTTTTTTGTTAAGTTGCCTAATAATTATGCACAGTAATAGTCACCTGCACACACAGATATCCCCCTAACATAGCTAAAACTAAAAACAAACTAAAAACTACTTCCAAAAATATTCAGCTTTGATATTAATGAGTTTTTTGGGTTCATTGAGAACATGGTTGTTGTTCAATAATAAAATTAATCCTCAAAAATACAACTTGCCTAATAATTCTGCACTCCCTGTATAGGCATCGCTTGGAGGGTGCAGGGGGGTCATCTCAGGTTACTCACGAGGTCGCAGTCGCCTGGGAGTCCTCTCTGCAGTGTTGGTTCTCTGGAGCTAGAGCCGGGGGCGTCGGGTGCAGAGTGTGAAGTCTTGCGCTTCCGGCGGGAAGAGTGAGTTCTTTAAAAGTTGCTTCTTTGTTGCAAAGATGTTGCTGTTGGTGAACAGTGCCGCTGTTCTCAGGAATTTATTGGTCCTTCGGTTTCAGGGCAGTCCTCTGAGTCCTCAGAGGTCGCTGGTCCCTGTCGGATGCATCGCTGTGCAGGTTTTTTGAGTCTGGAGACAGGCCGGTAGGGCTGGGGCCAAGTCGGTTGTGGTTGTCATCTCTGCAGGGCTTTAAGGTCAGCAGTCCTTCTTCTTTGTGTAGGTTGCAGGAATCTGATTTCCTGGGTTCAGGGTCGCCCCTAAATACTAAATTTATGGGTGGGTTTAGGTCTGGAGGGCAGTAGCCAATGGCTACTGTCCTGGAGAGTGGCTACACCCTCTTTGTGCCTCCTACCTGAGGGGAGGGGGCACATCCCTAATCCTATTGGGGGAATCCTCCAAACTCAATATGGAGGATTTCTAAAGGCAGGGGTCACCTCAGCTCAGGACACCTTAAGGCTGTCCCGACTGGTAGGTGACTCTTCCTTGTTTTTCTCATTATCCTCTCCTGCCTTGCCGCCAAAAGTGGGGGCAGTGGCCGGAGGGGCGGGCATCTCCACTAGCTGGGATACACTGGGGTGCTGTAACAACAGGCATGAGCCTTTGAGGCTCACCGCCAGGTGTTACAGTTCCTGCAGGGGGAGGTGAGGAGCACCTACACCCAGTACAGGCTTTGTTCCTGGCCACAGAGTGACAAAGGCACTCTCCCCATGTGGCCAGAAACTCGTCTGGTTGTGGCAGGCTGGCAGAAACTGGTCAGCCTAACACTAGGAGTCGGACTGGTATTCAGGGGGCATCTCTAAGATGCCCTCTGGGTGCATTTTACAATAAATCACACACTGGCATCAGTGTGCATTTATTGTGCTGAGATGTTTGATACCAAACTTCCCAGATTTCAGTGTAGCCATTATGGAACTGTGGAGTTCGTGTTTGACAAACTCCCAGACCATTTACTCTTTATGGCTACCCTGCACTTAGAATGTCTAAGGTTTTGGCTAGCCATGTAAGGGCATAGTGCTCATGCACGTATTCCCTCACCTGTGGTATAGTGCACCCTGCCTTAGCGCTGTAAGGCCTGCTAGAGTGGTGATTTACCTATGCCACAGGCAGTGGTTTATGGGCATAGCACTCTGAGGGGAGTGCCATGTCGACTTTGTGTTTTCTCCCCACTAGCACACACAAGCTGGAAAGCAGTGTGCATGTACTGAGGGTGGCATAATACATGCTGCAGCCCTTAGGGACCTTCCCTGGCCACAGGGCCATAGGCACCAAGGGTACCTTTTACAAGGGACTTAACTGTGTGCCAGGACAGTGCCAATTGTGGAAACAAAGGTACAGTTTTAGGGAAAGAACACTAGTGCTGGGACCTGGTTAGCAGGGTCCCAGCACACTTCCAATCAAAGCTGGCATCAACACTAGGCAAAAAGTGGGGGGTGACCATGCCAACAGTGGCATTTTCCTACACTTACCCTAAACAAAGTCAGCCAGCTTCGCCTCTATTGCTGTGACATGCTTCCTCTGTTGTGCTGCATGCCTTCCCAGTTGTTCCTCCATTCGTAGCCCCCAGTACTGGTTTGAGCTCCAGCACTAGAGTGAAATCTTCCAGCTTGAGTTTAACAACTATCTCACTATCACAACCAGTTGTGCAGAAGTGGTAGAATTGCCCTCCTCAATCTGAAAGTGACTTTTTGCCAAAGATTCCTTACTTTAGAATATTCCCCAGGCATCAGACTGAATCCAGAAACTTTTTAAGAGACGTACCTCTGCGCGCCTGTAGGTGGTGTAGTTTGGCTCTGCATGGCATCGCCTGTGCTGGAAGTGGCTTTGCACCAGCCAGCACAGATCCAGAGAAGAGCTAACCCCAGTCATTTCTTGACTGACCATTTTTTTTACTTTTGTCAAAGACGTTTTTGAGACTTTGATTTCTGGTGTGATAGGGATGTGCACCAGGAAAGCAGGTTTCGAACTGTGTGGATCCTGTTAACGGCAGATGACAGTGACGGATCTGCACTTGATTTGCCTCTGGTGTCTAGAGCATGACCACAACTCCAAGATGTGCGAGGACTTCTGCACCATGCTTCCCTAGGCACTGAGGGAGCAGTCCCGTAAGCTCCTGGCCGCCTGACGCTGGTCGACTCAACAACACTCCAGGACTTGGTCGTGAGGAAGAACCCAATATTGTTTGCAGAGACGCTCCCGGGAAACCTTATCACATTCAAAATCGTCTCGAAAGTTGGTAAGGCCAACAAGAAAAAAAGAAGTCAGTGAGGTCCTCAACTTCACTGCGTATGTCTTCGGATGACATGTGAGCCACCTGCTCTTGAGGCTGAGCTTTGTGGTGAAGTTGGGCTGTCTCCATGCCACTCTGAATTTCTGGGAGGACAGCGATTTTAGGGCACCCTGTCCCTTCTGGCGTGTCCTCGGGTCCCACAGGTGCGGGAGAGACTCCTGCTGCTCTTCTGCCAGTGGGTTAGCCCTCTACTCCATTTGGTCCCCAGGGATCCACTGCCTGATCCTGAGCACTGCCGGTCAAGCAACCTCAACCTTCCCCAGCACCCGCTTCACTGCTGACGTCACCAAAGCCCAGCAATGGTAGCATCCCATTCATCATTCTCAACTCCAAATACAGAGCTGGCTGGGCGTCGCCTGACACCGACCTAGGGCAGACAACCCTGCCTCCCCATTTTGGAGCCAGTGCCTTATTGTTATGGGTTTGGATTGGGTGATGAATGGGAGGGGCCTGGGGACCTGTATGAATATCAACCCATAAAATCCCTGAGGAAACTTGGTATGAGGATCTATCAGATGCCAGCAGGCTGCACACCTCCCCAGACACTGGCTTGGTCTCACGCCCTACTATGGAGGAGGGCGCCTTATTCGCAGTGATGATGGGGAAGGCAGCTTAGGTCCTGGACCTTCAGTTGCCCTCAGTGGCTGTCAAGACGAACGTCTTGGCAGAGCTGCTTCAGTCGGGGGTCACCCAATCTGAACCTCTTCTCCCCTGTAATTAAACCCTCACAGACATTCTACTCAGGGCAAGGTCCAAGCCCTGCACAGGGGCTCCTGTGCATAGGATAATTGCCTGCTGCCATCGCCCTGCCCCCAGTGGACCCCAGTTTTCTCACCCAGCACCCCACTGCGGAGAACATGTTGGTCCAAACCTCCATCTCCAGAGTAAATCCTAGTGCATTCCCTAGCACCCCACCAGACAGGGAATCCAGGATGCTGTATACCTTTAGGAAGAGGATGTACTCTTGTGGTAGCCTGACACTGCTGTGAACATTGTGTGCCTTTTGGGCCCATACTCTTAATCAGTCTGGGACTCTGTTTTGTAGGTGCTGCCTTTGGTCTCAGTGGAGACCCACGCCATAATCTCTCAAGCCTTTACTGATGGAAGAGACGCAGCTAAATTCGCCATGCGATGTTTACTGGATACTACTAGGTGGCTGGGCAGATCAGTTTCAGCATTTTCAGGCACCATGGCTCGTTGAGACCCAATGAGATTTTGGGGGATGGCCATGCCTCACTTATGCCCTTTGTTCCCTCCTATCTCTTTGGAGACAAGGTGGACTCAGCGCTGGAGCGCTTCAAGGTCAGCAAGGCTTTGGCCAAGGCCTTGAGTCTTTCCATGGCCCCTTGCTAACTCCAGTCTGCCTTTTGCTCCTTTGGTGGCCACGGAAACGTCTTCAAGCTGTGTCACTACCTTCCCAGCCACTAAGGTCAGCAGGCTTCCCAGCCTTTTTGTGGCTGAGGCTGTAGTACCCACAGACCACACAGGTTAGATAGCCAGCAGGCAGTCCAGTCCACCCAATGCAGCCTCCAAACCTCTTAGGTTTGTCCTCCGACTATCATGGGAATCCAGTTGTGAGCAGGGTACGCCATCACCTGCACCACTGGAGGTTGATAACATCCTGAATGTCTAAAAGGGCTGTTCACTCCCTTTTGTGATTATCCCTCCACCCATGCCACCTACTTGCAATAGGATGATGGAGGACCACATCTCCTTACTCTGTCAGGAGGTGGAGGCTCTCTTAGTCAAGGAAACCATAGAGAGGATGCTGGCTGCAGAATTAGGACATGGTTATTATTCCCTGCTTTTTGTCTGATGCCCAAGAAGGATGGTGGACTTCGTCCTATCCTAGACCTGCACCTTCTCAATTTATTTCCGCAAAAGGAGAAATTCAAAATGCTCACGCTCTCTTAAGTCCTGTCTGCCCCTGACCTGGGAGACAGTATGGTACCGTTGGACTTGCAGACGCATACTTCAATATTCCCATTCTGCCTGCCCACAGGCGTTACCTGTGACTCACGGTGGGACACAAGCACTTTCAGTTTGCTGTGCTCCCGTTTGGCCTTACCATTGTGTAAGGAAATGCCTCCTGGGCATGGTTACCCCCTGGCTTTTTGCCTTTGCTGATGCCAAGTTATGATTTTAAAGTGTGCTGAGGCCTGATAAACAGGCCCCAGCACCAGTGTTCTTTCCCTAAAACTGTACCTTTGTTTTCACAATTGGCATACCCTGGCATCCAGGTAAGTCCCTTGTAACTGGTACCCCTGGTACCAAGGGTCTTGATGCCAGAGAAGGTCTCTAAGGGCTGCAGCATGTCTTATGCCACCCTAAGGAACCCTCACTCAGCACAGAGACACTGCTTGCCAGCTTGAGTGTGCTGGTGGGGAGAAAATGACTAAGTCGACATTGCACTCCCCTCAGGGTGCCATGCCAACCTCACACTGCCTATGGTATAGGTAAGTCACCCCGCTAGCAGGCCTTACAGCCCTAAGGCAGGGTGCACTATACCACAGGTGAGGGCATAGGTGCATGAGCACTATGCCCCTACAGTGTCTAAGCAAAACCTTAGACATTGTAAATGCAGGGTAGCCATAAGAGTATATGGTCTGGGAGTCTGTCATACACGAACTCCACAGCACCATAATGGCTACACTGAAAACTGGGATGTTTGGTATCAAACTTCTCAGCACAATGAATGCACACTGATGCCAGTGTACATTTTATTGTAAAATGCACCCAGAGGGCATCTTAGAGATGCCCCCTGGAAACATACCCGACTTCTAGTGTGGGCTGACTAGTTTTTGCCAGCCTGCCACACACCAGACATGTTGCTGGCCACATGGGGAGAGTGCCTTTGTCACTCTGTGGCCAGGAACAAAGCCTGTACTGGGTGGAGGTGCTTCACACCTCCCCCTGCAGGAACTGTAACACCTGGCGGTGAGCCTCAAAGGCTCACCCCCCTTGTTATAGCGCCACAGGGCATCCCAGACAGTGGAGATGCCCGCCCCTCCGGCCACTGCCCCCACTTTTGGCGGCAAGGCTGGAGGAGATAATGAGAAAAACAAGGTGACTCTGACTTTTAGAAATCCTCCATCTTGCAGATGGAGGATTCCCCCAATAGGATTAGGGATGTGCCCCCCACCCCACCGGGAGGAGGCACAAAGAGGGTGGAGCCACCCTCAGGGCTAGTAGCCATTGGCTACTAACCCCCCAGACCTAAACACACCCCTAAGTTGAGTATTTAGGGGCTCCCAGAACCAAGGAAGAGAGATTCCTGCAACCTGAAGACGAAGAAGGACTGCTGACCTGAAGCCCTGCAGAGAAGACCAAGACACTAACTGCTTTGGTCCCAGCCCTACCGGCCTGTCTCCCCACTTCAAGAAAAACTGCAACAGCCACGCGTCCCCCAGGGTCCAGCGACCTCTGAAGCCTCAGAGGACTACCCTGCATCTAAAAGGACCAAGAAGCTCCAGAGGACAGCAGTCCTGTTCCACAAAGACTGCAACTTTGCAACAAAGAAGCAGCTTTTAAAGACCACACGTTTCCCACTGGAAGCCTGAGACTTTCCACTCTGCACCCGACACCCCTGGCTCGACCTGCGGAAAATTAACTCTACAGGGGGGACTCCCCGGCGACTGCGAGCCCGTGAGTAGTCAGAGTTGACCCCTCTGAGCCCCCACAGCGACGCCTGCAGAGGGAATCCAGAGGCTCCCCCGACCGCGACTGCCTGCTTCAGGAACCCGACGCCTGATAAAGACACTGCTCCACAGCCCCCAGGACCTGAAGGAACCGAACTCCAGTGCAGGAGCAACCCCCAGGAGGCACTCTTCCTAGCCCAGGTGGTGGCTACCCCGAGGAGCCCCCCCCCCCCTTGCCTGCCTGTATCGCTGAAGAGATCCCTAGGTCTCCCATTGAAACCTATTGCAAACCCGACGCCTGTTTGCACACTGCACCCGGCCGCCCCTGTGCCGCTGAGGGTGTACTTTCTGTGCCTGCTTGTGTCCCCCCCCGGTGCCCTACAAACCCCCCCTGGTCTGCCCTCTGAAGTCGTGGGTACTTACCTGCTGGCAGACTGGAACCAGGGCACCTCTATTTCCATTGAAGCCTATGCGTTTTGGGCACCACTTTGACCTATGCACCTGACCGGCCCTGAGCTGCTGGTGTGGTAACTTTGGGGTTGCCCTGAACCCCCAACGGTGGGCTACCTTGGACCCAACTTTGAACCCTGTAAGTGCTTTACTTACCTGTGAACCTAACAAATACTTACCTCCCCAGGAACTGTTGATTTTTGCAGTGTCCAATTTTAAAATAGCTTATTGCCATTTTTTCCAAAACTTTACATGCTATTGTGATTATTCAAAGTTCCTAAGATACCTGAGTGAAATACCTTTCATTAAAGTATTGTTTGTAAATCTTTAACCTGTGGTTCTTAAAATAAACTAAGAAAATATATTTTTCTATATAAAAACCTATTGGCCTGGAATTTGTCTTTGAGCGTGTGTTCCTCATTTATTGCTTGTGTGTGTACAACAAATGCTTATCAGTACCCTCTGATAAGCCTACTGCTCGACCACACTACCACAAAAGAGAGCATTAGAATTATCTCTTTTTGCCACTATCTTACCTATAAAGGAAACCCTTGGACTCTGTGCATTCTATTTCTTACTTGTAAATAGTACATACAGAGCCAACTTCCTACACATTGCCACTCCGTTGTTCACCAAGGTGATGGCTGTGGTTGCAGCTCATCTTAGGAGATCATGGGTCCAGTCTTGCCCTATCTCGACGACTGGCTTTTCAAATCGAGCTTTCTCCAGGCTGTCGTCTCCCACCTTTATGCTGTGGCGGACTTCTTGGACTCGCTGGGGTTCACTATCACTATCAATGTGCCAAAGTCACTTCTGAATCCTCCTCAGACGTTCCCTTTCATCTAAGCTGTTCTGGACACAGTGCAGTTTTCGACTTATCTTCAGTAGCAGCAAGTCCAGGATGTTCAGGCTATGATGCCAGTGTTTCAGTCTCTATCCTGGATTTCAGTGAAACTGACTGTGAGGCTGCTGGGCCTCAGGGCCTCCTCCATCCTGCTGAGACTCATCCCTGTTGGCATATACAGGTCTGCTGTGAGACTTGTCTTCCAGTGGGTGCAGCACCTAGGGAATCTCTCCGACATGGTCCCGATCTCAGAAGGACCGCAAAAGAGATTTTCCAGTGTTGGACATTTGCCAAGCAGCCACATGCACACCTGTCCATACCTTCAGCAGGCACTACTAAATCAATTTTCAAGACTGCAGGCAGCATCATTTTGCCTGCTCAGCTCTGCAGAACTTCCAGATGTCATTTCACTCTTCAGACTCACCTCGTTGAACAGTAATTGCTTTAATTGTTAAGCGAGGAATCTGTGGTTAGAATAATCATTCAGAAGAGTAAATTACTTAATTTCAGTAGTACTCTTCCTGATGGATACTATGTATAATCACAGATTCCACCCACTTCAACATTTTGTGGAGTGGATCTTTTGGCGTATTAAGGTCACACCTGACTCCTTTCCTGTAACTTCTGTTCATTGGTGCTGTCTTAGGCAGTTCCAGGCCTTTCCTCCTGTTCAGCGAGTGCAGGAGTTCTGGGCTATGATCCAGTGTTTCAGCCTAAGCCTTAAATCACAGTGAGAGCAACTCTGAGCTTCTTGGCCTGATCCTCTTGTCAGCTACACTAGGTGGTAAATGTGGATTCTGCAAGGGAATCTGAAGTTCCAGTAGGCAATGCATCAAGGAAATCTGGGGGATGTCATCTGGATTTCAGAGGAGACAGCCAGCACTCTGCAGTGAAGGCTACTTGAACAAAGTTGAACCGGTGGCAAGTCCATCTCCCTTTCCCACCCAGAGCAGATAGTGGTGATGGACACATCCTTGCGGGGCTGAGGAGGCTTTATGGGGAGGTGGAGGTCAGGAGACTATTGTCTCTTGCGAAGCTCCGTTCCACATCAGCCTTTTGGAGTTGCAGGTCATTTGTCTGGTTCTGAAGGCTTTCCTGCAATTTTAGTATTGCCACAAAAATGGCGGAGTGGGCTTCAGGATCATGTGCCTGAGGCTGTGTGCCTCTGGAGCTGGTTGATCACAAGGGCATGTCCTTCACCGTGAATCTCTGAAGGCTAGGCAGTATCTGGTAGATCACAAGTGGTGTCTACATCTTGAGGTGGTGCAGGGCATCTTCCGACAGCGGGGAGAACCCTGGCTAGATCTTTTTTGCCAGTGTTGAGAATGTGCGATGCCAAAAGTTTGAAGCTTCTGCAAAAATTCAGGATGCGTCCTGGCTGAAATGAAACTCGAGACTCCTGTATGCTCTGCATTCTGAAAAAGATCGTGAACGACTGGACCCGGTCATCCTAGAGGTTCCGGATTGAGCCAGGATTGTGTGGTACTCAGACCCTCTGAGCATAAGCATCTGCTTTCTGATTAGGCTACCAGTTTATGAGGATCTTCTGTTTCAGCAACAAGGCAGGGTCCTTCACCCAGATCTGTGCAAACTACACCTTCATGTGTGGAGATAGAACAGCAGTAGCTGACTGCATTTGACCTGCCGCCTAAGGAGGTGGACGTCATGCTTGCCCCAGGTGCCCTTCCACAAAATCCATTCATGCTGTGTGCTGGTACAAATTTCTGGATTGGTGTGGTGCTGGTTAAGATCCCTTATCTTTAGCCCAGGAAGGCACTGGGATATATGAAACGTTACTTCTCTGCCCGTCTGTGTTTACTGGACCATCTGTCCTTGTTTAAATCATCTGTTGAGGGGAGATGTTTTTAAAAGTTTGACACACATGATCCTTCTCAAGCTATTTGTGATGTCACAGTGGGAACCCAACAAGGTCTTGACAATTCTCATGTGTATGGCCTTCGAGTCAATGCTCACTCTGTTTCCTGACATTAGACTGTATTCCTCATCGTGACTATATCAGCTCATCTTGCAACTGAAGTCCAGGCAACTGTTCTACACCACCTTTTTTCCAGACAGGTTGGTGCTGAGGAAGTCATCACTCACATTCATGTAAGGCAATGCTTCACCCTGCCTGCATTCTTTGATCCTCTCACCCTTTAAAAGAGGAGAAGAGGTTTAATTGGCTGAACCCAAAAAGGGCTTTAAGCTTTTTCGTTGATCATACTAAGGAACACCGTGTGGATGATCAGCTCTTTGTAGAGTTCTCTGGGGTGAAGAAAGGGATGGCTCTGCATAAGAAGACCCTGTTGAGTAGATAGTCTTCTGCATCAACATCTGCCATGCACTGGTAAAGTAGCAGCCCCAGAATGTCTGAGAGCCCCTTCCACCAGAACTTAGGCTGCTACCACTGTGTTGGCTGATGGAGTGCCTATCCTTGACAAGCTGCAACATAGGTGTCAGTGCATACGTTCACAAAGCATTCCTGCCTTGACATCCAGGTCAGGCAGAAAGGACACTTTGTCCGCTCGGTCCTGAAGGATTATTTTATCGTTTTCTCGTCCACTCCATAGTTCGTCCACATAGGCAGGTACTACTTTGGTATCTATTCTAAGATGAAGAATCTATGGTTAGAATTCTCCATCAGGAGAACAAGTTACTTACCTTTCTGGTGCATACTCCTATCTAACTGCTAATTCCACACTGTCCTCCCACATCCCTGTTCTGTGGAGTGGCCTCTTTTTAACATATAGAAAGGTCCCAAGTTAGATTTCAGCACACTGGTACCAAGAATTATTTATGCTCCATGTCTGAGAGTGCAGAAAGAGAAAATAAGAAACTGATATGAGCATGCAGGGGTGGCACCTCTATGCTGCTCTGCACTGTCACTTCTGGCGCAGTAGGTACAGAGCCAACTCAGAGCTGCACAACACCACCTAGTGGTGCATGAGAGCACTACTTTAGAAAGTTTCCAGATCCAGACTGGTGTCGATAGGTGAAGTATCCACCAGAAAAAGGGATACCGAAGATGAGTAATTTTTTCTTTTAGCTAAAGTACAGCTTACCTCTTTCTTCCTCCAGTCTTTCTTACTAGTTTAGTCAGAGCTAATGGCGGATTAATGCTGATCTTTGAGAGAAGAAGGAAAATGTACTTACCTGTAATTATTTTTCTCCTCAAGGTGGACTCTTCTTTGAAGTCATTTGCACCTTGCCCAACCTATCCAAGGGAAGAGCAAGAAATGAAATTAAGTTAAAATATATTGATTTCAATATAAAATCCTAATTATCAATAAAATGCAGACAGACCTTAAAGTAACTGATAGGACATGAGTAACATTTTTATCTATCTTCTTTCAGTGCTTCTTTCCTCTTTTCGCTCTGATTATTTCTTTGTTGTTCTTTCTTGAATCTCTTATCTGTCTGAATCTTCATTTTCATTGTGCTGGAAAAGATTTCCTCCTCCGCTCCTCTAGACTCTTTTCTTAACGCCCCACTACTCGCTCTCTGCATCATACCATTATTGTCTGTTGTCCATCCATTTGGTTTCCACGCACATTTATATAGATGATACTGAAATGTATTTTTCATTTCTTGCTATTACTGATTGATTCTCTTTAGATTTGCCTTAAAGCCTGTCATTCTCTCATTGAATCCTGGGTTGTTGATCACTCTCTTAATTTAACTGCTTCGGGAACATAAATACTTACCTTTCTCACTCCTTTTCCATTTCATTGTGAAATTATTACATTGTGTTAGCTTGTTTTTACAGACATCCCTTTAAAGAGTTAACTCTTTCAGCAGGCTGATCATGAGGCATCTCCCCGGTAGAGCACTCGCAAAGTCGTTATCTAGATTGCCCCAAACCACTTCTGTTGATTCCCGTTTTATATAGTATATCAGCCATAACTGCTGCTGGGGTGTCCATGGTCCTGATTTTCCACAGGATCACATTTGCACATTGTTTCCTGTGAAGGATTGCAATCAGTGTATTTTAGGAACAGTAATTTATCAACAGTGCATTGATTGTGAACAGTACAGCAAGCAAAAGTAGGCTTTGGAGTTTTAACTTCTTCGTGATTTGTATTCTAAATATGTATGCCAGCTTTCAGATATTATTACTGTGCTAGTCCTTTTTGAAAGTTATAACCCTAGCTGGATGTTCTTTCTTGAATGTGGCTGTAATGATGATCTTATACCTTATCTATGTTCAACCTTCTTTCCACCGAGTCCAGCATTCTATCAGAGGATCAGTACCCTGCATAATGATCAGTTGGGAAAACTTGCAGTTGCAACTTTAATTCTGCTAAGGAGTCACTCTAAATTCATGTATGTGGGAAAAGTCCTCGATGACTCACATCAAAGCCACAACAGATAGAAGTATCAGATGACATTCACCAACAAGAATCTCATCAGTCCCATATACTGTGTTAGAGAAGAGTAATACAGCTCACCTTACTTGTCTGCTAGACTGATAAAGAGGATACAACAAGGTCATCTTCGGATATTGTCCATTATCCCGCTTCCTCCCATCCAGATTGCAGTTTGCTTTCCTTAGCACTTAATTTCACACACTGATCTGTCGCTCTAAATCCACTATTCTTATAGGGACTGCTCTCTTCTTTGCCAAACTTCCAGATTCTGGCCTCACCCTCATCTCTTCCTGGCCCCAACCTGAAACGACTTTGTTTCATTTAAGGCTTCTCACTTCTAAACCCTCTCTTGCTTTTTGTCTGGGACTCGTGTACACCCAGGCTCCTAAGCCCTATTCCCGTCCATGTGCTGCCTTCCAGTCAGCAGTACCTCCAACTTTGCTGTTCTGCTTGCGCATATTTAATGCTGCAGGAGGCAGGCTACCACAACACCAGCTGCAATATCCACAGACGTCCCCCCTTCTCAGCGGACATCTTCACCTTTTAAAATAGATCCATACTACCACCTCCTATCCGTCCATTTTGTGCCTATTTTTCATTCTGCACAGTTGCCACAGAAATGGCAGGTTGCAGGGGAGAGCTTAGGTATAGACTTATGATGGGGCCAGGGAAGTTAACATGAAAAAGTAAATATAGAGTCAAATGCTGCAAAGCAGTATCAGAGTGTTCAGTATTCTTGGAGAATGAACACTTAAAGACAGGGAAAGAAAATATAGCTAGAAAATTAATCCATCCTATGCGGCTAATCTGATGCCCTGATGGCCTGTTCCCCTAATTGGACAAGAGCTTGCTGACCTCTAACCTATGTCCACTCCTCATCACTTCCAGCAGCCCTGCCATGACATACAAATATGAGTATCTCTTTCTCTCACTCAATGAAGGTCAGCAGGTGAACTCAGTCCTCCTTAACTCAACCTTTAAGCTTCTTATGCAACTCTGGATCTTAACACAATAAAGCAGAGACTAAAATAATGGATGGGTGTGTCTGGGTCAACATTTGAGTGGATATTCTTTTTCATACTGATTCAGAGTATGTTTTTAGTCCAAATGATCACCCATAGGAATCCCTCCTGCTTTACTATTGTTTAATATCTATGTGCGCCTTCTGGTGGAACAACAAAAAAGTGGCAAAGCTTGGCCAAAACCACCACCTGCCTAGACCATGTAGTCCTTGGGATGAAAGATCACTTTCTCTGTCCGAATAGAGCAAAAACTAAGATCCTAGTCTTGATGGGTAGACCCCAATACACTCTCTTTTAGTGGACTGAACCACCTTGGGGCAACTTAGCCACCATCAGAAAAAAATCTAACAATCTAAAATCCTTCTTTTTACTGACCTATAGTTAGCAAAATAAATCAATGTGTGAAGTCTGATGCTCTGGAAAATTCTCCCTTCCTAATGTCAGTTGCAGCTGGCTGGATCAATGGTGATGGCTCACCTGGCTACCAACATCTAATCAATTGTAACAAGGGACCTCCTGAACTGAATAACTGGTCCTGGGGTAGGGGAAATAGACATTCAGTGAATGTTGGGGCAGGACGTATTTATTGTCTAAAGTGTATTGACTCAATGTTCAAATAGATATTATCCATGCTGAAAAAAAAGAATAATTGACATAATGATGTAATATTATTTGTTTTTATAGCGAATAAAGATGATGTTACAAAGTACTATATAGTAAGTTAGGTTGCCGGGGGTTTCTTCTTTAGTTTGTTATCAACATCTAATCTCCTTTAGACTAAAAAACACTCACTTCTAGTTGCAAAATTCAGTCTGCCAGAATGTGCCATCCTCTGACACAACTGGACCTCAAAGCACTCCACTGGGGGAGACAGGTCAGTAAAAAAGAATTACTTTAAAATTAACTTCATGCCTTTATTGTCTAGGGCAAAGTTGCTTCATTTAATATGGGCTAGGAACCTTTGTTAATCTGTCTTTCTTTCTGATCCACCCCTCAGTCTACGAGGATCAAACGCAGGTCTGATCTATCAGTGTCGAGGCCCACAGACTCTAGAATGCACAGAACCACTTGCAGCTATCAAAACTTCCTGCTATTCAGGAGGCCTCTGAAAATGAGACGGTTTAGGGTGGCCTTTGATTAAGGTCAGCACAGGTCAGAGCAGCAACTGAGGAATATGGTGCTGAGATTAAATCTAATTGTCCTTGATCACCTTCCAAAAAAGATCCTGACAGGAATGGGGCTTCTTATACACTAACAATACACAGACAAAGTTATATTGTTTCAGGCTTTCTACAGTACTCCATCCCCACATCTGGGTGGTTAGATAAGGCTACTGCCTTGTTGTGCCTTATGAAAACTCCAACTTCTAATGTGGACTCTGAACTAGGCATAAGGTGACATGTATAACTTCATTATAATCTCAAAACAATATCTAAAGTATTCAGAGTGGGCCTGAGGGCCTGTAAAGAAGTACACCCTAAATAATGATGCGCAGGAGTCAGTCACATGTATGCAGACTGTGGTCAAAGGAGCATAGTTCTATGGTGAGGAATTACTACATTTTGCAAATAAAAGATGGCAATCTATCTCTAATTCATTACTCTGTGCAGATATCAGAAATTCAACTAATTGTTTAGCTGTGTTCGTCTTGTGTAAATACTTGGTTTGTGACTTTTTAAATATATACCCATTATGGTTTTTGCTTGGGGGTGGGTGGGTGGGGTGTGTGTGTGTGTGTTTGTGCATGTGCATGCATGGATGTGCTAGTGTGTAATTTAATACTGTAGATGTTTCATTCTTATATCAGCTACTGATTTTTCTGTTGTGAAAAGATGGCAATTTATGAAGGCTATTAATCTTATAAGCGGCCAAATAGGCATTTAGGTCATGCCCATGTCTGTGGTATTTTATCTTTGTATCGGATAATACGTATGCTACATTTATTCGCTACAGATTTCACATAAATACTGTACACATGCATTCCTTGCTAGAATAATTTGATGCATTATATTAATAATTTGGTCAGTTGTTTGCTGACTGAAAAAGTTAATTCATATATTTTTTTTTATTTGGAAAAGAATATTACAAACATCTTTTATTCTGTTTTATAGCATGTGTATCTAAGTATTCTGCTGGATGTATCTATTACTATCCATCCTTCCACTCCACTCACAATCCTGAACAAACAGACAAATTACAGAAAGACCTGAAACGATACCTTACTAGAAAGATTGGGTTTGAAGCGGTGATGAGAATACGATGTACAAAAGGTAAGAGTATAACAGGAAGCAATTTTTTTTATGTACAAATATTAAAAGTCACCAATGAGAAGATACATTTTTATGGCAATGCTTAGGCATAATGACTAGATCCATTAAAATACATGTTCTTTGAATTATGGTAACTGTTAAGAGAATCTGATAGAGACAACTAGCCTTAGATTCCTTATCTTAGAATTCTCCCCCAGGTGTCAGACGGGATCTGGAAATTTTTCCTCTGAACTACCCCTGCGTCTTGGTATAGGGCGTTGAGCGACTCTGCAGCGACATAGTCTCCGGACATGACGTAAACGGAGTCCATATATTCCCTCCTCTGAAGCACTGACATCAGTTTCTTCTTTTCCACGCAGCAACGTGGATCTGGTGAAGCAAGTACCTCGGGCTTTTTTTACCGTTTTCTACGTGACTTTGGGTGTAATTTTCCCACCTTTTCAAATTTAATAGTATATATGCCTTCGGGGTTTAAACTCTGCAGATCCTGTTCCCCGCAGATGTCGGTCACGGATCCTCATTCCGTTTGTTTGTAGTATCTGGGGTCTCATCATGACGCCGATGACTGCAACGCCTGCCATCGTCTAAAGCCAAAGTCTTTGAGGGAGCATCACATGAAGCTCCTCGCAGCGAGTGCAGATCAGTGCTCTTCTTGCTGGCGTTGGAGTCCTTCTCCATCCTCATGGTCCAGAAGCACTCCAGAAGTCATTTTCGGATGGTTCCGTCAACCTCAGGGGGTCCTTCGATGTCTCCAAGTAAGTTCTCCTGGACGCCCTTCGGCATCTCCGCATTCTCCTCCTGTGGAGTCTTCATCCAAGTCCACCCCTTCCCTTCTGCTGTATCCCGGCGCCGGGCGACTATAGACCAAATGCGACGTTACTATGCGTCCCTTCATTCCACCTTTGGACCTTCCCCCTTCCTCTGGAGCACCTTTAGGCCCTATGGAGGTGGTGAGTGCTGTGACGGGATCTTTGCTGGTGGTTTCCACCTCGGTGCCCGTTCACACTCTTGACTCCGGAGTCGGATCAGCGTCAGTGCACGGCCTCGTACGACGTCTGTCTCCTCCTCCTCATCCTCTTATTCCGACGCCTCTCACGGCGCTGTTAGGCCAGTCGACTCCGCTTGACACGCCTATACTCATTTCGCCAAAGACGAACTATGCCGCTTCCAGAGCAGCTTCGTCGACTTCGGGAGTGGCGCCGGTTGATTTGGATGGTGTGCCTGTGCTAGATCCATTTTCTGGGCCTTCTGCACATCCTCAAGATCCCCTCACGGACCTCCTCCGGTTTCATCCTCTGATTGGGTGCTGAACTTGGCTATGGGTAGTGGCCTGGATTTCTCGCCTGCGTCTAGCCTACTTTCATCACCTGGACTGGCGACAGAGGCCACCACTGCTTTTGCAGATGTCTTGAGGCGGGTGGCAGACATTTTGAACTTGAAACTACCTGTGGTGCAATTATCTACTGATCCCGTGTTAAAGTTTAATCCAGATCAAGCCAGTACCAAACCTGTTCTGCCTTTTTGCAAGGCTATGTACAACATCCTTCTAGGTGTCTGGAATCAGCCGGTCTCGGTCCTTTGGTGGACCGTTCTATTTCACGCAGACATCGGCATGCACAGTGGGATCCCTTGTGCCTTTGCTACCACCCTACTCCTAGGGGGTTTGTTGTCCAGACTGCTTTGGACAGGCCTGCTGTGGAGCAGATTCCTTTTTGTCCACCTCACAGAGATTATGGTCAGCTGGATGCTGCTGGCAGGTGTATTTTCACCTCTTCTTTTGCCTCTCTTCGTTCCACCAACACCTCCTGTGTTAGCCCGTTTTTCTTATGCGCTCTGGGACTCTGTGGAGTGTTTATTACCATCACTCTCTGATGATGTCTGCACAACCCTAAAGCCTATAAACAGATATGGTCAACAGTTGCTTGACTTATGGTCTGCTCAGGCATGGATTCCACTGATTCCGTGGGTCAGATCATGACCTCTTTTGCCATATGTTGCAGGGCTTGGTTGTCAGCTTCCACTTTTTCATTTTCAGTGCAGGACACTTTTCTTGACATGCCATTTGATGGCATATCTCTTTTTGAGTCGCATACAGATTCTGCTTTGCCCGGGTTTCATGATTCCCATGGTGGGGACTGATGTCTGTCCTCTTCTCATGCTCTCGCTTTACTCCGCTGCAACTATGTTTGAACTACCCAGGTTTCCTGTCATTTGTGGATCCTGTTATGCACTCACTCCTTTTTTCTGTTACAAATTCTTGCATCTTTATGTGGTTGTTTCCCTTCTAAGTACGCATCAGACTCTTCTCACGGTATCCACGGAGTTTGTTTATCCATGTTGGATATTGTTGCACTTGCTTTCATGGTGCTCTTCATTAATTTCCGATTGCTGCTTCTTTAGGGAAGCGGGTGTTCCCTGATGTGTTTTCTGTGAGAGTTCTCACTCTCTTTTTTGTTTACATTTGGCGGTTTCACACCATATCAAGTAGTGGCTCTACTTCGGAGGTGGGCCGTGTGCTCCCCTATTATTTGTCCTTTTCTTCTGGAGGTTCCTCTGCTGCACCTTGGTGGTTTCATCCCATGGATTGTGGTTCTCGTTTTGTTGTGCGTTCTGAACATATTGCCTCTCCTCGGTTCACCCTAAGCATTTTACCTATTGTCTCTGTTCGCACAGAGGCTAGGTTTGCCATTCACTCTTTTTGAGCTTGTAAACTACTTTACGCATTGACCTTACTTTTCCTCCATGGGGGAAGGTGGTGTTGTACTCCTCAGGGAGCAATTTCTTGCCACTTTTTGTAGGGACTCTTATTCTGATGTGTCTTCCTCTTATTATGTCTTCTGGGAAGACTGTTTTTCCCCCATTTTTCAATGGGTACTATTTTACCTTCTTTTTTCTCTCCTACAGGCCCATGTTGGTGCTTGTTGTTTCCTTCCCTGTTTTTTCAGGGTGTTCTGGGTCACGTTTATTGTTACTGCGACATTCCAGTTCTCCCACCACCATGAAGCTTTGGCTTATTGATTGGGTTTCTATTTCTTTTAACTCTTGCCTGCTAGCATCGGGTCATTCTTGTGCCTGTGCTCTCCCTGGACTGTGTTCACAGGGGTTTTTCTTTCCCATATAATATTGTGGTTACTTTTCCGTACTACCTCTTCTTGCAGCAGTGTTGTTCCTCCTGCTGCCCTACAGGGGTATCCCAGGTTATTTGGGTTCCAGCTTTGCGTCATCTTCTTGTTTTTCCCCACCACTCCAAACTGAGGGATATGGCGCTCTTTCAAACCCTGGCTTGAGTAGGCTTTTTACAGCTTGCTTAGTGGTGTTTTCCTCGCAGCCTTTGTTCATTAGGAAGGATTGTGATGAATGCTATCTTTTTCTCCATGTTGTCAGTATTTGTAGGAAAAGGCCTCTCTTGGCATGGTTACCCCCTAACTTTTTGCCTTTTGTTGATGCTAGTTATGATTGAAACTGTGCTGAGACCCTGCTAACCAGGCCCCAGCACCAGTGTTCTTTCCCTAAACTGTACCTTTGTCTCCACAATTGGCACAGCCCTGGCACACAGATACGTCCCTTGTAAAAGGTACCCCTGGTACCAAGGGCCCTGTGGCCAGGGAAGGTCTCTAAGGGCTGCAGCATGTATTTTGCCACTCTGGGGGCCCCTCACTGCCTCACAGCTTGTGTGTGCTGGTGGGGAGAAAAAGACTAAGTCGACATGGCACTTCCCTCAGAGTGCCATGCCCACAACCCACTGCCTGTGGCATAGGTAAGTCACCCCTCGAGCAGGCCTTACAGCCCTAAGGCAGGGTGCACTATACCACAGGTGAGGGCATTCTGGCATGAGCACTATGCCTCTACAGTGTCTAAGCAAATTCTTAGACATTGTAAGTGCAGGGTTGCCATAAAGGGTATATGATCTAGGAGTTTGTCAAACACGAACTCTGCAGTTCCATAATGGCTACACTGAATACTGGGAAGTTTGGTATCAAACTTCTCAGCACCATCAATCCACTTGATGGAGGTGCTTCACTTCTCCCCCTGCAGTGACTGTAGTGACTGTAACACCTGGCGGTGAGCCTCAAAGGCTCAAGCCTGGTGTTACAGCGCCCCAGGGACTCCAGCTAGTGGAGATGCCGCTCCCCGGACACAGCCCCAACTTTTGGCGGCAAGTCCAGAGGAGATAATGAGAAAAACAAGGAGGAGTCACCCTCCAGCCAGGACAGCCCCTAAGGTGTCCTGAGCTGAGGTGACCCCTGCCTTAGGAAATCCTCCATCTTGCTTTGGGGTATTTCCCCCCAGTAGGATTAGGGATGTGCCCTCCTCCCCACAGGGAGGAGGCACAAAGAGGGTGTAGCCACCCTCCAGCACAGTGCTATTGGCTACTGCCCCCCAGACCTAAACACACCCCTAAATTGAGTATTTAGGGGCAACCCTGAACCCAGGAAACCAGATTCCTTACGACCTACAACAACAAGAAGGACCGCTGACCTGAAAGCCCTGCAGAGACGACGGAGATGTCAACTGACTTGGCCCCAGCCCTACCGGCCTGTCTCCAGACTCAAAGAACCTGCACAGCGACACATCCAGTGGGACCAGTGACCTCTGAGGACTCAGAGGACTGACCTGCACCCAAAGGACCAAGAAACTCCTGTGGACAGTGGCTCTGTTCGAACAGCAACAAAGAAACCATCTTCAAAGGGACTCCAGCCTCACTCCGGAAGCGTGAGTCCCCAACACTATGCACCCGACGCCCCCGGCTCATGTCCAGAAGAACCAACACTGCACAGAGGACCCCACCCCCCAGGCAACTCCCACGACGTGGACACCCTGATACGACCTCCCTGCACCCCCACAGTGACGCTTGCAGAGAGGATCCAGAGGCTCCCCCTGACCGCGACTGCCCGGTAACAAAGGAACCCGACACCTGGAAGAAGCACTTCACCCGCAGCCCCCAGGTCTGAGAGAAACCAACTACTGGTGCAGGAGTGACTAGCAGGTGGCCCTTCTCCTTGCCCAGTTGGTGGCCTGCCCGAGATGCCCTCCTGTGCCCTGCCTGCATCGCCAGAGTGACCCCTGGGTCTGTCCATTGATTTCTACCTAAAGCCCGACACCTACTTCACACACTACACCCGGCTGCCCCTGTGCCGCTGAGGGTGTATTTTGTGTACCTGTTTGTGACCCCCCCAGTGCTCTACAAAACCCCCCTGGTCTGCTTCCCAAGGATGCAGGTACTTACCTGCTTGCAGACTGGAACCGGAGCACCCCTGGTCTCCATAGGTGCCTATGCTACACAGGCCCTAGTTTGACCTCTGCACTTGACCAGCCCTGTGTTGCTGATTGTTTGGGGTTGACTTGAACCCCCAACAGTGGGCTGCCTATGCTCCGGAGACTGAACATATAAGTGCCTTACTTACTTGAACAACTAACCAGTACTTACCTACCCCAGGAACTGTTGATTTTTGCAGTGTCCACTTTTAAAATAGCTATTTGCCACGTTTGCCAAAACTGTGTACATTACTGTTTTAATTCAAAGTTCCATATTTACCTATGCCAAGTTCCTTACAATTCATGTACTTACTTGAATTCTGAATCTTGTGGTTCTTAAATAAATTAAGAAAATAATATTTTTCTATATAAAACCTATTGGCCTGGAGTTAAGTCTTTGAGTGTGTGGTCCCATTTATTGCCTGTGTATGAACAACAAATGCTTACCACTACCCTCTGATAAGCCTACTGCTCGACCACACTACCACAAAATAGAGCGTTAGTATTATCTAATTTTGCCACTATCAACCTCTAAGGGGAAACCTTGGACTCTGTGCACATTATCTCTCACTTTGAGATAGTATATGCAGAGCCAACCTCCTACAGTATTCTTACCAATTTTCTTGGTTGCTTGCTGACAACAGATCATTGGTCCCTGTCTGAGGGATTGTTCCTTCACACGTGTCTCTTGTCTATCTGTCTCTGCTCATACGCACTGATTCTTTCACTTTATTTCCGTATGTTCCATCCCTTTGGTTAAGTGATGGTTCTGTGTTTCTTTCATATTTCTAATTATTTTCTTCCTTGGCCGTGGCCAACGGTTGTCTCTCCAAGCTTAGGCCGCGTCCTATTGAACAGGAGCATGGTCCTTTGCCTTTTGTGGAGTGGTTCTTTTCAGACTCTTGTCTCTTGACATGTCTCCCATTTCAGGTTAATTTTCCTGACCTTGTCCTCCTTCGGCATTCCGTGTTTGGGGTGCTTTTCGGTCATGTTCCATTCGATATGTTCTGTGCTTTTCTGCTGCACAGTTTGGTGGGTTCCTTGTGTGCGGATACTTTTCTGCCTCCGGGTTCCCATGGCAGGCTGTTTCTTGTTTTTCACGCCTGTTGTGCCTTGTTGGAGACTCTCTTGTTTCCCTTATTCCTTTTCATACATTGTTTCTGCTTGGGTTCACACGGGAAAGTCCTTTTCTTTTCCCTTGTTGTTCCCATCTTGCTTTACAGTTTTCTTTCTTATTCCTTTTCTGCCATGTTCTGCCCTGTGTAGTGCTGTACACTTTGCACTTTATGCAGGAGCTTGCTGGTCTTTTCCACCTTCATTTTACTTTGAGGCCTAGGGCTGGTTTCTCAGCTCCTTCTAAAGCAACCATACCAGTTTTATGGTACTCGTTTAGTTTTTTCATTCATGCTTTCTGACTAAGTTCTATATGGGTGTGATTCTCACACATTACCTCTTCTGGGGTACTGTCTCACCTGCCGGTGTGATTGTTTGTATGGCACGTTTATGCTGGTCATTCTACTCTCTTACACGTTTTATGCTGAGTTTTTGTTTCTCTATCTCTGGATGGCCATAGTCATATCTCCTTTCCTTAATCCTGCTGGGAGTTTCTTCACAGTTTTCACTCCCTTATGGGTGTCGTCACTCCCTAGTTCGTGTTACGACTTACCCTTCCCAGTCCTGACTTGGCATGTCTCTTGTGCATATGCAGGTCAATTTTTCGTATGAATAACGTTTCTTGTTATTTGCTTCTACGTCTCGAGCATGGTTCTTCCTCTGGTTTCACCGGGTTGTTCTTTGCAAGACTGGTGCAATCTGTTTGTTCCCCCCCTCTCTAGGGGTGGGACATTGCTTTGGTATCTATTTCTAAGATCAGGAATCTGCGGCTAGTTGTCTCTATCAGATGAACAAGTTACTTACCTTCGGTAACGCCTTATCTGGTAGAGACATAGATTAGCTGCAGATTCCTTATCGATCCTCCCATCCTCCCTGCTTGCGAACTCTACAGTCTTGCTTCGGGTGAATTTGGGTGTTTGCTACTTCTTGTACATCTCACTACGGGTCATTTATCTGCTGGTTGGCATATACACTGTTTTAATTTTCACTGCCAGTTTTTTTGTGGCTCTGTGTTGTTCTGCTGCTTCAAGTCACTGAAGAAACTGAAGTCAGCGTGCCAGAGGAGGGAATATATGGACTCCGCTGATGTCATGTCCGGAGACAACGTCACTGCACTGAGTCTCTCGACGCACAGAGGTACTGCTGAGGAAAAATTTCCAGATTTGGTCTGATGTCTGGGGGAGAATTCTATGATAAGGAATCTGCGGCTAGACTGTCTCTCTACCAGATAAGGCGTTACCAAAAGTAAGTAACTTCTTCTTTAAGTGGATCCTGATTTGCTGTGTTGTGCTTTCATTTTGCATTTCCTAAACTTTCAGTGCCTCACTCCTACTATTTATTTGACTTTGACATAGCTTTTTTTTTAAATATGCTTTTCTTGTAATTTTCAGTACAAAACACACACCAAGATGATTAGTAACCATAAACAGCAACTTGTGGCACACCAGTGTCTCCTCATTGAGTGCACATTCTGGCATTCAACCTTGTGGATCCAGCAATGTAGAATCTACCATATTTCCCCTGGTGTTCCCCTGGCGCTATCTGTGAATCTATCCTCACCCAGGGGCCATTGTCCCACACATGGCTTTACAGATCAACTTCCTTGGCTGCTCTCCAGGGGCACCACACTTTTTCAACTTTTTTGGGGCAACATTTGGCTTGATATACCAGTTTTTTGTTTCTCTTGCAGCAATCCATATTGAATTCCTATTCTCTTGATACTGGAATTGTGGCACTACCTCGTATTTGGATCACATCTCAACAGGTTACCGTCAGGGCATTGTTACAGCAAAGGAGTGTGTATCAGTCTAAGGTCGGTTCCAACTCCGCCCCCTCCCATAGGAAGCTGGCTCTGTATATACCATACCAAAGTGAGGTACAGTGTGTACAGAGTCCAGGGGTTCCCCAGAGGCTTTACAGATTCTAAAGTAGATAATACTAATGCTCTCTTTTGTGGTAGTGTGGTCGAGCAGTTAGGCATATCAGAGGGTAGTGCTAAGCATTTGTTGAACACACACAGTCAAGAAATGAGGCACACACTCAATGACTAACTCCAGGCCAATGTTTATGCATAAAAAATATACTTTGTTACTTTATTTTTAGAACCAAAAGGATCTTTGTTGCAGGTAAGTACAGTTTCGAGAATGTATCACTTTCAAGTATCAAATGCACTTTGTTTAGGTTTCAGATTCACAGATAAAATACTTTTCAAGTAAGTAATACTTTTCAATATCAAAAGTTGACATACTAAGTGCAATTTTCATTGGAAGCAATGCAGTCCCAGGGGAGGAAAAGTAACAACAGTTTGCAGGTAAGTACTCAACTTAAGATCCCAGTCTTCGGGTGTTAGCGTGTTCACAGGGCAAAATTTAGGAAGACACCAAGAATGCACCACCAGCAGCACGTGGCCAGCTGGGTGCAGAGGTCAAAGTTGGTGTTGGGCACCCGATGGAATCCTCTGGGGGCACTTAGAAAGAAACGCCTTGCAGATAAATACCTGCAACTTCAGGGCACAGACCTGGGGGGTTTAGATCAGCACCGGGTGGCCACGGATCAGCACAAACCTCACACCCTCAGTGGCACGGGGCAGCCGGGTTCAGGGTGCAAACACAGCGTCTGGCGGCCAATGCTTTTCAATGGAGGAACTTCGGGGTCACAAAGAGGCTGCAGGTTTGGTCCAAGGAGTCGGCTGAAGAAGACCAACAGTTGGACAGGTAAGTAGAGAGAGCCCTCTAGAGAGCCCTCTGGACGTTGTTGAACCATTGGTTGGGTTCCCCAAGGCCATGGGGCTGCGGGTGCAGGAGTACCTTCAGGCTTTAGTAAATCGTCTCTGGATTTGGGCTGCAGGCGTCATCGTGTTGGTTAGGAGGGGTCAACCCAGGGTGGACTCGAGGTCAGAATCACCTGGTGACCTTCTATGGACTGGGGGCCACCTGGACTCAGGCCGTGGGCGTCTTGTGAGGAGTGTGCAGGACTCGCGGATCCAGTAGGGTCTGAAGTCCTTCTTGGAGATTTCTTTGTTGACAGGGCCGCTGCCCTTGGGAGATCTTGGTCCTTGGGTAGGCAGGCAGTCCTGTGGGGGTTTGTAGAGGTCACTGGTCCTGCAGGCTGCATCACCTTTTTGTGGCAGGAGTTTTGAAGCTGCAGACAAGCCGGTACGGCTGGGGCCCAGTAGTTGTCTGGAGTCTTAACTGCTGGAGCAGCTCTTCAGTCCTTCTTCTTCTTTCAGGTTGCCAGGAATCTGAAGAGCAAGGTTCAGGGGTGCTCCTAAATACTAGATTTAGGGACATTAAAAGTTCAGACAGCAGTAGCCAATGGCTACTGACCCTGAGGGTGGCTACACCCTTTCTGTGCCCACTAGCTTTGGAAAGAGGGGCACATACTTAACCCTATTGGCTATCACCCTCCAAAACAGGATGGAGCATTCTGCCAAGAGGGGTTCACCTCAGCTCTGGGCACCCTAAGGGTGGCCCCAGCTGGGGTGGACAGTCCTTCTGGGGTTGACTAATTTTCCCGCTGGACATGCTGCCTAAAGTGGGGCTTGGTCCGGGTGCAGGGGCGGTGGGCCTCTCTACTAGCTGGAGTGCCCTGAGCCAGCAGAATAAAAGGCAGGAGCCTTTGACGCTCACTGCCAAGTGTTGCTGTTCCTGCAGGGGGGAGTTGTGAAGCACCGCTACCTAGAGTAGGCTTTGTCCCTGACTCCTGAGAGCACAAAGACTCTCACCCTATGGGGCCAGAAACTCATCTGGTAAGGGCAGGCTGGCATAGACCGGTCAGCCACACACTAGGAGTTGAGTGAATTTCAGGCCCTCTGTGTGCATTTTACAATATATCCAACACTGGCATCAGTGTGAGATTTTTGAGCTGGGAAGTTTGATGCCAAACTTCTCAGTCTTCCGTGAAGCCATCATGGAGCTGTCATGCAGCTGTGGCAAAAGGTGTGTGTGTTAACCATGCCAAAAGGGGCACTTTCATACCTCTGTCCCCCGATTCCCAAGGCCACCAACGTTGGGTTGAGGTCCACTGTTTTGTCCAGCACTGCCAAGACCCTGCGTCCCCACCCCTTCCCCATATGACCGGATTTTGGGCAGCCACATATTGTGCATAGCAGTATGCTCTCCAGCCTATAATCCTATGTACAGAGATCCAAGTCTTTTCTTCAGTGCACAGTAGTCTGGATTTAATAAAGTATATCCTATGGAGCACCTTCAGCTGGATCAACTAGAACCCTGCTCTTATTCCCACCTCACAGGGGTATTGGCATGTGGCACCCCTGTCACCATTCTCCAGTCTGCCCAGGTCTCTCTTCCATTTTTCCCTTAGGTTGGCCATCGGCAGGAGGCTGTTGTGTCACAGCGTAGACTTGATTTGGGACACTGCAGGACTAGTCAGGGATGTCCCCAGTACCTTATATTTGAAGTGGTGCCCCGTCTGGTACCTCACACAGCAGCTCACTGTATTGACTTAGGATATATGATAGCTTCCAGTATTGGGGATATTGACTTTCCTTCACCTCATTCTGCTCTTGCAGTTTGGAGAACGGTAGTACTTTATCCTCGCTCCAAAGATCCCCCATCTTTGATATGCCCAGCAGGTCCCACTTGTTATACTCTTCAAGCTCACACAGGCCTTTCAAGTATGTCAGAGTCCCACCGTGGGGTTTTTCTCGACCTCCTACGTATTTTGATCACCACTTCTGTCAGGAGGGAAAGAGGTGTAGGCCCAGTTCCCCCATAGAGACTTCAGATATAACCCTCTGGTTCCTTTGCCAGTTGGTCCACCATCAGCGATGGTTCCTGCTGTGAGAAGAAGAAAGCCCAGTTCTTAATTACATGTAACTGTGCTGCCCAATAGTACAAACGTAGATTGGGCTGGGTGATTGCGCTCTCTATGGGCTTTTTGGTGAAAGTGGCCAGGGCAGTTGGCACTCCCATTCCCTCCCCCAAGAACCCGTCTGGAACTTCAAACGGGGTGTTCTGTAACCCATACAAAACTTTTGATTGATATATATATATATGTTCTATGGCTTGTGTAGCTGCAGATACACATGCTGTGCACATCACGCCATCTGGTGTTGGGCTCGGAGTGTTACAAGTTGTTTTTCTTCAAAGAAGTCTTTTCGAGTCACAAGATCGAGGGACTCCTCCTATTTCGGCTCCATTGCACATGGGCGTCGACTCCATCTTAGATTGTTTTTTTTCCGCCATCGGGTTCGGACGTGTTCCTTTTTGCTCCGTGTTTCGGGTCGGAAAGTTAGTTAGAATCTCTGAAAAATCGTCAGTATTGTTTGCGTTCGGTATTGGGTTAGTTACAACAGATCGAAACCGACTTTTGAAGAGCTCCGGTGGCCCTTTGGGTTTTTTTTCGATTCCCCGTCGGGGCCTGGTCGGCCCGGCCACGTGTCTCTTCAAGGCTGATGGAACGGACCCCATTCCGCTTCTGCCCAAAATGTCATAACAAGTATCCGTATACAGATCAGCATCTGGTCTGTAACTTGTGTCTGTCTCCAGAACACAAGGAGGATACCTGTGAAGCCTGTCGAGCGTTTCGGTCGAGGAAGACATTAAGAGACCGAAGAGCGAGAAGACTGCAGATGGCGTCGGCGACGACAGGACAAGGGCGTTTCGAGGAGGAAGAAGAAACCTTCTCCATCCAGGAATCGGACTCGGACGAGCTCGATCCCAAAGAAACACCGAAAACCGTGAGTAAGACGTCGAAACATAAAACTCACGAGAAGAAAACAAAAGCCCAGGGGACGCCACCGCCAACAGGCAATGGCTTAACCCGAAAAATAGGTGACCGATCATCGGCACCGAAAAAGGGCATGCTTGTGGCGAAGTCATCCGACTCCGGTCGAGATACCGCCACACAGCAATCTCAGGCCCCAGAGACAGCGGCTCTGAGCAGATTCGGCACCAAGACAGTGGCACCGAAATGGGTCGGCACCGAGACACCATGACGCCGAAAATAAAGAAGGTTTCCTCGGAGCCCAAAAAGGCAACCGAAAAGGTTTCGATTCCGAAACATCCAGCCTCGGAACCGAAATCAGGTTCCTACACAGAGGAACAGGGATTGTCCTCCCAGATGCAAGGACATAAGTTCGGACAGGAACTTGAATCAGTAGAGCCAGACTACACTCAAAGAAGGCTCCACATTCAAAAAGACACAGGGAAGATAAGCACTGTTCCCCCAATTAAGATGAAAAGAAGACTTGCCTTTCAAGAAAAGGACAAGCAGCCACAGGCAAAGGTGGCAAGACAAACAACTCCACCACCATCAATGCACACATCACCGGTAGCCACTCCACCACTGACGCAATCCCCGACTCATACTGCAATGAGTCAAGATGATCCCGACGCATGGGACCTTTATGATGCTCCTGTATCAGATAACAGCCCAGACTGTTACCCTGCGAGGCCTTCGCCACCTGAAGACAGTACATCCTACACCAGGTGATCTCAAGGGCAGCTGCTTTTCATAACGTCACCTTGCATTCAGAACCAATGGAGTATGACTTTTTGTTTAATACACTATCCTCCGCTCATAGCCAATACCAAAGCTTACCTATGCTCCCGGGAATGCTAAAACATTCCAAACAAATAATTCAGGATCCTGTAAAAGGCAGAGCCATAACTCCAAGAATGGAGAAGAAGTACAAGCCACCGCCAACAGACCCTGTTTATATTACGCAGCAATTAACACCAGACTGTGGTTGTCGGGGCAGCTCGCAAGAGAGCAAACTCTCATACCTCGGGAGACGCACCACCTCCAGACAAGGAGAGTTGCAAATTCGATGCTGCGGGTAAAAGGGTTGCAGCACAAGCAGCAAACCAATTGTGCATTGCCAACTCGCAAGCACTTTTGGCAAGATACGATAGAGCTCATTGGGACGAAATGCAGCATTTCATAGAACACTTACCCAAAGAGTTCCAGAAAAGGGCACAACAAGTAGTGGAAGGACAAAGTATCTCCAATAATCAGATACGGTCAGCAATGGATGCAGCAGATACGGCTGCAAGGACAGTAAATACTGCAATAACGATAAGGAGACACGCATGGTTGCGTACGTCAGGATTCAAGCCGGAAATACAACAAGCCGTGCTGAATATGCCCTTTAATGAACAGCAGTTGTTTGGGCCGGAAGTCGACACTGCTATTGAGAAACTCAAAAAAGATACTGATACGGCAAAAGCCATGGGCGCACTCTACTCCCCACAGAGCAGAGGCACATTTCGCAAAACACAATTTAGGGGAGGGTTTCGAGGTCAACCTACAGAGGCCACAACCTCACAAGCAAGGCCCACTTATCAAAGCCAATATTAGTGGGGAAGTTTTCGGGGGCAATATAGAGGGGGACAATTCCAAAAGAATAGAGGGAAGTTCCAAAGCCCCAAAACTCCTCAAAACAAGCAGTGACTTCCAAGTCACACATCCCCAACACATAACACCTGTGGGGGGGGAGACTAAGCAAATTTTACAAACATTGGGAGGAGATAACAACAGACACTTGGGTACTTGCAATTATCCAGCATGGTTATTGCATAGAATTTCTCAAATTCCCTCCAAACGTCCCACCGAAAACACACAATATGTCAAAACAACATATAGATCTTCTAGGACTAGAAGTTCAGGCATTGCTACAGAAAGAAGCAATAGAATTAGTACCAAACCAACAGAAAGGAACAGGAGTTTACTCTCTGTACTTTCTCATACCCAAAAAAGACAAGAGTCTGAGACCTATATTAGATCTCAGAACATTAAATACCTACATCAAATCAGATCACTTTCACATGGTGACATCACAGGACGTAATCCCACTGCTCAAACAACAAGACTACATGACAACACTAGACCTAAAGGATGCATATTTCCATATACCGATACATCCTTCACACAGAAAGTACTTAAGGTTTGTATTCCAAGGGGTACATCACCAATTCAAGGTGTTGCCATTCGGAATAACAACTGCGCCAAGAGTTTTTACAAAATGCCTGGCAGTCGTAGCTGCACATATCAGAAGGCAGCAAATACATGTGTTCCTGTACCTAGATGATTGGTTAATCAAAACCAACACGCTAGAACGGTGTTCACAACACACAAAGTATGTCATAGAAACCCTCCACAAACTAGGTTTCTCAATCAACTACACAAAGTCACACCTTCTGCCATGTCAAACACAGCAATACTTAGGGGCGACAATCAACACAGCAAAAGGGATTGCCACTCCAAGTCCACAAAGGGTTCAGGCATTTCACAATGTAATACAGGCCATGTATCCAAAACAAAAAATACAAGTCAAAATGGTGATGAAACTCCTAGGCATGATGTCCTCATGCATAGCCATTGTCCCAAACGCAAGGTTGCACATGCGGCCCTTACAACAGTGCCTAGCATCACAATGGTCACAGGCACAGGGTCAACTTCTAGATCTGGTGTTGGTAGACCGACAAACATACACCTCGCTTCAATGGTGGAACAGTATAAATTTAAACCAAGGGCGGCCTTTCCAAGACCCAGTGCCACAATATGTAATAACGACAGATGCCTCCATGATAGGGTGGGGAGCACACCTCAATCAACACAGCATCCAAAGACAATGGGACACTCAGCAAAAACAGTTTCACATAAATCACTTAGAACTATTGGCAGTATTTCTAGCGCTGAAAGCATTTCAACCCATAATAAGCCACAAACACATCCTTGTCAAAACAGACAACATGACAACGATGTATTACCTAAACAAACATGGAGGGACACACTCAACACAGTTGTGTCTCCTGGCACAGAAAATATGGCATTGGGCGATTCACAACCACATTCGCCTAATAGCACAATTTATTCCAGGAATTCAGAATCAGTTAGCAGACAATCTCTCTCGGGATCACCAACAGATCCACGAATGGGAGATTCACCCCCAAATACTGAACAATTACTTCCAGAGTTGGGGAACACCACAAATAGATCTATTTGCAACAAAGGAAAACGCAAAATGCCGAAACTTCGCATCCAGGTACCCACAAGATCAGTCTCAGGGCAATGCATTATGGATGAGTTGGTCAGGGATATTTGCTTACGCTTTTCCCCCTCTCCCACTCCTTCCATATCTGGTAAACAAGTTGAGTCAAAACAAACTCAGACTCCTACTAATAGCGCCAACATGGGCAAGACAACCTTGGTACACAACACTACTAGACCTCTCAGTAGTGCCTCATGTCAAACTACCAAACAGACCAGATCTGTTAACGCAACACAAACAACAGATCATACACCCAAATCCAGCATCGCTGAATCTAGCAATTTGGCTCCTGAAGTCCTAGTGTTCGGACACTTAGACCTTACACAGGAATGTATGGAAGTCATAAAACAAGCTAGGAAACCTACCACTAGACATTGCTATGCAAATAAGTGGAAAAGATTTGTTTATTACTGCCATAATAAATTCAACCCTTACACGCATCTGCCAAAGACATCGTAAGATACTTACTACATTTGCAAAAGTCAAAGCTAGCTTTTTCTTCCATTAAGATACATCTTACCGCAATTTCAGCTTACCTGCAAATTACGCACTCAACTTCACTATTTAGGATACCAGTCATAAAAGCGTTTATGGAAGGCCTAAAGAGAATTATACCACCAAGAACACCACCAGTTCCTTCATGGAACCTCAACATTGTCTTAACACGACTCATGGGTCCACCTTTTGAGCCCATGCACTCTTGTGAAATGCAATACTTCACATGGAAAGTTGCATTTTTAATTGCCATCACATCTTTAAGAAGAGTAAGTGAGATTCAAGCATTTACCATACAAGAACCATTTATTGAAATACACAAGCATAAAGTAGTTCTACGGACAAATCCTAAATCTTTACCAAAAGTCATATCACCGTTCCACTTGAATCAAACAGTAGAATTACCAGTGTTCTTCCCACAGCCAGATTCTGTAGCTGAAAGAGCACTACATACATTAGACATCAAAAGAGCGTTAATGTACTACATTGACAGAACAAAACTAATTTGAAAAACAAAACAATTATTTATTGCTTTCCAAAAACCTCATACAGGAAATCCATTTTCTAAACAAGGCATTGCTAGATGGATAGTTAAGTGCATTCAAACCTGTTATCTTAAAGCTAAAAGAGAACTGCCTATTGCACCAAAGGCACACTCAACTAGAAAGAAAGGTGCTACCATGGCCTTTCTAGGAAATATTCCAATGACCGAAATATGTAAGGCAGCTACATGGTCTACGCCTCATACATTTACCAAACACTACTTTGTAGATGTGTTAACGGCACAACAAGCCACAGTAGGTCAAGCAGTACTACGAACATTGTTTCAAACAACTTCAACTCCTACAGGCTGAACCACCGCTTTTGGAGAGATAACTGCTTACTAGTCTATGCACAGCATGTGTATCTGCAGCTACACATGCCATCGAACGGAAAATGTCACTTACCCAGTGTACATCTGTTCGTGGCATTAGTCGCTGCAGATTCACATGCGCCCACCCGCCTCCCCGGGAGCCTGTAGCCGTTTAGAAGTTGATCTTGAACATTTGTAAATTTGTAAATATATTACTTTAAACTACATTATGTACATACGTATTCACTCCATTGCATGGGCACTATTACTAGCATACACAAATCCTACCTCACCCTCTGCGGGGAAAACAATCTAAGATGGAGTCGACGCCCATGCGCAATGGAGCCGAAATGGGAGGAGTCCCTCAATCTCGTGACTCGAAAAGACTTCTTCGAAGAAAAACAACTTGTAACACTCCGAGCCCAACACCAGATGGCGGGATGTGCACAGTATGTGAATCTGCAGCGACTAATGCCACGAACAGATGTACACTGGGTAAGTGACATTTTCCATATATATATATATACATATATATATATATATATATATATATATATATATATATATATATATATGTTCAATGGCATGTGTAGCTGCAGATACACATGCTATGCACAATTCCGGCCATCTAGTGTTGGGCTCGGAGTGTTACAAGTTGTTTTTCTTCGAAGAAGTCTTTTCGAGTCACTGGATCGAGTGACTCCTCCTCTTCGGCTCCATTGCGCATGGGCATCGACTCCATCTTAGATTGTTTTCTTTCCGCCATCGGGTTCGGACGTGTTTCTTTTCGCTCCAGTAGTTCGAGTCAGAAAAGTATTACAAACTCTCCAAATTCGTCGGTATTGTTTTCGATCGCGTACCATCTATCATCGACACTTCGGTACCGCCGGATACAGCTCTCTACTTACTCTTCGGGGCACCTGCGCCCAACTGGGGCCTGGTCGGCCCGACCAAAGCCTCGTTGAAGCCTCATGGACCGGACCCGTTTTGATTCTGCCCTCGGTGCCACGCCAAGTTCCCGTATACGGACCAACATCTAGTCTGTAACCTGTGTCTATCTCCAGACCACCGAGAGGATACTTGCGAGGCCTGCAGATCCTCCCGCTCGAAGAAGACTCAACGAGACCGAAGAGCGCGAAGGTTGGAAATGGCGTTGAGAAGCACTGAACGTCACAGAAGAGGAGGAGATGATGCACACCGCAGTCTCCGTTCGGGGGTCCGACTCCAAGCACGAGTCCGACAACGACAGACCAATCACGGCAGGCTAGCACATGAGTACGCCTGCCTCTGCCCCGTCCAAGCCCAAACACAAGGCCTCGGGGATGCCACTGCCGGAAGGCCATGGCTCCACCCGTAAGAAGACTGCAGGTGACCAAGCAACAACTTTGGCACCGAGATAGGCCACGCCACCGAAGCCTTCGGTCTCGAGCCGAAGCACAGACTCCGAAATAGTCAAGCACCGACCTATCGAGTCGAAGCCTCGAAAATCCCTCTTGGAGCCCAGGCCAACATCTACTCCAGGCCTTTCGATCACGAGGAAACCGGCTTCGGAGCCAAAAAGACCCATATATAGAGAGGAGCATGGACTTTCCAAACAATTGAAAGAAAGCCATAGATTTGCGGAGGAACTTACGCAAATGGAGGAATTTGATGAAAAACAGGCTAGAATTCAATTTCATAAAGACACTGGCAAGATCCTCTGTGCACCTCCTCTAAAAACAAAGAGGAAGCTGGCATTTCAAGGACATTTGGACACTAACCAGCCACTGGCTAAATTGCCAAAACCCAGACAAAAATCTCCACCTCCTCAGTTCTCACCTCACCAGTCTCCTCCTCATTCTCCTCAACTAACTGTCTCTCCACCTATTACCCCCACTGCACAGTCTCCAGTACATTCTGCAGAGTCACACCAAGATGATGTCGACCCATGGGACCTTCATGATGATCCCATTTCTGACAATAGTCCACAGTGCTATCCATCAAAGCCATCACCCCCAGAGGATAGCACATCAAACACTCAGGTTCTAGCTAGGGCAGCGTCATACCATAACGTAAACACAGAACCTCTTGAGGATGATTTTCTATTTAATACGTTGTCCTCAACTCTCACCACGTACCAGTCTCTATCCATGCTTCCTGGCATGCTAAAGCATGCACATGAAATCTTTCAGGAACCAGTTAAGGCAAGAGCAATCATTCCTAGGGTAGAAAAGAAATATAAGCCACCTCCTTCTGACCCAACTTTTATTACCCAACAGCTACCCCCAGATTCCGTAGCAGTCAGCGCAACAAGGAAAAGGGCTAATTCCCAGTCATCTGGTGACGCACCTCCACCAGATAAAGAAAGCAAAAAATTTGATGCTGCTTGTAAAAGAGTAGCATCACAAGCGGCTAATCAATGGAGAATAGCCAATTCCCAAGCGCTAATGGCTAGATGGGGCGTACTGGGACGAGATGAAAGACATCATCCAGCATCTCCCCAAGGATCAACAGAAAAGAGCCCAGCAAATAGTCATGGAAGGGCAGGCCATTATGAATAATCAAATCCGGTCAATGTTAGACTCCGCAGACACAGTCGCAAGAACTGTCAATACAGCAGTCACCCTTAGACGACACGCATGGCTTCGGTCGTCAGGCTTTAAACCTGAAATCCAGCAAGCTGTTCTTAACATGCCATTTAATGAAAAACAGCTGTTTGGCACACAGGTTGATACAGCCATTGAAAAAATGAAAAAGGATGCTGACACTGCTAAAACTATGGGAGCGCTTTACTCAACCCAGTACAGAGGCTCATTTCGAAAGCCTTAATATAGGAGAGGTTTTAGAGCCCAAACATCTGAGGCATCTACCTCACAATCCAAACCGTCTTACCAGCCACAGTACCAAAGAGGGGTGTTTCGAGGAACCTACAGGGGACAATTTCCCAGAACTAGGGGAAAATATCAGCCCTCAAAGCAAACCACACACACAAAGCAGTGACTTGCTCCACATCTTCCTTCACCCCCTTTCCCCTGTGGGAGGAAGACTGCAAAAGTTCCACACACACTGGTTACCCATCACAACAGACTATTGGGTCTTATCCATTATCCAACATGGTTACTGCATAGAATCCACACAAATTCCTCCAGATATATCTCCAAAACCACACAAACTCTCCTCCCAACACATTTCAATGTTGCAAGCAGAGGTACAATCATTATTACTCCAACAGCCATAGAGCTTGTACCACATCATCAAATAGGAACAGGGGTTTACTCCCTGTATTTCCTCATTCCCCAAAAAGACGGAACATTGAGACCAATACTAGATTTCAGAACTCTCAATCTTTACATCCTATCAGAACACTTTCACATGGTAACACTACAGGATGTAGTCCCACTGTTCCAACAACAAGATTTTATGGCAACACTGGATCTCAAAGATGCGTGTTTTCACATATCCATCCATCCAGCGCACAGAAAATATCTCAGGTTTGTAATACAAGGAAAACAATACCAGTTCAAGGTGTTGCATTTCAGGGTAACAACAGCTCCCAGACTATTTACAAAATGCCTTGCCGTAGTCGCAGCCTACATAAGAAGGCAACATATCCATCTCTTTCCATATCTCGATGACTGGCTAATAAAATCCAACAGTCAAACACAGTGTCAACACCATACACGTTATGTAATACAGACCCTACACACACTAGGGTTCTCAATAAACTACCAAAAATCTCACTTACAACCATCGGAGGTTCAACAGTATTTAGGAGCCACATTAAATACCCAAACAGCACTTGCAAGCACAAGTCCACAAAGGGTTCAATCATTCCACAATATATTACCATGAATCCAGCCAAACCAACAGTACACAGTCAAATTTGTCATGAAACTGTTGGGCATGATGGCATCATGCATCGCCATTGTCCCCAATGCAAGACTAAACAGGCGGCCCTTACAACAGTGCCTTGCAAAACAATGGTCACAGGCTCATGGTCATCTTCAAGATCTAGTGTTGATAGACCGCCAAACACACATCTCGCTTCAGTGGTGGAATTCCACAAATTTAAACAAAGGGCGGCCATTTCAAGACCCTGTGCCTCAAGCCACACTTACAGCAGATGCATCAATGATTGGATGGGGAGCACACCTCAACAATCACAACATTCAGGGACAATGGAACAACAAACACAAACAACTTCACATAAACCACTTAGAATTGGTAGCTGTATTCCTATCACACAAAGCCTTTCAACCTCTTCTCGTTCACAAACACATTCTCACCAAAACAGACAATATGGCTACAATGTACCACCTAAACAAACAGGGAGGAACCCACTCATCACAACTTTGTCTCCTAGCACAAAAGATTTGGCATTGGGAAATTCACAACAACATTCACCCTGTAGCACAGCACATTCCAGGGATTCACAATCAATTAGCAGATGCTCTCAGCTGGGATCATAAGCAAACACACAAGTGGGAAATTTACAAGTACTTTCGCCAATGGGGAACACCAGACATAGACCTATTCACCACCAGCCAGAATGCAAAATGCCAAAACTTCACTTTCAGGTTCCCACACCCTCTATTAAAGGGCAATGTTCTATGGATCAACTGGTCAGGGATATTTGCTTACGCTTTTCCCCCTCTCCCACTCATTCCATTTCTGGTCAACAAACTGCGTCAAAATAAACTCAAACTCATACTTATAGCGTCAATGTGGGCACATCAACCATAGTACACAACATTGTTAGACTGATCACTAGTACCACACATCAAGCTACCAAACAGGCCGGATCTGTTGACACAAAACAAACAACTGATCAGGCACCCAAATCCAGCAATACCCAATCTAGCAATCTGGCTCCTGAAGTCTTAGAGTTTGGATATCTACATCTTCCACCAGAATGTATGGAAGTAATTAAACAAGCAAGAAAACCCACTACCAGGCAGTGCTATGCAAACAAATGGAAAAGGTTTGTCTTTTACTGCCAATCTAAACACATAACACCTCTTTCTGCATCCATACAAGACATTGTAGGTTACTTACTTAAGCTACAAAAAGCAGATTTAGCTTTTTCATCCATTAAAATACATCTCACAGCTATTTCAATCTATTTACAAAATATACAAAACAAGTCTCTATTTAGAGCCCCTGTCATCAAAGCCTTCATGGAAGGGCTAAAACATATCATACCTCTAAGAACACCACCAGTGCCTTCATGGAATCTCAATATTGTACTCGCACTGCTCATGGGTCCACCGTTTGAACCCATGCACTCATGTCAGATTCAATATCTAATGTGGAAAGTAGCATTCCTCGTTGCAATCACTTCATTACGAAGAGTTAGTGAAATACAACCATTCACTATTGAACAACCCTTTATCCAAGTACACAAACATAAAGTTGTACTTCGCACAAACCCAAAATACCTACCTAAAGTCATCTCACTGTTTCATATAAATCAAACAGTGGAACTTCCAGTCTTCTTCCCAAAGCCAAACTCAGTAGCAGAAAGAGCGCTCCATACATTAGACATTAAAAGAGCTTTAATGTATTACATTGACAGAACAAAATCATTTAGAAAAACTAAACAGTTATTTGTTGCATTCCAAAAACCCCATACTGGTTATCCTATCTCAAAACAAGGACTAGCCAAATGGATAGTAAGGTGCATCCAAACATGTTACCTAAAAGCTAAAAGACAGCTATTAGTAACACCAAAAGCACACTCCACCAGGAAGAAATGAGCAACAATGGCATTTCTAGGAAATATACCAATGACAGAAATCTGTAAATCAGCCACTTGGTCAACACCCCATACATTTACCAAGCATTACTGTGTAGATGTGTTAGCAACACAACAAGCCACAGTAGGACAGGCTGTACTAAGAACACTATTTCAAACAACTTCAACTCCTACAGGCTAACCACCGCTTATGGGAGGAAAACTGCTTTGTAGTCTATGCACAGCATGTGTATCTGCAGCTACACATGCCATAGAACTGAAAATGTCACTTACCCAGTGTACATCTGTTCGTGGCATGTTCTGCTGCAGATTGACATGCTCCCTCCCTCTTCCCCGGGAGCCTGTAGCCGTTTAAGTTGCACTTAAATTTGTACATATATCTCTGTTCCATTTGGATGGACAGCTCTGTATTTACACTCTATCACTCCTACCTTACCATCTGCGGGAAAACAATCTAAGATGGAGCCGATGCCCATGCTCATTGGAGCCGAAGAGGAGGAGTCACTCGATCCCGTGACTCGAAAAGACTTCTTCGAAGAAAAACAACTTGTAACACTCCGAGCCCAACACTAGATAGCAGGACCTGTGCATAGCATGTGAATCTGCAGCGGAACATGCCACGAACCGATGTTAGATAAAATCTTACTCGAATCCTCGTGAACTACATAACAGATGTGGGCTGCTGGTAGAAGCACTCACTGTCACTACTAGGAAGGGCAGCCCTCTATTAATTAAATATATATAAATATATAAATATATATATATATATATATATATATATATATATATATATATATATATATATATATATATATATATATACACACACACACATATATAACCTCACTCGAACTACAAAACAGATGTGGGGCCTTTCCCAGTAGTGAGAGTTTCTGCCAGCAGCCCACATCTGTTTTGTAGTTCTCGAGGATTCGAGTAAGGTTTTGCCTAAGGAAAGTCTCCTTGTTTGTTGTCACAAATTTGACCGATACCTAAGTCTGTGCGGCCCACATCTCAGAGGGCCTTCCCTTTGCGGTCCTGGGTCTTTCTGGGAGAGAGGGTACGCCATCGACTTTTGCCGGTTGATACGAATCCCTGAAGGGGACCCATAGATTTCTAAGATTTGCCGGACTCTCAGCACAGAGCTCTCTGGGTCACCGGATACAGCAGGATATCAGACGCGCTGTGGGAGATTACATCCTCCCATTCTGAATCCAACTGCACCCCATGCAGGAGCATGTCTTTTGTTTACCACATTGCTCAGTGCTTGCTCTCCACCGCAAAGAGCAGGAGGAAGAATAGGCATCCCTACCAGGTGCCTTTACCCAGTCAAAACTCAAAAACACACCCTTAACCTCCATCCTCTCTCTTAGGTCGGTGTATAGCAGCCTTACCCAAGACAAGTACCTCTGGCTGAATCCCATCATTTATAGGATCGTCCACATATTTGCCATTCCAATGACTTAAATGCCTTTTCAGAGTCCAAGGCCAGCAGATTTCCCAGTTTGGCTGACCATCTCTGTGCACCAAGTACCCAGCTAGTTGTCTCAGGTTGTGCAGCGTCGATCTACAGGGCATAAAGCCCAGCTGGTCCAGATCCACCAAGGAGTCAATCTCCTGTAGTAAGCAATTGTCCAAGGCCTTTGTTGAGAATCTTAGGGCATCATTTACGAGACTCTGGCGGCACACTGGGACCCCGGAGCGTAATTTTCTTTGGACGCTCCATGGCGCTGTTTGCCATCTCATATTTACAAGGCCACGCAAAGCCACCTATCGTGGCTTTTCATGGCCTTGCAAATATGAGTCCTTTTCATACAGAAAACTGTGTGAAAGAGGCGTTTCATGGGTTCCCACGCCACACCCATGGAACGGTAAGGAATCTGATGCATTCCCAGATTTACAAGTCTGCGAATGCGTCAGATTCCTACGCCACCTTAGAGGTGGCATAGAAGTGACGCAACAGGAAGTGAAGGTGTCCCTTCCTCCACAAAAACAATCACCCCCACAATGCAGGCATCCTTGCACCATGGTGTCTGTGTTGGGGCTAGGTTGCCCATTGTGAACCAGCATAGGGGGAGAGGACAGAAATGTGCGGTATCTTGTAGATACGGTGCATTTCTGCTCTTTCCCAGTGGTGCAGGGTGGCGCAGCAAAGCACTTGCTGCGCCGCCCTGTATCATGGGGCTTGTAAATAAGCCCTTTAGTCGCTACATTCAACAGAGATATCAGCCTATAAGAGGCTTGTTCGTCACTAGGCTTCCTTGTCTTGTGGATCAGTATAATTGTTGCCCGCCTCACGTCCTGTCGGAGGGAGCCATCCTGCTTTGCACTATAGAACATTTCTGTGGACCCGCAAAGCGGGATCGGGTGCATATAAAAGAAATTCAGTGTGAAAGCCGTTAGTACTAAGGGTTTTACTCCCCTTCATTTGAGATAGCATGTCAGATATTTTAGCTTCTTTTATCTCTGCATCCAGCCAAGATCAATACATCTTTCTATGTCTCCGGCCTCTTCCCATCAGTCGGGCTCGGTAAAGATCCTCCAGGTAAGAAGCAAAGGATTATGAGGCCTTATCTAGGATTTCAACTAAGTCTCCGGATTCCACCCTGACCACCTGCATGCCACGCTGTCCCACCTCTCTTTTTGATATCCAGGCCAGGAGTTTTCCTGCTTTCTTACCCATCTCATGTAGTTGCCCCTGCTGTGCCTAAACTTTGGCACTCTTGTTGGACATGGGTCTTCAGGCCCTCTCTGAGTTCCTCTATTTTGTGTGCCAGTTCCCACGAGGGGAGCACCACATAGTCCCACTCCCATTGCATCAGGGTGAATTATGTCTCCTCAGTCTCCCTATCTCTCTCCCCTTTCTTCTTTGATGTCTGTGCAATATGTTGCTCACTTGCGATCATCTCGTAGGCTTCCCAGAGAACCACTGCAAAGTCCACAGTACCCCAGTTCTCCTGAAAGTAGTTGGTTATGGTCTCTGTGATCAACCTACTGATATTTCTATTAAGCAAGTCCCAGGGATCGAGCTTCCATTCTCCCTTTGACATTGGGGCGGTTGTGTAACTATGGGTGAGTGCTACGAAATGGCCAGTTGTAAAAATGTAGTGTATTTAAAACGACCCAAGCACATCCTGTTGGCCGCAAAGGAGTACTGGCATATCCACAGATGTTCCTCCCACCAGAGATCATCCAGTCCCAGTGCCTGTAAAAACTGGGACAGACACCAGTCTGTGCGTGGACTTTGATGTAGTTTTGACTGGTAATAGTATTTTCATCTCTTGATGGGCATTCTGGATGCGTTGTTTTTAGGATTGCGTGTGACTATGCAGTTCTATGAACAGTCCTATTGATTCTAAAATCCATAAAGTTTGCCTTTGATCAGGAAACATCTGCCTCCAAATATTTGGAATTACCCAGAGTCCAAAAGTTACTTGAACATCCAATATGACTCTTACATTATAAAGCACACCCACATTGCAGACACATTAAGGATAGTAGTTTGGAAGAAGCACAAGTGATTGCCATAGTAAGTAGATGTCATCAGCTCCATCCAAAATCATAACATGTATTGGAGATTGATTTATGTGTTATAGCAAAAAACAAACAATTGCCTGACTTCACATGCAGGTTTTCAAGACAGGGATCCCTGGTTGTGGAACTTACTTTCACCAGCACTGCAACTTTCATAGATTCACATTCTTGAATTATTCCCCATCGTTAGGCTGGGACCATAAACAAGATTAACAGTATTGTACATTTACACTCAATAACATTGATCTTTACGTAGACCATTCACATCCTATTTACATCATTGTCAACAGCCCAAACTCCAGCCAGTCAGAGATCAGCACGCTCAGCTGCTCCCTTCTTAGATGCTACCAACTGACAGATTTTTGAGACTACGTTCAGTGTGAGAACCCTCGAGAGAGTTCTCTCTCTCATCTTGTGTAAAAGTATTAAGAAGACAATACTGGATTAGGATATTGAAAACAAACTGTGTCAAATTGTGGAGAAGAAATCACTCATCAAAGCCTGCAAGGCCTCTGGAAAAAGAAAGATGTAAGTGAATAATACACATACAAATGTCTCTAGTGCCTACATCCAGGTCAAAATCCGGCAGAATGTGGCATTTTTAGGACTTTTTCTACAAAGACTCTCAAAGATGGGGAGCAAAGACTAGCACTGGATATTTTGGAGGAGAATGTGGCGGCTTCTACCTTAGGAGTACAAGGTAAGTCAAAGACGACCTTTTCGGAGAAGTCTAAATCTAAGACTCAGTCAGGCTATGAGACCCTTTCTACCTCCCTCTAAGGATCAGACATCTGGTCAGTCACTGCCCTCTGCTACAAAGCATGAAGTCAGGGAGGCTGCAGAGAGACATTCAGAAAAAGCAAAGAGGACATTGTCTCCATAGCCACCAATGAAGAAGTCTTAAACAACCTGTCAGAACCCCTTTCAGAGGGCCATTGGGCATGCAAAGATAACTGGGCCCAACCGTGGGTGGTTGAGGCCTTTTATTCCTGATGTCCTGGAGCTCGACCTACTATGGATCCTAAACGACTGGCCCAAGTCCCCATTTTGCACTTTACTCTCAGTAGTAAAGGTGTCAGGCAGTCCAAGGCTGCCCAGGGAAATTGTGGGGGGGGGGGGGGGGGGGGGGGGGGGGGGGACGTGTAGGGTAGTGAACACAGGCTCACAACCCATAGTGCGCACAGCAGAGCAATAATTCATTATCCAGCCAAATATTCACTTTTATGAAGAAAAAAAGAGGAGTATTATATTTCTACCATTATTCAGAAACATCTACACAATTCTCCTGAGGTAGGGGCTCTAGTGTTTCCATAGTGGTTTCCTGTCCCCATTTTCTCCTCTCTATAGCATTGAGGTTATTCCTCATTCACTATTGGCAACATCCAGTCTCTAGAGTCCACTCTGACTGTTCTTAAATATAAAGCATTCCAGGACTTATGTGCTATTTAGCCAGCAAGTTCCCCCCCAGGTTGACTGACTCAAATGATGTCTTATCCGCACCTGCAGGCTCAGAGGGTCTGGAGCACACCCCTTCTGCAGGCACCGCAGCAGGAGCAGCTGACCTAGATGAGTTCACTGCACACAGTCCAGACAGGCTGCACTCGATTCCCGATCTCCTCCCAAACGGTCGGGCTTCTGCAGCAACTGGAGATTCCTTGCAACTCCTTGTTGCAGGTAAGTCGTTTGATCCCTCCCACAACAGAGGGAAGACAATGAGCAGTTGCCAGGGGTGATGATCTCACGTCTTCGGGTATATGTGTGGGGGTTCCCACGGCAGCCTTACTCATCTGACTATGCTCTGTATCTTTACACACTTCTGACTAGTTCCTTTGACACTGTACATAGGCACTGACCCTCTCGGCACGACAGCCCCTCGTAGCGTAAGTGGTTGCTGATCCATGGCTGCACACGGGCTCCAGCCCGATCTGCACAGTTTTCACCAAAGTTCACATTGCCGCAGCTCCTCCTGACATAAAGGGTTTGCCTTACTTAGCAACACAGAGCTCCAGCCCGATCAGCACAGTGTTTACCACAGCTCCTTTTATGGCGGCCCTCCCCTGGCCTACAAAGTTGAGAACGCTGAGTCCAACATTACTGCACAGCAGTTGGAGGTGTGACAACTAAAACAACAGGTAACACAAATGTCAGTGTTCACGATCTACCTGGAAGACTGTGTTGAGGATGCCATTGGGCGTTTGCGCTGCAACAACATAAGGCTCCTGGGCGGAGGGCCATTCGTCGGAGACTTTGCTGAAGGATTGGGTGCGGAGCATTCTGCGCTTTAGGGGCCTTTCTGATTTCTTTGTGGTGGAGACGGCGCATGCTGCGCTGGCGCCTTTTCCATGGCTGGGGGCCCCACCTAGGTAGTCAGCGCTAGAATCCTGAACTATTGGGATAGGGCTGCCATCCTGAGGGCCGCTAGGGAGCTCTCTGTCCCACAATTTGAGAATCACACAGCTGTATACTCAGACTACATGCACAAAGTGGAATAGCACCACAAGTCCTTCATTCCTCTGAAAAAGAAGCTAAGCGAAATTAATCTAAGATTTATGTTGCTATATCCTGCAAAGATTAGGGTACTGGCTGATGGGAAATCACACTTTTTTGAGCATCCGGAGGAGGTTTGGTTTTGGCTGGACTTAGCTCTCTGACTCCCTGCACGTCCACTCAGCATCGCCAATCCCTTTCAAGATCACACCAGAAGGGCCTCAGTGGCATCGTCTGGGTGGAGATTCCCATCGGCAGGAACCACGGGGGCTTGGCTGCAGTGAGGTTCATCAGGATGGCACCATAGACTCTGCCACAGAAGATCCGTCCCTGGTCTCAGAGACTCTGCAACCCCTGTGGAGAGGAATGTCCTTGGCTCTCTCCCACAGACATCTGATGTGGTACCCAAAACTGAGATATCATGATATGGGGCAGCTTCTTCACTTTCATTCTCCTTTTTCTTTGTCATTTCTTTCTTTATTTCCCACCAGAGTGTTAACCTGGATGGTTTAGCATTTTTTATTTGAACTGGTTGCCTTCCCTCTGATTGGTCTGTTTCCCTCAATGTGTGCAACTGGTTATGCAACTGCCTACTGACTTGTTCTCAGAGTAGGGTGGTACACTGGAGTTGGGTGGGGAGAAGGGGCTTGCATACTCCTGATTTTGCCTGTTTGGCTTGGGGCAGGAAGGGGTCTGTGGTAGTAGGACTTCTGTCCATTCCTTTCCCCCGTTTCTTTCCTCCTTAATCTTCGTTTGTTTCTTTTTCTTTTACGATTGACGTTAGTTGGTGTCAGTTGGGGATTCTGGCTGTAGTAATGTATGTCCTGACACATTGTTTTGATTCGACTAGTATGCAAGTATTATTTTGGTATACCTTTCTGGGGTAGGGGGTGTTACAAACTGTTTTTAGGGTTGATTTGTTGGTTTTTGCCATTAATGTGCAGGGAAGTTTCATGATTCACACTTACATTTACTTTGTGAATGGCTGGCCCTGAAGTCTACAAATTGATATCCTGGAGTGTGAGGGATCTGGGTAACAAAACTAAAAGATATAGGGTAATGTCCTTCCTGTGTTATGGAATGTGGTGCAGATTCCATGCCTACAGGAATCTCACCTCACAGACTCAAGAGGTCGTAGAATTGGTCAAGCGCTGGAAGGGGCAGCTGTACTTCTCTCATTATTCTACGTACGCCAGAGGGGTACTTATTTGGATAACGCCTAGGGTTCCTTTTGCTCTGACTTACAGGGAGGCTGATGTTGAGGGATTCTTCTTACTGCAGGGAAGATTTGATGGGTTTGTCATAGCCGTCATGAACTCATATGCACCTAACATTGATGACACCCAATTTTTCCCCAAGGTCTAGGAGTTCCTTACTCTGGCCACAGAGGGATCACTCCTCTGGGCGAGTGATTTTACCTGTGTCTTGGATGGGGGTCTGGACAGACACCTGCCTCGACTGATCACTAAACCCAGGACGCTCTCTCTGCGGGAGGCAGTGGCTAATTTTGGACTTTGTGGTATTACAAGGAGCACTCATCCCGACGCAAAGGAATTAATCTGCTTTTCCCCTACCCACACCACACACAGTCAATTGGACCGCATTCCGATTTTGGATTGATTGGAGGGAAATGTATGCTCCATGGCCCACTTGTCTCTGTTTTTTTCAGATCACGCAGCAGTACTTTGTGTGTGAGGCTGGGGGAGTACACTCTGCTCATTTCTAGGTTGGAAACTGGCCTGCGAGATCCTTCAGGACGTGGAGGGTTGGGAAGCCATCGCGGGGGCATTCTTGTATTACTTTGACTTGAATTGGTCCTCTGAATTACATCAAGCGGCTGAGTTGGTGGCGATGAATGCTGTGATTCAGGGTCGTAGTGTGGGGCTTTCTTGTGGGGTGTGAATTGGCATGTGTGCAGCAGCAGGTACAAGCTGACACCTTGGGGCTCCGAGCGGAGATGTTTGCCCTGCATCATGTTGAGGAGGTGTGGGACCAGTTGGGAAAATACACTCTTAGAAGGTACAGCCAGCTCCTTCACAGAGAGGGTGACCTCTTAGCAGGGAATCCCCTTGTTAACTAGTGCTTCCCCTCCGGGACTCTGCTGGCAGGGATGTCCACATTCAGAGGAGCATCGTTGAGACCTTTAAAACTCACTTCAAGGGTGTAAGGAAATGCCTCCTTGGCATGGTTACCCCATGACTTTTTGCCTTTGCTGATGCCAAGTTATGATTTGAAAGTGTGCTAAGACCTGATAACCAGGCCCCAGCACCAGTGTTCTTTCCCTAAACTGTACCTTTGTCTCCACAATTGGCACAACCCTGGCACCCAGGTAAGTCCCTTGTAACTGGTACCCCTGATACCAAGGGCCCTGATGCCAGGGAAGGTCTCTAAGGGATGCAGCATGTCTTATGCCACCCTAGGGACCCCTCACTCAGCACAGACACACTGCCTGCCAGCTTGTGTGTGCTGGTGGGGAGAAAATGACTAAGTCGACATGGCACTCCCTTCAGGGTGCCATGCCAACCTCACACTGCCTGTGGCATAGGTAAGTCACCCCTCTAGCAGGCCTTACAGCCCTAAGGCAGGGTGCACTATACCACAGGTGAGGGCAAAGGTGCATGAGCACTATGCCCCTACAGTGTCTAAGCAAAACCTTAGACATTGTAAGTGCAGGGTAGCCATAAGAGTATATGGTCTGGGAGTCTGTCAAACACGAACTCCACAGCACCATAATGGCTACACTGAAAACTGTGAAGTTTGGTATCAAACTTCTCAGCACAATATATTGAGGCAAGATAAAATGTTGTAAAAGTACACAAATTAACTTCAAATAGTGCAACTCTTGAAAGGCTGTTTATACACCTTAAATCTCAATATATTATATTCCTTAGACATATATTACCTTACTGTGTAAGCATGTATCATGTATTTATTACTTTAGTCCTACTGTACAAGTGGAAAAAACTACTCTCTTGAAAGCTTTACTATGTCTCACCATCACCCTATACCTCTATCAGTCTTATATCCTCTTTCTCCACTCTGACTCATCCCAAACCCATACTATTACTGTGAGTCCCAAAATAACCCTTCCTATATTCTTCTCTCCTCTACCCATCCTGGCTCACCCCAAACCTCAGTCTTCTATGATCTCCCAAACAACACTACTAAATTCCCCCTCATTTCACTCTCCTTTAACTCATTCCAAACCCCATTTTACTACCATGATCTCCGAGTCCCATTCTACAGACTCTTCCCTCCTCCATATCTCCTTTGACTCATCCCAAACCTCATCTTACTACTAAGATCTCCCAATTAACACTTCGGGATTCTTCCCTCCTCTACCCCTCCATTATTCTAATCAAGACAGCTGACAGACTCACATGTCCTCTGCTCAAATTAAATCATACCTCCCTGTATTAATAGTATACTCTTATTCCTCTGTACTAATCCACCACTAATCATTTTGCGTTCCAGAGTAGCATGTTACTCGCCGAAAAGCGCTTTGATGCCTCATCAGGGGTAGTGAGCCTATATAAATAAAATTACAATATTGCAGGACACCTAAACTTGATATTTGAATCACACTTCAGTTATTAACAGTAAAGCAAAGATTTATAGTTTTTGAGGGTTTGGTTATTGCTCATGTATGGTTAAGATTTTTTGTTCACATAATTTGCAGATTTCGTGCACAGCATTCATTGTGTTGGTTCTTATTGTAGAGTGTTGTAGCTAACATGCTAAATGAATAATATTCCCGTCCATGGCTTAATAACATGGTTTGCATACACTTATAAATTGGATTGTGTTCAGAATTGTCTTTTTACTTAAATCTGTACTCTTCTATTGTACTACCAACTATTTTATCCTTTCTGAATTGTAACATATTGCTTGCATCACAAAATAATATGCTTGCTGGTAAAATCAGTGGTTGTATACAACCAGAATTTGGATTGTTATATTAGTAGTCCTAAAGATTTTGGATTAACAATCCGTTTTTGCTCTGAAATGTAATTTATGTTCCATATTTCCATTTACAGTTGTAATTTCTTGCTAGTTCTTTAATTGACAGAATTAGCAGCAGTTTGTCTTGTGGCGAGAAAGGAGTGTTAGTAATGTAAAATGCATAGATTATCCATGAAGTTGAAAATGAAGCATACGTTTTATACTGCAATATCCACTCCTTTTTAAATGTATTTGGAAGAAAGTCTGGAGTGGGAGTATTTGTAGGATCTCACTAGAAAGGGGACACATGCCAAAATGTACATACATTCAGACGAAGGGGTTTCTCCATCAGGAACATTTTGCTGGAGGGGGAAAAAATAAACATCTGCAACAGAAGTTTTTATTTTAAGAGACACATATATAGTGTTGAGTGCTTTTTTGTGTTCTAGTCTCATGAGTCCCCTCCCCCTGGCCATCTTGTCAAAGTGGAACATGTATTGTGGCTGAAAATGTGACATCCCTCTTTGTGCAAACATGCCTCTGCCAAGATGAGGATTTAAGTGTTTATGAGTGCCCTCTACTGGTCTAGCTATGCTATGGTGTGATCCTGTTTCAGTATGAGTATTTCAAGATATTCTTTCAGCACAATAGTTGTTCTGTAATACTTTGAGATTGTCGATACAGGTCAGTAAACACCATTCCTAACTCAAAGTGCAAACAGTACGAACAATAAATCAATTTTCGGCCAAATAGTTGCTTTTATCAGATAAAGTAGCATTTTATTTCTAACTCTACACATCCAAAGAAATACAACACAATCCCCCTTGAGCTCAGGGCTCTGGTAGTTGTCAGGCAAATACCTGTCTCTCCCTCCTTCGTGCAACTTGTATGGGTTTTCCCCCATTTATTGGTGGCTTCATCCAGAGAATGTACACTATTTAGAGTTCCCTAAAAGTTCCCTTTTGACTCTTCAGGAATTTAGTCTAAAGTGTCTGTGGTGCTGCAGCACCTTCAGCAGCAAATCCCTTGGGGCTCACAGGCCCTAGTTCAAGTCTTATCTGCCCCTGCAGAATGGAAGTGTTCGGCGTTACAGCAGGTGCCCTTAGCACAGACACTTGAGACCAGATCCTTCTTGGAGAAGTCCTGCTGCTAGGGCTACACATGGCAGTGTCTTGCGGGTGAAGGCTCCCTATCCAGGGCAGCACTTCGCAGTGAGCTGAGCACCTTCCAACTCTCATAGGTGCGGTAAGTCAAGTTTTTGCAGTAAGTCAAGTTGTCCTCTGCAGGGGAAATTCAGCCCTTTAGCTCCAGAATGGAGTCTCACAAGGGTGCGTCATCGTCAGGGAAGATCCTTTGGTACAGCTAGACCCACTAGTCATATCTTCACTCCAGCTCAGAGGGACAGCCCAAAGTCTTTGATTTGTTCCCTGCAACCCCTCCTGGCACACTGGGCCACCATTTAGGCATTTACAAGTCCTGGGACCCTGGTCATACAAATTCACTGGTGATCTTCTGTGGCATACGGGATCAATGCTACAAGGCAGGTGTGGGCGATTAGTGCAGAGGCAAATACTCACACAGGGAGTCCTCACAGTGTGGCTCCCTCCTCGACCTCACCCCCCCCCCCCCCCCCCACACACACACACACACACACACACACACACACACACTCTCTCTCTCTCTCTCTCTCTCTCTCTCTCTCTCTCTCTCTCTCTCTCTCTCTCTCTCTCTCTCTCTCTCTCTCTCTCTCTCTCTCCCCCTCTCTCTCCCCCTCTCTCTCTCCCCCTCTCTCTCTCTCCTCTGGGCTTGGCAAGCAGCCAGGTGCTACTGTTCCAGCCCCCATGGCAGATGGTCTTGATTTCCCTAAGTTATGTGCCCTTACCCTGCATGGAGACTAGCAGGCCTTGTTCCCCCAGTCCTGTTCACAGGAAGAATCTTGGAGCGCTTCACCTTCTCATACACCCATCCGGCTCCTTGGTATATGACCAATATTTGGGGACTCACCCCCTCTCTCAATCTTCTTCCAAATGTTATTTAGGGTCTGAGTCTTTGAAGTTTTATGTTGGGGTGGTGCTTCTTTTTGATGAGGACACTTCTCTCTGTATTTCCCTATGAAAGTTGTCTGGCACAGCACGTATGACTCCAAAAGTGACTGATTGACAGCACAAGTCATGGGAGTGACCAGATTTCACAGCTGGATGTCAGCCACAGTGACGTGTATCCAAAGATTAATATCAGGCTACCAGCCATACTGATTCCCTTATCAGTCCCATCTCCCTTCCCGAGATGTGTCTAGGCCCCTTCCTTGTTATCCATCACTGAACCAAAGAGCAATCTCTTGGAGTGCAAAGGAACTTCCCCCTTTCATCCAATGTGTGCCTCACAGCTCACAGTAATGCATCAATCAACAAATGTCTGGACAGGATTCATCTCCTATCCATGCCTTCACCTGGCGGGTCTGGGCTTCTCAAAATGGAACCCAGGGTCTTTATACAATGCATCCTTGCAGGCATATATACTCCGTGTACACCCACAGCAAGCCTAATGTCCAGCACAAATTTCTATGCATTGTACTCTTGGATGTACACATACATTAAGCACACACATTGTCTGGGAATACTCTCCAGTACTGAAGCTTTCTTACATTCAAATAGGTTGTGCTTATTTTAAAACATGTGTTCTATTAGCACATACTCGGCAAATGCCTGCTGCACAACACTTCCTTTCAAGTATTGTACCTCACTCAAGTACACATACCGCTAGCACAAGCTTTTATTGCACATGCACAGCACATCACTACATCTTTCGTGTCCTGTATTCCCTACATGCATACGTATGCTCCGCACATGCACCAATCTCACATGTACTGCTCTAGTCCTACACTGTGTCCTTTCCAGGCACACATACAATCATGCAGTCACTACTCTAGCACTGTGGAACACTCCACATTTGCCAAATGTTGACCACGGATGAGTTAAGCATACAGCAGCGGAACTTTTAAAAAGGTGAGTGAGCCTGTAGGTCTCACTCCAGTGATATAGGGTAAAAAGGTCCTTATCACTACTAATGATCACTACCAGTAAGCTGCTACTATTGTGCTCATGCTGCGTCAATCTTAGTGAGGATAATAGCCGTACACTACTATTAGGGTAGCAGTTTGAGCACCCCTCCTGGTCCAACAAGACCGCAGTCCGTGAGACAGGCCTATTTCATGATGCAGATGCATGATCAATGTTTGCTTGTGACAAAAAAATCAGCACTGGGGATCCTAACAACAGTACAGTTGGATGGGCAGGGGTTCATGTCTCGTACCATTTTCAGCAACCCCAGAAAGAGAAAATCCTGCTGCTCTTCATAGATGAAGGACTAAATACAGAAACACATGTCTAGAGATATAGAGCACTATTCTAGAGCTATATAGCACTAGGTGCACCAACAAGGATTACAAATTACAGACTACCACTGAAGTAAGCGTGAACCTCTATCACATTTATCTTAATGCTTTGGAGCAAACTGAATGCTAGGATGTGAGGCAGTGTGCTCCCACCCTCCTCCTATTAAAAAAAAAAAAATGATTGACACAGTAATTTCTGTATCCAACTTGCAAAGGATGCAGTTTTGATCATGATCTACCATGTTCTAGAATTGAGCGAATTTGGGAGGGCTTCATCACAGAACTGCCTTCTTCCTACGATGCAAGTAGCTGCTTTCCTCAAACACCTTTCATATTCTCTTGAAAGCAGAGCTCACATATTACAGCTACTGTTTCTGTTACATTGCAGCTCCTCTTTGTTGAACATTTGAGACTTCTAGCACACACAAACTGTCTAATAAAACATAATTCACTGCAGAGCTCTGTAGCTGCCAGCAGCCAATCTCTTTTGGGTCAAAAGCTCGGGGACTAGAGCTGCACTAGAAAACGCATGGAGGGCCATGTGAGACTGAGCATTTCTGAGAGATTGGATGTGTGCAAGCTTTATGCCCACTTTATGCCTTTTAATGTCAGCTGAAGGCGAAACAGCATACTGAAAGGCCTTTCTCATGCACGAACTATTCCACATCACTACAACTCCTTCTGTAGTTTCTCCTAGTGCCAGTGGAGCTACACTCCCAGGAACCTCAAGTAACTTTCACCTACTTAAGACAGAGGTCTCTCCATGATCAAGAAATACTAGAGATTCGAAGTGGCTGTTGACATTATCAATCTAAAGTATTTCACTTTTGCCTCAAATCTGCCCCAAGTGCAAAATTTCAGAGAAGACTAAGTCATTAGGCATGTGTACAGGATGTTCTCTTATCTTGGCGATGGCTGATAAAGAACACAATATTCCAATATGCAAAGGTGCCTACAAATGCTAATACTTTCGATAGGTTGGGCCCCCAGACTGCTCAGGAAGCATTTTCAGGTAAAACAGATCAATGAAGCAAGTAAATTAAAAAAAAAAACACTACGAGGAGACTGTTTACTTTTTAAGTCGAGCCTACCAAACAGTGCAAGCTGTCTGGTTGCCTTATAGAGGGAAGGCAATTCACTTAAACAAAACACAAATGTCTTTCTATTCTTGTGGCTGCGAACATGTTCTGATATTGAGGTATAGTGATAAGAAAGTATAAAGCTACAGTCTACCTGTCTTCTCACAGATAACTCAGAATTTCAACCTGACCTTCAAAAGCAAGTGGTAGAATGGCTGTACAGTAATAGGGTACCGCTAAACTTGTCAGAGCACCAGCAACAATTTACATTGATTAAAACAGGTGTATTTTATTAAATGGATAAACGACTGGTGTACACAGCCAACCAGCAAGTTTAGTAGCACCAGACATAAAAATTAATCTATAACGCTTGGTAGGCTGTCAGCTGAACAAAATATCAGTTTTGTTATTGTACCGGTCAATGGAGATTTTTGAACATGGTGGATAACTGAATAATATGAGGGAAATGGAAATTGAGAAACATTACTGGAGAACATTTGATATTTTACTTGGGAGAATTTACTGATGAATACATCTACCTGTGGTTTCCTCAATTTTTGAATATCCCCATGTGCCAGCATTCTACGGGAACTTGCTTAATACTCTTCTACGTCGACAAGGGAGGACGGTGCATACATGGCTCCACACACAGCACCACATAATATCACTGGAGCCATGAGAAGTCCCTGTTGGTGTGCTGACATCAGTTCCCCTTTTTACTGGGTCGTGATCGACATGTTTTTCGACGTTTTTCCCAACTTGGTGTATTTAAAAAAAAATGTCTCCACCCTGAAAATCGGGATTAAAGCCCTGCAAGGACTTTGCAGGTGAAATGTATTTGTCTTTGTTGTGTGAGGGTCGGATCACGATGGTGGCGCTTGTTCAAGTTGTCGAAGGATTAATGCAAAGGCACTGAAAGAAAGAGAGGCTAAGTTGTTAACCTAAGGAACACCTTATCTTATACCAGGTCGAGGTATCCCCTATTAGTGTAGGGTAGGCAGTGTCTAGAAGCCAGGCTCTCTAGAAGTAGTTGTGGATAAGCAGCCAAGGCTTATCTAGGAGACATGCAAAGCTCATGCACTACCACTCTAGTCACACAGCACTTACACACATGAAAGAAAGCACTCAGTGTTACAAAAATAAAGGTACTTTATTTTAGTGACACAGTTACCTAAAAGTACTAGAGCGGCAACCCTCCATTAGGAGGTACATAACACTCTAGATATGCGCACTAGTAATCAAAAATAGGCATAAAAAGCAATAAAAAAACATCGCAATAGACAGATGTGACCCTAGGGGGAGCCCAAACCATATACTAAAAAAAAATGGAATGCGTATGCAGGACCCCCACCGAGGTAAGTGCTATGTGTAGAGGGGAGCTGGAGGAATTAGGAAGCCCCAAAGGTAAGTACCAGCTTCCAGCGACTAGGAAGAAAGGAGTAAGTTACTGTATTTTCCCCAAACCACCCAAAAGGACTAAAAAGAAGAAAATGCAACACTCAGACAATAAACCAGTGGTGGATTCCTGAAGAGGAAGACCTGTGGAAGAAGGGGACCAAGTCCATAAGTCACAGAAGTGTCCAGTGGTGGTAGGAGCCACTACCCACCCGTCTGTGGTTCCAGTAGTTGGTCGACTGTAGGACTGTAAGATGGTCAGTGATGCACCCCTGGAGTCAGTGAAGAGTTCCTGGAGGATGCAGTTGGCGTCCCGTGCCGAATGGAAGATTGCAGTCGGTTAGTGGCGTGGAAAAGCCACCAACAAGTCTTGGCAAAGACAGAAGTCACGATGAAGCAAAAGTGGAGCTGCCGGGGACCAGCAAGGTCCAGGAGGACTCAAACCACGGGGGGAGTTATAGGGGAAGAAAAGGCAGCCCCCCTGGAACAGGAACCAAGAGTCGCAGAGGAGCCCACGCAGAACAACTGAAGAAGGTTCCCACGCCGCAGGAGATGCACGCAGAGGGCTGTGCGTCGCAGGGAAGAGTGCTGGGGGCCGGAGCCTGAAGATCCCTTATAGGAGATGCCAACAAGCCTTGGTAGCTGCAAGAGGTGCAGTGCACAGGGTATTGTCCTGCGTGGGAAGGCAAAGGCTTACCTCCACCAAAGTTGAAGAGCTGGTAGAGAGGACCAAGGGGACCACTCCAGACCACCACCTGTGATGCAGGATCCACGCAGCTCAGGCTGAGTTGAGATCCACGCAACCGGTTGTCGTTGCAGTTGGTGCCTGCGGATGCATGGGAGTGCCTCCTTCACTCCAAGGGAGATTCCTCCTTCCTTCTTCTGCAGGCTGAAGACTTGCTGCCTGCAGAGAATGCACAGCGGGGGAAATATTGCAGAAGCTGGAAGGAGCCTTGGAAACAATGTTTCAAGCAGAGTCTTCATCGTGGATGCAAATTATCAGTTTCTGGAGGGTCCAGTTGCACTTCCAGTGGCCAGAAGTCAAGGTAGAGGTTGCAGAGGAGTCCTGCTGAAAACTTGCAAGCCGAATCTGAGGACCCACCCAAGGGGGACACCCTGAGTAGCCCATAAAGGGGCTACCAGCCAGGTGACCACCTATACGGAGGGGGCTTTGACATCACCTGCCTGACCTGGCCACTCAGATGCTCCCAGAGGCCTCTGCCCACCTTGGATTCAAGATGGCAGAATCAAAGGACCCTCTGGAGGAGCTCTGGGCACCACCCCTGGGGTGCTGATGGACAGGGGAATGATCACTCCCCTTTTCGTTGTCCAGTTTTGCACCAGAGCAGGGACTCGGGTTCCCTGAACCAATGTAGTCTGCTTTATGCAAGGAAGGGCATCAAAGGTGCCCTTCAAAACATACCCGGGCTTGGGGAGGCTACCCCTTCCAAGCCTTGTAACACCTATTTCCAAAGGGAGAGGGTGTTACCCCCCCACTCCCAAAAGAACTCCTTTGTTCTGCCTTCCTGGGCTTCAGCAGATCAAGCAGCAGTAGTGCAGAAACCTGTCTGAAGGGTGGCAGCAGCATGGGCTGCCTGGAAAACCCAAGAAGCATGGTAGGAGCAATGCTGGGAGTCCTCTAGGGAGCACCCAAGTCCATTTAATCATGCTTCCAATACTGGCAACAGTATTGGGGTATGATTCCGACATGTTTGATACCAAACCTGCCCAGGTTCGGAGTTGCCATTCTGTAGCTGGACATAGTTGGTGACCGATGTCCAGTACGCGCATAAAATAGCGCCCCCATGCTCACGAAGTCCAGGAAAATGTGACTGGAGTTCGTGGGGGCACGTCTGCTTTTGCAGGGGTGCCCTCACACACAGATACTTGCACTGTGCCCTCTGCTGTGACGCGGTGACCTGTTAGTGAAAAGGTGCATGCACCTTTTCATGCAGGCTGCAACAGCATTTTACATGGGCTCCCCACGGGTGGCATAATATATGTTGCAGCCCATGGTGATCCGCTGGTACCCCAATGCCCTGGGTATCATATGCTAGGGTCTTACAAGGGGGTACCAGTATGCCAAATGTGGGGGGGGGGGTGGTGGTTCAAGCAATCACATTTACAGGGAGAGAGCATAATCATTGGAGTCCTGGTTATCCGGATGCCAGTGAACACAGTCAAACACACTGACAACAGGCTGAAAATGAGGGTAGCCCTGCCAAATAAGAGGGTACTTTCCTACACTTACCAGCAGACACCTTTTTTGCCCTTCATGCTAATGGCCCAGGTTTCCTGGCTGACTGGCACAGGTTGACATTCCTAGGAAAAGGACTCCATCTCTTCTGGTCCTTCCAGACACTATAAGTGACTCCTCAGCTGCCTCTGTACCAACGTTGCAAGCTTCAACATCAGTGCCTCTTCAGACTTCTGTGGTGTTGTTGCAGACATCGCCGATGTCGACGCCGCCACGTAGGTTGAGCAGAGAGGAACTATGACTCTTGGAAGAGGAACAATATTTCTTTGGAGAAAAAAAATCTTCAAGAAGTGGACGAGGGTGTAATAGTACCTTTGTTGGACCCAGACTTTGAAGGGTTGACAGAGACTACTGAGTTATTGTCTCCAAAGGGTAATCCACTTCCAGATGTCACTTCCTACCTTTCAGTCATAAGAAAAGCAGATGAAATGTTGGCTTTACCTCTTCCTACTACAGAGCTAAAATCAAATATATTGACTGAGTACTCCGTTCTTCATTATCATCTGGACCTTTGTTCCCTTTTAATAAGTCCTTAACAGAACAGAACCGATTGTAGACATTTGGCAGAAGCCATTGACAACCTCTGTTGTTTCGAGGTTGATTGCCAAATGGTGTAAACTGGCTCCACAGATATGCTCTTTTGTCCTCTCATCTTTCACTTAAGAGAATAGTTGTTCAGGCTTCAAGTTAATTGAAGTGACTGCTGGATCTTTTCCTTCTTCATCTGCAGATAGAGAATCTAAAAAGATGGAACAGTCTGCGATAAAGATTTTCTCATCGTGCAACATGTCTCTAAAGTCTACAAATGAAACCTGCCTGTTGGTTCATTACATTCATGTGCTCTTGAATTCTGCCAAGTCGGTTGTTCCAAAATTGCTTGATGATGCTCATTGTAAGGAAATGCCTCCTTGGCATGGTTACCCCCTAACGTTTTGCCTTTGCTGATGCTAAGTTTTGATTGAAAGTGTGCTGGGACCCTGCTGACCAGGCCCCAGCACCAGTGTTCTTTCCCTAAACTGTACCTTGGCTTCCACAGTTGGCACAGCCCTGGCACTCAGATAAGTCCCTTGTAACTGGTACCCCTGGTACAAAGGGCCCTAATGCCAGGGAAGGTCTCTAAGGGCTGCAGCATGTCTTATGCCACCCTGGGGACCCCTCACTCAGCACATGCACACTGCCTCACAGCTTGTGTGTGCTGGTGGGGAGAAAATGACTAAGTCGACATGGCACCCCCCCCCCCTCAGAGTGCCATGCCAACCTCACACTGCCTTTGGCATAGGTAAGCCACCCCTCTAGCAGGCCTTACAGCCCTAAGGCAGGGTGCACTATACCACAGGTGAGGGCATATGTGCATGAGCACCATGCCCCTACAGTGTCTAAGCAAAACCTTAGACATTGTAAGTGCAGGGTTGCCATAAGAGTATATGGTCTGGGAGTTTGTCAAACATGAACTCCACAGTTCCATAATGGATACACTGAAATCTGGGAAGTTTGGTATCAAACTTCTCAGCACAATAAATACATACTGATGCCAGTGTGCAATTTATTGTAAGATGCACCCAGAGGGCATCTTAGAGATGCTCCCAGAATACCAATCCGACTTCTAGTGTAGGCTGACCAATTCCTGCCAGTCTGCCACAAACCAGACAAGTTGCTGACCACATGGGGAGAGTGCCTTTGTCACTCTGTGGCCAGGAACAAAGCCTGTACTGGGTGGAGGTGCTTCACACCTCCCCCTGCAGGAACTGTAACACCTGGCGGTGAGCCTCAAAGGCTCACCCCTTTTGTTACAGCGCCCCAGGGTATCCCAGCTAGTGGAGATGCTCGCCCCTCCGACCACTGCCCCCACTTTTGGCGGCAAGGCTGGAGGAGATAATTAGAAAAACAAGGAGTCACCCACCAGTCAGGACACCCCCTAAGGTACCCTGAGCTGAGGTGACCCCTGCCTTTAGAAATCCTCCATCTTAATTTTGGAGAATTCCCCCAATAGGATTAGGGATATGCCCCCCTCCCCACAGGGAGGAGGCACAAAGAGGGTGTAGCCACCCTCCAGGACAGTAGCCATTGGCTACTTCCCTCCCAGACTTAAACACTCCTCTAAATGTAGTATTTAGGGGCACCCCAGAACCCAGGAAATCAGATTCCTGCATCCTTAACGAAGAAGAAGGACTGCTGACCTACAAGCCCTGCAGAGAAGACAGAAGACGACAACTGCTTTGGCCCCAGCCCTACCGGCCTCTCTCCTAACTCGAAAACCTGCAACCAGCGACCACCCGACAGGCACCAGTGACCTCTGAAGCCTCAGAGGACTGCCGTGAACCAAAGGGCCAAGAAACTCCAGTGAACAGCGGCTCTGCTCAACTTCAACAACTTTGCAACTTTAAAGGACTTCACATTTCACGCCGGAAGCGTGAAACTTCCCACTCTGCACCCGACGCCCCTGACTCAAGATCCAGAGAAAAAACACCACAGGGAGGACTCCCCGGCGACTGCGACCCCGTGAGTAGCCCGAGAAGACCCCACAGCGACGCCTGCAGAGAGAATCCAGAGGCTCCCCCTGACTGCGACTGCCTGTAACAAGGGACCCGACGCCTGGAACCAGCACTGCACCCACAGCCCCCAGGACCTGAAGGAACTGAACCTCAGTGCAGCAGTGACCCCCAGGCGACCCACTGCCTAGCCCAGGTGGTGGCTGTCCCGAGAATCCCCCACTGTGCCTGCCTGTACTGCTATAGTGACCCCCGGGTCCCTCCATTGTTTCCTATCTAAAACCCGACGCCTGCTTTGCACACTGCACCCGGCCGCCCCTGTGCCGCAGAGGGTGTGTTTTGTGTGCCTACTTGTGTCCCCCCCAGTTCTCTACAAAACCCCTCTGGTCTGCCCCCGAGGACACAGGTACTTACCTGCTGGCAGACTGGAACCGGAGCACCCCTGTTCTCCATAGGTGTCTGTGTTTTGGGTATCTCTTTGACCTCTGCACCTGACCGGCCCTGAGCTGCTGGTGTGGTAACTTTGGGGTTGCCTTGAACTCCCAACGGTGGGCTGCCTATGCCCAGGAACTGAGACTTGTAAGTGTTTTACTTACCTCACAATCTAACCTTTACTTACCTCCCCCAGGAACTGTTGATTTTTGCACTGTGCCCACTTTTAAAATAGCTTATTGCCGTTTTAACAAAGACTGTATGTGATATTGCTTTAATTTAAAGTTCCCAATTTATTTCCTGTGTATGTTTACAACAAATGCTTAACACTACCCTCTGATAAGCCTACTGCTCGACCACACTACCACAAAATAGAGCATTAGAATTATCTAATTTTGCCACTATCTTACCTCTAAGGGGAACCCTTGGACTCTGTGCACACTATTCCTTACTTTGAAATAGTATATACAGAGCCAACTTCTGACACTAAGGGACTCTTTTCTGAACTCTTGAATGATGGTCAAGCTGCAGCCTGTCAGGTTGTACAGTTGTGGTTGAATACATCCCATTCTGTGGCTAGGGCAATGGGCACTTCAGTTTCTACAAGGAGGCATTCATGGTTGAGAGTTTTGCTTTTCTCAAGGTTTCTCAGATTGCCTGATGGAGTTACCCTTTGATGTTGCATGTTTGGAGCTAAAGTAGATTCATGCTCTAGAGAGCAGGGCAACAGCTCATTCTTAGTAACTTCATTCTCAGTCCAAGGATTACAGCCAATTTAAAAGCTTCAGAGGATTTTCCAGGAGCTTTTCTTTTTGTGGTTGACAGCAGCAAAAGTAGCAATCCAAACCTGCTACTGAAATTAAGGGGGGGGTTTGAGGGATGGGCAGCGGTCATTTCTCCTTCCCTGTCTTCCTCCTTATCCTCTTCCTCCTCTGCCAACATCACAGGAAAGCAATCCTAGTTTTCCCATTCTAGAGCATACTTTACCGGTGGGAGGACAAGTGTCCTATGGTTGTTAAAGATTGTGGAAAAGTGGTATGCCCTACCTTTCCAAGAATTTGCCCCACCCCTTCCTCTCCAACAGAATTTGCTTTCTTTAGAACTTATTTAGCTCCTCCAACATGATATCCAATTCTTGCTTTAAAAGGGTGCAGTGGAGTTGGTTCCGGAGCAGCATCGGGATCAGGAATACTGCTCACTTTATTTCCTGATTCCCAAGGACGGTTGTTGAGGCCAGTCCTAGACCTCAAGGTTTTGAACTGGTTTCTCAAACAGGAAAAGTTCAAGATGCTGACCCTGGCTCACTGCTTCTTGCTTTGGAGAAAGAAGACTGGATGGTGTCAATCAACTTGCACAATGCTTACTTTTACATCCCATGTTCTGCAGTCGCACAAGAAGTATCTCTGCTTCACAGTAGGGTCTCAGCATTATCAGTTTGCAGTCCTCGCGTTTGGTCGTACTTCCATTCCTTGACTGTTCATGAAGTTGATGGCAGTGGTTGCAGCTCATCTCAGAAGGTTGGGAATACTAGCATTCTTTCACCTGAACAGTTGGCTCATCTAAGCCAAGTCTCTGCAGTTGGTGTTGCATCACTTGGGGATGACGACTGGTGGTTGTTTAACCTGGGCTTTTACCTCAACCCAAATCTCACCTAGAGCCCTCTTAGTGCACACTGTTTATAGGGGCAGTACTGGACACTACAGTGAGTCAAGTCTTACTTCCTCAGAGGAGTATTCTGGCCATTCTGCTATGATTCTGATGTTTCAGAATGGAGCAATGGTTCCAGTCCTGAAGGTCTTGCGCTTGTTAGGTCTGTTAGCCTCCGGCATTCAGGTGGTCACCCATGCACGCTAGCACATGAGGGCCCGCCAGTGGTGCTTACGTAGGCAGTGGTTTCATCACAGTGGCATCTTCAGGCATCTGTCAAGATCTTTAGAGACACTGCAGTGAATCTTCAGTGGTGGCGTGTGTTCAGAAGTCTATCTCAAAGGAAGCCATTTCTCTTTCCTCCTCCGGTGGTCACAGTCATAATGGAGCCCCCACCCTACGGTGGGGACCTCATCTGGGGTTCTGGAGATCAGAGGACTTTGGCCTCCAGTGGAACGGTTGTGTTCGATGGCATGTGTGGCTGTAGATACACATGCTCTGCCTGCTACTGCCATCTAGTGTTGGGTTCGGAGTGTTGCAAGTTGTTTTTCTTCAAAGAAGCATTTTCATATCTTGAGATCCAGTGGCTCCACCTTCTTGGTGATACTTTGGGCATAAACTCTTTTGTTAGATTGTTTTCTCTCCGCCTCCAGGTTCGGACGTGTGTCTCTCTGCTCTGTTCTCCTTTCGCTGGGATTTTGAAACACTTACGCACTAGTCTCACTAGGTCAATCCGGGAGCCTACCTCACTGCGACCAGCATGTCCTGCCGATGGAATGAACACCTTTTTGATTCTGTCCTCAGTGCCACTCGGAATTCCTACACACCAACCAACTTCTAGAGTTTAACCTGTGCCTCTCCCCCAACCATCAACAAGCCACCTGTGGCGCCTGCAGATCCTTCTGGTCGAAAAAGGCACTTCGGGACCGAAGGGTTTATTGTGTAGAGATAGCGCATAAAACTCCTGAAGACACTCCGGACATCTTTGGGGAGTAGCACGCCCAGTAAGATCCAGAACAAGAGGGGGCATTTTCCATCCAGGACTCAGATTCCAGACATCGAAAGTCACAAAGTGACATAGGCACAACCTGTAAGTACAGTTGCCCCCTTCTTCCCCTGTCAGGACTGCCAAAAAGCCCTTTACTGAGGTCACAGGTCCACCACTGCTACCGGACTGCCACAAGGCGATGGTCGGCTCCGAAAGCCAGGCTGGGATGTCCCACCTTCTGTTTCAGCATCAAAAACTGCCAAGGCCGAGACACTGTCTTCGCCATCGACCTCCTCCTCTTCTGTCTGAGATGTCATGGCCATTTCGATTTGAACCTCAGCACCAACAGCTTTGGCTTCAAAGCCAGCTTCCATCCTCTCCTTGGCTCCAATAAAAGGTCACCGACCAAAGACTTCGGTCTCGAAATCATGGACTTTACCTCTTCGGAGCCGAAAGACTAGCCATTCTAGCCAATCCTTGGCCACGCCTTCCTCTGTGAAACCAATTTTGGAGGTCATGGACGCAAATCAGCGCCGACTCCACATCCAGGACATCACGCTAAGAACATTGTATTCGGAGCCTGAAATTGTGCATCAGTGGATATATTTATCATCACGAAGACAGTGCACGATAAAATAATGGAGCCAGTTATGTGAAGAAGGTGAACTCTCATAACAGCTATCCATTTTTTGAGATGATTGGGTACTACAAGTAGTGGCTATCCCAACGAACTGTGGAATTTGGATAACCATTTATGAGAATTGATTTATTTCATCTGAAAAGATTGTATAAATTGGCTTGGAAGATATCTTCTGTTGATATGGATGGATGGTGGTATCCTAAAGAATTGGCGTATTGTGTGCCTGTCCCTGCTGTAGTTTTTGTTTCCACACATAAACTTTGGGCTTGGAACCGCCCTGATGAAGGTGGCCTCCAAATGAGAGGAATACCGAATTGCGCGTAGGCTCTAGGTTCCTACGGTCCTTTGGATTGATTGACACTAATATAGTGTTTTATATTTTGTGTTTTATCATATATGATTAGTGAATCTATTGCTATATCCTACTCTTATGTGTTATTATGTATTTGATGTGAGATGTTCTATGTATTGGGTTTTTCTTTTGTATAGGTCTTTATGTACTGTTGATATGAGTTTTTTTTTTTACTTTGTATTATTGAGTTTGTTATTGGGTTGTCTATTATGTGTGGGTGGATTTATTGATGATTATTGTGTGTATTTACCCTTTAGTTATTCATGTATAGTGTTGTGTTTCATTTTCTGTTTTTGGTTTTCATACATATAATAAAATATTGTTGAAATAAGTAATTGATCTTATGATTTATGATTTTCTTGAACAGATAGACTTTTAGTACTGTATTGGTTATCCTCAAACGGGACATATGGGATAATGAGAGCTTGACATACATTATATATTTTTACTATACTTAAATCCTAATGTTTTTCTATATATATCTATAGTGGTATTTGATAGTAGCTCTGTTTGTTTTTTCTGCTTCAATGACTATTTCCCTGGATGAGCTACTTTATTCAATCAGGGACCCTCTATGGTTCTTTTTCATCCAGGAGGGTACAGGGCACATCATTGCTTCTCCCCATGTTACTTTTAAAGGAAACTCACTTTTCAGGAGGCTCTGGACCCATCCTCTCCTCCAAAGAGGGCCAAGGACAAGGCTACTCATAAACACAAGCCTCTTCCTCCTCCCTTCCTCCCCTCCATCTTCTCCACCTCTACCACCTCTCCTCCCCCCAATTCATCTGCTTCACCTACTGTAGGAGATTTCACACCACAGGGTTCCCTTCCCTGTTATTCATGGGGGTGATTTAGGTGGGACACAACATGACCCAGATCCTTGGGATACATATGACCCTGATCTAATTTTATCCACAGACCTAGATCTATACCTTGCATGACCCTCACCACCAGAGGATGCTACATTCTACTAGCAGGTTGTAACCCAAGCAGCCGCTTTTCACAGTGTTGACCTTCACAGGGATCCCGTTGAGAAATACTTTTTATTTGATCCCCTAACGTCCACACACAGGGATATCCAGTTCCTCCCCATACTTCCTTGCATGCTTCATCATGCTGCCGAAAACTTTAAGGAATCAGTTTGCTCTAGGGTTATCACCCCTAGAGTTGATAAAAAATACAAACCTGTTCCTTCTGATCCACCATACATAAGGTCCCACCAGAGTCCACTGTGGCTACTTCCACACAGAAGTGGGCCAATAGTCAAGCCACAGGGGACTCTCCTACCCCAGGCAAGGAGAGTAAAAAAAGATAGATGCCACAGGTAAAAGGATGGCTGCATAGGCTGCTAATCACTGGTGCATCGCCAACTCGCAAGCTCTACTTGCAAGATATGATCGAGCTCACTGGGATGAGATGGAGGAGCTCCTCTAATAGCTGCAAGATGAGCACCGCAGAGGGGCCAACAGATTGTCATAGAAGGACAATCAGCAACAACTCTATTAGATGTGCCCTTGATGCTGCGGGCACTGCTGCACGTGGCATCAACACTAGAATCATTGTAAGGAGACATGCCTGTCTTAGATGTTCAGGTTTTAAACCCTAAGTGCAACAAGGAGTGCTAAACACGCCCTTCATTAAAGAGCATCTTTTTGGCCCTCAAGTGGACTCGGCCCTCGAGAAGCTAAAAAAAGACACTGATAGAGCAAAGCCAATAGGTGTGTTACATTCACCCTCCCAAAGAGGTACTTTTAGTCACGCCACATTCAGAGATGGTTACAAAACACCATCCTCAGAGGCCTTCACCTTTCCGTCCAGACAGCCTTCAAGCCCCTTCTTAAATGGCTTCTATAGAGGCACCTATCGAGGTAACAACACAAGTGGTAGAGATAAGAGTGCTACCACCCGCTCCTCTACATCAACCTCTAAACAGTGACTACTTGCATCTCCCCTCCCATTCTAATCCTGTCGGGGTCGACTTCAAGATTTCCACATGCAGTGGATCAGCATCACTTCGGACTAGTGGGTCCTCTCCATTATCCAACAAGATTACTGTCTGGAGCTTATTACCACTCCTGCAAACATTCCCCCTCGCTCTCAAAAACACCTTCTACTCAAGCAAGAAGTACAATCCCTTCTTCTCAAAGGGGCCATCAAACCAGTCCTGCTACATCACCACGGAACAGCCCTTAAACCATTACATACCTTCTGGACACTTTCACATGGTCACTCTTCAAGACGTCATTCCCATCCTACAACAGGGCGACTTCATGACCACCCTTGATCTCGAAGATGCCTACTTCTGTATTCCCATCCACCCTGCACACCGCAAACATCTCTGATTCGTGGTTGCAGGAAATCACTACCAATTTGAAGTTTTTCCCTTCGGGATCACCATGGCTCCCATGGTCTTCACAAAGTGTTTAGCTGTAGTGACAGCATATCTCAGGAGGCAAAAATTACACACATTCCTTTACCTAGACGACTGGCTCAGCAAAGCCAGCACATTGGCAAAGTGCCAAAATCACACACAGATGAAAGTGGACCATCTGCACAAGTTAGGTTTCATATTCAACTTTCTCAAATCCCACCATCAACCTCTCCAGATACAACCCTATTTAGGAGCTATACTCAGTGCCCGATTAGGGATAGTATAGGCCAATCCAGCTTGTGTTCACAACTTCTAGTTTCTCCTCTCTGTTTTGAGAGAACTCTTCATACATAGACAGGTCTGTGATGTGCCTGTTAGGGATAATGGCCTCCTGTATTGCCATCATTCCCTCTACCAGACTTCACATGCATCCCCTACAGCACTGTCTGTCTCATCAGTGGACTCAATTACAGGGCCACGGGGAAGATCTAGTGTTGTTAGACCGCCATATTCACCCCTCTCTCTCTCTCTGCTCTCTCTGTAATGGTGGAACACCACCAACCTGTTGAAAGGGTGACCTTTTCTGGACCCTGTGCCCCAGATTATACTGACGACAGACGCCTCACACATAGGCTGGGGTGCTCACCTTCAAGAGCTCTCAGTACAAGGACATTGGGATCGTTATCATCAATCCCTACACATCTGCTTCCTAGAGCTTCAGGTATTATTTCTAGCCCTGAAAGCTTTCCTTCATCACCTCTCTCACAAAGTTGTCCTAGTTTGAAAGACAACATAACAGCAATGTACTACCTTCAGAAACAGGGGGGACACAATCACTCCAATTGTCACAAATTTCGCAGAAAATATGGAAATGGACTCTCCACCATCACATACACCTAGTCCCAGAGTATCTCTCAGGAACAGGCAGCGACTTTGCAGACCTGCTCAGAAGGATGCAGAAACAAGTCCATGAATGGAACTCCACCCGCAAGTCCTTCAAAAATACTTCCGGAAGTGGGGCACACCAAAGCTTTGCTTCCAGGTATCCACACCCTCTATCCAAGGGCGCAATGCTCTATGAATGAAAGAATCAGTGATATTTGCTTATGCTTTTTCTCCTCTCCCTCTCATTCTCTTTCTAGTGAGACGGATCAGGCAAACGTCTCTCCACATGATTCTTGTAGCTTCCACATGGGCACGTCAGCCCTGGTTCACCACACTATTGGATCTCTCAGTAGTTCCCGACAGGCCGGACCTTTTCACCCAAAACCAATATGGGTAGTAAGGGTGAAAAGACGCCGCACATCTAAGCAGTAAAACACTGGTATTGAGACAAATGTCCAAGTAAGCATGGAATCTGGTGCAAACTGGCCAAGTGCCTTACTACCCAGTAGGCACGAAAACAAGGGTAACAGAATACCCCAGGACAAATTTATACAAGCAGGCCACAGCACACAGAATGTAAAGTTCAATAGTGTTGCAGGGATAGGTAGCCCTGGTAGTGTGTTGTTGGAGTGAAATAGTTCAATGGAGTCTCGGGTCTGGTTTGCAGAAGATTACTTTATTTGTAGAAGCTAGAAATCAGAGTACCATCAATGAGATACAGCCAACACGTGTTTCGTCACACAAGTGACTTTATCAAGGCTGCAAAATAATAATAAAGGCAAAGAATAAATAGGGGAGCATGAACAAGTGTAAATATTCGAAAGTGGGCTCAAAGATGAGCATGTGGGAAAGACTCCAAATAGTGTATCCCAGTAGCCAATGGTTTGCGAGTGAGTTGTGGGCCTAGACAGGTAAATAGGTGAGCATTGAAAAAGCACGGCAAACAGCATTCGTGATTGGAACCCATAGTGTGAAGTGTGAGAGAAAAGAAGAGAGTCACCGAAACAGAGTGCTGTGTACTGCAGAATTAGAGTAATCGGAGGTTAACAACCGTAGTACGTGGATTGAGAGAAGTAACCTCCTTCTTAGAATGGTGTCAAAAAGAGGCTATGAGAGTTGCGAAGGACTGAGAGAAAGCTAATTGCCAGGCAGGTGTGATAGAGTCCAACATAGAGTTTTTAGAAGTCAGAGAAAATAGATTAGTAAGTAGGACAGAGGAAACTACAGGCGGGGCCTGTATAGATGAAAAACATACCTGGGCCGTCCGGCCAGAGTGGTATGTAACGAGTGTAAGCAACGAGGGTGCCCCGTAATCAGAAGTATGGGCTATTGGAAGGTCAATTAGAGCTTGGGAAGAGAGGTAATACTGAAAATGAATAACCAGCAGCGAGGGAAAGAGAGATAAACAGTGAGTAGATGAGTCACAACATACATACCTTCTAAAAATGAGCCTATTAAAAGTATGGCTGAGTGGGGTCATTGACACGTACGAGAAGGCAGGTGTAGCAGGCCCTGATAAGCCCGTGGTGGTGCTCTAAGTAGGCGTCGGATAGAGCAAAAAAGGAAAGGATAATTAAGCCAGTGGACCATAGTTGAGGGAAAAGTAGGGAACGTAGATTTGTATTTGAAAACAGGAGCCACGCTATAAGGAGCGTGTGACTACTACAGTCATACAAGACAAATAATGCGTAAACAATTATTATAAGCAGGCAGGCTGGTAGTGATGTGATAACTAAAGACCTATAAATTAGAGGGCTAAAGAGGTGTGTAAAACCGGAAAACCAGTAATAATTAGTGATTTAGGTGACAACCATAAAAATTAGCCCTGCGCGTATCCAAATGTAGGGAAACTAACGTCGGAGACAGTAATATAATAAAAAGTGCGCGAAATAAAAGCGCACCGAAGCCTGAATAGCAAAGCAAACGTTACAAAAAGCCCTTGGGTACACGGCTGTGTTACATCACAAAGGGTGTAGCCGCCTAGGAGAGGGGAGATTAAGTAGGACTTGAAGATGTGTAGAATGCGCGGTGTGAAATAGTGTCAAAAGTGCTAAAGAACACTAGTCTTAACAGTGTGTAGAAATAACAGTGACAACGTAAAGCGCAGGCCGTATTGAGAAAAACGATATGAAGCTGACAAAAACGCGATGGAGGCCAGTACTGTAACATTAAGAATAGAACTAAGTTTAGGATATTAACGGTGTGGGCGAGGCCACAGTGAAAACGTAAGTCGAGTAGACAGCGCGGGACGAAGTAGTGTCCACAGCGCTATTGTGCAAATATCTAATCAGCATAGACACACGTGAGATGAACGAAATCGTATACGTAATAAGTGAAACGATTAACAACTACAAAAGACACGATGAAGACAGATAATTGTGCCACTAATAGTAAAGCTAAGTGGGGGGTAATGAAGTGAGGGCGAGAAGACTAACAAAAGAAGGCGCAGTCATACCTGTCAAGACGCGTATCGAAGTATGGTAACAAGACGTCGGAGTGTAAACTGGTCGGAGGAGACCAAAACGTTCGTTTAAATCCAATTTCGTGTAAAGATAGAGATGGAAGAGGGACTGGAGAATAGAAAGTCGGGCAGAGTGGCGGCCATCTTGGAAGTATAAAAGCGTGGTTCGAGAGCAAAAGATTAGAAAAGACCGAAACGGTCAATGGGAAGTTCGAGAAGTAGCCATGTTACAGGGTTAAGGCAAGTAGTAGAAACCTGGGCCTGAATATAGAACACGTAGGAAGCCGGAATATAAGATAAAGAGGAGCGAGAGAAAAAAGCAAGCTAGATATAAATAATTTATACAACCATGGACCACGGTTGGAAGTTAAATAGTAGGAGTTAAAACGTACGCTGAAATTGCATCCTGGTTGGGTGCAAACTAGAAATAGTTAAAGGTTAAGGTGGTAAGGTGTGTTGTGTAGGTAGTCATTCACTACAGTGCGTCCAGGTGATGGCAGGCAAGAATAACTATTAAGTAGATAGAGAGGTAGGTTCCGTAGGTGTAGTACAGGAGGAAAGTATAAGTGAGGAATAGGTAGGGAGAATATGAAAGTGTACACTTTAAACAAGATTTGCTCAAATACAACAGTGGTAATGCAAAATACATGAAATAAACACATAAAGTAAAGCATATGTAGATCAAGGCCGGATTCAATATTGAGGGAAAAAAGACACAATATGGTATAACAGGTGATAGCATAAATGTATATAAATTGGGTGTTAGGACACATGGTAAGGACAACATTGTAGGTAATAAAAACATTGTGACATACGATTTGAACCGACAGTAAACCATGAGAAATGCCCTTAACAGGGGGTCCAATTGGTCATATTCAGAATAGGAGGAGTGGAGACTCACAATCAGGTTAGAAAATAGTGTAGTTCATGATCTGTATTTAGGCCAAGTTCAACCGTGCGAAGTCTCAAGATCCATTTGGCCTCGCATCTACGCAGATCCCTTGTTCTATCACCCCATCTAGGTGAGTTGGAGACGTGCATGATACCGTGGAATCTGATGTTAAGAAGATCTTTTTCCCCGTGTAGGGTGTTAAAGTGGACAGCAAGGGGATAGTTGGTGTTGACATTTCTGATGGCTCTCACATGTTCCTGAATACGTTCCTTGAGTGGGCGTATGGAACTGCCAATGTAAATCATACCGCAAACACAAACTAAGCAGTACACAGTGAACTTTGTGTTGCAATTCATGAAGGTCTTGATATGGTATTCAGTTCCGGTATTGTAGGTAAACGATAAGGTTTTATTTAAGGCCAATTGGCAGGATATGCAACAACCACATTTGTAAAAACCGTTGGGTTTTTCAGGAATCCAACTCAGTGGGCGTGAGAGAGGGGAGGGACAAATAAAGCTGGGGCACAGAATATTCCTGAGCGTGCGACCTCTAGTGTGTACGATGGTGGGTGATAAACCTACTGCGTTCTTGAGACAGGTATCAAGCATTAACAAGTGCCAGTGTTTCTTGAGAATGCGCAGTACTGTCTTGCTCACGGGGCTGTACTGGGTGATAAAAGCGACCGGTCTCCTGTTGGGTGAACCCCTGGTGACAGGTTCTTTGTGGCTTCTGATCAATAAAGCGTGTTGGTTCTTGTTGGCGATACGTTTACTGGCTACCGAGATGAGTTTGTTAGTGTAACCCCTAGCTCGAAAGCGGTGAGTCAGATTCTTAAGTTCCTGCTTGAAGATGTCCGTATCAGTGCAGTTGCGTCTGATCCTGACCATTTCTCCATATGGGATTGCCCTGATCTGTGTGTGGGGATGTGCGCTCAGTGCATGCAAAATAGAATTGCAGGCAGTGGGTTTCCTGTATAGTCTTGACATAATCCTATTGTTGGTGATATACAGCAGTAAGTCAAGAAACTCAATTTGTGTGGTGTTTACTTTATGGGTGAACACTAGATTGAACTCATTGGTGTTAAGGTGTTCAATAAGTTTATTGAGGTCGGGGATGTTACCAGTCCAGATAGCAAGAATATCATCAATATATCTTCCCCAGTACAGGATATGTTCTGTGATGTTCGTAGGACAGTTGGACCACAGATGGATTTTCTCAAATTGGCCCATGTATAGGTTAGCGTATGACGGAGAAAATTTAGCTCCCATGGCTACACCCTGGCACTGGCGAAACCATCTACCATCGTGTAGGAAAACATTGTTTTCTAGTACTAATCGAGTAAGATCAAGAAGCATACATGTATGTTCATAAAGTGTGGCATCACGGGTACCGAGAGTAAGTTGGAGCATCTCTAGACCCTTCTCCAAGGGAATGGAGGTGTAGAGAGAGCTAACATCAAGGCAGACAAAACTACAGTCTTTGGTCCATTCGATGTCCTCAAGTTGACATAACAAATCCCTAGTATCTTGTATGTATGAGGGTAAGTTATGTACCAAGGGTTGGAGAAAAGAGTCAATGTATTCAGAAATGTGTTCCGTAGGAGAACCAATCCCTGAAATAATGGGTCTTCCCGGGGGAAAGTCACCAGGTTTATGGACTTTGGGTAGGATGTATATACACGGAGCCCTGGGCGCCTTTGTGTAAAAAAATCTGTATTCTAAATCAGTAAGTAGACAGAGGTTCTTAAAAGACGTCAGTTTCTTTTCAATGAGACTGGTGATGTCGGAAAGAGGATTGGTGTGTAGTGCAGAGTAGGCCTGTGTGTCATTAAGTTGTCTGTTGATTAAGCGGTCAGCTCGGAATTACACAACCTAGAGGACAAGAGCAACACCTGCACCCACAGATTACACAAAAATCTCAACCCTAGTGAACTCCAGGCGTTACACAAACTCTCAACCTGCACAGACGTAGTCATCAGGGAGGCAGACAAAGGGGGCAACGTAGTCATTATGAACAAAACTGACTACATTGCAGAAATCAACAGACAACTTAATGACACACAGGCCTGCTCTGCACTACACACCAATCCTCTTTCTGACATCACCAGTCTCATTGAAAAGAAACTGACGTCTTTTAAGAACCTCTGTCTACTTACTGATTTAGAATACAGATTTTTTTACACAAAGGCGCCCAGGGCTCCGTGTATATACATCCTACCCAAAGTCCATAAACCTGGTGACTTTCCCCCGGGAAGACCCATTATTTCAGGGATTGGTTCTCCTACGGAACACATTTCTGAATACATTGACTCTTTTCTCCAACCCTTGGTACATAACTTACCCTCATACATACAAGATACTAGGGATTTGTTATGTCAACTTGAGGACATCGAATGGACCAAAGACTGTAGTTTTGTCTGCCTTGATGTTAGCTCTCTCTACACCTCCATTCCCTTGGAGAAGGGTCTAGAGATGCTCCAACTTACTCTCGGTACCCGTGATGCCACACTTTATGAACATACATGTATGCTTCTTGATCTTACTCGATTAGTACTAGAAAACAATGTTTTCCTACACGATGGTAGATGGTTTCGCCAGTGCCAGGGTGTAGCCATGGGAGCTAAATTTTCTCCGTCATACGCTAACCTATACATGGGCCAATTTGAGAAAATCCATCTGTGGTCCAACTGTCCTACGAACATCACAGAACATATCCTGTACTGGGGAAGATATATTGATGATATTCTTGCTATCTGGACTGGTAACATCCCCGACCTCAATAAACTTATTGAACACCTTAACACCAATGAGTTCAATCTAGTGTTCACCCATAAAGTAAACACCACACAAATTGAGTTTCTTGACTTACTGCTGTATATCACCAACAATAGGATTATGTCAAGACTATACAGGAAACCCACTGCCTGCAATTCTATTTTGCATGCACTGAGCGCACATCCCCACACACAGATCAGGGCAATCCCATATGGAGAAATGGTCAGGATCAGACGCAACTGCACTGATACGGACATCTTCAAGCAGGAACTTAAGAATCTGACTCACCGCTTCCGAGCTAGGGGTTACACTAACAAACTCATCTCGGTAGCCAGTAAACGTATCGCCAACAAGAACCAACACGCTTTATTGATCAGAAGCCACAAAGAACCTGTCACCAGGGGTTCACCCAACAGGAGACCGGTCGCTTTTATCACCCAGTACAGCCCCGTGAGCAAGACAGTACTGCGCATTCTCAAGAAACACTGGCACTTGTTAATGCTTGATACCTGTCTCAAGAACGCAGTAGGTTTATCACCCACCATCGTACACACTAGAGGTCGCACGCTCAGGAATATTCTGTGCCCCAGCTTTCTTTGTCCCTCCCCTCTCTCACGCCCACTGAGTTGGATTCCTGAAAAACCCAACGGTTTTTACAAATGTGGTTGTTGCATATCCTGCCAATTGGCCTTAAATAAAACCTTATCGTTTACCTACAATACCGGAACTGAATACCATATCAAGACCTTCATGAATTGCAACACAAAGTTCACTGTGTACTGCTTAGTTTGTGTTTGCGGTATGATTTACATTGGCAGTTCCATACGCCCACTCAAGGAACGTATTCAGGAACATGTGAGAGCCATCAGAAATGTCAACACCAACTATCCCCTTGCTGTCCACTTTAACACCCTACACGGGGAAAAAGATCTTCTTAACATCAGATTCCACGGTATCATGCACGTCTCCAACTCATCTAGATGGGGTGATAGAACAAGGGATCTGCGTAGATGCGAGGCCAAATGTATCTTGAGACTTCGCACGGTTGAACTTGGCCTAAATACAGATCATGAACTACACTATTTTCTAACCTGATTGTGAGTCTCCACTCCTCCTATTCTGAATATGACCAATTGGACCCCCTGTTAAGGGCATTTCTCATGGTTTACTGTCGGTTCAAATCGTATGTCACAATGTTTTTATTACCTACAATGTTGTCCTTACCATGTGTCCTAACACCCAATTTATATACATTTATGCTATCACCTGTTATACCATATTGTGTCTTTTTTCCCTCAATATTGAATCCGGCCTTGATCTACATATGCTTTACTTTATGTGTTTATTTCATGTATTTTGCATTACCACTGTTGTATTTGAGCAAATCTTGTTTAAAGTGTACACTTTCATATTCTCCCTACCTATTCCTCACTTATACTTTCCTCCTGTACTACACCTACGGAACCTACCTCTCTATCTACTTAATAGTTATTCTTGCCTGCCATCACCTGGACGCACTGTAGTGAATGACTACCTACACAACACACCTTACCACCTTAACCTTTAACTATTTCTAGTTTGCACCCAACCAGGATGCAATTTCAGCGTACTTTTTAACTCCTACTATTTAACTTCCAACCGTGGTCCATGGTTGTATAAATTATTTATATCTAGCTTGCTTTTTTCTCTTGCTCCTCTTTATCTTATATTCCGGCTTCCTACGTGTTCTATATTCAGGCCCAGGCTTCTACTACTTGCCTTAACCCTGTAACATGGCTACTTCTCGAACTTCCCATTGACCGTTTCGGTCTTTTCTAATCTTTTGCTCTCGAACCACGCTTTTATACTTCCAAGATGGCCGCCACTCTGCCCGACTTTCTATTCTCCAGTCCCTCTTCCATCTCTATCTTTACACGAAATCGGATTTAAACGAACGTTTTGGTCTCCTCCGACCAGTTTACACTCCGACGTCTTCTTACCATACTTCGATACGCGTCTTGACAGGTATGACTGCGCCTTCTTTTGTTAGTCTTCTCGCCCTCACTTCATTACCCCCACTTAGCTTTACTATTAGTGGCACAATTATCTGTCTTCATCGTGTCTTTTGTAGTTGTTAATCATTTCACTTATTACGTATACGATTTCGTTCATCTCACGTGTGTCTATGCTGATTAGATATTTGCACAATAGCGCTGTGAACACTACTTCGTCCCGCGCTGTCTACTCGACTTACGTTTTCACTGTGGCCTCGCCCACACCGTTAATATCCTAAACTTAGTTCTATTCTTAATGTTACAGTACTGGCCTCCATCGCGTTTTTGTCAGCTTCATATCGTTTTTCTCAATACGGCCTGCGCTTTACGTTGTCACAGTTATTTCTACACACTGTTAAGACTAGTGTTCTTTAGCAATTTTGACACTATTTCACACCGCGCATTCTACACAACTTCAAGTCCTACTTAATCTCCCGTCTCCTAGGCGGCTACACCCTTTGTGATGTAACACAGCCGTGTACCCAAGGGCTTTTTGTAACGTTTGCTTTGCTATTCAGGCTTCGGTGCGCTTTTATTTCGCGCACTTTTTATTATATTACTGTCTCCGACGTTAGTTTCCCTACATTTGGATACGCGCAGGGCTAATTTTTAGGTTGTCACCTAAATCACTAATTATTACCGGTTTTCCGGTTTTACACACCTCTTTAGCCCTCTAATTTATAGGTCTGTAGTTATCACATCACTACCAGCCTGCCTGCTTATAATAATTTTTTACGCATTATTTGTCTTGTATGACTGTAGTAGTCACACGCTCCTTATAGCGTGGCTCCTGTTTTCAAATACAAATCTACGTTCCCTACTTTTCCCTCAACTATGGTCCACTGGCTTAATTATCCTTTCCTTTTTTGCTCTATCCGACGCCTACTTAGAGCACCACCACGGGCTTATCAGGGCCTGCTAAACCTGCCTTCTCGTACGTGTCAATGACCCCACTCAGCCATACTTTTAATAGGCTCGTTTTTAGAAGGTATGTATGTTGTGACTCATCTACTCACTGTTTATCTCTCTTTCCCTCGCTGCTGGTTATTCATTTTCAGTATTACCTCTCTTCCCAGCTCTAATTGACCTTCCAATAGCCCATACTTCTGATTACGGGGCACCCTCGTTGCTTACACTCGTTACATACCACTCTGGCCGGACGGCCCAGGTATGTTTTTCATCTATACAGGCCCGCCTGTCGTTTCCTCTGTCCTACTTACTAATCTATTTTCTCTGACTTCTAAAAACTCTATGTTGGACTCTATCACACCTGCCTGGCAATTAGCTTTCTCTCAGTCCTTCGCAACTCTCATAGCCTCTTTTTGACACCATTCTAAGAAGGAGGTTACTTCTCTCAAACCACGTACTATGTTTGTTAACCTCCGATTACTCTAATTCTGCAGTACACAGCACTCTGTTTCTGTGACTCTCTTCTTTTCTCTCACACTTCACACTATGGGTTCCAATCACGAATGCTGTTTGCCGTGCTTTTTCAATGCTCACCTATTTACCTGTCTAGGCCCACAACTCACTTGCAAACCATTGGCTACTGGGATACACTATTTGGAGTCTTTCCCACATGCTCATCTTTGAGCCCACTTTCGAATATTTACACTTGTTCATGCTCCCCTATTTATTCTTTGCCTTTATTATTATTTTGCAGCCTTGATAAAGTCACTTGTGTGACGAAACACGTGTTGGCTGTATCTCATTGATGGTACTCTGATTTCTAGCGTCTACAAATAAAGTCATCTTCTGCAAACCAGACTCGAGACTCCATTGAACTATTTCACTCCAACAACACACTACCAGGGCTACCTATCCCTGCAACACTATTGAACTTTACATTCTGTGTGCTGTGGCCTGCTTGTATAAATTCACCCAAAACCAAGTTTAGGTCAGACATCCAGATCTCAAATTACTCAATCTTGTGATATGGCTCCTGAGGTCATAGAGTTTGGTTACCTGGACCTCCCTGCAGAATGCATGGACGTTCTCAGAGAAGCTTGTAAACCCACTACCAGAGCATGTTATGCTGCAAAGTGGTAATGCTTTTTTTGTAACCGTCAACCGAAACACGTTAAATCTACTGTCCAAGGCATTGTCTGGTACTTGCTTCATCTACAGTAAGCTAATTTAACTTGCAACTTCATTTGCTTACATCTCGCAGCAATAGCTGCATACTTACAGAACAGACAACATGGATTCCTCTTTAGGATTCCAGTAATTAAAGCATTTTTGTAAGGGATTAAACGGGTCATTACACCAAGATTGCATCCAGGGCCATCTTGGAACATAAACATTGTTCTTACCAGGCTGATGGGTCCTCCCGTTGAACCACTTCATTCATGTCCTCTTCAGTACCTTTCATGGAATGTGGCTTTTTTAGTCGCCATCAGATCACTCAAATGTGTTAGTGAGCTCCAGGCCCTAACCCTGGAAGAACCATTCTTCCAAATACATTGAGACAAGGTGGTTCTTCGTACCAATCCGAAGTTCCTCCCTAAAGTGGTCTCTCAATTTCATATTAATCAATCCATTGAGTTGGTTGTCTCCTTTCCGCATCTGACTCAGTTGCTAAAAGAGCCCTTCACTCTTTAGACGTTAAACGTGAATTATTGTTCTCCATTGACAGAATTAAAGAGTTTAGAAGGATTAAACAGCACTTTGTTGCTTTCTCCGTGCCTCATAAAGGAAATCCAATATCAAAGAATAGTATAGCTTGGTGGATAGTAAAATGTAATCAAACCTGTTATGCTAAAGCAAAAAGGCAATTTCTTGCTACTCACAGAACACACTCTACCATGAAGAAGGAAGTCACTATGACTTTCCTTGGAAATATACCCATAGCTGACATTTGCAAGGCAAATACATTGTCTACACCACATACAAAACACTATTGTGTAGATGTACTTGCACGCCAGCAACCCAGCGTAGGCCAAGCAGTACTAAGAACACATTTCTAGTCAACTGCCACTCCCACAAGATAGCCACCGCTTTTCGTGGAGGTACTACTTTACAGTCTTTGCAGAGCATGTGTATCTACAGCCACACATGCCATCAAAACGGAAAATATTACTTACCCAGTAAGCATCTGTTCATGTCATGTAGTGCTGTAGATTCACATGTGCCCTTCCTCCTCCCCGGACGCCTGTGGCCTTTTCAGTTATTTTTATAGCTGTACATAGTTGTACATATTTAGTTACATTTGCATGGACATCTCTTTCTCTATATTTCCTCTACACTCCTTTTCTCATCTGCCTGTGAGAAAACAATCCAACAAAGGAATCAATGCCCATGAACAGTATCACTGAGGAGGAGTCACTCAATCCTGTGACTCGAAAATGCTTCTTTGAAGAAAAACAACTTGCAACACCCCAAACCCAACACTAGATAGCAGGAGCATGTGAATCTGCTGCACTGTATGCCACAAACAGATGCTTACTGGGTAAGTAATATTTTCCTCCCTATCATTCTGTTAGAATTGTGCACGATACGTCTGCCTCTCAAGGACTTTCTGTGTTCCATTTGCTGTTAGTCATTACAAGTTTTGAAAGACTGTACTACCCCGATGGAATACATCAACAAGCAAGGGGAAGTAGGAATGTGAAGATAACCTCTATGACTCTGGTCCTGGGCATAGGATCATAAGATTTGTGTGATTTGAAACACCTTGGCCAGAATTCTCAGCATGCATGCAGAGAGTCTCAGCTGGTATTTTTCAGCCGACCACAAGTGGCGTCTACCTCCAGAAGTGGTACTACTTATTTTCCAGTTATGGGGGACTCCACAGATAGACCTCTTTGACACTCAAGAGAACGCGCCCTGCCCGTCGTTCAGTAGTCTCCAGTATCTGGTGCAAGGGGCATTGGGAGATGCGCTTCAACTGAACTGGAGCTCCCAGCTGTTAAACGCATTCCCTCCCATACCCATGATTCCTCTGGTCCTGATGAAAATTCAACTTGACTAGGAGCAAGTAATGTTAATAGCCCCAGACTGGCAGCGAAAGGTGTGGTATACTAACCTTGTTCACTTCTCCCTCTCAGGGCAAATTTCCTCTCGCAGTCACAGGGGCAGCTTTTACACTCCCGTCAGCAGAGCCTGCACCTTCATTCCTGCAGATTGAACGGGGCAACCTGAGTTTCCTTTCATTTCCCCCAGTGTAGCGGATGTTCTTTTATCATCCAGCAATCACTCCTCCAAATCTGTATTTGCTGGCAGATGGTCTGAATTTGTGAAGTGGTGTGGTGATAATTCCTTTAAAGACTTGTTTGTTAGATATTTTACATTTTCCCCTTTCTTTTATACAGCAAGGATGTGCGGTTTCCACAATTAAAAGTTAGTTGTCTGCCCTTTCAGCTTTTCTCCATTCACCAGACCAACCTTCTATGTTTAAGTCTCATATAGTTTTAAGATCCATTAAAGAACTAACAAATAAATAATCTCCCACTCCTTCTATCATGCCACAGTTGTATCTTAATTTAGTTCTTACATATCTGATATGTTCTCCTTTTGAACCTCTACATAGTTATTTCTTGAGATTTCTAACATTTGAGACCATTTTCTTATTCCCATAACATCTGTGAGGCGGGATACAGAGCTACAACCCTTAAGTGTTAAGCCTTCCTTCACAACTTTCTTCCCTGATAAGTTGGTACTGAGAGCCAGGGGAAGGGACATTCTCACTCTTTCCACTTTCTGTCCTCCTCACCATCCAACCAAAGAGGAGGAAAGGCTTAATCGATTGGACCCAAAAAGACCTCTCAGTTTCTACATGGGTAGGACATGTGAATTCAAACTGAATGACGAGCTGTTTGTGGGATACACTGGGAAAATTAAAGGAAAGGAAGTTCACAGATGCACTCTGTCAAGATGGATCATTCTTTGTACTAAGATCTGCTACACCATAGCACACAAGGAACCTCCGAAATATATCCGTACTCACCCTACTAGAACTAAATTGCCTACGTCTTCTTTAGCTAGAGGAGTCCCTGAAGCAAATATTTGTAAAGCAGCAACTTGGGTCTCGCTTCACACTTTTACAAAGCATTATTGTTTAGATTCTGAAGTGATGAGGGATGGTCAGTTTGTTCATTCTGTTTTGCAGAATTTTCGGTAAAGACAGACATACACCCACCTCTGAGTGTGGGACTGCTTGGGTATTCTATTCAAAAGGTGAGGAATCTACAGGTAGATGTATCCATCAGAAGAACGAGCTACTTACCTTGATAACGCATTTTCTGGTGGGTATACTATCTACCTCCAGATTACTCACTGACCCACCCTCTTCCTTGTTGCTTTTCTGTATACACCAAAGGAATCTGTTTATGTATATTTCGTATGCATTTGTATATGTAAATCTTCGATTTTGATATTAGAAAGTGTAAAACCATTTGTGATGTTAGCTCCATCTGCTAGCCTTGAAGATGCTTAAAAAATGGGTGGAAACTGACGTCCATACGCAGACGGGAGATTCTTATGACTCCAGTGACGTCACACAGTGCAGCGTGCAGCGCCATGTATGTACTGATGCCCTTTTCTGCTTGGGAGAGTTATTGAGAAAGTTTTGGTGGAATGCTGCTGCGGGGGGATATTTAAAAGATGAGGAATCAGCAGGTAGATACCTTGTACACCAGAAAAGGCATCACCCAGGTTAAGTATCTTGTTCACCTGGAAGCAAAAGCTCCAATTGCACCAGAAATTTGGTAAATGGACTGACAGCATGTCATAGCTGGGCTGTTGAGCCCACTGGACATACTCTGGTTTCTGCAGGTCTATAGAACAAATGTTGAGGATATTGTAGCCTGTATTTATGCAAGGAGTGCAAAAGCTAAATTTAGGATAAGGTTCTTATGTAGGCAGAACAAGTCCCTAATTATAACTTGGAGGTGAATAACATTTTTACTTTAGTGCCCCAGGTTGAGTCTTCTGTAATTCTAATGTGCCTTGGGCAGTCGTCCTTTGCCATGATGGAGTAGACTGTGTGACAGCCTTCATGAAGACTCTGTCTTCAAAAAATAGGAGACAACCTCTTATAGGAGTATCACATAGCAATACTGTAAGGCATTTGTATCTGTGTCCTGGGCTTCTCCTCTTTGGTGAGTTGCTTATGCTGTTAGGGCTCGATACAGCGTACGGTTTTTCCTTATTTCATTTAAGTCCTAGAGAACCACTGAACTATTCTCAGCTTGATTTGTAGCCTCAGTCTGTATTTCCTTTGACATGATCAGCAAAATCTGGAGACTTAGTGGTAGCTACGTGGACGTCTCTGGATACCTTTACCATGCCTTATGGCTGTGACACTGGAGCTAATGGTGTCTTCAGGTGTTTAGTGATTCATCATGTTCTTTGGCAGAAATTCAATAATGTAGGATCTACTCTATAAAATATTCTGACTATGTCTGTGGCACTCTGAAGAAGGATTTACAGAGTCTAGGTAGTAGAAGATTAGTTTACTATCAAGGCTTGTGCCAGCTTGGAGTTCATAGTCCACCATATCACTGGAAAAAAGCTTCCCACCGGACTAAGTAAACTAGCTCCAAAGATTTTCCACACTAGTCAGACTTAGCTCTTTTACAGAGAACTTTCTGGAAAACCAGAGAAAAATGGTGCTGATTGTGGTAAAATAGTTTACATGTCAGTCATAGTAGAATGTACCTATAATGTTTCAGTAAGTTCCTTGCAATCAAATGACCATTTAAATAATTAAAATACAATCGTCTGACCTGCGCCAGCCAATAACGTCCCCTTGAGCTGTCGCTAAATTACAAAGGTTTGCTACACACTTCTTTGACTTCTTAGTCATCCATGAATAGCATAGTCGAAAAATCAGTAGGGTGTTTCTGGAAATAGCATGGCCCTTGAGCAAAGATAGCAAGCTATTTTTATTTTGAAACCATGTTATCTTGTGCAGTGAAACCTGCATTCACATGTTATTGCATACCCACAAGTCTTAATAAATTATATGTTATCTCACTGCAAAGACTTTTGTGTCTGTTGAATATCTTTGTTTATAATGTCTACATGATAAAGCAATATGGCATAGGCCACTTATGCAAATTTGCCAAGTATTATGCAGCGTCAGGAACTCCAGGTGGAGCACCCCTCAAGGTCACAGAATATCTCCCTAGAGATGTAGTGTATCGAAGCAGAAGAGGAGATAAAGACTTACACCAAGAAAGAACAGATACAGAGTAAGCACAGGCATAGCTTAGAGAAGGCTGGGAACCTAGTGTGAACAAACAGGGAGCAGACCAATAATAGACAAACACTCTGGTTTACCACTAGAGTTGTACACAGATAACACTCAGAGCTTCCCACAGCATCAAGGAATATCAGTGCCTGTATGCAGATTACTCTTACATATAGTCACCCAGCAAGCCTGATAGAAGGTAGGCAGCAGAAGTGATTCTGCCTCAGAACCCTTAGTGCACAAAAAATGATTGCACCTAAATAAACATGAGAAGCCCTTATGGGTTCAGCTGGAGATAAAGTCGCAATTCCTAAGAAAAACAGAAATGGCACACTGTCACAGATAAGGCACTTAGCCCACATACAACACAAGACAAAGGACAGGTCAGGAATTGCCTTGTGGGAACCGGGACTAGCCCCTGTACAAAGGAATACACTTATACACAGGTGAGGACCAAATAGTGCAATTACCAGACACAATAGCCCAAGAGGAAAATACAGAGCAAGCGTTAGAAAGAAACCATAGAAAAATAGTCAGTAACAGGATGTTGAAGGAAAAAGTGGACACAAGTCAATCGCAAGGATTCTAGAAACTTTAACAAGCAAGAGACTTGAACATCAAAAGAATTAGAGACTGCATACGAATCACAGAGAAAGGGAATATAAACTATGGAGACATCTAAGACACTGAGAAGAAATTACAGGAGCTGTGGTAAAAGGAACAAGTAAAGGAAAAATTATAGCGGGAACAGAAGGAACAATTAGAACGGTAGCAGCTCAAAGGCTGATCTAAGTGTAGAAAAAATTCAGACAATAGAATAAGCAAGCAGGGCTGGGAAAAACTGTAGCTGGCCACACAGGAGTAAGGCATAGGCTTTGGCTAAAACAAGGCATGAACTAGACTGGAAAACAAGCCAACAAGAGGTCCAGCACACAGAGGAACAAACTTCAGTGCACAAGCAAGAAGCTTCAGCAAATGGGAGCTATGAGCAGTTCCAGGCAGCATCAAGCCCAGGACGGAGTCACGTGGTGGGCTGCACAAGACTGTTTACAGGTGTGTGCAGTTCCAGTGTCTCACGTGTCCTGGGGGAGAGAATCCAATGCTGAGGAACAGCAGGACTGTTCCCATAGTAGGCAATGGACAGCAGATTCCAGGTCTTACTGAATACAAAGAAGTGCATTATGGAACCAGAATTCCATGGAAGCAAATGTGGGACTTTCAGTTGCATACAAGATCGAAATGAGAAGAAGGCAGGTGTCGGAAAGAGGGACTTTGAATGAGTTTTAATGGCGATTTTCAGGCTGCAGGTGGTCTGTGTACAGCATCCCCCATAGGCGGAACATTTCCTGCCCTCAACACTAGTAATACATAGCATATATGTCCTTTATCAAAAGCACATTTGTCTGTGAAAAGAAGCTTTGAAGCATTTTTCATTACCATTGGTCCCTGGTTGCACTGTTAGACTATATTTTGTTTATCTTTAATGAACAAAATCTGATTAAACAACACAGTGTTGACTCTCTGCATTGGTTTGTGGTGCTTTCATTATTAAAATGTATTTTCCTACCTAAAGAATAATTGGACATTGAAAATGAAGTATAATGCCAAGGTGTCCTTCTCATTCTAATTCCTTGAATTAACTCAATATTTCAGAGGGATTATTTCCTTATCAAACAAATTTGTGGTTAGGACATCCTCTATGTGCAACACAGGTTATGGCAGTTATCTTTTTACATACTTGTGATGCACACTTGTATTGTTCTTTATTAGAATTTTAGCACATGACAATGTGAACTAAACAAAATTAACCCTTTTAACAGTCCTCACTTCACATCAACGAACACATTTTATTTTCTCGAAATGGAGTTCAGGAAATGAGAGCAATCGGCACAAACCATCCAGTTGATAGTTGAGCTAATCTAAAGCAACTACAAGCAACCACAGGAAGCTCTTGTGAGAGTCTTCCACTGGTTTTCTGCTTTGTTAGTTCATCCTTTATGACAATCAAATAGTTGTAATGCTCTCAGACAGACCTGCAAATAGCACAGGTTTTCAGTGCATATGGAGTAGGCAATTAGAAGTCGCCATTTCTTCTCAAAGTGCCCATTTCTTCTCAAAGTGCCCATTTCGTACTTTGTCATAAGGTATTTTCTCAAATACTAGCAGTAGTCAAAACATATAAACCACTATGCTATGCTTAGGGTCCATTTTCTTCCAGAGAAAAGCTTTAAGGATAAAGATGTGTGGCAACCATGAACAGACCTGCTTCCAGATGCCCTTATTACTAGTGTTGATTCTGACAAGTTCCACACAACTTCCACAGATTTGCTAACAATTTAGAATTGCTTTGAGAACAACAAAATAGAAAGCCAATTTGTTATCCCATTTGTACATGATTAGTTTTATTATCTTCCTTATTTCCAAAGTTAGGTTGCTTGTTTCCAATCACAAACTAGCCATGTTGCCCTCTGGTGCTCTGAACATTCTATGTTCCTCTTTTTGCATTAATGCTCCCCTTTGAAAACAATGTTGAGGTCTCTGTGCTGTGAGAGGTATTACATTGTGTTATGTGATTCGTAGAATTTGAAGCTTACTTACTACCAATTTTTCTTGCTGAAGTGTTGCTGCTTCCCTTTCCGCATTGCGCTACTCTTCTTACCTTTTCTTCCACAGGTATTAGGGGTACGAAGCGTAGTGACTACTCTGACTCCGCCGGGACCCTGCACTGATTCGGTTCCTACCCTCGGGCTCTTCCTGTCCAACTGCAGGCTGCCACGTCATGTAACCAGCACCTACGGGTCGTGTCACATCCTTTGTTCCTAGAACCCACTCTTTCTGGGCACTATTAGGCAGGTTTGATCCAGTGGGTGACCTGCCCAGTGTTTTGTCACTTCTTCTTTAGGTGGCGATTGTTTCAGAAAGTGGGTGCTATTTTGTGCGGCACGGAGACCCTTTGCTCTCCAGTTGGATTTGGCTCGACCAAGTACACTGGCAATTTTCAGTTGGCAGGCAGCCCTCCTGCACATCCCTGGCTCATCTCCACTCCCAAGTCTGCACACCAGTTGAGGCAGTGGGGTTCCTGCAACTATTCAGTGGCTAGCGACAGTTGGGAAGGAGAGCAACATACAGGCACTCCTAGGATGCCACCATCCATCCTGAGTAGCAGTCCAGATCTCTATTGTTTAATGAGCCTACAGGGCAGATTTACAGGGCGTTGCTATGACCGGAAACCCCAAATGCATACTTAGCAACTCTAGTCATCCAAAGATGGTTAAGGAGGAGCGCTGCAAAGTGATACTGGAACTTTGGGCATCCTTAGCAGAGGCAGGAGCGCAAGCCACTGCTTGAACGAGCGAGGAAAAAGCAGCAACTGGAGGTCAGCTCAGCCAAAGCGGCTCCCATATGCCATGGCATATTTGCTCTCTGTGGAACTTTAAAGTCGGTGTGCATTAGAGCATGGTGGTGAGCCCCAGTATTGTATTATTAATTCATCTATATGTAATTTGTACTGGAACAATTGATTGATGCCTGTTAAATTTCCACTCTAGACAATGCCACTGGAAAAAACAAGTTAATACTTGCACTGCACACTTTCCAACGCGACTTTTTTAATTAAATATACTTTTTGTTTTTAGGTCTATCAATTCATACCTTTCATGGGAACTTCTTTGTAAGATCTACTGATTTGCTTTCTCTTGCCAATATCAATCCTGATGCCGGTTTTGCGGTCCAGATGTCCATTGAGGAAAGCTTAACAGACACTTCCCTGGTGTGTTTTCAAACAGCAGTTTTGTATACTTCCAGCAAAGGTAATTTTATGCACCTGATTGCTAGTTTCTTTAAGAACGTTACCAATATAATGCCATGATGTCCTCCTCGTTCTAATGCAGTGACGTTATTTCATATTTTAGTGGTTATACATACTTAACAGGCTTTTGTGCAAAGCGACATTTCTCGGTTGCAACCTCCTTTTTCACTCCTTTTGCCAAGAAGCACCCTGTGAATAACTCAGGTTGCAGAATAGCTTTCACTTATTTCCAATTTTCATTTAAAAATAATTTAAAAAACAGCAAATGTGGGTCATTACAAATAGTTTAATCCCATGATCTGTTTTGTTACACACTATAAACCTTTTTAGGTCTTGTCCGTTGAAACCTTTTAGCTGTATGTTGTCAAAAACGTATGGTGAACAATATCAGTGCATACAATGGATTTTTTTGTCATCCCATTACTTACTATTAATTAGCTTTCCTGTCAATCCCATTTGCTTGCAGCTTATTCCATGCCTTTCTTTCCTCGTCTTAGGTTTGTCCGTCCTGTGGAGTACAGCTTCTTTACTATCCTTTTGATTGGATGTCTTGTACCTTTTCACACCTCCACATTAAGGAACTTTCCTTTTTCTTTTGCTTCCAGCACTTGATGGGATTGCATCTGCTTTGTTTTGCTCTCTCTTTCTCCTGTGTGCTGCTTACCCTCTCATATCTCACCACCCGCACTCATGTAGCTCCCGTCAGCTCATCCGTGGCAGCCTTTATGTCCCTCTCAATTTTACAACGTTTTATAATGTATTTATTTGTATTTAATAGCCCCCCACACCCAGCTGCCGTGTTGCTTCAATCCACAGGTCCCGCTGTTCCAAAGAGTTTAGGTGACTCTCCACTCCACTGTTGCAGCCCCTCCCCATCACCTTTTTTTAACTAATCTTTAACTCTTTCTAGAGGGCCCAAATGGTTGTGTACTATCTTGGAACTGTGAACTAAAACAAAAAAATGCACACAAGCATGGTGATGCCTGTGTGCATAAAAGTCAACTATTTTTTTTCCAATGCAGAAAAGTACTGGCAAAGTCAAAAGGTCAGGTAAAACCATTAGAAGTTTAGACTTGTTGGCTTTGCCAGTGCTTTTTGAAGTTTACTGCTTAACAAGTATTATTAGACCCTTTCAGTGGTTCCTTTTTGACCAAATAGTTAAGCTTATGTCTCTTACTAAACGTTTAACTTTGTGTGGTGTTTATGCTTTTTCATTTCAAATGTAGTGGCCTAATTTTCTTGACTAACACTAGAATTTAAGAAAGGCAGACTGTTAGTAAGCTATTTTTTGCTCACCAACATACTGTGTCTCCTTGGAATCAGAAACGTTTTCAGATGTCGTCTGGAACTACAAAGATGTTCACTCTCCTTTACATGTAAGGTAATAAATGCCAAAATCTAGTAGTCACTGCTCACAATACTCATCCACCTGCTCTTTCTTTACTGATAGCTTGTTGGATTTGAACAATTTATCATGACATGTCATGTCTTATTTCTATTTGTTTAGTATAGACACATATTTGAATGCTCTTCTCTGGCCAGTGATGGGTAGTCCGTGCACTTCTCATAACAAAGGTTGGATCTAGCCATCATTTATTTTTCAAGCGTACAACTGCTTTCCTTATGAGCTCTGAATCCTTGTTGAGACAATACAAATTCGTGCAATAGCTCAGTCTTTGTCATTTTTACTAATGTGACCTCACTTAACTTTTCAGTGGGAGATATGGAGGAACTCTTTATACAGGATGCTTATTCACACATTGCAATTATTGAGAAACCTCTGAAGTGCCTAAAATTCCCAGTGAACAATGATCACTTCAGGACAGTCCTATAATTCGGACCAAAGTCAGCCCCAAGGACGTTATCAAAAGTTATGGCAATGGTATTCACATACATCATTAAACAAGAAAAATGTCCATCCCTGTCTCTATGACTAGCAGATCAAAAATGTCAATACCACATGAAGCTTTGCCCCACTATCAGATGACACTAACCATCCTTTGCAGTCTGGGTTTGTGAGTCAGCCATATAAAATCAATGGAGTCCCATCTCAATCCACTCACTTTGAAAGAGTGGTGTTGGACACTCAAATCACAAGAGTATTTTTCAGAGAAGAGACTTTCATCCAAAGTGACTCAATCTAATAAAAGCACCAAATCAAACTGCACACCAGACATATTTTCTATTAGGGTTATTGGTTTCCTCCATAGTCATGGTACCCTAATGCAAGACTACACATGAGGCCCCTAAGCTAAGAGACTCAATGGAGCTAATATTTAAGTATCTTTAAATAAGACTTGCCTTAGTCTGCAATTCAATAATTATCCAGGTGGTGCCAGTCACAGAATTTATTGAAGGATGTACCCTTCCATTTTGATCTTCTGCCATACAAACTGTGACAGATGCCTCTCTCTGGGGATGAGGTGCTCACAAGGATCATCATCAGGTGCATGGGGCAAGATGGAATGTATTCCAGGGTTCTTCCTCTGGAAGTCAGTACAAATCTGGAAACGGTTCAGAGCAAGAAATTTACAAATAATGACTGTACATCTCCAAGCTTTACAGAATGCAGAGGCAGACTCATTTAGCTTAACTTTCCAGGATAATCACAAGTGGGGTTTTCTTTCCGAAGTTATGCAAGACGTCTTTCACAATTTAGGGTTTCCTCATTTCACACATCTTTGCAGACACACAAAACAAGAAATGCATGGACACTGCCTCCCGGTATCATCAGCCAGGCATGAAGAAGAATGCCCTTTTGATAAACTGTGAATGTTTCTATAAGCTTTTTGCCTAATACCCTGATCCTCTGGGTCTTAACCAGGCTATCCTACAGAGAAGGCAGGATGATCCTCATTGCTTCAGAGTTGATAGCCGTGCTGATGGTGGTTTGCTGACCGTCTAAATCGGTCAGAGCTAACACACATGAGCCTGTCATGGCAAGCCCTCTCCTTCACAAGTTCTGGAGCAATAGCCTAAATCCTAACTTTCCATTATTGAAATTAGGGTTCTGATGGATACTTCTAACTGCAGATTCATCACCTGGTGAACATACCCATAGGTGCCAGACTGGATCTGAAAAACAAAAAAATTGTGCTCATCTGCACCTTTAGGTGGCACCATCGACTTCCCGCCGATGCCATACCACTCTTGACCTGACTAATGATGCTACTTATAAGCACCACCCATGCTCACTGACATCAGTTCCTTTTTTGCCACACCCTCAGACACGGATCGAGAGTTGCACTCCTTCTTTGTTCACAATGTGAAGAGTTGTTTCTTCAAATATTTTCCAGTGCGCAGGAGACTTCACCCCTCCAAAACAACTGGATTCATATCTTGTTTGGACCATTGCAAACAAATGTCTTTGGCAGCCTTGCTTTGTAGGTTCTTCACACGACTCCAAGGCATGTGGTGACAGCACCCAGCTGAGCTGCCCATAATGAGTGTGAGGCACAACTCTTTGTGGTGAACACTGGAAGGCTCTGTGCTAGTCCCGCTTCAGGTCAAAGTCGAAAGTGAGGCCCGCTCTGGCTCTTGGTCCTGAAGTAGTTCCCGAGGCAGATCTTCCTTGTGATCTAAATCTTCCGGTAAGTCGAAGAAAAAACACTAGATGTCCAAGTGGGTCTCTACCCCTTCCTGCCCCTCTTGCTCTCCAGAGAAAGTGAGAGGTTGTCTCCATTCCTCGAGTCTTGCTCCCATTCCACAGAGGAGCTGATTCCATCTCTGGTCCAGTTGCACCCCAGTTCCTAGGATCATCAGTGATATTGCAGCAGGGAGAGGTGTTTGGAGAGGCCGTGCTGCGCATGTTTGGCATGCTTGTTGGCTTTCTTTTATGCACCTTTGGGCCCTTTACTGGGACTGCCAGTAAGGTTACTGCTGACAGATTCACCTTCAGTGCCATCTGGGCCCCTTGAACCAGTTTTGTGTTCTTGTACCAGCTTCAGATTGGATGCGCAATGTTAACACTTGTGTGCTGGAGTTCCCAAGAAGGCACCCTCGCAGAGATGCATTGTATCAGAGTGGAGCTCAGGACTCCTGTATGCCTTCCTGTAACTATCGCACACGCCCCAAGGTCTGAAGAAGCTGAGAAATGACTGGGCCCAAGTCGTTCTGGTTTCTCCGGATTGGGCCAAAAGAGTGTGGTACTTGGACTTTTTGGAGTTGAGTATCCATCCTCTGATCAGACTGCCACTTCAGGAGAACCTCCTGTCAAAACAGCAGGGCAGGCTTCTGCACCTGAGCCTGCGCAACCTGCACCTCCATGTGTGGAGATTGATTGGTACCTGTTAATTCTCTTTGACCTTCCTCCTAATGTAGTTGTCATCTTGGCAGCCAGGTGCCCTTTAACAAAATCTGTGTGTGCTGGATGCTGGGACAGGTTGAGGGTTGGTGCAGTGCCCATCAGTTGGGCCCATTGCAGGTAAAACAGTTGGATGTATTCTGGTTTGATTTATTTTAGGAATTGCTCTGGACACAGTTAAAGGTTATCTGTCGGCCATTTTTGCCTTTCTAGGTTTGCTGGACCCACCGTCCTTATTCAAGTCATCAGTGATTGTGTTTTATACAAGGTTAACAGCATGTAAGTCATTAGTGACGCTTCAGTGGTACTTAAATATGGTTCTCACATTTCTAATGTGTACCCCTTTTTGAACCAATTCACATTTGTACATTGTGCCTATTCACCATTAAAACTTCCTGGGTGCTATAACATCTGCTAGGCAGTTGAGTGAGCTGCAAGCCCTTCAGTCAACCTCCCTATGAGGGGAAATTTACAAGGTGTGGAATCTGCCATTAGATAGAGTAGCCACCAGAAAATGCATTACTGAAGGTAAGTAACTTGTTTGTTTGGAGCCTGTCCTCATTCAAAATGGGCTTCTGAATCTGCTGTGGTGTACTATAGATACTTTGAAATAGGCTAAGCTTCCATAATACAGCATACCTCTTACGCTTTTAAATGGAAGAGGTTCTGCATCTAGTGTATTGAAAACAGCTTTAACCCTATCTGAACATCAGGAAAAAAAGGCGTTTCTCCCTGTCAGAAGACATTGTCCAACTTGGATCTGGTCAGTGAACTGCTCTGCCTCCCAGAGCTCCACCTGTAAGTAGAGCCCTTGTTCCTCTGAACTCCTAAACTTTGTGAAGAGTTCGAGGCCCTCCTCCACCTGCAGGCTTCTGCCTGCGCCTCATCCCTGGTGTCTAGTGGGAGAGCTCTGCTTTCCTACTAGGCTGCCCTCTGCCTCTCTCCTTCTTTTCTCTGCTTTGCTCTCTGTGTGCTGTCTCTTCCGTGTCTGCCCCTTTGTGCTCCTTTTGCCGTTCTCTCTCCACAGTGCTCCTTTTGCCTTTTGCCTTACACTTTCTTTGCTTCCCCCTCACTCCTGTCTCTCTCTCTCTCTCTTGCTCGCCCACCCCTCTCTATCTCCCCTGCCGCTGCTGCCCCTGCGGCCCGCCCCCTCCTCTCTCTCACGCTGCACTCCCACCGCTGCTCCCCCATGGCCCCAGCCCCTTTTTTGTGCCGTTTTCACACCCCTCCCGCCACCCAGCTGTCCTCTCCTCCCCTACTTAATGGCGGCCGCTGCGCGGTATGATGAGCAATATCACTGACCTGGTCAGTGAACTGCTCTGCCTCCCGTAGCTCCACCTGTATGTAGAGCCCTCTTTACTCTGAACTCCTGACCTCTGTTAGGAGTTTGAGGCCCTCCTCCACCTGCAGGCTTCTGCCTTCACCTCATCCCTGGTGTCTATTGGGAGAGTTCTGCTTTCCTACTAGGCTGCCCTCTGCTTCTCTCCTCCTTTTCTCTGCTTCGCTCTTTTTGTGCTCTCTCTTCCGTGTCTGCCCCCTTTGTGCTCCTTTTGCCATTCGCTCTCCACAGTGCTCCTTTTGCCTTACTCTTTCTTCACTTTTCCCTCCCCTCACTCAGCTCTCTCTCTCTCTCTCTCAATCTTGCTCTCCCCCCTCTCACTCTCCCCGCTGCCCGTGCGGCCTCGCCCCCTGCCCCATCCTCTCTCTTGCGCTGCACTCCTGCTGCTGCTGCCCCCGCGGCCCCCCCTCTTTTTTGTGACATTTTCGCTCCCAGCTGTCCTCTCCTTCCCCCTCCCTACTTAATGATGGACCACGCCCAGCACCGGAACCTCTGGTTCTCGCCCCCACCACTGCCGCAACACCCAACTCCGCTATGACACCACCACCCTCCATGCACTCAACACCAGCCGCTCATCCACCTACCATCAAGCCACACCGCAGCTCGCCCACGGACCCTTCTTCTGGAACTGCTCCTTCACCAGCCTCCATGCCAACGTCCCACCCACCAAGGCAGGACGCAACCATCTCAGATGCATCCTACTCAACACACGCTCCGTCACAAGCATGCTGTCGAACTTTGGAATCTACTCGACTCTTCTTTGGCAGTTTGCAGACAAACCTATTTTTGCCATTTGACTGGGCTCACTTGCTTGCGGACAAGGTCGATGTTGTACTCAGAGTGAGTAGAGCTACTCCCCAGTCTCTCTGCCTCCAAGCTCCATCTGGGACTACAGAGAAGTCTAGAAATTTCTGGGGTGTCCTGAGGTTTTGCCTTTAAACAGCATCAGCCCTTCCAGCTGGTCCAGCAGGCCAAGCAGATGTCGCACCAACACAGGGGCAGATACCAAGGTAGGGGTAATTAAGTGGATGCTCTGTCTCCTTGCTATGGAGTTACACACAGGGAAAATAGCAACCTTCACAGATTGTCACGTGACATTCCTGCACCTAGCGCAGCTTGCCATGCATACTTCTGGGACTGTTCACAAACAGAAAAAAAATTATTCTCAGGTTTAGGCATAAATCTTTTTTTGTTAACATGGACGTTTGTCTCCGGAACTAAGGTTTTAGCTTTTTACAAGGACATGCTTACAAGTTCTTACTCTTTTTTTGTATAATTCTTCTGTTCTGATTTCAACCAGTTAAGGTACAACACCAAAAAAACATGGTCACAGGCAAACACGCACATTTTGTTTAAAAACATTGAATGTAATTTCAACATCCTGTATTTGAAACTGATAAAACTTTTTTTTTTTCTTTTTCTTGACAAGGGGAACGTAGAATTCGTGTGCACACGCTTTGTTTGCCTGTTGTGACTTCTCTGTCAGATGTCTATGCAGGGTGTGATATTCAAGCAATTGTCTGCCTTTTAGCAAACATGGGTGAGTACAGAGCACGAATGAGTCAAAATATATGGCTTTCAATATAAGTGTCTTTGGGAAAAGGTAAAGCACAAATGAATTGAATACAGTTATTAACAGCAGTGTTAACTAAGATATGTTTCACACTACACCTGGTACTGTTGTTTTTTTTTTATCTTTCTTAGTTTTCACATCTTTCCCCTCGTGTGAAATGGATCTTGGATGCTTTTTCAAAAAGTTTCAATAGTGCACTTGTGCTTTTTCTTTTTTCTTTTTTTAATCACACTTGGCCAGATCTGCAAACAGCTATATTTCCTCTGTTTAGTTTTATACTGATGCCAGAAGTGTACTGCAGGGACTTTATTCCAAGGGGACATGTTTTGTTGTTGAGCTTTTTTAACCTAGTATTTCACACAAGTCTATTCTTGATATTTGATGCTATTGCAACATATGCTATCACTTTTCTGATGGATTAAAGTTCCTGCACATTCTTCACCTCATGAATTATTCTTCCAGGCTGCAGACCGGAGCAGAAAAGCACTGCCATACAACTCTGTCTCCACAAAGGACAAAACTAGAGTATTTTTAGAACTAACCAAAATGCTGGTGTCTGTTGCTGATTTTCACTACTTCATCATTACGGATCCAAAGCTCTCGTCAGTGTCTCAGCAGTGAAAATCCTCAGAAATTAGACATCAGTGAGGTCAAATGTCTCCTGAAAGTTTCTGGGTGAAAGCCTTGTAGCAGCATCTGCAACATGTCCCTATCATAGCCACATAACATTGATGCATCTTGCCTGGGATCAGAACACCATGGAGCAGCCTATGATTCTTCTGCCACAATGGTTCTGAGTGCATTCAGTCAGCATGAAGCAAAATTGGTTTGTTACGGAATGAACTCTTGAGACGTTTTCTAATGAAAAACACAAAAATTCCATAAAAAGTAGAAATCTTCTTTTTCCTTAAGGAAATGGTTCTGTTCCCAAGACCTTACAGAGTTTCAGAGCTGCTCCCTAGCACTGTGCTCTTTCCTCATCGCCTGATAAGATCCCTGTATTGACAAAGATGAGGCTGACATTTTGTAGGTCCCAGCAGACATCCATGCTGGTTGAGTCCTTTTTGCAGCGATACTGGATCTGTTCAGACCAGCTCCTGTGCCTTCTGGGCCACCTCCAAGTGAGAGTGCATTTGTTTCAGCTAGGTGATAACAGCAACTCCACTGTCTTGCCTCCAAAGGCTCTGGTGCCCAAATGTTGAAGCCTACCACAGCACCGTGCCCCTCTCAGTCGAAATTTCCTTTTGACGATGATGCAAACGGAACCAACTACGGCACCATGTTTGAACTGTTGACATCAGAAAAAAATATTTGTGTAGCAAGAGAGTAAGTGAAGGTGAACTTCAACTATACTCCTTTGGCAAAACATTCAGTTTGTTTGTTTGTTTAAATTAAAAAAAGACACATTATGGCTTCACCTCAGCAATTGCACCATTGCAATTTTACGTTCCACATGTAACACAGTTAAGTATCATGATCGTTTACATGCATTAACCACCTACCCAACATTTCCTGGGGTTAGTTGGGTCTTTTGCATTACACGATGTCCCATGTATTTATACCACGTTCCTGATTGCAACCCCAATTCATGTTCAGTTCCCCAGTACTGCAGCCATTCTTCCAGATCCTGGAGTGCTTATGCTAACCCTCTGGGTGCTTTTTTGGCTTTGTGACATTTCTTTGGTAATTCATCTAATCTCCCTCCCAATATGATCTTCGTTTTTTGAATGTGTCTGGTGTATTTATCAACAACTATTTATAGAAGTACTTTTTGTACCCAAGTTGAACCCCTCCCCCCCCCCCCCCCCCCCCAATTAGTAGTTTTGGCTCCACTGGTGATCCAAGGAGGAAAAGGGGCAACCTATCACTTTTCAATGAAAACTCAACATGTTCAATGACATGTGTGGCTGTAGATATACATGCTCTGTATGCTCCTGCCACCTAGTGTTAGTTTCAGAGTGTTACAAGTTGTTTTTCTTTGAAGAAACATTTTCAAGTTAAGGGATCGAGTGGCTCCTCCTTCTCGGTGATACTGCACATGGACATCAACTCCTTTGTTAGATTGTTTTCACTCCGCCGTCAGATTCGGCCGTGCGTCTCTTTGCTCCGTTCTCCCTTTTGCTCCAGTTCCATCTTTCTTTAAATCAACAGTATTGTCTTTGGTCACACTGGTCTACTATCGCGCTCAGTTTGAGAACCGACCAAATGCCCTTCGGGGTGTCTTCATCCTTTCGGTCCTGCCTTACTGCAGGGCACCAAACTGTCATACCGCGGGCTTCTGCGGCATCTCCCTCTCTGGCTGCGGAGGGGGCCGCTGTCCGTTTTCCGGATCACGGGCCCGCCGCGGCTCTTTTTTCCTGCCGTGCTCGGTTACCTTTACCGCGGCGGGCCGGAGGCTCGGGATTGGGCATTGGTCCTCACTGTGTATAATGCGCAGCGCGGGTGATGTCAAGAGGTGCCCGTGCCCCCCCTCGGTCCTTTCATTTACCTGGTGCCCCATTCTAGGGCCTTCTCCTCTCCTTTCTGGAGAAGCCATAATTTCCCTTTCCCAGCATACCATTTTCCTTCACCTTCCCTGCATGCATCAGTTTCCCTTACTGCAATGGTGTCTTTTTCCTATTTTGATCTATAGCCCCTTTCCCAATCCAAGATGGCAGTCCTACTTCTTCCTGCATGTCACTTCCTGTTAAGGGGTATACAAGGGGATAGATTCTTCTTCTGTTTGCGTTGCAACACTTCTCCTGTGGTGGTCATGCTCTGGCTGGTCTTCTCTTGGACTCCAGATTTTTGCTCCTGTTTTGCCTCTGCCTTCCAGTGATATTCCAGGCATCGAAGTTCTGATTCCTTGTGTCCTCTTTTCTGTTCCAGGGAGTTCCTATCTAGAGGTTTTTTGCCTTCAGGGTTTTTCCTCTGGGACTCCTTCTGGAGGGCACGGACTGTGGTGGTGTACTACTGTCAGCAGCACCGTGGCCACCGGAAGGGGTCACCCCTACCTCGGCCAGAGTAGAACTTGCAAGAACGAGGCTGCACCCATCTGATCTGGGTGGTAAGCCAAAGGTGAATTGTGACAGATTGCAACACCCAAAACTCCAGTCTCGGTCCAGGATCATAGAGGATCCCTCGACATATACGGAACAAACAAGCCAAACCTTGCTCCTGACTATCCAACAACAAGCCCAGGAACTACAACAGTTACGAACCAAAAATGTGGCTTTAAGACAAGCCTTTGACTCTTGGACCCCTGATGTTCCCACCATCTCTGTCACTACACCCCTTTTCTCTGGGGATCCTAACAAGTTGCGCGAATTCCTTGATAGTTTACTTTGCATTTAGACCGTCACAATTTGTGCAAGACAAGACTAAGGTTGGATACCTGATCAGTGCCCTGTCTGGTCCGGCCTTAGCCTGGGCAACTCCTCTGGTAACCTCCAATGATTCCCGTCTGTCTAATTTTCCAGCCTCTTTCGCTGCCTTTAAGTAATTGTTTGAGCGTCCTGGGCTTGCATCTTCAGCAGAAGAAGCCTTGTGCGACATCCAACAAGGAAGTCAGGGCGTCTTACAATATATCACAGTTTAGACAATTGGCAGCCGAAACCTCATGGGTAGAACATACCCTTGTTACCCTTTTTCGAAGAGGTCTTCGGGATGAAATAAAGGACAAATTAGTGCATTCCGCTAGAGTGGAGGACCTCAAGGGTTTGATTGACTTGACTCTCTCCATAGAATATCATCTTAATAGAACGTAGGATGGAGAAGTAAAAGAACCGTATACCATCACATTCAGGAACCTCACGTGCCATTCCTCATCGTTCTGAGGAGACTCGTTTTGAATCTAAAGGAGCTACTGAGGAAGAAGCTATGCAAATTGATACAGCCCCTGGACCATTATCGACTAGTGAGCGTGAAACTAGACGACGGAAAGGACTATGGGGGTTATCACAACTTTGGAGGAGGTGTTAATCTGTACCAAAAGTGACGGGAAAGTGACGGATATACCACCAGCCGTATTACGAGTTCCATAGGATATAATGGACTCGTAATACGGCTGGTGGTATATCCGTCACTTTACCGTCACTTTTGGGACGGATTAACACCTCCTCCAAAGTTGTAATAACTCCCCATATCTTTATTGTGGTGCTTCTGGTCATCTAATCCGTACCTGTCCCATTCGTCCATCAAAACCTCTGGGCGACGCCAACTCCCGTCCTCTGTGAGAAGGGAGAGGACGGGATGTTAAGAGGACGGATGTTCCGAGATATCTTCCATTTGTTCCTCCAGAGAAGAAACAACAGCTCTTTTCCTTTTACCGATCACCTTACAATTAGCTGATGGTCGAGAAGAAAGAGTGTTAGCCTTGTTGGATTGTGGAGCCAGTGGTATCTACTTAGATGAGACATGGGCTCTGGAAAGGAAAATCCCTCGGATACCTAAGGACATACCAGAACAAGTTCATACAGTGTATGGTTCCCTCCTAGCTTCTGGACCTGTCATTAATTCCACTCCTACCTTGTGTTTACATTTCGGAAGACATCACAAATATATCTCTTTCGATCTGATATCTTCACCAAATCACGTAATAATTCTAGGTATTCCATGGCTAACCCGGCACAATCCCTATATAAATTGGGAAACTAGAACCATTTCACTTTCTTCCCAATTCTGTCAACAGCACTGTTATTTATGAGGAACTTATTGGTCCCCGAAGACTGTGTTAGTAACACCACCTAAAGTAGGTTGTTCCATTAACCTCATTCAAGGAGTACCCAGTCATTGTCTGGAATATGCAGATGTGGTTCAGAAACCTGAAAAACCAGTACTACCACCTCATAGGGAAAATGATTGTGCCATTCCTTTGGAACCTGATGCCGTAGTTCCCTTTGGGAGAATGTATTCTCTCATCGTGCCTGAGAAGAAGATCCTCAAAGAATACCTAGAGGAGAACGTACAGAGTGGTCTGACTGCCCTTTCCTCTTCACCCGCAGGGGCTCCCCTCTTTTTCGTACCAAAGAAGACTAAGGATTTACGCCCCTGTATAGACTTTCACGGATTAAATAAGATCACTACTAAAAACCGCTATCCTCTGCCCCTCAGTAAAGATATTTTGGAAGCCGTCAGAGGAGCAAATAAATTCACCAAATTGGATCTTAGGGGAGCCTATCATCTTTTAAGGATAAAAGAGGGTGATGAATGGAAGACCGCCTTCAGAACTCCTTAGGGCCATTATGAGCATAGGGTAATGCCCTTTGGACTAACCAACGCTCCTTCCATATTTCAGAGATTTATGGACGCTATCTTTTCTGACCTTTTACACCAAACTGTGGTTGTCTATTTGGGTGATATTCTAATATTCTCCACTTACCCAGAACATCACACTGAACATGTACTCCAAGTACTAGAAAGGCTTAGGCAACATAGTCTATTCTGCAAACCAGAAAAATTTGAATTTGATCAGACTGAAGTGAAGTACTTGGAGTATCATATCAACCAAATAGGTATTGCTATGGACTCTGACATGGTCCAAGCCATTTTAGATTGGCCATCTCCCTCCTCCATCAAAGAAACCCAGTGTTTTCTAGGATTGGTCAATTTCTATTGTCAATTCATAGCTGAATTCGCCCAACAAACCAGTCAAATCATGCAAACCCTTAAGAAAGAAAGTCTACGGAAAGGCTTCTGTTGGACCAAAGATGTGGAAACCGCATCTGAAGCACTAAAACATGCCTTCGCGCAAGCTCCCATTTCACGGCATCCGGATACCACCAAACAGTTCATTGTAGTCACAGATGCCTCGGAAAAAGCAATAGGAGCCGCATTACTTCAAAGACAAAGTGATGATGGGTTAGAACACCCCGTTTTTTAATCTTTCCCACATACTGTCCGACTCTGAACGCAACTACTCTGTTTTAGAACGAGAACTGCTCACCTTGAAGACAGCCTGTACGGAATGGAGACAATTTCTTATGGGATCTAAAGAACCCTTTGAGGCGAGAACAGATCACCGGAATTTACAGTGTTTACGAAACTTCCAATGCCAAAATAGTCGTCAGGCCTGATGGGCTTTCTTTTTCAGCCAATACAACTTCTACATAACTTACATCCCTGGTTCTCAAAATATTTTGGCAGATGCCCTGTCACAACGCTATCCTGAATGTAGTGATTCTACTACGCAAAACTTAACTGAACCTGATAGGATCCTCAGATTAGTACAATCCTCTCTTGATAAGGTCAAGTCTGAATATTCAAACCTTGATAAAACTGAAATGGATAATTTACGTCCACATTTACGTAAAGATAAGGAATACTATTATCACAAGAAAGCATTGTTCCTACCTACTAAAATAGTCCAAACAGATTCCCCAATCGTTGGTCATCGTGGCATTAAAGCCACCCAAGACCTACTTCATTGCTCTTTTTGGTGGCCCTCACTTAAGTCAGACACTGAAAGCTATGTGACTTCTTGTCCCATCTGTGCTCAAGCAAAGACACCTCGTAATAGACCAGTCGGATTGCTTCGTTCTTTACCTGTTCCACCGGCTCCGTGGCATACTGTATCCACTGACTTCATGTGTTCTCTGCCTCCTTCAGCTGGGAATCGAGTAGTAATGGTGACAATTGACTCATTCACTAAATTGGCATATTTCACTGCATTAAAGAAATTACCCACTCCAAAAGAATTAAGCCAAATCTTTATTCAGGATATCTTTCAGCTTCATGGCCGCCCTCAAGTCATCGTCTCGGACTGTGGCTCCCAATACATTTCATGCTTTTGGAAACAATTCTGTAAAACTATCAATATAAACGTGCTCTGTCATCTGGTTTCCATCCCCAAACAAATGGACAAACAGAACGCCTAAACCAAGGTCTTGAACAATATTTGTGTAGTTTCTGCTATGCTGCACAAAGTAATTGGTCTATGTACTTACCACTCGTCTAATTTTCGTATAACAATGCAGTGCACAGTGCCTCAAAGGTCTCTCCATTTTATTGCTCTTATGGGTTTCATACTAAGGCCTTTCCTGTTACACTCAGAGAATCATCTACACTCCCTGCCATCACAACATTTGTTCGGCGACTACGCGGTATCCAACGTATTATACATTCTAATCTACAAGCCACTAAAATACACATGAAAAGGATGGCTGATAAAAGACGTTGTGATCAAATCAATGATAAAGTCTGGCTGTCTTCTAAATTCTTACCTCTCCGGTTGTCCCAAAACAAGTTTAAACCCCGGTATTATGGACCATTTCTGATCCTTCAAAGATCAATCCCGTTTCAGTTTGTCTTTCTTTGCACCCGAACTTGGAAGATACATCCTGTGTTTCATGTGTCTCAGCTAAAGCCCTATGTACCTGATCCTTTTCGCAGACAATTCTCCTGTCCTCCTCCTCAATTGGTCGATGATGTGCCCAAATATGAGGTCCAGGAGATCTGTGACTCTCGGTTCTTCCGTGGACGTCTCCAGTTTCTCATCCTTTGGAAAGGCTATCCTATGAGTGAATGCTCTCCTGGGACGACAGCTCTTCGGTTCATGCCCCTCTTTTGGTCTGACGCTTTTTCCTTCTTTTCCCACACAAACCTGGGGCCTTGGCAGGGGGGGGTGGAGGTGGGGGGTGGAACCTACTGTAATGACGCGGGCTTCCACAGCATTTCCTGCTCGGGCCGCGGACCGTTTTCCGGATCGCGAGGCTCGCCGTGGCCCTTTTTTTCAGCCACGCTTTATTTCCTTTACCGCAGTAGGGCCCAGGATTGGGTGTTGGTCCTCGCCGCATATAATGTGTGGTGCAGGTGTTGTCGCGGGGTGCCCGCGACCCCCCCGTCACTTACCTTGTGCCTCATTCTAGGTCCTTCTCCTCTTCTTTCTTCTTTCTGGAGAAGCCATGATTTTCCTTTCCCAGCATACCATTTTCCTTTACCTTCCCTGCATGCATCAGTTTCCCTTACTACAATGGTGTCTTTTTTCCTTTTTTGTTCTATAGCCCCTTTCCCAATCCAAGATGGCAGTCCTACTTCTTCCTGCATGTCACTTCCTGTTAAGGGCTATATAAGGGGATAGATTCTTCTCTTTGCGTTGCAACACTTCTCCTGTGGTGGTCACGCTCTGGCTGGTCTTCTCTTGGACTCCAGTTTTTGCTCCTGTTTTTCCTCTGCCTTCCAGTGATATTCCAGGCATCGAAGTTCTGATTCCTTGTGTCCTCTTTTCTGTTCCAGGGAGTTCCTGTCTAGAGGTTTTTTGCCTTTGGGGTTTTTCCTCTGGGGCTCCTTCTGGAGGGCACGGACTGTGGTGGTGTACTACTGTCAGCAGCACCGTGGCTACCGGAAGGGGTCACCCCTACCTCGGCCAGAGTAGAACTTATAAGAACCGAGGCCGCACCCATCTGATCTGGGCGGTAAGCCACAGGTAAATCGTGACACGTACAGCATGCTCCACTGATGGAAAAAACACAGTTTCAATTTTGCCTTTGGTGCCACTCCAAATTCCCACACACCGACCAACATCTGGTGGAACCTGTGCATCTCCCCCAAACATCAAGAAGCCACCTGTGACGCCTGCAGATTCTTCCGGTCGAAAAAGGCGCTTCTGGACTGGAGGGCTCGATGTCTAGAGATGGCGCACAAAAGTCTGGAAGACGCTCTAGAGATCTTTGCGAAGGAACACTCCCAGGAGGAGCTTGAACAGAAGGAGCCCTTCTCCATCCAGGACTCTGACCTCCAGTCAGACATCAAAAGTCAAGATGTCACTCCTGCGCAACCTATGAGTACCGTTGCCCCTCCTGCCCCCTCTAAGTCTTCCAAAAGACCCTTTACCGAGGGCTGCCACTGTCTTCTGGCCATTGCTGGCTCTGAAAAACTGGCTTGGATGCCCCACCTTCCAAGTTGGCACCGAAAATCACCAAGAATAAGTCTTCGGCGTCATCGTTGACATCTTCGTTCCGTGACAGTGGTCCCATTCCACCTCGAACCTTGGCACTGACCTCTTTGGCACTGAGTGGAACAACCACCACCTTAGGTTCGGTACCAATGAAAGGGCACTGATCTAAAGCTTTGGTGCCAAAAACAAAGGATTCAACTTCTTCTGGACAGAAGTAGTATAGTCAATCTTGGGCCACTTCATCTCCAGTTTAACCTATTTTGGAGATTATGGACGCTCGTCAGAGCCGCCTCACATTATAGAGGGTACAGGATGCATCATTGCATTCCCCTCCTGTTACCTCTTAGAGAAAATGATCTTTTCAGGAGGCTCTGGACACATCACCACCTCCAAGGAAGATTGAGGAAATGGCTATGTCCATTTGCAAGCCTTTTCCTCCACTACCTCTACTACCTACCTCTCCGCCACCCTCATCCCCTCCTCATTCACTCACCCCTCCTACTGCAGCAGACGTAACACCACAGGGTTCCCCCTTATTCACTTGGGGAGACTTAGATGTCACATACCAGGACCCAGCTCCCTGGGTTACATATGACCCTGATCCCATGATCTCTTTGGATCCAGATCTATATCCTGCACGACCTTCACAACCAGAGGATACTACATCCAACCAACAGGTGACTTCTAGAGCAGCTGCCTTCCACAACGTCGACCTTCACAAGCACCCCATTGAACAATACTTTCTTTTTGACACCCTAACATCAACACATAGGGATCTTCAGTTCCTCCCCATGCGCTCTGGCATACTTTGTCATGCGGACAACATATTTAAGATAAATAAAATACAAGGCTGCACCCTCAGATCATATATATATATATGTTCGATGGCATGTGTAGCTGCAGATACACATGCTTTGCACATCCCGCCATCTAGTGTTGGGCTCAGAGTGTTACAAGTTGTTTTTCTTCGAAGAAGTCTTTTGAGTCACGAGATCGAGGGACTGCTCCCCTTTCGGCTCCATTGCGCATGGGCGTCGACTCCATCTTAGATTGTTTTTTTTCTGCCATCGGGTTCGGACGTGTTCCTTTTCGCTCCGTGTTTCGGTTCGGAAAGTTAGTTAGAATCTCGGAAAATTTGACGGTATTGTTTGCGTTCGGTATCGGGTTAGTTACTACAGATCAACACCGACTTTTGAAGAGCTAAGGTGGCCCTTTGGGTATTTTTTCGATTCCCCCATCGGGGCCGGGTCGGCCCAGCCACGTGTCTCTTCAAGGCTGACGGAACGGACCCCATTCCGCTTCTGTCCAAAATGTCACAACAAGTATCCGTATACAAATCAGCACCTGGTCTGTAACTTGTGTTTGTCTCCAGAACACAAAGAAGATACTTGTGAAGCCTGTCGAGCGTTTCGGTCGAGGAAGACATTAAGAGACTGAACACCGAGAAGACTGCAAATGGGGTCGGCGCCGACAGGACAAAGGCATTTGGAGGAGGAAGAGGAAAGCTTCTCCATCCAGGAGTCGGACGAGCTCGATCCCGAAGAAACGCCGAAAACCGTGAGTAAGATGTTGAAACATAAAACTCACGAGAAGACCACAAAAGCCCAGGGGATGCCACCGCCAACAGGCCATGGCTAAACCCGTAAAATAGGTGACCGATCACCGGCACCGAAAAAGGGCACGCTTGTGTCGAAGTCATCCGACTCCGGTCGAGATACCGGCACACAGCAATCTCGAGCCCGAGACAGCGGCTCCGAGCAAGTTCGGCACCGAGACAGCGCACCGAAATGGGTCGGCACCGAGAGATCATGATGCCAAAAATAAAGTGTCGTTGGAGCCGAAAAAGGCTACCGAAAAGGTTTCCATTCCGAAACATCCAGCCTCGGAACCGAAATCAGGTTCCTACACAGAGGAACAGGGATTGTCCTCCCAAATGCAAGGACATAAGTTCAGACAAGAACTAGAATCAATGGAGCCAGACTACACTCAAAGGAGGCTCCACATTCAAAAGGACACAGGGAAGAAAAGCACTCTTCCCCCAATTAAAATGAAAAGAAGACTTGCCTTTCAAGATAAGGACAAGCAGCCACAGGCAAAGGTGGCAAGACAGACAACTCCGCCACCATCACCACCACCATCATTGAACACATCACCGGTAGTCACTCCACCACTGATGCAATCCCCAACGCATATTGCAATGAGTCAGGACGATCCCGACGCATGGGAACTTTATGATGCGCCAGTATCGGATAACAGCCCAGACTGTTACCCAGCAAGACCGTCCCCACCTGAGGACAGTACATCTTACACGCAGGTGGTCTTAAGGGCAGCAGCTTTTCATAATGTCACCTTGCATGCAGAACCTATTGAGGATGACTTTTTGTTTAATACACTATCCTCCACTCATAGCCAATACCAGAGCTTACCTATGCTACCTGGAATGCTAAAACACTCCAAACAGGTGTTTCAGGAGCCTGTGAAGGGCAGGGCCATAACTCCAAGGGTGGAGAAAAAGTACAAGCCACCGCCTACAGACCCTGTGTATATCACGCAGCAATTAACACCAGACTCTGTGGTAGTAGGGGCAGCTCGCAAGAGAGCAAACTCTCACACCTCGGGAGACGCACCACCTCCAGACAAGGAGAGTCGCAAATTTGACGCTGCAGGGAAAAGGGTTGCAGCACAAGCGGCAAACCAATGGCGTATTGCCAACTCACAAGCACTTCTGGCAAGATATGATAGGGCTCATTGGGACGAAATGCAGCATTTCATAGAACACTTACCCAAAGAGTTCCAAAAAAGGGCACAAGTGGAGGAAGGACAAAGTATCTCAAATAATCAGATACGGTCAGCAATGGATGCAGCAGATACAGCTGCAAGTACAGTAAATACTGCTGTAACAATAAGGAGACACGCATGGTTGCGTACATCAGGATTCAAGCCGGAAATACAACAAGCCGTGCTGAATATGCCTTTTAATGGATAGCAGTTGTTTGGGCCGGAGGTGGACACTGCTATAGAAAAGCTTAAAAAAGACACTGATACGGCCAAAGCCATCGGCGCACTCTACTCCCCACAGAGCAGAGGCACATTTCGCAAAACACAGTTTAGAGGGGGGTTTCGAGGAAAAGCTACAGAACCCACAACCTCACAAACAAGGCCCACTTATCAAAGTCAATATCAGCGGGGAAGTTTTCGGGGACAATATAGAGGGGGACAATTCCAAAAGAATAGAGGGAAGTTCCGAAGCCTCAAAGCTCCTCAAAACAAACAATGACTTCAAAGTCACAAATTCCCAACACAACACCTGTGGGGGGGAGACTTAGCAATTTTTACAAACATTGGCAGGAGATAACAACAGACACTTGGGTGCTGGCAATTATCCAGCATGGTTATTGCATAGAATTTCTCAAATTCCCTCCAAATGTCCCACCGAAAACACACAATATGTCAGAACAACACATGGATCTTCTAGAACTAGAGGTCCAAGCGTTGTTACAAAAAAATGCAATAGAACTGGTACCAATTCATCAGAGAGGAACAGGAGTTTACTCGCTGTACTTTCTCATACCCAAAAAGGACAAAACTCTAAGACCTATATTAGATCTCAGAACATTAAATACCTACATCAAATCAGATCACTTTCACATGGTGACATTACAGGACGTAATCCCATTGCTCAAACAACAAGACTACATGACAACACTAGACCTAAAGGATGCATACTTCCATATACTGATACATCCTTCACACAGAAAGTACTTAAGGTTTGTATTCCAAGGGGTACATTACCAATTCAAGGTTTTGCCATTCGGGATAACAACTGCGCCAAGAGTTTTTACAAAATGCCTGGCAGTAGTGGCTGCACATATCAGGAGGCAGCAAATACATGTGTTCCCGTACCTAGACGATTGGTTAATCAAAACCAACACACAAGAACGGTGTTCACAACACACAAAGTACGTCATAGAAACCCTCCACAAACTAGGTTTCTCACTCAACTACACAAAGTCACACCTTCAGCCGTGTCAAACACAGCAATACTTAGGGGCGACAATCAACACAACAAAAGGGATTGCCACTCCAAGTCCACAAAGGGTACAGGCATTTCACAATGTAATAAAGGCCATGTATCCAAAAAAAAAGATACAAGTCAAGATGGTGATGAAACTACTAGGCATGATGTCCTCATGCATAGCCATTGTCCCAAACGCAAGGTTGCACATGCGGGCCTTACAACAGTGCCTAGCATCATAATGGTTACAGGCACAGGGTCAACTTCTAGATCTAATGTTGATAGACCGCCAAACATACACCTCGCTTCAATGGTGGAACAATATAAATTCAAACCAAGGGCGGCCTTTCCAAGACCCAGTGCCTCAATACATAATAACAACAGATGCCTCCATGATAGGGCGGGGAGCACACCTCAATCAACACAGCATCCAAGGACAATGGGACACTCAGCAGAGACAGTTTCACATAAATCACTTAGACCTACTGGCAGTATTTCTAGCGTTGAAGGCATTTCAACCCATAATAAGCCACAAACACATTCTTGTCAAAACAGACAACATGACAACGATGTATTATCTGAACAAACAGGGAGGAACACACTCGACACAGTTGTGTCTCCTGGCACAGAGAATATGGCATTGGGCGATTCACAACCACATTCGCCTAATAGCACAGTTTATTCCAGGGATTCAGAATCAGTTAGCAGACAATCTCTCTCGGGATCACCAACAGATCCACGAATGGGAGATTCACCCCCAAATACTAAACACTTACTTCCAAAGATGGGGAACACCACAAATAGACCTATTTGCAACAAAACAAAACGCAAAATGCCAAAACTTCGCATCCAGGTACCCACAAGATCAATCTCAGGGCAATGCGTTATGGATGAGCTGGTCAGGGATATTTGCATACGCTTTTCCCCCTCTCCCACTCCTTCCATATCTAGTAAACAAATTGAGTAAAAACAAACTCAAACTCATACTAATAGCACCAACCTGGGCAAGACAACCTTGGTACACAACACTACTAGACCTCTCAGTAGTGCCTCATATCAAGCTTCCAAACAGACCAGATCTGTTAACTCAACACAAACAACAGATCAGGCATCCAAATCCAGCATCACAGAATCTAGCAATTTGGCTCCTGAAGTCTTAGAATTCGGACATCTAGACCTTACACAGGAATGTATGGAGGTCATAAAACAAGCAAGGAAACCAACCACAAGACATTGCTATGCAAATAAGTGGAAAAGATTTGTTTATTATTGCCATAATAATCAAATTCAGCCATTACACGCATCTGCTAAAGACATCGTAAGCTACTTACTGCATTTACAAAAGTCAAAACTAGCTTTTTCATCCATTAAAATACATCTTACCGCAATTTCAGCTTATCTGCAAATTACGCACTCAACTTCATTATTTAGGATCCCAGTCACAAAAGCATTTATGGAGGGCCTAAAGAGAATTATTTCACCAAGAACGCCACCAGTTCCTTCGTGGAACCTTAACATTGTCTTAACACAACTCATGGGTCCACCTTTTGAACCCATGCACTCATGTGAGATACAATATTTAACATGGAAAGTAGCGTTTCTCAATGCCATGACATCTCTAAGAAGAGTAAGTGAAATACAGGCATTTACCATACAAGAACCCTTTAGTTCGATGGCATCTGTCGCTGTAGATACACATGGTATGCATGAGCTCGCCATCTGGTGTTGGGTCGGAGTGTTACAAGTTGTTTTTCTTCGAAGAAGTGTTTTCGAGTCACGGGACCGAGTGACTCCACCTTCTGTGCTCATTGCGCATGGGCGTCGACTCCATCTTCGATTGTTTTCTTTCCGCCATCGGGTTCGGACGTGTTCCTGTCGCTCCGAGTTTCGGAACGGAAAGATAGCTGAAGACGGAAGATTTTCGACGGTATCGTTGCGATCCGGTTAGAGATAGACACATACAACGACGCGTTGAACATCGAAGCGCTTCGGTGCCCTTCGGGGTAGATTTCGGCACCCCGTCGGGGCCTAGTCGGCCCGACCGCGTGGAGGACAACGCCGATGGAACGGACCCCGTTTCGATTCTGCCCCGAATGCCACAACAAATATCCTTATACGGACCTACACTCGGTCTGTAATCTGTGCCTGTCACCCGAGCACAGCGAAGAATCCTGTGAGGCCTGTCGGGCGTTCCGGTCCCGAAAAACTCTGCGCGACCGTCGAGCGAGAAGACTCCAGATGGCGTCCACGCCAAAAGAGCGTCGACAGTTCGAGACAGAAGAGGAACAGGAGGAATCCTTTTCCATCCAGGATTCAGACTCCGACGAGCTACACTCTACAAGAACTGTGAGTAAGACGTCGAGATCAAACCTTAAAAAAGGAAAGAAGGCCCAGGGGACGCCACTGCCAACCGGCCATGGCTCCACCCAAATTCTCGGTGACCAACAATCGGCACCGAAAAAGGCCCATTTAGTGTCGAGATCGTCCGACTCCGGTCGAGACACCGGCACGCAGCCTCCTCGAGACCGAGAGAGTGCTAAACAGAAGCATCGACACCGAGAGTTCGGTGTCGACACGGATCGACGCCGAGACAGTGGCGCCGAAGACCATAGAGGCCAAGAATTTTCGGCACAGAAAAAAAGGAAGGTTACCTCGGAGCCGAAAAAACAATCGACAGGGGTTTCGGAGCCGAAAAAAGCGACATCAGACCCTGTTTCTGGCTCCTACACTGAAGAGCATTCTATGTCTTCTCAAATGAAGAAACATAGATTTGAACAAGAACTGCAATCCACTGACGTGGATCACACGCAAAAGCGTATCTTTATTCAGCAGGGGACTGGGAAGATCAGTACCCTTCCACCTGTCAAACGAAAGAGAACGCTTCAGTTTACTCCTCAGCAACAAACAGCACAAAAGGTAACACCTCCTCCCTCGCCTCCACCTGTAACTCCGGCTTCGCCAACTTATACCCCGTCACATTCGCCAGCTCACACCGCCATGAGCCACGATGACCAAGATCAGGATCCGTGGGACTTGTACGACGCACCAGTGTCTGATAACAGCCCAGACACATACCCAACTAGGCCATCACCACCGGAAGACAGCACAGCCTACTCACAAGTGGTGGCTAGAGCAGCACTATTCCATAATGTGGAACTACACTCGGAACAAGTAGAGGATGATTTTTTATTTAACACCCTCTCTTCAACCCACAGCTCCTACCAAAGCCTGCCGATGCTCCCAGGCATGCTACGCCATGCAAAGGACATTTTCAAGGAGCCAGTAAAAAGTAGGGCAGTGACGCCTAGGGTGGACAAGAAGTATAAGGCGCCTCCTACGGACCCTGTATTCATCACCTCTCAGCTGCCACCAGACTCTGTGGTGGTAGGGGCTGCCAGAAAAAGGGCAAACTCACACACTTCTGGGGATGCACCTCCCCCAGATAAAGAAAGTAGGAAGTTCGATGCAGCCGGGAAGAGGGTTGCTGTCCAAGCAGCAAACCAGTGGCGCATCGCAAATTCACAAGCGCTGTTAGCGCGATACGACAGAGCCCACTGGGATGAGATGCAGCATCTCATTGAACATCTCCCAAAAGATCTGCAAAAGAGAGCAAAACAGGTTGTTGAGGAGGGTCAAAACATTTCCAACAATCAAATACGCTCCTCCATGGATGCAGCAGACACGGCCGCAAGAACCATTAATACGTCGGTTACCATCCGTAGGCACGCATGGCTCAGAACGTCTGGATTCAAGCCAGAAATTCAGCAGGCAGTGCTTAACATGCCAGTAAACGAAAAACTTCTGTTCGGACCGGAGGTCGACACAGCCATAGAAAAGCTCAAGAAGGACACTGACACTGCCAAGGCCATGGGCGCACTCTATTCCCCGCAGGGCAGAGGATCTTATAACACCTTCCGCAAAACACCTTTTAGAGGAGGGTTTCGGGGTCAGGCCACACAAGCTAGCACCTCACAGTCCGCACCGCCCACCTACCAGGGACAGTACAGGGGAGGTTTTCGGGGCCAGTATAGAGGGGGGCAATTCCCTAGGAATAGGGGAAGATTTCAAAGCCCCAAAACCACTACCAACAAGCAGTGACTCACATGTCACACACCCCTCCCACACAACACCAGTGGGCGGGAGGATACGTCAATATTACGAAGCATGGGACAAAATAACTACAGACACATGGGTCTTAGCAATTATCCAGCATGGTTATTGCATAGAATTCCTGCAATTCCCTCCAGACATACCACCAAAATCACAAAATTTAACAAAATACCATTCACAGCTTCTAGAGATAGAAGTTCAAGCACTACTGCAAAAAAATGCAATAGAATTAGTACCAAGCACACAAATAAACACAGGAGTTTATTCACTGTACTTCTTGATACCAAAAAAGGACGAAACACTGAGACCAATTCTAGACCTCAGAGTAGTAAACACATTCATCAAATCAGACCACTTTCACATGGTCACACTACAAGAAGTGTTACCATTGCTCAAAAAACACAACTACATGACAACCCTAGACCTCAAGGATGCATATTTCCATATACCAATACATCAATCACACAGGAAATATCTAAGGTTTGTATTCAAAGGAATACATTACCAATTCAAAGTATTGCCTTTTGGTTTAACAACCGCTCCAAGAGTATTCACAAAATGCCTAGCAGTAGTCGCTGCACACATCAGAAGGCAGCAAATACATGTGTTCCCGTATCTAGACGACTGGCTAATCAAAACCAGTTCGCTCACACAATGCTCAAACCACACAAATCAAGTCATACAAACCCTCTACAAACTAGGGTTCACCGTCAACTTTGCAAAATCAAACATTCTGCCAAGCAAAGTACAGCAATATCTAGGAGCCATAATAGACACGACAAAAGGAGTAGCAACGCCAACTCCACAAAGGATCCACAATTTCAACAGGGTCATTCAACACATGTCTCCAAACCAAACAATACAAGCAAGAACAATACTACAGCTCCTAGGCATGATGTCCTCATGCATAGCCATTGTCCCAAACGCAAGACTGCACATGAGGCCCTTACAACAGTGCCTAGCCTCACAGTGGTCTCAAGCACAGGGTCACCTTCTAGATCTGGTGTTGCTAGACCGCCAAACTTACCTCTCGCTTCTATGGTGGAACAGTATAAATTTAAACATAGGGCGGCCTTTCCAAGACCCAGTGCCAGAGTACGTAATAACAACAGATGCTTCCATGACAGGGTGGGGAGCACATCTCAATCAACACAACATAAGAGGACAATGGAACATACATCAAACAAAACTGCATATAAATCATCTAGAATTATTAGCAGTTTTTCAAGCACTAAAAGCTTTCCAACCAATCATAACCCACAAATACATCCTTGTCAAAACAGACAACATGACAACGATGTATTATCTAAACAAACAAGGAGGAACACATTCAACGCAGTTAAGCTTGTTAGCTCAAAAAATATGGAAGTGGGCAATCCACCATCAGATTGGTCTAATAGCACAGTTTATTCCGGGGATCCAGAATCAGCTGGCAGACAATCTCTCTCGAGATCACCAGCAAGTCCACGAATGGGAAATCCACCCACAGATTCTGTACACCTACTTCACACTCTGGGGAACACCACAAATAGACTTATTTGCAACAAAAGAGAACGCAAAATGCCAAAACTTCGCGTCCAGATACCCACACAAGCAATCCCAAGGCAATGCCCTATGGATGAACTGGTCAGGAATATTTGCTTACGCTTTTCCTCCTCTCCCTCTCCTTCCTTACCTAGTAAACAAATTGAGTCAAAACAAACTCAAACTCATTTTAATAGCACCAACTTGGGCAAGACAACCCTGGTACACAACACTGCTAGATCTGTCTGTAGTACCACACATCAAACTGCCCAACAAACCAGATCTGTTAACGCAACACAACCAACAGATCAGACACCCGGACCCAGCATCGCTGAATCTAGCGATCTGGCTCCTGAAATCCTAGAATTCGGACACTTGCAACTTAGCCAAGAGTGTATGGAAGTCATAAAGCAGGCCAGAAGGCCATCCACTAGACACTGCTACGCAAGTAAGTGGAAAAGATTTGTTTGGTACTGCCATCATAATCAGATACAACCGCTAGATGCAACTCCAAAACATATAGTAAATTACTTGCTCCATTTACAAAAAGCAAAGCTAGCCTTCTCTTCTATTAAAATACACCTTGCAGCAATATCTGCATACCTGCAAACTACCTATTCAACTTCCTTGTATAGGATACCAGTTATCAAAGCATTTATAGAAGGGCTTAAAAGAATTATACCACCAAGAACACCACCTGTTCCTTCATGGAACCTAAACGTGGTTCTAACAAGACTCATGGGCCCACCTTTCGAACCCATGCACTCTTGCGGAATACAATTCCTAACCTGGAAAGTTGCCTTTCTCATCGCCATTACATCTCTAAGAAGAGTAAGTGAAATTCAAGCGTTCACAACACAAGAGCCTTTTATACAAATACATAAAAATAAGGTCGTCCTACGACCTAATCCAAAATTTTTACCAAAAGTTATTTCACCATTCCATCTAAATCAAACGGTAGAACTACCAGTATTTTTCCCACAGCCAGATTCTGTGGCTGAAAGAGCACTACATACATTAGATGTCAAAAGAGCATTAATGTACTACATTGACAGAACAAAGAACATCAGAAAAACTAAACAGCTATTTATTGCATTCCAAAAACCTCATGCAGGTAACCCAATATCAAAACAAGGTATAGCCAGATGGATAGTTAAATGCATCCAAATCTGCTACCTTAAAGCAAAAAGACAACTGCCCATTACTCCCAGGGCACATTCAACAAGGAAAAAAGGTGCTTCAATGGCCTTTTTAGGAAACATCCCAATGCAGGAAATATGTAAGGCAGCCACTTGGTCTACGCCTCACACATTCACCAAACACTACTGTATAGATGTGCTATCCGCACAACAAGCTACAGTAGGTCAAGCTGTATTAAGAACTCTATTTCAGACAACTTCTACTCCTACAGGCTAAACCACCGCTTATGGGGAACTAACTGCTTACTAGTCTATGCATACCATGTGTATCTACAGCGACAGATGCCATCGAACTGAAAATGTCACTTACCCAGTGTACATCTGTTCGTGGCATCAGTCGCTGAGATTCACATGGACCCACCCACCTCCCCGGAAGCCTGTAGCAGTTCAGAAGTTACCTTCAATTTTGTACATTTGTATATATTACTTAATCCTTTAATAGGTACATACTTACATTTTTCATTGCGCGGGCACTATTACTATAGTACAACTCCTACCTCACCCTCTGCGGGGAAAACAATCGAAGATGGAGTCGACGCCCATGCGCAATGAGCACAGAAGGTGGAGTCACTCGGTCCCGTGACTCGAAAACACTTCTTCGAAGAAAAACAACTTGTAACACTCCGACCCAACACCAGATGGCGAGCTCATGCATACCATGTGAATCTCAGCGACTGATGCCACGAACAGATGTACACTGGGTAAGTGACATTTTCATTCAGATACACAAGCATAAAGTAGTTTTACGAACTAATCCAAAGTTCTTACTAAAAGTCATATCACCGTTTCACTTAAATCAAACAGTAGAACTACCAGTGTTCTTTCCAGAACCAGATTCTGTACCTGAAAGAGCACTACATACATTAGACATCAAAAGAGCTTTAATGTATTACATTAATAGAACAAAACAAATACGGAAAACAAAACAACTGTTTGTTGCTTTTCAAAAACCTCATACAGGAAATCCAATATCCAAACAAGGCATTGCCAGATGGATAGTTAAATGTATTCAAACCTGTTATCTCAAAGCAAAAAGAGAACTGCCTATAACACCAAAGGCACATTCAACTAGGAAGAAAGGTGCTACTATGGCCTTTCTAGGAAACATTCCAATGACTGAAATATGTAAGGCAGCCACATGGTCTACGCTTTATATATTCACCAAACATTACTGCGTGGATGTGTTAACAACACAACAAGCCACAGTAGGACAAGCAGTACTACGAACTTTATTTCAAACAACTTCAACTCCTACAGGCTGAACCACCGCTTTTGGGGAGATAACTGCTTACTAGTCTATGCAAAGCATGTGTATCTGCAGCTACACATGCCATCAAACAGAAAATGTCACTTACCCAGTGTACATCTGTTTGTGGCATGAGACGCTGCAGATTCGCATGCGCCCACCCACCTCCCCGGGAGCCTGTAGCCGTTTCGAAGTTGATCTTGAACATTTGTAAATTTGTAAATATATCACTTTAAACCACATTATGTACATACATATTTCCTCCATTGCATGGGCACTATTACTATAATACACAACTCCTACCTCACCCTCTGCGGGGAAAACAATCTAAGATGGAGTCGACGCCCATGTGCAATGGAGCCGAAAAGGGAGGAGTCCCTCGATCTCGTGACATGAAAAGACTTCTTCGAAGAAAAACAACTTGTAACACTCCGAGCCCAACACTAGATGGCGGGATGTGCAAAGCATGTGAATCTGCAGTGTCTCATGCCACGAACAGATGTACACTGGGTAAGTGACATTTTCCATATATATGATCTCAGGTCCCATTAGATTCTATTGTGGCTACTACCACATGTAAGCGGGCCAATAGCCAAGCCACAGGGGACTCTCCTCCCCCAGATAAGGAGAGTAAAAAGATTGATGCCGTAGGTAATCACTGGTGTATCGTCAACTCACAAGTTTTTCTTGCCAGACATGATAGGGCTCCCTGGGATGAAATGGAGGAGCTCCTCCAATATTTTCACATGAACTCCATAAAGGGTGACAACAAATTGTCACTGAAAGGCAGACAATTAGTAATAATGCCATCAGATGTGACCTTGACGCCACGAACACTGCTGCACGCAGTATCAACACTGCTGTTTTAGTTAGGAGACATGTCTGGCTTAGGTGCTCAGGTTTTAAACCTGAGGTACAACAAGCAGTTCTGAATATGCCCTTAGATAAGGAGCATTTTGGTCCTCAAGTGGACTCCACCCTTGAGAAGCTGAAGAAAGACACAGATGCTGCAAAGGCCCAGAGTGATTTACTATCTTCCTCACAAAAAGGTACTTTTCGTCGTTCCACATTTCAAGGTGATTGCAAACCAACTACCTCAGAGGCCTGTACATCTCAGGCCAGACAGCCTTCTAGCTCCTACTCTAGAGGATTCTATAGAGGCACCTATAGAGGTAACTGCACAAGAGGTAGAGGTAAGACCACCACCACTTTCTCCTCTACCTCAACAGTTACACAATGACTATCTACACCTACCCACACCCCATTTCACATCTGTCAGGAGATGACGTCAAGATTTCTATACATAATGGACCAACATCAGTTTGGACCAATAGGTCCTATCCATTGTCCAACATGGCTACTGTCTGGAGCTCATTGCTGCTCCAGCAACACAAAAGGATGATGGACAGAGTGCTGAAACTTTTCATACACTCACCCTGTCACATATCTGGGTATAATCCATCATTCTTTTGCTCACCATGTGTAGGAAAGTACACTCTTTCTTTGCATGATTACCCCCGTTTTCTGCCTGTTGTCAGTATGTTTGACTTTGTCTACTGGGTTCCTGCTAACCCGGACCCCAGTAGTTTTCCTCTCTCTCCTCCAAATTGTACCTTTTTCTTCCCACAGTTGGCATATTGGTCCCCCAATGTAAGTCCCTAGCATATGGTACCTAGGTAACCAGGGCTTTGGGGTTCCAAGGGATCCCTACGGGCTGCAGCACTTATTATGCCACCCATAAGAAGCCAATGCAAGGGGTTCTGCAAGCCTGCCATTGCAGCCTGAGTGAAACTGGTGCATGAACCCGTTTTCTCTACAGGTCACTACACCAGGCCGCTATAAGTCACCCCTATGGTAGGCCCTCTCAGCCCAGAGGGCAGGGTGCAGGCACCTGTATGTGTGAGGGAACCCCTACACTAGCAGAGGTGCCCCCACAAACTCCAGATCCATTTTCCTGGACTTTGTGAGTGTGGGGACACCATTTTACGCGTGTACTGGACATAGGTCGCTACCTTTGTCCAGCTACATAATGGTAACTCCAAACCTGGACATGTTTGTATCAGACATGTCAGAATCATAACCCAGTACTGTTGCAAGTATTAGAAGTATGATTCCATGCACTCTGGGGGCTTCTTAGAGGCCCCCCAGCATTGCTACCTCCAGTCTTACAGGGTTTTCTGGGATGCTGCCACCCCTCAGGCAGGTTTCTGCCCTCCTCCTGCTGCTTGATCTGATCAAGCCCAGGAAGGCAGAACAAAGGATTTTCTTGGGGAGAGGGAAATAACACCCTCTCCATTTGGAAATAGATGTGACTGGCTTACGAGGGTTAGCCTTCCCAAGCCACTGGATTGCTTTGAGGGGCACATTTGGTGCCCTACATGCATAAACCAGTTCACACCAGTCCAGGGACCCCCAGTCTCTGCTCTGGTGAGAAACTGGACAATCGAAAGGGGAGTGACCACTCCCCTGTCCATCACCACCCCAGGGGTGGTGCCCAGAGCTCGTCCAGAGGGTCCCTGGGTTCTGCCATTTTGTTTCCAAGGTTGACATGGAACGCTAGGAGCATCTGTGTGGCCAGGCCAGGCAGGTGACATCAGAGCCCCTCCTGATAGGTGCTTACCTGGTTAGGTGACCAGTCCCCCCTTTCAGGGCTATTTACGGTCTCTCTCTTGGGTGGGTCTTCAGATTCCAGCAGAACTCCACTGCAACCTCTGCTTCTGGCCACTGGAACCACGACTGGACCCACCAGGAACCGACATATGCTGCTTCAATGAAGAAGACTCTTCTGCAACTTTGTTTCCATGTCTCCTGCCAGCTTTGCAACATTTCCCCAGCCGGGCATCCTCGGAAGACTACAACTCTTCAGCCTGCACAAGAAGAAGGAGGAATTTCCCTCGGAGTGAAGGAGTCACTGCCCTGGAACCACAGGCACCTACAGCGCGCGACGACGAGCTGCGTGGATCTCCTCTAATCTTGAGCTGTGTGGATCCTGCATCATAGCTGGTGGTCCGGAGTAGTCCTCTTGGTCCTCTCTGCCAGCTGTCCAACTTTGGTGCAGGTAAGCCTTTGCCTTCCCACGCAGGACACTACACTAATGCACTGCGGTTCTTGCAGCTGCTAAGGCTTGTTTGCATCTCCTCCAAGGGATCTTAAGGCGACGTATAGCTCCAGCCCCAGCACTCCATCCTGCAAAGCACAGCCTCCTGAGTGGTTCTCCTGTGGCGTGGGATCCTCTTTTGTAGTGCTTTGTGGGCTTCTTCTACGACTCATGTGCCCCCATCCTGTGGGTGCTGCCTCTGCTCCTGTGGACTTTCTGTGAGTCCCCTGTGCCTCCCCCTCCTGGGAACACACACTCAAAGACAATTCCAGGCCAATAGGTTTTTATATAGAAAAATATATTTTCTTAGTTTATTTTAAGAACCACAGGTTCAAGATTTACAAACAATACTTTAAGTGAAAGGTATTTCACTCAGGTATCTTAGGAAGTTTGAATTATCACAATAGCATGTACAGTTTTGGCAAAAATGGCAATAAGCTATTGTAAAAGTGGACACAGTGCAAAAATCAACAGTTCCTGGGGGAGGTAAGTAAATGTTAAGTTCACAGGTAAGTAAAACACCTACAGGGTTCAAAGTTGGGTCCAAGGTAGCCCACCGTTGGGGGTTCAGGGCAACCCCAAAGTTACCACACCAGCAGCTCAGGGCCGGTAAGGGGCAGAGGTCAAAGTGGTGCCCAAAACACTTAGGCTTCAATGGAAATAGGGGTGCCCCGGTTCCAGTCTGCCAGCAGGGAGGTACCCGCGACTTCGGAGGGCAGACCAGGGGGGTTTTGTAGGGCACCGGGGGGGACACAAGCAGGCACAGAAAGTACACCCTCAGCGGCACAGGGGCGGCCGGGTGCAGAGTGCAAACAGGCGTCAGTTTTGCAATAGGAATCAATGGGGAGACCCGGGGGTCTCTTCAACGATGCAGGCAGGCACGGGGGGCTCCTCGGGGTAGCCACCACCTGGGCTAGGCAGAGGGTCGCCTGGGGGTCGCTCCTGCACTGGAGTTTGGTTCCTTCAGGTCCTGGGGGCTGCGGGTGCCGTGTGTCTTCCAGGCGTCGGGTTCCTTGAAGCAGGCACTCGCGGAGCCTCTGGATTTCCTCTGCAGGCGTCGCTGTGGCGGTTCAGGGGGGTCAACTCTGGCTACTCACGGGCTCGCAGTCGCCGGGGAGTCCTCCCTGTAGAGTTAGTTTTCCGCATGTCGAGCTGGGGGCATCGGGTGCAGAGTGGAAAGTCTCACGCTTCCGGCGGGAAACGTGTGGTCTTTAAAAGTTGCTTCTTTGTTGCAAAGTTGCAGGTTTGTTGAACAGGGACGCTGTTCTCGGAGCTTCTTGGTCCTTTTAGATGCAGGGTAGTCCTCTGAGGCTTCAGAGGTCGCTGGACCCTGTGGGATGCGTCGCTGTTGCAGTTTTTCTTGAAGTGGGGAGACAGGTTGGTAGGGCTGGGGCCAAAGCAGTTGGTGTCTCCGTCTTCTCTGCAGGGCTTCAGGTCAGCAGTCCTTCTTCATCTTCAGGTTGCAGGAATCTATCTTCCTCGGTTCTGGGAGCCCCTAAATACTCAATTTAGGGGGGTGTTTAGGTCTGGGAGGGCAGTTGCCAATGGCTACTGGCCCTGAGGGTGGCTACACCCTCTTTGTGCCTCCTCCCTGTGGGGAGGGGGGCACATCCCTAATCCTATTGGTGCAATCCTCCATCTACAAGATGGAGGATTTCTAAAAGTCAGTCACCTCAGCTCAGGACACCTTAGGGGTTGTCCTGACCGGCCAGTGACTCCTCCTTGTTTTCCTCATTATCTCCTCCAGCCTTGCCGCCAAAAGTGGGGGCAGTGGCCGGAGGGGCGGGCATCTCCACTAGCTGGGATGCCCTGTGGCGCTGTAACAAAGGGAGTGAGCCTTTGAGGCTCACCGCCAGGTGTTAAAGTTCCCGCAGGGGGAGGTGAGAAGCACCTCCACCCAGTGCAGGCTTTGTTCCTGGCCACAGAGTGACAAAGGCACTCTCCCCATGTGGTAGCAACATGTCTGGTGTGTGGCAGGCTGGCAAAAGCTAGTCAGCCCACACTGGTAGTCGGTTATATTTTCAGGGGGCATCTCTAAGATGCCCTCTGGGTGTATTTCACAATACAATGTACACTGGCATCAGTGTGCATTTTTTGTGCTGAGAAGTTTGATACCAAACTTCACCGTTTTCAGTGTAGCCATTATGGTGCTGTGGTGTTCGTGTATGACAGACTCCCAGACCATATAATCTTATGGCTACCCTGCACTTACAATGTCTAAGGTTTTGCTTAGACACTGTAGGGGCATAGTGCTCAGGCACCTATACCCTCACCTGTGGTATAGTGCACCCTGCCTTAGGGCTGTAAGGCCTGCTAGAGGGGTGACTTATCTATGCCATAGGCAGTGTGAGGTTGGCATGGCACTCTGATGGGAATGCCATCTCGACCTAGTCATTTTCTCCCCACCAGCACACACAAGCTGGCAAGCAATGTGTATGTGGTGAGTGAGTGGTCCCCAGGGTGGCATAAGACATGCTGCAGCCCTTAGAGACCTTCCCTGGCATCAGGGCCCTTGGTACCAGGGGTACCAGTTACAAGGGACTTACCTGGATGCCAGGGTTGTGCCAATTGTGGAGACAAAGGTACAGTTTTAGGGAAAGAACACTGGTGCTGGGGCCTGGTTAGCAGGCCTCAGCACACTTTCAAATCATAACTTGGCATCAGCAAAGGCAAAAAGTCAGGGTGTAACCATGCCAAGGAGGCATTTCCTTACATGCATCCATCAGGAACTCTTCTCTGGCTCCAGGGCTGCAGTGCTGACCTGTTCTTCATCACCGTCGACCAACTCCTGCATCCACAGCTGGGTGGGTAGTAGCCTCTATTCCTCCTGGACTCAACTGTGACTGTTGGACTTGGTCCCCTCTCTCCACAGGTCTTCTTTCTTCAGGAATCCACCACTGCTTTTCTTGCAGTCTTGTCTGGGTGTCTTCTTTCCCTCCTTGTGGGTGGTTTGGGGAAAATCCAGTGTTTTACTCCTGCATCCCTGGTTGCTGGAGGGTACTGTGTTACTTACCTCTGTGGTTTTCTAGTACTCCCAGCTCCCCCCTACACATTTTACTTACCTAGGTGGGAGTACATTATTCGCATTCCATGTTTTAGTATAACCTTTTCTATGCCTGTTTCTGATTACTAGAGTATATATTTAGTGTATTACTTACCTCCTAAGGGTGTAGGTTACCTTTTCTTGTATTTTGTGGTGATTTGTTCCAAAAATAAAGTACCTTTATTTTTGTCCAACTGAGTGTTTTCTTTCATGTGTGTAAGTGCTATGTGATTACAGTGGCATTGCATAAGCTTTGCATGTCTCCTAGTTAAGCCTTGGCTGCTCATCCACAGCTACCTCTAGAGAGCCGGGCTTCTAGCCACTGCCTGGACTTCACTAAGAGGCCCCTTTGCCACACCATGCCACCCCAGTTTGGACTCAACCATCTGCAAATCTGTCTTGACCCTATTCCTCATGGAAACAGTCCAGCCCGAACTGCCAGGCCATGTCCTCCTTGAACCGGAAACATGCATCCTGGGACCGGTTTCAGGGTATCACCCTTCATCATTAGCCAAGCTAGCTTGAATCCAGTGGCACAGTGAGCGCAGGACCCACGTATGGGCATACCGTTCCCACATCTGTGACTAGGGGGGAGTGTTTGAAATGTTTCAGCACTCCATCCATCATCCTTTAGTGGTGCTACAGTTGCCATAAATGGGGAAGGTATGCCCAGGCGTGTATTCAGACTTGTTTTGCAAAAGCAAAACAACTTCCTGTCACTCCCAGAGCACACTATCAGGAAGAAGGGAGCCACTATGGCTTTCCTTGGAAACGTACCCATAGCTGACATTTGTAAAGCAGCTACATGGTCTACAGCACATACATTTACAAAACATTATTGTGTAGATGTATTTGCACGTCAGAATGCCAGTGTAGGCCAAGCAGTATTGAGAACACAGTCTATGCAGAGCATGTGTATCTACAGCCACACATGCCATCGAGCGGAAAATGTTACATACTCAGTAGGCATCTGTTCGTGGCATGCAGTGCTGTAGATTCACATGCATCCTCCATCCTCCCCGGATGCCTGTGGCAGTTTCAGTTGCATTATAATTGTATATACTTGTACATACGCAGATACATTTGCATGGACATCTCTTTCTATGTATTATCTCTACACTCCTTTTCTCCACCCGCCTGCGGGAAAACAATCTAACAAAGGAGTCGATGCCCATGCCATGCAGTGTTACCAAGAAGAAGATCCTGAGACTCGAAAATACTTCTTCAAAGAAAAACAACTTGCAACACTTCAAATCCAACACTAGATGGCAGGAACATACAAAGCATGTGAATCTAGAGCACTCTATGCCACAAACAGATGCTTACAGGGTAAGTAACATTTTCAGTTTATCAAAAAAACAACCAAACCCCGAGCAACCCAACTTTCAAAGTCTAAAATAAACTCCAAATTGATCAAAGTTCTTTATTGTAATCCTCAGCATAAATTGAAAGGGGCTTCTTGTAATCTTGCACCCTAGTAGTTCCAAATGCCTATAAAGCCAACACGTGTTTTGTCTCAGTGGCTGTACACCATCGACTTCGTAAGGTCTACAATCAAACAGAGGCAATCTAATTACCAAAGGAGCACAATCATTCCCACCACCAGTTATGGAAGTACAATCTATATGTGTTAAAATGCACAGCATATTAGATCAATAATTTAAAAGGAATTATCAACCCACAGAATCAGATGGAAAGAAAAACCAAGGAAATACGTGAAGAGATGTGTTAATCAATAATGAAAAAAACAGTCACCAGTAAAAAACAGACCCCGGCCAATATTTTCATCCACCTGTGCTCAAACATAAACTAAAAGATTAAAGCGACCCCTGGATAGTAAATTTGTGGCAGCTACCTAAAACAATATCAGAGTAAATCGACTGTATCTTGTCAAACAGAAACTTTAATATAACTAAAACTGTATGTATCATAATGCCCACCAATATGTGCCCAGAAAGAATTCAGTACATTACCTATTCCTCAGGGCATCCGACCAAACCCCAGCACAATACATGTATTAAAAGAAAATTTCAACTCTTGTAAAATCTAAATCATTGTGAAACAAATCTTAAAGATGAACCATAGAATTGGACAATCTCCATTTCACAATGTGGAGATAATTGTCTCCATAAATGCGAAATCTCTTAACATGTATCTAAGCCTCCACCCATGCACATAAAATAAGCCATTAAAACTGGCTTACTAGTCTCTAAAGCTAAAAAAAAGAATACCAGACCTCAAAAGCTACGCAGTGTAAGCATCCATGCAGTGACCTAAGCAATCTGTATTGTGATGAGAAAAGTCTACTTGATAAAGCGTGCAGAGTTGAGTACAACATTATAAGTCAAACTCGCCTGATATAGAGACTGCATGATTATATAGATTAAGCCACAGTGACTCTTATAATAAGTCTCTTATCTAAATGTGGTATTACAAAATTTATATAATAATAGATTATCCAGTTAGTAGAACATACGGAGAGTACTCCAACAAGTTAAGCGTGTGTATAATTGGCATCTAAGTCGAGCGCCATGTTAAGCGATTTATATACGTTCTACAACCTCAAACTATGACCACGAAACAAAGGTACTTTGCCCAAGCTGTGTTGCATGATTTTAGTGATTAACTAGCACTACTCGTCCAACATCAAATGGAAGCATTACTTTGGGGCTCATTCAAATAGTGATGAATATGTGGTAAGATGTATTCAACAGAAAAAAAGTTACTTACCTTCCTCAAAAATGTAATCTTCCTGAAGTTTCTTCACTGCTGTCACTCCTCCCACTTGAATTAGTGTCTTAAGTTTCCAAGGTTTGCAAACATGTTATGTGCTGTATTTCTCACTGTTATCTCCACTCATACCAATTGATTGTGGAAGAAGTACCAAGATCTGAAGCCAGCAGCGCACTGGTTGGCTCTTAGTAGACTCCATTGTCATAATATCCAGAGCCTCAGGTAAAGCGGCATGGCACCACTTGGTGGTGTGGGAGAGATATTACTCGGGAAAATCATGTTCAATGGCATGTGTGGCTGTAGATACACATGATTTGCATACTCTTGCCTCTAGTGTTGGGTCCCGATGTGTGCAAGTTGTTTTTCTTCGAAGAAGTTTCTCAAGTCATGAGGGAAAGCAACTCCTCTTCTCTGTGATATGTGCGTGGGCATCAACTCCATTGTTAGATTGCTTTCTCTCTGCCAACGGGTTTGGACATTCTCTTTAGCACTCCAGTTTGAGACAGTTCTCAAACTCCCTTTGGTCCGTTGTTGACCTCTATACACGTTGGTGTTGTTTTCGTTCACGTTTCACCCTTGCCCTTCGAAAAAAGAAGAAAATTGTCACCCGTTAATTCAACGTTCTCCATTCATGGGCTTCTGGCCTTGCCCAATCAGGCCTTTTCTAATCTCATCAGGGTCAACCAATAATGTGTTGTTAATGGAACAGACTCCATTTAGTTTGTGTTCAGTTATTTGGAAGCGCACTCGCTGGTATTGAAACACTGCAACAGAGGAAATCGATAAGAAAATACGTGGAGACAAGATCTAGAATGAACTCAAACAAACAAGTTAATTGAATATACTTCGGGAATCAAGAGGTGCATTGGAGCATTTTAAGAAATTAGGTACAACTGAGCTAGTAAGGAAGTCTTTGATGAATCTGTATTTGACAAGAAAGTCCTGAGGAAATCCTAGGGGTACTCCCCCGGATGAAACACGTGTTGACGACGGAAAAGCGAGTTGGGAGTTTTTTGTTGGGTTTAGACAGTTGTGTCAATTAGATCAAATTTGGGTTTGATTATGAACTATGAAATTGATACTGAATTGTATTTCTTTTTGGATTTATGACTATATATAGGCTTTGGAATAGAGTGATATTTGTTTGTATACAGTTCATATAATTTTGTGGATTTCAGAATGATTAATAGGATCAACAAATGTATATAAGGATAATGATTAATAGGATCAATAAATGTATATAGGATAAAATGTTTGGTGTTTTTCCAGATAGATACAGTGTGTAGATTACTTTGACTGATGCAAGGTTAACATTTGATCTACTTAGAGTGAAATATCACTTGTGTGCCATTACTCTGTATAGTTCCATTTAGTTTGTGTCCCAGCTGCCACGTGAAATACCTGCACACCGAACTCCGTCAGGTTTGCGGCCTGTGCTTTGTCTCCCGACCACAATGACCATCTTTCCTTCCGGACAGCGTGCAGTGAGTACTTATGCCTCTGTCCAACCCATCAACAAAACACTTGGTTATCCAAAACTACGGTTCATGGGCCACCACTGCCAACAGGCTATGGTAGGCACAGACCATCCGCAAAGAATGCCCCGCCCTCAGCACCGAAAGCAAAGCCAAAACTTTCTGCTCCTACACTGAGCCGACCAGCCTTGCTGCCATGCTAACTATCTACCTCATCGGCTCTGAGCACCTTCGCTTTGACCAATTCAGCTCCGACCACTTTGGCACCAAAACAAAGACCTAGTTTGGCACTGAAACCTTCCATTTTGGCACCAGAGCCAGTTCTGAAGACCATGAAGGAAAGGCTCAATCTGAAACAGAAAAAGCTACATATTCTACTGGTCGAATTTTTGCAAAGGCGCAATCTAGTCAGCACCTACTCCATTGAAGCGCCTACTTTCTTTTGAGGAGGCTATTGACCTACCTAGACCTCCTAAGAAAAAATACATTGCAACTAGTCCTGTACAGTCACCTTTACCTCCCTCTCCTTCACCTCCACCACCTCCTCCACCTCCCTCACCACCACCACATTCTTCACCACATCACTCTTAGTGATTTTGGATGCTACATCCTTCCAGGAACTTATAGCTAGATTAGCTGCATATCACAGGGTCACCTTGCACAAAGACCCCATGGAGGATGGCTTTCTCTATGAGACACTTTCATCTACCACTAGGGCAGCCACTCTGATGAACTCTTTAAAGATCCAGTGTGTGCATATATTATTACACCAATAGTAGATAAAAATACAAAGCCCTCAGACCCACCCTAAATTATGAGCCCCCTGACTCACTGGTGATATCTAATGCCCGTAAGAGGGCTAATTCTCAAACATCAGCAGATTCCCCTCAACCCGATAAGCATTCTAAACTCATTGATGCCTTGGAGAAAAGCAAAGCATGGCAGCCAACCACTGCAAATCCCTAACTCCCAAGAATTGTTGGTGAGCTATGACAGGGCCCATTGGGATGAAATGGAGGAACCCCTCCAACATCTTTCTGAGGAGTACACGGAAAGAGGCTACCAAATTGTCCAGGAGGGTAAGTTAATCTCAAATTATTCGATCAGGTGTGCCTCCGATGCAGCGGACACAACTGCCATGATCATATCATAAATACAAGCATACTGTTGTGTATACATGCTTGGCTACATATATCTGACTTTAAGCCAGAGGTGCTGTGATGCTCTTGAATGCCCTGTTTGACCAACATCATCTGGTTGGTCCTCGGGTGGATCAAACATTGGAAAAAATGAAACAAAGATACAGAAGTTGCCAAGTCAATGGGGGCGCTTCAAACTCCCACTCTTTGTGGTTCCTTTCAGCGTCCCACATAGAAACACGGCACCAAAACAACATCAACAAATGCCTCTACACCTCCTCTTATAGCCAACAGCCTCAAACCTCCCCTTCAAGGGGATGTTAGAGAGGCACATATAGGGGAACCAATTCAAAAGGTTAGGGGAAGGGTGCCTTCACTCACACCACACCCTCTTCCACAAAACATTGATTCTCTTCTCGTTCCCCACAACCATTTAACACCTGTTAGGGACGTCTCCAACACTTCTTCTTCACTCGGGAAACCATAACAACAGACCAGTGGGTGTTGGACATTATCCAGCATGGTTATTGTCTGGTGCTCATCAAAACACCTCAAAACATCCCACCTCGCAAACACAGACTATCCAGGTAACATCTAAACTTGTGAAAACAAGAACTACAGACTCTCCTGCGCAAAGGAGCCATGGAGCCTGTCCCTATTCTACCACAAGGTTCAGGAGTATACTCTATACTTTCTGATTCCCAAAAAAAGTCAGATCACTTCAGCCTACGTTAGACCTTAGGCTGCTAAATCATTACATCCTACAAGAATACTTTCATATGGTAACTCTTCAGGCTGTGATACCTCTGCTACAACAGGCCACTTTATGTCTGCACTAGACCTTAAGGACTCTTATTTTCACATCTCAATCCATCCAGCTCACCGTAAATACCTCAGGTACATTATAGAGGGAATACATTACCAATTCAAAGTGCTCCCATTCAGAGTCACTAGCACACTTCATGTGTTCACCAAATATCTAGCAGTAGTTGCCGCACACATGCACAGACGCCATGTCTTCCCATCTTTGGACGACTAGCTCATCAAAGCCAGTACACACTCAGACCACTCTACATCGTCTGCATCAATTGGGGTTTTCCATCAACATACAAAAGTCGCACTTTCAACCTTCAGCTGTATCTAGGGACTATCCTCGGCACACAACTGGGGTTAGCCTATCGGAATGCAGCCAGGATTCAGAACATTGCAATTCTACTACAACAGTTTCATCCCAGTCAACACAGAACAGTTCAGCAACTCTGAGGCATGATGGCATCTACATATGCGAGAGTACATATGCACCCGCTGCAGGAATGTTTGGCAAGCCAGTGGTCTCAGTCACAGGTTCAGTTACAAGATCTAGTGTTGGTAGACAGCCACACGCATCACTTTATGCAGTGATGGAACACACAAAACCTATTAAAGGGGCAGCAATTAATCGACCCTGTTCCCCAGATCATACTCACTGTGGATGGATACCTCACAGGATGGGGTGCTCACCTGCAGGATCTCACAGTCCAGGTACTCTGGGACTCCAAACACTAAGTTCTACACATCAGCTACCTACAGCTTTGTGCTATTCATCTAGCATTGAAGGCGTTCCTAGTTCACCTCACAGGCAAGGTTGTCTTGGTCTGGAAGGGCAACACAACAGCCACGTTTTATCTACAAAAACAAGGGGGACAAATTCTGTACAGTAATCATGCCTAACTCAGACCATTTGGCACTGGGCAATACATCACAACATCCACCTGCTATTGGAACACCTCTCAAGGATGGACAACAACTTTGCCGACCTTCTGAGCAGGATGCAGGAACAAGTCCACAAATGGGACCTCCCCTCCTCAAATTCTCCCCCCATACTTCCACAGGTGGAGGTTTCCACACATAGACCTGTTCGAAACCACAGACAACACAAAATGCCCAGACTTCGCCTCCAGACTCCCACACCTGCTATCCAAGGGCAATGCTGTATGGATGAACTGGTCACGGATATTTGCCTATGGTTGAGCTTGACAACTGTGGTTCACCACACTACTCGATCTTTCTGTAGTGCCCCACAGGAAGTTTGCCTCAACCTAGATCTTCTCACACAGAACAAGGAAATATCAGGCATCCAAAGGAACTTTATCTTGCGATTTGGCTCCCTAAGTCATAGAATGTGGCTATAATCTCCCACTTGAATGTATGGCCATTCTCAAGGAGGCTTCTAGACCCACAACTAGAGTGTGTTACGCTACTAAGTGGAAAATATTTGTTTTCTACTGCCGCAGTAAACATATTGATCCATTTAATACAACTGTTCAAAACATTGTATACTATCTTCTCCTTTTGCAGACCTCTGGTCTAGCTTACACTTCAATACATCTGCTTTTAGCTGCAGTGGCTGCTTACCTGCAAAACAGAGAACATGTATCCTTGTTTGAAATACCTATTATTAAGGCATTTATGGAAGGCCTTAAATGAGTAATTCCACTTAAAATTCCTCGTGGACCGGCTTGGAATCTCAATGTTTTACTTGCCAGGCTTATGGGTCTACCATTCAAGCAGTTGCACATCTGCCCTCTCCAGTTTATATCTTGGAAAGTGGCATTTTTTTTTGCGGCTGCCACTTTACTTAGACATGTCAGTGAGCTTCAGTCATTAACCTTGAAAGAACCTTTTTTCCACCTACACAAAAACAGGGTAGTCCTTCCAATTAACCCTGAATTTCTACCAAAAGTGCTTTCCACTTACCACTTTAATGAATCAGTTGAATTACCTGTTATCTTTCCACAACCTGAATTAGTTGCGGAAAAGGCCCTTCATACACTAGATGTAAAAAAGAGCTTTAATGTATTAATTGACAGAACTAAGGGAGTTTCGTAAAACCAAATAACTTTGTTGCTTTTTCGCCCCCCTCACAAAGGAAAGCCTTTATCTAAATCAGGCTTTTAATGCATTCAAACATGTTATGCCAAAGCTTAATAACTTTGTCCACACCTACTAGATCACGCACTACTTGGAAGATAGGCGCTTCTATGGATTTCCTGGGCAATATACTAATAGCTGAGATCTCTAAAGCAGCTAGATTGTCTAATCCGCAAACGTTCACTAAACATTATTGTGTGGATGTGTAAGCAGACCAGTAAGCAAGTGTAGGACAGGCAGTGCTACGTACCAAACAACTGAAACACCCAAAGATTAGCCACCGCTTTATGGAGGTCACTGCGTTACAGTCTATGCAGAGCATGTTAATTACGCCGTAACCATTTGTTTGTGGCTTATAGTGCTGTAGATTCTCATGCCCTGCCCTCCTTCCCAGTCACCTGTGGCCGCTGCAGTACCTTCTTATAATTTCCTATGCATGAATATCTCTTTACTGATACCTACTTAGATTATTTTCCTGCAGTCGGGTGTGAATGAAATGTAACAGTGGAGGTGATGACTATGTGCATAACACAGAACATTTTCCCTCATGACTCAAGAAACTTCGTATATCCCAACAAGGTCAGAGCTCTGGGAACATGGTGGCCGGCATAGACGCGGGCCACGGAGCGTCAAACTAAGAGAACCGGACCGGGGGTGAGGAGAGGAGAACACACATGTGCCGGCTTACCGGGAATCAGGGGAATTCAAGCGATGCCGCTGGTGCGGTGCGTTGGCAGCTCGCAGCTCTGGAGCTGCGAAGGACGCGCTTGGCTGTGGCGCGTTTTCCCTCTTCGAGGGAGAAACAGCGGCAGTAGCAGGAAAAGCGGCAGAGTCAGCACAAGCAGCTTGCTGTCTCAGAAGCTGAGTCGACGAAGAGGCACACTGAGCGTTTCTTCCTAGCGTGAAAAAGGGAAGCCAGGTAGCTCAAGCAGCGGAGGAGGCAGCTGGCTTGGTGAGAGGCAGAGGTAGAGGCAGGAGGAGGCTTGGGGAGGAGAATCCAGGCAGTTTAAAAAGACCTGGTCCTTCACGAGAGGTGAGCCTTGGAGGTAAGACTGGAGAGGGTGGGGGTGTGAGTAGTGATTTGTTAAAGGAGACTCCGTTAGAGAACTCCCATCAGGAAAAGCTTTTTGGTGCCAAGCTTGTTAAAAGGGGGAACCCTGTCAAAAGGGGGACCCCCCTGTCAATGTAAGGCCTGAAATAACCCCCCTTGTTGCGGTCCTGCTTCAAAATCCTCCCATTAGTGGCATCAGACGAAAGTACGAGGTTTATGGTCCTAGAGGAAAGGGTGCAGCCCCCTGTAAGCAAGATGATGGAGGTGGTCCCGACTGAAGTGAGAGTGGAAATGGAAGTAGGTGAGAATAGTGGAGGGGAAAAAGATCAGTGCTCGGTGTCTGCTGTGGATTTTAACTTACAAGAGGATCAGACTGGTGAACCCTCCCCTGTTCTAATGGGAAATAATAATCATGTGTTGGGCTTCGCACAGGCATCATGGATGGAGGAGGGGGGAGGGACTGCTAGGCTCTCTCCCATGGAAGAGATGATCACGAAGCTTGTGGGAAGATCAAAAAGTGTTTCTCTGTATCTGAGGCAAATCAGGCCGGTATAAAGGAGATGTGTGAGATATTGGAAAATAAATTTGACTTATTGGCGAAAAGAACGCAGCTGCTGGAAGAATCAATGGAGTCCCTACAAGAAGATGTAGCACTGATTAAACAGGATTTGCAGAAGTCGAAAGACTGTGAGCAAGAATTACACGATAAGTTGGAATGAATTGAGAATGCGGCAAGGAGAACTAATTTGAGAATTCTAAATATACTGGGGGGGGTGGAGGGGAACGATGTTAAGACATATTGTGCCTCACTTATTGAGAACTCCCTACAGTTGGAAGAATCCGAACGGGAGATTGTGGCGGACATGCAGAGGGTACATAGGGACCCGTTTAGGAGAGACCCTGCCAGGAAGACACCTCGGAAGATTTTGATCAACTTTCTGACATATACTCTAAAAGAGAAGATCTTGTTGCAAGCTTTAAAACAGAAAACATTTTTTGGGCGCTGAAGGGAGTGAGGATTTCTTGGAAAAAGCTGCGGAGGAAAAGGGAAAGGGGTTGATCAGCATTACCTGATTTGCAATTATATGGTTGGGTGTTACAACTTTAAAATGTTAGGATTTTGGGCTCTTCTTTAGATACCACAGACATGGGATGTATGTTTAAGGCCATGTTAGCATAAGTAAAGGAGGGTTTAAACTATTACTTGTTTAAATTTAGGGATCCCAAATTCTTCCCAAAAATTAAGTTAAAACGTCTGTGGGACGCTGCCCAATTATGGCTTAATGTCAGGTCTCTGCTCAGGATTGATTATTATAGCAATTGGTCACCTATCTGGGATTCACAGGTACGCCAGTGTCTTAAGGATGTATTGGCCATCCCAATCAAGAAGGCAGGGTTTAAGTTCTGGGGAGAGCTAGTTAAGGAAGGGGACTTAATGTCTTGGGAGGAAATTTCGCAGAAAACAGGTGGGGCCTTGTCAAGGTTAAAATATCTTCAATTGAAAGGGTGGATAGCTAAGGATAATCTTCAATTGAAAGGGTGGATAGCTAAGGATAATAATGGTTGGCAGTTTCAGATAGAGGATAGGATTCTGGAAGATCCCCTCCCAAAACAAGTTGTGGCGTTGTGGTATTGGGAGATGGTGGAGGCAGGGGATGGTGAATTTAATCTGCCCAAAGAATTATGGGGTGACGTTTTTCCAAAAATACAGCTCGGGGAGGTTTGGGAGGTGTCTATGCATACTCTATATCAAGTGGGCAAACCTGCTCTGTTTAGACAAAACCATATATTCACACTACATAGAGCTTTTTTCTCTCCTTACAGACTTTCAAAGATGGGGAAAGGCGAGGTGATCAAATGTGGAAAGTGTGGTTTGGAAAAGGCGTCGGATGTCCATATGTTTTTTGAATGTTCGTGGATTCAACTTTTTTGGGAAGCAGTGAGGCATATGATGTCTAATGTATTGGGGGTTGAGATTAAGATCACCCCACTATTAGTTATTTTTGGTAGACTGGAACAGATAGTAAATTTAAGGGCGGACATGCAGAAGTGGTTATTTTATGCTGTTTTATTAGCTAGAAGAGAAATTTGTAGGAAATGGGTAGGTAAGGTTATTCCCTCCTATAAAGAGTGGTTGGACCAAGTGAAATATGTATTTCAAATGGACACGGTAATGGGTATTACTAAGTCAAGGAAATTCTGGCTACCTTTTAAAGCCTGGTTGGAGGCACAATTGGTGAACATATACATTTTGTCCGATTATTATTTCTTCCCTGCTGTCTCTTGAAATCCCTACTTCTACTTTTATTGTGAGGTGGACTTGTTGAGAGAGAAAGAAGGAGGCCTCTCCCTCCCCTGGTCAAGGAGGATGGTCGATCACAAAAGCGAAGAAAAAAGACCTGGTGCTTGGGATGAATGAGGAAAAAAATAATAAAATGAAACACTGTAGAAGAAAAACAACTTGCACACATCCAGACCCAGTACTAGATGGCAGGAGTACGCAGAGCATGTGAGTCTACATCACTACCTGCCACAAACAGATACTTAACGGCTAAGTAACATAATCCTTCTGGACACGTCTGATGCCTGGAAGGAAAATTCATAAGGTGTTGAATCTGCATTAAGATTAAGTATCCTCTAACAATATTGTTACTGAAGGAATGTAACATTTCCTTTTGGGAGTTTGCTGTTTGATGTAGTTATTTTTGTGGGATAACTCCAGGGATAAAACAAATAAACATTTAGGCACGTGAATAATGTGTGAATTAAGTGTACCATCAAATGTTTCAGCTTATTTAATACTTTTCACTGCGTTTTGATTCCAAGTGAGTGACCTGTGAGGACAACATGACTGCGGTTGTAATATTGCAAGCACCCGAAAGGAGGCTTCTGAAACATTTTCAAAGCAGAGTCTGGGGTGACCTCAGGGATGCCAGTCCAGACATAGGCTCTATTAACTTCGTGTTAAACTAACTCCCATTGGCTTGACCTTCAGTTTTCTTTTACTCTGTAACACAATACTTTTACTTTCCAAGAGGGACATTATAGCTAGCAAGAAACATTGCAGAAGACAGACAGACTCCGGCTACAGCCACATACAACTAGTAGTAGCAACAGTGGTACATGTACTAAGAATTCAAAGCTTAACCCTCTGCGATTATCTTCTGTAAAGCCCACAACTGATCTATTTAGATCTTGAGTTTTTAAAGTTATTCCTTTGTTACAGATCCCAAACCTTTTCTTCTGAAGATTGAAAAAGTACCATCCACATGTTTTCTAACAGCTGTTGTGCATATGCTTGGGAAGCCCGTTTCCAGTAGCCATGCACTTAAGACAATCGTGATGATAATATGCTAAGGTCAGGTCACTGCAGGATGGTGGAGCTTTCCTTTCCCTGTCTTTCTACATTTATTTGTATTATTAAGGTGTTGCTATAAAACATTCTGAGATACTGCTAATGGGAAAGGCAAGTGTGAGTGGAGAGCTGGTGCTGTTCTGGGGGATTTCCAGGGCTGCAGGAGGTAGGGAATTAGTTGTTGAGAGGTTGTAGTGTATATGTCATTACCCATCAGAAGCTACATAAAGTACCCGATATAAGGGTATTTTCTTAAGAAGTATCTGCATTTTGTATTGTGCATTACACGGTCAAATCATGATGAAAGAATGTGTAATGCTTTAACATAAGCCACGCCATTACACAAGTGTTACAGTAATAGCCACAATATCCACTTCCACTCATTTTATTGATAGAGTATTGTCTTCTTTTTATATTTTATTTCCCCTATAGAGTTCTTTCCCCAAGCACATATATTAAGTGTAAATTCATTCCTTGCTGGGATCCCTTTCTCTACTATTAAAACAAGTTGTCTCCATACTTTTTGCATGTCAACATTGCATAGCAGCTGCTGGATTAGAGCGCAGTCATGTTAGTGATTGCTGAACTTGCCAGTTATGTCTTGTCTTATTGTTCTGCAAAGCCAGCAGTTGTCATGCACTTTCTCTCCTTTCCTAACCCTGTATAACCAGACAAATATATTTTCCATTGACACATTGTTTAACTGTCATAGGAAATTTTGTTGTTTACACCAAGTTTCTGGGTAGGTTTAATTATAATGCAAACACTAGATTTGTCTACAATTAGAATGGAGCATTATGTTATGATGGTCAGTAGGTATCAACAAGTTAGAATTACCTAATAATTAATAACCAATCAAGGTACATCTGTGAAATTTTATTTTTATTTATAGCACCACAAACTTGTGATTTCTATGTGACATATGAATTCTGTTTCTCTTTTTGAATTCATAGCTGTTGATCGTTCAATTTCATCAAGTTTATCTGATGCTAGAGATGCCCTGCTAAATGCTGTTGTGGATTCCTTATCAGCATACAGTTCAACACTTTCACACCAGCAGCAATCCACCCTTCTAGCACCCGTCTCGCTGAAGCTGTTTCCTCTTTATATCCTGGCTCTTCTGAAACAGGTATGCCATGGTAGAATATATATTATGTTTTATGAAATGACAGCTTACATAGTTTGATAGGATATTTGATTTTCTTTGCATCAGCAGGTATGATTCCAAATGTACTTTTCTTTATAAAGGGTACTCAAATCTCAGACTCATTTTCTCTTCATCTGGGTAGTTCATTTGTCATTATATGTGTGAAATTGTTTCTTTGGCTGATGGACTGCAGACTTTTTTAATAACCTTGAAAATTTGTTTTGTGTAATGCCCCCAAATTTGGAATTGGTTTCATGTACACATTGGCATAACATGATTTCTTCAAGGCTATGTTTGTGGTAGAATATCTCTGACTTGAGTAAAGTTTGAAGATGCAGACCTAAACTTCATATAGTAGCTATGTTAATTGTAGTGCTCATGTTTTTGCCTTGCCATGTGGTATGCGTAAGTATCCCAACAAAGTAGGACTCCTTGTAAAAAAAAGAACAGTGAAAGCCACCAGGTCTGCCATAGGTGATTATTTTGCTTTGTCATGGTTTTGCCAGGAGTTGCCAGGCCTTCACTAGTTAAAAAAAAAAAAAGTTTTAATCTCAAAAAGTACACATTGCCATTGTGATTCCTGCCACTGACTGGAGCTATTTTGTGTGCAGATTTACTTTTTGTGAAAGAGAGAAATGCTGTCGCTCACAGTGAAGTTAGGCAATGGCTAAAGTGTGCTGACCCATAGCCCCATGATATACACTGTAGTGGGCTTAAGAAAAAGGTGAATGACCGACCTATGGATGAAAAGGGCTGCCAAAAGCCCCTATACATGAAATATTGATAATTTTAGCAAAACCTAAAATTATTTATATAACATCTTGGCTAATACAAGACAAACAATGAAAGTGAAATGTTCGTAGTTGCACCTCCTTTTTCTAGCCAGATAGCTTGTACTAAAGCAAGTAAAATGGGTTTCTTACTGTTGCAGCATTCCACTGCTATGTAATTAATGCTTTTACAGCAGGTAGTTATTCCATTTTGACATTTAACCACAGCTATCCCTTATTCTTACCTTGGTCCCTCTCTTTTTCTGGTAAAAAACATTTGTAATCACTATTTTTGTCTCTTCCTGGCTCATTTGTGTTTATCCATTGATTTTAGGGTTTAGGAGTTACAACTGTGCTGTGGTGGCAGTCCGTTCAGATTATATGTTGATACATTTTACATATTTATTTTTGACAGAATTTTTTTGAGAAATATTCCACGGAGAGGCATCTTAAAGTAAATATGGAAATGGCTAAGGTCAATATTGTGGCCCAAGGACCAGGAACCGGTGTTGTAATTTGGGAAATGAAAAGTTTGACATTGTGAATACACACAAACACTTGGATTTATGTTTGGGGTCTGATTTAGGTTGGAGGAAACCAGGGTGATAAGTTCGCTAGCCCTATGTCGATGGCAATTGGTATGAGTATTTGCTAGTGGGCTAGTATACATTCCGAGTCAACCCTTGTCACTTCTCATAGCCTGGCCATGGTTAAGTATAGACTCCAGAGGTCCTGGACCTCCCTACCATGGAGTATATATAATGATGGTCTTGACCGATGTCCTGCAGCTCTGCCGAACTGCTTCTGATCCTCTCCTAAAGCATTGATGGATACCTTCCCAGGTGCTTGGACTTAGCCTTGTTCTGGCCCTCCAGTTAACTGGCAGATTGCCAGGTGTCGTCATCCTGCTTCAGGTGACCTTGCCTTTTTGTTAAAGTTCTGGAGAGTCTTGTGGTGCAAGTTTCCACCAACCAGACCAACCTGAACAATTTCTGTACCACTCCTCCCAACAGGAATAAAAAAGCGCGAAGACTTTTGGGAAACGCTTATTCTCCTCAGCCAGTTTTGCCCATCGATCAATTAATGCCTCCTGTTTGTTGGACGCCTTTGGGATTCAGTGGCAAAAGTCCTCCCAGTAATACTAGGGGCCTTCATTCTGTTCTTTCACAAGCGATTAGGATGGTTGTGATGCTGCCAAGTTCACAATTTTTTGTGACTTGGACACCACCAACTCCTTTAGGCGAGTTGTAGGCACCAGTGCTGCCATTCGTCACCGTGCGAGGTTGTGATCAACTATGTTCTTGGGCGATGTCCAGTCTTCTGTGACTTACAGGCCTTGTTCAGGGACAAGGCAGATTCTGACCTTGAATGTTTAAAGGAGAGTAGGACGACCACTGGCTATCTTGGCCTCTCCACCTAGCCTCACCTGCAACAATTCCATAGTTCCTTTTGTGGCTTTGTCAAGGCTTTCCTTACGGCCAGCCTATCCCTCTCCAGCAGGGAAGCCAGCAGTTTTGCGGGAAAGGCTGTGGTGCATACCGCCCCCAGGGCCATGTTCAGTGCTCCGCTCAGTCCACCACTCCTCCGATAGCCCCACCTGCCAAATCTCTTTAGTGTGCCTTACAGGGTCACAGCCACCAGGTGGGAGGCTTAATCCACTGATTCTATCCAGGTTAGCCAGCCATAATGGACACGCGGATCCTTCAAATAGTTTGCAATGTCTATTCCTTACCCTTCCTTCCGTCCCCACCGCACATTCACTGTCCACCTAATGACTAACAGAGGACCATATCTCCATTTTGCGGCAGGAAGTGCAAGCTCTTTTGGCCAAAGGGACTATCAAGAGGGTACCAAAGCCAAATGTATGACATTGTTTTAATCCTGCTACTTTCTGGTGACCAAGAAGCACAGATGTCTTTGGTCTATTTCAGATCAGTGCCTTCTCAATCTCTGTCTATGTAAGGGAAAATTCAAAATGCTCACCCTGCCCCCAGATCTGATTTGTCCACAACCCTGGAGACTGGATGGTGGCTTTTGACCTGCAGGATGCCACTTTCCATATCCTGCCAGCCCATCAGCTTGACCTGTGGTTCATGGTGGAAGAGGAGCATTTTCAGTTTGCTGTGCTCCACTTTGGTCTCAACAACTTCCCTCAGGTGTGGAGCATTTTCGGTTTGCTGTGCTCCACTTTGGTCTCACCAGCACCCTCTGGTGTTCAGGACAGTGATGGCTGTGGTGGCAGCACACCTTCGGTGCCAGAGGTACCAATCTTCCCCTACCTCAGTGACTGGCTTTTGAAGGTATGCCCCCCCGTTGTCCCTCCCACCCCCCCAGGCAATTGTCCACCACTTCCAGACTACAACAAACCTCCTGTCATCTTTGGGGTTCACTGTCAACATGCCCTAGACATGCCTGACTCCTTTGCAGACGCTCCCCCTTTTCAGAGCAATTCTGGACACAGTTCGGCTTCATGCCTTTCCTCTGGGTAAGAGAGTCCAGGTCATTCAGTCTGTGATGCCGAACTTTCAGCCTTGGCGCTGGATTTCAGTGAGGTTGACTGGGAGGTTGCAGGGACTGATGGCCTCCTGCATCCTGCTGGTCGAGCATGCCAGGTGCCATAAGCAGCTCTGCAGTAGGATCTGAAGTCCCCAAAGCCCACACCTAGGGGACCTCTTCAACCATGTCAGGATTTCAGAGGAGACTGTGAAGGATCTGCAGTGATTGCTACTGGGCCGCAATTGGGTCATTGACAAATCCCTTCCCCACGCAGAGCTGACAGCGGTGACTGATGCATCAATTCTGGGCTGGGGTGGTAAACTGGGAGAGGTGGAGATCAGAGGCCTCTGGTCTCCGGCGGAGTCCAGGCTCACTGGTGGGGAAAATTTAGACTATTATTACTCACAGGGAATGCCACCCTAAAACCAGACACATTAATAACAGGAACCTCAAACAAGTTCCCGTCTCACATTCTACTACTATCACTAAAACATTCATCAAATGTTCATTACTAAACTGTCATTCAGCTGTGAAACATGCAGATGACATAGCAGATCTTATACTGAACATCGACATCCTCATTCTCACTGAAACTTTGTTAAACGAATCCTCATCCCCAAATATTGACATTCTAATCACACCCAGTTATGACATCATCAGACTAGACTGTTCAGACCGCTCCGGGGTGGCCTAGCATGTATATGCAAGTCCTCGCTATCCATGAAACAATCACTTTTGCCATCACTACCCTCCTGCGAATACCTCCGGATCAACTTCTCCACCAACGTCAATACTACGTACTCTCTCCAGGTGATTTACCACCCTCCCGGAGATAATCACACATTCATCAAAAAGATCACAGAGACCATCTCCTACATCAATGAAGAACGAAACATCCAGGTTTTTCTAGGTGACTTTAACATACATTGGAATAATCCCAACAACCCTCTGGCGAACAGTTTTACATCCTTCCTTCATGAGCTCAGCCTTATCCATTCTTGCAACAGTCCTATCCACAAAAAAGAAGGTGCCACCTTAGATTTAATCATCGTCAAAGAAAACTCTGTTCAAATCGAATCCATCCAACCCTGCTACTGGACTGACCACCAATGCATTACTTTCTTTATTTCTGAAACAGCAATGAGTTCAACTGGCCAAACTAGGAAAGCCAAGCATTGGGTCAAAGGCACCTGTTTGATCGACCCACGCACGCCATTAGTAAAGGCAACCTGCTCCCTCCCTAACATGCAAGATGCTTGTGACCTCACTGATTATTACATCAACTCCATGACAAAAATCATGGACACTATTGCACCCAATCAACTTAAGAGAATCCAGTTTAAAAGATCCAATCCTTGGTTCAATAGCACCCTTAAAGAGGAAGGTCGATGCCTCAGACTTGCTGAAAGAGTTTGGAGACATACCCCATCGCTGCCCAACCTTGAACTTCTACGACAAAAGAGGAGTGCCTACAACAGACACATTAGAAACTCCAAAGCAACGTTTTTCTGAAATCAACTCAACTTATTAAAAGTCAAACAACCAGAGAAAACAATGCCCTATCCCCTAACAACATAATCCTACCCAACTCCGAAACTCTTGCTTACGTCTTCTCTGAGAAATCCATGCAAATCTCCACTGAGATTCAGAATGCTCTTAAACTCCCTTTGTCCACTCCTCCCCCTCAACCCATACCCATGCTCTGGAAGAATGCCAGACATCTGCTCCCCACAGACCCAAAAACAATGCTGTTTGGTACAGCTTTAAAAACCTTGATGAAAACTGCATTTCGAAACTTCTATCCTCTCTGAAATTCTTAAACCACTTCAATGATCCCCTTCCCTCCAAACTTCTCAGTGCGTCCACACATCTCGTACTTCCCCTATGGACAAGGATTATCAATGCCTCACTTACTCAAAGCTTCATACCAGATTGCCTAAAAAGTGGGCAGGTTACTCCGATCTTTAGAAAAAAAAAAAAAACAATTATGGTCAGTCAAACTACTAGAAAAATGTGTGCATCTACAACTTCGCAATCACATTGAGCATTTCCAACTCCTTGACCAATGTCAATCTGGTTTTAGATGCAGACACAGGACCAAACTCGTCCTGATCCACATTGTTGATGATGTCCTCCATTCCCTCGACCAGAATGAATTTTGCTTATTAATAGCCCTGGACTTATCAGAGGTGTTTGATACAGTCAATCATGAAACACTTCTCATGAAACACTTTAGAAAATAGGATGCCTCTCTCTGGCACTCCTCATTTCTTCACAACAGATCTCAGCGGGTCCTAATCAACCACACTTTCTCCGATCAGACTCTAGTTATGCTTGGCATCCCCCAGGGTTCCACACTCTCCCGACACTATTCAACCTATACATGGAGCCCTTGACTGAAATCCTCAAACTCTCGCACATCTCCTATCATATGTATGTAGACAACACTCAACTCTGCATGAAAATCGCGTCCCGAGGACATCGTAATCATCAATAACCTCTTGATTAAAACACATTAGCTAACCCAAAACCACCTCAAACTTAACACCCTTAAAATGAATTCCTTCTGATCTCTCCACCCAGTATCGCTCCTAGCATTAAAGTCTGGCTCTCACATCGTACTGCCTTGAACTGTACCCCACACATCATTGATTCAGCTAAATCACTTGGAATAATCCTGGACAGTGAACTCTCCATGCAGAATCACATCAGTGCCGCCACGAGAGGAGTCCACCATCAACTCCATGCTGTAAGAAAACTAAAATCTTTCCATCCCCCGGAAGATCTAAAAACAGTAGTCCGAGCTCTTGTATTATCTAAGCTAGACTACAGCAGTGCTACCCTTGTGGGCCATCCTAAAAGCAAACTTGCACCATTGAAGGCTACCTTGAATGCAGCAGCTAGACTCATCACTGGCTCTAGGAAAAGAGATCATATCACCCCCAACCTCCAATCACTGAATTGGCTGCCCTTTGAGGCAAGGATCCATTTCAAGATTGCCTGTCTGACCCACAATATGCTACACTGACACACCCTCCTACCTGTCCCTTAAATTGACCTTGTCTGGCAGAAACAGACCTTCTAGAAGCACAAGCTCTCTTCTTCTTAAGCCACGCACATTTTTTAAGTCAACCTGCAAATGATCCTTTACCGGAATTGCCCCTACAATCTGGAACTCCCCTCCTTCGGAGATCAGGTGCACCCTTCCACCCCCAATAACAGGAAAGAAGTAAAACTCCTACTTGCCAACAGATTCCTCTAGCACTGAGATATTACGTTCTCACCCAGATCCTCGTAATCTGATCTGGCTCTTCATCTCTGATCCTCTATGCACCGCCTCAACACCTATCGGATTCAGCTTATGCAAGTTTTTTTTTAAAACGATGTGATCCTAATATGATATGAATTCTAAATTTTTCTGTATGTATTTTCTTATGCATATCACTTTTTCCAACTGTATCTATACCACCTTTGTTTGTTTTTACTGTAAAGCGCTATGTCACCCGTATGGGTCTTGTTAGCACTGTCTAAAACTTTAAAAATAAATAAAGTGAATGTCAACCTTCTGGAGCTGAGGGTCATCCACTTAGTGCGTAAAGCCTTCCTGCCCTCCATCAAGGGAATGCTAGTACTGGTGCTCACGTAACACCAGCTCCATGTGGTACTGCGACAAACATGGCGGGTGGAGCTAATGTTTGTGCAAGGAGGCCTTGCGCCTCTGGAAATGGCTGGACCGCAAGGGAATCTTCCTGGTGATGAACCACCTGGCGTGGTCATTGAACATCAGGCTGGACTAACCCAGCTGTCAGTGTCTAGCGGATCAGGAGCTGCAGTTACACTTGGAGGTGGTGTCACAAATGGAGAGAAACTTAACACTATCTGTTCTCCACCACCAAGAACATGCAATGTCAGCACTTCTGCATGTTAGACTTTCCAAGACATCTATCTCACAAAGATGCATTCTGCCTTGAGTGGAATTCAGAACTCCTGTATGCCCTTCTTGCCCCGAGTTCTCAAGAAGATGAGGATAGAGCAGACACAAGTCATTTTAGTGGCTCTGGACTGGTCACATAGTATACGGTATCCAGAACTCCTGTTATTGAACATCTGCCCTCCGATCAGGATGCCCCTCTGGGAGGATCTGCTGTCACAACAGAAGGGCTGGGTTCTCCACCTGTCCTCTGCAACCTCCACCTTCAACCTAGTATTGATGTGTCAGTCACCACTGTTGTTCCAGGTACAGTGGCCCTGCTGCAGGACAATTTGTGGTTGATTTCTGGTTGGTGTCAGACATGCATGCAGCCTTGGTTCTGGGCCTACAGGGACTTCGGTTACACAGCAAGCATTACATGTGCCATGTAGGGTGATAGACAAGGAGGATGCTCGAGGCGAAAAAGCCTGAGAGCTACCCTCACTTGGATTCAAGATCGAGCGTGAAATATTAAGTTCCTAAACCTAACATGCTGCACTCATCGCTGCAGAGAAAAGCCCTGAAATCCACCCTGTCTAAAAACGCCACAGTGCATGAAACCTCTGTAAGGGAATCAGATGGGACTTCAGCTTGTGTATGGTAAAACCCAAACATTTTAAAAGTTCATCCTTCGGTGGCCCACGGCTGACTGTGGCGAGTCCATCTTCAGCAGCCAGTCGTCGAGGTACAGGAATAAGGGAACTTATGACCTCCAAAGATGGGCAACAACCACTTCCATCACTTTCATGAATACCTGAGGAGTGCTGGTGAGAGTAAAGGGGGAACCCAGTAAACTAAAAATACTCCTGGTCCACCTTGAACCGCAGGTAACACCTGTGAGATTGACGTTCAGGTGTATGAAAATATTCATCCTTCAACTCCAAGGACACCAGCCATTCTCCCAGGTCCAGAGCAGATAGGATCTGGGCTAATGTGAGTATTTTTAATCTGTCCTTCTCTGGAAGGACCCTTGGGGGTTGGCGTTTCAAAAGAGGCCGGAGACTCTGTCCCTTTTTGGGATAAGAACATTACAGGATTAACCTCTCCCTTTCTCCAAATAAATGATCTTTACTACAGCATACCTGGAGAGCAACAGGCACACTTTCTATAGCAGGATGGCAGATATTCTGCTAAAATTGTTCTGATGTGGGAGAAATATTAGGTGGGGAGTAAAGAATAGGTAGGGCGTAGCCGGTTTGAATAATCTGCAAAGCTCGTTGGTTGCATGTGATGGATTGCCAACCCAGGAGGAAGAGCTGAAAACGGCCCCCCCCCCCCCCCATTGGTTGGTCATGCTCCTCCGAGGACAAACTAAAGCTGTTTGTTGGCCATTGTAGTAGAGGAAGAGGAGTAGGTGAACTAGTACCTCTGCTGGCCTGTGCTTTGTCAGCTGGATCTACATCCATGGCATGGATAGAATGTGACTGTTTGCGGCATCACCAGCTGTAACAGCTGTCTCTTACTGTACTCCCCTCTCTCTAGAATACCCCCTACATTTCTGGAACTGATGCATAAATTGTGTGGCAGGGATCAGCCTCAAAGAGTGCCTTGTAGCTCTGATGTTTTTAAAGTATTCCAAAGCAAAGTCTGCCCCTTCTCCGAAGAGGTGAGACCCATCAAAGTGCATGTCCATTTGAGAAAATCCAGTGGGACCTCATCCAGGTATGTCTACGAAGGGCAACGCTGGTGCAGCTGCCCTGCCAATACAGTCTGTTGTATCCAAACCAGTTCTGATAATGTACGTGGCCACATCCTTCACGTCATGTAATGCAGTGTTAAGCTAGCAGAGAAAAATATAGATTTGCCAAGGGCATGAATCCTCTTGGATTCACTATCTGGAGGATTAGTTGGAAATGTTTAAGGGTTCACCTTACTGGTCAAGGCGTGTACACTTTCTCTCTGTAATAGGGTGTTTGGTTAGAAAGTCTGGACCATCAAGCACCTGTGTATGTCATCTGGCCACCTGCCAGCTAGCAGGTGGGCAAGGGCATGGTTTCGACCAAGGAGCCATCACAGTATCTCTGAGCTGAGAGCATCATTAATTGAGAGCAAGGACTGAGAAGTTGCCAGCCCAGGCTATAAAATTTACATCAAAACATTTAATCAGAGCCAAAACGATAATAGAGCACAGCATTAAAACGGCTTATATGACAACCGCTTTGCTTTTGTAATCTCATAGTGTGACATCAGTTGAGCTTGAGCAGGCGTCATTTCGGGATCAGGCATGGGCATCAGCACTGGATCAGCCCTCCCACCTCTCTGTACCTGAGTGGATACAGGCCCAGTAATATGTCCCTTGGAGACAGGTGGTGCCTAGTAGAACTCATTAGCAGTAACTTGAATGGAGGCCCCTGCAATTCCGAACATAGTAAAGGCACTTCAGAGAGAGACAGAACTACACTGATAATTTGCATTATGGTCTCTGTCTACAGCAGGGTTAACCAAGGCTAGGAAAAGCAGGGCTTGCCGGGACCAACTGAAGGATGGGCTCCATGGCCGGTGACCTTGATATAGTGGGATTGACATCTTGACACCCTTGTCTTTATTCTTTGGAGTCAGAGTGGCGTTGAGTCCTGCTGCACGTTTCTTTGTGCTTGGGATTCAGCATCAACATACTGTGACTTGGAGAAAGATCTGGCCCACGATTTGGAGCAGGACCTGCACAAACAGTGAAAATTCTTCTTGTTTTAGGCAACATACAACTTCGCCACCTGGTCTCAAATCGTTTCCAATAGCATTAGGGCACACATGTCAATCTTTGAGCTGTGTTTGGATCACAGTTACCAAAAGCACAGCACTGGTGGGTCCGCGACTGATATCTGCTCACTGCAGTCACAGCACAGCCTTACTCCTGCCCTTTTTGATGGTAACATAATTTTCTATCACGCTTAGGAAAACATTTTGTAGTTGTCTAAAGAATGACCAACTCAAGAGCGAAGCTAAGGATCTGCAACAGAAGGGTGTAGAAAGAAAGGAACTGACGTCAACATACGGGGAGGGGGGGTTTATATGTGGCTCTGCTCCATCACTACCAGGGCCGTAAGGAGCCAGAGGAGCCGCATGACACCACCTAGCAGCGTGCAGAAGAACTGCTAGTTATTCTCCGGATCTAGTCTGGTGTCTAGGGAATAGGTTAAGGTGAGGAATCTGCGGTTAAAAGTATTCATCACAATCTCTTTTTAATTGAGTTTTTTCAGTGAAAGATTTTTTACGATGTACTTAATTTTCAACCCCCACTATGCAGGCCAGGCCATTCGCTAACCCCCCTCAAATGCCCTCTATAGTATATGGCATCTTTTTCATTTCTTTTTTTTAAATACAGTGCCTGAAACTCTTAAGTCATAAATACTTCAGAAGTCGCTCACAAATTGTCTGTCGATTCCTGCACCTAAAATGGCCATCACAAGTTTGCAATTTCCTTTTGACTAGCAAGTCACATGCTGCTTTCTGCCTTTTCGTTTTTCTATGGGCCTTGAGTTTTCCCTGCCACTGGGTATCCCTGAAACCCTCCCCTGTGGTTAGTCATATCTGACAGTGCACCCCATGTTTTTTTTTTATATTAATAGTGTGAAACTCATGAGTTGGGGACTGACTCAAGAATTTCAAGATGGGTAAAAAAGAGAGGCCGGCACTCCAATGCCTGACAGGCCCTGCTAGAGGGCTCTTTGCGGGAGAGCTTTTGTATAATAGTTGCCGTTAATGAGTTAATGTGAGAGGGGCTGAAGGAAATATATACATGTAAAATTGACTAGAAGTACAAAAAACAACTATCTTTAATGAAATGGGGTACCTATGTCAAGGTCAAAAACTGAAAATCAGGGAAACTCAGAGCATTGTGTATTCAATATTTGATTTGCCAGTCATGACTCAGGAATTAAAACAGCAGAGCTATAAATGAAAGTATGAACCCTTTAAAGTGTGCTGTGTAACTGTTTTTTTAAATGTTAATATCTCAAAAACTATTGAATAGATTTACACCAAACCAACAAAGTCATGCTCTGAGTAAAGTTCTGTTTTCATGCCAAGTTTAGTGTAAATCTGTTCAGCAGTTTGGGCTGTAGGCTGCAGCAAAATTTGTGTGGGAACAAAAATGGGAAATGACTGCTTTTTTGAGCCACCCCTTACTTTTTAGGTCAGAGCCTAACAACATCTTGGGGACATTTGGAAGGCCTCCCTGAGAATGCATTTCACCCATTGGCTTTGTAGTTTGTTACCCACATTTATTTGCTTTCTGTTTGCTGCCTCTATTTGTTTTAGGCTGTTCTGATTGAGTTTGCCACTTTAGTTGGCCAACTTCTATTTACTGTATTCTTCCACCAGTACTGGATGTCTGTAAATAGGCATTTCACTTTTGTTCTTATCTTGTCACATTTCCTGTGCATTCAAAGACAGAGTTCAAATGTCAGGCTGTGTTTTCCAGGGAGCTTGGTGTTTACTTTTCTTTCTCTACCTTGACAGTGAGAGGGTTTATGTGACAATGACGCTGGCTACTGGAGGGTGTGCTTGAGGAAGGATGTACAGTGTTATTTTTTTTCTAGCACACAACTAAATATCTGTAATTGAAATGTGCAGATATTTCAGAATATATCAGAATACGAAAAGCACAAATGAAGCACATTTGTTTTGTAATTCTGAAGTGTGATGTACACAGATACTTGAATAGGATTGATACAAATCAGTACACTAGGTGATGACATTTCCACACATTGTTTGTGCAATGTATACTTTTATCAGTAAAACTGTCTGTGCAAATGTAATGGTCATTTCAACTGAAGATGTCTGTAAAGGCAGTGCGCTACCACACCATGCATATTCAATTTTAATCTATTCCATTTTAATCTATTCCACACTACTCTGCACCACTCCACACTACTTCAATCTGTAGGAAAGCACCCTCTTCTTCGCATGGTTACCCCCACTTTTTGCCTGATGCCAGTATGTTTTGACTGTGTTCACCTGGATTCTGCTAACCAAGACCCCAGTAACTGTGCTCTCCTCCCTCTCCATTTTTTTGCTTGGGACTTCACACACCACAGATTTGGAATACTGGTGCCCCCTTAAAAGTCCCTAGTATATGGTACCCAAAGCATTGGGGCAACAGGGGTTCCCCATGGGCTGCAGCATGTTTTACACCACCCATGGGAGCCCATGGAAAATGTGTCTGCAGGCCTGCCATTGCAGCCTGCATAAAAAGGTGCATACACCCTTTCACTTCAGGTCACTGCACCAGGTTATTACTGTAAGTCACCCCTATGGTAGGCCCTCCTAGCCCAGAGGGCAGGGTGCAGGTACCTGTGGGCGAGGGCACCCCTGCATGAGTAGAGGTGCCCCTACGAACTCCAGCTCCATTTTCCTGGGCCTCGTAAGTGCAGGGACGCCATTTTACATGTGTACTGTATACAGGTCAAACTACCTGTGTCCAGCTACATAATGGTAACTCTGAACCTGGACATGTTTGGTATCAAACATGTCGGAATCATACCCCAATACTGTAGCCAGTATTGGTTGTATGATCCATGCACTCTGGGGGCTCCCTAAAGGACCCTCAACTTTGCTCCTACCAGTTTGCATGGTTTCTCAGGCAGCCTGCACTGCTTCCATCCTACAGACAGGTTTCTGCCCTACTGCTGCTTGACCAGCTCAATCCCAGGAAGGTAGAACAAAGAATTTCCTTTAGGAGAGGGAGGCAACACCCTCACCCTTTGGAAATAGGTGTTACATGGCTTTGGAGGGGTAGGCTCCCCAAGCCGCTGGTATGCTTTGAAGGGCACAATCTGATAGATACTTCTAGCTGCAGCTTCCTTACCTTAGAATTCTCTGGCGTCAGCTTCGAGTCTGGAATTTTTTCTGCTGAGCAGTACCCTGCGCGCGCCCTCTATCCTGGATTTCGGTGAGACAGACTCTGAGGCTGTTGGGACTCATGGCTTCCTGCATCCTATTGGTCAAGCATGCCAGATGGCGCATGAGGGCTCTGCAGTGGGACCTGAAGTTCCAATGGGCATCAGGGAAATCTTACTGACGTGGTTCAGATCTCGGAGGAAACTGCAAATGATCTGCAGTGGTGGTTAGTGAACTGCGATTGGGTCAAAGGCAGACTCCTCTTCTTTCCCCAACCAGATCTCACTGTAGTGACAGATGCGTCACTTCTGGGATGGGGCGGCCATCTGGGAGAGGTGGAGATCAGAGGTCACTGGTCTCCGGCGGAATCTGGGCTCCACATCAACTTGCTGGAGCTTCGGGCGATCCGACTAGCATTAAAAGCATTTCTTCCTGTTAGGAAAGGGTGGTGCAAGTGTTCACGGACAACACTACCGCAATGTGGTACTGCAACAAGCAGGGCGGTGTGGGGTCGTGGACCCTTTGTCAAGAGGCTTTACGTCTCTGGACATGGCTGGAACAGCAGGGCATGACCCTGGTGGTTCAACACCTGGCAGGTTCTCTAAACGCCAGGGCGGACGAGCTCAGCCAAAAATGCTTAGAGGATCACAAATGGTGTCTCCATCCGGAGGTGGTGCAAGGATTCTTTCAGCAGTGGGGAGAGCCTTGGTTAGATCTGTTCGCCTCCGTAGAGAACGCGCAATGTCAGCAGTTTTGCGCGTTGGAGTTTCCAAGGGGGCTATCGCTAGGCTAGCTTTTCGTCACGAGTGGAGTTCAGGCCTCCTGAACGCCTTTCCGCCTATACCACTTCTGCCCAGAGTTCTGAAGAAAATAAAGAACGACCAGGCCCAAGTAATCCTAGTGGCTCCGGATTGGGCACGGATAGTTTGGTATCCAGAGCTTCTCAAAATGAGCATCGGTCCTGCAATCAGACTGCCTCTTCAGGAGGATCTTCTGTTGCAGCAACAGGGGAAGGTTCTCCAGCCGAACCTGTCAACTCTGCGCCTTCATGTGTGGAGTTGAGCGGCGACAGTTGATGGTTTATGACCTCCCTCCCGATGTGTGTGATGTCATTCTGGCAGCCAGGAATCCCTCTACTAAGTTGATCTATGCCTGCCGTTGGAAACGTTTTGTTTCATATTGTACAGAGAGGTCTATTGATCCTCTTTCTTCTTCGCTGTCTAATATCCTTTTGTTTGTATTGTCTCTCGCCCAACAGGGTTCCTCCTTAGGGACTCTCTAGGGCTATCTTGCAGCCTTATCGGCCTTTCTTCAGTTGCCCGATCAACCATCTTTGTTTAAATCACCTATAGTACAGAGATTTTTTAAAGGGCTTGTGCATTTGTTCCCCCATGTGCCTTTCGTTATGCCCCAGTGGGACCTTAATCTGGTTCTTACCTTCCTTATGTGTGCTCCCTTCAAGCCCTTACATAACTGTCCTCTTCGGCTGCTCACTATTAAGACAGCCTTTTTGGTGGCAATTACATCTGCCAGAAGAGTGAGTGAGCTACAGGCTTTGTCATCAAATCCGCCGTATCTCACAATCTTTCCTGAAAAAGTGGTTCTCAGAACTCGTGCCTCTTTCCTCCCCAATGTGGTGACCCCTTTCCATCTGGGTCAAAGTATCACTCTGCCCACCTTCTTTGCACCACCGGAGAGTCTCCATCGGCTGGACCCAAAAAGAGCATTATCGTTCTATCTTGACCGCACTAAAGAGTCCCTGGTGGACGACCAACTCTTTGTGGGGTACCTTGGTGCAAAGAAGGGTCGGGCAGTACCGAAACGATCCATTTCACGCTGGGCCGTTCTCTGTATAAAGATCTGCTACGCTTTGGCAAAGAAGCAGCCTCCTGCGGGCTTGAGAGCTCATTCTACTAGGGGGAAAGCTGCTACCACTGCATTAGCACGTGGTGTACCTGTGGTGGACATCTGTCAGGCTGCAACGTGGGCTTCTGTGCACATGTTTGCAAAACACTACTGCCTGGATAGCCAGGTGAGAAGAGAGGGGCATTTTTCCCGTTCTGTCTTGCAGAACTTCCTGGTATAAAAATCTCCTTCAGACCCACCGCCATGGGTTATAGCTTGGGTATCTATTCTAAGGTAAGGAAGCTGCAGCTAGAAGTTTCTGATCAGATGAACAAGTTATTTACCTTCGGTAACGAGGTATCTGGTAGAGACACTATCTAGCTGCGGATTCCTTAAACTCACCCAAGCCTCCCCACTCTGTGGATATTTTTATACAAATGTATATATATTTATGATTTTGGCATTTTTGCCTTTCTTAAAGGCATGTAAGAATTTTTACTTCAAACAGTCAAATAAAGAGGTAAAATCCATAACTGTTGGTTCTTCCATGACTCTGCGCTTCTGGCTTGGAAAGTTGTGGGAAAAGAACTGACGTACGGGTGCCGAGACAGCGTCTATATAGACAACCATGAGCTGGTCGACGCACGCGGATCCGATGACAGCGTGCCCAGGGTACTGCTCAGCAGAAAAAATTCCGGATTCGAAGCTGACGCAAGGGAATTCTAAGGTAAGGAATCTGCAGCTAAATAGAGTCTCTACCAGATACCTTGTTACCGAAGGTAAGTAACTTGTTCTTTGGTGCCCTCCTTGGATAAACCAGTTTGCACCAGTCCCTGCTCTGGCACGAAACTGGACAATGGAAAGGGGAGTAACCACTTCCCTGCCCATCACCCCCTCAGGGGTGGTGTCCAGAGCTCCTCCAGGTGGCCACTTGATTCTGCTCTTTGAGTCCAAGGTGGGCTGAGGCCTCTGGGAGCATCTGAGTGCCAGGACAGCAGCCCCCTCCTGATAGGTGGTCTTCCTGCTAGGTGACCAATCCCACTTCCTGGGCTATTTAGGGTCTCCCTCTTGGGTGAGTCCTCAAATTCAACGTGCACGATTCCAGCAGGACTTCTCTGCATCATTTACTTCACTTTCTGGCCACTGGAACTGCAACTGGACACTTAAGGAACTGACAATCTGCATCCACAGCGACAACTCTAATTGCAACATTGTTTCCAAAGCTCCTTTCAGCAACTGCAACATTTCTTTGGCTGTGCATCCACTGAGGGTGACAAGTCTTCTGTCTGCTTGAGAAGCAAGAAGGAATCTCCCTTGGAGTGAAGGAGTCACTCCCCTGCATCCGCAGGCACAAACTACAATGACGACTGGCTGCGTGAATCTCCTTTCTTCCAGAGCTTGCGTGCATCCTGCATCATCAGTGGTGGTATGGAATGGTCCCCTTGGTCCTCTCTACCAGCTGTCCAACTTAGGAGACGATAAGCCCTTGCCGCTCCACGCAGGACAGTACCCCCGTCCACCGTGTCTCTTGCAACTACTAAGTCTTGTTGCTATCTCCTCCAAGGGATCTTCAGGCTCTTTGTAGTGCCAGCCCCCAGCACTCTTCCCTGCAACGCACAGCCCTCTTCATGCTTGTCTGGCGACATGGGACTCCTTTCTAGGTTTACTACATTGGCCTCACCGTGACTCCTGTGCTTGCTGCCGTTCGGTCGCCGGTGGGGGCTGCCTCCTCTTCCTGTGACTCTCCTCACTACTGAGGGTCACCCAGGACTCCCCTCCGTGGGTTGAGTGACCCTGGACCTTGCTGGTCCCCACCAGCTCCGCAATTGTTCTTCCACGACATTTGCCCAGGTTTGTTGGTGGTTTTTCCACACCAGTGACTGACTGCAGTCCTTCTGCTGGTGTGGGATGTCGACTGCATCACTTCAGGAACTCTTCAGCTGCTCCGGTGCTGAACTGCTGACTGTCTTTGCTCACCGTCGACCTGGTCCTGCATCCACAGACGGGTGGGTAGTGGCCCCTGCCACGACCAGACCCTCCAACATGAACTGAACTTGGTTCCCTTCCTTTACAGGTCTTCCTCTTCCAGATGTTCAAAATATCTGTATATATCATGCTATGGATCAAACAGATCAAATGATATGATCTGATTGGGTGACATTACATCAACAAAGATGTGGCAAGAGTCTCTTTAGGACTCTGGGACCCAGTCCACTGTCTTGAAGAGAGGTTACAGGAGGATCCGCAGATCTATGGTATAAATATAATTTTTAAATAAAGCAGGCTTCCGCCTTTTTCTGTTTTAAGTCTTTAAGTCCCCCTTTGTGGGTCAGGGCACAGGATTCAGTGCAGTATTAATTATTTTATACCCCCCTCCCAAAGCCTTTTTCCAGGCCCTGGTGACCCCGTCCACAAGGGTCGCTTTATATGTGATGTAGAGTCATTGCTTTATTTTTAATGCAGATGGGCCGCATTATTTCTAATGAGGAGAGATCTGTTTTTAGGCCTCAGGCGCCATCCTTCAAGACCAGTTTTCTTTTTTGGGAGGGGTTTGCAGCTCTCCTCCCTGAGCCACTGAGCCATTTGTAGGCACTGGGGATCCCATCCTCCAGGGCTAATATCCCTTTATTGGGGGAGGGGGGGATGGGGGGGGGGTCATGCGACCAATTTGTGTTGTGGTGACTCAGGGGAAAATAAAGTTCCGCTTCCATTGGCACCCACTAATGAAGCTGGCAGGAGAACCGACAGGGGCTGCAGGCATCCTTGGACCTCTCCTGCGGCCCTCAACTTTAAAGAAAAAAAGTGTGAGTCCCCCGGGGCACCCACAGTGAAAGTAAAATGTCCATCTCCCGCCAGCTCCCAAAATATGTGCTAGCTGGGGAGCCGACGGAGGTCTTCGGACCTGGACACACAAAAAATGTAAAAAAATTAATGAGTGGCAGGAGCCGCTCATTTACGGGCAAGAAGTGTCCCATAATGCCCGGTGAGGACGTTTTACTAACATTTATTGAGCCTGATGGTGTCACTAGAAGGAGCAGTGGCACCACTACGCATTTTAATAATGTGGAGGGCTGCAGGGATCACAGCATTTCACTACCAACATAAAAAAAAAACAACACAGTAAGTTTCCTTGGTCATTGAATTCACAACCCCAGGAGATCTTACTATATGTTTTTTTTAAGCACTCTGAGCTGGAGCTGTATGCTCGTCAGCTGGAACGTTGAAGCGAGGAAAGTGGAGGAATTCGAAGAGGTTGTAAAGGGAGAGGGAGGCATGAGACCAGGTATTATGTATTTTTTCTATCTGTGTAAGGGAAGAAAGGGTGGTTTGTGCACGGCTGGCAAAACACCATTGTTTCAAATTTGGATAGGAAAAGGGTAAATGCAGAGGTTAGTGAGGGTGGTAGGTATTAAGTGGTGGTTTACAGGTAAGACTTTGTTTAAAGATTAAGCATGCATGTACAACAGGACCTTCTTGTGAATCTCGTTATTGCCACCTCTCAGTCCAGCTGTCATCTCCAAGAGTCTACATTTCGTTATCTACCCACAACATTCCTTAACAGTGGTAAAGTTGATATTCTATTCCAGGGTTAAGTCCCAACACATCCTGCTTCTTATCATTTGAAACAAAAGACACAATATAACAAAATATGACATTATAACCGAAATACACAATACCTGCAAGTTGTCAACTAAATCAAAATGCAACTAGGATGAAGAGAACTAAATACAGTAAATATGTAAAGAAAGAATTGCATAGCATGTAGAAAAGATCCCAGTCAGTTGTTCAAAGTGACTTCCATTTTTAACTGATTCTTGACTAGTCTTAATTAAGAATACAATAACGAAATGTAATTGGGATTTTTTTTCCTTACTTGTGGTTTGTGTCCTTTATCATTCATGTTATTGCTCCCTTCAGATTCCTTTGACAGCGGAATGCAACTTGCCATCTGTACCATCATTCAGTGTGTCATCTTCACCATCATTGATTACCTCCACCTTCCTAATCTCCTTTTTAATGAATGGTGAATTTCTACTACCCTGATGATAGTCTATTGCTATTTTGTCTGTATTCCACCATTTTCCATCCTCCAACTTCACCACACTTTCTCTAACATCTCTCACATTATTTGGAGCAGAAAATTTTGAATCTCCCTTGGGTATTATTCTGGAAATTTTAATTCTCACATAATCTCCCACTGCCACCTTTACACTTCTTCTACACTTGTCCACATATTTGTTCAGCGCCTGTAACCTCTTCCTTTCTACCACTTACACCTTGTTTTTGGATACAGGAAATTCTTTCATCCATGATCGTAACATCTTGGATGTTAGTACCCTTCCTCCTAGTACTACAAAAGGTGACACTTAATATCTGCATTTGTCATGGTATGCACAGCCCATAGTAGTTTCCTCAATGCCACTTTACAATTCAGCATGTTGCTTTTAGCTAGTTGCACGATTTTTTTATCACCCTAATAAATCTCTCAACAAGACCATTACTCCTGGGATGATCTAAGGAGGTTTTGGCGTGCTTAACCCCTAAAAACTCCAGAGGTGAATTGCCACCCATTGTCTGTTAATATTTCATCAGGAATCCCCTGTTTTGCAAGGACAGTTTATAAAAATTCTATAACTTTTTGACAATTGGGTACCTTCACAAATTTCACTTCTGACCACCGGCTGTAATAATCCATGATTACTATGCCATATTCTCGTACCCTTCCAGATAGTATCATTGGACCAATTATGTCAATCGCCAATTTTGTCCATGCCTTGTTAGGAACATTTATAGCCTCATTAGGATTGGAAACTGTTACTTGTGATTTGTAACTTATTACAGAATTCATGCAATCCTTCACAGAATGTTCTATGTTCTTATCTAATCCCAGCCACCAAAAATTCTCACGTATTCTCTTCTTCACCAAACATTCTCACGTATTCTCTTCTTCATGGGCCACCTTCCTATATACCCCTTATGAGGTAAGGCTAGCACTTTAGTCCTCATCCTTTCAGGTGCCACTAAGAGATCTAATCGTAGTAAAAGTCCATTCACAATGGATAACTTCTCAAAAACATGTTTATATCCTTCACAAGTTTTATCTTCTGACTTCCATTCAAACCAACCTTGGCAGATCCCTTTCATAACCACGCTAACTTCCTTGTCTGCATCACATGCCATCATCCATTCCTCGTGCGACTGCGACATGGCACTCTCTGAGTAATTTTCAACTGTGCACACTAAATCCTCTTCATCATTCCGCAATTCTTATTTCTTCACATCTTGCTCACTGACTGGCATTCAGGTAAGACAATCAGCCCACATGTTCTTAGCTCCAGATTCATATTCAACTCAATAATTATACTCATGAAGCCTATACTGGTGTTGGAAAATTCTTGGTGTAGCTTTCACTCCTCCTTTAGTAGTGTATAGCTGTACCAGTGGTTTATGATCAACATGTACAATGAAGTGTTTATCCCATAAGTAAGGTGTGAAATGACGATACCCCATCAGCATGCAAGTGCGTCTCTTTCTGTTACTGAGCAGCACCTCTCAAACTTCTTGATGCAAATGCTACAACTTCGTCTCTACCTCCCCTGTGTTCCATGAGAACTGCTCCTAAACCCCTCTGACTGGCATCAGTCATGATTGTACCCCTCCTCTCGTATATCAATTGGTTTCAGTGGAATGGCATGCATCACTTCACTCTAACCATCTTGAACTCCTTATTGCACTCTTAACGCCACTCAAATGTGATATTCTTTTTAAAAAGATTTCTCATAATATATGTTTTTTCTGTGCATTTAGGGATAACTCTAGTATAAAATTAACTAATCCCATGAAAGATTGTAACTGGTCTTTGTTTTATGGGTGATTGGAATATTCTACAGCTTTAACTAGACGAGCTTTTGGCTCGACTCCTTTGGTTGGCAATTGATAACAAAAATAATCAATAACAGGGATGTTGAATTAACACTTTTCTCCCCTGGGCGTCACCCCTCTGTTGTTGTTTTTTTTTTTGTCTTTTTTATTTTTTATTTATTTTTTTATGATTAGCACTTGATGTAGTATTTGAACATGTGGCATTTGGTCTTTTCCCTTAGTTTCCTTTCTTATATGTGCTTTTAATAGCTAATACATTCTGTGGTTTGGACTTGCATTCTGAAACAGTCATTTGTTCCATGTATGAAATTGTGCTCTCAATTCTAGTTGCAATTTCTGTTGCCTTCGGTAATGATCCTGGAATGCAATCACACCTTCCATTTCCTTAAACAAGCTTTCCACCACTCTTTAATATCTGAATTGATGCAAACCGTCTGGAGTTATGAAGGCAGTATAATGTCATGACTCGGTGTAGATTGATCTGGTTATAAGCTGAGGTCATGTCGAACAAACTGAAAACCTTGCCTCCCTTAAGAGTGGATAACATCTCTGTGATGTTCGAAGAAGGTGACGATTAATCCAAATGTAATCATTTAAATCTTGAAGACCAACACACATACATATGGATCCATTGGCTTTCCGAGCCAAAACAATTGGAGCTACCCAATCAGAACTCTCAGTGGGTTCTATAACACCCTGACCACATAATTTGTTTCTGCTTAAGTTCTAGTCCTAAGGCTAAAGGCACCCTTCGAATTTAATGTACTACTGGATATGCTCCATAAATAAACCTTTTTTGGAAAACTTTAAGGTAATCCTCCTCCCCCTTTCTTTTTTATGGCTAGAATTTGAACTTAATATTAACTGATAAGAATTGTTAGGATCTTATATTATATCCAAATTCTTTTGATCGTGCCAACCCAATAAACAGGAATCGTCTTTTGCCACATAAACAATATCTCGTGTCTTTTTGGCTTTTATATCAAGTTCCGCTTCAAACTCCCCTACTACTTCAACGGGATTTGCCACCATAAACTACAGGCTGTATGACTGATTTCTTCAACTGAATTCCACATTCACTAAAGGCTTCTTTCCACATCTTTTCACTCAACAAGGTTAACAGAGATCCAGAATTTGGTAGCTCCTTTACATGTACATTTATCATTAGCATACCCAAAAGTCCTTTTAACAAATTTAAAGATACTCCACGTACCCCAGCTTACATTCTTTTTGATTATATTCATCCATTACTGCTTCTTTGATGGTTAGAATCTCACCCTTGCCACTAGTGAAGAGATCATTTTACTAGACTCAACCCTTTCTGTATTTTGCTAACAGGCGATACGCATGTTGACCTGCACACTAAGCAAAATGCTCGTTTTTCATGCACTTTGCACAGGAACAATCTGCGGCCAGACACACACTAGCATTTCCTAAGTGAGTTGTGCTTCCACATCTGTAAGACTCCAACTGTTTATTTGGTTGCTTTTTGTAAACCTTTCAAGTTTTGTTAAACTTATCAGATGATTTTTCCATTTCATCTTTTTTTCCTGTCTTATATTTGCTTTTAACAGCCAATACATTCTGAAGTTTAGACTTGGATTCTGAAACAGTCATTTTTAGGTTCAGTGCGCAAGAGCTCTGGCCTGTTGTAATCTCTCTGTGGTCTTTTAACCATGCACGCCCATCACTATCACTCGTTCATGGGCTTGCCTTTCAAAAATCCTTTGTTATCATTGGTAAATGCTTTACGTTTGTCCCTCTGTGAGGCAGTTTTGTTATTGCCTTGGCCATCGACCCTGTTACATGGATTATTGCACTTTTGCTGATATGTTTGACTGCAAGCAAACCTCTTTTTCCTTTTGTGTGTCTTCGCACCCACTCTCATGGCATCCGTGGCACTTTGAATCGTCTCGCTTATGTCAACTGTTTTTCTTTTCATTTTCAATTTATGTGGCAAGAAAAGTCTAGTTATGAATTTACACATATAATAGCTCTAACTCGAGCCACCGCGAGACCCATTGCATTGCAAATGCTTGTTTTCATGTATGAAGTTGTGCTCTCAATTCTAGTTGCAATATATTGCCTTCTGATAAATTAGGTGTTGACATTAGTGCTTCTTGGACCTTTTTGTTTTTTGTTTTTTCCACAAGTTGGTCCCTGATAATTTCCTCCTCAAAGTCTTTGTATTCGGAGGATGCTGCTGGAATCCTCAAAACTCCTGCGAAACTTGTTGCTGATTATCCAGCCATTTGTACTCTTTTGTAAAATGTGTGCCTTTCCATGATGACATTTTTACAAGCCTGAAACCTTACATCTAAAGACCTTATAGCTGATGCATACTCATTTACACCACTGCCCTCGCCTTCACCTTCTTCTCTTTGAATATGTTTCAAATTTTCTGACCATCTGGACCTAAACAATGTCGTAGTATAGCACTTTTTTTCTTATGTGTGAATGACTCTCCTTCTAATGCATTGAGATGTGTCTCAAAACCCTCCACCCATTGCACCTAATCAGACACAGGAGCTGTTGGATTGTGAGAAAAGGCAGGTGGTCGTACAATCAGCTGTTGCATTTTCCTAGATGTTGCTATCAGAAAGTTACTATTGCAGTTCACTTGTCAAAGACTATATGACAACAGTAAGACACTAACAATATTGTCTGTGTATTATACCTGCACTTATCAAAAAGCAGCTGTATAGTTTAGAATACTGTGGTGTACAGGTCACCAAAGATGCACACAGTAGACTGTCAACGACGAAATTTAAAATCTACAGTGTAATAATAAACATGAGAGGAATATAAATAGTTGAATTCGAATATGCAACACCATTTTTAATCACTAATTCATTTCAGGATCCACAATTGGTGTGCAAATCACCTTATTTGTGTGAGTTCTATTGTCCCTGGTGTTCACAATTGATGTGCGAATAACCACAATTTGCTTTAGGTCCTGGTGCCAATCAATTCTACATTGAGGTGTGCGCATCAATGCGCTGTGCAGTGCTGTATTAGTTGGCCCCAATCCAAAATGGCTATGCAACTTCCGAAATAGCTTAGTTATAAGGTGTGCACATGACCAATAAATCTGTTGTATTTTAGCAGCCCCAAATCAAAATGCCATGCATGGAGCGTGACAATGCGTCACACGTCTCCAGCAGGCAGAGTGCTCGCGCCTGCTGCATGTCAGAAATGTCTCAAGTGCAACCTGCAGAGTGGCAGAAATGTCTCGAGCTCGTAGAAGGTTGCGCTCTAAATATTTAATAAATAAAACAGTACTTTCTGGCAAAATTCTTTATCTCATGGCGTCAGTAGCCCGAAGATCATTTTTAAACTTTGTTTAAAACTTACTGCCAGAGTTCCTTCAGCCAATGCAGGTTATGAAAATCAATAGATAGATGCTGGAATCATGGGTGGACGTCGTATTCGTCCTGCTGCATGCCTGGAACATACTGTCGCCAATATAAAGTTGTGGTTTACAAGTAAGACTTTATTTGAAGATTAAGCATGAATATACAGAAGGACTTTCTTATACATCTCACTACTGCCCCCTCCGAGTCCAGCTGTCATCCCCAAGATTCTACATTCCCTTATCTAACCACAACATTCCTTAACCATGGTTACTTTGAACATTCCACTCCGTGGTTAAGCTCCAGCAGTTGGCTGTTCACCTGATAGGGAAGGTAACTCTGAAGATGATGTGGGAGGGTGGCAGGATATCAAGTATTCTTTTTTGGGGGAGAAGCTGGGAAACATATGTGCTGGAAGTGGGGGTGAAGGGGGTACTGCATCAAAAATAACCATGCTGAAGTGTCAGAAGGAGAATGAGCAATAACAATGCCTTTAAAAATAGTGTTTTTATCTTATTACGTTTGCTGCATGTTCTAATACAGAAGTCAAATGTCAGGCTACGTCCTTTGACAAATTGCTGCATATTCTTTTAAAAGGGAGCTTGGTGTTTACTTTTCTTTTTCTGACTCAAAAGTTAGAGGCTTTTGTACCGTGCACTGTGCCAGAATCTTGCCGAGTACAGTGAGTGTGAAAGAAACGGCTGTAGGACATAATTTTTTTCCTAACACACAACAAATTTAAAAAATTTCTAAAAACTATTAAAATATTTTTAGAATACATCAGCAGTTAGGAGAGCACAGCACAAATGGAGCAATTTTTTTGTAAATCTGAAATGTGATCAAAAAGAGATTCAAAATAATCAATTCACTTGTAGAAGTAAAAATTAAATATTCGCTGATTTACGCACATTATTGTTTGTGTGAAGTACAGTTTATCAATAAAACTGTATGTTTGTGCAAATTTAGTGACCATTTCATTCGAAAATGTGCTGAAAGTAGATGACAATGTACTACCATACCATACTTTGGTAATGTATTTGCAAAAGTGTGCTCCAAAATGCACCACCAGCTAAATACTCGACCCCTACCACTTACCTGTTTTTTGTGTGATTGGATTTTTCTCAATCCATGTGACTTAAGTGATGTAAGACTGCTAACGGCAGTCCCACTGTGAAAATTGTTCTAGCACCACTGGGATGGGAATTGATGGTCAGATGGCAGATCACAAGTTGTTACATGGCAAATAGCCTAGGTCATATTGCCTATGGCTCCCTTGTGACTCCTTTAACACAAGCTATAGCTGTTGAAAAGTGAAGCAGGTATTTTGGGGGCATACAATTGGAACACAGAGATTCCAATTCTGTTTTTCACCTTGGATTCTTAATACCTTCATGGACAACTTGAGTGTCGCTCTTTGCGTATTTGGTGTCTCTCTGTACCTCTAAGTGATGAATACACCATTCTTCACTGTTACCCTTCTGTAATTATATATCTTTGACTCCAGAACAATTACAGTCTGCCTAACTTGCATGTTGGCTTTGTTGTTTGAAGTCTGAAGTTTTGAACTTTTTACTTTCCCAGCCTGACACTTCCCCAGTGAAGGTTTTCATGGGTATTCTAAGACTGCGTTGCCATTCCATTTATTGTCACCCGCAACTACACTACGTTGCAGATGCTGCATGACTTCTGGGTAGTCCGTAGAAGTCTTTCGGCTACACTGGCGCTTTACCAGACCATCACAAATATAGGGATAGTCTAAGCTGCAGTTCTGCTAGGGAACCTTTTAGTCTGCTTTATGTTCAGTCGGCTAGAGTTCTGTCTTTGTTATTCCTCTTCCATCTTCTGTCTCTGAAGTATACACCCACCTAAATCACCCAGAGTATTGGCGCCCCAGGTGTTTTTTATCAGGCAGATATATCACTGCATTCAATATCACATTCTTTCTTCATTGTTGGTGTCCTGGTGGAAATTAGCACTTCTGGTTCATCTAGAACCCACATCTTGATGTGTCAGAACAGCAGTTATTTTGTGAGGTTTCTAAAATGCATCCATGTCATCACTAACCTCCTATTGCAGAAATAAGTTTAATGACTTCCTGAAGATTGGTGCCTGCTTTTTTGGAACTACTTTAGTAGTACTGTAGTAGTTCAATATTAAGGCAGATTCTAGGGTAGGACAAATCACCCCCAAGAATCTGTTGTTTAGGTCATGCAGTAATGTCTTCCTTTCCCTCCTCCTCCTTGAAGGTACAACTTTATAGTGTATTGTAAGTATTTAGAATGAGAAACATTATCCAGTGATGGATTGGGTATTGTTTCCTACTTGTAATTGTGGTTCTCCATCCTCTGTGTTTTCAGTACAAACAAAACTAACCTTTCCTACCTTTGACATTGGCCATGTGCAGGGCACTCATTGATTGCTCTACCATACTTCCTATCTACCCTATCCATGAGTGGTTGTCATAAAAAAATATTAGGTCAGTTGTTTTTTTATTTTCTTTTTCAAACATTTTTATGGTAAATATCACCGTTAAGGTTTCCTGGGAGCATGCAGAAGTATCCTAAAATCTATGAATGTAATGAAGAGACCCCTGAAGGAGAACTGCAGTTAGTGGTAAGGAACACCTTTTAAATAAATAAAGCTATTATCCTTTGCTGTTAATAAGGCTATACCAGCAGTATCCTAGATTAATTCAAGGTGTTTCAAGGGCAAGAATCCCCTTCTATGTGCTACAGATTTAGTAAATAACCACAAATAAATATATTTTACAGTACTAAGTCACTAAATACGTTCCCAGTTCTTGCCTCATCACATGTTCCATCCATGTACCTACAGATGTTTTTTTTTTTTTTAAAGAATGTTTTAATTAAAGCATTTGTGTTGCACACAAACCATATTATTCTCATTTGTTTGGTGCATCATTATGAAACTGCTACTTGCAGTGTAACTTTTAGTTTTAGATATATATGGTCTACTCAAACGGTCTCAAACACCTTCTCCAGGGGACTGCAACTGTTTTGAAACGTAAATAATAGCATATTGTCAAGATGACCTGTCCCAGCTGGAGCGCCTTTGGGGATGCCTACTAGTTCCTCGCCAGCCGGTCTGCCGAATGGATCTGGACCGGCACCGATCGTACCAGCTCCACTTTCACCCGATGCTCCCAGCGCTGATGTCATCCTCCGATGATGCATCCTCATTCTCATCCCTGACACTGAGCTGGAGGGGTGTTGCCCGAAACCAGTGAGATATGGAGCCTGATCCCTATTCCTATGGGCTAAGACTTGGGGAAGATTGAGAGGGGAAACTGGACCCTGAGGAATACCAGCCCCTAGACCCCAACATGGACTGGTGTGAGGAACTGGTGCACACCAGTGGACTGGACACCTCTCCATATACCGGCATGGTCTATCGTGGCTACAGAGGAGGGAGCTTCTTTTGCTATGGTGGTGAGAAGGGCGGCTGAGGTCCTGGACTGTAGCCTGCCCTCTCTGACAATCAAGACTAACATCTTGACAGAGGTGCTTCAACCAGGAATGATCCCATCAGAACTGCTTCTTTCTTTCAATTGAGCCCTTATGGGCATCCTGTTAGGGCCTGGTCCAAGTCCAGCACAGGGGCTCCTGTGAACAGGATAATTACCCACCATCATTGTCTCGCCCAAGGTCCCCAATTTCCTCACACAACCCCCAACCCCAAAGAGCTTGGTGGTCCAGGCCTCCAGTTCCCTCATAAACCCTGGTGCATTCCCTACCACTCCACCACTCCACCATATGAGGGATCCAAGAGGCTGGACACCTTACACAGAAAAATGTTTTCTTCCACCAGCCTGGCACTAAGCCCATGACCCCACCCGCCCTATTTTCTGCAGTACAACATGGCAGTGGTGTTGTCCATGAACACATGCAATAGCCTTACGTGGATGGAGGGTAGAAAGATTTTCAATGCCAGCCAGATCGCCTGGAGCTCCAGCAGGTTCATGTGGAGTCCTGATTCTGCTGGAGCCCAAAGGCCTCTGATCTTCATCTGTCCCACATTAAAGGACTGTCTTTCTCCATCTCAGCCTTCATGCCGTTGCCAGATCAGCCATCCCTTTTCAAACACCCTGTTTATATAAATAGTATTATGAAAAGTCTTTACCATGTTTCCACCTTCACGCTTTGTCATGCCTCAGTGGGACCTCAATCCCATACTCACATTTCGGATGTGCGCTCCCTTTGAGTGAGTCATTACATAACTGTCCTCTCAGGCTCCTTACCATCAAGGCGGTCTTCCTACTGCTGATAACGTCTTCCTGGAGGGTCAGTGAGCCCAAGGCCTTGCCATCTAAGCCTCCATACCTAACCATCTTCCCAGACAAGCTGGTTCTTCGCAGTAGAGCTTCTTTTCTGCAGAAAGTTGTCACTCCTTTTCACGTAGGCTAGTCTGTCACCCGGCCTACCTTTAATGCATGCGCCACATAATCCACCTAAGGAAGAGGAGCAACTCTATCAACAGGACCCACAAAAAAGCATTGTCTTTCTACCATGACCAAACAAAAGATTTCCGGGTGGAGGACTAACTCTTCAGGGGGCTATGTCAGAGCCAAGGAGAGGAAGGCTGTGGAGAAGCAGACCATCTCCTAATGAATCATGCTCTGCATTAAAATCTGCTACTCACTGGCCAAGAAGCAACCTTCTGAGGTCTTGCGTGCTCATTCCACCAGAGCTTAGGCTGTGACTGTAGTGTTGGCACACAGATTTCTGGTCCTGGGCACCTGCCAGGCAGCAACACGGACTTCTCTGCACATGTTCACCAAGCACTACTGCCTGGACAGTTGGTCCGCCGGATGGGCACTTTGCCCCTTCGGTCCTGTAAGACTTTCTTGTGTAAATTTGTTCCGCAGACCCACCTCCAAGAAGGTAATGCTTGGGTATCTATTCTAAAATAAGAAATTTGCAGCCAGAAGTCTCTATCAGATTAGCAAGTTACTTACCTTTTGTAATACCTTATCTGGTAGAGACTTAGGGCCTGATTTAGAGTATGGCAGATGAGTAACTCTGTCACAAACTTGACAGATATGCCGTCCTCCGTATTATGATTTCCATAGGGTATTATAGAATCATAATATGGCGGAGACATCCCTCATGTTTGTGACAGAGTAACCCCCTCTGCCAAACTCTGAATCAGGCCTTCTGTCTAGCCTTAGATTCCTTACTGACCCAACCATCCTCCCCACTATGCGAACTGATTTCTAGGGTTGAGGCACTTCCCTTTTCAGGGCACTAGTTTTCCACACCAGTGGTCAGAGTTCTTTTTGGCTCTGTGCTCCTGCTGTGGAAAGTTGCAAAAAGAAACTGACGTCAACACACCAGGGTGGTGCCTGTATAGGCACCACTCACTTACTTCTTCCACCTCTAATGCCACCACGTGAAGCCGAACTATGCCCCCCCATCGGCATGTAGGAGTACAGCTCACAAAAATATTCTATATCCAGTCTAATGCCTGAGGATAATTCTAAGGTAAAGATTTTGCAGCTAGATAGAGAGGTTTTACCAGATAAGGCATTACAGAAGGTAAGTAACTTGTTCATTAAGCTTGGATTAATATACCTCAAGATCCTCAGTGACGATAGGAACATTTTAAATCAGTGTTTTCCAAACAATTGGTAACTTCCTATAGCATAAACTTCAATCAATTCAACCTTATAATCAGGGGACAATTTAAACCACTCTTTGAGCAATTAGTATTTTTTGGTTCATAAACTCTGCTCAGAATTTTAAATTTCCCGCCATTTTTCATATGCAAACACCATTATTAGAGACATTTAATTTACTTTTAACAAATTACTAAAGAAAAGTTCATTTACTGCTTGTTAAGACTGAGAACTCTGCATGAAACATATTCTTCCTCATGCTGTCTAATTTAATTATACAATCATTTATGTTTCTCTTGCAGAAGGCGTTTAGAACTGGTACTAGTACACGCCTGGATGATCGTGTCTATGCAATGTGCCAGATGAAGTCTCAACCATTAGCTCTCCTGATGAAAATGATTTATCCTAGCCTCTACAGGATAGACAGACTTATTGACGAGGTAGAGTTTAATTCTTTTGCAAAGCTATTCCTGGCATCCTGAATTATCAGTGTAAGAAACCATATATTGTAATATCTGTTAAAAAAAGCAGCCTTTCTTTATGTGCAAAGCAGGATCTTCATTGATAGTTTTGAACGCTTGAATAATTCCACTCTGCATGCGTGGACCCCAAAGCACTTTTCCATAGGTATATTGGACATTAAATGTAAACAATGGGTGCTAGTGTCAGTCTAATGAGCAAAGGTGAGTTTAGTCTGTAGGATAGTAAATACCTAATTTCAACTGTGTATTGCAGCATCTTAGGTGGAAACAGGCTTGAAAGTGTATAAAAAGTAGTAGAAAAGGCACCCTTACATGCCTTCCTAGGCATGCATTGTACTGGCAGTTGCCTGGCAGAGGCAAGTATGTTCCATGGCTCCTGTTAGTAGGATCTCAGACCACATGTGAGGTTTCATACCTCTGTTTCTTGATAGAATTGTGAGCCATCACTACAATTTGTCCCTGTTTCTGGAATTATTTTTCTGTCAGTGTGATTTCCTCTTTGAGAATTGTCCCTCTTGTGAAAGATAAAAGTGGTCTGGAATTGTTTTTCCATCAGAATGCCTTCCTCTTTGAAAAGTTTCACTCTTGTGAAACAAAAGGCTTTCTCAGACCCCTTTAAGCTCAGTGTGGCATGACTCCTGGTTTCATATTCTGTTCAAGAATGTGACACTTTCAAAACCTGTCTAAAAGGATATTAGAAGACTGGGAGCGAATGAGACTCAAAGAAGGGTAGAGGAGAAGAGAAAAAAGTAAAAAAGGCTTGAAGCTTCCTCTCATGCACCCTCTAGAAGCAGTAGTAACGAGTGTACAGTGGTAGACCCATACACCTCAATGGAGACAGAGTCCAAATGTATTACAGCACACAACAATGTTATGGGATATCATTCATTTATTTCTAACACATATTAGTGTTATAACTAGGACCACAATTAGCAATATGTCAACTGGAGAAAAACATCACTATGCCATGTGAGCAATTTTATAGCTGAAGTACTCTGTGTATGCAGCTTAAAGACAGACGGATTAACCAGTGTGAATGCAGACACTCCTTTTGGATTACATATTCTAGCCCACAAACATGCTGCATTCATTTTAACAGGTTATCACTGTTCTTTCCACATCAAATCTTTAGGTTATTTTTTGCACTTTTTGTACTGTGTTCCTTATTTCGGCACTGGGCACTTTTTGATCTCCAGTATTGAATCTTTCATAGGCTCACATACTTGAATCTTCTCCACCATTGAGGTGGAAGTCCTACAGTAACTTTAACAAGCAGTGCAAAGGAAACACATTTTTCAACAAAGCTTAAAACAGTTACATTGTTAACCAAGGCACATCTTTTACGAAGAATCAAACCTTAGTCAATAAGGATGCAGTTTTCGAAGACCCTTTCCCTCAAGGGCTACCACACCTCAGATTTACCACACATCATGTGAAGGTAGTCTCTCTGTGCTATTTTCAGTGTGTTTCTCTCTTAACCGGTTTTGTCAACTTCTGACCGTTTATTTCCTCTGCCAGCCGAAAACACCTTTAATATGTCACCTCTGAGATGTTAATCCTGACAGACAAAAACATGCCCGCAACCTCCGAAAAGGGTCTTTTTAGGCCTTGTGGTACCTGTGGCAAGAATAGTACCACACTAAAGACCCTCCATAAGAAGTGTCTTCATGGCCTTTGCACAAAGCATATTACCAAAGGCTTTAGTACAGTTGTATATTTTCTGCTGAAACTCTCAGAGAGAGAGAAGTCAGACTGCTTATTTGGCTCCTAAAAGTAAAGGCAAGAGAAGATCCATCCTCTGGAGATGAAGATGAAGGACCATCTAAATCTCACCCGAAATCCCAGAAAAAAGATCTTCCCTCAGAAAACAATGTCTTCTAATGAACCATCTAAAAAGCTTATCAAGCTTGTTGAGGTTAGACAGCATCAGGCATATATTTTCTGAAGAAAATTGAGTCATCATCATCTTCAGAACCTAAGAAATCCAGATCATAGTCTTCCACTCTTTCATTACAGGTGCCACATAAACATGACTCTACAAAAGCATCAACAAGAGACACATCATACAAATAACTGTTAAACAGACCAACAACGACAACAACTTTGTCATCAAGAATCTCAACTACGACATCATCAAAGACAATACCGTTGACAGCAATTGCATAGTCAACAATATAGTCATTGACAATGACCCAATCATCAAAGAAAGCTGGGTAGCATATCTCCCAGACATGGAGGTCAGCGGAAAATGGTCTCCTCAGGAAACCCAGCTGCATATCAGTCTTCTAGTATTAAGGGCTGTGGCCTTAGGAATAAAACATTGTAGTAGTTTTGCACGGACAACTCGACGAACATGTACTACGTGAACAAGCAAGAGGTACAAGGTCATATCTGTTGTCCATGGAAGCACAAAAGATTTGGAAATTGATTATTCCTCACCAAATTGTTATAAAAGTGGAATATATGTATATATAATAATAATGTATAGATGTGTGTGTATATATTTATTTATATATATATATGTTCGATGGCATGTGTAGCTGCAGATACACATGCTGTGCACATCCCGCCATCTAGTGTTGGGCTCGGAGTGTTACAAGTTGTTTTTCCTTTGAAGAAGTCTTTTCGAGTCACGAGATCGAGGGACTCCTCCCCTTTCGGCTCCATTGCGCATGGGCGTCGACTCCATCTTAGATTGTTTTCTTTCCGCCATCGGGTTCGGACGTGTTCCTCTTCGCTCCGTGTTTCGGTTCGGAAAGTTAGTTAAATCTCAGAAAATTAGACGGTATTGTTTGCGTTCGGTATCGGGTTAGATAATGCAGATCGACACCGAATTTTGAAGAGCTCCGGTGGCCCTTCGGGGTTTTTTCCGATCCCCCGGCGGGGCCTAGTCGGTCCGACCACGTGCGTCTTCAAGGTTAATGGAACAGACCCCATTCCGCTTCTGCCCCGAATGCCACAGCAAGTATCCTTACAGAGCTCAGCATTTGGTCTGTAATTTGTGTTTGTCTCCCGAACACAAAGGATACCTGCGAGACCTGTCGAGCGTTTCGGGCGAGGAAAACGCTGAGGGACCGGAGAGCAAGAAGACTTCAAATGGCGTCGGCGCCGTCAGGACACCAAGACTTGGAGGAAGAAGAAACCTTCTCCATTGCTGACTCGGACGAGGCGGAAACCGAACAGACGCAGAAAACCGTGAGTAAAACACCCCTGGCCAAGACTCACGGAAAATACATCAAAGCCCAGGGGACGCCACCGCCGACAGGCCATGGCTTAACCCGAAAATTAGGTGACCGTCCATCGGCACCGAAAAAAGGCACGCTTGTGTCGAAGTCATCCAACTCAGGTCGAGATACCAGCACACAGCAATCTCGAGCCCAAGACAGCGGCTCCGAGCAAGTTCGGCACCGAGACAGCGGCACCCAAATCGGTCGGCACTGAGAGATCACGACGCCGAAAATAAAGAAAGTGTCGTCGGAGCCGAAAAAGGCTACCGAAAAGGTTTCCATTCCGAAACATCCAGACTCGGAACCGAAATCAGGTTGCTACACAGAGGAACAGGGATTGTCCTCCCAAATGCAAGGACATAAGTTCGGACAAGAACTAGAATCAATGGAGCCAGATTACACTCAAAGGAGGCTCCACATTCAAGAGGACACAGGGAAGATAAGCACTCTTCCCCCAATTAAAATGAAAAGAAGACTTGCCTTTCAAGATAAGGACAAGCAGCCACAGGCAAAGGTGGCAAGACAGACAACTCTGCCACCATCACCACCACCATCATTGCACACATCACCGGTAGTCACTCCCCCACTGATGCAATCCCCAACGCATACTGCAATGAGTCAATACGATCCCGACACATGAGACCTTTATGATGCGCCAGTATCGGATAACAGCCCAGACTGCGCCCACCCGCCTCCCCGGGAGCCTGTAGCCGTTTCGAAGTTGATCTTGAACATTTGTAAATTTGTAAATATAGCACTTTAAACTACATTATGGACATACATGTTTACTCCATTGCATGGGCACTATTACTATAATACACAACTCCTACCTCACCCTCTGCGGGGAAAACAATCTAAGATGGAGTCGACGCCCATGCGCAATGGAGCCGAAAGGGGAGGAGTCCCTCGATCTCGTGACTCGAAAAGACTTCTTCAAAGAAAAACAACTTGTAACACTCCGAGCCCAACACTAGATGGCGGGATGTGCAAAGCATGTGAATCTGCAGCGTCTCATGCCACGAACAGATGTACACTGGGTAAGTGACATTTTCCATATATATTTATATTTATATATATATATCTATATATATATTTATATAGATATATAGGGGATAAGCAATCAATGGGCTGACTCACTTCCGCAGATCATTAAGAAAGTGCCACAAATTGGAACTGAACTAACAACAGCGCATATCCATCTTTCAAAACTAGGAAAATCCAAACCAAGTCTTATTTGCCTCACATTTAAGTCACAACTGTCACTTCTCTCCCCCCAGATACCCTCAGGAGTTGCCATGGGGAAATTACAGCTTGAAATGGATTCTTTGCAGATTAATTTCCACCACTTCCTCTAGTTCCAAGCTTGCTGAACAAAATGAAGGAGAACTGTGTTGCATTATCCTCATAGCCCTTTCATGGCCCAGACAATATTGTTATACAGAGCTACTTCTCTTATCAGAGAAGCAGCAGGTTCTGCTCAGATAAGTGTCAGGCCTTCTAATGATGAAAAAAGACCACATTGTTTATCTCAAACCAAATTCTTTCAATTTATCAGCCTGGCTCCCAAATACAATTACCTCCATCTCTTGAATATTTAAGAATATTGCAAAATCTTAGTAAGAGTCAGAAATGAAACTACAAATGCAACCTACAACGCTAAATTGACTCTTTCCTGTGCATTGTGCTCACAGAACAACAACTATCCTTTTCTTCTTTTCCTGAACGAATATTCCTGTATTTTATTTCACCTAGGACGATCAGGCGTTTCACATACTTCTATCCACGTCCACCTTGGGGCAATATCATGCTTTAGAAGATCATCAAATCAACTATCGCTCTAGTCTAGACTGATTAAAGAGTTCCTCAAGGGCCTTTTCAGGGCTTATCCTCCAGTTAACAAAGCACTAGTGTCTTGATATCTAACCACAGGCATCTCTTAAATTATGAAAACTCCATTTAAATCCATGCATACGGTTGACCTCAAACACCCTTCTAGAAAGATGACTTTAAAATTTGCTTTAACATCTGCAAGGAGAATTAGTGAGATCTAAGCTCTCACTATTAAATTGCCATACAAGCAAATCCTTTGTAGGAAAGTATCTTCTTTTTGGCATGGGTACCCCTACGTTTTGCTTGCTATCAGTGTCTTTAGACTGTTTTCACTGGAATCCTGCTATCCAGGACCCCAGTGATGGTGCTATCTCCCTCCAAATGTGGTTGCCTTGGACCTTTGTGCATTCAACAATTGGCATACTGGTGTCCCCTTATAAGTCCCTAGTATAAGGTTCTTTGGTACCCAGGGCATTGGGACACCAGCGGTCCCCCATGGGCTGTAGCATATATTATGCCACCCATGAGAGCCTATGCAAAATGTGTCTGCAGGCCTTCCATTGCAGCCTGTGTGAAAAGGACTTTGTAAGTGCGGGAAGCCATTTTACAGGTGTACTGGCCAAAGGTCACTCACTACGTGTGGTTCAGCTTAATAATGGTAACTCCGAACCTGGGCATGTTTGGTGTCAAACATGTCGGAATCGTTCCGCAATACTAATGCCAGTATTGGTGGCATGATTCCAAGCACTCTGAGAGCTCCTGAGAGGACCCCCCAGTATTGCTCCTACCACTCTTCCAGGGTTTTACGGGCAGCCCACGGTGCTACCAACCCTCAGACAGGTTTGTGCCCTCTTGCTCCTTTACCATCTCAGGCAGGGAAAGGCAGAACTAAGGATGTCCTATATAAAAACCTTGGAAATAGGTGTTATAAGGCGGGGGAGGGGTAGCCTCCCCAGGCCACTGATTTGCTTTGAAGGGCACATTCTGATGGATACAATTACCTGTGCATTCCTCACCTTATGTATTTATCCTTGCGCCAGCATCCGACGGAAAGTCTTCTTCTAGCTGTCCACGTCGACGAGGACGTCATAATGGCACGGCTCCTAATGACTCCGTCTGACGTCAACGTGCCAATAAGAGGTCCTCGTCGGCGTACTGACATCAGTTTTCCTTTTTTCCGTGCCTTCGACCCCAATGGTTTTTCTTCCTGGCTCGTTGATTACTGTTGCGTTTTTTGGTGGTTACAATGTCGCCTCCAAAGAAGTCCGGTTTAAGCTATGTAGAGAATGTGGGGGTCGGATGTCAGTGACCGACCCTCATTCGGATTGTATTTGGTGCCTTAGTTCTGAGCATGATGTTGAAGGATGCTCATCGTGCCAGAGTATGAATCCTAAGGCTCTAAAAGAGCGTGAGGCGAAGCTTTTTCGGTCAAAAGCGAAGAAGGGCCATAAAGGGATTCCTCCCATGCTTCACCCAAAAAGCATAAGAAGCGGCGTCATCATGATTCACGGCGCCGTCATGACTCTCGGCGCCGGTCAGAGCAGAGCCGATCGAGGTTGAGGTCTTCTCGACGCCAGAAGACATGGGAGATGAGCCCTACTGTGACGCCTCAGCCCAGGAGTCCAGAGTTGTCGCCGGCACCGTCTGTCTTTGAGGTCGCTCATTATAGCCCTCAATATTCGCCGGCGCTGAGGGAGCCTGATGTACAGCAGTCCTCTACTCTGCAATATCCTGCTTTCCCGGCTCCAGGGGCGAATCCGGCTGCATTTTTGAATGCGATGTATGCTGTTTTTCAATCTGGCCTCTGCTGGTGCAAGCGGCAGGTCCCACGGGGCCATTGGCATTTGATTTGGGCTCTACGCGCCGTATAAGGCGGCTCCATTCATGCCCTTTTGTCCAGCGGAGAGCGTCGGATCGGCGCCGAGGGTATCTCCTTGTGGGATGGTTCAGCCGCCGCCATCGCCGCGCCGTTCGACGTCGATGATGTCTCCTTCCAGACCGGCTCCATCGCCTTCCTGCCAACCAACTCCGTGGAGGTCATCGTTGGACTCCGTGTCGGCGCCAGGTGAGGCTAGGAGTCACCCATCTCTTCCTGGGCCTTTCCGATGTTCGAAGTCTTCGGCGTCGATGGATTCTTTATCGACGCCGACTTTGGAGTCACATCTTCGGTCTCGTAGGAAGGCTTTAAGACTTTTGGAGGAGGAAGAATACAGACAGCTGGAGGAAGGTGAGATTGAGCCTTCGGATGAATTCCAAGGTCTGGCCACTGCAAGTGGGCTGGATACTTCCCCGGAGTGGGACATTGCGTCTCCGGGGGAGTTTACAGAAGAGGCTGCATCCTTCCATACGGTGGTAAGGAAGGCAGCAGAGTTTCTGGACTTGACTTTATCTGTGGCGGAGGTGAAAACTAACCTGCTCACAAAGGTGTTGCATCCTTCTGCGTCCAGTGCTGATCCTTTGCTGCCTTTCAATGAGGCTTTAACTGAGCCTATATTGGACTTGTGGAGGAAGCCAGTTACGACTCCTGCAGTGAACAGGGCAGTAGCGAGGAGACATAGGGGTGCACCAGGAGATACGGTTTTCCTGTCACGACATCCGACTCCGGAAAGTTTAGTAGTCCAGGCGTCTTGCTCCGCGAAGTCTGCTCCTGGAACATTCCCTGGAGTCCCAACTGATAGGCAGTCCAAGAGGATGGAGCAATCTTCGAAGAAGATCTTTTCATCCTGTAGTATGGCGCTCAAGGCTACTAATTCTACCTGTGTGCTGGGCAGGTATGTCCACTCCCTTATGGACTCCGCTAAAGAGATGGCCAAGGATCTGCCACAGGAGATGCAAAGGTCATTTGGGTCTCTTTTTATGGATGCGCAGGCGGCTGCACAACAAATTATACAGTCTGGCCTGGACATGTTTAATTCGGTAGCCAGGGCCATGGTAGCATCTGTGGCTACTAGGAGGCATGCCTGGTTAAGGTCCTCTGGATTTTCATTGGACGTTCAATCCACCTTAATGGATCTACCATTTGATGGGGAAAAGCTGTTTGGAGACAAGGCGGATTCTGCCCTTGAACGGTTTAAGGACTGTCGGGCAACAGCTAAGTCTTTGGGCTTACAGACCTCTGCTGCAGCATCTTATAGACCTTTTCGCAGGTTTAGGGGGTTTACACGTGGCTCTGCCTTTCGGAGGTCCCAATACTTGGCCCAGCAACCTGCCAATCCACCCTATCATGCCTTTAGAGGGCGGGGTAGGGGTTGAGCTAGAGGGCCAGCCCAGCAGCCTTCATCTTCATCCTCCTCCTCCGGTGGATAACAGCAGAAGCAGCCCTAGTTTTCCCCACTTTATCGTCCATACTTCTCCTGTAGGGGGAAGATTGAGTCTTTTTCTCCAAAAGTGGGAGTCGATTACAACAGACTTGTGGGTGTTAAGAATTGTGGGAAAAGGTTATGCTCTCCCCTTTCAGGAGTCCCCTCCTCCCTTTCCCCCCCGTCCCTCATTTTGTTCAGAAGACCATCTTCTGTTGTTGCAACAGGAGGTTATGACCATGTTGTCAAAGGGCACAATAGAGTTGGTGCCGTTGCAGGAAAGGGGTCAGGGGTGTTATTCAAAATATTTCCTGATTCCCAAAGTGGACGGTCGTCTAAGACCGATTCTAGATTTGAGGATTTTGAATTTGTTCCTCAAACAGGAGAAATTCAAAATGCTGACCCTAGCGCAGGTACTATTGTCGTTGAACGAAGGAGACTGGATGGTGTTGGTCAACTTGCAGGATGCGTACTTTCATATTCCAATAATCAAGTCGCACAGGAAGTATCTCCGGTTTGTGGTCGGGACGCAACACTGCCAGTTTGCGGTCTTTCCGTTTGGACTTAGTTCAGCACCTCGGGTTTTTACGGAGGTGATGGTGGTTGTTGCAGCACATCTCAAAAGGAGGGAAGTAGCGGTTTTTCCCTACCTGGACGATTGGTTGATCAAAGCCAAGACTCCAGAGCTTGTGTTGTCTCATCTGCAAATGACAACCCAGTTGTTGTTCGATCTGTTTTTTTCAGTAAATGTACCCAAATCTCACCTGGAGCCCTCTCAACGCCTCCTGTTCATAGGGGCAGTACTGGACACAACATTGTTTCGGGCCTACCCCCCACCTCAGCGGGTTCGGGATATTCAGGCACTGATTACAATGTTTCAAATTAGAGGGGCAGTTCCAGTCCTCAAGGTCTTACGCCTGCTAGATCTGTTTGCTTCTTGCATTCTGTTGGTCACTCATGCTCGCTGGCATATGAGGGCTCTTCAGTGGTGCCTCCGCAGGCAGTGGTTCCAGCACAAAGGAGTTCTCAGGGCCTCAATAAAGATCTCCAAGGACGCTGTAGCGGATCTTCATTGGTTGACAGTGGACGGCAACCTTTCCCAAGGAAAACCGTTTTCACAACCACCTCCTGTGGCCACTGTAATATCGGATGCTTCCACCCTAGGGTGAAGAGCTCATCTGGGGGACCTAGAGATCAAGGGTCATTGGTCTCCAGCGTAACAGATGTTGCATATCAATCTGTTGGAATTGCGGGCGGTACGTTTGGCGCTCAAGGCCTTCCACCCTTCCCTTCGAGGTCAGTCAGTTCAAGGCCTGACAGACAACACTACCGCGTTGTGGTATATAAACAAGCAGGGAGGGAGGTGGGTCGTACCTTCTCTGCAGAGAAGCTCTGCGGCTCTGGTCCTGGGTTCAGGACCATCAGATTTGCTTAATAGCGAATCATTTGGCCGGAGTACTGAATGTACGTGCAGACAGTCTCAGTCGTCACTTCTCAGTAGATCACGAGTGGCGTCTCCATCCAGACCTGGTCCTCTACATCTTCGGGATGTGGGGTACGCCTCAGGTGGATTTATTTGCCACTCAAGAGAACGCGCATTGCCCATTGTTCTGCAGCCTCCAGTATCCGTTGCAAGGAGCTTTGGGGGATGCGTTTCAGATGTCCTGGAGCGGCCAGTTGCTTTACGCGTTTCCCCCCATACCCTTGATTCCTCGGGTTCTGAGGAAGGTTCGTCAAGACCGGGCCCAAGTCATCTTGGTGGCACCGGACTGGCCGAGAAGGGTATGGTATACAGACCTGCTTCAACTCTCTCAGTGCCCTCCGCTCCGTCTCCCGCTCAGGGCAGACCTCCTCTCACAGTCGCAGGGGTAGGTTCTACACCCCCACCTCCAGAGCCTGCACCTTCATGCCTGAAGATTGAACGGGGCAACCTGAGTTCCTTTTCTCTCCCACCGGATGTAGTGGATGTTATTCTATCGTCCAGGCGACACTCCACTAAATCCATTTATGCCGGTAGGTGGGCAAAATGTGTGGTTTGGTGTGGAGAGAATCAAAAAGATCCCTTAAAAGCCCACCTTTCTGATATTCTTTTGTTTGCTCTTGATTTAGCAAGGAAAGGCTATTCGGTAGCTACGGTTAAAGGTTATTTGGCGGCTCTGTCGGCTTTTCTTTGCCTTCCGGACCAACCTTCTTTATTTAAATCTCCGATTGTAAATAGGTTCATTAAGGGTTTAGTTAATAAGTTTCCTCCCACGCCCTTTCACATGCCTCAGTGGGACTTGAATCTGGTATTGACGTTTCTGATGGGTTCGCCTTTCGAGCCTATGCATTCATGCCTGTTGAGATACTTGGTCTTAAAGACTGTTTTCTTGATTGCGACTACTTCTGCTAGGAGGGTTGGGGAGCTTCAAGCCCTTTCTGTTAAACCTCCTTTTACCATGTTTTTCCCTCATAAAGTGGTGTTGAAAACCAGGGCGGCTTTTCTGCCAAAAGTTGTCACTCTTCCCTCGTTCTACCCTCCTCCCCACCCCTCTAAGGATGAAGAGAGGCTCCATTGGTTGGACCCTAAGAGGGCGCTGAGTTTCTCCCTGGAGAGGACAAAAGACTTTCGTCTGGATGATCAGCTGTTTGTAGGGTATGTTGGACAGCGGAAGGGCAGAGCGGTCCAGAAACGAACAATCTCCAGGTGGGTCATCCTGTGTATAAAAGTTTGTTACTCTCTGGCAAAGAAAGTTCCTCCTGAAGGTATCAGGGCCCATTCTACTAGGGCTAAGTCCGCTTCTTCGGCCCTAGCGAGAGGAGTTCTATTAGTAGACATTTGTAAAGCAGCAACTTGGGTGTCCCTCCATACCTTCGTAAAACATTATTGTTTGGACTCTGAAGTGAGGAGGGACGGTCATTTTGCTCGCTCGGTATTACAAGATTTCTTGGTGTAATCAGGCGGGCACCCACCACTGAGTGCGATACGGCTTTGGGACTCTATTCATAAGGTGAGGAATCCATAGGTAGTTGTATCCATCAGAAGAACAAGTTACTTACCTTCAGTAACGCTTTTTCTGGTGGATACACTAGCTACCTGTGGATTCCTCACAGTCCCTCCCGCCTCCCCATTGCCTGCCTGATTTCACAGTTATCTTGTAAATGGTTGATTTTTGCTTATCTGGAGATATGTATATATATATATATATATATATATATATATATATATATATATATGGTTTTATGTATTTATGTAAATATATACATTTAATGGGAAGTGTTATTGTGTATATATATTTTTCTTTACGGTTTTTGATGGGTCGGTTCTCACCTGTTCGCCTCAAAGGCTCGTAAAAAATGAGGTGAAACTGACGTCAGTACGTCGACGAGGACCTCTTATTGGCACGTTGATGTCAGACGGAGTCACATGGAGCCATGCCATTATGACGTCCTCGTCGACGTGGACAGCTAGGAAGAAGACTTTCCGTCGGATGCTGGCGCAAGGATGAATTCATAAGGTGAGGAATCCACAGGTAGCTAGTGTATCCACCCGAAAAAGCGTTCTTTGGTGCCCTTGTTGCATAAACCAGTTTCCACCAGTCCAGGTGCAAACTGGCTGCGTGGATCTGCCGTCCTCTGGAACTGTGTGGCTCTTGCAACACAGGTGGTGGTCTGGAGTGGTCCCCGTGGTCCTCTCTGCCTTCTGTCCACTTTGGGAGATGGTGAGCCCTTTCCTCTCCTTGCAGGACAGTACCCATGTGCACTGCAACTCTTGCAGCAACCAAGGCTTGTTGTCTTGTGCTCCAAGGGATCTTAAGACTCTAGCACTTCATCCTTCCAAGGACAGTCTCCTCTCTGATGCTCCAGTGACTTGGGACTCTTCTCCAGGTGTGCTGATTGGGCCTCACCGCAACTTAATGTGTGTGCTGCCAGTGAGTTGCCTGTGGGGGCTGTGACTGCTTCTGCTGGCTCTCCCGACTGCTGAGGGTCAGCCCAGACTCCCCTCAAAGGGTCGAGTCCCCTGGACCTTGCTGGTCCTCTTCAGCCTTGCAACTCTTCTTTTGCTCCGACTTACATTTGCCAAGGCTTGTTGGTGGTCCTTCTGGCCAACTGCAACCCGGCAACTGACATAAGACATCACCTACATGCTCCAAGGACTTCTCTGCAGCTTCCTGGCTCCACAGCTGATCTTCCTCCCCCTTGACCTGGATCTACATCCACAGAATGGTGGGTAGTGGCTCCTGCCCCCTCTGGACACTCCATTGTGGACTGGACTCTGTCCCCTTCCTTTACATGTCCTCTTCTTCCAGAATCCACCTTTGGGTTTCTCTGGTCTGGTCCTGTTCTTGTAAAGTTCCTTTTCTAAGTCTTCTTGTTACTCCTCTGGAAGACCAGGCACTTAGCTCTGCTCTCCTGGTTGCTGGGGGTCACCTCTTGTGGTCCCATGTTCCTCTAGTTGGGAGACTGCCTATAAGTCATCTAGTTCAGTGCTGCTGTAATACAGTACCTTTATTTTGGGAACACTGTGTGATTCCTTTCAGGTGTGATAAGTTGCTGTGTGACTGCTGTAGTATTGCAAGTGCTTTATACTCCTCTTAGCTACGTCTTGGCTGCTCATCCAGAGCTACCTCTAGAGAGCCCTGGCTTCCTAGACACTGTCTTGATTTACTAATAGGGGTTGCCTGGACCTGGTAGAAGTGTCCACCAGGCCAGCTTCCTACATCCTTGATGTAAGGAAATGCCTTCCTTGGCATGGTTACCCCTGACTTTTTGCCTTTTGTTGATGCTAGTTATGATTGAAAGTGTGCTGGGACCCTGCTAACCAGGCCCCAGCACCAGTGTTCTTTCCCTAAATGGTACCTTTGTTCCCACAATTGGCACAGCCCTGGCACACAGATAAGTCCCTTGTAAATGGTACCCCTGGTACCAAGGGTCCTGTTGCCAGGGAAGGTCTCTAAGGGTTGCAGCATGTCTTATGGCACCCTGGGGAGCCCTCACTCAGCACATGCACACTGCCTCACAGCTTGTGTGTGCTGGTGGGGAGAAAATGAATAAGTTGACATGGCACTCCCCTCAGAGTGCCATGCCCACCTTCACTGCCTGTGGCATAGGTAAGTCACCCCTCTAGCAGGCCTTACAGCCCTAAGCAGGGTGCGCTATACCACAGGTGAGGGCATAAGTGCATGAGCACTATGCCCCTACAGTGCCTAAGCAAAACCTTAGACATTGTAAGTGCAGGGTAGCCATAAAGAGTATATGGTCTGGAAGTTTGTCAAACACGAACTCCACAGTTCCATAATGGCTACACTGAAATCTGTGAAATGCACATTGATGCCAGTGTGGGATTTATTGTAAAATATACCCAGAGGGCATCTTAGAGATGCCCCCTGAATACAAGTCTGACTCCTAGTGCTAGGCTGACCAGTTTCTGCCAGTCTGCTACATCCAGACGGGTTTCTGGCCACATGGGGTAAGTGCCTTTGTCACTCTGTGGCCAAGAACAAAGCCTGTACTGGGTGGAGGTACTTCTCACCTCCCCCTGCAGGAACTTCGGTGAGCCTCAAAGCCTCATGCATTTTGTTACAGCACCCCAGGGCATCCCAGCCAATTATAAATTAAGAAAATATATTTTTATATATAAAAACTAATGGCCTGGAGTTAAGTCTTTGAGTGTGTGTTTCTCATTTATTGCCTGTGTGTGTACAACAAATGCTTAACACTACCCTCTGATAAGCCTACTGCTGGACCACACTAGTACAAAATAGAGCATTAGTATTATCTAATTTTGCCACTATCAGCCTCTAAGGGGAACCCTTGGACTCTGTGCACACTATCTCTCACTTTGAGATAGTATATACGGAGCCAACTTCCTACACACGATGACAGTCATTCTAAGGACAAATTCTCATGTTTGTCCCTAAAGTTCCCTCAGACTTTCACATTAATGAACCAATAGTCCTTAAGACTATTTTGTGGAAGTCTACTGATGGAGCAGGTTCACACCCTCAACATTAAACAATGCCTTTTTTTATTGACGGACACTGCCCCTCCGCCCATGCCTCCATCTTACGGCTGTTTACCAGAGGATCATCTCCAGGAGGAAGTGGTGGCACTCTTGGCCAACAAAGCCATAGAGAGGGTCCCTGCGTCAGATGTAGTTTGTGGTTCTTATTCCCACTACTTTCTGGTGCCCAAAAAGGACGAGGGCAAATGCCATATCCTAGACCTTCGGGCCCTCAATCTCTTCCTCAAGAAGGAAAAGTTCAAAATGCTCACTCTGGCTCAGGTCCTGTCTGCTTTGGACTCAGGGGACTGGATGGTAGCGTTGGACTTGCAGGACGCTTAATTCCATATACCCACCTTGCCTGGCCACAGGGCGTTACTTACGATTCGTGGTAGGCCATGAGATCTTTCAGTCTACTCTACTCCTCTTCGGCCTTGCCAGCGCCCCTTGGATGTTCACAAAAGTGATGGTGGTGGTCACAGCTCATCTTGCCAGGTTAGGGATTTCAGTCTTCCCCTACCTCGACGACTGGCTGTTGAAGGCAGACACGCCCCAGAAAGTCATCTCCCACCTTCAGACCAAGGAGAACCTTCTACACTCCCTGGGGTTCACTACAAACATATTGAAGTCACACCTGGCTCCTTTTCAGACATCTCCTTTTATTGGAGCTGTTCTGGACACAGTGGAGTCCCGAAAAGCGACTCCAGGATATTCAGGTTATGATTCCGATGTTTCAGCCTCTATCCTGGATTTTAGCGATAATGACTCTGAGATTGCTGGGCCTCATGCCCTCCTGTATCCTGCTGGTGACACATGCCAGATGGAATATGCAGGCTCTGCAGTGGGACCTGAAGTTACAGTGGGCGCAGCATCAGGGGAATTTCTCCGACATGGTCCAGATCTCGGAAGGAACTGCGAAAGACTTGCAGTGGTGGCATTCGAATTGTGATTGAGTAAACAGCCGATCCCTTTTCCTTCCCCAATCAGATCTTATAGAAGTGACAGATGTGTCATTCCTGGGATGGGGCGGCCACATGGGAGAGGCAGAGATCAGAGGTCTCTGGCAGAGTCCAGATTCCACATCAGTCATTTGGAGCTCCCGGCGATCAGGCTTTCATTGAAAGCATTCCTTCCCTTTCTAAAAGGGAAAGTGGTGCAGGTGTTAACGGACAACACTACTGCCATGTGGTACTGCAACAAGTAGGGCAGAGTGGGGTTGTGCACGCTTTGTCAAAAGGCTCTGCGCCTCTGGACGTGGCTGGAATATTAGGGCGTAAACCTGGTGGTTCAACATCTGGCGGGCTCTCTGAACGCCAGAGCAGACAAACTCAGCCGTCGATGCATAGTCGATCACGAATGGTATCTCCATACGGAGGTGGCGCAAGGCCTTTTTCAGCAGTGGAGAGAGCCTTGGTTAGATCTGTTTGCTTCCGCAGAGAACACGTAATGTCAGCTGTTTTGTGCGTTGGAGTTTCCAAGACAGCACTCGCTCCACGACACTTTTATGTCTTCACGCCAATACCACTTCTGTCCAGTTCTAAAGAAGATCAAGCGCAACCGGGCCCAAGTAATCCTTGTGGCTCCAGACTGGGCACGAAGAGTATGGTATCCAGAGCTACTGAGCATGGCTTCAGATCCTCCGATCAGAGTGACCCTTTGGGAGGATCTTCTGTTGCAGCAGCAGGGGACGGTCCTCCACCCGAACTGGTCTAGTCTTCACCTACATGCATGGAGATTGAGCTGCAGCAGTTGACCGCTTTCGACCTTCCGTCCGAAGTCTGTGATGTTATCTTGGCAGCCAGGCATTCCTCCACCAAAACGGTATATGCCTGTCGGTATAAATTTGGGCCTGGTGTACCTACAAGTCTGCTGATCCCCTTTCTGCACCTCTCTCGGAGGTTCTCTTGTTCATTATTTCTTTGGCCCAGCAGGGCTCTGCCTTGGCCACCCTTAGAGGTTACTTATTGGCCATCTCTGCGTTTCTTAGATTTCCAGACCAACCTTCCTTATTCAAATCTCCCATTGTTGGAAGGTTCCTCAAGGGACTCACCCGTTTGTTTCCTCCTAACCTGTTATTTATGCCCCAGTGAGGCTTGAACCTGGTCCTAAGTTACCTTATGTGTGCCCCTTTTGAGCCAATGCACAATTGTCCCTTGCGGCTCCTAACAATCAAGACTGCTTTTCTTGTTGCCACCACCTCTGCTCAGACAATGAGTGAGCTTCGAGCCCTTTTTTCTAAGCCACCATTTTTGTCTGTCCACCCTGACAAAGTGGTGCTTCGTGGAAGGGACTCCTACCTTCCTACGGTTGTTATGCCGTTTCAAGTAAGCCAATCCATCACTTTGCCTACTTTTTATGAACCCCAACCTCCCTCTCATGAAGAGGAGAGACCTCCATCATCTGGATCCAAAAAGAGTGTTGGGGTTCTACCTCAATCGTACTAGAGATTTCCAGGTGGACAATCAACTCTTTGTTGAATATGTAGGTGCGCAGAAAGGGAAGGTGGTGCTGAAGCGTACCATCTCACAATGGGTATTGCTCTGCATCAAAATGTGCTACGCTTTGGCAAAAAGGCAACCCCCTCTGGGCTTGCGTGCTTATTCCACCAGAACAACTGCTGCTACCACAGCGTTAGCACGCAGAGTTCCTGTGCTGGACATCTGCCAGGCAGAAACATGGACATCCCTGCACACGTTCACAAGACATTGCTGCCTGGACAGTCGGGTCTGCAGAGAAATCTACTTTGGTTGTTCGGTCCTGCAGGACTTTTCAGTAACATCTTGGTTCACAGCCCACTACTGAGGATGCTATTGCTTTGGTATCTATTCTAAAGTAAGGAATCTGCAACTAAAAGTCTCTACCAGATAACTCGTTACTCAAGGCAAGTAACTTGTTTTACACTGCTTGTTATAATTACCGTAGGACTCCCACGTCAAAGATTGAAAAGATTCAAGCATATGAATGTGTGAAAGATATCAATACTGAAGAACTACAGTGTACCAGTAAGTAACATGTGTTTTTTAGTATTTTGTATCTTTGCTAGAGTTTTCATCAAAAATTGTTCCCATGGCATACTGATATTTTTCCCTGTTGACATATTGCTCATTGCTGTCATCTGTATTATACCACTAATTTATTTTAGCGTTAAATGAATAATATGAATGATGGATGTTAGATTGCTCCTAAAAAGGACTCCCTATGTGGGAGATCATAGAAGTCACAGTGATTGAAAAACACTAGCAACATCACTACCCTAAACGTCACTCAAGATCGTCGTCAAAGCTAACAGCATCAACGGCACCAACCTGTTCACCATCTAATGCGTTTGACACCTGCAGCACATCACTGCTGTAAATTCAAGGCACAGTAGTAGCCCAAAGGCACATCGATAAGCATCAGTGAAATCTCAGTTGATGTTGGGCCAATGGTTTTGATAAAGTCGCCATCCACATTGAAGAGGAAATGCTGCTCGACTTCAAGTAAGACTTGATTGCTCTCAGTGGCAAAGAGATGATTTTGAACACATTTCTCTCATTCAACTGGTCACTTCCTCCAAAACTATAATCAAAGCAAAGTCTGTTCCACTTTCGAAAAGGACAATGGAGCTGGAACACAATCAATAAAAAGGCTAAGGAATATAGCCCAGCCATTTCTTAATGCAAACAAAAGATCTCCCACTTCTAAGGAGAAACATTTTGATGTGTGCTTTAAATCTTCAGGATGCTAATTTTCACATACCAAAAACTCCTCAATATGTATACTTAAAATCTGAGTCAGGAGACAAACGCTACCAATATGCCGTCCTGTCATTTGGTCTGAAATCAGCTCCTCACACTTTTTCCAAATGTATACCAGTGATTTAAACCCATCTAGGAAAAGAAAAAAGAGATCTACATCTATCCCTACATAGGCCACTGCCTGTTGAAGGTGACCCATCAGCAAAAAGTAGAACAAGACCTTGTATCATTCATCCTGCTGTGCAATTTGGGGCTTCAAGTCATTTTCCAGAAATCAATTCTCTATACAATGGCTCAATACAAACGCTGACTGTTGGAACACTGTTTAGATAGCCACGGGGCAAGCAGGAGCTACTGGGCCCTACCATAGGGTTTGAGGCCTTTCACTCCTGATGTCCTGGGGCCCAACCTACTATGGGTGGTGACCAACTAGGCCAAATATCCCTTTAGTACATGACTGTCAATGGTAACTCAGGTCGAGCAGTCCAAGGCTTTTCGGGGACACAGGGAGTGAACACAAGCTCACAACTCAAAATACGTTCACCAGCAGCAATAAACAACTGCACAGTCAAATACTTGCTTTTATAATAAAAGGAGTATTTAAATACCAGCACAAAGTAGAATACAACATACACAAACAAAACACAAAGTCCCCATAATGTCAGGGCTTTAGCAGCTGTCTTCTTTAAGTTCTTCACACATGGCCCTGGAGGGGCAGCTGTCAGGTGTCCACGTTACTCACAAGTGATCCTGCATTGGCAATGGGTGAGGAGGGGAGGATGGGGAGTGGTCCTGGATGCACCTCCAATGTTGGTAGGTTTTCTGTGAACTTCCTTACAGTTTGGGTGGGGTGCGATGCTCCTGGTGCTGGTCCTCAGCTGGGCTTTGACCTCATGGGTCACCACAGAGGCCTCCTTGCAAGAACGGTCTTGACCAGAATACACTCTTTGCCTTCTTCCTGTGGGCCCCCTCAAGAACACGGGCTCACCGTCCTCAATGTGTACCTGGGCTACGGCCCAATCAGCCTAATAGCAATCTGCACAGCTGTCCCACCTGTCACGCTGACTCCACACCACACATAGGTTACAACCCAATTGGCACAACAAGTCTTCATAGCAGCTCCACCTTTCATACAGCGTTGCTGACTTCCAACCTGCACAAATGCAATGAGCCAATCGGTGCAGCAAAATTGCTCACTTCACAGTGTGTCTCGTTTGGCATACAGGGGTTGCTGACTTTATGCCGCACACGGGCAATGGCCCAATCAATGCAGCAGATATCTCCTCGCTACACGATTCCAATCTCCAGCATCCACTACTGGACCTCGCTCCCGCCAACGCTCTTCTCTTCCTCGCAGGCAGGTAGTGTTGCTCTAGGCTCCAGGGGCTGGAGGACTTGGATTCCCTGGTTAATGTACACTCACCCAGCTGGGAGACTGCCTTTCCTTGGCCCTACGTGCCAGTCACCACCATAATTCTAGCAGTTTCTTCTCCTCACACAGCCCGACTAGCTGATTGACAGTTGACAAATTTGAGGGCCTCAAGCTCACCTTCTTATAGTCCATTTCCAGGCACCAAATGTGATTTGGAGTCTCAGTCTTTGAAGGTTCTGTTGGGGTCTGCTACCTTTTAAAGTGCCCTCTCCTCTGCCCTGCCCTTCCTCCAGAAAGCAGCCTGTCACAGCAGGGGCGACTCCAAATCTAATAGCCCCACAAAATAGGCCATGGGAGTGACTAGATGTTTACACCTGAATATCAGCCACAGTGATGTGTATCATAAGGTTACCCCTCGACCTCAGCTCTACTCTTTATGATTCTCTTACGACCCCGCAAGCCTTCCTGAGATATGCCCAGGTGCCTTTCCAGTTACCTCTCTCTGAAACTGAGAGCACTCTTTGATATTTACCGAAGAGTCTCCATTTTGTCCCACACAGCTCTCAGGAATGCAGCAATCCACAAATCTGTCTATGGGGATGGCTCCATCTCCTCATGTTCCTTCAGTTAGTCCTGGGTCTCCCAAAATGGAATGCAGCATCTTTCATGTATTGTACCATTCACAGGCACACATACACCCAGTACATGCATATAACATACACACACTGTACAGCACTAAAGCTCCCATGTATTGTACCATTTCAAGCACACATACAACCAGTACATTTTTAACACACGTGCACTGCACAGCACTACACACCAAACCAATGTAGGCGAAGGGTGAGTTTAGCATACAGCAGCTGAGTGTTAAATGAGTGACCATGCAAGCCCTACTCCCATGACAACAGGTAAACAGATGTTCACTCCTACGGAACACTATAGGATATGCTGCCACGACCACACTTGTGTTGTTTTACTTCTGGCAAAGGCCATAGCCTTTCACCACTATGACGGTTGCACTATTGAAGCCCCTCCCGGTCAAAAAAAGTCAAAATCCGTGAGACAAGCCAATGTCATGGGGCACATGCTTTGATCCAGGCATCATTAGAGTTGGGGCACTCAGGGCAGGGGTGCACGTCAATCACCAAGCGAAGCACTATTCCGTCCCAGCACTGACCTTCGAGGGAGTAACTATAAACTCCAAAAATGGAAAAGTGTTTCAGTCAGAGGAGATAGTGTCATCTTGTATTGACATTGTCCCAGAAGCCGGTCTGCAAATGAGACCCCTGGAACAATACCTATGGATCAATGGTGTTAAGGAATGAGCAGTTGGGAATAACAGTTAATACTGACCACTGCCTCCAAACAATCTTTAACAGGCTGTTATAACATTCAGAATCTTTTACAAGGGGCCCCCTTCCACAGAGAAACTCCGTTACAGATAGTAGTCACAGATACACATCTGACAGGTTGAGGTGCTTCTTTGAAAAGTGTATTGGTTAAAGGACAGTGAACAGAAAGAGAGGCAACATATCACATACGCACTCTGGTGCTTTTTAATTATTATTTTTTTTTAAATATATTTTTATTAACAATTCGCTGTTTTACATTTCACAGGTACATTAATGGGAACATCTTATTCTTGTCATGCACCATGTTCAAAGGATACATCTCTATACGAGGCTTCAAATATATCTTGTGTCATGGTTTAACGTACATCTTGACCTTCATCTAAACTCTGTTAGCACTAGAGTTCTAGCATTCCTTTCTTTGGAGGTCTTACTCATTGTCGTTCAGTGTTACCCATTCACTTTATGTGCCCAACGCACTCTGGTGCTTAATGCAATTAATCAGGTCTTTAGAGCATTCTGCCTGTCCCAGCAGAAAAGGAGAACGGTCATGATTTAGGCATATTCTACTATCCTCAGGCAGTACTAAAGCAAAACAGGAGGCACCACGTCACAACAACTATCTACGGATTTTGATTAATTTGGCATTGAGCCTCTAACAACGATCCACACCCTAGAAACAATGAATCAATAGATGGACTTACTCAGTTGTAATTATAAGGAAAACCACAAGTTGGTCCTGGACTTTAGACATCATCTCTGAAGAGTAGGGAATCATCCTGTGCAATGTCAGAACTATGAACATTTAAAATCAATATCCACCCCTTCCCAAAGTGTCCATGCACAAATATTTTAATGAAGGTAAAATGTCCTTCCACAAGAACTTGTTATTTAATGGAGTCAAAGTGATTTTGTTTGTGGTGTGAGAATAATGGACATGATCACATTGCTTGAAAGTAGGGTGTTAAAATACCTTGCCTTCTTCATTTAGCCCAATCCAAACTACATTTCTCATCAGCAAAAGTGTATTTGGCAGCAATCATAGCCTGCCGGGAATCACCAGAACATATTTCCTTTTTCAAAGTTCCCATAATTAAAGACTTTGTCAACAAACTCAGGTAAACCACCAATCAGAAGACTGTCACCTCACAGGAGCTGAATCTTGTGCTATCAGAATTAATGGGCCCTCGTTTTGAGCCAGTTCCCAAGAATACATTGCAGAATATTTCCTGTAAAGCATATTTTTTTTAGTAGCTATCACATCTCCTCAGTGCGAGCAATATAAAGGCTTTGTCATTCATACTGCCCTTGATGTACAGGGTAGTGTTTGGGACACATCCTTCCTTCCGTCTGTCCATCCTTCCTTCTTCCCTCCTTCCTATGTTGTTTCTGATTTTCATAGTAATCAAACATTGCACTACCTACTTTCCTCCCTAATCTTTCTACACCTGAAGAGTAGTCCCTTCACTGCTTAGACAGTAGAAGAGTACTTCTGTTCGATCTTGACAGGACTCCATTCAGCTTCTTTGAAGGTATCAGTTGGCAGGAAAACCCCTTTCAGGCAAACCTAAAGCACACACTACTAAATCTAAAGCAGCCACAACAGCATGACTCAGAACAGGAATGTTCCAGTTGCCGATATCTGCAAAGCAGCAACTTTGAAATCAGTTCATACATTTACTACACATTTTTGCCTAGACCCCGACACTCAAACTGGTTTGAGTTTGGGTCAGGAAACACTCCTAAACCCATTTATTTCATATATCCCTGATATCCCTTTATAGCTGAGGGATGGCTTTGATTACACATACTCATTTCCCTTTCCTGCTGCCCATCAGCCACTCTCTACATCTTTATTTAGCTTTCTAATCTATTGTGCAAGTGTTCCAGTATCCACTCATGGAGCTCAATTTATGAATTGTTTTGTCTTCAATTACTATTCTTATGATTACCAAAAATTGTCCTATTCTTATCATTAAACAGTACACAGTTGCAATATTACCTGTTGCACATATGATCAAGCAGAATATAGTTTTTACTGCAAGTGTAGCATTCAGATACTCATCAATGGAAACAATGTAATAAATGATCCACCTTAAAATATTGCATGAACACCATTTTTACAGTTAGCTTCACTGGCATTGGATCTTTCATAGATTCACATGCCTTGAATATTCTGTCACCAGTCTAGCATATATCTCTGTATTTTACATAGGTCTAGTACAATAATCTGTTAACCTAATTCAATCCTTTTCTGACTTGTCCAGTGTACTGGATAGAGATTCGGCTCCTCCCTCATTGGCAAGTGTGGCTTTTTTTTTCACTTTATATTTTCAGGTTAACAAAACAAGTAAATAAAAAAAATAAAAAAATACAGCGAAGTTGCAGTCAATAAAAGCTTTCCACTTCCCTAAAAAACATTGATGTGTACATATTTTTATCAAGTGCACCTTATTTAAGCTAATTACAATATACATCCCTTTTTTTGGTACAGTATATTAGATCTTCATGCCAACTAGCAGTATCAGGAGAAGTCCCCTTCCGAGATGAGAGAAGTCCTTTTGTTAACAAGTAGAAGGGCTATGCCATTGTTTTTACAGACTGAGCTTAGTATAATTAATACATAGCCAATGAGAGCTGTTAATGGGCTAGGCCTTATTTCCTCCTCTCTCATTACAGAGCGATCTCAAGGGCTGTCCAGTAGGAGGTGGCTTTGTGGCACATCCAAGCAAGATGCAGAAATTCTGCTTTGGTGTTTTACAACATGTGCTCAGACTCTGAGTATAGCATGTGTATGAATTTATAATGTATTGCTCCAAGACTAAAGTATAAGAATATATCTGGAGGGGTTCCTGGCGTAGGATCTGCAAACGCGTCAAGTGGTGGTAACAGTTTGTGCTAAAATAACCCATCCATTGTATATTTAGATCTTTCAGCTGAAGGTATGCTTTCGGTTTGGTTGTGAGTTTGAGTATCGGTTTGGCAAGGAGAGGGTTGTGGGGTGAGTATACCTGTGACATGCTGGAGTGTTTGACCAAGCCTAGCTATGCATTAATCGCTCACCTAATTAGATTAATGTCATTGGCCACTTGTGATTTTTGATGTAATGTTCAGTGGGGTAACATAGTGGTTGGGTGATGTCATAGATGTGTGAAGTGGGCTTGTGTGCTATAGTGGTATAATTCATTTCAAAGTCTGCTACTGCCAAGCCTCCCTCCAGATAGCGCCTCACTAAAGTGGCCTATTTAGTCCTGGGATGTTTGCCTGCTTAGATCAGTCTGGTTAGAAGCAATTGTGCTGTGGTATCTTGGTATCTTGAGTGTAAAGTAATATTCATGAATAATCAGGGGAATCTGGGCAGCACCACCATCTTAGTGAAATTCTCCCAACTTTTTTAATGACAGTTTGACCGAGCAGTCTATTTAGTCTGTTAGTTTTTCAATTACTTTGCTGCAAGTTACTGAGTACAATGTCTTTGATGTGATGATTTTGAATCCCTAGCTATCTCATTAATGTGTCTTAACCCAAGTGGAAGATATAAGTAGCATTGGTGTGTGGTTTGGATTTTAAAGAAAATAACATAGTTTTATCATAGTTGATTATTAATCCATAAATAAGCCTCAGATTTAAAAAAGGAATCTAGTAATTGGAGATAAACTGTCTACCAGGTTCTTGATGAAAAGGACAACATAGTCTGGATAAAGAGATGTAGGAATACACTATGCTGTGAGTGGTGTCCATGGAAGATGTAGGCAATAGGTTCAATCCAGATGCCAAATAATAATGTAGGCAAGGGGCGGCCATACCTGGTGATTCATGAGATGTTAATATGTGGAGGTAGTCGATTATTTACTCGGAGACGGGCTGCATTTTCAGCGTAGAGTAGTTTTGCTCAGCTAAGAAATTCTGGACGTAGACCAATATGGTCTAGGACTTTGAATAAATGGAGGTTGTTTTATGACTCAAACGCTTTCACAGCGTCTAAGAATACTGCAAAAACCTTGACCTCTGGCAGGAAAACATTGAGAATATTTTGCGGAGATTGTAGGTTGCTGCTCTTTCTAGTATGAAACCTGATTGTTCTGGGAGTATAATATCAGACATGAGTGAGAGAATTTTGTTAGTTAATATTTTGGCTCTTATTTTACTATCCATGTTAATGGCCGGTATTTGCCGCATTTTGTAAGATCCTCCTGTTATGTAAGTAAGGTTATCAACATAGCTTCACTTGTGGTCAGGGGAAGGTGTCCTGTCTCAATTGCCTTTTAGCAAGTGTTAAGCCAGTCAGGTGCTATAAAAATTGCAAATTCTTTGTAGAATTCAGTTGTGGGACCATCGCAACCTGCTGTTTTACTGCCTTGCACGTCTTAGATGGTATTTGTAATGTCTTCAACTCTGGCCGTCCCATGTACTGACACCCTGTTTTGTTAAGAAATGCTTTTATCTCGTTGTGTGTTATCATGCTCAATGTAAACAGCTTTGTGTAGTAATTGTAGAAGACTTGTGAAATACTTGTTGCATTTAGGGCCCTAGCACCCTCAGGTGTGTGTATTTCTACTATGTGTATGGTGGCCCGTAAGTGTCCGATCAGGCCCCCTTGTGGTTTGCCTGGTTTCTCACCTTCTCCATATCTCTGTGCTGTACACTATTTACTAATGAATCATATTTCTCAGTCTGCTTTCTCAGATTGTGCCTAAAATGTTTTTCTGAGTGTTTCCACACTTGTCTGACATGAACCTTGCCTCTGGATCTTGTAGCTTGTGCAATACATGGTTTAGTCTTGTACAAATGGACTCGAAAATTCCAGCTCGCTTGGCATACTTCCCTAAAAGGCTTCACATGTAGTTCCCATGTAGCAAGATTTTACATTTATTTTAAAGTAGCCTTTAATAATTTCCCTAATGTCTTCACTGAAAGACTGGTTAAGGATAACGTCTTAAGGGAAACCCAGTTATCTGTAGAATGCATGGGTGACGCGGATCTCTAGCGTGGGCATAACCGTGGAGTGGTCCAATAGAATCTTGGCCAGGGTCTGCGCTCTGCTATATGTTGAGTAGATTATAATGAGGGTCTTTTTGGTAGGACTTAAGTTGTGATGGTTGATTGCATGCTTGTCCATGCAAGGCTCTTGAGTGTGAGATAGAAATCTACACCTCTCAGTTTAGTTCCTGGTAGGCTAACACCTTTGGACTGGTAGTTTCCCAGTCCGGAACTTTAGTTACAGTACTTTTTTGCAGACGGGGGTTCAATAATATCCATGTACTTCTCTAAAGTGTGAGAATCCTTGAATTCTAAAAAAGCCAAAGTCAGGGAACCCCCTCTCTCATGAGTATGTAGCCCTTCATCAATCCATCTCCAGTACATCTCCTTTAGCATAGACCTAGATACCCGGCATGCAGATTCTGGGTTCACCCATAGGTGCTCACAACTAATCTCAGACAGGCATCATTTTATTTATGCCAGCCATGGACCTTTAGGATATGATCTAAACCCAACCGAAAAAGTGCCAGTTCTGAGGTGGATCAAATCCTCCTCCAGAATAACAGCTGTCTAAGTCTAACCTTATGGGCAAGGGCTCGAATGCCCAAGTCTAATCGAAGAGGGACAATAGGGGTACCAACTGACATATTGGTAATGAGATGCAAACAGCGAGTCTCCACCAACTCCAGATCATTCCCATTACCATGCCCCCAAAGTTCTCCACCATATAACATCCCATCTAGGGCTTGCAAACTATAAATTTATAATGCAGGGGTCATCAGTCAAAAACTAGAACCCAGGACTGCCCTCAAAATACCACCTGTATAGTGCTGCAGCCTGAGCTTGCACTTTAAAATCTGCGGAAACCAGCCAAAAAACTCATTGAGGGTGTACCCCAGATATTTCAAGGTACAAACCCTATCTAAGCAAACGCCATTTCACCTAAGATGGGACTGAGTATAACGGCAAGGGCTTAAAACCATATGCTTGGTTTTGCTAAGGTAAGTATCTGCAGAATGCACCAAAATTGTCCAGCAAATTCTGGATACCCATAAGAGGCTTCAATATCAGTTAATTGTTGTCAGCAAACAAGAGAGCCAGTACCTTCCTGTTAGCCAGACTCAGGGCATCGTGGTTACGTTGTTCCAAGAAGAACAGAACACCAAGTCATTAATAAATAACAAAAATAGGGTTGGAGCTAATATACACACCTGTCTCACACCCTGCAGCACTGGGATGGGGTCAGTCAGTTCCTCAGTAGGACCACACCCAACCTGGGCATAATTGTTCTCATGGAGTCTTATAAAGATATCGACGTGAGGAGAGGAGAGCACAGCGGAGGAGAGGGGGCAGTTCGCACTGCACAACCAGGCTCCACTGCAGGTTGCTTTCAACCTTGCGCCTGGAGGCGCTTTACTTCAGAACCCCAGGCACCCCGCAGCACGAGACGTGCCCGGCACAGACCGGCCCAAGAGCGGGCCCATCATCGCCTGAAAGAGGCTGGGCCACCCCATTTGGTTCTGCTTGACGGCCTACACTTTTTCCCTGGTAAGCCTTATTTATTTTCCCTTTTGTTTGTAAGACTCACGCCTATAATGGGGAAACGTAAGGTGGCTACAGGGAAGGATGGATCCGCCACTATTTCTCACGCAGGTTCTACCATGAACTCTTTTCTGGTCCGTGCAGTAAGCGTGGTCTCAGGGGAAATTGAATTGGCCAAGAGACGTTTATCGCTAGAGATGGGGGAGAGGCCCAGTCTTGATTCTCCTATTTGGATTCTATCTCTCTCTCTCAAACAATTGTATGGGATAGTTGCCTTTATTCAACCACCCCCTCACCCCTGCATTATTAAGCTCTACCTCTCTGCTTCTGTCTGATAATCCTGGCAGTCCCTCGGCATGGAAAAAGAGGAGGACATAAGCAGGACCTGGGCATGGCATTACCTAAAAGAAGCGGCCCGATGTGCGATCTGATTCTGACCCACAGTTTTCCAAAGAGGGCTGTCTCCCTGAAGTGGTCGTGAATCAACCCAGCTGTATGGTGAGATGGGGAGGGTCTTAGCACATCTTGGGACAAGATTATGGGCCAGGTGAAAAGTATGGTGATTGCTGTGATTGCTCCCTTAGTGGATAGGAGTAATTGGGACTATTCAGGATCTTGTCTGCAAATTGGATCCTTTATTTTCATCTGCCCTAATGTGTGGTTTCATGGCCACATTAAAGCTAGCAATGGCCCCAGTTCTTATAAACCAACTCAGGTCCCTGTATCTGTTATTGGGCCAGTTGTCCGTTCAGCAAAAGAGCCTTTGCCGTTATTGTGGGTAGTAGAACCAGTGCCAACTTGTTCGGCTTTAATAGCTGCTAGGCTACCAAGACAAGAAGCAGATAATGCTATAAATATAATAGGAATACCGCCTACAACTCCTCAGAGTACAATGACGTTCTTTTTGTAAGGAGAACTGGGTGGATTGGTCGCTCAGTCAAGTCTTTAAAAGGGGATTGTGTTGTTGTTAATTGTAGGTCCCCGGGCTTGGCCGAAATATTTTTTTTTAGACTGGCTACAAGACTGGTAACCTTGGTCGAAAAGTGAGCATTGTCTCTTTGGGATACTTCTATAGACATGGTTTTTCCTGCCCTTCGAGTCCAATGGTAAGAAAGGTGGTCTCCTGACCAATATGAAAAATCAATCAATGCTCCTCCTGTTTTGATTTCCAACAGTTAGTTGCTCATTTCTGGTCTTGACGTTAATGACTGACTCATGCAACCCTTGGCCCACCAAGGGGACTCCTTTGCGGCACAGCAAGGAAGTCACAGTTAAGTTGGGTGTTTCAGTGGAGTTTCATGTTGTTGTTGATTATGCACTTGGTGATGCTCCTAGTGTCCTTTCTGGTAATTTGTTGCAATTACACGAATCTGCTAGGTTGTTCCCCCTGTATTAGTGCTCCCAGGGTATGCTTAACATCAGGGATCCTAATTACAGAATTGGGTGTTTGACAAAGTTAGTTTCCTGGAATCTTGCAGGATTTGGCAATAAACTTGGATGTTGGGAGTGAGGTCACTTTGTTGACCAATATGATATATGTATGTTCCAGGAAACCTGGGCCACTTCATCACCCTTCCGGCATGGGCTTGCTACTTTTGATCAATCTGCCCTATCTCTCCGGAGGGGTAGGCAGTCAGGGGGTGGGGCCTTGCAATTTGGCTGAAAACATCCCTGGTGCACAGCTAATGTCATTGATCTTGGTTCCCCGGACATTGTATGTGTCACCCTATGGTTCCCTGATGGGGTTACAATATGTTTAATTAATGTTTCTTGTCTGCATGATGGTAGTAAATCCAGGTTGGTTGCTATTGAGGCAATTAATGCCTTCTTGACAACTCTTCCTGTTGATGTTTACAAGATTGTGACTGGTGATTTCAATTTTAACTTTGAACCCCTTGATAATGTGACATTATCCGGGGAGGAGGATGAAGTGTAGGGTGTTCCCTAATTATCTTTTGACCCTGTGAAGAAATGGTTGGTGGCTGCCCTACAATGTAATGCCTTCACTCTTAATAATGGGTTCAGAGCTTGCGACGGGGGCACTACTTCAGACAAGGATGGAAAGTTTGCCTTTAATTGGCAGGGAGGAGCAAGCCATATAGATTATGTTCTGGTGGACATAAGGCTGTAAAGCCAGGGTTACTCCGGTTCCAGTCTGCAAGCAGATAAGTACCTGCGTCCTCGGGGAGCAGACCCAGGGCGATTTTTGTAGAGCACTTGGGGGGGGGGGGGGGGGCAAAAACAGGCACAGAAAATACACCCTCAGCGGCACAGGGGCAGTGTCTGAAGTAGATGTTGGGTTTTAGGTAGAAATAAATGAAGAGAGCTGGGGGTCACTCTGGCGATGCAGGCAGGACACAGGGGAGATTCTCTTGCCAGCCACCGACTGGGCAAGGATGAGGGCCGCCTGCTGGTCACTCCTGCACCGGTAGTTGGATTCTCTCGGGCCTGAGGGCTGCGGGTGCAGTGCTTCTTCCAGACGTTGAGTTCATTTGTTACCGGGCAGTCATGGTCAGGGGGAGCCTCTGCATCCTCTCTGCAGGCATCGCTGTGGGGGTGCAGGGAGGTCGTCTCAGGGTGTCCACATTGTGGGAGTCGCCTGGGGGTCCTCTCTGCAGTGTTGGTTCTTCTGGACACGAGCCGGGGGCATCGGGTGCAGAGTGTTGGGGACTCACGCTTCCAGAGTGAGGCTGGAGTCCCTTTGAAGATGGTTTCTTTGTTGCTGTTTGGACATAGCCGCTGTCCACTGGAGTTTCTTGGTCCTTTGGATGCCGGTCAGTCCTCTTAGTTCTCAGAAGTCGCTGGTCCTGCTGGATGCATTGCTGTGTAGGTTCTTTGAGTCTGGACGGGAGACAGGCCGGTAGGGCTTGGACCAAGTCAATTGTCGTCTCTGCGGGGCTTTCAGGTCAGCAGTCCTTCTTCTTGTTGTAGGTCATCAGAAATCTGGTTTCCTGGGTTCAGGGTCCACCCTAAATACTCAATTTAGGGGTGTGCTTTATGTCTGGGGGGAATTAACAAATGGCTACTGTCCTGGAGGGTGGCTACACCCTCTTTGTGCCTCCTCCCTGTGGGGAGGGGTGCACATCCCTAATCCTATTGGGGGGAATCCTCCAAAGCAAATGGAGGATTTCCTAAGGCAGGGGTCACCTCAGCTCTGGACACCTTAGGGGCTGTCCTGGCTGGAGGGTGACTCCTCCTTGTTTTTCTCATTATCTCCTCCGAACTTGCCGCCAGAAGTGGGGGCTGTGTCCGGGGGGGGGTCATCACCACTAGCTGGAGTGTCCTGGGGCACTGTAACACCAGGCTTGAGCCTTTGAGGCTCACCACCAGGAGTTGCAGTTCTTGCAGGGGGAGGTGTGAAGCACCTCCACCCAGTACAGGCTTTGTTCCTGGCCACAGAGTGACAAGGGCACTCACCCCATGTGGCCAGAAACCCGTCTGAATGTGGCAGGCTGGCAGAAAATTGGTCAGCCTAGCACTAGTAGTTGGACTGTATACAGGGGAAATCTCTACGATGCCCTCTGTGTTCATTTATCAATAAATCCCACACTGGCATCAGTGTGGATTAATGGTGCTGAGAAGTTTGATACCAAACTTCCCAGTATTCAGTGTAGCCATTATGGAACTGTGGAGTTCGTGTTTGACAAACTCCCACACCATATACTCTGTATGGCTACCCTACACTTACAATGCCTAAGAATTGGCTTAGACACTGTAGGGGCATAGTGTTCATGCAACTATGCCCTCACCTGTGGTATAGTGCACCCAGCCTTAGGGCTGTAAGGTCTGCTAGGGGGGGTGACTTACCTATGCCACAGGCAGTGGGTTATGGGCATGGCACTCTGAGGGGAGTGCCATGCCGTCTTAGTCATTTTCTCCCCACCAGCACAGACAAACTGTGAGGCAGTGTGCATGTGCTGAGTGAGGGGTCCCCAGGGTAGCATAATACATGCTGCATCCCTTAGAGACCTTCCCTGGCCACTTGGTACCAGGGGTACCATTTACAAGGGACTTTTCTGTGTGCCAAGGCTGTGCCAATTGTGGAGACAAAGGTACAGTTTAGGGAAAGAACACTGGTGCTGGGGCCTGGTTAGCAGGGTCCCAGCACACTTTCAATCAAAACTGGCATTAACAAAAGGCAAAAAGTTAGTGGGTAACCATGCCAAGAGAGGCATTTTCCTGCACATTCCAAATCTTCAGGACACTCGGTTCATAAAAAGAAGTCGTTGAAGAAGGCCAAACATTCAACTTCACCCCATTGCTCGGCCGATGCGATGCTGGAAGAGCGTTTATGCTCGAGGCCGCCGTCCACGAAGCCGCCTTCTTCCAGGAGCCAGAGCCATGCCTGCCCACTTGAGAGAGTTTTATGAGGCCATGCGCCTCATCTTTGGGCAGACCGAACCCACTGCAACGCCTTCGGGGACTGTGGGTTTGGCATGGGGCCCCTCAGGTTCCATGCCGGCGGCTTTAGCTCTGGCCCCTAATGGCCACTCCAGTTCCATAATCGGATCCGTGCCGACGCTGGTCGTGCCAGCGTAACCTTCCAAGTCAAAGACGTTAAAGCTCCTGATGCCGGTTGGGCCCACAATCAACGCTGACCCAATCCTAATCCCTGACAACCTGGAGCCATAACGGCGTCTCTCAACGTTGGATCTGACTTCAGTGGGGTTTTCTCACCCCAAGATGGAATCTGACCCTTTTTTACTGTGGGCATGAATATGGGAAAGGTTTGGAGGGGACTTTGGACCCTTTGGAATACCAGCTTGACAACCCTGAAATGGACTGGGCATAGGAATTTGGCAAGGGTAGTGGTCTGGATACTTCTCAAGACTCTGACATGCTTTCTCACCCTAAGGTGACTACGGCGGAGGGAGCATTATATTCTGTGGTGATCAGTAGGGCAGCTGAGGTCTTCGGCCTCGAACTTCCTTCTGTGGCGGTCAGGACCAACCTCCTGACTGAGGTGCTTCAGCTTGGGGCTTCCACTTCGGCACCCCCTTTACCCTTCAACAAAGCCCTCATGGATGTGCTTCTGGGTACCTGGTCCAGACCCAGAACAGGGGCTCCTGTGAATAGGACAATCGCCCACCGCCATCGACCCTAAATTCCTGTCCCAACACCCTACGCTTTAGAGCCTTGTCATCCAGGCTTCTTCATCTTCAGACGCATTCCCATCCGCAACCAGCCACTGAGCCGTGCATGCTACTCAGCCATTGCGTCGCCCTGGGTACAGGATCCCACGGGCTCATGGGCCAGGTGGAGCCAGAGGTCTGCCCAGTCCACCCCAGCCTCCAAACCCTCTTAGTCAGTCGCCCCATCCTCCTCCATCACAACAGAAATGTGGGTTTTGCAAATAGTCCAAAGGGGCTACTCCCTCCCCTTGAAGACGACTACTCCGACCATGCCACTGTCTTATGACCGTTTCTTGGAGGATCATTTGGCACTTCTCCACGAGGAAGTCATGGCCCTCTTGGCCAAGTGAGCCATAGAGAGGGTGCCTATGCCAGAAGTAGGCTGTGATTGTTATTCCCGCTACTTTCTGGTGCCCAGGAAGGACAAGGGCCTCGGCCCTTTTTTAGACCTCCGGGCCCTCAATCTCTTCCTCAGTAAGTAGAAGTTCAAAATGCTCACCCTGGCTCAGGTCCTGTCTGCTTTGGACCCTGGAGACTGGATGGTAGCATTAGACTTGCATGATGCTTACTTCCATATACCCGTCCTGCCTGCCCACAGATGCTCCTTGCGATTCGTTTTAGGCCACGAGCACTAGTTTACCGTGCACCCCTTCAGCCTTACCAGCTCCCCCGGGTGTTCCCAAAAGTGATGTTGGTGGTTGCAGCTCATCAGCGCAGGTTAGGGGTTTCAGTCTTTCCCTACTTTGACGACTGGCTGTTGAAGGCGAGCACACCCCGGATGGTAGTCTCCCACCTTCCTACTACGGCGTACCTTCTGCACTCGCTGGGGGTCACTATAAACCTGCTAAAATCACACCTGACTCCTTCTCAGATGCACCCCTTAATCAGAACTGTCCTGGACACAGTGTGGTTTCTGGCTTATTCTCCGTAAAAGTAAGTCCAGGATATTCAGGCTATGATTCCGATGTTTCAGCCTCTATCCTGGATTTTGGTGAGACTGACTCTGAGGCTGCTGGGCCTCATGGTTGCCTGCACCCTGCTGGTGATACATGATGGTGGCTTTCGAATCGCGGTGGGGTCAACGGCCGATCCCTCTCCTTTCCCCAACCAGATCTTACAGTGGTGACAGATGCATCACTTCTGGGATGGGGCGGCACATAGGAGAGATGGAGCTCAGAGGTCTCTGGTCTCTGGCCGAGTCTGGACTCCACATCAACCTTTTGGAGCTACGGGTGATCAGGCTTGCATTGAAAACATTCCTTCCTTCTCTAAAAGAGAAAGTGGTGCAAGTGCTCACAGAGCACCACTACCAAGTGGTACTGCAACAAGCAAGGCGGAGTAGGGTCATAGACCCTTTGTCAAGAGGGTCTATGTCTCTTGACGTGCCTGGAACTCCAGGGCATAACCCTGGTGGTTCAACATCTTGCAGATTCTCTCAACACCAGAGCAGACGAACTCAGCAGTCGATGCATAGTCGATCACGAATGGCCTCTCCATCCGTAGGTGGTGCAAGGCCTCTTTCAGCAGTGGGGAGAGCCTTGGTTAGATCTGTTCGCCTGCACAAAGAAAGTGCAATGTCAATTGTTTTGCATGTTGGGTTTTCCAAGGCAGCACTTGCTTGGTGACGCTTTTCGTCACAAGTGTAACTCGGGCCTCCTTTACGCCTTCTTGCCAATACCACTTCTGTCCAGAGTTCTAAAGAAGATCAAGAACGACCGGGCCTAAGTAATCCTTGCGGCTCCGGACTTGGCATGAAGAGTCTGGTGTCCAGAGCTTTTGAGCATGACATTCGATCCTCCGATCAGACTGCCCCTTTGGAAGGATCTTCTGTCGCAGCAGCAGGGGACAGGTTCTACACCCGAACCTGTCCAGTTTCCGCCTTCTTGTATGGAGTTTGAGCAATGACAGTTGACAGCTTTTGACCTTCTGCTAGAAGTCTGTAATGTTATCTTGGCAGCCAGGCAGCCCTCCACCAAATCGGTATACGCAACAAGTCTGTTCACCTTTCCGCGCCTCTGGCTGAGGTTCTCCTGTCCATCCATTCTCTTGCCAAGCAGGGCTCTGCTTTGGGCACCCTTAAAGGCTATTTATCCACCTATATGGCCTTCCTCAGATTACCAGACCAGCCTTCATTATTCAAGTCTCTCATTGTTGGGAGATTCCTTAAAGGATTCACCCATTTGTTTCCTCCGACCCCATTCATTATGTCCAAATATGACTTAAACCTGGTCCTTATTCACCTTATGTGTGCCTCTTCTGAGCCACTTCACAATTGTCTATTGTGACTCCTCACATTAAAAAACTGTTTTCCTGATTGCCATCACCTCTTCTCGCAGAGTTTGTGAGCTTCAAGCTCTTTCTTCGCAGCCACCAATTTTTATTTGTCCATCCTGACAAAGTGGTGCTTCATACCAGGGCCTCCTTTCTTCCGAAGTTCATTATGCCTTTTCATGTCGGCCAATCCATCACCTTGCCTACTTTTTACGCACCTCCACATGAAGAGGAGAGATTCCACCATTTGGATCCAAAAAGAGCGTTGGCGTTCCACCTCAATCGTACTAAGGATTTCTGGGTGGACGGTCAACTCTTTAAAGGATATGTGGCTGTGAAGAAAGGATGGACAGTGCAGAAGCCACCATCTTGCGTTGGGTGGTGCTCTGCATCAAAATGTGCTACGCTTTGGTAAAGAAGCAACCCCCTGAGGGCTTGCATGCTCACTCCACTAGAGCAACTGCTGCCACCACAGCGTTAGCATGCGGAGTTCCTGGCCTGGGGATCTGTCAGATAGCCACATGGGCATTCCTACACGTTCACTGAACATTACTGCCCGGACAGTCAGGTTCACAGAGACGGCTACTTTGGTCGTTCGTCCTGCAAGACTTTCTAGTATGATCTTGGTTTGCAGCCCACCGTCGAAGATGGTCTCTATCAGATGAACAAGTTACTTACCTTTGCTAACAGTTTATCTGGTAGAGACATATTTTAATTGCAGATTCCTTACTGACCTGCCCATCCTTCCTGCACTGCAAACTGATTTCTACGAATAGGGAATCCCTTTTCAGGGCACTATTTCTGGGGCACCAGTATCGGTGTTCTTTATGGCTCCACCCTAATGGCATGGAAAGTCGTGAAAAGAAACTAACGTCAGCGCTCTGGGGTGGCACTTATATACGAACGCAGCCTCATCACTGCGACCACGACGCCAACGACAGACGGAGAGTCAACTGACGCCACCTGACGGCGCGCAGGGGTACTGCTCGAAGAAAAATCTCCAGATCTAGTCTAACGCCTGGGGGAAATTCTAGGAATCTGCAACTAGAATATGTCTCTAACAGATAAATCATTACTGAAGGTAAGTAACTTGTTCTTTAGCAATAATGTTTACCAACATTCATGATCAGAAGACTTAAATATTTACTTTAGTCCAGACCATAAAAGTCAAGCTATAATCATTATTTAATGACTTATCTGAAAGAAATGTAATGTTGCAAATGAACATCATGTTATTTATATCAATGACATTTTTCCAGTACACTTTTTGTTACTTATTTCTTAGGGCACTATACATGTAAATGACAAAACGGTTCCTCAACCAGTTCTTCGCCAATTATCTGCAGAAATATTGACCCGAGAGGGAGCTTTTCTCATGGATTGTGGCTCAGTAAGTGACATTTTTGTTTTTCGGAATTTTATTGCATTTTATAACAAACATAGTAGTGTCAGTGTTTGATTATGATGCTTCACTAACACAGGCAAGCTTTCCACACCAACAGAATAGGTGCACCATGACCCAAAGCAAAATAAACACATGCACACATTCAGCTCTTATAATTGAGCTGCAAAGTCTTTGTGCTACAGAATTTTCCATGCTGTCACTCAGCTACAGGCTGGTTCCCTGAACTCACGTCATATGGAATGTACTGGGGAAAGTCCCTTTAAATTAATAAAAATGTTTATTCATACTTCCTCAGCTTATAAGAGAAATATGCCTTCTTTAAAGGTAAGTTTTGTCTGAGCCCTGTCTACTGGTTTAAAGTGGGTCATTCTAGGATCTATTGTGGGAATCCGGTAGGAAGGAGCATACAAATTTTAAAAAATAAACAGAATAATTTGGACTGAACCACTCCCTCTTAGGGTGTCATAGCAGGGTTCCTGTGGCAGCTATGATGCACTCTATTAAGTCACTGAACAAGAAACACTGTGTTTTTCGCATTTTGCACTCTCTCTCCAAGTGATAAATCTGAACAGCATAAAAACTGTCTAATCATGCCTTAGAAACTGCTCCCAACACCAGTGTACTGTTGTAGATAGAATGTAATAGGAGAGTTAATCTATCTTTACCAAGTTAGTGGAAGGAGCTGCTCACTACAGCACTAATCCGTTTGTTTAGGTTTTTTCAGTATCAAAGCTCTCACCCTTTGTGTTGTCCAAAACGTTCTCATGGGTAAGCCCTCTGATTGTCTCCTTCTAGTCCCTGGAGAAATTCATTTGCTCTTAGTGAAAGCTACGGTGACTCATTCTGGTTTTGAAGTTGGCTAGAGTTTCCTGTACAGTTGTTCCAGACGAAGAGTTTGAGAAGCAACTAACATATGCTTTGGTGTCATCAGCATAAGACTGCATGGCTGCTGGTTTATCATAAAAGATGCTAAACCGGCGGGTAGGGGGGAAACACCACAATATGTTTGAGGATGTAGGAGAGGGAATAATACTTGGTGAAAGGAAGGTGGGAAAGCCCGCAATCCTCATTAGCCATATCTGCTAGAGATTTCTAGTTGAAGATTCCTTACATTTGAATTTCCCCCAGGCATCAGACTGGATCCAGAGATTTTTGTGAGCAGTACCCTATGTGCAATTAAGTGGCACCGATCAGCTCTGCGCCCATCGTTAGTGTCGTCTATGCCGGATATGATGCCGCAGTTCCCTGGGCGCTGAATTCATTTCTTTTCTTTCCATGCCAGCAAGCGCTGATCCAAAGAGAGCTACCCCTCAGTAATTTTTTGACTGGCTTTTTTTTATTTATTTTTTTGTCAAAGATTTTTTTGAGCGTTTTACTCCTTGTGCATCGAGACTTTCATCCAGAAAGACTGGCTACAGGCCCTGTGGATCTTGTCATCGAGTGATGTCCATGACGGATCTACCCCTCATGTGTCTTTGGTGCCTGAAGAGTGACCACGGCCCGAAGTCGTGCTCCGAGTGTCAGGCCATGCAGCCGATGGTTTGAGAGAGCGGTCCCTAAAGCTGATGGCAGCTCAACCCTCAACTCCATGCAAATCGAGACCCCAGTCGAGAGGAAAGTCCTGAGATCAATTGCAGAGTCCTCTATCGTCATTGTCCCACTCCAAGTCCTCAGGGCAATTGGGTAAGTCAAAGCACAAGAAGAAATCTAAGAAGTTGAAGCGTTCTCTGACTTCTCCTCCTTCATCAGCTGACGAGACAAGGGAGCGTCAAAATTCTAGGCCTCGTTCTGAAGAGCCTGCGCCTTGGCCAACTCCTCTCCTCAAGTTTTTGGGATCAGAGTTTTACAAGGCCATGCACCAAATGTTTGGGCAGTCTGATACTGCTGGATCGCCTTTGAGTCCCGAGGAGTCAGAAGGGACCCCTTCGGGATCCGCACCTATGGATTCCACTCAGAGGGGCACACATGGATCCAGTCCTGGATCAGGACCAACGTCGGTCATGCCACCCCGAACTTTCCCGACATTGGTCCCAACGCTTCCTGCACTGTCCGAACCCACGGGCGGCGCCATCCCCATTGTAATCCCCGACTCCAACATGAAGCTGGTTGGGCATCACACAATGCCGATTCTGACGCCGGCAGGAGTCTTGCCTCCTAGGTCGAATCTTGAGCCCTTTTCATATGGGTTAAGTTTCAGGGATAAATGGGAGGGGTCACAGGACCCTTTAGAATACCAGCTACTTGAAGATCAGCCTATAGACTGGCGTACAGACTTGGGTGAATCCAGCAGACTGGATACTTCTCCACATATTGGTATGCTTTCTCCCCCTACCGTGGCAGTGGCAGAGGGAGCTTCTTACTATATGGTAGTGAGGAGGGGCGGCTCAGGGCCTGGACATTGAGTTGCCCTCAGTGGCTGTCAGGACTAATCTCCTGACAGAGGTTCTACAACCAGAAGCTTCCACCTCAGAACCCCTGCTACTGTTTAATGAGGCCCTCAGACATTCTCCTGGGTACCCGAACGAAACCCAGCACAAGGGCTCCTGTGAACAGGACGATTGCCTGCTGCCACCATCCAGCTCTGGGCAACCCAGGTTTTCTGATGCAACAGCCCACCCCCAGAGCTTGGTTATCCAAGCCTCAACCTCCAAGGGTGCGTACCCTTCCGCTCCTTCAGATAGAGAATCCAAAAAGTTGGACTCACTTGGGAGTAAGATGTTTTCTTCCACCAGCCTTGCATTGTGGTCCATGAACACTACATGTCTTTTGGGCCATTATTCTCACACACACTGGGATACGGTTGCACAAGTGCTGCCACAGGTCCCAGAGGAGGCCTGGGGTATACTCTCTCAGGCTGTCGCCGATGGGAGAGACGCAGCGAAGTTCATAATCCATTGCAAACTGCACATGACCGACTCACTAGGCAGAGCAGGCCCTGAGGCGCCACCCCTTGCTGAGGACGTCTGGGTTTTCAGGGGATGTCCAGGCTTCTTTGATGGACATGCCCTTTGATGGCACCTTTCTTTTCGGAGACGAGGCAGACTTTACGCTTGAGCGCTGTAAGAATTCTCTGGCTATGGCCAGGTCCTTGAGCCTCGCGGCAGCCCCACATATACCCCAGTTAGCCTTTCGCCACTTTCATGGCTACAGAAGGGGCTTCCAAACGTGCCCATTCCCTGCCAGCCACTGTGCGTGCATGTTACCCAACCTCTGCGTGGCCGAGGGTGTGGGATCCATCGATGGCAGCAGGACTCGCCATCACTCGCTCCGCTGGCAATCCATCACGTCAGACAGTTGGGTTTTGCAGATAGTCCAAAGGGGCTACTCTCTTCCCTTCGAGGCTACCTCTCCATCCATGCCACCATCCTGTGATCGGATAACTGAGAATCCCTTGACCCTTCTCTGCAAGGAGGTTAAGGCTCCCTTGGTTCCAGTGATATAAGTTGGTTGTGGTTGTTATTCCTGCTACTTGTACCCAGAAAGGTACAAGTCCCCTCACACAACCCCAATCCTAGACCTTTGGTCCATCAAACTCTTCATCTAGAAGGAGTTCAGGATGTTCACTCTGGCATAGGTTCTGTCTGCCCTGGACCCAGGAGACTGGATGGTAGTGGGTCATGCAGGACGTTTATTACCATATTCCCGTCCTGCCTACCCACAGACGTTACTTGAGGTTCATGGTAAACCACAAGCACTTTCAGTTCACCGTGCTCCCCTTTGGTCTTACGACCACCCCTTGGATGTTCACCAAGGTGAAGGTGATGGTTGCAACTCACCTGTGCAGACTAGAGGTTTCAGTCTTTCCATATCTGAACAACTGGTTGATAAAGGCGGGCTCTCCTCAGGCTATCTCCCCCCTCAGGATGTTACCTCCCCCCTCCAGACTATGGCGGACCTCCTGCATTCGCTGGGGTTCACTATGAATGTGCTAAAGTCATACCTGATTACTTCTTAGACGCTTCCTTTCACCGGAGCTGTTCTCAACACAATGCAGTTTTGGGCACATCCTCCCTAGCAGTGAGTCTAGGATGTTCAGGCTATGATACCGATGTTTCAGCCTGTCCTGGATTTTGGTGAGAATGAATGTGAGGCTTTTGGGCCTCATGGCCTTCTGCAGCCTGCTGGTGACACATGCCAGATAGCATATGCAGGCTCTGCAGTGGGACCTGAAGTTCCAGTGGTTGCAGCATCAATGTAATCTCTCAGACAAGGTCCAGATCTCAAAGGGCACTGCGAAAGATCTGCACTGGTGGTTAACAAATCACAATTAGGTCAGAGGCAGATTCCTCTCCCTTCCCCAACCAGATCTGACAGTAGTTACAGATGCATCACTATTGGGATAGGGCGGAAGTCTGGGAGAGGTGGAGAGAGGCATCTGGTCTCTCGCGGAATCCGGACTCCACATCAACCTGTTGGAGCTTTGTGCGATCCGGCTAGCATTTCCTCCCTCTATCAAGGGAAAGATGGTGCAGGTGCTCACAGACAACAACACCGCCATGTGGTACTGCAACAAGTTGGGAAAGGTGGGGTTGCTGAAGATTTGTCAAGAGGCTTTACGCCTCTGGACGTGCTTGCAACAGCAGGGCATATCCCTGGTGGTTCAAAATCTGATGGGATTTCTGAACGCCAAAGCAGACAAACTCAGCCGAAAATGCCTAGCAGATCACAAATGGTATCTCTATCTGGAGGTGGTACAAGGTCTCCTACAGCAGAGGACGCAGAATTTCAGCAGTTTTGTGCATTGACAATTCCAAGGATGCAATCGCTCAGAGACGCTTTTCATCTTGAGTGGAACTCTGGCTTCCTGTACGCCTTTCCGTCCATACCACTTCTGCCAGAGTTCTCAAGAAGCTCAAGAGCGACCAGGCCCAAGTAATCTTGGTCTTGTCTGGTATCCCAAACTGCTGAGCATGTCCATCGATCCTCCGATCAGACTGCTCCTTCTGGAGGATCTTCTATCACAGCAGCAGGGGAGGGTTCTGCACCCAAACCTGCCCACTCTTCTTGCGTGGAGATTGAGTGGAGACAGTTAACAGCTTTTGACCTTCCTCATAAAGTCTGTAACATAATCTTGGCAGCCAGGCGTCACTCCACCAAAACAGTATGTGCCTGTCGTTGGAAGAACTTTGTGGCATGGTGCACGAACAAGTCTTTTAACCCCTCTTTCTGCCCCTCTCTCTGAGATCCTGTTGTTATCCTCTCCCTAGGCCAGCAGGGCTCTGCCATGGGCAATCTTAAAGATCATTTGTCTGCTACTTCTGCTTTATTTAGGTTGCCTGATCAACCTTCTTTGTTTAAGTCCCCTATTGCACATAAGTTCCTCAAAGGTCTAACACATCTTTTCCCTCCATCCCCATTCATTATGCCCCAGTGGGATCAGAATTTGTTTTTGAGATTTCTGATGTGTGCTCCTTTCGAGCCGCTCCAGAATTGTCCTCTCAGGCTTCCTTGTGGCCATTACATCTGCCCGCAGGGTCAGTGAGCTGCAGGCATTGTCATCTAAGCTGCCCTATCTTTCCATCTAACCTGACAAAGTGGTGCTTCGCACAAGGGCCTCCTTTCTGCCAAAAGTGCTCACGCCTTTCATGTAGACCTTGCTTACTTTTTATGCAGCTCACATCCTTCTACGGAAGAAGGGAGACTTCACTGCCTGGACCCAAAAAGAGCGTGACCTGCCTTGATCATACAAAAGAGTTTGAGGTAGACGATCAACTTTTTGTAGGTAATGTGTGTGTGAAGCTCCAGATGGGTCATTCTCTATATTAAGACCTGCTACACACTGGCCAAGAAGCGACCCCCTGAGAGTGTGCGTGCTCATTCTACCCACGCTAAAGCTGCCACCACTGCTGCCTTGACAGTCGGGTCCTTAGAGACGAGCATGTTGCCCATTCTAGTATGAACTTGGTTCGCAGACCCACCTCTTGGGATAGTATTGCTTGGGTATCTATTCAGTGGTAAGGAATCTGCAACTAGAAGTCCCTTTCAGATGAACAAGTTACTTACATTCGGTAATGCCTTATCTGGTAGAGACTATATGTAGTTGCAGATTCCTTACCGACCCACGCATCCTCCTCGCTCTTCAAACTGAATTCTAGGGGCAGGGCGCACTAGGGTTGCTCCTATATGGGACCGCAACTTCAAATCTGGCGTGGATGACGATGGACACAGAGCAGGAGTACTGTTCACGAAAAACTCTGGATCCAGTCTGACGGCTGGGGGAAATTCAAAGATAGATAATCTGCAACTAGATAGTGTCTCTACCAGATAAGTTACCAAAGATAAGTAACTTGTTCTTCCCCACCTCCTGCAGTTTTTATTTTTATTTTACATACAATGTGGTGGTAGATTTGTGTCTGCCTTTCCACTATTTCTGTCTGTTTATAAGAAGGTATATGAAGTGATACTGAACCAGTGCAGCAACAGTTTTGTATTTCACTGCTCTTATATCAAACCAATTAACAACTCATTTCATATTGAAGGCTAGTAATGTACAACAGTGTTTTGTTAATGCATATTTAAAAAAAAGACTAAAAACATAAAGGTAAAAGAAAATGTTGGTGTTAATTGCAAACTAGCTCAGCCATGATAAAGCCGATTTTACACATAATACATGTCTGTCATATATGAAATTCCATGTTGCTTTGCTATTACTAGAAATATAATTTATATAGTATTTGTGTGACAGGAAATTTACCTTTGCTGCGAATATTTAATTCATTTTTTCAGATTCTTTATCTTTGGGTTGGAAAGAGATGTGATGATACTTTTATAAAAGATGTGCTTGGATTCCCCAACTATTCATCAGTACCACAGAAATTGGTAAGCATTGCTTGTACAGTTATTGCTCAGCAGGATTAGTGGCAGTGTTTAACGAAAAATGTTTATTCCTTTAGAAGTTCCAAAACTTTACATTTGGAGCTGCGCCTTTCAGAAGACCTAGCCATCAAGATAGACTGTCCCTGAACTTATTTGGGCATGAGGGAAATAATTATTAAAGTGCTTATGTTGTATAGTACATTTTACATCATACCATCTTTATTGATAGCGGGGTATTCTACTGTATAATTCCTGCAAGTATGGGATCACATATATTTCTGTACCAGCAGTAGATATATTTATAATCTGAAAATGTGAATACTGAGATTACTAAATGGAGATCACTCTCGTCAATAAACTATAACTGGTGAATGTAAGTGTTTTTTAGAGTTTAAAATGTTACCTTTTAACTGACATTTTCACCTATAAAATCATCACTTAAAAATTAAAAATAGATAAGTAGACAGTGCAGGAAAGTAGGATCTTTCTGACATGGTTGCTGCTACCTTTTGCCTGGTGTCAGTGTGTTTTGACACTAGTACACTGGGATTCTGCTAACCAAGACTAAGTGTTGGTGTTCTCTCCCATAAATTTGGTTAGTAAGTAATTTTTAAACCCCACAATGGGCATGCTGGTGTACTCCTGTAAGTCCCTAGTACATTGTACTTGGGTACCCAGAGCCTGGTACACTAGGGGTCCTCCAGGGACTGCAGTATGTCTTATGCCACCAAGGGGAGCCCATGCAAACTGTGCCAACAGGCCTGCCATTGCAGCCTCTTTAAAATGGTGCATGCACCTTTCACCCCAGACATAAAGCTTACCTTATATCGCAATCACTGCACTTTGACCCCATAAGTCACCCCTGAGGTAGGCCCTTCAGCCCAAGCGCAAGGTGCATGGTTCTAAGTGTGAGGGTACCCCTGAACGAGCAGGGGTACCCCTACAACCCCCAGACTCCATTTTCTGGGCTTTGTAAGTGCGGGGAAGCCATTTTTTAGTATGTAGTAGATGCTGGTCATTACGAGATGTCCAACTACATAATGGTTTCTCCGAACCTGGTCATGTTCGGTATCAAACATGTTGGAATCAATCAACTACACCAGTTCCGGTTTTAGTTGCATTATACCATGTACTTTGGGGGTTCCTTAGAGGATCCTTCATGTCTGCCTGACCAGCCTTGTAGGGAGAGCGAGCAAGCCAGTGCTGCCGCTGACCCAGACACTGTTCTGCCTTCCTGCTGCTGAGCTTAACTCGGGAAGGGGAAGGCAGAACAATGGTTTTCCTTTGAAGGAGAGGTATTACCCCGTCTCCTTTAGAAGTAGGTGTCTCTGGGCTAAGGTGGGAGTGCTCCTGAGCTTGACCAGACTTCTTTAAAAGGCACATTTGGTGCCCTTCTGCCAAAACTAGTTCTATCCAGTGCAGGAGCCACTGGGCTCCCACTCTGACGTGAAAAACAAGCTGCTCCCCTATGCGGGTGCCCAGAGCTCTGCCAGGTGGCTGCTAGATTCTGCCATCTTGGTAACAAGGTGAGCAGAGGCCCCTGGGAGCAGCTGACAGACCAGTCGAGTAGCGTCCCTGTCCACCCCTGATAGGTGGGTCACTACAGAAGTCGTCCCCTCCCCGGATTATTTATGGGCTCCCTTGAGGGAGGAACGCGAGATTCATCCAGATACATCTGGACGCACCTAGATTGATCTTCAAGACTACTTCTGACTACTTAGCTGGAAATCAGGCCCCAGCACCAGTTTTCTTTCCCTAAAATGTACCATTGTTCTCATAATTGGCACACAGCTAAGACCCTTGTAAAAGGTACCAGTGGTACCAAGGGCTCTGTGACCATGCAGGGTCTCTAAGGGCTGCAGCATGCATTGTGCCACCCTAAGGGACCCCTCACCAAGCACATGCACACTGCCATTGCAGATTGTGTGTGCTGGTGGGGAGAAAAATGTAAAGTCGACATGGCTCCCTCTCAGGGTGTCATGCCCATCAACCACTGCTTGAGGCATAGGTAAATCATCCCTCTAGCAGGCCTTACAGTCATAAGGCAGGGTGCACTGTACCACAGGCGAGGGCATACCTGCTTGAGCAATATGCCCCTACAGGGTCTAAGTCCATTCTTAGACATTGTAAGTGCAGTGTGGTCATATCAAGTACATGGGCTTGGAGTTTGTCATTACATACTCCACAGCTTCATGATGGCTTCACTGAAGGCTGGCAAGTTTGGTATCAAATGTGTGAAAGTACCCTCTTTTTGGCATGGTTAACCCCACTTTTTGCCTGCTCTCAGTGTGTTTTTGATTGTGTTCACTGGGACTTAGCACATCCCACAATTTGGCATCCTGGTGCCCCATATAAGTCCCTAATGTGGGGTACTTAGGTACCCAGGGTATTGGGGAACCACAGGTTTCCCATGGGCTGCAGCATGTATTGTGCCATCCATGGGAGCCCATGCAAAAAGTGTCTGCAGGCCTGCCATTGCAGCCTGCTTGAAAAGGTGCATGCACCCTTTCTCTACAGGGCACTGCACGAGGTCACTGTAAGTCACCCCTATGGTACGCCCTCCTAGACCAGAGGGCAGGGTGCAGGTACCTGTGTGTGAGGGTAGCCCTGCATAAGCAGAGGTGCCCCTGCGAACTCCAGCTTCATTTCCCTGGACTGTGTAAGTGCTGGGAAGCCATTTTACCCATGTACTGGACACTGATCACTACCTGTGTCGAGCTACATAATAGTAACTTCAAACCTGGGCATGTTTGATATCAAACATGTCGGAATCATACCCCAATAATGTTGCCAGTATTGGTTGTATGATTCCATGCTCTCTGGGGGCTCCTTAGAGGACCCCCAAATTTTCTCCTACCAGTCTTCTGGGGTTTTCCGGGCAGCCCACGCTGCTGCCACCCCTCAGACAGGTTTTTGCCCTCCTGCTGGTTGACCAGTTTAAGCAGAGGAAGGCAGAAAAAATGATTTCCTTTGGGTAGGAAGGCAACTCCCTCTCCCTTTGAAAATAGGTGTTACATGCCTTAAGAGGGGTAGCCTCCGGTATGTTTTAAAGTGCACATTCGGTGCACTCCTTGCATAAACCGGTTTGTACCAGCCCAGGGATCCCCAGTTCCTTCTCTGGCACGAAAATGGACCATGAAAAGGGGAGTGACCATTCCCCTGTCCATCACCACACCAGGGGCTGGGGCCCAGAGCTCCTCCAGGTGGCCACTTGATTCTGCCATCTTGAATCCAAGGTGGGCAGAGGCCCCTGGGAGCATCTGAGTGGCCAGGTCAGGCAAGTGACGTCACAGCCCCCTCCTGAAAGGTGATAACCCTGTTAGGTGACCAATCCCCCTTCCTTGGCTATTTAGGGTCTCCCTCCCGGGTGGGTCTTCCAGTTCGACGTGTAAGATTCCAGCATGACTCCTCTGCATCGTTTTCTTCATCTTCTGGCACCTGGACTGCAACTGGACCCTCCAGGAACTAACAATCTGCAGCTCCAGTGACGACTCTGCTCTGCAACATTGTTTCTCTGGCTCCTTCCAGCAACTGCAACATTTCCCTGACTGTGCATCCTCTGAGGCTGACGAGTCTTCAGCCTGCACAAGAAGTAAGAAGAAATCTCCTTGAGTGAAGGAGTCATTACCCTGCATTCACAGGCACCAACTGCAACGACGACCGACTGTGTGGCTCCTCTCTCCTCCAGAACTACGTGGATCCTGCATCACAGGTTGTGGTCTGGAGTGGTCCCCTTTGCCCCCTCTACCAGCTGTCCAATTTGGGAAGAAGGTAAGTCCTTCCCTCTCCTTGCAGGACAGTACCCGTGTGCACCACAACTCTTGCAGCTACCAAGGCTTGTTTGTTCCTCCTCCAAGGGATCTTCATGCTCCGTGTAGCCCCCGCCTCCAGCACTTCCTCCTGCAAAGCACAGTCTTCTGCCTGCTGCTCCAGCAACATGGGACTCTTCTCCAGGTGTGCTGAGTGAGCCTCACTGCGACTCCTGTGCCTGCTGCCTGTGGGTCACCTGTGGGGGCTGCCTCCTCTTCCTGTAACCCTTCCAACTGCTGAGGGTCACCTTAGACTCCCTGTAAGGAAATGCCTCCTTGGCATGGTTACCCCCTGACTTTTTGCCTTTGCTGATGCTAAGTTATGAGTTGAAAGTGTGCTGGGACCCTGCTAACCAGGCCCCAGCACCAGTGTTCTTTCCCTAAACTGTACCTTTGTCTCCACAATTGGCACAACCCTGGCACCCAGGTAAGTCCCTTGTAACTGGTACCACTGGTACCAAGGGCCCTGATGCCAGGGAAGGTCTCTAAGGGCTATAGCATGTCTTATGCCACCCTAGGGACCCCTCACTCAGCACATGCACACTGCCTCACAGCTTGTGTGTGATGGTGGGGAGAAAATGACCACGTCGACATGGCACTCCCCTCAAAGTGCCATGCCAACCTCACACTGCCTGTGGCATAGGTAAGTCACCCCTCTAGCAGGCCTTACAGCCCTAAGGCAGGGTGCACTATACCACAGGTGAAGGCATATGTGCATGAGCACTATGCCCCTACAGTGTCTAAGCAAAACCTTAGACATTGTAAGTGCAGGGTAGCCATAAGAGTATATGGTCTGGGAGTTTGTCAAACACAAACTCTACAGTTCCATAATGGCTACACTGAAAACTGGGAAGTTTGGTATCAAACTTCTCAGCACAATAAATGCACACTGATGCCAGTGTGCAATTTATTGTAAAAATACACCCAGAGGGCATCTTAGAGATGCCCTCTGAAAACATACCTGACTTCCAGTGTAGGCTGACCAGTTCCTGCCAGCCTGCCACACACCAGACAGGTTGCTGGCCACATGGGGAGAGTTCCTTTGTCACTCTGTGGCCAGGAACAAAGCCTGTCCTGGGTGGAGGTGCTTCTCACCTCCCCCTGAAGGAACTGTAACACCTAGTGGTGAGCCTCAAAGGCTCACCCCTTTTGTTACAGCGCCCCAAGGCATCCTAGCTAGTGGAGATGTCCGCCCCTCCGGCCACTGCCCCACTTTTGGCGGCAAGGCTGGAGGAGATAATGAGAAAAACAAGGAGTCGTCACCCACCAGTCAGGACAGCCCCTAAGGTGTCCTGAGCTGAGGTGACCCCTGCCTTGAGAAATCCTCCATCTTGAGTTTGGAGGATTCCCCCAATAGGATTAGGGATGTGCCCCCGTCCCCACAGGGAGGAGGCGTAAAGAGGGTGTAGCCACCCTCAAGGACAGTAGCCATTGGCTACTGCCCTCCCAGGGGCTCTGTTAAAAAACCTGCAACTTCTTTGCAACAAAGAAGCAACTTTAAAGACTTCACGTTTCCCGCCGCAAGCGTGAGAATTCCCACCCTGCACCCGACGCCCCCGGCTCGACCTGCAGAAAACCAACACCCCAGGGAGGACTCCCCATCGACTCCGAGCCCATGAGTAACCAGAGACGACCTCCCTGAGCCCCCACAGTGACGCCTGCAGAGAGAATCCAGAGGCTCCCCCTGACCGCGACTGCCTGTAACAAGGGAACCGACACTGCACCCGCAGCCCCCAGGACCTGAAGGAACCGAACTCCAGTGCAGGAGCAACCCTCAGGCGACCCTCTGCCTAGCCCATGTGGTGGCCTCCCCTGTGCCTGCCTGCATCGTTGAAGTGACCCCCAGGTCCCTCCATTACTTCCTATCTAAAACCCGACGCCTGTTTGCACTCTGCACCCGGCCGCCCCTGTGCCGCTGAGGGTGTAGTTTCTGTGACTTCTTGTGTCCCCCCCGGTGCCCTACAAAACCCCCCTGGTCTGCCCCCGAGGACTCGGGTACTTACCTGCTGGCAGACTGGAACCGGGGCACCCCTGTTCTCCATTGAAGCCTGTGTGTTTTGGGCACCTCTTTGACCTCTGCACCTGACCGGCCCTGAGCTGCTGGTGTGGTAACTTTGGGGTTGCCTTGAACCCCCAACGGTGGGCTACCTATGCCCCAACTTTGAGACTTGTAAGTGTTTTACTTACCTGCAAAACTAACCTTTACTTACCTCCCCCAGGAACTGTTGATTTTTGCAATGTGTCCACTTTGAAAATAGCTTATTGCCATTTTTACAAAACTGTATGTGATATTGCTTTTATTCAAAGCTCCTAAAGTATCTAAGTGAAGTACTTTACATTTAAAGTATTAACTGTAAATCTTGAACCTGTGGTTCTTAAAATAAACTAAGAAAATATATTTTTCAATATAAAAACCTATTGGCCTGGAGTAAGTCTTTGAGTGTGTGTTCCTCATTTATTGCCTGTGTGTGTACAACAAATGCTTAACACTACCCTCTGATAAGCCTACTGCTCGACCGTACTACCATAAAATAGAGCATTATAATTATCTATTTTTGCCACTATCTCACCTCTAAGGGGAACCCTTGGACTCTGTGCACACTATTTCTTACTTTGAAATAGTATATACGGAGCCAACTTCCTACACTCCCTTCCTTGGGTCAAGTCCCCTGGTCCTCGCTAGTCCTCTTCAGCCTTGCAAAACCTTCTTCATCGACTTTTGCATTTGCCAAGGCTCGTTGGTGATTTTCATCAACTCAACATAAAACACTAGCAGCGACAAAAGACTGCATTTACCTTTCTCTGAGCTATCCTAGACACGCAGCAAAACAAAGCTTCCCTTACACAAGAACGACAAAATCGGCTGGCATCTTTGGCCACAATAATATCAAAAAGAAAGTTAATTTCACTGAGGCTGTACAAATCTCTCCTAGGTTTGATATCTTCCACAATCAACCTGGTACTAAATGCATGTCTCAAAATGAGACTGTTGCAGGAAGAATTACAAGTTCAGTGGAACCAATCGCGAGGATCGTTCGAGGATCTCATTCTTGTTACGCCAAAGATGATAAAGGCATTGGACTGGTAGGCTCACCAGTCTCATCTTTCTCAAGGCCTCACGTACACTTTGTTAGTCCCACAGTTTATAATTATGACGGATGCATCAATTTGGAAGGATGGGGATGTCATCTCCTAGATCTGCAGATCCAGGGGAAATGGTCAAGCCATCAAAAGCTTATGAACATTAACAGCTTAGAACGCAAAGCCATTTTCCTCACGTTGCAGGCATTCCTCCAGAGGATAAAAGGGTCTTGAGTGCTGGTAAAAACGTTGCACTTGTATAGCGCACTACTCACCCGTTAAGGTCTCAAGGCGCTGTACACATACCACTGTGGAACCCCTCCTGGCTTTTCCCTGTGAGGCACCCACTCCTGGACAACCCCAGGGTGAAGCCAAGCATCCAAGTGCTGTGAGGGCTGTTGTGGAGATTAAGCAAGCTATTGCCCAGAGTTACAGAGTGGGACCCATTAATTAGATTAGGCACCGAGGCGAGAATTATCTGGTCCAAGAGAATTGAGCCCAAGACCCGCGAGGTGGGAATTGAACCCTGGTCCCGGACCAGATCCCTGCATCAGGGTCTGCCACTCTAACCATTGTGCCACACTTCTCCACTTGTGCGGACAGACAACACAACTAGCATGTATTATATAAACAAGCAAGGAGGCATGAGATCCTTAACGCTCTCACAGGAAGCTCGGGAACTATGGGACTGGCTAACAAACAACAACATCTCCCTGAAGGCCGAACACGTTTCAGGAGTGCGCAGCACATTAACGGATGCACTCAGCAGGACCATCAGCAATTGTCATGAATGGGAAATGAATCAAGCCCAACTAGACAAAAAATTTACAACATGGGGGAGGTCAACGCTAGATCTTTTTGCAACGCACTACAAAACCAAATGCCAATTTTATGCAAGTCAGTATCCCCTTCCAGGGTCTTGGGGAAATGCCCTTTCAATGCGATGGTCCGGGTGCTTATGCTTTTCCCCACCATCCCATTGATTCCCAAAATCATAGCCAAGATGAAGGCAGAATCCTGTCACCTAATACTAATTGCTCCCAGATGGCCCAGGCAATATTGGTACACGGAGCTTCTTCTGATGACAGAAGCCACACTGATACGTCTCCCTCCAACTCCAGTGCTACTATCAATGCATCAAGGGGAGATATTACATCCAGACCCAACGTCACAGCACCTGCATGCATGGTTCCTGGATTCCTTGAGCTCCAGCATCTCAGAATTAGCCCAGAATGTAGAAACATGCTTTCTAAAGTGAGAGCGGACGGCACAAACAAAACGTATTGACTTAAATGGAAGCTGTTCTGTTGTTGGTGGCAGCAACATAACTTACATCCGTATGAGGCCTCTCCAGAACAAATATTACCTTACCTGTAAATGATAGTTAAATCCGGGCTCATGCATTCCTCAGTGAAAGTGCATTTGGCAGCGATTTCGACCGAAGGACGCTCTTCGGACACAGGCTCCCTTTGTTTATCACAGCTAATTAAGCAATTCATGAGCGGTTTATTCAGGATCTTTCCTCCAGGAATGTTGCTTCCCCCTGAGTGGCACCTTAACATTGTACTCAAGCAATTAATGAAATCCCATTTTGAACCTATACATAAGGCAGACTGCAAGTTTCTTACATGGAAGATAACATTTACTTCTAGCGCTCACTTCCACTAGAAGAGTGAGTGAAATTCTAGCTTCCACTACACAAGAACCTGTTCTGCGTTTTACGCGACCCACCCTCCTCCCCTTAGAGGCTCCCTTTTACTGACTCAGGAAACATAATTCACTCTAATGCTGAAAATCTGAGGAAGGGAGCTTCTCTTGGGAGTGTTCTAGAGGGTGCTGTCACCTGATTACTCATAGTTCATTTGGTCCATTTAAAAAACTTACATGGATAGACTAGCAAATTTCAGGCCTATTTGCATTGTGGACTCTATGGTTGTTATATATTGCTTTATAGGATACTGTGGGACTCCCACTTCAACGACAGGGAAGATTCAAGCATGGGAATCTATGAAAGATACCAATACTGGATAACTGCAGTTACAGGTAAGTAACTCATTTCTTATATACACTAGTAAACAGCGATAGGCATAGAAAAGGTTAAAAACAATGAAAATGCAGTTAGACAGTAGTGACCCTGGGCGGAGCCCAAACCATATACCACAACAATGGAATGCGAACACAGGACCCCCACCCAGGGAAGTGGAATGTGTAGAGGGGAACTGGGAGTACCACAGAGGTAAGTAACACAGTACCCCCCAGTGATCAGTAATGCAGGAGTAAATCACTGGAATCTAATCAAACCACCCAAAAGGAAGGGAATGATGACACCTAGCCAAGACTGCAAGAAACCAGCTGTGGATTCCTGGAGAGGAAGACCTGTGGAGAGATGGGACCAAGTCCAAAAGTGTCAGTGGAGTCCAGGAGGAGTAGGAGCTACCACCCACCCAGCTGTACTTGCAGGAGTTGGTCGACGTTGAGGAAGAACTGGTCAGCACTGCAGCCCTGGAGCTGGAGAAGAGTTCCTGATCAATGCAGAAGATGCCCCACGCTGGAATGAAGATTGCAGACAGGTGTTGGTGCAGCAATTCCACCAAGAAGCCTTGGCAAAGGCAAATTTGTGGTTAGTGGAAAAGTGGTGCTTCCAGGGACCCGCAAGGCCCAGAAGGACTCAACCCAGGCAGAGGAGTCACAGGGACCCTGAGCGACACAGAGAGCCACAGGAGCAAAGGCAGCACCTACAGGAGTCCCACAGGACACGGACATAGAAGTGGCAGAAGGAGCCCACACAGCACTACAGAAAGGGATCCCACGTTGCAGGAGAACCACTCAGGCGGCTGTGCGTCGCAGGAAGAAGTGCTGAGGGCTGGAGCCACATGTAGCCTGAAGTTCCCTTGGAGGAGATGCAAACAAGCCTTGGCAGCTACAAGAGATGCGGTGCACAGGGATACTGTCCTTCGTGGGAAGGCAAGGGCTTACCTCCACCAAGTTGGACAGCTGGCAGAGAGGATCAAGAGGACTACTCCGGACTACCACCTGTAATGCAGGATGCACACAGCTCAGGATGAGAGGAGATCCACGCATTCAGTCGTCGTTGCAGTAGGTGCCTGCAGATGCAGGAGAGTGACTCCTTTTACTCCAAGGGAGATTCCTTCTTCCTTCTCATGCACACTGATTACTTGCCACCCTCAGAGGATGCGCATCTGGGGAAATGTTGCAAAAGCTGAAAGGAGCAGTGGAAACAATGTTGCAAGAAGAGGCTTTGTGGATGCAGATTGTCGGTTCCTGGAGGGGCCAGTTGCGGTTTCAGTGGCTAAAGGTCAAAGTGGAGGTTGCAGAGGAGTCCTGCTGGAAACTTGCAAGCCGTATCTGAGGACCCACCCCAGAGGTAGATCCTAAATTACCCTAAGAGTGGGCTTGGTCACCTAGCCAGGTGACCACCTCTCTGAAGGTGCCTCTGACGTCTGGTGCCTGGCCTGGCCACTCTGATGCTCCCAGAGTTCCCTGCCCACCTTGGAAACAAGATGGTCGAACCCAGGGACCCTCTGGAGGAGCTCTGAGCATCTCTGGGGTGGTGATGGACAGGGGAGTGGTCACTCCCCTTTCCATTGTCCAGTTTCGCGCCAGAGCAGGTACTGGGGATCCCTGAACCAGTGTGGACTGGTTTATGCACGGAGGGCACCAAATGTGCCCTTCAAAGCATACCAGTGGCTTGGGGAGGCTACCCCTCCCAAGCCAGTCACACCTATTTCCACAGGGAGAGGGCGTTACCACCCTCTCCCAAAGGAAATCCTTTGTTCTGCCCCCCTGAGTTTGATCAGATCAAGCAGCAGGAGGGAAGAAACCTGTCTGAGAGGTGGAAGCAGCTTGGGCTGCCCGAAAAAACCCTGTAAGACTGGTGGTAGCAATGCTGGGGGTCCTCTAAGAGGCCCCCAGGGTGCATGGAATCATATTCCCAATACTTGCAACAGTATTGGGGTATGATTCTGACATGTTTGATACCAAACATGCCCAGGTTTGGAGTTACCATTATGTAGCTGGAAATAGGTAGTGACTATGTCCAGTACATGTGTAAAAAGGTGTCCCCACACTCACGAAGTCCAGGAAAATGGAGTTTGTGGGGGCACCTCTGCTTGTGCAGGGGTGCCCTCACACACAGGTACCTGCACCCTGCCCTCTGGGCTGAGAGGGCCTACCGTAGGGGTGACTTACAGTGACCGGGTGAAGTGACCTGTAGTATAAAGGGGTGCATGCACCCGTTTCACGCAGACTGCAATGGCAGGCCTGCAGAACCCTTTACATGGGCTCCCTATGGGTGGCAAAATATCTACTGCAGTCCATAGGGATCCCTTGCTACCCCAGTGACCTGGGTACTGTATACTAGGGACTTACATGGGGGGAACAGTACGCCAAATGTGGGAAGAAAAAGGTACAGTTACTAAAATTTACAGGCGAGAGCATAACCACTGGGGTCCTGGTTAGCAGGATCCCAGCGGACAGTCAAACACATTGACAACAGGCAGAAAACAGATGTAACCATGCCAAGAAAGAGGGCACTTTCCTACAACCCAGGTCCAATTTCTCCCCAAGAATTGGGAAAGAAGGCAGACCATTGGGTCTAGACTAGGTCGACCAAGACTTCAACTGGGGGGTGACCAAAAGAAAGGGGTTACAAAGCCTCCACAGGGGAAGGGTGGTGAGGCACCTAGGGATAAAAGTAAAGAGTCTTCTAAAGGCCCCCAAAAACCTGAGCAGGAGGGTGGGCCCCAGCCTATTCTCAATCGTCACATGGGTACAAGGGTAAAAACTTGGATCCCATAAAGACCTGGTGTTTCAACTGTAAACAACATTGACACCAAACTGGAGACTTGGCTTGTCCCAAAAAGAATCCCCCTACAACTAGCAACTGCGCCAGTTAGCACTGGTATAGCCATTCTCCAGCTGGGATCAGCTCAGAGCAAATTAGGGTTCGCACTGAAGCCACTTTAGTTTCTAAGGGTGGGGTAGATGTTGCCACTCTTGCTGTCTGACCCCTTAATATGAACACATACAGACAATATCCCTTAATTAATGGGACTAAAGTAGAAGCCCTGAGGGTGCCAGTGTCACCATGGTGACAGAAAAACTGGTTTCCCCAGGACAGTTTCCTGCTGGGCAAACTTATCCAGTCACCAGTGCTGACAGTGTGACTAAGGTCTATCCCATGGGTATGGTGACCTTACAATGGGGAGGGGTTACTGGCCTGAAACAGGTAGTGGTCTCTTCCGCATTCCCAGTGGAGTGTCTGCTAGGGAATGATCTGGAGTCCTCAGCTTGGGTTGAGGTAGAACTCAAAACCCATGAAGACATGCGGGGAATCCCTGAGATGGTGTGTGTAAAAGCTAGAGCACAAAGCCGAGCACAGGGTGAACAAGAAGTGTTGGAGCCTGGAATCATGGCCCAACCTTCCAAGAGAAAAGGCAGGAAAACTGGGGGACCAGCTTATGAGCAGCAAAAGTCACAGCATTCCTCTCCTCAGGGAGAGGGGTTGACATCCTCTGAGGGAACTGAGTTGATGGCGCTTGATTCTTATCAGGTAGAGCTCTTGGGCCCAGGGGCACCCTCTCGGAACCAGCTGTGCCAGGGACAGAGAACCTGTCCCACTCCTGAAGGCCTGAGACAACAAGCAGCTGCACAGGAGAAGGGAGATATCAGTGGCTCCCACAGGGTCTATTGGGAGGAAGGACTCTCTTATATTGAGGCCAGAGTCCCCAAACCGGGTGCAACTAGGAGAGAATGTTAGTGCTGCAGTAGTTTAGGGAATTCATCCTCCCTTTAGCACATGACATCCCCCTAGCTGTGTATTTGGGCCATACTAAAACTTGGAATAGACTTGTCAGCCATTTCTACTGGCCCAACATGTCCCAAAAGGTAAAGGCGTTTTGCAGCTCCTGTTTCATCTGCCAAGCCAGTGATAAGGCAGGTGGCCATCCTAAGCCCCCCTAATTCCACTACCAGTGGTTTGGGTTCCCTTTGAAAGGGTTGGTGTGGACATAGTGGGTCCACTTGAACTTCCCACAGCCTCAGGAAACCAATATATACTGGTAGTAGTGGATCATGCTACCAGGTATCCTAAAGCAATTACCATTAGGCTTACTACAACTCCTGCAATAGCCAAAGCCCTTATTGGTATTTTAGCCAGATTAGGGTTTCCTAAGGAGTGGTTTCTGACAGAGGTGCCAACTTCATGTCAGCTTACCTAAAACATGTGGAATGAGTGTGGGGTGACTTACAAGTTCACCACACCGTACCATCTTCAAACCAGTGGAATTGTTGAAAGGTTCAACAAGACATTGAAGGGCATGATCATGGCGCTCCCTGAAAAACACAAAAAGGGGTTGGGATGTCCTCCTGCCATGCCTGCTTTTCGCCTACAGAGAGGTGCCTCAGAAGAGAGTAGGGTTTTCCCCCTTTGAACTTCTGTTTGGCCACCCTGTTAGGGGTCCACTTGTACTTGTGAAGGAAGGTTGGGAGAGACCTTTCCATGAGCCTAACCAAGATATGGTAGACTATGTGCGTGACCTCTGCTCTAGGATGACTGAGTACATGGAAAAGACATAAAAAAAACCTGAGGACAGCCAACTGCTCCTGAAGCAGTGGTATGACCAAAAGGCTGCACTGGTGGAGTTCCAGGTAGGGCAGAAGGTATGGGTTCTGGAGCCTGTGGCTCCAAGGGCACTTAAGGACAAATGGAGTGGCCCTTACCCAGTTCTAGAGAAAAAGAGGCCAGTCACTTACTTAGTGGACCTGGGCGCTAGCAGTACACCGAGGGTGCTCCATGTTAACCGCCTGAAGCTCTGTAATGACAGGGCAGACATAACCATGTTGATTGTTACTGATGAGGATCAGGAAGCAGAGTGTGAACCTCTCCCTGACCTCCCCTGAACTGACCCTAAGGATGGGTCAGTAGATGGAGTTGTCTATTCCTGCACCCCTCTCTGCCCAACAGCAAGCTGACTGCAGGCAAGTCCTACAGCAGTATGCTGATCTCTTCTCTTTGACCCCTAGTCAGACACTCCTGTGTACCCATGATGTGGACACAAGAGACAGTTTACCTGTCAAAAACAAAATCTAGAGACAGTCTGACCAAGTCAAAGAGAGCATCAAAGTGGAAGTCCACAAAATGTTGGAGTTAGGGGTAATAGAGCACTCTAACTGTCCTGGGCTAGCCCAGTGTTCTTGGTCCCCAAACCTCACACCAAAGATGGCAAGAGAGACATGAGGTTCTGTGTAGACTACAAAGGACTCAATTCTGATACCAAGACGGATGCTCAACCCATACCCAGAGAAGATGAGCTGATTGACAAGTTAGGTGCAGCCACATTTTTGAGTACCTTTGACTTAACTGCAGGGTACTGGCAAATTAGGATGGCACCTGGAGCCAAAGAAAAGACAGCATTTTCCACCCCTGCTGGGCATTACCACTTTACCCTTATGCCCTTTGGCTTAAAGAATGCCCCTGCCACCTTCCAAAGGTTGGTGAATCAAGTCCTTGCTGGTTTGGAGTCCTTTAGTGCAGCATATCTAGATAATATTGCTGTCTTTAGCTCCAGATGGCAGGATCACCTGGTCCACCTGGGTAAGGTTTTGCAGGCCTTGCAAACAACAGGCCTCTCTATTAAAGCATCTAAGTGCCAAATAGGGCACTTAGATGCTTTAGTGCCAAATAGGCAGTTGTATACTTGGGCCACCTTGTAGGTAGAGGCCAAGTACAACCTTTGCAACCCAAGATCTAGACAATTCTGGGCTGGGAGGCTCCAAAAACCCATACTCAAGTCAGGGAATTCCTTGGCTTTACTGGGTACTACAGGAGGTTTGTGAAGGGATACGGGTCCATTGTGACCCCCCTCAATGAACAGACCTCAAAGAAGATGCCAAAGAAGGTAAACTGGACTCTTGACTGTCAAAAGGCCTTTGATTCCCTGAAAGAAGCAATGTGCTTAGCACCAGTTAGTAAAGCTGCAGAATATTCTAGGCAGTTCATTGTGCAAGCAGATGCCTCTGAACATGGGTTAGGAGTAGCCCTGTCCCAAACCAATGATGATGGCATTGACCAGCCTGTTGCTTTCATTAGCAGGAGGTTACTCCCCAGGGAGCAGCGTTGGAGTGCCATTGAGAGGGAGACCCTTGCTGTGGTTTGGTCCCTGAAAAAGCTGAGGCCATACTTGTTTGGCACTCACTTTGTTGCTCAAGCTGACGACAGACCTCTCAGGTGGCTAATGCAAATGAAAGGTGAGAACCCTAAATTTTTTAGGTGGTCCATATCCCTACAGGTAATGGACTTTGTAGTGGAATTCAGACCTGGGACTGCCCATGCCAATGCAGATGGCCTTTCCACGTTCTTCTAACTTAGACAATGAAGACTCTCCTGTGACAGTTTAGTCTCATCCTCTTTCTTTGGGGTGGTGTAGGAAAGTGCCCCTGTTGGAATGTGTAGGAAGTTGGCTCTGTATATACTATTTCAAAGTAAGAAATAGTGTGCACAGAGTCCATGGGTTCCCGTTAGAGGTAAGATAGTGGCAAAAGTAGATAATTCTAATGCTCTATTTTGTGGTAGTGTGGTCGAGCAGTAGGCTTATCAGAGGGTAGTGTTAAGCATTTGTTGTACACACACAGGCAATAAATGAGGAACACACACTCAGACTTACCAGGCCAATAGGTTTTTATATAGAAAAATATATTTTCTTAGTTTATTTTAAGAAACACAGGTTCAAGATTTACAAGTAATTCTTCAAATGGAAGGTATTTCACTCAGGTACTCTAGGAACTTTGAATAATCACAATATCATGTACAGTCCTTGTAAAAATGGCAATAAGCTATTTTAAAAGGGGGCACTGCAAAAATCAACAGTTCTGGGGGGTAGGGGCGGGGGTAAGAAGAGGTTAGTTTTTCAGGTAAGTAATACACTTACAAGTCTTAAAGTTGGGGCCAAGGTAGCCCACCATTGGGGTTTCAAGGCAACCCCAAAGTTACCACACCAGCAGCTCATGGCCGGTCAGGTGCAGCGGTCAAAGATGTGCCCAAAACACATAGGCTTCAAAGGAGAATAGGGGTGCCCCGGTTCCAGTCTGCCAGCAGGTAAGTACCCGCGTCCTCGGGGGGCAGACTAGGGGGGTTTTGTAGGGCACCGGGGGGGGACACAAGCAGGCACAGAAAGTACACCCTCAGCGGCACAGGGGCGGCCGGGTGCAGTGTGCAAACAGGCATCGGGTTTTAGATAGGAAGTAATGGAGGGACCCGGGGGTCACTTCAACGAGGCAGGTGGGCACGGGGGGGGGCTCCTCAGGGTAGCCACCACCTGGGCTAGGCAGAGGGTCACCTGGGGGGTCGCTCCTGCACTGGAGTTCGGTTCCTTCAGGTCCTGGGGGCTGCGGGTGCAGTGTTGGTTCCAGGTGTCGGGTCCCTTGTTACAGGCAGTCGCGGTCAGGGGGAGCCTCTGGATTTCCTCTGCAGGCATTGCTGTGGGGGCTCAGGAGGGTCATCTCTGGCTACTCACGGGCACGCAGTCGCCAGGGAGTCCTTCCTGAAGTTTTGGTTTTCCACAGGCCGAACCAGGGGCGTCGGGTGCAGAGTGGAAAGTCTCACGCTTCCGGCGGGAAACGTGAAGTCTTAAAAGTTGTTTCTTTGTTGCAAGAAAGTTGCAGGTTTTTGAACAGGGCTGCTATTCATGGGAGTTTCTTGCTCCTTGGGTGCAGGGCAGTCCTCTGAGGCTTCAGGGGTCGCTGGTCCCTGTTGGATGCGTCGCTGTTGCAGTTTTCTTCGAATTTGGGAGACAGGCAGGTAGGGCTGGGGCCAAAGAAGTTGTCGTCTCCGTCTTCTCTGCAGGGCTTCAGGTCAGCAGTCCTTCTTGTTTAAGGTTGCAGGAATCTAGTTTCCTATATTCTGGGGAGCCCCTAAATACTGAATTTAGGGGTGTGTTTAGGTCTGGCATGGCAGTAGCTATTGGCTACTGTCCTGGAGGGTGGCTATACCCTCTTTGTGCCTCCTCCCTGTGGGGAGGGGGGCACATCCCTAATTCTATTGGGGGAATCCTCCATCCACAAGATGGAGGATTTCTAAAAGTAAGGGTCACCTCAGCTCAGGACACCTTAGGGGCTGTCCTGACTGGTGGGTGACTCCTCCTTGTTTTTCTAATTATCTCCTCCAGCCTTGCTGCCAAAAGTGGGGGCAGTTGCCGGAGGGGCGGGCATTTCCACTAGCTGGGGGATGCCCTGTGGCGCTGTAACAAAAGGGGTGAGCCTTTGAGGCTCACCGCCAGGTGTTACAGTTCCTGCAGGGGGAGGTAAGAAGCACCTCCACCCAGTACAGGCTTTGTTCATGGCCACAGGGTGACAAAGGCACTCTCCCCATGTGGCCAGCAACATGTCTGGTGTGTGGCAGGCTGGCAGAAACTAGTCAGCCTACACTGGAAGTCGGTATGTTTTCCGGGGGCATCTCTAAGATGCCCTCTGGGTGTATTTTACAATAAATTGCACACTGGCATCAGTGTGCATTTATTGTGCTGAGAAGTTGGATACCAAACTTCCCAGTTTTCAGTGTAGCCATTATGGAACTGTGGAGTTTGTGTTTGACAAACTCCCAGACCATATACTCTTATGGCTATCCTGCACTTACAATGTCTAAGGTTTTGCTTAGACACTGTAGGGGCATAGTGCTCATGCATACAGGGAGTGCAGAATTATTAGGCAAATGAGTATTTTGACCACATCATCCTCTTTATGCATGTTGTCTTACTCCAAGCTGTATAGGCTCGAAAGCCTACTACCAATTAAGCATATTAGGTGATGTGCATCTCTGTAATGAGAAGGGGTGTGGTCTAATGACATCAACACCCTATATCAGGTGTGCATAATTATTAGGCAACTTCCTTTCCTTTGGCAAAATGGGTCAAAAGAAGGACTTGACAGACTCAGAAAAGTCAAAAATAGTGAGATATCTTGCAGAGGGATGCAGCACTCTTAAAATTGCAAAGCTTCTGAAGCGTGATCATCGAACAATCAAGCGTTTCATTCAAAATAGTCAACAGGGTCGCAAGAAGCGTGTGGAAAAACCAAGGCGCAAAATAACTGCCCATGAACTGAGAAAAGTCAAGCGTGCAGCTGCCACGATGCCACTTGCCACCAGTTTGGCCATATTTCAGAGCTGCAACATCACTGGAGTGTCCAAAAGCACAAGGTGTGCAATACTCAGAGACATGGCCAAGGTAAGAAAGGCTGAAAGACGACCACCACTGAACAAGACACACAAGCTGAAACGTCAAGACTGGGCCAAGAAATATCTCAAGACTGATTTTCTAAGGTTTTATGGACTGATGAAATGAGAGTGAGTCTTGATGGGCCAGATGGATGGGCCCGTGGCTGGATTGGTAAAGGGCAGAGAGCTCCAGTCCGACTCAGACGCCAGCAAGGTGGAGGTGGAGTACTGGTTTGAGCTGGTATCATCAAAGATGAGCTTGTGGGGCCTTTTCGGGTTGAGGATGGAGTCAAGCTCAACTCCCAGTCCTACTGCCAGTTCCTGGTAGACACCTTCTTCAAGCAGTGGTACAGGAAGAAGTCTGCATCCTTCAAGAAAAACATGAGTTCGATGGCATCTGTCGCTGTAGATACACATGGTATGCATGAGCTCGCCATCTGGTGTTGGGTCGGAGTGTTACAAGTTGTTTTTCTTCGAAGAAGTGTTTTCGAGTCACGGGACCGAGTGACTCCTCCTTCTGTGCTCATTGCGCATGGGCGTCGACTCCATCTTCGATTGTTTTCTTTCCGCCATCGGGTTCGGACGTGTTCCTGTCGCTCCGGGTTTCGGAACGAAAAGATAGCTGAAAACGGAAGATTTTCGACGGTATCGTTGCGATCCGGTTCGAGATAGACACATACGACGACGCGTTGAACATCGAAGCGCTTCGGTGCCCTTCGGGGTAGATTTCGGCACCCCGTCGGGGCCTAGTCGGCCCGACCGCGTGGAGAACAACGCCGATGGAACGGACCCCGTTTCGATTCTGCCCCGAATGCCACAACAAATATCCTTATACGGACCTACACTCGGTCTGTAACCTGTGCCTGTCACCCGAGCACAGCGAAGAATCCTGTGAGGCCTGTCGGGCGTTCCGGTCCCGAAAAACTCTGCGCGACCGTCGAGCGAGAAGACTGCAGATGGCGTCCACGCCAAAGGAGCGTCGACAGTTCGAGACAGAAGAGGAACAGGAGGAATCCTTTTCCATCCAGGATTCAGACTCCGACGAGCTAGACTCTACAAAAACTGTGAGTAAGACGTCGAGATCAGAACTTAAAAAAGGAAAGAAGGCCCAGGGGACGCCACTGCCAACCGGCCATGGCTCCACCCAAATTCTCGGTGACCAACAATCGGCACCGAAAAAGGCCCATTCAGTGTCGAGATCGTCCGACTTCGGTCGAGACACCGGCACGCAGCCTCCTCGGGACCGAGAGAGTGCTAAACAGAAGCATCGACACCGAGAGTTCGGTGTCGACACGGATCGACGCCGAGACAGTGGCGCCGAAGACCATAGAGGCCAAGAATTTTCGGCACAGAAAAAGAGGAAGGTTACCTCGGAGCCGAAAAAAACAATCAACAGGGTTTTCGGAGCCGAAAAAAGCGACATCAGACCATGTTTCAGGCTCCTATACTGAAGAGCATTCTATGTCTTCACAAATGAAGAAACATAGATTTGAACAAGAACTGCAATCCACTGACGTGGATCACACGCAAAAGCGTATCTTTATTCAGCAGGGGACTGGGAAGATCAGTACCCTTCCACCTGTCAAACGAAAGAGAACGCTTCAGTTTACTCCTCAGCAACAAACAGCACAAAAGGTAACACCTCCTCCCTCGCCTCCACCTGTAACTCCGGCTTCGCCAACTTACACCCCGTCACATTCGCCAGCTCACACCGCCATGAGCCACGATGACCAAGATCAGGATGCGTGGGACTTGTACGACGCACCAGTGTCTGATAACAGCCCAGACACATACCCAACTAGGCCATCACCACCGGAAGACAGCAGAGCCTACTCACAAGTGGTGGCTAGAGCAGCACTATTCCATAATGTGGAACTACACTCGGAACAAGTAGAGGATGATTTTTTATTTAACACCCTCTCTTCAACCCACAGCTCCTACCAAAGCCTGCCGATGCTCCCAGGCATGCTACGCCATGCAAAGGACATTTTCAAGGAGCCAGTTAAAAGTAGGGCAGTGACGCCTAGGGTGGACAAAAAGTATAAGGCGCCTCCTACGGACCCTGTATTCATCACCTCTCAGCTGCCACCAGATTCTGTGGTGGTAGGGGCTGCCAGAAAACGGGCAAATTCACACACTTCTGGGGATGCACCTCCCCCAGATAAAGAAAGCAGGAAGTTCGATGCAGCCGGGAAGAGGGTTGCTGTCCAAGCAGCAAACCAGTGGCGCATCGCAAATTCACAAGCGCTGCTAGCGCGATACGACAGAGCCCACTGGGATGAGATGCAGCATCTCATTGAACATCTCCCAAAAGATCTGCAAAAAAGAGCAAAACAGGTTGTTGAGGAGGGTCAAAACATTTCCAACAATCAAATACGCTCCTCCATGGATGCAGCAGACACGGCCGCAAGGACCATTAATACGTCGGTTACCATCCGTAGGCACGCATGGCTCAGAACGTCTGGATTCAAGCCAGAAATTCAGCAGGCAGTGCTTAACATGCCAGTAAACGAAAAACTTCTGTTCGGTCCGGAGGTCGACACAGCCATAGAAAAGCTCAAGAAGGACACTGACACTGCCAAGGCCATGGGCGCACTCTACTCCCCGCAGAGCAGAGGATCTTATAACACCTTCCGCAAAACACCTTTTAGAGGAGGGTTTCGGGGTCAGGCCACACAAGCTAGCACCTCACAGTCCGCACCGCCCACCTACCAGGGACAGTACAGGGGAGGTTTTCGGGGCCAGTATAGAGGGGGGCAATTCCCTAGGAATAGAGGAAGATTTCAAAGCCCCAAAACCACTACTAACAAGCAGTGACTCACACGTCACTCACCCCTCCCACACAACACCAGTGGGGGGGAGGATACGTCAATATTACGAAGCATGGGACAAAATAACTACAGACACATTGGTCCTAGCAATTATCCAACATGGTTATTGCATAGAATTCATGCAATTCCCTCCAGACATACCACCAAAATCACAAAATTTATCAAAATACCATTCACAGCTTCTAGAGATAGAAGTTCAAGCACTACTGCAAAAAAATGCAATAGAATTAGTACCAAGCACACAAATAAACACAGGAGTTTATTCACTGTACTTCTTGATACCAAAAAAGGACGAAACACTGAGACCAATTCTAGACCTCAGGGTAGTAAACACATTCATCAATCACACAGGAAATATCTAAGGTTTGTATTCAAAGGAATACATTACCAATTCAAAGTATTGCCTTTTGGTTTAACAACCGCTCCAAGAGTATTCACAAAATGCCTAGCAGTAGTCGCTGCACACATCATAAGGCAGCAAATACATGTGTTCCCGTATCTAGACGACTGGCTAATCAAAACCAGTTCGCTCACACAATGCTCAAACCACACAAATCAAGTCATACAAACCCTCTACAAACTAGGGTTCACCGTCAACTTTGCAAAATCAAACATTCTGCCAAGCAAAGTACAGCAATATCTAGGAGCCATAATAGACACGACAAAAGGAGTAGCAACGCCAACTCCACAAAGGATCCACAATTTCAACAGGGTCATTCAACACATGTCTCCAAACCAAACAATACAAGCAAGAACAATACTACAGCTCCTAGGCATGATGTCCTCATGCATAGCCATTGTCCCAAACGCAAGACTGCACATGAGGCCCTTACAACAGTGCCTAGCCTCACAGTGGTCTCAAGCACAGGGTCACCTTCTAGATCTGGTGTTGCTAGACCGCCAAACTTACCTCTCGCTTCTATGGTGGAACAGTATAAATTTAAACATAGGGCGGCCTTTCCAAGACCCAGTGCCACAGTACGTAATAACAACAGATGCTTCCATGACAGGGTGGGGAGCACATCTCAATCAACACAACATAAGAGGACAATGGAACATACATCAAACAAAACTGCATATAAATCATCTAGAATTATTAGCAGTTTTTCAAGCACTAAAAGCTTTCCAACCAATCATAACCCACAAATACATCCTTGTCAAAACAGACAACATGACAACGATGTATTATCTAAACAAACAAGGAGGAACACATTCAACGCAGTTAAGCTTGTTAGCTCAAGAAATATGGAAGTGGGCAATCCACCATCAAATTGGTCTAATAGCACAGTTTATTCCGGGGATCCAGAATCAGCTGGCAGACAATCTCTCTCGAGATCACCAGCAAGTCCACGAATGGGAAATCCACCCACAGATTCTGAACACCTACTTCACACTCTGGGGAACACCACAAATAGACTTATTTGCAACAAAAGAGAACGCAAAATGCCAAAACTTCGCGTCCAGATACCCACACAAGCAATCCCAAGGCAATGCCCTATGGATGAACTGGTCAGGAATATTTGCTTACGCTTTTCCTCCTCTCCCTCTCCTTCCTCACCTAGTAAACAAATTGAGTCAAAACAAACTCAAACTCATTTTAATAGCACCAACGTGGGCAAGACAACCCTGGTACACAACACTGCTAGATCTGTCTGTAGTACCACACATCAAACTGCCCAACAAACCAGATCTGTTAACGCAACACAACCAACAGATCAGACACCCGGACCCAGCATCGCTGAATCTAGCAATCTGGCTCCTGAAATCCTAGAATTCGGACACTTACAACTTAGCCAAGAGTGTATGGAAGTCATAAAGCAGGCCAGAAGGCCATCCACTAGACACTGCTACGCAAGTAAGTGGAAAAGATTTGTTTGGTACTGCCATCATAATCAGATACAACCACTAGACGCAACTCCAAAACATATAGTAAATTACTTGCTCCATTTACAAAAAGCAAAGCTAGCCTTCTCTTCTATTAAAATACACCTTGCAGCAATATCTGCATACCTGCAAACTACCTATTCAACTTCCTTGTATAGGATACCAGTTATCAAAGCATTCATAGAAGGGCTTAAAAGAATTATACCACCAAGAACACCACCTGTTCCTTCATGGAACCTAAACGTGGTTCTAACAAGACTCATGGGCCCACCTTTCGAACCCATGCACTCTTGCGGAATGCAATTCCTAACCTGGAAAGTTGCCTTTCTCATCGCCATTACATCTCTAAGAAGAGTAAGTGAAATTCAAGCGTTCACAACACAAGAGCCTTTTATACAAATACATAAAAATAAGGTCGTCCTACGACCTAATCCAAAATTTTTACCAAAAGTTATTTCACCATTCCATCTAAATCAAACGGTAGAACTACCAGTTTTTTTCCCACAGCCAGATTCTGTGGCTGAAAGAGCACTACATACATTAGATGTCAAAAGAGCATTAATGTACTACATTGACAGAACAAAAAACATCAGAAAAACTAAACAGCTATTTATTGCATTCCAAAAACCTCATGCAGGTAACCCAATATCAAAACAAGGTATAGCCAGATGGATAGTTAAATGCATCCAAATCTGCTACCTTAAAGCAAAAAGACAACTGCCCATTACTCCCAGGGCACATTCAACAAGGAAAAAAGGTGCTTCAATGGCCTTTTTAGGAAACATCCCAATGCAGGAAATATGTAAGGCAGCCACTTGGTCTACGCCTCACACATTCACCAAACACTACTGTATAGATGTGCTATCCGCACAACAAGCTACAGTAGGTCAAGCTGTATTAAGAACTCTATTTCAAACAACTTCTACTCCTACAGGCTAAACCACCGCTTATGGGGAACTAACTGCTTACTAGTCTATGCATACCATGTGTATCTACAGCGACAGATGCCATCGAACTGAAAATGTCACTTACCCAGTGTACATCTGTTCGTGGCATCAGTCGCTGAGATTCACATGGACCCACCCACCTCCCCGGAAGCCTGTAGCAGTTCAGAAGTTACCTTCAATTTTGTACATTTGTATAGATATTATTTAATCCTTTAATAGGTACATACTTACATTTTTCATTGCGCGGGCACTATTACTATAGTACAACTCCTACCTCACCCTCTGCGGGGAAAACAATCGAAGATGGAGTCGACGCCCATGCGCAATGAGCACAGAAGGAGGAGTCACTCGGTCCCGTGACTCGAAAACACTTCTTCGAAGAAAAACAACTTGTAACACTCCGACCCAACACCAGATGGCGAGCTCATGCATACCATGTGAATCTCAGCGACTGATGCCACGAACAGATGTACACTGGGTAAGTGACATTTTCATTTTCATGCAGGACCATGCTCCATCACACGCGTCCAAGTACTCCACAGCGTGGCTGGCAAGAAAGGGTATAAAAGAAGGAAATCTAATGACATGGCCTCCTTGTTCACCTGATCTGAACCCCATTGAGAACCTGTGGTCCATCATCAAATGTGAGATTTACAAGGAGGGAAAACAGTACACCTCTCTGAACAGTGTCTGGGAGGCTGTGGTTGCTGCTGCACGCAATGTTGATGGTGAACAGATCAAAACACTGACAGAATCCATGGATGGCAGGCTTTTGAGTGTCCTTGCAAAGAAAGGTGGCTATATTGGTCACTGATTTGTTTTTGTTTTGTTTTTGAATGTCAGAAATGTATATTTGTGAATGTTGAGATGTTATATTGGTTTCACTGGTAATAATAAATAATTGAAATGGGTATATATTTGTTTTTTGTTAAGTTGCCTAATAATTATGCACAGTAATAGTCACCTGCACACACAGATATCCCCCTAACATAGCTAAAACTAAAAACAAACTAAAAACTACTTCCAAAAATATTCAGCTTTGATATTAATGAGTTTTTTGGGTTCATTGAGAACATGGTTGTTGTTCAATAATAAAATTAATCCTCAAAAATACAACTTGCCTAATAATTCTGCACTCCCTGTATATGCCCTCGTCTGTGTTATAGTGCACCCTGCCTTAGGGCTGTTAGGCCTGCTAGAGGGGTGACTTACCTATGCCACAGCCAGTGTGAGGTTGGCATGGCACTCTGAGGGGAGTGCCATGTCGACATAATAATTTTCTCCCCACTAGCACACACAAGCTGATAGGCAGTGTGCATGTGCTGAGTGAGGGGTCCCTACGGTGACATAAGACATGCTGCAGCCCTTAGAGACCTTCCCTGGCATCAGGACCCTTGGGTGCCAGGGTTGTGCCAATTGTGGAGACAAAGGTACAGTTTAGGGAAAGAACACTGGTGCTGGAGCCTGGTTAGCAGGGTCCCAGCACACTTTCAAATCATAATTTAGCATCAGCAAAGGCAAAATGTCAGGGGGTAACCATGCCAAGGAGGCATTTCCTTACAGCATTTGTTAATCCCGTCAGCCCCCACCCCCAACATTTGGCCTAGTATTGATGGCAGCTTTGATTGAAAGTGGGCTGGGACCCTGCTAACCAGACTCCAGCCCCAATGTTCTTTCCCTAAAACTGAACCTTTGTTTCCACAATTGGCACAGCCCTGGCCCACAGTTAAGTCCCTTGTAAAAGGTACCCATGGTACCAAGGGCCTTGTGGCCAAGGAAGGTCTCTAAGGGCTGCCACATGTACTATGGCACCCTGGGGGACCCCTCACTGAGCCTGTGCCACTGCCTTGCAGCTTTTGTGTGCTGGTGGGGAGAAAAAGACAGTCGACCTGACACCCCTTTCAGGGTGCCATGCCCACAAACCACTTTCTGTGGCATAGGTAAGTCACACCTCTAGCATGCCTTACAACCCTAAGGCAGGGTGCACTATACCACAGGTGAGGGCATAGCTGCATGAGCAATATGCCCATATAGTGTCTAAGTCCATTCTTAGACATTGTAAGAGCAGTGTAGGTATATTGAGTATATGTCTGGGAGCTAGCCATTACAAACTCCACAGCTCCATAATGGCTTCACTGAATACTGGGAAGTTTGATATCAAACTTCTCAGCACAATAAACCCACACTGATGCAAGTGTAGGATTTATTGAAAAATGCACACAAATGGCATCTTAGAGATGCCCCCTGCATGTTAGCCAAACTGCTAGTGTAGGACTGACCGGTCTGTGCCAGCCTGCCACTTCCAGACAAGTGTCTGACCTCATAGGGCTAGTGCTTTTGTGCACTGTGTGGTTAGAAACAGAGCCTGTCCTGCTTTGAGGTGCTTCACACCTCCCCCCGCAGGAACAGTAACACCTGGCAGTGAGCCTTAAAGGCTCAAGCCTCAGGTTACAGTGCCCCAGGGCACTCCAGCTAGTGGAGATGCCCGCCCCGGTACAAAGCCCAACTTTTGACAGCAAGTCCGGTGGGAAAATTAGGGAAAAGAGGGAAGAGTGACCACTCCAGCCAGGACCACCCTTCAAGTCTCCAGAGCTGAGGTGACCAACTCCCTGCAAAATCCTCCATCTTGGTTTGGAGGCCAGGGACCAATAGGGATAGGAATGTGCTCCCCCCCCAAAAGGGAGTGGACACAAGGAGGGTGTAGCCACCCTCAGGGACAGTAGCCATTGGCCCTCTGACCCCTAACACGCCCCTAAATCTAGGATTTAAGGGCCTCCCTGAACCCAGCTCACCAGATTCCTGGCGACCTACAAGAAGATGAAGGACTGCTACGCTGACACCCCCAGCAGAGAAGAAGGAAGGTGACAACTGCTTTGGCCCAAGCCCTGCCGGCCTGTCTCCTGCTTCAAAGAACTGCAAAAAGACCTGCAACGCATCCAGCAGGACCAGTGACCTCTGCCAACTCCAGAGGACTGCCCTGCACCTAAAAAGGACCAAGAACTCCAGAGGACAGCAGCTCTGTCTAAAGAAACTAACAACTAAGGACTCTCACCTCACTCCTGAGGCACGTGATTTGACCCCTGTGCGCCCGATGCCCACGGTCCGTGTCCAGGTGGTCCATCCAGCAAGAGAGGATCCCCAGGTGATTGCTACTAAGTGCCCTGTCTGGGTTGGGGGGCATGGCCAACCAACAAGATGGCTGCCACTGTGTGAGGCTCTGCTGGGCTGGGGGCCTGATTCGTGCATTTCTCCTGGCGAGTGGCTTTTTGACTCCTGGGAGGGGCTGGAGCAGGCTCCGACAGCTGTGGAGAGGCTGTAGGCCGCTTCTGTGGACGACCTCGGCGGCCTGTGGTGCTCAGAGCACCCGGCTGTGCGAGGGGGGCCTGGCGGCGCACGCGGGCCTCGGAGGTGGAGGTGGGTCCGGCGTCGACAGGGCCGAAGTGTGCGGAAGGCAGCGGTGCCTCTTCCAGCAGCTCCTGCTGACGGGGCTGGCCTGGAGGCGGCCCTCTGAGCATACTCTAACGGCGGCCTGCGGTCTTCTTCCCTCGGGGCCCAATCGGCGTGGGCACCTGAGGGAGGTGGGACCTGCTTCGTGCTGGTGCCGGCCCCTCCGGTTTACTTACTTGCAACTGGGTACATAGGGAACTACTGGCTGCTGCCGAGGACCGCGTGGGCGGACCGCCCAGAAGGCGGGTGGTATTTCGACTTGCCCCGCTCTTCAGGGCAGGCCCGGCTGCGCTTTAAGTGGGCGCGGGCCTTGAAGGCTGCGGCCGTGTATCTCTGACGTGGCCTGCTTTATGAACTACGGCTGATCCTGCTGTTTAGAGCAGAGGCCTGGCGGCGGCCTTGGAAACTCACTTGTGCAGCGCCCTGTCATTCTCCCGCTTCAGCGGTTGGGTCGGACCGCGAGCCCCCGCGAGTTGGGGGATTCGCTTGGCTTTGGTGCTGTACCTACCTGAGACTGTGCATTCATTGGAGGATCTGCTGCTGCCACGGGCTGTTGGAGGACGTGGCCCGATGCCCTGGGTTTACCTGGGGGCGGGCTGCGGGTTATTGGCGAGACCTGTCCAGTGGCGGGATACTTGGGCCAGGGGTGCCCCACTGGTCGGCGGCGACCAGTTATCTTCAGCTACATCTGACCATGCGGTGCTGGCGGGAGACTGCCTTTGGGGTCTGTTGTGCTGCCTTTCTCCCCTGCTGCGACGTGCTGGTGCTGCTTCGTTGGAATGAGCGGTCGTGAAGTGCTGTCTGGTCTGGTGGACATCACCTGCTCTGGTATCTGCTCACGCCGGGACATGGGGCAGGACTCTTGTCGCTGGTTCCATTGCAGAGCTGAGGATGGGGAATGCCGACCAGAAACAGTCTAAGCTTACATTTGAAGGGGGTAAGAGGAAGGGCGACTTGTCTTGCCCTCCGGTGGAGGAGATGCCATCAGAGGAGGGGCCACCAGTCGCCTCGTTGAAGGCTGTTTCTGGACCTTAAGAAGAGCCTCACTGGCATCGTCGCTAAGCTTGACCGAGCAAATGGATCGTATAAAGGCTCGGTGGATGACCATGACGCCTGGTTCAAGCAGCTGGAAGCGCGGGTGTCGGTGCTGGAGGATCAGCGCCGCGGAGATGGTGAGCAATTGCTGCGGATGGAGCGTGTACTGGAAGTGATCCGTAGCAAAAATGAGGACTTGGTCGCGCCGCACTAACATTCGCTTACTTGGCCTCCCGGAGTCGACATATATGGGGCGGATGGAGAATTTTGTGGAAACCATGCTGGCCGAACTTTTCCCTGGGGAGCTCTCCCGGTTGCTGGTGGTGGAGGGGGCTCATAGATCTCTGGGGCCTCGCCCGCCGCCTGTTACGCCAGCACGCCCAATCATAGTGCGTTTGCTGAACTATCGGGATAGAGATACCATACTCAAGATGGGCAGGGAGCGGTGGCCGGTGATCTATAAGAACGCTGAACTGAGCATCTTTCCCGATTACACTCTAGGGGTGCAGGCTGCACGTATAGCTTTCGTACCGATCAAGCGTACTCTGAGCCAGACAGAAGCTAGATACTCACTCATTTACCCAGCGAAGTTGAGGGCGCAGCATGGGGGCAAACTGCATTGCTTCACGGATCCACAATTGGCGCCCAGGTTTGCTAAAACTGTTCCTAAAAAGGCGTCGCCGGGGAGCCCGAGGGATTCAGGTGCAGAGAGAGATGCCCTCAGTTACAATGACTAAACATTTCATACTGGTGATGGTTTTGGCAGCTCTTCTTGAGTTCATGCAGAGGGTGCCATGTCACTGTTATACTTGTTCATATTGGCTGCTCTGCTATATACTCTGTTAGTGAGTCCTCTTGCCTGTCCGTCCCGTTCGGGATGGTGGTACAGATGGCCTGGCTCGCGCCCCCTGGTTGAGTCCTCTAACAATGTGCATTGTTGTGCTATGGGATGTACGTTTTGGGGTGGGAAGGGTTGTAGCTTTGACCCGATTGGGGGGTCAGCGTGGGTAGGGGGTGGCAATACGTTGTTTCTGGTCTGCTTCTTCTATTCTTTTTCCTCTTCTTTTGCTTCTTTGCATGCATTCTGTAGTCACCTATGCTGAGATGTTTTGGGAGGGTGGATCCTTTGCTTGGATATTGCAATGGCAAGGAGGGATGTGACGTCGGTGCGTTGACTTACTTGGAATGTGCACGGACTGAATGATAGGCGTAAGATGAGGATGCTGTCCGCCTATTTGCAGCGTCATGCGATTGATATTTTCCTGTTGCAGGAGACCCATTTAGTTGAGGCGACCAAGAACCAGATAAAGGCTGGCTGGGTTGGAGAGTATCATGGTGCGTTTTTTTCACGCTACGCTAGAGGGGTGGCAATTCTGTTTCGAAAAGGGCTGAAGTGGCGAACCGAGAGGGTAATTGTGGACCCTAATGGCCGATATGTTATGATGAGTGGCACATTATTGGATAGAACTTGCAGATTAGTATCGATTTATGGCCCTAACACTGATGACCCTGAATTTCTCGGGGAGGTGTGGCAGTTGATTGAGTCATTGGGGAATGGGCCCTTGCTATGGGCAGGAGACTTCAATGTGATCTTGGACCCTGTGGCGGATCGTGAGAGCCTGGCCCGACTGCAACATGTGCCAGCTGCCAAGGCCCTGTCACTTGTGACGGCTGAGGGTGCTTTAGTAGACCTATGGGAGGGCAAAACACGGAGCTGCCAGGGAGGGCACCTGTGTTAATTATGTCCATAGCAGCTGATCCCGCATTGACAGATGGCTGGGTACCAGGGATGTTGAGCTCTGGACGCAGTCGGTTGAACATATGGCACGTACCATGTCGGATCATTCGCCAGTCCTGCTGGATTTGGCAGTGCCTGGGGGTCCCGGGCATGCCTTTATGTGGTAACTGCATTACGCGACCAGGTATTTCGGGAAGAGATTTGTGAGGCTATTACTAACTATTTTGCAGAGAATTGTGGATCGGTGAACTCGGCTGGAACCCTCTGGGAGGCTTTTAAGGTAGTGATTTGTGGTATATGCCTCTCTAAACAGCATGGTGTGTTGAAAATTATGCAGCGTGACCTGGCGGATCTGGAGGCAAAGCTTGTTGATATGGAAAAACACCTAGTTGAGGGCTGGTCTGGGGACCTTCTGGCTGCCCTGAGAAGCACTATGATGCAATATGAGGAGGTGGCGCTGCGCAAGGTCTGCTTTTTGAAGAAACATGGCGAGGAGATACAGTGAGGGGGAGAGGGCTGGTCGTACCCTTGCAAACATGCTCCGTAAGCCGTGTGCCAGTAACTATATTGTTGAGCTGTCAAACTCGTCTGGCGAGCGGCTCACTGGCACTAACAGGATCACACGCGCCCTCACTGACTTTTTTGCGGACTTACATGCGGAACCTGATGGGTTAGAATCTGCGGTGGCCCATGATTACTTCTCTGAGATTAGTTTGCTGTGGTTTGAAGAAACTCGCAGGTCCTATCTAGATGTCCCTGATCCCTGTCTAGATTGATGATGTGATACAGGCGATTGGTAGTCTACCCGGCGATAAGGCACCTGGGCTGAAAGGCCTGACTCCGTCCTTTTATAAGGAATATGCTAATATCCTTGCGCCACACCTCTTGGAGGTTTACGCAGAATCACTTGAGACTGGGGTCCTTCCTGCCTCACTTCGTGAGGTTCTGATTGTAACCATTTTGAAGCCTGGACAGGATCTGTGCAGTTGTGATTCATACCGGCCACTCTCCTTAATCAATATAGACAGTAAAATTTTGGCTAACATGATAGCGGCTCGATTACAGCCTTTGCTCCCGACACTGGTGCTGCCAGATCAAGCCGGCTTTGTACCGGGCCGCTCTACGTTACATAATCTCCGTACGTATTTCACTGTAGCGAGTACAATTGACGCTGAAGATAATGCGGCTGCAGTGTTTTTAGATGCCACCAAGGCCTTTGACTCCTTGGCGTGGACGTACATGTTCACCCTGCTTGCTCGGGTGGGAATGAGCGTGCGGTTTATCCAGTTGATCCGCTTGCTGTATTCGGAAACTTCAGCTCGGCTGTGTGTAAACAGAACCATCTCTGACCCCTTTCGGATCGCTCGGGGCACTCAGCAGGGCTGCCCACTTCCTCTGTTGCTTTTTACAATAGCGATGGAGCCACTGGCGGCGCGCCTGAGACAGCATCATAATCATAGAGGACTGGCGTTTCGCCAGCACCCAATATTAATATCTATGTATTCGGATGACATTGCTTTGTATGTTCGCGAACCACGGCGTCATCTTGATACTCTGCTTGATGAAATAGTGTGTTTTGGTAGGTTTTCCGGGATAACTATCAACTGGTCCAAGTCGGTGGTGTTGCCTCTCTGTGAGGAAAAGGCGCGGTTTTCCTCCAAGTATCCTATTGGCTGGGCTGATGGTCAGGTGCGCTACTTGGGCGTCTGGCTTAGCAGAGATGCGGAGACACTTTGGTCTGCAAATTATGGTAAAGGCATTGCGTGGCTAGAGGACAAGGTGGAGATATGGCGCTCGCTGCCGATTTCGCTTACGGGTCGCATTGTGATAGCTAAAATGGTTGTTTTGCCCAAATCTCTATATTTGTTTGCTAACTTACCTCTTGTTCTCACGGTGAGCTTTTTACAGAAACTTCGATCTGCGCTGATAAAGCTAGCTTGGGCTGAGGCGCTGCTCGGAATATCGGGTGAAAAGCTGACACTTCCATTTGAGTTAGGCGGATTGGCTGCCCCGGTCTGAGAGCTCTACCATCACTGTGCGCAGGCACACTTTGCTCATTTTTGGCTCTTCCCCACCAGATACCTGCCGCACCTTGCACCTGAAAGTGATGCAGTGTGGCCGGACAGATTAGCACGGGTACTCGGGAACCCGTCTAGACCCAGGACGCGTGGGGTGGACACAGTGTCTTGTACAGCAAGGGCCTGGACTGCGTTGTTTCACTGGGCCAATGTGCGTGAGCCTTTTGCCCCTGCGATGTCGGTACTGGATGTTGTGGATATGCAGATGTCCAGGGATGCCCGTTTTCATGAATTTCTTTGTGAGTCGAGTTTAACTACCTTGGGTGACTGGTTTGCCGATGGCCAGTTTCTCTCCTTCGAGGTGGCGCTTGGATATGGGTGTGATACAGCACTGAACCGGCTATACGTACTTCGTATTGGCGCAATGCTTCGCGTGCGCTCCCCTGCTTTCCTGAGGCTCTGCCAATGTGCTGAGCGCTGGAGCTGATGTATTGGGCGCAGTCCCCGCACACACTTATTACTCAGCTATACACTTGTATGCAGAACGAGATGTCTGAGACCGAGATTATAGCCAAGATGCACTGGGAGGTGGACAACAGCGAGGTCATACCCGCTGAAATGTGGCGAAAATGCTGCACACATATGAGGGTGCTGTCCCCTCATTATAGACTGCACCTTATTCATGTTACATTTCTACATTGATTGTACTATACACCATGTGGCTTTGCGTGGTATGGGTCTGCGTGCTGATGCGTGTTGTGCCAGGTGCAGGGCCCTGCCGTGCATGCCTATTGGACTGAGGTGCTGCATATGATTGAGGCGATGACTGGTCTTGATCTGCCCTATACTCCTAAACTGGCTCTTCTGGGCTATGTGGAGGAGATCTCCTCAGCTCATAAGAGGCTAGTGGGAATGCTGTTGCTATTGGCTAAGCGCAGAGTCGCGATGTGCTGGGGACGTAGTCGGACCCCCCGTTGTTCTGAGTGGTTGCAAGGTGCCTTGTTCGGTCAAGAACAGCTAATTATATATTTCGAATTACTGCCTGAGGGGTCTCGGCCTAGAGACATATGGGCCCCCGGCGCTCCTTCTTGGAGTCCGAAACTTTGGTGACATTGTATGGTTAGACGTACTTCCCCGTGAATATAGATGGTTAGAATCCTGTCTATGACATCCATCACCCTCTGTGGATATATTGGTAGATGGACTGCTCCATTGGCTTTCTGTGTCTCTCCTTTCTATCGGTTTCTTCTTTTTCTCTTCTTGTCTATTGTAGTCTTACGTTCTATAGTCCTCTTTCTGCTTCTAGGATTTAGCTTTTTTATGCTAGTGCATTCCCCTGTGGACCTGATGGGAGGCCGCAGAATATCGATATGCTCGGCTGCTTTTGGTGGAATCTTGCTCCAATTTATTGTTATATGGTATGTTGATGCATGCCTTTGCCTACCTTCAATTCATATGTAAGAAATACGTTTTCGGCCTCCCGACTGGGATGCGATGTTTCTGTTTATTAGAAAAGCTCAATAAAAAGAAATAAAAAAACAAAAGTGCCCTGCCTTGGTTGACCACTTCACGACGACACCTGCAGAGGGGATTCCGAGGACCCCAGACCGGAAAGCTCTGGACGAAGATATCCGACGCCTAAGAACACACTGCACCCGCAGCCCCCAGGCCTTGGAGAAACCAACTCCCGGTGCCTCAATGTACAGCAGGTGGCCCTCCTCCCTGTCTGACCGGTGGTGTACTCGAGACACCCCCCTGGATCTCGCCTGCAGCCTCTGAGTGACCTCCGGGGTCTCCTCATAGACCAGCATTGGAAACCCGACATCCTGTATGCACCCTGCACTCTTCCACCCCTGTGCCGCTGAGTGTGTGTGTTTGATGCCTACTTGTGGCCCCTCCAGTGCTCCTTCAAACCCCCCTGGTCTGCCCTTCGAGCTGCGGGTACTTACCTGCAGGCAGGCGTGATTCCAAGTACCCCCTGTCTCCATAGGAGCCCCTGTTAAATTTGCTCAACTTTGACCTTTACACCCGATGGCCCCATGTTGCTGGTAGTGGGTGCTTGGGATTAACTTGAACCCCAACCGATGGACTTCCAAAAACCTGGAGACTGAAACTGTAAGTGTTGTACTTATCTGTTAAATGAATTAACATTTCTTACCCCAAGGAAATGTTGTGAAATGGTACCAAATGTCCACTTTTAAAACAGATTATTGCCAATATTTCAAAAACTGTATTACTTACGTATTTCAAACCAAGTACTGTTGATACCTGTGTGGAAATAGAATCTTTCAAAGTACTTACCTGCAACTTGAATCTTATGGTTCTACAAACAAATTAAGAAAATATATTTTTGCTATATAAAAACCATTGGTCTGGAGATAAGTCATTGAATATGTGCTTCTTTTATTGTCTGTATGTGTATAACAAATGCTTTGCACCACCGTCTGATAAGCCTAACTGCTCGACCACACTGCCACAAAAGAGAGCATTAATATTTTCTACTTTGGCCTCTGTTAAGCCTCTAGGGTCTCCTGGACTCTGTGCACACTATATCTCACTTTGATATAGTATATACAGAGCCAGATTCCTACACCTACTTACAACTGTACTTACCTGTAACAAAGTTCTTCTGGTTCTAGTAATAAAGTAACAAAAAATTATTTTAGCTGTATAAAAACAATTGGCCTGGAGTTATTCGTTTGCCTCATTTCTTGACTGTGTGTTAGCAAATTCTTTGTACTACCCTCTGATAAAGCCTAACTGCTCTACCACAAAAGAGAGTATTAGTATTATCTACTTTGGCCTCTGTTAAACCTCTGGGAAACCCCTGGACTCTGTGCACACTATATCTCATTTTGATATCATACATACAGAGCTAGCTTCCTGCACACGGGTCACTGCAGCGCTGGACAGCCGAGGTCCCCATTGACTTCATCTGGAAGTTCTGACCTGACTTCACCCCTATGCACCTGGGCTCCCTGGTGTTGGTACTCCATGTCTCTGCGAATCCACGGGTGGGGAAACTCGCAAACCTCCCTTATTCCAACAAGTTTCCTCAGGGTCCTCTGGGAAGGGTAATTTTCCTGCCTTTTTCTAACCGCAACTTACCCAGTGTTATCCTATTGGACACCGCCACTAGGTAACACCTCTGCACACTGGCTCCTGGGGAATCCCTGCTACTTACCTTTGGTGTTCTAGAACTTCCCCAGTCCTTAGGATCCTTGAGTGTCAGTTTCGGTTTTCTGTGATGCATTTTTTAGTACATGGTTTGGCCCTCCCACAGGGGCCCATAATATTGCGTGTTTTTACCTACCGGTTTCGAAGTATAATTTTGTGTGTTCATATCTCCAGTTAAGAAATATACCAAAGTTAGTTTAGTACCTGTGTGTGAATAAATAATAGTTTATTTTTCTAACCCTTGGTGTGGTCCGTTCCTGTGTGTCAATCATTTACTGACTTTGTGGTTATTGCAATTGCTTTGTTCTCTGATAAACCCTTAGCTGCTCTTCACAGCTACCCCTTTCTGAGAGCTTTGATAATTGGGAAGTCTCTAACACTATCACTGAGGGCTGCCTGGACTCAGTGCAGGTTTCATCACCAATAGGTGTACACCATAAACTGAGCCAGCCTCCTACAGACAGGTAGATAGATATGTAGGTAGGTAGGTAGGTATAAAAATATATAAATATGTTTCTTTTTTATTCATGGTTTGTGAAGTGCCCTACATGTGCCAAGAAAAATCTACTTGGCCATCCTTCAAGCCTGGGCACGTCATTAAGGAGTTTTATGATGTCATGTGCACCATATTTTGCACATGGGCATGGGACTACTGCAGACATATATGTTACAGTATTTTTTTTTTTTAATTAGTGACATGCATATGTCAGGGACATAGGTGGGCCAGACATGGGTGGGAACACACCAGTACACAACATATATCGAACATATACACAGCTGTCATTATGGCCTCAATATTCATTGCTGGCACCAGAATTACAGTACATTCACACTTGTCAAGTGTGCCGATGTGTGCACATTGCAAGGGGACATGTACCTGTCGTGTTGTGCTTGAATTGTGTGTGTGTGTGTGTGTGTGTCAGAACATGTATATTTGTGTGCACAGTGTGATTGGCAGAGCAAGGTGGAGGGAGGTGAAGTGGGTGATGTGGTTATATCTGTAAGTGTGCCACTTGCATATGGCTTGGATGTTGTTGTGGAAGTTGTTGTGTATGTTGTGTTGCTCTGTTCAGAACTCGGGTCCATGTTGTTGTGTGGAGGTCGCTGTTGTGATGTTTGTAGCTGTGCTTGTGTTTTTTTGTAGATGAATGTGTTGGCTGTCGTGGTTGAGTTTTGTATGGGTGCGGTGTCACTATTGTGTATGTTGTGTGATGGATGTACATTTGTGAGTTTGCTGCATGTAGGTGTGGTGTCATGGCAATGGATAACGGTGTGTATGTGGTGGGTTGTGTCGTGTGTGATGCAGGGGGGCGCATATGTGAAGGGCAGAGTTTGTGTGTGACTTACCTCTATTCCACAGCCACTGTCTTTGTCCGATGTCCACTGGGACCAGTGATGTTATCCCTCCATCAGCAAAACGCAGCCAGCACACTGCCTGTCCAACTTTAACATCTAACTATGGCCTGCGGGAACCCGCCAGCCTGACGGCTAGGAGGAGCACTCTATCATGGTGGTCTTTGGCTTAGCCGCAATACATTTAAATATGGCAGGCGGGGAGACCGCTGATGTGATCGTCTTTTCGGGCGTGATGCTGCTTGGTGGTAATACTGCCAAGATCTAAATCGGGCCCTATGTCTTGAAGTAGGTGCTTTAGCCAGGAGTCTTCCCATCTGAACCGGTCCTCCCTCCTTTTGGGTACCTGGTCCAACCCCAACACAGGGGTTCCTGTGAACAGGACAATTGCCCGTCGCCACCGCCCTGCCTCGGAGACCCAAGTTTCCTCACCCAGCACCCCTCCCCTGAGAGTTTGCTGTTCCAGACTTCCACCTCACATGCCCATTCTGGTGTGTTCCCAGCCACTCTTCCAAATAGAGAATACAAGAGGCTGGAAACACTTGGGAAGAAGATGTTTTCTTCCGCCAGTATAGCATTCAATCTGTGAACACCTCGTGCCTTTTGAGCCACTACTCCCATGCTCTTTGGGATATGGTTGCGCAAGTGCTGTCAATGATCCCAGAGGACGCCTGGTCCATGCTCTCCCTAGCTGTAGCCGACGGGAGAGATGCAGCAAACTTCACAATTTGATGTGGACTCATTACGACCGACTCTCTAGGCAGAGCAGTTTCGTCGACGGTGGCCCTTAAGTGCCACGCCTGGCTACGCACTGCTGACATTGCAGCGGATGTAACCTCTTCTTTGATGGACATGCCCTGTGATGGCTTCTGTCTCTTCGGAGACAATGCAGACTCAGTGCTCGAGAGGTTTAAGGACAGTCGGGCTACATCCCTGTTCTTGAGGTTATCTTCCACCCACGCCATCCCCAGTTGCTTTTTGACCGTTTCGTGGATACGGAAGGGGCTACCAACTGCACCAGTTCCTGCCCAGCCAACGTGCTGTGCATGCTTCCCAGCACCAGCGGGGCCAAGGGCGCGGAATCCACAAGCCACATGGATCAGGCAACTAGAGGTCATGTCAGTTCACCACCCTCCAAACTGTTCAATCTGATAGAGACTTCTAGTTGCAGATTCCTACCTTAGAATTTTCCCCAGGCATCAGACTGGATCTGAAGATTTTTCTTCGAGCAATACCCTTGCGCGTCGGTAGGTGGCGTTGGTCAACTCCGCGGGCGTCGTAGGTGTTGTGGTCGCCGTGATGACGTCGGGAGTAGTATATAGACGCCGCCCTCGTGCAGTGACGTCAGTTCTTTTCTTTCCGTGCCACGCGCTGATCCGAAGAAGGGCCACCCTGGCTATTTTTTGGCCGAATTAGACCATTTTGTCGAGTTTTTTCTGTGCGACTTTGGTGCGTCAAAGATGCCTCCGAAGACCGGGTTCAAACCATGCGAGGACTGTCATCGGCCGATGTCGATGACGGATCCTCATCGGGTTTGTCTGTGGTGTCTCGAGCACGACCCGCAGTCGTGCTCGACTCCACGTAGGTCCCGGTCTCGTTTGAGAGGAAGGTCTTGAGATCTGTTGCGGAGTCATCACCACTCGTCTTCTTCTAAATCCTTGGGTCATGGTAAGAATAAGAAGTCGAAGAAGTCCCATCGCCCTCTGACTTTGCCCGTTGCTCGGCCGACATGGGAAGAGCGTCCACGCACTAGGCCTCTGTCCTCGGAGCCTGCGTGTGTCGGCTTCGCCAAGTTTCCCAGAGCAGGAGCGACCCCCACCCAGCTTAAAGAGTTTTATGAGGCTATGCGCCTCATATTTGGCCGGTACGACCCAGATACGGCACCTTCGGGCCCAAGGGGTTCGGCTGAGAGGCCTTTGTGTTCCACGCTGGCGGCTTTGGCTCCGGCCACCGAGGTCACCTCCGGATCGATGCGCGGATCTGTACCAGTGCTGGTCGCACCCTTGAGACCTTCCCCGGCACCAGGTCGATTATCGATGCTCCCGATGTCGGTGGTGCCCACTATCGACGTCGACCTGATTCGGCTTCGATGGGGCTTATTCGCCCCAGGTCGGATTCGGACCCTTTTTCTTATGGGTACGAATATGGGGAGGAATTAGAGGGGTCCCTGGACTCTTATGAATAGCAGGATGACCGCGCTATGGACTGGGCTCAGGAATTGGGCGATGCCAGTGGTCTGGATACTTGTCCTGACGCTGGCATGCTGTCTCCTCCTCCCATGGCTATGGCGGAGGGAGCAACTTATGGTATGGTGGTCAGTAGGGTAGCTGAGGTCCTTGGACTCGAGCATCCCACTGTTGAGGTCAGGTTTAATCTCCTGATGGAGGTGCTTCAGCCTGGGGCTTCTACTTCAGAATCCCTTTTGCCGTTTAATGTTGCCCTCTCCTATGTCCTTTTGGGTACATGTAGGAAAATGGCTCCCTGTTGCAGTTACCCCCCACTTTTTGCCTGGTATTGATGCTGACTTGACTGAGAAGTGTGCTGGGACCCTGCTAACCAGGATCCAGCACCAGTGTTCTTTCACTAAAAATGTACCATTGTTTCCACAATTGGTAAACCCCTGGCACACAGATAAGTCCCTTGTAAAAGGTACCAGTGGTACCAAGGGCCCTGTGACCAGGGAAGGTCCCTAAGGGCTGCAGCATATGTTGTGCCACCCTAAGGGACACCTCACCTAACACATGCAATTGCAGATTGTGTGTGTTGGTGAGGAGAAAAAGGCAAAGTCGACATGGCATCCCCCTCAGGATGTCATGCACACAAAATGCTGCTGGTGGCATAGGTAAGTCACCCCTCTAGCAGGCCTTACAGCCCTAAGGCAGGGTGCACTATAGCACAGGTGAGGGCATAGCTGCATGAGCAATATGCCCCTACAGTGTCTAAGTCTTTTCTTACACATTGTAAGTACATTGTGGCCATATTAAGTATATGGTCTGGGAGTTTGTCAAAAACGAACTCCACAGCTCCATAATGGCTACACTGAATACTGGGAAGTTTGGTATCAAACTTCTCAGAATAATAAACCCACACTGATGCCAGTGTTGAGTTTATAAAAAATGCACACAGAGGGCATCTTTGAGATGCCCCCTGTATTTTACCCAATCCTTCAGTGCAGGACTGGCTGGTCTGTGCCAGCCTGCTGCTGAGAGACGAGTTTCTGACCCCATTGGGTGAGGGCCTTTGTGTCCTCTGAGGCCAGAAACAAAGCCTGCTCTGGGTGGAGGTGCTTCACACCTCCCTCCTGCAGGAACTGTAACACCTAGCAGTGAGCTTCAAAGGCTCAGGCTTCATGTTACAATGCCCCAGGGCACTCCAGCTAGTGGAGATGCCCACCCCCTGGACACAGCCCCCACTTATGGCGGCACTTCCAGGGGAGATAATGAGAAAAACAAGGAGGAGTCACCCACCAGTCAGGACAGCCCCTAAGGTGCCCGTAGCTTTAGAAATCCTCCATCTTGGTTTTGGCGGATTCCCCCAATAGGATTAGGGATCTGCCCCCTCCCCTCAGGGAGGAGGCACAAAGAGGGTGTAGCCACCCTCCAGGACAGTAGCCATTGGCTACTGCCCTCCTGACCTAAACACACCCCTACATTTAGTATTTAGGGGCCTCCCAGAACCCAGGAAATCAGATTCCTGCAACCTGAACCAAGAAGAAGGCCTGCTGACCTACAAGCCTGCAGAGACGACGGAAGACGACAACTGCTTTGGCCCCAGCCCTACCGGCCTGTCTCCTGAGTCGAAAACCTGCAACCAGCGATGCATCCAACAGGGACCAGCGACTTCTGAAGCCTCGGAGGACTGCCCTGACCCCCAAGACCAAGAAACTTCAGTGAGCAGCGGCTCTGCTCAACAACAGCTACATCTTTGCAATAAAGAAGCAACTTCCAAAGAACTCACTCGTCCTGCCGGGGAGCGTGAGACTTCACACTCTGCACCCGATGCCCCCGGCTCGAGATCCAGAGAACCAATACTACAGGGAGGACTCCCCGGCGACTTCGACCCCGTGAGTACCCCGAGACGACCTCCCTGGACCCCCACAGCGACGCCTGCAGGGAGAATCCAGAGGCTCCCACCGGACTGCGACTGCCTGTTACAAGGGACCCAACGCCTGGACCAAGCACTGCACCTGCAGCCCCCAGGACCAGAAGGAACCAACCTTCAGTGCAGGAGTGCCCCCAGGCGACCCTCTGCCTAGCCCAGGTGGTGGCTATCCCGAGAAACCCTGCCTGCCTGCACCGCTAGAGTGACCCCCGTGTCCCTCCATTGTTTGCTATCTAAAACCCGTTGCCTGTTTTGCAGACTGTACCCGGCCACCCCTGTGCTGCTGCTGAGGGTGTGTTTTGTGTGCCTACTTTTGTCCCCTCCAGTGCTCTACAAAGCCCCCCTGGTCTCCCCACGAGGACGCAGGTACTTATCTGCTGGCAGACTGGAACCGGAGCACCCCTGTTCTCCATAGGCGCCTATGTGCTTTGGGCATCTCTTTGACCTCTGCACCTGACCGGCCCTGAGCTGCTGGTGTGGTAACTTTGGGGTTGCCTTGAACCCCCAACGGTGGGTCGCCTATGCCCAGGAACTGAGACTTGTAAGTGTCTTACTTACCTTACAATTTAACCTTTACTTACCTCCCCCAGGAACTGTTGATTTTTGCACTGTGTCCACTTTTAAAATAGTTTATTGCCATTTTAACAAAGACTGTATATGATATTGCTTTAATTCAAAGTTCCTAACTTACCTGTGTGGAGTACCTTGCATTTTATGTATTTATTAAAATCTTGAACTTGTGGTTCGAAAAATAAACTAAGAAAATATATTTTTTCTATATGAAAACTAATGGCCTGGGTTAAGTCTTTGAGTGTGTGTTCCTCATTTATTACCTTTGTGTGTACAACAAGTGCTTAACACTACTCTCGGATAAGCCTTCTGCTCGACCACACTACCACAAATAGAGCACTCAAATTATCTAATTTTGCCACTATCTTACCTCTAAGGGGAACCTTTGGACTCTGTGCGCACTATCTCTTACTTTGAGATAGTATATACAGAGCCTAAAGTACATGGTCTAAACCCAACACAGGGCGCTCCTGTGAATAGGATTATCGCACAACACCATCGGCCCACTCCGAACAACCTTAAATACCTGTCCCAACACCCCACGCCTGAGAGTCTTGTTATCCATGCTGCCTCTTCTTCAGGCGCATTTCCTTCTGCCCCCCCTGATAGGGAACAGTTTAGCAAGAACTTGTTTTCTTCCTCCAGTCTCGCGCTGCGGTCTGTGAACACCACATGCCTTTTGGGCCGCTATACCTACTCTTTGTGCGATACGGTTGCGCAAGTCCTGCTGCAGATACCGGAGGAGGCCCGTGCTATCGTCTCCCAAGCTGTGAACGATGGGAGAGATGCAGCAAAGTTCACAATCCGTTGTGGGCTGGTCACGACCGACTCTTTGGGCAGATCGGTTGCTACGACAGTGGCCTTACAATGCCATGCCTGGTTACATACTTCTGTTTTTTCAGGGGATGTCCAACAGTCACTCATTGACATGCCCTTTGATGGCTCCCGTCTCTTCGGAGACAAAGTGGTCTTGGCCTTGGAGAGATTCAAGGATTCCCGGGCTACGGCTCAGTCCCTCGGTCTTTCCTTGCCCACCACAGTCCGCTTTTCGCCCCTTTCTTGGCCACGGAAGGGGCTCCCTGTTGCGTCCTCCACACAGCCACCGTGCCTAGCACGCTGGCCAGCCTATGCGTGGCCGAGGACGCGGAATCCCACGTGGCCGCCGGACAGGGAACCAGAGGTCTGTCCAGTCCACCTCAGCCCCCGCTGCAGCCTCCAAACCCTCCTAGTCTGTCCCCTCACTCCCGTCCAATTGGTGGCAGGATTCGCCATCACCTGGCCCACTGGGAACAGGTGGGTTTTGCAGATCGTTGGAAAGGGACTCCCTCCCTTTCGAATCTGCTCCACCACCCATGCCACCATCCTTCATTCACCTTCTAGAGGATCATTTGGCGCTTCTACACCAGGAAGTCTCAGCTCCCTGAACTAGGTCGTGGTTGTTATTCCCGCTACTTTCTGATACCAAAGAAGGGCAAGGGCTTAAGTCCTATCCTAGACCTTCGGGACCTAAACTACTTCCTCAAGAAGGAGAAATTCAAAATGCTCACCCTGGCTCAGATTCTGTCTGCCTTGGACCCAGGAGACTGGATGGTAGCTTATTTCCACATCCCCATCCTGCCTGCCCACAGACGTTACCTACAATTCGTGGTAGGTCACGAGCACTTTCAGTTTACTGTGCTCTTCTTCGGCCTTACCAGCGCCCCTGTGTGTTTACGAAAGTGGTGGCGGTGGTTGCAGCTCATCTGCGTAGGTTAGGAGTTTCAGTCTTCCCGTACCTCGACAACTGGCTGTTGAAGGGGGACTCGCCCCAGAAAGTAGTCTCCCACCTTCAGACTATGGCAAACCTCCTGCACATGCTGGGGTTCACTATAAACGTGAGGATGTCACACCTGACCCCCTCTCAGTCGCTTCCTTCCATCGGAGCGGTTCTGGACACAGTGCAGTTTCTGGCTTATCCTCCCGTAAAACGAGTCCAAGACATTCAGGCTATGATTCTGATCTTTCGGCCTCGGTCCTGGGTTTTGGTGAGACTGACTCTGAGGCTGCTGGGCCTCATGGCCTCCTGCATCCTGCTAGTCACACATGCCAGATGGCATATGCGGGCTCTGCAGTGGCACTTGAAGTTCCAGTGGGCGCAGCATCAGGGGAATCTCTCTGACCTGGTACAGATCTCGGAGGGGACTGCGAAAGACCTGCCGTGGTGGCTTTCAAATCCGCATTGGGTCCACGGCAGATCCCTCTCTTTTCTCCAACCAGATCTCTCTATAGTGACAGATGTGCCACTTCTGGGTTGGGGTGGCCACATGGGAGAGGCGGAGGTCAGAGGACTCTGGTCTCCAGCGGAGTCGGGCTCCATATCAATCTGCTGGAACTCCGGGCGATCAGGCTTGTGTTGAAAGCATTCCTTCCCTCTCTCAAAGGGAAAGTGGTGCAGGTGCTCACGGACAATACTACCACCATGTGGTATTGCAACAAACAGGGCGGAGTAGGGTCCAGGACCCTTTGTCAGGAGGCCCTATGTCTCTGGACATGGCTGGAACATCAGGGCATTACCCTGATGGTTCAACAACTGGCAGGTTCCCTCAATGTCAGAGCAGACAAACTCAGCTGTCGATGCACAGCCGATCACGAATGGCATCTCCATCAGGAGGTGGTGCAAGGTCTCTTTCAGCAGTAGGGAGAGCCTTCGTTAGATCTGTTTGCTTCCGCAGAGAACACACAATGTCAGCAGTTTTGCACGTTGGAGTTTCCAAGGCGGCGCTCGCTCGGAGATGCTTTTAGTCTTGAGTGGAACTCCGGCCTCCTTTCCGCCTATACCTCTTCTGCCCAGAGTTCTCAACAAAATCAGGGACGACTGGGCCAGAGTCATCTTGGTGGCTCCGGACTGGGCACGGAGAGTATGGTATTGTAAGAAGTTGGCTCTGTATATACTATCTCAAAGTGAGAGATCGGGTGCACAGAGTCCAAGGGATCCCCTTACAGGTTGGTAGTGGCAAAATTAGACTATTCTAATGCTCTATTTTGTGGTTGTGTGGTTGAGCAGTAGGCTTATCAGAGGGTAGTGTTAAGCATTTGTTGTACACACACAGGCAATAAATGAGAACACACACTCAGTGACTTAACTCCAGGCCAATAGGTTTTTATATAGAAAAATATTATTTTGTTAATTTATTTTTAGAACCACAAGATTCATTTAGGAGGTAAGTACATTAAATGAAAGGAACTTTGCATAGTAATAGTTAGGACGTTGAATCAAATCAATATTGTGCACAGTTTTCTTTAAAATGGCAAAAGGCTATTTTAAAAGTGGACACCACAATTTTCAACAGTTCCTGGTGGAGGTAAGTACAGTACAGTTTCTGAGGTAAGTACCACACTTACGGGTTCAGTCTCTGGTGGCATTGGTAGCCCACCGTTGGGTGTTCAAAGCAACCCCAAACACCCATCACCAGCAACACAGGTCCGGTCAGGTGCAGAGGTCAAACAGGAGCCAAAATAACTTGGGTGAAAATGAAGACAGGGGGTACTCCGGTTCCAGCCTGCTTGCAGGTAAGCCCCGTGTTGTCAGAGGGCAGACCAAGTGGGTTTGGAGGAGTACTGGGGGGGGGGCGCAAACAGGCACAAAAACCACACCCTCAGCGGCACGGGGCGGCTGAGTGCAGTGAGCCAACAGGGCGTTGGGTTCTCAATAGAACTCTCTGGAGGGACCCAGGGGGTCACTTAGGCGCTGCAGGCAGGGCACAGGGGGGGCCTCTCGGGCAAGCCACTGACTGGGCAAGGGTGAGGGCCGCCTGCTGGTTGTTGCTGTAGCAGTGGTCAGTTTCTCACAGGCCTCGGGGAGTGCGGGTGCAGTGCTTCTGCAGGCATCAGATATCTTTGTCTCGGGCAGTCACGGTCGGGGGGGTCCTCGGGATTACCTCTGCAGGCGTCGTCGTGGGGTTGCAGAGAGGTCATCCCAGGGTGGACACGTCATCGGAGTCACCTGGGGTGTCCTCTCTGAATAGTTTGTTTGTCTGGACACGGGCTGGGGGCGTCGGTGCAGAGTAATGGGGACTCACGCTTCTGGAGTGAGGTGGGAGTTGCTTTAAAGATGGATGTCTTTTCTTCTGGTTGGGCAGAGCCGCTGCCCACAGGAGTTCTTGGTCCTCGGTGTTGCAGGCAGTCCCCTGGAGGATTTTCAGGGGTCGCTGGTCCTGTAGAACGTGTCACTTTTCAGTTGCAGTGTCTTTGATGCAGGAGACAGGCCGGTAGGGCTCTGGGCCAAGTCAGTTGTCATCTCCTTCTCTTCTCTGCTGGGTTTTCAGCTCAGCAGTCCTTCATCTTCTTGTGAGGTCAGGAATCTGAAGAGCTGGGTTCAGGGTCGCCCCTAAATACTAAATTTCGGGGTCTGTCAGGATTAGAGGGCAGTAAGGTGGCTACACCCTCCTTCTGCCCACTCCCTCTGGGTAGGGGACACATCTTTATCCCTATTGGTCCTAATCCTCCAAAGCAAGATGGAGGATTTCTCAAGGAGGGGGTCACTTTAGCTCTGGTCACCTTAGGGGTGGACCTGCCTGAGAGGGTGACTCCTTGTTTTTCTCATTATCCCTCCGGACATGCCGCCAAAAGTGGGGGCTCGTCCGGGGGGGTGGGCATCTCCACTAGCTGGAGAGCCCTGGGGCATGTAACACCAAGCTTGAGCCTTTGAGGCGCATGGCCAGGTGTTACAGTTCCTGCAGGGTGGAGGTGCTTCACACCTCCACCCAGGACAGGCTTTGTTTCTAACCACCGAGTGCACAAAGACACTCACCCCATGTGGTCAGAAATTAATCTGGAAGTGGCAGGCTGGCACAGACCGGTCAGCCTTACACTAGAAGTTGGGCTAACATACAGGGGGCATCTCTAAGATGCCCTCTGTTTGCATTTTTCAATTAATCCCACAGTGGCATCAGTGTGGGTTTATTGTGCTGAGAAGGTTGATACCAAACTCTCCAGTATTCAGTGTAGCCATTATGGTGCTGTGGAGTTCGTAATGACAAACTCCCAGACCATATACTTAATATGACTGCACTGCATGTACAATGTCTAAGAATGGACTTAGACACTGTAGGGGCATAGTGCTCATGCAGCTATGCCCTCACCTTTGGTATAGTGCACCCTGCCTTAGGGCTGTAAGGCCTGCTAGAGGGGTGACTTACCTATGCCACAGGCAGTGGTATGTGGGCATGGCATTCATAGTAGAGTGCCATGTCGACTTTCTTTTCTCCCCACTAGCACACACAAGCTGCAAAGCATGTACTGAGTGAGTGATCCCTGAGGGTGGCATAATGCATGCTTGCAGCCCTTAGGGACCTTCCCAGGCCACAGGGCCCTTTGTACCAGGGGTACCTTTTATAAGGGACTTAACTGTGTTCCAGAGCTGTGCCAATTGTGGAAACAGAGGTACAGTTTTAGGGAAAGAACACTGGTGCTGGGGCCTGGTTAGCAGGGTGCCAGCACACTTCCAATCAAAGCTGACATCATCATTAGGCAAAACGTGGGGGGTGATCATGCCAACAGTGGCATTTCCCTACAAATTGCACATATCACAGTAGTCAGTCAGTGGTGTTCACACAAGAAAGGACCACACCATTGTTAGAAATATAATGTACTATTTATTATAACACAAACACTGAACTAACTTTGGTATCTCTCTTAACTGGAGATGTATACACACAAGATACTTAGTAACAGGTAGGTAAAGGCATTAAAATAACATTTGTCCCTATTGGGAGGGGGGGGGGGCACACTACATACTAAAAAAACGGAATGTGAAAGTCACTACTAACCAAGACTACCACCCAAGGACCCTCAGGACTGGGGAAGTACTAAAACCCCTAAGGTAAGTAGCTGGGATTCCCCTGGCGCTTGTGTGCAAAGTTGTAATCTCAGGTCAGTGACCTTAGGATAACATGGGGAAGGCACAGTTAGAGTTTTCGTGTTCCAGGACCCTTCCCAGAGGACTCCAAGGAAACTCATTGGGGCAGTGGAGGTTCAAGAGCGTCCCCACCCGCGGATACCCAGAAGAGTGGAGTACCTACACCAGGGAGCCCAGGTGCATAGGAGTGATTTTGAGTCAGAACCTCACGTGGAAGTCAGTGGTGGCCTCAGCTGTCCAGTTGCTGTGGTGACCTGTGGACCAGGTCACTGGAACTCAGGTGTGGATTACGAATGAAGAGGACCTAAGGAAAGAGGGGACAGAGCCCAGACCACCCAGAGATGCCCAGGGGGTGGCGCAGGAGAGCAATGCCCACCCTCCTTGGAGATGCTTTCCTGTTGGGCGGTTGTCGTGGAGGTGCAGCTGTGGTGTCCAGGCAATGCAGGAAGGTCCCAGGAGTCATCCATGAGCTGTCCCACGCCGGTCGTCGGATTGCAGAGGGGTCACTGGTCAGCAGAGCCGCCAACAAGCCTCGACAAATGCAAGAAAGTGTTGCACATAGTGTTGCAGGATTTTGGGGGCCAGCAAGGTCCAAGGGACTCAGCCCTTGCAGGTAAGTCAGTGCCCGCCCTCAGCAAGCAGGCGAGCCAACAGGAATCATTGGAGACCCCAGGAAGATCCTCGGGCAGCAGGCACAGGGAGTCCTTAGCAGCACAACAAAGATGGATGCCTATGTCACAGAGGTTGCAGGGAGGACATTGTTCTACGAGTGGTGTGATGCTGGAGGCTGGGGCTTCTTGATGCTAGGAGCTCTCTGGACTGGAGACCCAACAAGCCTTGGCAATAGCTAACAGAATCAGTGCCGAGGGGTCACGGCCAAACAGCTTCCATGAGGGGCCACAAACTTTTCAGTTGCAAGGAAGTCAGGTCAGATGTCTGGCGAGCCACAGAACCACCACCTGTGTTGGAGAACCTTGAAGAGTCAAGTGGGACAGCAAAGCCACAAAACGGTCATTGACGTTGAGGTGCCTGCGGATGCAGGGGACTGACTCCTTCACTCCAAGGGAGATTCCTCCTTGCTGTCCTAAGTGCAGGCAGAGTCCTTGTGACTCTGGAGGATTCACAGCCATGGAGGTTGCAGAGTCCTTGCAGTGCACGGGGACAAAGTTGCAGTAGGAGCCCTCCTACCAGTTGCAGTCTTGTCTTGGCTCCCGACAAAGTCCAGAAGCAGTTGTAGTATCCAGGTTACAGAAGTGTCTTGCAGAGGAGACTTGCAAATGGATCTTGCTCTTGAAGACGAATCTAGGGTCCCACTCTCAGGGGAGTCCTTAAGTAACACAGGTAGGGGGCGCGACAGCTACTGCAGTGACCCTCCTGTCGGGGGAGGGTCAGGGACACTACTGTAGTGGACTGACCAGTCAGATGCTCCCAGGGGCCTCTGCTCATCTTATTTCCAAGATGACAGAATCAAGTGGCCACCTGGCAGAGCTCTGAGCAACTCCCTAGTGGAGGAGCTGGACAAGGGGGGTGGTCAATTCCCCATACTGTGCATGTTTTCACACGGGAGTGGGAGCCGGGGGCTCCTGCACTGGAGCAAACCGGTTTATGCAAGGAGGGCACCAAATGTGCACTTCCAAGCAGTCTGGTGGCACTCAGGAGCACCCCCACTCTAGCCCAGAGACACCTATTTCTAAAGGGAGGGATGGTAACACTTATCCTCTACAGCAAATTCTTTGTTCTTCTATTCGCTGCACAAGTTAAACTCAGGCAGAGATGGGGGGATGGTATCATGTAACTAACACTGAAATCTGTGTAGTTGCACGATTCCAACATGTTTGATACAATCATGACTAGGTTCGGTGAAGCCATTATGTAGTTGGACATCTCGTGATTGTAGGAGGCTGGCTCTGTATATACTATACCAAAGTAAGGTATAGTGTCCAGTGGATCCCCAGAGGCTTTACAGAGGCTAAAGTAAATAATACTAATGCTCTATTTTGTGGTAGTGTGGTCGAACAGTTAGGCTTATCAGAGGGTAGTGCTAAGCATTTGTTGTACATACAGTCAAGAAATGAGGCACACACTCAATGGCTAACTCCAGGTCAATATTTTATGTATCAAAAATATACTTTGTTACTTTATTTCTAGAACCAAAAGGATCTTTGTTGCAGGTAAGTACAGCTTCAAGAATGTATCACTCTCAAGTATCAAGTGCACTTTCTTTAGAATTCACTTGTAAAACAGTTTACAGGTAAGTTATAGTTTTCTGTTTCAGAAGTGGACACAGTGCAATTTCTCATTGACAGCAATGTAATCCTAGGGGAGGAAAACTAGCAACACAACTTGCAGGTAAGTACTCAACTTACCATCCCAGTATTCGGGGGGGTTAAGGAATTGTAGGAAGTTGGCTCTGTATGCACTATTTCAAAGTAAGGAATAGTATGCACAGAGTCCAAGGGTTCCCCTTAGAGGTAAGATAGTGGCAAAAAGAGATAATTCTAATGCTCTATTTTGTGGTAGTGTGGTCGTGCAGTAGGCTTATCAAAGGAGTAGTGTTAAGCATTTGTTGTACATACACCAGCAATAAATGAGGAACACACACTCAGAGACAATCCCAGGCCAATAGGTTTTTGGATAGAAAAATATCTTTTCTTAGTTTATTTTAAGAACCACAGGTTCAAGATTTACATGTAATACTTCAAATGAAAGGTATTGCAGGTAGGTACTTTGGGAACTTTGAATAATCAAAATAGCATACACAGTTTTCATATAAATCACATATAGCTATTTTAAAACTAGACACAGTGCAATTTTCAACAGTTCCTGGGGGAGGTAAGTGTTTGTTAGTTTTTGCAGGTAAGTAAACCACCTACGGGGTTCAAGTTTGGGTCCAAGGTAGCCCACCGTTGAGGGTTCAGAGCAACCCAAAAGTTACCACACCAGCAGCTCAGGGCCAGTCAGGTGCAGAGGTCAAAGTGGTGCCCAAAACACATAGGCTTCAATGGAGAAGGGGGTGCCCCGGTTCCAGTCTGCCAGCAGGTAAGTACCCGCGTCTTCGGAGGGCAGACCAGGGGGGTTTTGTAGGGCACCGGGGGGGACACAAGTCCACACAAAAAGTACACCCTCAGCAGCACGGGGGTGGCCGGGTGCAGTGTGTAAACAGACGTCGGGTTTGCAATAGAAATCAATGGGAGACCAAGGGGTCTCTTCAGCGATGCAGGCAAGGGGGGGGCTCCTCGGGGTAGCCACCACCTGGGCAAGGGAGAGGGCCTCCTGGGGGTCACTCCTGCACTGGAGTTCGGATCCTTCAGGTCCTGGGGGCTGCGGGTGCAGAGTCTTTACCAGGCGTCGGGATCTGAGGAGCAGGCAGTCGCAGTCAGGGGGGAGCCTCGGGATTCCCTCTGCAGGCGTCGCTGTGGGGGATCAGGGGGGGCAGCTCTGGCTACTCACGGTCTCGCAGTCGCCGGGGAGTCCTCCCTGAAGGGATTGTTCTCCACAAGTCGAGCCAGGGGCGTCGGGTGCAGAGTAGCAAGTCTCACGCTTCCGGCGGGAAACGCAAGTTGTTTTAAAGTTGCTCCTTCGTTACAAAGTTGCAGTCTTGGGTGAACAGAGCCGCTGTCCTCAGGAGTTTCTTGGTCCTTCTAGAGCAGGGCAGTCCTCTGAGGATTCAGAGGACGCTGGTCCCTGGGGAAAGCGTCTCTGGAGCAGTGTCTTTAGAAGTGGGGAGACAGGCCGGTAGAGCTGGGGGAAGCAGTTGGTGTCTCCGTCTTCTCTGCAGGGTTTTTCAGCTTAGCAGTCCTTTTCTTCTTAGGTTGCAGGAATCTAAGTTCCTAGGTTCTGGGGAGCCCTTAAATACTAAATTTAAGGGCGTGTTTAGGTCTGGAGGGTTAGTAGCCAATGGCTACTAACCCTGAGGGTGGCTACACCCTCTTTGTGCCTCCTCCCTGAGGTGAGGGGGGCACATCCCTAATCCTATTGGGGGAATCCTCCATCTGCAAGATGGAGGGTTTCTAAAAGTCAGAGTCACCTCAGCTCAGGACACCTTAGGGGTTGTCCTGACTGGCCAGTGACTCCTCCTTGTTTTTCTCATTATCTCCTCCGGCCTTGCCGCCAAAAGTGGGGCTGTGGCCGGAGTGGGCTGGCAACTCCACTAGCTGGAGTGCCCTGGGGTGCTGTAACAAAGGGGGTGAGCCTTTCAGGCTCACCGCCAGGTGTTACGGTTCCTGCAGGGGGAGGTGTGAAGCACCTCCACCCAGTACAGGCTTTATTACTAGCCACAGAGTGACAAAGGCACCCTCCCCATGTGGCCAGCAACATGTCTGGTGTATGGCAGGCTGCTAGAACTAGTCAGCCTACACGGATAGTCGGTTAAGGTTTCAGGGGGCACCTCTAAGGTGCCCTCTGGGGTGTATGTTACAATAACATGTACACTGGCATCAGTGTGCACTTATTGTGCTGAGAAGTTTGATACCAAACTTCACAGTTTTCAGTGTAGCCATTATGGTGCTGTGGAGTTCGTGCATGACAGACTCCCAGACCATATACTCTTATGGCTACCCTGCATTTACAATTTCTAAGGTTTTGCTTAGACACTGTAGGGGCACAGTGCTCATGCACTTGTGCCCTCACCTATGGTATAGTGCACCCTGCCTTAGGGCTGTAAGGCCTGCTAGAGGGGTGACTTATCTATTCTGCATAGGCAGTGTGAGGTTGGCATGGCACCCTGAGGGGAGTGCCATGTCGACTTACTCATTTTGTCCTCACCAGCACACACAAGCTGACAAGCAGTGTGTCTGTGCTGAGTGAGGGGTCCCCAGGGTGGCATAAGATATGCTGGAGCCCTTAGAGACCTTCCCTGGCATCAGGGCCCTTGGTACCAGGGGTACCAGTTACAAGGGACTTACCTGGATGCCAGGGTGTGCCAATTGTGGAAACAAAAGTACAGGTTAGGGAAAGAACACTGGTGCTGGGGCCTGGTTAGCAGGCCTCAGCACACTTTCAAATCAAAACTTAGCATCAGCAAAGGCAAAAAGTCAGGGGGTACCCATGCCAAGGAGGGATTTCCTTACAGGAATCCACAGGGCAAAGTTTAGGAAGACATCAAGGGTGCACCACTAGCAACACTGGGCCGGCCAGTGCAGAGGTCGAAGTTGGTGTCAGGCGCCCAATGGTATCTTATAGGGACAGAGGGCACTTAGAAAGAAACCGCTTGCAGCTAAGTACCCGTGTCTTTAGGGCACAAACCTGGGGGGTTTAGATCAGCACTGGGGGTGGCATAGCTTAGCACCAAACACACACACTCAGTGGCACAGGGGCGGCTGGGTGCAGGGTGTAAACACAGCATCAGGTACCCTATGCTTTTCAGTGAGGGAACCCCGGGGGTCACAAAGATGCTGCAGGCGTTATCCAGGGGGTCGACTTAAGAAAACCAACTGTTGGACAGTTAAGTAGAGAGCCCACCGGACGTTGCTGGAACGTCGATTGGGTTCCCCAAGGCCAGGGGACTGCAGATGCAGAGATACCTTTAGGCATTGGAAAATCTTCACTGTAGCCGGACGCGGTCAGGGGGGTCCTCTGGATTTAGGCTGCAGGTGTCTTCTTGTTGGTCAGGAGGGTCAACTCAGGCCGTGGGCGTCCGGTGCAGAGTGCCAAGGCCTCGCGGATCCGGGGAGATCCTCTTTCTGATGTTTTTCTTTTCATTCTGTACTTTGCCCAGCAGGGCTCTGTCCTGGGCACTCATAAGGGCTGTCTGTCTGCTCTATCCACTTTTCTGCAGATGTCTGACCAACCCTCACTATTTAAGTCCTCTATTGTAAATAGGTTCCTTAAAGGGCTCGTACATATGTGTCCACCTTAGTCCTTCATTATGCCTCAGTGGGACCTGAACCTGGTTCGTACTTTACTGTTGTGTGCTCTGTTTGAGCTCTTGATAATTGTCCCCTCAGGCCGCTCACCATCAAAAAAGACTTTCTCGTGGCTATAACATCTGTCCGGAGGGTGAGTGAGCTGCAGGCTTTGTCATCGAAGTCTCCATATCTCACAGTGTTTCCTGATAAAGTGATGCTTCACACCAGTGCCTCTTTCCTCCCAATGGTTCAAAAGGTCCAAAACCTATTTCATTTGAGACAGACTGTCACCCTGCCCACCTTCTTTGCTCCCTCGCATCCCTTGAAGGAAGAGGAGCAACTTCACGAGCTGTACCCCAAAAGAGCGTTGTCGTTCAACCTTGATTGCACAAAGGAAAACCATTTTGCACTGGGTTGTTTTCTGTATAAAAATCTGCTACACACACTGGCTAAAAAGCAGCCTTCTGAGGACCCATTCTACGTGGGGAAAAGCTGCGCCCATGACGTTGGCAAGCGGTGCTCCAGTGCTGCACATTTGTCAGGCAGCAACGTGGGTATCACTGCACAAGTTACTGCCAAGGCAGTCAGGTCCTCAAAGACTGGCATTTTGCCCGTTCGGTCCTGCATTACTTCCTAGTGTAGGAAAATTTGTCCGCAGACCACCGCCGGGATGGGTATTGCTTGGGTATCTATTCAAAAGTAAGGACGCTGCAGCGAGAAGTCTCTATCAAATGAACAAGTTACTTACCTTTGGTAAAGCATTATCTGGTAGACTCTATGTAGTGCAGATTCTTTACACCCACCCATGCCTCCCCGCTCTGCGGACTCATTTACTAGGGTTAGGGTGATCCCTTTCAGGGCTCTAGTTTAGACACACAATTGTCAGTTCATTTCATGGCTCTGCACTTCTGGCTTGGAAAGTTGTGAAAAAAGTAACTGACGTCCGCACGCCTGGGTGGCGCCTATCTAAATAAGTGACCGCAATGTCCCTTCCGGCATCGACGACGCCATGTGGAACCGAACTAGGCCACCCAACGGCACGCCTAGGAGTGCTGCTCAAGCAAAAGTTTCCAGATCCAGTCTGACACCTGTGGAAATTCAAAGGTAAGGAATCTGCAGCTAGATAGTCTCTACCAGATAATGCACTACCAAAGGTGAGTAACTTGTTCGCCACTGCCATTGTCATAGCTGTGGGGCCCTGTATCTGCAGGGCTAACACTCCGAGCGGGATGCTTAGTGGAGTTCATATTGCTTTGACATGGACAGACCTTTGCCTGCTCTGTTCCACCTGCCTCCATACCCATCTTCAGAACCATTCTGATCAGCAGCCCAGCAATGAGCCCACACCTACACTTACTTACTTAGACTGCACAGGAAATGCCAAGTCAGCATCCTGAGAATCTGGTAAAGCCCAACTATAATCCAGGCATCGCAACCAATCTAGGAGCAGAAAATCATCGGCAGTTGAATACTGCAAGCCCCATGTCCATCACCCACCAAGAGGAGGGTGATGAGCAGGCTAGAGCTTATGTCAGGCAAGAGTGAGAGAAGGGCCACTTTGACTGTCCTCACACGGCTGCCATCTTGCCCCATCCCCTATCCCCTAGTAACTCTTAATACTATCCATCCCTAACTCTGAAAACTCATTAGTAGGTATTAACCCTAAACTTAGTTGAACCCTAAAAGCCACTTAATAAACATGACAATTACCCATCCCTGACCCCTAAAAAGACCCCTATAACCCCTTACCACTACCCATCCCTGAACTGTAAAAACCTCAAACCCTGTGCGCCACACCTCCTTGGGTACTTTAAATCCTGCATCTTAAATGTAATGTATTGTAACTTACCTCTTTGTAGTGGTAAATCTGTTTCTGTGATCTATTGTAGTGGTGCCTCGTTGTAGTGGATGTGTTGTGTAGGTATGAAACCATAGAAGTTTGTTTCTACCATCAATTTGTATTATCCGTTTTAAATCTTGAATGCATCAAAGTGTACTCATGTTTTGAGCTCACTTCCCAGCTTCCAAGCTTGTTGTATAGTGTACTTTATTTACTGTCAATTTTTTGTGGTTTCTGCTATTGTTTTTGTATTACTGTAAGTTTACAGTTTCTCAATATTTTCGTTTCTAACTAAATGGAAGTGTGCTTGTATTCAACATTATTAAATATATTTGTCAAGTAATTATTTTTCGTAAATTATTTCTTACAAACAGATGCAGCTTCCGGAGTTGGACACACTGATATCTGAGAGAACAAGGTCTTTTATATCATGGCTCCGAGACAGCAGACCTTCAAGTGCAGCCCTTCACGTTGTTAAGTAAGATTTCTTTTAGTTAACTATTTGAGTTTTCATTTTAAGGTTGAATGCATGGTTTGGATCGTTTAAAACTAAAAAATAGAAATGGACTGTAAATTTGCAACAAACAAATTACATTTACAAATACATTGGACTTGAGCAAATGCTAGAACGAAAAAACAATTTTAAAACATTCTTTTTGAATTGCTACCCTAAATAACTAGTAACTAAATTTATAATGAACAAGGTATACAGGTTGGAAAAAAAACTTAACTCCTTCATGGGCTTCTATATTAGTTTTGGGCATTTTGGTACAAGGATTACCCCTACAAGTTTTTACATATTCCTCAATTTAACAATGTAGGGAAGGTCGTCAGGGCCACTGTGTGATCAAATCAATAGTGTTTTTTAATTTTCCTTCCTGCTATTTAGAATATCATCCTGAATAGTTTTCTCCCTCCTCCCTATACAGATGGCAACTTTTACATGGACTTACAAGAAGTCGGTTGGCCTGATACCTCCCCAGAAACAAGGGTGGTTCACCACTTGGACCACCAACAGAAGAGAGTGCATCATTTGCCTATAGAAAGCACATATGAGCCCCTCCTCTTGATGGACAAAAGGTCAAAGAACTGTTCCTATGCATTAGTGAATAGCAGAAGTCCATGTGTCACTGAACAGCTTCTAACGATTCTGTTTTTCTTAATGCACACCCTATTTCAGAGAGCTTGGTGTATCAGGCTTCAACAAGTAAGGTCAACCCCAATGCATTCCCTTTGATTCCTTTGGATAAGGAATTCAAGAGGACTGTGGTGGTTGGAAAAGGCCTGTTTTCACCTGCTTGCCTGGCATTGAAATTGGTCAAAGCTGTTTGTTTCGGTTTGTTTATTTGGTTACTACACACATACCACAAGTGACATGGCAAGTGACGTCTTGACAGTGGTCTTGGAAGACCAGAAGGCCTCTCTTGCTCAGGCAATTCATGATGGACACGACATTAGTTAATAGGTGATTCTTGCTGGCCTAGATACTACCTATTGCCTTTCAAGGGCAGTTGGCACCAGTGTTGTGCTCAGTTCAGAGAAGGGGCCTTAGCTAGAACTTTTCACAGAAAGTGCAACGTGTCATAAGTCTTGCACATGCATGGGAGTTTCTGCAAGACCACTCGCTAGGTGGCACAGTCCTATGGGAACGGAACACTAGTCAGCTGTACGCCTTCCATCCTATGCCACTCCATCCTAGTGTTCTCAGAACCAGATTAGTACCAACTGGGCCAAAGTCGTCCTAGTGGCTCTGAATTGGGCCTGGTGGGTGTGATAAACGGAACAATTAAATTCCTCCAGATGGCTGAAGCAAAACTGGGATCTGCAAACACCATCCTTGCTACAGAACTCTGTCCTTAAAACTGTTCTTATTAGACAGCTGCTACTGAACATTTGACACATGCCAGGGATAATTCTTTGTTCCAGTGCACTTTACACTTGTTTTAACCCTCAAGAGGAATGCTGTATTGAACATTGTTGCACAGTCGCTACTAAACATCAAACATACTTAGCAACCTTGGGACAGTTTCATGCTGCCTTTGTATCTGCACTTTAAGTATCTGCTCTGGTCTTCAAAATGATCATTTGTGGAATGCTCGGAGCCAACAACTATGGGAAATGCTAAGGCCAATATTAACAACCTTTGCACTGGCTAATATTTGAATCTGATACAGACATCTAGCCACAGATTCCTTACTTTAAAATCTTCCCCAGTCGTGAACCTAAATCTGGAAACAGTTTTCCCATAGTATGTCTGCACATTGGTAGAGAGCGTTGTGTGACTCCGTATCAACATCGTCCACCAGATGTGATGTCAGCAGAGTCCATATAACCCCGTCTCTGACGCGCCGTCATTTCCTTCTTTTCTGTGCTTGCAATGCGGGTCCGTTAATGGTTGGTTAGGCTGTTTTCAGCCTACTTTGACGTTTAATTGACCAAACTGTGTGCTTTTACCGTCTATGTCTTCAGGCTTTAACCCTTGTGGCTCTTGTGGATGACAATTGTCGGCTATGGACCCCTACTCTGTGTGTAGTGTAGAGTCGAATTCCCCCCCAGGAGTGCTGTATGAAGCTTCTAGCAGCGGGGATGTCGGCGCTGTCCCAGTCTTCATGTCAGTCACGGTCTCCTTCTTGTGCCGAAGTCTGATCGAGGGCCCGGTCAAGGAGTCGTTCTTGGCAACGTCCTTCCCCATCGATATCAAGAGGTAAGTCCAGACGTAAGCGGTTGAAGTTGCAAAAAAATACTGACTTCCCCGCATTCAGCCTCTCACCATTCCTCAGAGGAGGAGCCCCGCATTTCCCTTCCTTTCCTAGGGCCGGGGTGACTATGACCCAGAAGCGTGAATTCTACAGTTCCACTCACGCTGTTTTTGGGAAATCACCTTCTCCTGGTGCACCTGTGGACCCCAAGGACAATGGTGCAAGAGGTCTTGACTGTGTCCACGCTGGTGTGCTCGCCCTCGGCTTCAGTTAGGCCTTTGGCTTCAGTTGACGAAGCCGTTACGGCGCTGGTACACAGCCCTTTGGGGTTCAAACCTTTGGCTCTGGAAACCGATCAGCTGAATCTGGCGGCTCCACTGGCAGCGCCGATCGACCCCACATCCCTTTGCCCGTCTGTAGTTGACATCGACATTGAGGATTCGCCTTCACAATGGCCCCAGTGATGTCAGTTGTCCCTGATCGCCCTCCAAATTCAGAGGAATCAGGTGGGACATAGTGAAGAGGCAGTGGATATACCACACTTTTGACTGGTGGAGCAGTCACTTATAGAGGTCAGCTGGATAGCTGACATAGCTAGGGCTAGCGGTTTGGATTCTTCCCCGGCCTCAGGCCTACTCTCACCCCCTGGCCTTGCTACGGAGGCAAGTTCCTCTCTTGCTGAGTTGCTGAGAAGAGTGGCTGTGATTTTCGATTTGACACTTATTCTGTGGAATTGTCCTCCAGAGCTCTCATTGATGTTCTCCATCAAGGACGAATGGGAGCTGAGCCCGTGCTTCCTTACAGTGAAGCACTACATGATGTTTTGCTGGGGGCTTGGGCTCAGCCTGATACAGGGGCTCCTGTTAATCAGGCTATATCGCATAGGCACCGACCAGCCCAGGGTGACATCCTACTCACTGTAGTTTGGTGGTGTGGTACAGGCTGCTTTAGGCTCCGATGATACTGAGGCTCTACCACATGTCCCATCTGATAGAGCGTCCAGGAATCTGGATGTTTGCTGAAGGCATATGTGGCCAGCAACTCGTCTGGTTTGTGGCAGGCTGGCACGAACTGGTCAGCCTAACACTAGTAGTCAGATTGGTATTCAGGGGGCATCTCTAAGATGCCCTCTGTGTGCATTTTTCAATAAATCCCACACTGGCATCAGTGTGGATTTATTGTGCTGAGAAGTTTGTTACCAAACTTCCCAGATTTCAGTGTAGCCATTATGGAACTGTGGAGTTCGTATTTGACAGACTCCCAGACCATATACTCTTTATGGCTACCCTGCACTTACAATGTCTAAGGTTTGGCTTAGACACTGTAGATGCATAGTACTTATGCAACTATGCCCTCACCTGTGGTATAGTGCACCCTGCCTTAGGGCTGTAAGGCCTGCTAGAGGGGTGACTTACCTATGCCACAGGAAGTGGGATATGGGCATGGCACCCTGAGGGGAGTGCCATGTCGACTTAGTAATTTTCTCCCCACCAGCGTACACAAGCTGTGAAGCAGTGTGCATGTGCTGACTGACTGAGGGGGTCCCCAGGGTGGCATAATACATGCTGCAGCCCTTAGAAACTTTCCCTGGTCACAGGGCTCTTGGTATCAGGGGTACCAGTTACAAGGGACTTATCTGTGTGCCAGGGCTGTGCCAATTGTGAAGACAAAGGTACAGTTTAGGGAAAGAACACTGGTGCTGGGGCCTGGTTAGCAGGGTCCCAGTAGACTTTGAATCGTAACTAGCATCAACAAAAGGCAAAACGTTAGGGGGTAACCATGCCTAGAGAGGCATTTTCCTACAGGTGCACATTCGGAGAAGGATTGGAGGGGTCTCAGGACCCTTTGGATTACCAGGTTGACCCATCTTTGGTCTGGGCTCAGGAATTGGGCAATGCCAATGGTCTGGATACTTCTCCAGACACTGGCATGCTGTCTCCTCCTACGAAGGCCACGGTGGAGGGAGCAACTTATGGTATGGTGGTCAGTAGGGCAGCTGAGGTCCTTGGCCTTGAGCTTCCTTTGTAGAGGTCAGGTCCAAACTCCTGACGGAGATGCTTCAGCCAGGGGCTTCCACATCCGAACCCCTTTTGCCATTCAATGAAGCCCTCACTGATGTCCTTTTGGGTACTTGATCCAAACCCAACACAGTGGCTCCTATGAATAGGACTATCGCACACCGCCATTGGTCTGCTCTGAAAGACCCTAAATTCCTGTCCCAACACCCCACGCCTGAGAGTCATGTCATCCAAGCTTCCTCTTCTTCAGGCGCATTCTCCTACTCACCCCCGGACAGGGAATCAAAAAGGCTGGAGCAGTTTGGTAAGAAGCTGTTTTTTTCCTCCAGTCTCGAGCTGCGGTCTGTGAACACTGCATGCCTTTTGTGCCGCTATACCCACTCTTTGTGGGATACGGTTGCGCAAGTCCTGCAGCAGATACTGGAGGAGGCCCGTGCTATCATCTCCGAAGCTGTGAACGATGGGAGAGATGCAGCAAAATTCATAATCCGTGTTGGGCTGGACACGACTGACTCTCTAGGCAGATCGGTTGCTACGACGGTGGCCTTGAGACGCCACGCCTGGTTGCGCACTTTTGTTTTTTCTGGGGATGTCCAACAGTCACCAATGGACATGCCAGTTGATGGCTCCCATCTCTTTGGAGACAAAGCGGACTCGGCCTTGGAGCGATTCAAGGATTCCCGAGCTAAGGCTTGGTCCCTTGGTCTTTCCTCTGCCCCTCACCCCTGCAGTCCACTTTTCGCCCCTTTCTTGGCCATAGTAGGGGCTCCCTGTTGCGTCCCCCACCCATCCATCATTCCACCCATGCTGTCCAGCCTCTGCGTGGCTGGGGACGTAGAATCCCACATGGGCGTGGTACAGGGAACCATAGGTTTGTCCAGTCCACCTCTGCCCTCGCTGCAGCCACCAAACCCTCCTAGTCTGTCCCCTCACTCCCATCCAGTTGGCGGCAGGATTCGCCATCACCTGCCCCACTGGGAATCCATCACTAAGAACAGGTGGGTTTTTCAGATCGTTTGAAAGGGCTACTCCCTACCTTTCGCATCTGCTCCACCAGTTATGCCTCCATCCTTCAGTCACCTTCCAGAGGATCATCTGGCACTTCTCCACCAGAAAGTCGCAGTTTTCTTGGCTAGGGGAGCTATAGAAAACATCCCCGTAGGTAGTGGTTTTTATTCCCGCTACATTCTGGTGCCGAAAAAGGACAAGTGCTTACGTCCTATGCTAGGCCTCCGGGACCTGAACTACTTCCTCAAGAAGGAGAAATTAAAAATGCTCACCCTGGATCAGGTTCTGTCTCCCTTAGACCCAGGAGACTGGATGGTAGCGTTTGACTTGCAGGATGCTTATTTCCACATCCCCATCCCCATCCTGCCTGCCCACAGACATTACCTACGATTTGTGGTAGGTCATGAGCACTTTCAGTTTACCGTGCTCCCCTTCGGCCTTACCAGCACCCCTCGGTGTTCATGAAAGTGATGGCGGTGGTTGCAGCTCATCTGCGCAGGTTAGGGGTGTCAGTCTTCCCCTACCTCAACAACTGGCTGCTGAAGGGGACTCGCCCCAGAAAGTCGTCTCCCACCTTCAAACTACGGCAAATCTCCTGCACACACTGTGGTTCACTATAAACGTACCAAAGTCACACCTGACTCCCTCTCATACACTCCCCTTCATTGGAGCTGTTCTGGACACAGTGCAGTTTCGGGCTTATCCTCCCGAAAAGCGAGTCCAAGACATTCAGGCTATGATTCTGATCTTTCAGCCCCTGTCTTGGGTTTCGGTGCGACTGACTCTGAGGCTGCTGGGCCTCATGGCCTCCTGCTAGTAACACATGCCAGATGGCATATGCAAGCTCTTCAGTGGGACCTGAAGTTCCAGTGGGCGCAGAATCAGGGGAATCTCTCTTACATGGTCCAGATCACGGGGGAGACTGCGAAAGACCTGCAGTGGTGGCTTTCGAATCTGCACTGGGTTCACGGCAGATCCCTCTCCCTTCCCCAATCAGATCTCTCTATAGTGACAGATGCGTCACTTCTGGGTTGGGCAGCCACATGGGAGAGGCGGAGATCAGAGGCCTCTGGTCTCCCGCGGGGTCTGGGTTCCATATCTATCTTCTGGAGCTCCGGGCGATCAGGCTTGCGTTGAAAGCATTTCCTCCCTCTCTCAAAGGGAAAGTAGTGCAGGTGTTCACAGACTATACTACAGGCATGTGGTACTGCAACAAAGAGGGCGGAGTAGGGTCCTGGACCCTTATTCAGGAGGCACTACACCTCTGGACATGGCTGGAGCATCAGGACATTACCCTGATTGTTCAACATCTGGCGGGTTTCCTCAACGCCAGAGTGGATGAACTCAGCCGTCGATGCACAGCCAATCACAAATAGCGTCTCCATCCGGAGGTGGCGCAAGGTCTCTTTCAGCAGTGGGGAGAGCCTTGGTTAGATCCGTTCGCCTCCACAAAGAACGCGCAATGTTAGCTATTTTGCGCGTTGGAGTTTCCAAGGCGGCACTCACTCGGAGACGCTTTTGGTCTCGAGTGGAACTCCTGTCTCCTTTACGCCTTTCCACCTATACCACTTATGCCCAGAGTTCTCAAGAAGATCAGGAATGACTGGGCCCAAGTCATCTTGGTGGTTCCAGACTGAGCACGGAGAGTCTGGTATCCAGAGCTATTGAGCATGTCCATCGATCCTCCACTCAGGCTGCCTCTTTGGCGGATCTTCTGTCGCAGCAACAGGGAACGGTTCTTCACCCGAACCTGTCCAACCTCCGCCTTCATGCGTGGAGATTGAGCGGCGACAGCTGACGACTTTTGATCTTCCACCCGAAGTCTCCGATGTTATCTTGCCAGCCAGGGTTCCTCAGCCAAAACTGTATATGCATGTCGTTAGAATAAATTTGTGAAATGGTGTACCAACAAATCTGTTGATACCCTCTCTTCCCCTCTATCTAAGGTTCTTCTGTTCATTCTTTCTATGGTCCAGCAGGGCTCTGCTTTGGGCACCCTTAAAGGGTATTTATCTGCCATTTCACCCTTCCTTAGGTTACCTGATCAGCCCTCACTTTTTAAATCTCCTATTGTGAGTGGATTCCTAAAAGGACTCGCCCTTTTATTTCTTCCCACTCCATTTATAATGCCTCAGTGGGACCTCAATCTTGTCCTTACTTATTTGATGTGTACTCCCTTTGAGCTGATGCATAATTATCCATTGCGGGTCCTCACCTTCAAAACTGTCTTTCTTGTTGCTATCACCTCCGGTCGCAGGGTGAGTGAGCTTCAAGCCCTTCTCTCTAAACCTCCATACTTGTCTGTGCACCCTGACAAAGTGGTGTTGCACACTAAGGCTTCCTTCCTTCCTAAGGTGGTTATGCCTTTTCATGATGGCCAGTCCATCACCATGCCTACTTTCTATGCCCCCCCACGTCCTTCCCATAAGGAGGAGAGACTCCACAGTCGGGACCCAAAAAGAGCTTTGGTGTTTTTTCTTAATCGTACTAAGGATTTCCGGGTGGGCGATCAACTCTTTGTTGGGTATGTGGGTGCGAAAAAAGGGAAGGCGGTGCAAAAGCATACCATCTCTCGATGGGTGCTTCTTTGCATCAAAATGTGCTTCGCTTTGGCCAAGAAGCAACCCCCTGAGGGCATGTGTGTTCATTCCACCAGAGCAACTGCTGCTTCTATTGCGTTAGAACGTGGAGTTCCTGTCCTGGATATCTGCCAGGGGGCTACGTGGGCGTCCCTGCACACCTTTGCTAAACATTACTGCCTGGACAGTCAGATCCATTGGGATGGCTACTTTGGTAATTCGGTCCTGCAGGACTTCCTAGTATGAACTTGGTTCGCAGCCCACCACCGAGGATGGCATTGCTTGGGTATCTATTGTAAGGTAAGGAATCTGCAACTAGAAGTCTCTATCAGATGAACAAGTTACTTACCTTCGGTAACGAAATATCTGGTAGAGACATAGGCCCTCATTCTGACCTTGGCGGGCGGCGGAGGCCGCCCGCCAAAGTCCCGCCGTCAGGTTACCGTTCCGCGGTCGAAAGACCGCGGCGGTAATTCTGACTTTCCCGCTGGGCTGGCGGGCGGTCGCCTTCAGACCGCCAGCCAGCCCAGCGGGAAAGAGGCTTCCACGAGGAAGCCGGCTCGGAATCGAGCCGGCGGAGTGGAAGCTGTGCGACGGGTGCAGTTGCACCCGTCGCGTATTTCACTGTCTGCGCAGCAGACAGTGAAATACTTGTAGGGGCCCTCTTACGGGGGCCCCTGCAATGCCCATGCCAGTGGCATGGGCACTGCAGGGGCCCCCAGGGGCCCCGCGACCCCCCCTACCGCCATCCGGATCTCGGCGGTCCGACCGCCGGGATCTGGATGGCGGTAGGGGGGGTCGGAATCCCCGCGGCGGTGCAGCAAGCTGCGCCGCCGCGGAGGATTCAATGGGGCCGCGGTACACTGGCGGGACCCCGCCAGTGGTGCCGGTCCGACCGCGGCTTTACCGCCGCGGTCGGAATCCCCATTGGAGCACCGCCGGCCTGTCGGCGGTGCTCCCGCGGTCCTCCGCCCTGGCGGTCAAAGACCGCCAGGGTCAGAATGACCACCATATTCTAGTTGCAGATTCTTTACCAACCACCCATCCTCCCCGCTTGCGAACTGATTTCTAGGGACAGGGATTCCCCTTTCAGGTCCTTAGCTCCGGCACACCAAACTCAGTGTTCCTAGCAGCTCTGCTCTTTGGCGTGGAAAGTCGTTGAAAGAAACTGACTTCACTGCTCGAAGACGGCGTCTATATACTACTCCCGACGTCATCAAGGCGACTACGACGCCAGCGGAGTCGACCGACGCGCAAGGGTATTGCTCGATGAAAAATCTCCAGATCCAGTCTGACGCCCTGGGGGAAATTCTAAGGTAAGGAATCTGGAACTAGAATATGTCTCTACCAGATATTTCATTACCGAAGGTAAGTAACTTGTACTTTAAGCAGCTTGGATGCCGTTTCCCAGTTGAACGTGACTGGGTTTTTTCAAGAACAAATTCTCCACTTTCAGTCCAGCATACCATTTTCTTATTAGATTTCGATAGCTGTGCATGATGACTGCTTGCACACACCTCTGTGTATAGATGTATTTGTGGTCTAGGACTATCGAAGTTTCTGTATAGATATTTTTGTTTATCTATAGATATCTTTGCATAGATATTTTATATATTTACTTCTTTATATTTCCAAAACTAAAATGCTTGGCTGCATGTTCTCTTCAGATATGCCCTTAGATATTCAGCAGGATGGATGAATATCTTGAAAAAGCAAACTTTCCTAATCTGTTTAGCAGTGTTAACAAAATATCCGTAAGTTTTATCTAGAAGGTTTCAGTCTTGCCGAAGTTTAGTTAAAGCTCACAAATATTGAAATTCATGCATTTTTTACTGTTAAAACCATGCTGTCGGAATTGTTTTTTATTTTCATCATCTCCTCCAAGAGTCTCCTCACGTCTCCATGAGGGGAGAAAGTGGAGATTGGGAGTTATGATGTGTAATGTTTAAAAGTCTTTGCATTCCCTTTGTTGTGGTTTTCATACATTCAGAGCGCTATAGCGAACTTAAAAAAAATAATTATTATTATTGTCCTTCCTTTATTTAAATTAATGGATAGTTGGGATCACACAGGATTCTAGAACCTGTTGGATGTTTATTACCTCTTGTTCAGAACTACAGAGTTGGTTCAAAATTATTTCAACATTCAGAATATATGCATAATTTAGATGTCTTATTGCCATAAGGGTGTATTCTGTTTGCCTGCATTCCCTATGACTTTCTGTTTGCCTTAAGAAAGCAATACTCTTGCAATTCTGTTCTGTATTTATGAATATTAATGAAACTTCCTTGACAGAGAAGAAAATGTTATGTTCGATGGCATCTGTCGCTGTAGATACACATGGTATGCATGAGCTCGCCATCTGGTGTTGGGTCGGAGTGTTACAAGTTGTTTTTCTTCGAAGAAGTGTTTTCGAGTCACGGGACCGAGTGACTCCTCCTTCTGTGCTCATTGCGCATGGGCGTCGACTCCATCTTCGATTGTTTTCTTTCCGCCATCGGGTTCGGACGTGTTCCTGTCGCTCCGGGTTTCGGAACGGAAAGATAGCTGAAAACTGAAGATTTTCGACGGTATCGTTGCGATCCGGGTCGAGATAGACACATACGACGACGCGTTGAACATCGAAGCGCTTCGGTGCCCTTCGGGGTAGATTTCGGCACCCCGTCGGGGCCTAGTCGGCCCGACCGCGTGGAGAACAACGCCGATGGAACGGACCCCGTTTCGATTCTGCCCCGAATGCCACAACAAATATCCTTATACGGACCTACACTCGGTCTGTAACCTGTGCCTGTCACCCGAGCACAGCGAAGAATTCTGTGAGGCCTGTCGGGCGTTCCGGTCCCGAAAGACTCTGCGCGACCGTCGAGCGAGGAGACTGCAGATGGCGTCCACGCCAAAGGAGCGTCGACAGTTCGAGACAGAAGAGGAACAGGAGGAATCCTTTTCCATCCAGGATTCAGACTCCGACGAGCTAGACTCTACAAAAACTGTGAGTAAGACGTCGAGATCAGAACTTAAAAAAGGAAAGAAGGCCCAGGGGACGCCACTGCCAACCGGCCATGGCTCCACCCAAATTCTCGGTGACCAACAATCGGCACCGAAAAAGGCCCATTCAGTGTCGAGATCGTCCGACTTCGGTCGAGACACCGGCACGCAGCCTCCTCGGGACCGAGAGAGTGCTAAACAGAAGCATCGACACCGAGAGTTCGGTGTCGACACGGATCGACGCCGAGACAGTGGCGCCGAAGACCATAGAGGCCAAGAATTTTCGGCACAGAAAAAGAGGAAGGTTACCTCGGAGCCGAAAAAACAATCAACAGGGTTTTCGGAGCCGAAAAAAGCGACATCAGACCCTGTTTCAGGCTCCTATACTGAAGAGCATTCTATGTCTTCACAAATGAAGAAACATAGATTTGAACAAGAACTGCAATCCACTGACGTGGATCACACGCAAAAGCGTATCTTTATCCAGCAGGGGACTGGGAAGATCAGTACCCTTCCACCTGTCAAACGAAAGAGAACGCTTCAGTTTACTCCTCAGCAACAAACAGCACAAAAGGTAACACCTCCTCCCTCGCCTCCACCTGTAACTCAGGCTTCGCCAACTTACACCCCGTCACATTCGCCAGCTCACACCGCCATGAGCCACGATGACCAAGATCAGGATGCGTGGGACTTGTACGACGCACCAGTGTCTGATAACAGCCCAGACACATACCCAACTAGGCCATCACCACCGGAAGACAGCACAGCCTACTCACAAGTGGTGGCTAGAGCAGCACTATTCCATAATGTGGAACTACACTCAGAACAAGTAGAGGATGATTTTTTATTTAACACCCTCTCTTCAACCCACAGCTCCTACCAAAGCCTGCCGATGCTCCCAGGCATGCTACGCCATGCAAAGGACATTTTCAAGGAGCCAGTTAAAAGTAGGGCAGTGACGCCTAGGGTGGACAAAAAGTATAAGGCGCCTCCTACGGACCCTGTATTCATCACCTCTCAGTTGCCACCAGATTCTGTGGTGGTAGGGGCTGCCAGAAAACGGGCAAATATACACACTTCTGGGGATGCACCTCCCCCAGATAAAGAAAGCAGGAAGTTCGATGCAGCCGGGAAGAGGGTTGCTGTCCAAGCAGCAAACCAGTGGCGCATCGCAAATTCACAAGCGCTGCTAGCGCGATACGACAGAGCCCACTGGGATGAGATGCAGCATCTCATTGAACATCTCCCAAAAGATCTGCAAAAAAGAGCAAAACAGGTTGTTGAGGAGGGTCAAAACATTTCCAACAATCAAATACGCTCCTCCATGGATGCAGCAGACACGGCCGCAAGGACCATTAATACGTCGGTTACCATCCGTAGGCACGCATGGCTCAGAACGTCTGGATTCAAGCCAGAAATTCAGCAGGCAGTGCTTAACATGCCAGTAAACGAAAAACTTCTGTTCGGTCCGGAGGTCGACACAGCCATAGAAAAGCTCAAGAAGGACACTGACACTGCCAAGGCCATGGGCGCACTCTACTCCCCGCAGAGCAGAGGATCTTATAACACCTTCCGCAAAACACCTTTTAGAGGAGGGTTTCGGGGTCAGGCCACACAAGCTAGCACCTCACAGTCCGCACCGCCCACCTACCAGGGACAGTACAGGGGAGGTTTTCGGGGCCAGTATAGAGGGGGGCAATTCCCTAGGAATAGAGGAAGATTTCAAAGCCCCAAAACCACTACCAACAAGCAGTGACTCACACGTCACTCACCCCTCCCACACAACACCAGTGGGGGGGAGGATACGTCAATATTACGAAGCATGGGACAAAATAACTACAGACACATGGGTCCTAGCAATTATCCAACATGGTTATTGCATAGAATTCCTGCAATTCCCTCCAGACATACCACCAAAATCACAAAATTTATCAAAATACCATTCACAGCTTCTAGAGATAGAAGTTCAAGCACTACTGCAAAAAAATGCAATAGAATTAGTACCAAGCACACAAATAAACACAGGAGTTTATTCACTGTACTTCTTGATACCAAAAAAGGACGAAACACTGAGACCAATTCTAGACCTCAGAGTAGTAAACACATTCATCAAATCAGACCACTTTCACATGGTCACACTACAAGAAGTGTTACCATTGCTCAAAAAACACAACTACATGACAACCCTAGACCTCAAGGACGCATATTTCCATATACCAATACATCAATCACACAGGAAATATCTAAGGTTTGTATTCAAAGGAATACATTACCAATTCAAAGTATTGCCTTTTGGTTTAACAACCGCTCCAAGAGTATTCACAAAATGCCTAGCAGTAGTCGCTGCACACATCAGAAGGCAGCAAATACATGTGTTCCCGTATCTAGACGACTGGCTAATCAAAACCAGTTCGCTCACACAATGCTCAAACCACACAAATCAAGTCATACAAACCCTCTACAAACTAGGGTTCACCGTCAACTTTGCAAAATCAAACATTCTGCCAAGCAAAGTACAGCAATATCTAGGAGCCATAATAGACACGACAAAAGGAGTAGCAACGCCAACTCCACAAAGGATCCACAATTTCAACAGAGTCATTCAACACATGTCTCCAAACTAAACAATACAAGCAAGAACAATACTACAGCTCCTAGGCATGATGTCCTCATGCATAGCCATTGTCCCAAACGCAAGACTGCACATGAGGCCCTTACAACAGTGCCTAGCCTCACAGTGGTCTCAAGCACAGGGTCACCTTCTAGATCTGGTGTTGCTAGACCGCCAAACTTACCTCTCGCTTCTATGGTGGAACAGTATAAATTTAAACATAGGGCGGCCTTTCCAAGACCCAGTGCCACAGTACGTAATAACAACAGATGCTTCCATGACAGGGTGGGGAGCACATCTCAATCAACACAACATAAGAGGACAATGGAACATACATCAAACAAAACTGCATATAAATCATCTAGAATTATTAGCAGTTTTTCAAGCACTAAAAGCTTTCCAACCAATCATAACCCACAAATACATCCTTGTCAAAACAGACAACATGACAACGATGTATTATCTAAACAAACAAGGAGGAACACATTCAACGCAGTTAAGCTTGTTAGCTCAAAAAATATGGAAGTGGGCAATCCACCATCAAATTGGTCTAATAGCACAGTTTATTCCGGGGATCCAGAATCAGCTGGCAGACAATCTCTCTCGAGATCACCAGCAAGTCCACGAATGGGAAATCCACCCACAGATTCTGAACACCTACTTCACACTCTGGGGAACACCACAAATAGACTTATTTGCAACAAAAGAGAACGCAAAATGCCAAAACTTCGCGTCCAGATACCCACACAAGCAATCCCAAGGCAATGCCCTATGGATGAACTGGTCAGGAATATTTGCTTACGCTTTTCCTCCTCTCCCTCTCCTTCCTTACCTAGTAAACAAATTGAGTCAAAACAAACTCAAACTCATTTTAATAGCACCAACTTGGGCAAGACAACCCTGGTACACAACACTGCTAGATCTGTCTGTAGTACCACACATCAAACTGCCCAACAAACCAGATCTGTTAACGCAACACAACCAACAGATCAGACACCCGGACCCAGCATCGCTGAATCTAGCAATCTGGCTCCTGAAATCCTAGAATTCGGACACTTACAACTTAGCCAAGAGTGTATGGAAGTCATAAAGCAGGCCAGAAGGCCATCCACTAGACACTGCTACGCAAGTAAGTGGAAAAGATTTGTTTGGTACTGCCATCATAATCAGATACAACCACTAGACGCAACTCCAAAACATATAGTAAATTACTTGCTCCATTTACAAAAAGCAAAGCTAGCCTTCTCTTCTATTAAAATACACCTTGCAGCAATATCTGCATACCTGCAAACTACCTATTCAACTTCCTTGTATAAAATACCAGTTATCAAAGCATTCATAGAAGGGCTTAAAAGAATTATACCACCAAGAACACCACCTGTTCCTTCATGGAACCTAAACGTGGTTCTAACAAGACTCATGGGCCCACCTTTCGAACCCATGCACTCTTGCGGAATACAATTCCTAACCTGGAAAGTTGCCTTTCTCATCGCCATTACATCTCTAAGAAGAGTAAGTGAAATTCAAGCGTTCACAACACAAGAGCCTTTTATACAAATACATAAAAATAAGGTCGTCCTACGACCTAATCCAAAATTTTTACCAAAAGTTATTTCACCATTCCATCTAAATCAAACGGTAGAACTACCAGTTTTTTTCCCACAGCCAGATTCTGTGGCTGAAAGAGCACTACATACATTAGATGTCAAAAGAGCATTAATGTACTACATTGACAGAACAAAAAACATCAGAAAAACTAAACAGCTATTTATTGCATTCCAAAAACCTCATGTAGGTAACCCAATATCAAAACAAGGTATAGCCAGATGGATAGTTAAATGCATCCAAATCTGCTACCTTAAAGCAAAAAGACAACTGCTCATTACTCCCAGGGCACATTCAACAAGGAAAAAAGGTGCTTCAATGGCCTTTTTAGGAAACATCCCAATGCAGGAAATATGTAAGGCAGCCACTTGGTCTACGCCTCACACATTCACCAAACACTACTGTATAGATGTGCTATCCGCACAACAAGCTACAGTAGGTCAAGCTGTATTAAGAACTCTATTTCAGACAACTTCTACTCCTACAGGCTAAACCACCGCTTATGGGGAACTAACTGCTTACTAGTCTATGCATACCATGTGTATCTACAGCGACAGATGCCATCGAACTGAAAATGTCACTTACCCAGTGTACATCTGTTCGTGGCATCAGTCGCTGAGATTCACATGGACCCACCCACCTCCCCGGAAGCCTGTAGCAGTTCAGAAGTTACCTTCAATTTTGTACATTTGTATATATATTATTTAATCCTTTAATACGTACATACTTACATTTTTCATTGCGCGGGCACTATTACTATAGTACAACTCCTACCTCACCATCTGCGGGGAAAACAATCGAAGATGGAGTCGACGCCCATGCGCAATGAGCACAGAAGGAGGAGTCACTCGGTCCCGTGACTCGAAAACACTTCTTCGAAGAAAAACAACTTGTAACACTCCGACCCAACACCAGATGGCGAGCTCATGCATACCATGTGAATCTCAGCGACTGATGCCACGAACAGATGTACACTGGGTAAGTGACATTTTCATTATCTGTAACACTAGGTTCGATGGCATCTGTCGCTGTAGATACACATGTTGTGCATAGCCCGCCATCTGGTGTTGGGTCGGAGTGTTACAAGTTGTTTTTCTTCGAAGAAGTCTTTCGAGTCACGGGACCGAGGGACTCCTCCTCTTTGTCTCCATTGCGCATGGGCGTCGACTCCATCTTCGATTGTTTTCTTTCCGCCATCGGGTTCGGACGTGTTCCTTTCGCTCCGGGTTTCGGAACGGAAAGTTAGCTCCAAATCGGAAAATTACGTTGGTATTGTTGCATTCGGGATCGGGTTAGATAGCATCGACATCGCATCGATACGATAACATCTCCGTTGCCCTTCGGGGTAGTTTTCGATCCCCCGTCGGGGCCTGGTCGGCCCGACCGCGTGTGACATTGACGCTGATGGAACGGACCCCGTTCCGTTTCTGTCCTAAATGCCACAACAAATACCCATATACAGACCAACATTAGGTCTGTGACCTGTGCCTGTCGCCCGAGCACAGGGAAGAAACTTGTGAGGCCTGTCGTGCGTTCCGGTCCCGAAAAACGCTCCGTGACTGCCGAGCCAGAAGACTGCAAATGGCGTCCACGCCGACAGGACACCAAGGTTTCGAGGAACAAGAAGAAGTAGAAGCCTTCTCGATCCATGAATCGGACTCGGACGAATTCGACGACCATGAAACAGTGAGTAAGACGTCGAAGATAGCACATAAGAAAACTAACAAGGCCCAGGGGACGACACTGCCGTCAGGCCATGGCTTAACCCATAAACTCGGTGACCGACCATCGGCACCGAAGAAGGCCGAAATAGTGCCGAGATCGTCCGACTCTGGTCGAGACACAGGCACCCAGCCATCTCGGGACCGAGATAGTGCTGCCGGCAAAGATCGACGCCGAGATAGCGGAGCCGAAGCTGCTCGACGCAGAGACAGCGGCACCGAGGAGGATCGACGCCGAGAGGGGCCGGCTCCGAAAAAGAGGAAAGTCGCCTCGGAGCCGAAAAAGAGCGTGGACATGGTTTCGGTGCCAAAACGACCCGCAACCGAGCCAACTACCGGTTCCTATTCAGAGGAACAATCACTGTCCTCTCAGATGCGAAAGCATAGATTCGAAGAGGAATTACAATCCACCGAGGTGGACCACACTCAAAAAAGGATTTTTATACAGAGTGGAACAGGGAAAATAAGCACCCTTCCCCCTATTAGGAGGAAGAGGAGACTGGAGTTCCAACAAGAACAAACACCACAAACAAAACTGGTGAAGAAGGTAACTCCGCCACCCTCTCCTCCACCTGTGGCTCCCATTTCACCAGCACAGACTCCGTCACATTCACCGGCTCACACCACCTTAAGCCAAGGTGACCAGGACCAAGATGCTTGGGACTTATACGTCGCCCCAGTGTCGGACAACAGTCCTGAGGCGTATCCTACAAAGCCCTCACCACCAGAAGACAGCACAGCATATTCACAAGTGGTGGCTAGAGCAGCAGAGTTCCACAACGTGTCTCTACACTCGGAGCCTGTCGAAGATGACTTCCTCTTCAACACCCTCTCTTCCACACATAGCACCTACCAAAGCCTGCCTATGCTCCCAGGAATGCTAAGGCACGCAAAGGACATATTCAAAGAGCCTGTCAAAAGTAGGGCAATAACACAGAGGGTGGAAAAAAAATATAAAGCACCTCCCTCAGACCCAGCTTTCATCACCTCACAACTGCCACCAGATTCGGTTGTGGTAGGGGCGGCTCGCAAGAGAACAAACTCCCACACATCGGGCGATGCACCTCCCCCAGATAAGGAGAGCCGAAAGTTCGATGCAGCCGGTAAAAGGGTCGCAGTACAGGCTGCAAACCAGTGGCGCATCGCAAACTCTCAAGCGCTCCTAGCGCGATATGACAGAGCCCACTGGGATGAGATGCAACACCTCATTGAGCATCTACCCACAGAACTACAAAAGAGGGCGAAACAAGTGGTTGAGGAGGGCCAAAACATCTCCAATAACCAGATACGCTCCTCTATGGACGCAGCGGACACAGCAGCAAGAACGGTTAACACGGCAGTAACCATCCGAAGGCACGCGTGGCTACGAACATCTGGTTTTAAACCAGAGATACAGCAGGCGGTGCTCAATATGCCATTCAATGAGCAACAATTGTTCGGACCTGAAGTGGACACGGCAATTGAGAAGCTAAAAAAGGACACTGACACTGCAAAAGCCATGGGCGCACCCTACTCCCCGCAGAGCAGAGGCACTTTCAACACCTTCCGCAAGACAACCTTTAGAGGGGGGTTTCGGGGTCAATCCACACAACCCAGTACCTCACAGTCAACACCGTCCACCTACCAGGGACAGTACAAAAGGGGAGGTTTTCGGGGCCAATACAGAGGGGGACAATTCCCTAGAAGCAGGGGAAAATTTCAAGGCCCCAAAACACCTACAAACAAACAGTGACTCACACGTCACTCATCTCCTCCACACAACACCAGTTGGGGGAAGAATAAGTCAGTATTACCAAGAGTGGGAAAACATAACAACAGACACTTGGGTCTTAGCAATTATCCAACATGGTTATTGCATAGAATTTCTACAAATCCCTCCAAACATACCACCAAAGGCACAAAATATATCAAAACAACATTCGGACCTCCTAGAAATAGAAGTTCAAGCCTTACTGCAAAAGAACGCAATAGAACTGGTACCAGATACACAAACAAATACAGGGGTTTACTCACTGTACTTTCTAATACCAAAGAAGGACAAAACACTGAGACCAATCCTAGACCTCAGAACACTAAACACATACATCAAATCAGAACACTTTCACATGGTCACGCTACAGGAAGTGTTACCATTGCTAAAGCAACAAGATTACATGACAACCTTAGATCTCAAAGACGCGTATTTCCACATACCAATACATCCGTCGCACAGGAAATACCTAAGGTTCGTATTCAAAGGAATACATTACCAATTCAAAGTATTGCCCTTCGGTTTAACAACTGCACCAAGAGTCTTCACAAAGTGCCTAGCAGTAGTGGCTGCACACATCAGAAGGCAGCAAATACACGTATTCCCGTATCTAGACGACTGGCTAATCAAGACCTACTCACTGACAAGGTGCTCACACCACACAGATCAGGTCATACAAACCCTCTACAAACTCGGTTTCACCATCAACTATGCGAAATCACACATTCTGCCGTGCAAGGTACAACAATACCTAGGAGCGACAATAGATACATCAAAGGGAATAGCCACTCCAAGTCCACAAAGGGTTCAAAATTTCCAAAAGATTATACAACGCATGTATCCAACACAAAAAATACAGACGAAGATGATATTACAACTACTAGGCATGATGTCCTCATGCATAGCCATTGTCCCACACGCAAGGTTGCACATGCGGCCCTTACAACAGTGCCTAGCATCACAATGGTCACAAGCACAGGGTCAGCTTCTAGATCTGGTGTTGATAGACCGCCTAACATACCTCTCGCTTCTATGGTGGAACAACATAAATTTAAACAAAGGGCGGCCTTTCCAAGACCCAGTGCCTCAATACGTGATAACAACAGATGCTTCCATGACAGGGTGGGGAGCACACCTCAATCACCACAGCATACAAGGACAATGGGACGTACATCAAAGAAAGCTGCATATAAATCACTTCGAACTACTAGCAGTTTTCCAAGCATTAAAAGCATTTCAACCAATCATAACTCACAAATACATTCTTGTCAAAACGGACAACATGACAACAATGTATTATCTAAACAAACAGGGGGGGACACACTCGACACAGCTGTGCCTGCTGGCACAAAAAATATGGCAATGGGCAATTCACAACCACATTCGCCTAATAGCACAGTTTATTCCAGGGATCCAGAATCAACTTGCAGACAATCTCTCTCGAGATCACCAACAGGTCCACGAGTGGGAAATTCACCCCCAAATTCTAAACACTTACTTCAAACGTTGGGGAACACCTCAAATAGACTTATTTGCAACAAAGGAGAACGCAAAATGCCAAAACTTCGCATCCAGATACCCACACAGGCAGTCTCAAGGCAATGCCCTATGGATGAACTGGTCAGGGATATTTGCGTACGCTTTTCCCCCTCTCCCTCTCCTTCCATATCTAGTAAACAAATTGAGTCAAAACAGACTCAAACTCATACTGATAGCACCAACGTGGGCAAGGCAACCATGGTACACAACACTGCTAGACCTATCAGTAGTACCCCACGTCAAGTTGCCCAACAGGCCAGATCTGTTAACGCAACACAAACAACAGATCAGGCATCCAAACCCAGCATCGCTGAATCTAGCAATCTGGCTCCTGAAATCCTAGAATTCGGACACTTAAACCTCACACAAGAATGTATGGAAGTCATAAAGCAAGCCAGAAGACCATCCACTAGACACTGCTATGCAAGCAAATGGAAAAGGTTTGTTTGCTACTGCCATCAGAATCAAATTCAACCATTGCACGCATCTCCAAAAGATGTAGTGGGGTACTTACTACACTTACAAAAATCAAACCTGGCCTTCTCTTCCATTAAAATACACCTAGCAGCAATATCTGCATACCTGCAGATTACCCATTCAACTTCACTATTTAGGATACCTGTCATTAAAGCGTTTATGGAAGGCTTCAAAAGAATTATACCACCAAGGACACCACCCGTTCCTTCATGGAACCTCAACATCGTCTTAACAAGACTCATGGGTCCACCCTTTGAACCTATGCACTCTTGCGAAATACAATTCCTAACCTGGAAAGTTACAGTTCGATGGCATCTGTCGCTGTAGATACACATGGTATGCATGAGCTCGCCATCTGGTGTTGGGTCGGAGTGTTACAAGTTGTTTTTCTTCGAAGAAGTGTTTTCGAGTCACGGGACCGAGTGACTCCACCTTCTGTGCTCATTGCGCATGGGCGTCGACTCCATCTTCGATTGTTTTCTTTCCGCCATCGGGTTCGGACGTGTTCCTGTCGCTCCGAGTTTCGGAACGGAAAGTTAGCTGAAGACGGAAGATTTTCGACGGTATCGTTGCGATCCGGTTAGAGATAGACACATACGACGACGCGTTCAACATCGAAGCGCCTCGGTGCCCTTCGGGGTAGATTTCGGCACCCCGTCGGGGCCTAGTCGGCCCGACCGCGTGGAGGACAACGCCGATGGATCGGACCCCGTTTCGATTCTGCCCCGAATGCCACAACAAATATCCTTATACGGACCTACACTCGGTCTGTAATCTGTGCCTGTCACCCGAGCACAGCGAAGAATCCTGTGAGGCCTGTCGGGCGTTCCGGTCCCGAAAAACTCTGCGCGACCGTCGAGCGAGAAGACTCCAGATGGCGTCCACGCCAAAAGAGCGTCCACAGTTCGAGACAGAAGAGGAACAGGAGGAATCCTTTTCCATCCAGGATTCAGACTCCGACGAGCTACACTCTACAAGAACCGTGAGTAAGACGTCGAGATCAAACCTTAAAAAAGGAAAGAAGGCCCAGGGGACGCCACTGCCAACCGGCCATGGCTCCACCCAAATTCTCGGTGACCAACAATCGGCACCGAAAAAGGCCCATTCAGTGTCGAGATCGTCCGACTTCGGTCGAGACACCGGCACGCAGCCTCCTCGGGACCGAGAGAGTGCTAAACAGAAGCATCGACACCGAGAGTTCGGTGTCGACACCGATCGACGCCGAGACAGTGGCGCCGAAGACCATAGAGGCCAAGAATTTTCGGCACAGAAAAAGAGGAAGGTTACCTCGGAGCCGAAAAAACAATCGACAGGGCTTTCGGAGCCGAAAAAAGCGACATCAGACCCTGTTTCTGGCTCCTATACCGAAGAGCATTCTATGTCTTCTCAAATGAAGAAACATAGATTTGAACAAGAACTGCAATCCACTGACGTGGATCACACGCAAAAGCGTATCTTTATTCAGCAGGGGACTGGGAAGATCAGTACCCTCCCACCTGTCAAACGAAAGAGAACGCTTCAGTTTACTCCTCAGCAACAAACAACACAAAAGGTAACACCTCCTCCCTCGCCTCCACCTGTAACTCCGGCTTCGCCAACTTACACCCCGTCACATTCGCCAGCTCACACCGCCATGAGCCACGACGACCAAGATCAGGATGCGTGGGACTTGTACGACGCACCAGTGTCTGATAACAGCCCAGACACATACCCAACTAGGCCATCACCACCGGAAGACAGCACAGCCTACTCGCAAGTGGTGGCTAGAGCAGCTCTATTCCATAATGTGGAACTACACTCGGAACAAGTAGAGGATGATTTTTTATTTAACACCCTCTCCTCAACCCACAGCTCCTACCAAAGCCTGCCGATGCTCCCAGGCATGCTACGCCATGCAAAGGACATTTTCAAGGAGCCAGTTAAAAGTAGGGCAGTGACGCCTAGGGTGGACAAAAAGTATAAGGCGCCTCCTACGGACCCTGTCTTCATCACCTCTCAGCTGCCACCAGACTCTGTGGTGGTAGGGGCTGCCAGAAAACGGGCAAACTCACACACTTCTGGGGATGCACCTCCCCCAGATAAAGAAAGTAGGAAGTTCGATGCAGCCGGGAAGAGGGTTGCTGTCCAAGCAGCAAACCAGTGGCGCATCGCAAATTCACAAGCGCTGCTAGCGCGATACGACAGAGCCCACTGGGATGAGATGCAGCATCTCATTGAACATCTCCCAAAAGATCTGCAAAAAAGAGCAAAACAGGTTGTTGAGGAGGGTCAAAACATTTCCAACAATCAAATACGCTCCTCCATGGATGCAGCAGACACGGCCGCAAGAACCATTAATACGTCGGTTACCATCCGTAGGCACGCATGGCTCAGAACGTCTGGATTCAAGCCAGAAATTCAACAGGCAGTGCTTAACATGCCAGTAAACGAGAAACTTCTGTTCGGTCCGGAGGTCGACACAGCTATAGAAAAGCTCAAGAAGGACACTGACACTGCCAAGGCCATGGGCGCACTCTACTCCCCGCAGAGCAGAGGATCTTATAACACCTTCCGCAAAACACCTTTTAGAGGAGGGTTTCGGGGTCAGGCCACACAAGCTAGCACCTCACAGTCCGCACCGCCCACCTACCAGGGACAGTACAGGGGAGGTTTTCGGGGCCAGTATAGAGGGGGGCAATTCCCTAGGAATAGGGGAAGATTTCAAAGCCCCAAAACCACTACCAACAAGCAGTGACTCACATGTCACACACCCCTCCCACACAACACCAGTGGGGGGGAGGATACGTCAATATTACGAAGCATGGGACAAAATAACTACAGACACATGGGTCCTAGCAATTATCCAGCATGGTTATTGCATAGAATTCCTGCAATTCCCTCCAGACATACCACCAAAATCACAAAATTTAACAAAATACCATTCACAGCTTCTAGAGATAGAAGTTCAAGCACTACTGCAAAAAAATGCAATAGAATTAGTACCAAGCACACAAATAAACACAGGAGTTTATTCACTGTACTTCTTGATACCAAAAAAGGACGAAACACTGAGACCAATTCTAGACCTCAGAGTAGTAAACACATTCATCAAATCAGACCACTTTCACATGGTCACACTACAAGAAGTGTTACCATTGCTCAAAAAACACAACACTGCTAGATCTGTCTGTAGTACCACACATCAAACTGCCCAACAAACCAGATCTGTTAACGCAACACAACCAACAGATCAGACACCCGGACCCAGCATCGCTGAATCTAGCAATCTGGCTCCTGAAATCCTAGAATTCGGACACTTGCAACTTAGCCAAGAGTGTATGGAAGTCATAAAGCAGGCCAGAAGGCCATCCACTAGACACTGCTACGCAAGTAAGTGGAAAAGATTTGTTTGGTACTGCCATCATAATCAGATACAACCGCTAGATGCAACTCCAAAACATATAGTAAATTACTTGCTCCATTTACAAAAAGCAAAGCTAGCCTTCTCTTCTATTAAAATACACCTTGCAGCAATATCTGCATACCTGCAAACTACCTATTCAACTTCCTTGTATAGGATACCAGTTATCAAAGCATTTATAGAAGGGCTTAAAAGAATTATACCACCAAGAACACCACCTGTTCCTTCATGGAACCTAAACGTGGTTCTAACAAGACTCATGGGCCCACCTTTCGAACCCATGCACTCTTGCGGAATACAATTCCTAACCTGGAAAGTTGCCTTTCTCATCGCCATTACATCTCTAAGAAGAGTAAGTGAAATTCAAGCGTTCACAACACAAGAGCCTTTTATACAAATACATAAAAATAAGGTCGTCCTACGACCTAATCCAAAATTTTTACCAAAAGTTATTTCACCATTCCATCTAAATCAAACGGTAGAACTACCAGTATTTTTCCCACAGCCAGATTCTGTGGCTGAAAGAGCACTACATACATTAGATGTCAAAAGAGCATTAATGTACTACATTGACAGAACAAAGAACATCAGAAAAACTAAACAGCTATTTATTGCATTCCAAAAACCTCATGCAGGTAACCCAATATCAAAACAAGGTATAGCCAGATGGATAGTTAAATGCATCCAAATCTGCTACCTTAAAGCAAAAAGACAACTGCCCATTACTCCCAGGGCACATTCAACAAGGAAAAAAGGTGCTTCAATGGCCTTTTTAGGAAACATCCCAATGCAGGAAATATGTAAGGCAGCCACTTGGTCTACGCCTCACACATTCACCAAACACTACTGTATAGATGTGCTATCCGCACAACAAGCTACAGTAGGTCAAGCTGTATTAAGAACTCTATTTCAGACAACTTCTACTCCTACAGGCTAAACCACCGCTTATGGGGAACTAACTGCTTACTAGTCTATGCATACCATGTGTATCTACAGCGACAGATGCCATCGAACTGAAAATGTCACTTACCCAGTGTACATCTGTTCGTGGCATCAGTCGCTGAGATTCACATGGACCCACCCACCTCCCCGGAAGCCTGTAGCAGTTCAGAAGTTACCTTCAATTTTGTACATTTGTATATATTACTTAATCCTTTAATAGGTACATACTTACATTTTTCATTGCGCGGGCACTATTACTATAGTACAACTCCTACCTCACCCTCTGCGGGGAAAACAATCGAAGATGGAGTCGACGCCCATGCGCAATGAGCACAGAAGGTGGAGTCACTCGGTCCCGTGACTCGAAAACACTTCTTCGAAGAAAAACAACTTGTAACACTCCGACCCAACACCAGATGGCGAGCTCATGCATACCATGTGAATCTCAGCGACTGATGCCACGAACAGATGTACACTGGGTAAGTGACATTTTCATTTCTCATCGCCATCACATCTCTAAGAAGAGTAAGTGAAATTCAGGCGTTTACAATACAAGAACCTTTTATCCAACTACACAAAAATAAAGTAGTCCTAAGGACCAATCCTAAATTTTTGCCAAAGGTTATTTCACCGTTCCACCTAAATCAAACGGTAGAGCTACCAGTGTTCTTCCCACAGCCAGATTCCATAGCTGAAAGGGCACTACATACATTAGACGTCAAAAGAGCACTAATGTACTACATCGACAGGACTAAACACATCAGAAAAACTGAACAACTGTTTATTGCATTTCAAAAACCTCACGCAGGAAACCCAATATCGAAACAGGGTATAGCCAGATGGATAGTTAAGTGCATCCAAATCTGCTACCTTAAAGCAAAAAGACAACTGCCCATTACACCAAGGGCACACTCAACCAGAAAGAAAGGCGCTACCATGGCCTTCCTAGGGAATATTCCAATGCACGAAATATGTAAGGCAGCCACATAGTCTACGCCTCACACATTTACCAAGCACTACTGTGTAGACGTGCTATCAGCACAACAAGCCACAGTAGGTCAAGCCGTACTAAGAACCTTATTTCAGACTACTTCCACTCCTACAGGCTGAGCCACCGCTTTTGGGGAGATAACTGCTTACTAGTCTATGCACAACATGTGTATCTACAGCGACAGATGCCATCGAACTGAAAATGTCACTTACCCAGTGTACATCTGTTCGTGGCATCAGTCACTGAAGATTCACATGTGCCCACCCACCTCCCCGGGAGCCTGTAGCCGTTTGGAAGTTAGCTTCAACTTTGTACATTTGTAAATATATAAAATCTTAAATAGGTACATACTTATTCACTCCATTGCATAGGCACTATTACTAACAAACAACTCCTACCTCACCATCTGCGGGGAAAACAATCGAAGATGGAGTCGACGCCCATGCGCAATGGAGACAAAGAGGAGCCGTCCCTCGGTCCCGTGACTCGAAAGACTTCTTCGAAGAAAAACAACTTGTAACACTCCGACCCAACACCAGATGGCGGGCTATGCACAACATGTGAATCTTCAGCGACTGATGCCACGAACAGATGTACACTGGGTAAGTGACATTTTCATTCTCTGTCAAGGGTATCCTCATTAAATTCATGAACCATGAACAACCTGCGCTCCTCCCCTATGAAGACATGGGAATGGGAACAAGGGTTTGGTCACTAGACCTTATGGTTTTTATCAGAACGTCAAAATAAACTCTAGGACTAATTGTCACAGTGCTGCACGTTGGCATTGTGGTGGTGCAAATGAAAACACAGTTTCTCTCTCTATGCTATGCTGTATGCTTTTACCAATTTATTTTCATTTTCTCACTTTTAGAAAGGGGGAAAGTATAATGGGACTCATTACAACCCTGGCAGTCACCGACCGCCTGGGTTAAAGTGGCTTAATTGCCAAATTATGACCGCAACGGCACACCACCGGGACCGGCGGTTTACCGCCATGGATGTCCTGGCGGTCAGAATCCGTCAGGGCAGTGCTGCTTGCAGCGCTGCCCTGGGGATTTTGACTCCCCTTACCGCCAGCCTGTCCATGGCGGTAGACACCACCAAGGAAAGGCTGGCGGTAAGGGGAGTTGCGGCGCCTCTGGGGGCCCCTGCACTGCCCATTCACTTGTCATAGGCAGTGCATGGGCCCCCAGGCACAGCCCCGTTGCGATTTTTACTGTCTGCCTGGCAGACAGTGAAAATCACAACGGGTGCTGCTGCACCCGCTGCACCGCCACATTGCCGCCGGCTCCATTAGGAGCCGGCTGCAATGCTATAGGCGACATCCCCGCTGGGCTGGCGGGCGGAAACTCTGTTTCCGCCCGCCAGCCCAGCGAGGAGGTCCAAATGCGGCTGGCAGGTTTCCGGCGGCATGGGCGACCAGCTGGCAGTTCAGCCTTGGCGCTCGGCCTTGTCCGACCGCCAAGGTTGTAATGAGGCCCAATATCTTTTGAGTACCATAGGTGGTCTATATTTTTAACACAATTGTAAGTATACATTTGAGGTTTTTTTTTTTTTTATGATTTCGCCCCTTAGTTCGCTTTTACATGTGCGGTAATGTAAAGCATAAGTTGCCCCATCATAACCATATAATTTTCATCTCTGATGGAGTTTTTTTTTTAAGGTATTATTTGCTTTCTCTTGCTGCTAATACTTTAATAAAGACTTAGTAATTGGTATCAGTATTGATATTGGTCGATAGCTCTCAAAATGGCGAACATTGGTGTATGTCTGTTGATATGTGTGGGAACCTGGCCTGGTATGTGGTGGATACCTATGGTACTTACGCCTTATACTAGGTCCAGGTATCCCCTCTTAGTGAAGTGTAGCAGTGTCTGGAAGCCAGACTCTCTAGAGTTAGCTGTGGATGAGCAGCCACGGCTTATCTAGGAGACATGCAAAGCTCATGCAATGCCACTGTTGTCACACAGCACTTACACACATGAAGGAAAACACTCAGTTGTACAAAAATAAAGGTACTTTATTTTTGGAACAAATCGCCACAAAACACTAGAAGGGTAACCCACCATTAGGAGGTAAGTAATACACTAAATATATACACTACCAATCAAAAATAGACATAGAAAAGTTAGAAAACAATGCAAATAGCAATAACCAATAGTGACCGTAGGGGAAGCACAAACCATATACTAAACAAAAAAATGGAGTGCGAACAAGGTAACCCCACCCAGGTAAGTAAAATGTGTAGAGGATAGCTAGGAGTACTAGAAAACCAGTGGTAAGAAACACAGTACCCCCCAGCGACCAGGAATGCAGGAGTAAATCACTGGATTTCCCCCAAACCACCCAAAAGGGGGAAAAGACACCTAGACAAGACTGCAAGAAAACCAGTGGTGGATTCCTGAAGAAAGAAGACCTTTGGAGAGAAGGGACCAAGTCCAAGAGTCAAAGTGGAGTCCAGGAGAAGTAGGAGCTACTACCCACCCAGCTGTAGTTGCAGGAGTTGGTCGACGGTGATGAACAACAGGTCAGCACTGCAGCCCTGGAGCCGGAGAAAAGTTTGTGATGGATGCAGATGATGCCCCACACTGGAAGGAAGATTCCATTTGCGTGTTGGTGCAGAAATTACACCAACAAGCCTTGGCAACGGCAAACTCACAATTAGTGGAAAAGTGGTGCTGCCAGGGAACAGCAAGACCCAGGAGGACTCAACCCAGGAGGAGGGGGAGTTACAGGGAAACCTCAGCGTCACAGAGAGTCCACAGGAGCAGAGGCACCTCCCACAGGAGTCTCACGGGGGGGACCCAGAAGTCTCAGAAGAAGCCCACGCAGCACTACAAAAGACGATCGCATGCCGCAGGAGAACCACACAGTAGGCTGTGCTTTGTAGGATGGAGTGCTGGGGGCTGGAGCTACGCGTCGCCTGAAGATCCATTGGAGGAGATGCAAACAAGCCTTGGCAGCTGCAAGAGACGCAGTGCACGGGCATACTGTCCTGCCTGGGAAGGCAAGGGCATACCTCCACCAAACTTGGACAGCTGGCAGAGAGGACCAAGAAGACTACTCCAGACCACCACCTGTGATGCAGGATCCACGCAGCTCAAGTTGAGGGGATATCCACGCAGCTGTTGTAGGCGACTGCGGTTGCAAGGGAGTGACTCCTTCACTCCAAGGGAGATTTCTTCTTCTACAGGTGCAGGCTGAAGAGTTGCAGTCTTCTGAGGGAGCACGGCCGGGGAAATGTTGCAAAGCTGGCAGGAGACGTGGAGACAAAGTTGCAGAAGAGTCGTCTTCGTTGTAGCAGCATTTGTCGGTTCCTGGAGGGTCCAGTTGCAGTTCCAGTGGCCAGAAGTCGAAGTCGAGGTTGCAGAGGAGTCCTGCTAGAATAAGCTGAATCTGAGGACCCACCCAAGAGAGGGACCCTAAATAGCCCTGAAAGGAGGATTGGTCACCTAACCAGGTACCACCTATCAGGAGGAGGCTCTGACGTCACCTGACTGGCCTGGCCACCCAGATGCTCCCAGAGTTCCCCGCCAACCTTGGAAACAAGATGGCAGAACCCAGGGACCCTCTGGAGGAGCTCTGAGCACCACCCCTGGGGTGGTGATGGACAGGCGAGTTGTCACTCCCCTTTCCATTGTCCAGTTTCGCGCCAGAGCAGGGACTGTGGTTCTCTGAACGAGTGTGGCTTGGTTTATGCACAAAGGGAACCAGATGGGCCCTTCAAAGCAAACTAGTGGCTTGTGGAGGCGACCCATCCCAAGCCAGCCACACCTATTTCCAAAGGGAGAAGGGTGTTGCCTCCCTCTCCCAAAGGAAATCCTATGTTCTGCCTTCCTGGGCTTGATCAGATCAAGTAGCAGGAGGGGAGAAACCTGTCTGAGGAGTAGCAGCAGCTGAGCTGCCTGGAAAACCATGTTAGACTGGTGGTAGCAATGCTGGGGGGTCTCTAAGGAGCCCCCAGAGTGCATGGAATCATACTTCCAATGCTTGCAACAGAATTGGGGTATGATTTCGACATGTTTAATACCAAATATGCCCAGGTTCGGAGTTACCATTATGTAGCTGGACATAGGTAGTGACCTGTGTCCAGTACACACATAAAATGGCCTCCCTCTACTCACAAAGTCCAGGAAAATGGATCTGGAGTTTGTGGGGGCACCTCTGCTAGTGCAGGGGTGCCCTAGCACACAAGTACCTGCACCCTACCCTCTGGGCTGAGAGGGCCTACAATAGGGGTGACTTGTAGTGAAAGCAGGTGCATGCACCTGTTTCACGCAGGCTGCAATGGCAGGCCTGCGGAACCCTTTGCATGGGCTCCCTGTAGGTGGCAGAATAACTGCTGCAGCCCATAGGGATCCCCTGGATTCCCAATGTCCTGTGTACCTAGGTACCATATTCTAGGAACTTATATGGGGGACCAGTATGCCAATTGTGGGGATAAAAAGTTACCAGCAACCAAATTTAGAGGAAAGAGCACAGTCACTGGGGTCCTGGTTAGCAGGATCCTGGTGCGCTGTGAGAAAGTAGCCCCTTTCTAGCATGGTTACCCCCACTTTTGGCCTGTTTGTGAGTGTATGTCAGTGTGTTTTTACTATGTCACTGGGATCCTGCTAGCTAGGACCCCAGTGCTCATAGATAAAAACCTATATGTCATTGTGTTTTGCCTGTCTCACTGGGATCCTGCTAGCCAGGACCCCAGTGCTCATAGTTTGTGGCCTAATGTGTATGCCTGCATAGTGCCTAACTGTGTCACTGAGGCTCTGCTAACCAGAACCTCAGTGCTTATGCTCTCTCTGCTTTTAAATTTGTCACTGTAGGCCAGTGACTTCCTTTACTAATTTCAGTTGGCATACTGGACCCCCCCCTTATAAGTCCCTAGTATATGGTACCTAGGTACCCAGGGCATTGGGGTTCCAGGAGATCCATATGGGCTGCATTATTTATTTTGCCACCCATAGGGAGCTCAGACATACCCTTACACAGGACTGCAGCCTGCGTGAAATAACGCACATGTTATTTCACAGTCATTTTCACTGCACTTAAGTAACTTATAAGTCACCTATATGTCTAACCTTCACTTGCTGAAGGTAAGGTGCAAAGTTACTACGTGTGAGGGCACCCTTGCACTAGCAAAGGTGTCCCCACATAGTTCAGGGACATTTCCCCGGACTTTGTGAGTGCAGGGAACACCATTACATGTGTGCACTACATATAGGTTAACACCTATATGTAGCTTCACAATGGTAACTCCGAATATGGCCATGTAACATGTCTAAGATCATGGAATTGTCCCCCCATTCCAAATCTGGTATTGGGGAACCCATTCCATGCCTCCTGGGGGCTCTACCATGGATCCCCAGTACCTCCAAACCAGCTCTCTGAGGCTTGCACTGCAGCTACAGCTGCTGCAACCTCACAGACTGGGATCTGCCCTCCTGGGGTCTTAGCAGCCCAGTCCCAGGAAGGCAGAACAAAGCATTTCCTCTGAGAGCAGGGTGTTACACCCTCTCCCTTTGGAAATAGGTGTTGCAGGCTGGGGAGGGGTAGCCTCCCCCAGCCTCTGAAAATGCTTTGTAGGGCACAGATGGTGCCCTCCTTGCATAAACCAGTCTACACCGGCTCAGGGATTCCCTCTCCCCTGTTCTGGTGGGAAACTGGACAAAGGAAAGGGGAGTGACCACTCCCCTGTCCATTACCACCCCAGGATTGGTGCCCAGAGCTCCTCCAGTGTGTCCCAGACATCAGCCATCTTGCTTTGCAAGGTGTGGGGGCACTCTGGAGGCCTCTGAGTGGCCAGTGCCAACAGGTGACATCAGAGACCCCTCCTGATAGGTCCTTAGCTGATAAGGTAGCCAATCCCCCTCTCAGGGCTATTTAGGGTCTCTCCTGTGGGTTCTCTTCAGATTCTGCTTGCAAGTTTCCTTCCGGAATCCTCTGCAACAACTTAAGACTCTTCTGGCCTCGGATCAACCGCAGCCTGCGCCAAGAAACGCTGTAACTGCAACAAAGTGTCTACAAGAGACACTTTTCTTTAGCAACCTCAGCTCCAAGTCCGCAACTGCAACAGTTTCCACGGTGTGCACGCTCGGGACTCCCTGCCTTCATCCTGCACCAGAAGGACCAAAGAAATCGCACGTGGAATAGGGGAGTGACTCAGTCACTCCCCTGCTCCAAAGCAGTCACCTTCCAAGACGATGACCGTGACCCTGGGACTCCTCTCACAACGATGAGCGTGCTCCTAAGAACACAGAGGGTGACATCATCGACATAGACTGTCCTGAGGTCCTGCTGACGCAATTTGGAGGAGGTAAGACCTTGCCTTCCCCGAGAACGATGGTACCCCTGTGTACTGTGTCTTCTTCACCTACTGAGGCCTCTGTGTACTTTTTGCAAAATTCCTTTGTGCACAGTCTGGCTCCGGTCCCCAGCACTCCACCCTGCGACACTCAACTCACTGAGTTCTCTGGCGGCGTGGGACCTTCTTTTGTTGTGCTGCATCAACTGTGTTTTGCACCTCATTTGAACCCGGATTCTGCGGCTTCTGGGGGTGCCGGCTGGCATCCTGAGGGCTCTCTAAAGTGCTGAGAGCCCCTTCTTCCTCTTCACACAGAGTTGAGGCCCCCAGATCCCTCCTGGGTCCATCCAGCGCCATTTTGACGAAAAACTTACTTTTGTCATAGCAAAGGCTTGTTGGCGCCTTCCAACACGAAATCCCCTCTACAACGGTCTTCACGCCATGGGACATCTTTTGCATCACGCAGGAACCCACTGACATCTTCCTAGGGTGCATTTCTGCAGTCTTCAACTAATCGGGACTCTTCTTTTGCACCCTCCTATGGGTTGGCAGGGGCTCCTGTCCTTCCTGGAACTTCTTTCGACTTCTGGACTTGGTCCCCTTCCTTTGCAGGTCTTCAGGTCCAATAATCCAGCAGTTGTTCTTTGCAGACTTGGTTGGCTGCTGCAAAATCCCAAAAACGAGTTGTAGTGTGTCCTAAGGAAACTTGTAGTACTTTACTCCTGCTTTTCTGGGCTCTGGGGTGGGGTAATTTACTTACCTTTACTGTATTCTTACTCTCCCAGCGATTCTGCACACACTATACTTGTCTAGGGGGAATTTGTGATTCACATTCCACTTTTTTAGTAAATGGTTTGTGTTGCCCCCACACCTATTTTCTCCCATATCATTCTATAGGATTTCCTACTGTTTGCATTGTTCTATGACTATTTACTTGTTTAATTTTGGTGTCTAGTGTATATATTGTGTATAATACTTACCTCCAGAAGGTGTATTATCTCGAAGATATTTTTCGTACTGTCACCCAAATAAATACCTTTATTTTTGGTAACACTGAGTATTGTCTTTACTTGTGTATAAGTACTGTGTAACTATAAATGGTATTGCATGTGCTTTGCATGTCTCCTAGTTCAGCCTAAGCTGCTCTGCTATAACTACCTCTATCAGCCTAAGCTGCTAGAACACTACTACTTCACTAATAAGGGATAACTGGACCTGGTATAAGGTGTAAGTACCCAAGGCACACACTACAAACCAGGCCTGCCTCCTACATGCGCACAGTCAAACACACTGACAAACAGGCAAAAAGTGGGGGTAACAAAGCTAGAAAGAGGCTACTTTCCTACAATATGAAATTCTCCAATGAAATTGAAGTTGTGGCGATAAAAAAAGATTTTTCAACATTCAGACTGTGAAAGTAATGCAGGCAACCCTTGCATATAATGGAAACCACATTACTATCATCTATGGTGATGCTGGTATTGTGCTCTAATTCCATGTTAGGTTTTGCTTAAGAGTGTGTATGCGGTGTTGTTGCGAGGGATATTGTAAACAGTTAAGGTCTTGGATCACGCCCATTACTTACCATTTGCTGGCTTAATTTTCATTCTGTTTTGCTGCCTCCTAATTGTTCACCATAGGTCTCACATCAGTTAATTTTCTTTCCCCAGAGCATGGGCCAAGTACTAATTGAATTTGTACTATTTGTGTCTTTCCATAGTCTATCCAGCGATGGCTCCTCCATTAGGGTGGAGGAGCGTTGCTCCCTGCCAGCAGCAGAAGATGCAAACCTTTTACAACGAAATGATAATTAACTGTGTTTATTATCCTTTTGTTGTGAAAGGGGTGGGGCCTTGTGGGGTGGCCTGGACGAGGGAAGTGCACCGTGCACTCGCCCCGGTGTGCATGTGTGTTTGGCCATCCGTCTCAGGCCGGCCAAACACACATGCGCAGTGTGCTTTCTCCAGCCCGGCACTGTTGCTGGGCTGGAGAGAACAGGCACAGGCTCCCAGTCTGCCTGGGAGCACACTGGTTGTATACCCTGTGGCCAATCTTAACGCTGCTCTGAGCAGCACCAGGATTGGCCACGGGACACACTGGGAGCCTGTGCCTGCCTGCAGTGACTAGGAAAAGAGGAGCTGTGGGGCGCGGTCAGCGGAACAGGTACGTTTTTATTTTATTTTTAATTAAATGTGTCCCCCACCCCTACGTTCGCCCTGCCCCCTGTGAGCGCAGTGAGCCGTGACTGAGTCTATCACTTGCTTATGCTGTGATTTTGTGTTTGTTTTCCCTTTTTTTTTCTTGCAGCATTTTTTTTCCTAGGTTTTTTTAGGGTTTGGCAATTCCTTTTACAGCACCAAAGCAAATGCCACGGACTCTTGAATCAGTTATGAACTTTGTTTTACAGTTCAGCACTTCTTTTTAGCAGCACCTTTGGGTTGGTTTTACCTTGCATCACGTTCATTGTACGAACGTTTGTTTGTTTTTGCCTTCGTTTCTTTTGGAATTTCGTTTTTCCTCTTACAGTAACAAATACCACGGACTCATTTTAAAAGCAGTCTATATGACTGCATGTGTTTGTAGTCTGCGTTTGTTGGCTTTTTAAAATGGGTCGATTTTAGGCAGTCCTGCAGTAATCTATTTCTCCTTAAAAACTGTATCCTTAGTCTCGTATGTAGTCCACCTCTTCTATGCGCATACAAAGTATGTCTGTTTAAAGTGCTTCAGTTTTATGCAGGAGAGCAACGACTTCATTTCTCCTTAGAACCTGTGCCTAACTCTTCATTTTCATGTGTATTCCACCGAAAGCTCTTTCAGGCGTCCAATATTTATATGCACTTAGATGTAAGAGATGTAGCCTAACTACAATCCAATCCATTCTACTTGTCTACCCCCACTCCACTCTACCCCAATACACTTCACCCCAATCCACTCCACCCCAATCCACTCCACCCCAGTCTACCACACACCACTCCTATCTGCCCCACTCTACTCCACTCCAATCTACCCCACTCTACTCAGTGTGCTCCGATTTAATTAACTCCAATCTACCCATCTCCAATCTACCCAAATCCACTCATCTCCACTCCAATGTATCCTGATCTACTCCAATCCATCTTAATCTTCCCCACTCCAGTCGTCCTAGTCTTCCCCACTGCACCCTACTAAACTGACTTTTAGCCATGCTAAACAGCAGCCATACTGTTGTAAAATATGGTCATAACACATTGCCAATAGCTCTTGCTTAGTCGAGACCTATTGGCTTTGCCAATGCGTGTTGTTCCATGTTAACCATGGTGATGCACTGAGCATAGAGTTAATTACAATTAGTGAAGATTTGGGAAAGGCGGCATGTTGTCATTGTCAGTGTGATGTTGGAGCAGGGCTGTACCACCGTTCTAAATTCCTCACATTGATTCAACTTTTGAAATTTTAACAAAATGCTGTTAGAACATTAAGTGAGAGTCCAGTACGAAACCCAAAGCTCTGGCAGCAGTGACAGTTTTAGGTGTTTTGGCAATCGTAAAAGCCTAGCTGACTCGAGTCAGCTACGTTACAAGCGGTTTTGTGAATCAAGAATGCAGGATGGAAAATTCGTCCTCTAGCATGGTCCAGGGAAGTATGGGCCTTCCGTGCCCTGAATTCAGCTCACTGCCATCAATTTCGTATGCAAAATGGACTGTTTTGGCACGATTTATCTCTATACCCTTTGGCGGTACAGTACTTTTGTGTCCATATTTTATTAAGGATTATAGACGTGGTTGCTTCCACGAACGTGTCATGTATTATTAATGTAGTGATAAGCACTTTGTAGCTTATATACACTGTTTACGTAGCATTGTTGCTAGTACAACTTGGCTCTTTGTAAATACCTTTCGGTCGTTTATATTACATTGAGCCCCGTAGGCTTGACCTCTTTAACGTTAATTTGTTGAGATTCTTAGCAGCCAGTGATTCAGGCTGGTGCAGTATGATACGATGCAGACAAGATAAACGACATTGAGAGCAAAACAAAGCAAGGAAATCAAAAGGAAAATAAGTGCAGTTCTATTGGATTTGGATTGTAAAGTTGGTGAAGGCTGTAAGTTTCGGCTTTGTTTTCATGGTATTTTATACTTATTTTTCAGGAGAAGGAGATGAGGGATTGGACAAATATGTCTTAAATTTCTGTGTTTGTGTCCTATCTGACTCCTTCCGTTCTCAACCTCGGGATATCCCTGCCGCCTGGTGGCCAGTCCGAAAACTGCTTCTGAAGCTATTACATACAGAGCTTTGCTTGCTGGACCATACATCATTGCATATGTTACAATTCCACAAAACACCGGCTACCGGTTCCCATGTAGAACCAATTAACTTCCCTCGAAACCTGTGAACTGGCTACCGGGTAGCCTATATTTCATCTTGCTCTTGTGGGAAGACCTGTTTGAATTCGAGTTGCGCTTTTTTTTTTGTTTCTTTGTTTTTTTAAATTACTTTATTGATAGCTTAGCTAATGATATTCACATCCAATGTGCTATCTTTGCGCACAGGGTGACTAATACAGGATCTGTGACATCTCTGCCAATCTGTTTGCAAATCAAAACTATAGTAAACTCGAGAATACCCAATCCTGTCATTTATTATCACTTCTTTATGTTTAACCCCCTTAATAGTGTCACAGAGGATAGACGCGCACATGTAGCTAGCTGAAAAGGAATAGGCGGCTCCTGGCCTACAGGGTACTTGGAGATTGCATAATTCGTTTTTCAACTGTCGTTATTATTCCTGCATGCAACAAAGGCCTTTTCAAACAGCTAGATGTGAATTAACAGTGCGTGCGTGTATTTGTGTCATGCCGCATCTTTATTCCGGCCCTTCTCCCTGCTTCTAGAAGTAAGCTAAGGTGGCTCGCAATTTATGCTTGGGAGGATCACGTGACGAAGGGAGCTACCTGCTTATCCAGTTGGATCCTCGTAGTACGTGAGACCCTGAGACACTAGCGTCAAATGGCAGTGTCTACTGCGGGTTCTGTCCAGTAATCACTGACCTCCGCAGGACCTAGAGAAATCACCTCGCCATGAGTGACCGGAAATTTAGAAGGCATAAAGTTTTACGGATGAGGCCTAGGTGCTGATGGGCCATGCATGCGTTCAGGCTTTATTGTTTTGAAACTGTTTTGTGTTGGGCAGAAATATACCATGGACTGTTTGGTTTTACAGTCCATGAATTGTGTGTGTGTGGGGAGTAGAGGGAGGGGGTGCAGTTCGGAAATATTAGTACAATACGAGTTTGAAGTGTACGAATTCCCCTGGCTGTCCGCACACTGCCATTTAAAGGGTCTATTCACAGGAAAAGGCGACAACATATGCCACAGGGAAGTAACTCATTTTTCAGGGTTCCTTAATCATCACTGAGAGGATTTAAGGTGGTACTCCCTCTTCATTGTACTTAAGATGACGGTTACCGTTTATAACGATTTACATGCTTTAAAAACCCGGGACATGTAAGTAACAGCTGTGAAGTATTTTGACGTATTTTATTTGGTGACTAGTTCCGGCACACCCGCAGTGCCCTCACTAGCATGCTTCCCCTTTACTGGCTGTGTCTCGGTTGCTTCTCACAGTGTTTCCCTTCTCTTTTCAGGGATGACACTGCTGCCGCAACTGATTTTTTCCAGCATTTAATCGAAGACAAGACGGGCTCTTCATACTCGTACTATGATTTTTTACTCCATATTCAGCAACAGTTCAGTAAATGAAGAAAAATAACCCACGGCTGCTCCAAACACAACTGTAACCTAAATGCAGGACGCTTTTTTAAAAACCTGCTTTTCCTCCTGATGCAATTGATATGTAAGGTCTCAGCATAATCACTGCTTTTTTACATGGAAGAATGGGTCGTGTTCGACTGGCCTGCAGTACTGTTGTGAAAGTTCAATGCTGTCTCATAAACTAGAATTTAAACTAGTTGAAACCTTTTTTATGCACTAAAGCTTTGTTTGTACCAACACAGATAATTGTCGCCGTGTGCGATACATATTAATGGGATGTACATTTAAATGCAGCTTGTATTTCTTACGTTTGATAATTGCTCTAGAAACGGAGATGCCTAAGGGCAGCAATATACATTGTACCTGTGTTTATAAAAAATAACTTTTCAAAGGACTGATTTATCAGTAATTAATTTTGACGTTTAACTTCAGAACAATATAAAAAGGCGAATTGTAGAAATATAATATATATTGTACATAGCAGTATTACATTTGTAACAATGTGTAAAAATGTAACTACCGAACAGGAATTGCATTGAGCGTAACAGTGTTGAAAACTGAATGATGAATCATTCTGTCCCCGTTATAAAATGTGTTTCCTAAAGTTGGGAGTCCACCTTAGAAACACACCCCAGTGTAACTTAGTAACCCAGTTCTATCCTCTAGATCGATTTATTTATGACTGGCTTACTAATTAAGCATACTTTGTTCGATCATGTGTTTTCATGTTTATGCAAGTAATGAAATTTAAAAACCTATGTTATAGTGCTAAAACCCAGATCCACTGTTGAATATATAAGATATGTAATTAAGATTTTTTTTTTAACTGGATACTAAAAGTAAATAACATATCAAAGTTCCAAGAGACTCTGTCTATCACTTCAGATTAATGCTGTTTTAGTAAACAAGGGTTCGTTTATCTACTTGCAAATATCAAATTGTATACTTGTCTTTATTCCGTCATGATTAATGTTGCAGACAGATGTACATGAACAGAGATGCGACTCAATCAATGTTTGCGTCAACAGAAGATCACACAATTCCTAAATCAGGGTCAAACCAAGAGCTATCATGTGATAACGGGCTCACAAGGCCAGAGCTGTGCAAATTTGAATTTGTTTAAATGTATTTTAAAGCCAGCAGATTCTAATGCACGCTTGTTCCTGCAGATTCTTTTAGTGAATTTTCCCCATGGCACTAGACAGCATCTGGAAATTTCTCCAGCAATATTGAATCCCAAGCATAAGTGAGCGCAGTGTGTGGTGTGTGGAGATCCGCAACCCCCCTCAAGTGACTGCTATTAAGTACATGAGGCGCCACTGGAGCTGGTGATGTCACTTCTCTTCTCCAGTATTGGATCATTCATAGATTGACATGCTTGAATCAGTCATTGTAATCAAAGTGGGAGTCCCACTGTACAATAGAAAGCAGTAAATGAAAAACCTACATAAAAGTCAGTGTTAAGACATTCACTTTAATAGCTTATTCACATCATTTAAAAAGACTCAAAGCCCAGTCAGTCAGGCACCCTTAAAGCCCTCACCTTAGAGGCTCTAGTCTCTCATATCTTTTACCGCATGTCGTGTGATGGGAGTCTCCCTGAGCTCTGCTCAGTTTTCTTCAGATACTCTACTCTGAAGAAGAATTCTGTTCAGGTCAGCTATATATTTCTCTTTGCCTAGACTTAGCATACCTGACTATGTCAGAACAACCGAGAAAAGGACTGTTAAGGCACGTGGAACCTGTGGCAAAAAGAGATTGCGTGCAGAAGATCATAAAAAGTGCATCTACTGGCTCCATCCAGAGCATAAAGTGAAAGATTGTAAAATTTGCTGCACTTTCTCCCAAATAACCGAAGGACAGAGAAGGAAGATTTTTAACCCTTCTGTACAAACTCAAATCTAAAGAAACTCCTCTCTCTGAGGAGGATAGTGATAACTCCTCCAAGATAGTAAAGTCTCATAAGAGAGACAGGTCTTTTGAAAGTGAGCATCGGGAAGCACCATAAAAAGCTCTGAAGAAGACCCTCCAAGGTTTATTAGGACAGACTAAGAAATCTGAGGAGTGTCCACAAACTTCCCAAAAAAAAGAGACATTCTCCTTACCAAAGGTTCCATCCGAAACAACAATTGTTTCTCTCAAGGAAGTTTCTCAGAAAAATAGTTGTCAAAATCCCTGCCACCAAAGAAAATAATCTCAAAGACCAGCTTCTGCACCTAAATTTGTCTACTTGTCAACGACTGCATTGTGACTATAGCTTCGACAACCACTACCATGATGTCGACATTAATGTCAGCAGCATCACCAATGATGCATCATCTCCAGGGGTATCAGCAACGATCACAACAGCTAGATTGCTGTTGACTACTGCACCTTCAACTACGAAGGTACACAAGATATTGAAGCTGGCCTGGTGTGTGGTGGGTACCTATGGTACTTACACCTTATACCAGGTCAAGGTATCCCCTCTTAGTGAAGTGTAGGCAGTGTCTAGAAGCCAGGCTCTCTACAGGTAGCTGTGGATGAGCAGCCAAGGCTTATCTAGGAGACATGCAAAGCTCATGCAATACAACTCTAGTCGCACAGCACTTAAACACATGAAAGAAAACACTCAGTTGTACAAAAATAAAGGTACTTTTTTGGCACAAATCACCACAAGATACTAGACAGATGACCCACCCTTAGGAGGTGCATTAACTATGTACACCAGCAATCAGAAATAGGCATAGAAAAGGTTAGAAAACAGTGCAAACAGTGCTATAGTGACCCTAGGGGGAGCACAAACCATATACTAAAAAAATGAAATCCGAGCAAGGTACCCCCACCTAGGTAAATGTGTAGAGGAGAGCTGGGAGTACTAGAGAACCACAAAGGTAAGTAACAACGTACCCCCCAGCGACCAGGAATGCAGGAGTTAAACACTGGATTTTCCCCAAACAACCCAAAAGGAGGAAAAGAAGGAAAAGAAGACACCCAGACAAGACTTGCAGGAAATCCAGCAGTGGATTCCTGAAGAAAGAAGACCTGTGGAGAGAGGGGCCCAAGTCCAAGAGTCACAGTGGAGTCCAGGAGGAATAGGAGGTACTAACCTAACAGCTGTGGATGCAGGATTTGGTTGACGGTACTGAAGAACAGATTGGCAGTGCAGCCCAGGAGCCGGAGAAGAGTTCCAGATGGATGCAGACGGTGTCCCATGACGGAAGGAAGATTGCAGATGGGTGTTGGTGCAGGATTTCCACCAACAAGCGTTGGCAAAGGCAAACTCGCGGTTCGTGGAAAAGAGGTGCTACCGGGGCCTGCAAGGTCCAGGAGGATTTAACTCAGGAGGGGAAGTCACAGGGCACCCTCAGTGTTGCTGAGAGTCCACAGGAGCAGAGGCAGCACCCACAGGATGGGGACACGAGTCACAGAAGGAACAGCACTACAAATGTGTGGTTCCCACGCCGCAGTGGAACCACGTAGGCTGAACCTTTCCAATGTCCAGTTTTGCGCCAAAGCAGGGGTTGGGGGTCCCTGAACTGGTGTAGACTGGTTTATGCTTGGAGGGCACCAAATGTGCCCTTCAAAGCAAACCAGTGGCTTGGAGAGGCTGCCCCTCCCAAGCCAGTCCCTCCTATTTCCAAAGGGAGAAGGGTGTTACCTCCCTCTCCCAAAGGAAATCCTTTGTTCTGCCTTCCTGGGCTTGATCAGATCAAGCAGCGGGAGGGCAGAAACCTGTCTGAGGGGTGGCAGCAGCTGGGCTGCCTCGCAAACCCTATAAGACTGGTGGTAGCAATGCTGGGGGTCCTCTAAGGAGCCCCAAGAGTGCATGGAATCATACTTCCAATACCTACAACAGTATCGGGGTATGATTCTGACATGTTTGATACCAAACATGCCCTGGTTCGGAGTTACCATTATGTACTGGACATAGGGAGTGACCTATGTCCAGTACACATATAGAATGGCGTCCATGCATTCCCGAAGTCCAGTAAAATGGGGCTGGTGTTCTTGGGGGCATCTCTGCTAGTGCAGGGGTGCCCTCACACACAGGTACCTGCACACTGCCCTCTGGGCTGAGAAGGCCTACCATATAGGTGACTTATAGTGACCTGGTGTGAAAATGGGTGCATGCATCCATTTCACGCAGTCTGCAATGGCAGGCTTGCAGAACCCTTTCCATGGGCTCCCTTTGGGTGGCAGAATTACTGCTGCAGCTAATAGGGATCCCCTGGAATTCTGATTCCCTGGGTACCTAGGTACTATATACTAGGGACTTACATGGGGGGGGTGGGGAGGGGGGCAGTTTGCCAATTGTGGGAAGAAAAAAGGTAGAAGTTAGAGGAGAGAGCAAATCTACTGGGGTCCTGGTTAGCAGGAACCCAGTAGACACAGTCAAACATACTGACAACAGGCAGAAAATGAGGGGTAATTATGGCAAAAAAGAGGGCACTTTCCTACACGTAGCCATCGCAGCACATCAGAAACCATCGACAGGGATGTCATTGAAGATGACAACGACACAGCCAGCAATGACAACAAAAGCCTCATTGACGAAGACACTGCTGCAGAACACCTTGTTGACAAAGATACCACCGAAGACTGCAATGCAGACGAAAGCCCCATCGGTAGCAGTATCGACAAAAGCCCTATTGACGAAGATATCTCCATTAATGATCTCGTTGACGACATTGTCAATAGTAACACCATTGACGGAGTCCCCATTAACACCACTGACAATTCTCTCAACAATTCTTCCTATCCATACATCACTTTGTAAAGTTTCACCATACCCTTCTACGCATTTACTGGATGAGGACAATTCAGAGGATGACAGCCCCTTTGCGGTAGTGCGTAGTCCCTCTGAGCTGCATGCAAAGTGCCAAGAGGAAGTTGAAGAGGACCATACTGTGGCAACCAATTTTATGCAGGTGACCCATTGGAACAATATATGGATCAGTACTCTGCTTATGATCAACAAAAGCAGGAGCAGTCAGTGCAAATGCCATTCAAGTTAATCAATAACCTCCAGCATATGTTCCAAGATTATTACAAAAGGTTCCCACATCCAGCAACATCTGATCCCCCACAACCATCACTGACATCCATCCAGTCTCCACAAATTCTAACACCAGTCATTTGACCACGTAGTTTACCATTACCACTGACCCCTCTAATTGCATTGACAAGTACATTGGCTCATCTCCCAGCAGACGATCCACCCTCCTCAGATGGTGATGGAGAAGAAGGGGAAATAAGGTATTGAGCACCAATACCCAATGAATGGAACAACTGTGTAATCCCAATGCCATCCCCATCGGTCCCACCGCCAGTGGATTCACCACCAGATGATAACAGTGGTTTCCACGATCTCATGGAGAGGGCAGCAAAATTATTTCTGCTTCCTTTTACCACCAACCAGTCTGATTGAAAAAAATCCGTAAGGGCAATCCCTATTGTAGACTTAATTCGGGAGGAAAGCATCAAGATAATGAGGAATCCAGCTACAGTGTCAGCCGTACTGCCTAGACCAGACAAAAGTACAAAGCACCAAATGATTCACCAGCATGTTCAGTCAGTCATCCCAAGCCGGATTCAGTTATTCTGTAATCGACACAGCGACGCTTAAAAAATCCATCAACTCCAATCAGAACGCCACCTGTTAGGAATGGGCATAGACCAGATAACATCAGCATACGCTTTTCCACCATGGTAGCCACCACTGTCAGTGTAGCAAACTGCCTTGTGATATTAGAGCAACATGATAGACAAATGTGTTCTGACATTGCTCCGCACCTGGACCTCTTACCTGAGGATGCAAAGTCGGAAGCCGGAAAAAGTCAGGAGGGAGGAAGGACCTCAGCGAAGATAAATGATAGTGTGGTTGACATCTCCTCAACAGGTTTTAGGCAGCTACCTGGAGCAGTGGTACTTCGGAGACAAAGGATGGATGAAGGTAAAACATCTTCCATACCAGAATGCAGAGCAAAATCTTGGATATGCCGTTTGACAAAGAAGCATTGTTCGGCAAGCATGTCGACAATGCTCTTCAAACCATCAAAGTGGATATGGACCCGGAAAAGTCCCTAGGAACCCTGCAAATGCAATGGCAATGCTTTCAAGGAGCCAAGGGCAGAGGCTGCTATTCTTACTGAGGAGGGTTTCAGCATTACAGACAACAGCAGCCTTTTCAAAGTCAGTACTGCTCCCAGTACAACCAGCAATACAGAGAGTCACCTCCGGCGGCTTACAAACAGGCAAAAAAAGGTAAACAGCCTCCTAGAGGTAGAGACATTGCTAGCAAGCAGTGACCTCTCACAGGTGCTGGTTACCCCCCACAATTTAAAAAAGCAGCTTGGAGGCCCTATCTCCAATTATCTCCATCAATGGGCCCTTATAACAATGGACAAATGGGCCCTGGGTGTGATAGCCCGAGGACACAAACTTAAATTCACCACCAAACTGCTGAATGTTCCTCCAGAGGTGCACAACCTCCCCATCTAAAACATCTTCTACTGGAAGCATCAACCATGCTAGCAAAGGGTGCAGTAGAGGAGGTCCCGAAGACTTGGAGGGGAATCTGTTTCTGCTACTGCTTCTTACTGATACAGAAAAAGTCAGGAGTCTGGCGCCCTATCTTAGATTTTTGGAAACTCAACAAATACTTGATAGAGCAGTCATTTTGCATGGTCAACCTGCAGGATATTTAACATCTCCTCAATCATGGAGATCACATGATGGCTTTGGTTCTCCAGGACGCATACTTCCATATCCCAATGCATCCAAAAAATCGAAAGTTCTTATGAGTCAAGGTGGCCAGCACCCACTATCAATTTAAACTCCTCCCCTTCGGACTAAAATCTGCTCCTCACTAAGTATCTGGCCCCTGTGACAGCTCTACTGAGACCACAGGGAGTACAGGTATTCCTGTACCTAGACATCTGGTTACTAAATGGTGCTCAACGGACCGCGATGCATACTTCAATCTGCATTACACTTTTCAAAAAGCTGGGTCTCACAGTCAGCAAACAAATCACTTCTAACACCATCAAAAACATTGACTTTTCTGGAAGCTGTTTTAGATACCAACAGAGACGAGGCATTCGCCTCCTAGGAAAGACAGACCAAGATTCAACAACTGGCTCAACAGCTAAGCAAAATAATGTTTGTTTCATTTTGATTGTACAAGTCACTCCTAGGAATGCTGTTGTCTTGCATTCCATTAATCCCAAGTTGCCGCCTGCACATGCGACCTTGGCAGGAGGGATTAAACAAGCAATGAGTGCATGTTCAATGGTCATTCTACGATAGCATACAAATAACCCCAACCTAGGTAGCAAGCATGCAGTGGTGGGCTCAGAGTGGAAGCACTGCTAAGGGACTAACATTCCTCACACACAGCTCAGACTTTGTCATAATGACGGACGCCCTTAAAGGGATGGGGTGTTCACCTTAGGCATTTGACGATCATTGGAAAATGGAACATACTTGAAAAGAAGCTACACATAAACTTGCTGGAGCTCGAAGCCATATCACTGGCCCTCATATCTTTCCTTCCCAGAATAGCACACTCATCCGTTCTGATCGCCACAGACAATACCACTAGCATGCATTACACAAACAAACAGGGAAGAACAAGGTCATCAACTCTCTTACAGCAGTCGCAAGAAATTTGGAAGTTGGCCCTCGGATAAAAAGAAAGGCAGAACATATGTCCAGAGCAGCCAATGTCTTATCAGATACATTAAGCAGATTGGCTACCAGTTGCTACGAGTGGGAACTAAATCAATAGATAATAGAAACCATATTCACTTACTGAGGCAAACCAAATCTGGATCTGTTTGCGACTAAGAATAACTGCAAATGCCAGTATTACACAAGCAGGCATCAGCAGGAAGGGTCATGGGGGAATGCATTTTCGATCAGATGGTCAAAAACTTTGTGTACTCTTTTCCCCTGATTCCCATTAATTCTGATTATCCTCAGGAAAATAAAGAGGGAACCCTCCTGAGTAATCCGGATTGCTCCCAGATGGCTCTGACAGTTCTAGTTCACAGAATTCTTGCTTCTTTTGGTACAACCCCCCCATCCAACTGAAGCTCATACCAACATTGCTGACACTGATTAATGGCCAGCTACATCATCTCAATGCTATATCACTACACTTGTCAGCCTGGCTCCTGAATTCAGAGAATTTTAAAGGATAAACATACCAGCAGACTACAGAGAGTGCCTCTCAAAGGCCAGGCCAGACACTACCAATAAGGTGTACAAGTTGAAGTGGACATGTTTATGTCCATAGTGCCAGAAAATGATCATTCATCCTATCTCATCTACTCCAGAACAAATTCTATCATATCTTCTTCAGTTGACAAAATCTGGTCTAGTTCATTCATCCATTAAGGTGCATTTAGCATCAATCTCCTGATTTCAAAGATCAGATAATGTACCTTCCCTGTGGTGGGCTAGAGTAAATAAGCAGTTCCTCAAGAGACTTTTCAGGGTGTTTCCTCCAGTAAAGGAACCTCCTTCGGCCTCCACCTTAATGAACCCATCATATTAAGAGCATTCTTTCCCAGTCCACAGATTATAACAGAAAAATCACTACATCCATTAGACATTAGAAGGTGTCTCAAATTCTGTTTGCGCAGAACTAAGCAGCTTTGCAAAACGGATCAATTCTTTGTGGCTTATGGAAATCTAATGAAAGGATTCCCAGTTTTGAAACAATGTATAGCAAAATGGATCTCAGCAGCTATGCAGTTCTGTCACAGACAAGCAGGAAAGCCATTGACACACAAGGTTAAGGCTCATTCTACCAGAGCTGTTTCTACTACCACGGCTCTCCTTGCTGGTACGCAAATATGCCGAGCAGCAACATGGTCCAGCAGGCACACCTTTACCTAGCACTACTTACTGGATTATTCTGGCAAGAACGATGTAGCCGTGGGACAATCAGTTTTGCGCCATCTGTTTAAATAAGATGAGCCGCCTCTAACTTTCTTTCCCACCATCCTCTATAATATGATAAGATTGTTATTTGTAAATGCTAACTATTCTGATTCAGGCATGTGAATCTATAAAAGATGCAAAACTGGAGAAGAAAATAAGTTACTGTAGTTCTCCAATATTGGTATCTTTCATAGATTCACATGCAACTCACCCTCCTATCCTTAGAGGCTCCCCTTATTTCTCCTGAGTATTATATGAGCGACTGAAGCCTCTGTGGAGAGGGCTCTAAGGGTACTGCTGCCAGATTGGATGGAGTTTTTTGTTTTTTTAAATTATGTGAATCAGCTATTAAAGTGAATGTTGTTCAATGTTGACTTCTAGGTAGGTTTTTCACTACTGCTTTCTGTTGTACTGTGGGGCTCCAACTTTGGCGACGGGAATGATTCAAGCCTGTGAATCTATGAAATATACCAATACTGGAGAACTACAGTCACAGGTAACTTATTTTCTATTTATTGCACCTTCATTGATGTCGGATCACAGCTTCTAGGGTTTCTCAGTCTTTCTCGAGGAATTGACTCATTATTTTACCAGTTTTGGTATTATACATATCAACTACTAGCACTCTTGTTCAATATAGAGTATATTGCCAATCCAACAGATTAAATCAACAGTCTCAAACTCCAGTATCACATAGGTTTCTTCTTTAATGTTTCTTCCCAGACAAGTTAAACCAGGTCATATTTCCTCATATACAAATCCAGCCAAGCCAACACGTGTTTCATCTGGGTTGAGTCTCCCCCATTGACTTCCTCAGGGCTTTTAGCGGCTGTTTATAAGCTATCCACAGAGCTCTCTTCTAGAGCAGTATCACTTGCATCCCTTAAATGATAAGTACCTCATTTAGCAAATCAAATCACTTGAGTCTGTACACTCAAACTGTAAAACGGTAAAGTACCTCTAGAAACCGGGCCGGTATTGTTTGTGTGTGATCTGCGCGAGTCTTTTAGGTTTAGGTGTCCAGATAGTGGAAGCTCTCTAGGGCTAGCTGTGGAGAGCAGCTGAAGCCTATCCAGGAGGAGTGTAAAGCACTTGCAATACCACAGTTGTCAGTCAGCAATTCTCACACAAGAAAAAAACACACCAAGTGTTACAAAAATAAAGTAGTCTTTATTATAACACTAGTACTATCCTACCTTTGGCATATCTCCACTCGGAGATATGTACACACAACAAAAATACTAAGCAACAAGCAGGAAAAGCATAGGAATGCATATGTCCCAATTGGACGGGGGAGGGGAGCAATAAGAAAGCGGAATGCGAATGGAGTATCCAAAGAAGGTGAATATTTTAGGAGGCTAAGGGCTGGGGAAGTGAGAAAACACCCAAGGTAAGTACCACAAGTGTCCCCAGCGCCTGGGTGCAGAGTGGTTATCTACCCGGTTGTCCCATTGGCTAACATGGGGATTTTGTGGTTGGAGATTTTAGGATTCAGGAACCATCCCAGAGGATGCAGAGAAATCCAGTTGGCACAAGGAAGTTTGGATACCCAGAAGTGTGGAGTACTTACACCAGGGAGCCCAGGTGCATAGGGGTGAAGTGACTTCGGAAACTTTCATTGGAGTCAATGGTAGCCTTGTTTGTCTAGCTGCTGTCGTGACCCGTGGATTAGGTCGGTGGAACCAAAGGATAAATTCTGGAAAAGAAGAACCTGAAGTAGAAGTGGATAGAGTCCAGACCACTCTGAAATGTCCAGGCAGTGCAGGTAGGCAATACCCACCCTCCTAGAGGGGAAGTTCCTGCACGTCGGTGAAGAAGAAATCCAGCTGCAGAGTCCAGGGGATGCAGGAAGATCCTTGGAGTCGCCCACGAGCTCTCCCATGTTGGTTGCCGGATTGCAGGAGGGTCAGTGGGCAGCAAGACCACAAACAAGCATTGGCAAATGCAAAAGAATTTGCAGCGAAGTTTGCAGATTTTTGTGGACCAGCAAGGTCCAAGAGACTCAACTCTTCGAGAGGGAGCCAGGGCTGGCCCTCAGCACGCAGGAGAGCCAGCAGGAACCATTGGAGCCCCCACAAGTGACCCACTGGCAGCATGCACAGGGAGTCGCAGGGAGGCCTCCCTAACCCAATAAAGAAGGAGTCCCATGCTGCAGGAGTTGCAGGATGGAGGCTGTTCTTGGAGATGCAGAGTGCTGAAGGCTGGGGCTTCTTGGAGCTTGAAGCCTGTGAATGCAGGGGAGTGACTCCTTCACTCCAAGGGAGTTTTCTTCTTGCTTCCTGATACATAGACATAGTCCTTGTGCCCCTGGAGGATACACATACACGGATGTTGCAGAATTCTTGTTGGAGCCGGGGAAACAATGTTGCAGTGGGAGCCCTACCAACTGCATCCTAATGCAGAACAGCAGCAGTTCTGGAGGCTAGGAGCAGAAGAATTCTGCAGAGTTCCTTTGTAGAGATTTGCTGAACAAATCTGGGGACCCACTCTCAGGGGAGCTCTTAAGTAACCCTAAAAGAGGGTTGGACACTATCTGCAATGACCCATCTATCAGAGGGAGTCAGGGACATCACCCACCTGGCCTAACCAGTCAGATGCTCCCAGGTGCCTTTGCACACCTTATTTCCAAGATGGCAGAATCAAGTGGCCACCTGGCAGCTCTGTGCACCTCCATGTAGGAGGGGCTGGGCAGTGGGTGGTCCCTCCCCTGTCCTTTGTGTGGTTTTGCACCAGAGCGGAAACTGGGGGTTCCTGCACTGATGCAAACCGATTTATGCAAGGAATGCACCAAATGTGCCCTTCAATGCACTTTTGTGGCACTCGAAGGCCACCCTAGCCCAAAGATACCCATTTCAAAGGGAGAGGTGGTTACACCTCTTCCCTCCAGGAAATCCTTTGTTCTGCCTTCCCCTGCCCAAATTAGGCTCATCAGCAATAGGGCAGACCAGTGCCTGGGGTCGGCAGCAGCACGGGCTGGCATGCAGACCCCACAAGGCTGTACGGGCAAATCTAAGGGAATCCTCTAAGGAACCCACAGAATACATGGTATCATGCTACTAACACTGGAAATGGTGTAGTTGCATGGTTTCAACATGTTTGATACCAAACATGCCTAGATTTGGTGAAGCCATTATGTAGTTGGACTACTTGTGTTGACCAGTGTCTACTACATACTTTAAAATGTCTTCCGCACACTAAAAGCCCAGGGAATGGGGTCTGGGATTTTTAGGGGCATCTCTGCTCATGCAGGGGTGCCCTCAAACTCGGGCCCATTCACCCTGCCCTTGGGCTGAAGGGCCTACCGTAGGGGTGACCTAGTGTTCAACTGCAGTGACTGCGATATAAGACAAGCTTTATATCTAAAGCGAAAGGTGCATACACTTTTCACACAGGCTGCAATGGCAGGCCTGCAGACACAGTTTGCATGGGGTTCCATGGGTGGCATAATACATGCTGCAGCCCATGGAAGACCCCTGGTTTAGCAATGCCCTGGGTACCTGAGTACCATATACTAGGAACTTGGATGGTTGCACTGGTATGCCAATTGTGGGTTGTAAAAGTCACCATGTAACCAAATTTAAAGGAGAGAGAGCACTGACACTGGGGTCCTGGTTAGCAGGATCCCAGTGTACTACAGTCTAAACACACTGACACCAGGAAAAAAGTGGGGGTAACTATTCTAGAAAGATACTACTTTCCTACACGGATTAGATATGAAACCCATGTATCTGATAGAGACTTCTACAATTGAATTTCCTCAGGTGTCAGACTGGATTTGGAAACTTTTACTTGAGCACTGCTCTTGTGCGCGCTGTTGGGTGGTTGTGTTCGGTTCTACATGCCATAAGTGGCGCCAGAATTCTCATTGTGGTGTCCTATATAGGTGACAATCAGGCACCCAGATGTCAGTTCTTTTATTTTCATGCCAGTTAGAGCAGATCCAGAAAGAACTACCCTGCTGTCATTTTTTGACAGGGTTTTTCTGACGTTTTGTCAGGAATTTTTGCAAAGTGTGTCAATGACCTCTAGAAAGGTAGGTTTCAAGCCGTGTGGCACCTGTCATCGCGCCATGTCGATTACGGGCCTTCACCTTGTCTTCCTGCAGTGTCTCAAGCGCGACCACGACCCAAAGTCGCGCTTGGACTGCCGGGCCATGGCAGCGAAGGCATTGAGGGAGCAGTCCCTGAAGCTGCTTACGGCTCGGCAGTCAATGTAATCTGGCACGACTCCTAAGAGTCTTGGTCGAGGAGAAGGTTGCGGGACCGCTCCAGGAGTCCTAACTCCTATTACCCCACTTGTGGTCCTCGGGACACTTGGGGGGAAGAGGCCACAAGAAGAAAAAGTTGTCTAAATGGACTTCACCTCATCCTTTGGCTGGATATCGAGTTCCGAACAACGGCGTTCCAGGTACGGTTTTGTGGAATTGATGCCAGTTCCAACACCGCACCTCACTGCATTTCCGGGAGTCGGCGCAATCCCCACTCAAGTAAAAGACTTCTACGAGCCCATGCGCTGCGTGTTCCAGCAGGTAGACTCCTCTGGAGTGCCTTTGGGCCCCACGGGGTCAGAAATAGCCCCATCAGGTTCTGCGCTTGCGGCTTTGGCTCCAATGGGGTCTCATGGATCGGGACAGACACTGGTCGTACCCACGCAACCTTCTCCGGTGCCTGTCACAACACCGGTGCCGCCTACCGGCAGCATCAGCCCCATTCTAATTCCTGACATTCAGGCACCCACAGTTTCCAGATCGTTGCCTGAGCATTATTTTTCAGCAGCCAGGCTTGGAAGGAAATTGGAAGGGGGTCACTGGATCCCTTAGAACTCAAATTGGAGAGATCTATGGCCTGGTATGGGGAACTAGGAGAGGCCAATGGACTGGATACCTCTGGCTTGCTGTCTTCCCCCACTGTGGTTATGGAGGAGGGAGCTTCCTATGCAATGATGGTGCTTAGGGCAGCAGAGATTCTCAACCTCAAACTGCCCTCTTGGGCTTCCACTTCCGAATCCCTCTTGCCCTTAAATGAGGCACTCATTGACGTCCTGCTGGGAACTTGGTCCAAGCCCAGTACAGGGACTCCTGTAAATAGGTGTTTTGCCCACCGCCATCGCCCTGCACCAGGCAACCCTAGTTTCCTCAGCCAACACCCCACCTCTGAGAGCTTGGTAGTCCAAGCCTCAACTTCCCACGGCGCATTGTCTTCTGCTCCCCCAGACAGGGAATCCAAGAGGCTGGACAAGCTTGGGAAGAAGATGTTTTCTCCCATCAGTCTGGCTTTGAGGTCGGTGAACACCTCATGCTTATTAAGCTGTGTCTCACACACCTTGCGGAATACGGTTGTGCAAGTGCTGCCACAGGTCCCAGAGGAGACAGGAGCCATTCTCTCCCAAGTGGTGAAAGACTGGAGAGATGCAGCAAAGTTCACCATTAGGTGTGGCCTGGATTTGACTGACTCAGTGGGCAGAGCAGTTTCGTCAATGGTGGCCTTACAGCGCCACATCTGGCTTTTTGGGGGATGTGCTGGCAAACTTTATGGACATGCCCTTCTTCGGGACTCGCTTGTTTGGCTAGAAGGCGCTGAAGCTCTTCAAGGACCTTTGGGCTATGTTCAAGTCCTTGGACCTCTCGGTGACCCCTCGTCCACCATCTACCTTTCTTGGCCATGGAAGGGGTGTACCACCGAGCCAACCCTATGGCAGCCACCATCCGACGCAAGCTTCCCAAGCTAAGCAAGGACGTGGGCACGGTGTCTTCAGACCTAGAGGGTCTGGAAGCCCGAAGTAGTTGCCACCTAGCCCCGGCAGCTGCAGCCTCCAAGCTCTCCTAGTTTAACTCTGTAGGACTATGCTTTCCCAGTTGGAGAGAGAATTCAACATCATCTCTTTCACTGGCAGTTCATTAAATTGAACGCTTGGGTTCTGCAGATCATTCAGAAGGGATAAAACCCTGCCTTTCCAATCCTTTATTGTAGTAAAGTGCCACTGTTGGCATGGTTACACCCCACCTTTTACGTAATATTGATGCTAACTTTGAAAGTGTGCTTGGATCCTGCTAACCAGGCCCCAGCACCAGAGTTCTTTCCCAAAATATGTACCTTTGTTTTCGGAATTGGCACACCCATGGCACACAGTTAAGTCCCTTGTAAAAGGTACGCATGGTACCAAGGGCCCTGTGGCCAGGGAAGGTCCTCAAAGGCTGCAGCATGTATTATGCCACCCTGGGGACCCCTCACCCAGCACATGCACACTGCCCTTGCAGCTTGTGTGTGCTGGTGGGGAGAAGAAGGCAAAGTCGACATGGTTACCCCTGTCAGGGTGCCATGCCCACAAACCACTGCCTGTGGCATAGGTAAGTCACCCCTCTAGCAAGCTTTACAACCCTAGGGCTATACCACACTATACCACAGGTGAGGGCATAGTTGCATGAGCAATATGCCCCTATTGTATCTAAGTCCATTCTTAGACAGTGTAAGTGCCATGTGGCCATATTGAGTATATGGTCTGGGAGTTTGTCATTACGAACGCGCCCAGAGGTCATCTTAGAGATGCCCCTTGTATGTTAGCCAAACTGCTAGTGTAGGACTGACTGGTCTGTGCCAGCCTGCCACTTTCAGACGAATTTCTGATCACGTGGGGTGAGAGCCTTTGTGCTCACTGTGGTCAGAAACAAAGCCTGTCCTGTGTAGAGGTGCTTCACACTCCTCCCCCTTGCAGGAAGTGTAACACCTGGCGGTGGGCCAAAAAGTCTCAAGCCTCTTGTTACAGTGCCCCAGGGCACCCCAGCTAGTGGAGTTGCCCGTCCCCTGGACAAAGCCCCACTTTTGGGGACAAGTCCAGCAGGGAAATTAGGGAAAACAGAGAGGAGTGACCACCCCAGCTAGGACCACCCCTAAGGTGTCCAGAGCTGAGGTGACCCCCCTCCATCCAGAATCCTCCATTTTGGTTTGGTGAACAGGGATCAATAGGGTTAGGGGTGTGCCCCCTGCCCCAAAGGGAGTGGACAAAAGAAGGGTGTAGCCACCCTCAGGGACAGTAGCCATTGGCTACTGCCCTCTGACCCCTAAAACACCCCTAAATCCAGGATTTAAGGGCCTCCTTGAACCCAGCTCCCTTGAACCCAGATTCCTGGCGACCTAACAAGAAAGAAGAAAGACTGCTAAGCTGAACCTCCGGGCTCCTGATTTAAAGAACCTGCAACAAGAAAGCAACGGATCCAGCGGGACCAGTGACCTCTGCCAAGCTGCAGAGGACTTCCCTGCTCCCCAGAGGACCAAGAAGTCCCGAGGACAGCAGCCCTGTTCACAAAAAAACTACAACTAAGGGACTCTAGAGCCTCCCCGGATCCGTGAGTCCTGACCACTCTGCACCCGACGCCTGTGGCCAGTAACCAGGTGGCCCAACCAGCTAGAGAGTGTCCCCAGGTGATTGTCAGCAAGTGCCCACCCTGGGTTGACCTCTCAACCCCTCCACGATGACGCCTGCAGGGGGAATCCAGAGGACCCCCCTGTCCGAGAAAGCTCCGGGCAAAGATATCCGATGCCTAAAAGACCACTGCACCCACAGCCCCCAGGCTTTGGAGAACCCAACCTCCAGTGCAGTTACGTTCAGCAGACGGCCCTCCTCCCTGTCCCGCCTGTGGTTTGTCCAAGCCGACCCCCTGTACCTCACCTGCAGCCTCTGAGTGACCCCCAGTGTCCCCTCATAGGGAAGCATTGGAAACCCGACGCCTTGTTTGCACCCTGCACCCAGCTGCCCCAGTGCCGCTAAGGGTTATGTTTGGTGCCTACGTGTGGCCCCTCCTCTAAACTCCCCAGGTCTGCCCTCCGAAGTCACTGGTACTTACCTGCAGGCAGACCTGATTCCAATTGCCCCCAGTCTCCATAGTAGCCCATGTTAAATTTGCTTCACCTTTGACCTCTGCACCCGGCCGGCCCCATGTTGCTGGTGGTGGGTGTTTGGGGTTAACTTGAAGCCCATCCTCTGGACTTCCTAACCCCCGGAGACTCTAACTGTAAGTCAAGTACTTACCTGTAAATAATTCTAACTTTTCTTCCATCCAGGAACTGTTTCTGAAAAAAATTACAGTCAACTTTTAAAACCAATAATTGCCAATATTTCAAAAACGGTATAACTTATCGATTTCAAACAAAGTATAATTGATATATGTTTAAAATACAAATCTATTTAAGTACTTACCTGCAACTTGAATCTTGTAATTCTAGAAATAAATTAATAAAATATATTTTTGCTATATAAAAAAACATTGGTCTGGAGTTAAGTTAATTACAAAGTGCATTTGATACTTGCAAGTGATACATTCTTGAAACTGCACTTTCCTGCAACAAAGATCCTTTTGGTTCTAGAAATAAAGTCACAAGGTATATGTTTGATACATAAAACATTGGACTGGAGTTAGTCATTAAGTGTGTACCTCTTTCTTTGTCTGTGTGTGTACAACAAATGCTTTGCACTACCCTCTGGTAAGCCTAACTGCTTAATCACACTACCGCAAAAGAGAGCATTAGTATTATCTACTTTAGCCTATGTTAAGCCTCTGGGGAACTCCTAGACTTTGTGCACTCTATATCTCATTTTGATATAGTATATACAGAGACAGCTTCTTACATTTCTTCTCCCAAGACCGCCAGCATTCAAACGGCTGGCTGAGGATCATCTGTCTGTGCTCCGAGAGGAAGTTATTTGCTCTCTTGCCCAAGGGAGCCATAGAAACGGTCCCAATATCAGAATTGGGCAGTGGTTGTTATCCCTGCTACTTTTTGATACACAAAAAGAGCAAGGGTCTTCAGCCTGTTCTACACCTACAAACTCAATCTCTTCCTCAAGAAGGAGAAGTTCAAGATGCTCACGTTGGCTATGGGCATGTCTGCCGTAGACCAAGAAGACTGGCTAGTAGCGTTGGACTTACAAGATGCTTATTTTCACATTCCCATCTTGACTGCCCACAGGTGTTACCTGCTGTTTAAGGTAGACCACAAGCAATTTCAGTTCACCATGCACTCACTTGGCCTTACCAGCCCCTCTTCAGGTGTTCACCAACCTGTTGGTAGTAGTTGCAGCTCATCTGGGCATGTTAGGAGTGTCAGTCTTTCCCTACCTCAATGACTGTCTGTTAAAGGTGGCCTTGCCCCAGATTGTCGTTCCCCCACCACCAGACTACGGCAGACCTCCTGCATTCACTGGGGTACACTATAAACGTGCCGAAGTCACATCTGACTCTCAAAACGCTCTTTCTTCGGAGCCGTTCTAGACAAAGTGCAGTTTTGGGTTTATCCTCCAGGAGTCCAGGATATTGTGGTTATGATACCAATATTCCGGCCTCTATCCTGGGTTTCGGTGAAAATGAATCTGAGGCTGCTGGGCCTCATGGCCTCCTGCATGCTGCTGGTAAATCATGCCAGATGGCATAGGCGGGCTCTGCAGTGGGACCTGAAGTTCCAGTGGGCGCAGCATCAGGAGAATCTCTCCGACATGGTCCAGACCTTGGAGGAAACTGCAATGGTGGATTACAAACCGTGATTAGGTCAGAGGCAGACTCCTCTTCCTCTTTGAACTGGACCTCACAGTAGTGACAAATGTGCCACTTCTGGGATGGGGCGGCCATCTGGAAGAGGTGGGGATCAAAGGACTCTGGTCTCTGGCAGAATCTGGACTCCACATCAATCTACTGAAACTCCAGACGATCTGGCTAACATTGAAAGCATTTCTTCTCTCTGTCAAGGGGAAGATAGTGCAGGTGTTCACGGACAACACCTCCTCAATGTGGTACTGCAACAAGCAGGGCGGGTGGGGCCATCAACCGCTTTTCAAGAGGCGCTGCGTCTCTGGTCATGGCTGGAATAGTAGGACATAACGTGATGTTCCTGCACCAAAATGGTATACGCCTTCTGTTGCCAAAGATTTGTAAAATAATGTACAGAGTAAACTTTAGATCCTCTTTCTGCTTCTCTCTCTTACGTTCTTCTTTTCATTCTTTCTCTTGCCCAGCAGGGCTCTGCTCTGGGCACTCTTAAGGACTGTCTGCTTTATCAGAATTTCTTTTGCTGCCTGACCAACCCTCTTTGTTTAAGTCCCCTATTGTAAATAGGTTTAGAAAAGGGCTTGTACATACGTTTCCCCCTTGGCCCTTCGTTATGCGTCAGTGAGACCTGAATTTGCTTTGAGTATTTCTTATGTGTGCTCTGTTTGAGCCACTTCATAACTGTCCCCTCTGGCTGCTCACCATTAAAACAGCCTTTCTCATGGGCATAACATGTGCCAGGATGATGAGTGAGCTGCAAGCCTTGCTATCCAAGCATCCATATCTCACGGTGTTTCCTAATAAAGTGGTGCTTCAAAGCCGTGCCTCTTTTCTCCCAAAGGTGGTGACCCTATTTCATTTGGGACAGACTGTCACCCTGCCCACCTTATTTGCTTACCCACATCCCTCTAAGGAAGAGGAGCAACTCCATCAGCTGGACCCAAATAAGCGCTGCCGTTCTATCTTGACTGCACAAAAGAGTTCCAGTTGGACGACCAACTCTTTGTAGGCGCAAAGAAAGGTCAGGCAGTACAGAAACAAATCAATTTGCGCTGAGTCGCTCTCTGTATAAAAATCTGCTACTCCCTGGCTAAGAAGAAGCCTCCTGAGGGATTACAAGCCCACTCCACCAGAGTAAAAGCTGCAACCACGGCATTAGCTCGTGGAGTCCCAGTCCTGGACATCTGTCAGGCAGCAACGTGAGTTTCCTTGCACCCGTTTGCGAAACACAACTGACTTGACAGTCAGGTCCCTAGGGACGGCATTTCACCCATTCGGCTCTACAGGACTTTCTAGTTTTGAAAAAAGGTGTCCGCAGCCCACAACCAGGAGAATATGGCTTGGGTATCTATTGAAAGGTAGGGATTCTGCAGCAAGAAGTCTCTATCAGATGAGCAAGTTACTTACCTTCGGTAACTCATTATCTGCTAGAGACTATAGCCCTCATTATGACATTGGCGGTAAATGCCGCCTAACGGCACGCTGACAGGTGCCAGCATACTGCCGCGGTGGCGGATATCCGTTCACAGTATTATGACACATACACACCAATCCGACAGAATACAGCCACATACACAGATCCGCCAGACCAGTGGTCAGTGATAGTGGCAGACCCAACACCCATACCGTTATACCAGCAAAACAACACCCATCACATTAAGACCCACGAATCACCACGGCGGACATTCAACAGCGGTTAAACCATTGGCGGTACACACCGCTTCGCTCAGAATGGACACCCCCACAAAAAACAACACTACATTGGCCAATACAAAAAACACACACCTGACACCCATACTCACACCACACCCACACACCACTATAAAAACACACACCCACAACCCTTTACCAACAACAATTCCTGCCAGGAGATTGACTCGAACAGCACAAAGACAACTAGACACACACACACCACTCACACCCATACATCCCTCACGTACTCCACATCACACACCCAACCACATTACACAACACACTCTCACCAACACACACCACACAACACCCATGACACCACAAAGGCACCCCCGTTTCACCTGAGGGGGAGTTAAGGGTCACGGTGGAGGAAATTGTCAGGGTAGAGCCAAAGCTCTTTGGTGCAAAGGTACAGCAGATATCCATTGCAAGGAAGATTTAGCTTTGGCAGGGAATCGTGGACAGGTTCAACGCCATGGGACAGCACCCGAGAACAAGGGATGACACCAGGAAGAGGTGGAACAACCTACAGGGGAAGGTACTTTTTATAGCAGCAAGACACCAGCTCGCCACACAGAGGACTGGCGGTGGACCCCCACCTCCTCCCCCACAGCTCACAGCATGGGAGGAGCAAGTCTTGGCAATACTGCATCCTGAGGGACTCGCTGGAGTAGCTGGAGGACTGGACACTGGTAAGTCAACATTTAACACTTATCACCCCCTGTACCTGCATGCCATCACACCCCCTCACCCTCACTCCCATCTCTACACTACATCCCACACACTGCACCTACACAAATGGCTAACCACAATGCCAAGCCCTGCATGCTATACCAGTGCATGGGCACCCCTCCCAGCCCTGCATGGACACCCATCACTAAAGCATGCACAGCATAGGGAAACTAACATTCCCACAATACATCCCCATACACAAGAAAAAGGTGGCAGGGCAACACCAACAATAGAAGGGAAGCCACGGATGTACAATATGTCGTACACATGAAGCGTAATACATCATTTACATCCTCACATGTACCCCAGCCAATGTCAATGGAGAGGAGGTGCCACCACTATCCAGTCCCCCAACAGAAGATGCCCCCAGTGATGACGGTATCTCTGGACTTCAGGATCTGGAGGACCTACCTAGCCCATCAGGGACCACTGGACAGACGGTCACCCAAGCACAATCACAGTCCACCACAGAGCCTCCCCCACCCAGCGTACCCACACCTTTGTCCCCAGGTCATGTCAATCAGCAGTGTGCCTACCTGTACAGGGACCCCAGGCCACACCTTGCCCCCAAGACAATCAGGGATTTGGGGTCAGTGGCAGTGGGCACACTGTTCAGGGGCACAGGCCAACAGGCACACTGGGAGGACTGCTGTGCGCCAGGGGGAGGACAGGACCAGGGAACCGAATCTCCAGGAGGCACTCTCCGAGATCCTGGGAGCCTGTCAACATTCCCAGAACACGATGGGCCAGATCCTTGACAACGTGTAGGATAACAGGCGGCTGCAGGAGGGACAGTATCAGGGGATCAGGGAGGACTTGTAGGCCATCAATACCACCCTGATCTCCATAGAAGGGGTGCTGGCAGACATGGCCAACATCACGAGGGAGGCAACAGCACAGCAGCGGCCCCCTTCCACTAGCCAATCAACTGAACAGCTCTCCACTTCTGCTGCCGCTATTGGCCACAAGGCCCCGCCACAGGACCCACAGGCCACCAGCATCCCTTCCCCTGCAGAAGGTGAACCACCCCGCAAACGTTCCCTGCGACCCAGACAGAAGCCAGAGACACTTGCCAAGACCACCGTCAGGAAATGAGATTCTCCTGATTGTCCCCCTTGTGTCCCTCACTGTCACCTTGTCCACCTTGAACTGCCTTTGCTCCACTTCCTATGACTCTTGGACTCTGCACCTGTGCTACAAACAGACTGGAACAATACCCTGGACTTTCCTCCTTCATCACCATATTCCATTGAACTTTCCCTTAAATTTCTTAGCACTACAATAACCACCCTTGAACACAACTCAAATACTTGTAAGTCATGTGTTGAAACAGTGTATTAATGGAAACAGCTATATCCGTTGCAAATGAACTGTACAGTGTGAGAGCATAGAAATAATGACCTGTAGCTGACTGTAATCAGCACATCAGTACACAGATATCATTGCACTAACATCTGTAAAATGAGAATCAACAGGCGACAGTAAGTAGAGGTAAAAAGTGGGTAATGCCATCATGCCACAGCCACACAGAATACACCAAAAGTCATTGGAATGTGAAGTTGCACTGACTCACCTGTGCATCAGTGGAAGTACTGACGAATAACTGTGGTTCTGTTGTCCTCGTCTTCAGCCTCTTCATCCTCACTGTCATCAGGGTCTCCTGCAGCCACAAGGGCATCTTCAGTCTTCTCCTCCTGCAGAAAAGGTACATGGTGTCTGTGGGCCAGGTTGTGCAACATACACCATACCACAACATCTGGCAGAACTCGGTGAGTAGCACAGGGATCCACCTGTCAGATGGAGGCACCTGAACCTGGCCTTCAGGAGGCCGAAGGTTCTCTCGATGATCCTCCTAGTTCGCCTATGTGCCTCATTATAACGTTCTTCAGCCCTTGTCCCAGCATTCCTCACAGGGGCCAGCAGCCACGATCGGTTTGGGTAGCCAGAGTCACCTACAGGTATTGAGGGACAGCATTTAGCCACACACTATTCTATGAGGTTAACATAAGAGGCATACACTGGGTGGGGACCAAGGCTCACCTATAAGCCACACCCTGTGCCTCTGTAGTTGGGCCATCACATTTGGGATGCTGCTACTCCTCAGGACAAAGGCATCATGCACCGACCCAGGTTACTTAGCATTGGTGTGCGAGATGTACTGGTCCGCTAGGCACACCATCTGCACATTCATGGAGTGGAAACTCTTACCATTCCTGTACACCTGTTCATTCTGGTGGGGGGGGACAAACGCAATATGTGTCCCGTCAGTCGCCCCAATAATATTGGGGATATGTCCCATTGCATAGAATCCGGCCTTTACAATGGCCAAATCTTCCACGTGGGGGGAAGCTATGTATCTGCACATGTGTTTTACCAGGGTAGACAACACTCTTCCTAGCACAACTGAGAACATTGGCTGTGACATTCCTGCTTCCAAGCCAACTGTCACTTGGAAAGATCCTGTCACCAGCACTGATAGCACTTGCACAAGAGGGGGGATCCCAGTCGGATGACGGATAGATGAGATTAGGTCAGGCTCCAACTGGGCACACAGCCGTGTGATTGTGGCCCTGTCCAGTCTATAGGTGAGCAAAATGTGCCTGTCCTCCAGTGGTCTGTACAAGGGATTTTGTCTCTACCGCCAATTCATCCTTGTAGGAAAGTAGCTCTTTCTAGCCTTGTTACCCCCACTTTTGGCCTGTTTGTGAGTATATGTCAGGGTGTTTTCACTGTCTCACTGGGATCCTGCTAGCCAGGGCCCAGTGCTCATAGTGAAGACCCTATGTTGTCAGTGTGTTTGTTATGTGTCACTGGGATCCTGCTAGCCAGGACCCCAGTGCTCATAAGTTTGTGGCCTATATGTGTTCCCTGTGTGGTGCCTAACTGTCGCACTGAGGTTCTGCTGACCAGAACCTCAGTGGTTATGCTCTCTCTGCTTTCCAAATTTGTCACTACAGGCTAGTGACTAAATTTACCAATTCACATTGGCATACTGGTACACTCATATCATTCCCTTGTATATGGTACTGAGGTACCCAGGGTATTGGGGTTCCAGGAGATCCCTATGGGCTGCAGCATTTCTTTTGCCACCCATAGGGAGCGCTGACAATTCTTACACAGGCCTGCCACTGCAGCCTGCGTAAAATAACGTCCACGTTATTTCACAGCCATTTACCACTGCACTTAAGTAACTTATAAGTCACCTATATTTCTAACCTTCACCTTGTGAAGGTTGGGTGCCAAGTTACTGAGTGTGTGGGCACCCTGGCACTAGCCAAGGTGCCCCCACATCGTTCAGGGCAAATTCCCCAGACTTTGTGAGTGCGGGGACACCATTACACATGTGCACTATACATAGGTCACTACCTATGTATGGCGTCACAATGGTAACTCCGAACATGGCCATGTAACATCTCTAAAGATCATGGAATTGTCACCCCAATACCATTCTGGTATTGGGGGGACAATTCCATGATCCCCTGGGTCTCTAGCACAGAACCTGGGTACTGCCAAACTGCCATCCGGGGTCTCCACTGCAGCTGCTGCCAACCCCTCAGACCGGTTACTGCCCTCCTGGGGTCCAGGCAGCCCTGGCCCAGGAAGGCAGAACAAAGGATTTCCTCTGAGAGAGAGTGTTACACCCTCTCCCTTTGGAAATAGGTGTGAAGGGCTGGGGAGGAGTAGCCTCCCCCAGCCTCTGGAAATGCTTTGATGGGCACAGATGGTGCCCATCTCCGCATAAGCCAGTCTGCACCAGTTCAGGGATCCCCCAGCCCTGCTCTGGCGTGAAACTGGACAAAGGAAAGGGGAGTGACCACTCCCCTGACCAGTACCTCCCAGGGGAGGTGCCCAGAGCTCCTCCAGTGTGTCCCAGACCTCTGCCATCTTGGAAACAGAGGTGTTGGGGGCACACTGGACTGCTCTGAGTGGCCAGTGCCAGCAGGCGACGTCAGAGGCTCCTTCTGATAGGCTCTTACCTCTCGTGGTAGCCAATCCTCCTAACCTGGTAGCCAATCCTCCTTTTCTGGCTATTTAGGGTCTCTGCTTTGGGGAATTCTTCAGATAACGAATGCAAGAGCTCACCAGAGTTCCTCTGCATCTCCCTCTTCACCTTCTACCAAGGATCGACCGCTGACTGCTCCAGGACGCCTGCAAAACCACAACAAAGAAGCAAGACGACTACCAGCAACATTGTAGCGCCTAATCCTGCCGGCTTTCTCGACTGTTTCCTGGTGGGTCATGCTCTGGGGGTAGCCTGCCTTCACCCTGCACCAGAAGCTCCGAAGAAATCTCCTGTGGGTCGACGGAATCTTCATTAGCCTGCATTAGCAGGGGGAATCTTCCCCCTGCTAATGCAGGCACCAAAAGACTGCATCACTGGTCCTCTGGGTCCCCTCTCAGCCCGACGAGCGTGGTCCCTGTAACACAGCAACTCTCTCCAAGTGACTCCCACAGTCCAGTGACTCTTCAGTCCAAGTTTGGTGGAGGTAAGTCCTTGCCTCCCCACGCTGGACTGCAAAGCTGTGTACTGCGTGATTTGCAGCTGCTCCGGCTCCTGTGCACTCTTCCAGAATTACCTTCGTGCACAGCCAAGCCTGGGTCTCCGGCACTCCATCCTGCAGTGCACAACCTTCTGAGTTGTCCTCCGGCATCGTGGGACTCCCTTTTGTGACTTCGCGTGGACTCCAGTTCACTTTTCTTCTAAGTGCCTGTTGGGGTACTTCTGCGGGTGCTGCCTGCTTCTGTGAGGGCTCTCTGAGTTGCTGAGCACCCCCTCTGTCTCCTCTTCCAAAAGGCGACATCCTGGTCCCTCCTGGGCCACAGCAGCACCCAAAAACCTCTACCGCAACCCTTGCAGCTAGCAAAGGTTTGTTTGCAGTCTTTCTGCGTGGGTACACCTCTGCAAGCTTCATCGTGACATGGGACATCTGTCTTCCAAAGGAGAAGTTCCTAGTCCTCCTCTTTCTTGCAGAACTCCAAGCTTCTTCCAACCGGTGGCAGCTTCCTTGCACCTTCAGCTGCCATTTCCTGGGCTCCTGCCCCCTCTAGACACTGTCGCGACTATTGGACTTGGTCCCCTTGTCTTACAGGTACTCAGGTCCGGAAATCTGTTGTCATTGCATTGCTGATGTTTGTTCTTCCTGCAGAATCCCCCTATCACAACTTCTGTGCTCTCTGGGGGTAGTAGGTGTACTTTACTCCTACTTTTCAGGGTCTTGGGGTGGGGTATTTTTCTAACCCTCCCTGTTTTCTTACAGTCCCAGCAACCCTCTACAAGCTCACATAGGTTTGGGGTCCATTCGTGGTTCGTATTCCACTTTTGGAGTATATGGTTTGTGTTGCCCCTATACCTATGTGCTCCTATTGCAATCTATTGTAATTCTACACTGTTTGCATTACTTTTCTTGATCTTACTTACCTAATTTTGGTTTGTGTACATATAACTTGTGTATATAACTTATCTTCTTACTGAGGATACTCACTGAGATACTTTTGGCATATTGTCATAAAAATAAAGTACCTTTATTTTTAGTAACTGTGTATTGTGTTTTCTTATGATATTGTGCATATGATATAAGTGGTATAGTAGGAGCTTTACATGTCTCCTACTTCAGCCTAAGCTGCTTTGCCATAGCTTCCTTCTATCAGCCTAAGCTGCTAGAAACACCTCTTCTACACTAATAAGGGATAACTGGACCTGGCACAAGGTGTAAGTACCTTTGGTACCCACTACAAGCCAGGCCAGCCTCCTACAATCCTCAGCAGTAGGTATTTAAGGGACACAAGAGTGAGTAGGCTGTTGCAATTTGAACAACTAGTCACAACATCAGTCCACATGGTGCACCTATGTATTGGGACAGTATAAATGTCGAAGTATGTGCCTATTTAATCTGTGAGGCAGTAACTGTTGATAGGCCTGTTTCCGCCCCCCCCCGAAATGGTGACCACCTTTCCCGTATGGAGGGACAGGTGGAAGTGAGGTAATTCCGCTGACGTTGGGCGTTGTGGCGGTAGGCGGTCTTGCACCGTCGTGCAATTCCTCATTGGATAATATTGGGCCCTATGGTGTACAGTGGCCAATGGGGATGTACGCCGGCGGTGACAGTGTACACCGCTGTGAATGTGACTGCCATTTTCTAACTCAATCCTCAGGATTTTCTGACCAGCAACAGGAGAAGACCTACACTGCATGTGCTGCTGTGACCTGTGTCTGGAACCTACCATGTCCCTTGTGACCGGGGTAAGGGCCCTAGTCTTCACTTCGGAGGAGTTGGAGCGACTGGTGGATGGGGTCCTACCCCAGTATGGGCAGCTGTATGGGCCTCCAGACCAACAGGTGAGTACACTTTGGGCACGATGCATGTGGCATGGAAGCATGGAGATGTGTGTGAAGGCATCTTGTAAGGGTGGAGGGGGGATTCTCTGTTGGCGGTGTCCATGTTGTGAGATGGCCTATGTGTGTGCCAATGGTGATGGAATCGGGTATGGTGAGTCATGTGTGTGGCAGCCTGGACTGTTAGTTTAATGGAGTTCTCCTGTATGTATTACCTCTGCAGGTCAGCGGCCATCAAAAGAAGGGAATATGGCATGCCATCGCCAAGAACGTGCAGACCCTGGGGGTCTATGGCAGACGGAGCACCTGCTGTCGGAAACGCTGGGCATGGAAGACCGCGGAGGCCCAGCTGGGCATGGCCTCCCAACGAGGAAGGGGTGCCCGTTGGATGCTGGCCCCCCTGATGGCCCGCATACTGGCGGTGGCCTACCCAGAGCTGGATGGGCCCTTGAGGGAATCACAGCAGCCACAAGGGGGTGAGTACAGTGTGTTTCATTACATATTTTGGCTGGTGGGGTGGTATCCGGGTGGTGGTTGTGTGTTAGTGGGTGCCCCCAAAGCCAGGCCAGATATTGCAGCATGGGTCATCTCTAGGGTAATGGTTGGATGGCAAATACAGGTAACCTAGCTTGTTTGTATTCCCTTTCAGACAGGGCATAGTGGGTCCCAGGTGTGCTGCAGTTGGCAGTGTGTGCTCCTCATCTTGCCTTGGTGACTAGCCATATCACCGGTAGTTCAATGCATAGTGCTTAGGCCTGTTCCCTGTGTGTGACGATGATGTGCATGTCAATAGTGTTGTTGATACAGACATTGACCAAGTGTATCCTTTGTCTCCCCCCCTTTCTTGTTTTGTCATCCTGTCCTTGTGTGCATTAGCATCATCTGGCGGAGGAGCAGGGGCACAGGCAACAGAGGGAGTTGCATCCCACAGGACTCCGGAGGCAGAGTCCACCGACACCGTGGTAACCAGTGGGACGGAGGGCAAGGGGAGCACCACGGCAGAGACTAGAGGAGACACTACAGACTCTGATACCTCTTCAGATGGGAGCTCCCTGGTGATGGCGGACACCTCTGTGACCACCCCAGCTGCAGGTACAGCCACCACTCCTCGTACCAGCACCGCCCTTCCAGTAGTCCCTCAGCAAGACGCCCGTGCACGCACACCCAGGAGGGTGGGCATCTCCTTCACCCCAGGAACCTCAGGCCCTGCCCCAGTGAGCCCTGCTGCCCTGAATGAGGAGACTATTGACCTCCTGAGATCCATCTCTGTAGGGCAGTCAACCATTCTGAATGCCATCCAGGGACTGGCATCCCAGATGCAGCAATGCAACCACTCCCTTATCCTCCCCTCCCACTACTCCTCCTTCCCCACTGTCCCTAAAAAGCTTTTCCTTTCCCAATTTGACCTCTTCCCTACCACTCCCCCCCTCCCGTCCTGCCTGTATGGGCAGGTTACCGGGGACAGTGCTAGCACCACCTACTCATTGTGGTAAGGATACCACACCTCCATCGCAGAAGGAGAAGGAGGCAGCACCACCAGGGAAGAAGGGGAAGGGGCTTGCACCACCTGTAAAGAAGGGGAAGGAGTCTGCACCACCTGTAAAGAAGGAGAAGGAGCCTGCACCACCTGGAAAGAAGAGGAAGGGGCCTGCACCACATGTGAGAAGGGGAAGGAGCCTGTACCACCATGCAGAGAGGGGAAGAGCCAGTCCACCCCTGCCAGGAAGGGTAAGGGATCCATTCCCCATGTCCAGGAGGAGACCAGACACTCTAGGCCAGTGGAGGCTGTCAGGCCGACACCTCCACCACCACCAGCTGACACGGGCCACCACCACCAGCTGAGGAAGTGCAGCCATCAGAGAGTGCAGAGGCTGCCCAGGAGGCTCCTCCAACCACCACCACAGTGCTGCCATCAGAGAGTGCAGAGGCTGCCCAGGAGGATTCTCTATCCACCACCACAGTGCAGCCATCACTGCCAGCGGACGCAATGTAGGCAACACTCCAGGGGCTGCTGTGTGAGTTGTCCCCTCCAGAACCAGTGGGGAAGTCACCCACTCCAGAGACTGTAGCCTTGCACACCCCAGGACAGAACAATGGGCATGTTGCCCCCTCCAGAACCTGTGGAGAAGTTCCCTTTTTCGGCTGAGGTGCCCCCCTCAGTCCCCTGAGGTGCCTTCCCTCTTGCAAAATGATGCCCCAGCAGTGTTCCCTATGGATGAGTCAGGATACAGGTTGGGCCTTGGACTTTGCCCTGTGGCCTTGTGTACCCTTGGGTCTTTGTACTGGGCATTGGCCCTTTATGTACATCTGTGAACATAATTGGTCTGTGTGGTGGGTTTTGCTATGCCAATACATTGTCAGTACTCGAGCAATCTGGTCTGTGTTTTATTATGCTGTGTGCCAGCTGGTTTTGTGCAAGGTGTGTGTGAGGATGGTGTGTGTCATGGGTGTGGGTGTCACTCGTTTTCCTCCCACCCTCACTTGTGTGCTAAAAGCTGTACTCATCGTCTTCGTTGGTGTTCCAGGTGGAGCATAACATAGAAGGTCATCAGGAAAACTTGCAGTTCAGGTTCCATAGCGGCGTGGTTCTTCCCTGTGTCTCCAATGGTGAGTCCTTTCACTTCTGAGCTCTGTTTCCGCCAGGCTTTTGTTGGCATTAGTACCGCCCCAGGAAAGGTGGGGTTCTGTGGTGTCATAATATGGTGGGCGGTACTTTGTCTTCCGGCTGGCTGTTGTTGGCTACCGCTGTGGTGAGTGTTGTTTCAGCCCTGGCGGTTGGTGTGGTACATTGGCTGTCCATGGGAGTTATCACTGCCATGGTCATAATTTGGCGGTATTACCACCACTTTATCACTCACCGCCAATGTCATAATGAGGGTCTATATAACTAGCTGCAGATTCCTTACACCCACCCATGCCTCCCCACTCTACGGTCGTATTTGCTAGGGTCAAGGTGATCTATTTTCAGGGCCTTAGATTGGACACACAACCGTCAGTTTTCCAGTTTGGAGTTTTTCATTGTGTGATTATTTAAAATCTTTACAGTCGAAGGAAATCATTCTCGGCAAGAGGCGTATACATTTCCTAGGAAAACCTGTATCAAAACAATGGTGATCATATAAAATTACATCCTAAGTTAATACTTTTAAAAATGAAAAATTATAAAAAGCTCAGCAATGCAAATCTTTACAAACAGAGAAATCATTCCAGAGGAGAAAAGACATGTATACAATAATTCATGATTGCTATTGAACAAAACTTAAAAAGGTAATTAGCAATACAAATCATTAGGATAAAATGTAGTTATTTTCTGCTAATGCATTAGTCACCATGAAAAGAGAGGATGCTCATCACTGAGATTAAATATGCAAAACACCAGGCACAGGGTGATAAGACAACTTCAGTAAATCAATGAAGGCGGAGAGTTGCTAATAGCCATTTGGTGTCATACAGACGTTACAGATTAATTACTGCTACACCCTTCTACTTTGTGGGATAGTAATCTGGCCAGCCGTGGCACTCTCATTCAGCTGTTTTTGTGGCTGGAAAACATTCTTTCCAAATTTAGCCAGATCTGATGACTCCTTCAAAGTGAAAACAAGTGACCTTGCCTCATTACAGGTTCTTACACCGTGGCGTAAAAAGAGGTGTTTTAATAAAGTGTGCATTGTGTTCATCAATTCCAGGCAGCAGCATAACAGGTGATTGAATGACTCAATTTTATATCCACAAAGCCTACACTTGACAATCATGGAACGGAAGTGCCATTTTGGGTTCACCTCCTTAATTCTGAGGGCTAACAACCTTGCAGCCATGATTTGTGTCAAGCAGGATTTCCCAATCGCACACATTAAGTACGGCTGTACTGACAAATGGCCAATTGTCAGTTCTTTTCATGGCTCTTCGCTCCTAGCGTGAAATGTTGTGAAAAAAGTAACTAATGTCCACGCACCTGGGTGGGGCCTATATGGGTAACCTCAACGTCACATCAGATGCCAACGATGCCACGCAGAACCGAATGGAGCCACACAACAGTGCGCACATGGGTATTACTTAAGCAAAAGTTTCTGGATCCAGTCTGACGCCTGGAGAAATTCAAAGGTAAGGAATCTGCAGCTAGATATAGTTGCTACCAGATAATATGTTACAAAGTAAGAAGAGAATGAAGACGGAACAGAAACCCCAACACCAAATGAAGAAAGGGGAATAAAATAATTCACTGTCAAAAGCAGCAGAAAAGTTCCAGTGCATCTAGCGAAAAGAGATGAATGGAGTAGTGAGAGTTAAGATGGTATTATGCATTCTGTGATTTTAGCCAGAAATGGAACAAAGTGATATAGTTAGAAAGGTCATTACGGTTCAAGATTTGTTTTCCAACAAAAAGTATTGTAGTGGTTTTGATGAAGGCAAAAAGACCCTTGAAGAGAGACGTTAAACAAGAAGACCAGATAAAGTAGTAAGAGTGAGATTTTTAGCTTATTTAACCCTGACAGTAAAGGGTAAGCAGGAGATGCTTTGCTCTTAGCATGTTGAAGAGTAGACAAGACTTCAGATTCAGTTACTGGGAGAACAGTCTGAAAGTAATTGAGGATTGGACCATAGTCTGATAAGGACCGAGGGAATGCCTTATTATAATAGTGGAAAATTGAGAGGTTGAAGAAGACAAGAAAGAGGCATCAGTGTCTGATATTTTGGATGATAAAAAGTCAACACTCTTCAGCAGAGAAGTATAGTGCTGGGTTCTGAGTAGATAGATTAAGGGTAGCAAATAGGTGACGTGAATCATGACTTTGATCCAGAAGATGCTGTTAGAAATATTTCCTTTTAGCCGCTATGTTGTATTCTTTCGTTTACAATTATCGGAGGATCTCTTTAAAGAATGTGGAGGTTTAGAATGGGGATACGTAGGGAAGGTGGAATGGAATGTGAGGGTGGAACGGGGCATTCATTGCACGTTAGAAACTGAAGAGATCGGATGCATTTTGTTTCTCCCAATAAATATTGGAAAATATACCTTTTTTCTGCGTCCTGCATACAACAAAATTTGGCGACGAGTGTCTGGAGGACCCTTTTGTGCCGCTTCCTGTGTTATGTTGCTGCCGGAGTCCTGTCGGTCCTGTTGCTGATCGGGCATTCGAAGAAAGACGTCCGAAGATGGAGAAAGACATCAAATCGAAAAACGTCGCTGAATAAGAGACGTGTCTTACGCCTCTGACAATACCGAGGGGCAAGTATACTTTATTGCCCTCGTGTGTTGTTTGTTGTTGTTTTTTTGTATCGACAACTTCACAGTTTCAGTTGGGGTTGCTTAGCAACCAGAGACGCTTCTCTACGCTCGCTGCGTTTCATTGCTTTATCGCATTGTGATGTTTTTTTCCAGGTCTGTTATGGTTGCTTAGCAACTGCAGACGCTTATCATTGCGGACTCTATTTAGAAAGTGCAGGCTATTTTTATTTACGGACTGTTTCCTTTTACAAAGTACTGTAAAGTGGTAAGTGTTATAAACTACTGTGAAACTATTTTTCCCTGGATATTTACTGGTATCCCCAGTTTTGACCTGCCTCTTGCCTAGGTCTTTCATAATATAGCCTGTTTACAATATTTTACAACAGAACTAAAATGCAATTTGAGCCTCCTGCTAAGTTTTTACAACTAAAAAGGGACCCACCTATTCCTTGGTCTAGGTGGAATGAAGAATTTTTTACTTAAATGCAATTGATGAAGATGGAATGTCTCAGGAGAGGAAGAAGAACATTTTATTACATTGTTTAGCCTCAGAAGGGCAGCTCATTTTTAGGACGTTACCACAAGTAATGGTTCAAGATGAAGAAATTGATGTGTTCAATGATGCTTTATGCAAACTTGAAAATAGATTTAAACCCACCACGAGCATTGCATTGAACAAATTTAAATTGTATACTAGAACTCAACAGGAAGGTGAAGCATTTGATGAATTTTTGACGAGTTTACGCAGTCTGTCTATGCCATGTAATTTTGGACCCATCACTGATGAGATGATCAGGGATCAGATCATCGTGCATGTGAGGAGCAAAAGGATTCAGGAACAATTATGGATGATGGGGGATCCAAAGTTACAGGATGTAATAAATAGGGTGAAAGCACTGGAACAATCTGAAAAATGGATGAGGACAGTACAAAACACTGAGAAAAGTAACTCATCAAACTGGGATGTGGTCGGAGCTGTTGGCAACAATACTGGCTATAATAAGTTCACATTGAAGGGCACTACAGGAAACAAGAAGGATGATAGAAATAAGAAAATAGATAGAATGTCATGTAATAGGTGTGGGAGTTTGAGTCACATTGCAAATTCTTCTCAATGCCCTGCAATTGGTAAAGAATGCAACAAATGTGGAAAGTTTGGACACTTTGCCAGAGTGTGTAGGGATATTAAAGGGGGGTGATGGCAATGATAAAAGGAAAATCTCTTATGTGCAGGATGAGAGGGAAAAAGGGGTAGTGCTCTCTGTTAAAAATGATGTCATCAACAAAACTGGGAAGGAAGTGAAACAGCCTATGTGTACTATAGTGGTTGAAAGTCAAGAACTGGAACTCATGGCGGATTCTGGTTCTCCTTGGACGATCATCACTTGTGGTTATTTTGCGGAAAAGTTTAAGTCGCTTTGGGATGTATCTGATTTGGCTTCTAAAGACATTTTGGCTGAAGGGATTGACGGTACAGCAATCAATATTCTGGGGTATGTGGAGACTTCTGTGTGTTTTAAAGGGCGTACTGCTGTAATCAGGATGTATGTTTCTGAGAAAGGTGTTAACGTCCTGGGATGGAGGGACCAAGCTGAGTTGGGAATAATTCTGAACCCCAGGGCAAGTAAACCAGTGAAGTTGGTGTGGGTTGGGGACAAGTCTAGTTGGATTACATCCAAATTTCCAAAAAGTGTTTTCTGAAACATTGGGCAAGTTGAAAAATTACAGCCATAGGATTAGGCTTAAAGAGAATGCTAAGCCTGTTGTGCAGAAATTAAGAAAGGTTCCCATTTGTATACGTGAGGAGTTGAAAAATATCTTGGAAGAAAGGGTGAAAGAGGGTGTCATTGAAGAAGTGGAGTCATCTGAGTGGGTTTCACCCATTGTTTTAGCTCGCAGACCAGATAACTCATTGAGACTGTGTGTAGACCTGAGAGCCTTGAATGCTAATATCATAGTTAATTGTCATCCCCTACCAAATATTAATGAAGTTGTTAGCATGCTTGAGGGAGCGAAAATATTCTCTACATTGGATTTGAGGTCGGCCTATCACCAGATTGAACTCACTGAAGACTCTCGTCATCTCACTGCATTTATCACGCCGCAAGGTCTATACCAATTTAAACATATGCCCTCTGGATTGGCATCAGTGGCATCTGTGTTTCAGAGGGCAGTGTTTATAATGTTCAAGGATATGGACAAATATGTTAAGTGTTTCCAAGATGATGTTTTGATATATTCTAAAGACGAAGAGGAACACAGAGACCATCTTGAAAAAGTGTGTGATGTATTCAATAGGAATGGGCTAACCCTGAAGATTAAGAAATGTCATTTTTTTGCGGAGTTAGTTGATTATTTGGGGCATACCATCTCTGGGAATGAGGTTGTGCCCAAAAGTTCTCTGGTTAAAGCTATAGTTGATGCACCTATGCCTGGCAATCAGGAGAAACTCTTGTCCTTTGCTGGGTTGTGTGAATACTACAGCAAATTTATTGCGAATTTTGCGACTAAAATGGAACCTTTTAGAGAGTTAACCCGTAAAAATGTGGAGTTTGTGTGGTCGGATAGGCAGGAACGTGCATTTGAGGCTATAAAAAAAGAAATTGCGTGTGCACCTACTCTCAGACCTTTCATTATCAAAGCTCAGTGTATTGTGACAGTTGATGCCAGTATGTATGGTGTTGGGGGTGTACTGTCACAAAGAATTGGAAAGGATGAATGGAATGTTACGTTTGCTTCTCGCACTTTGAACGATGCGGAGAGGAGGTATGCAGTTATCGAGAAGGAGTTGGTCGCATGTGTTTGGGCTATTGAACATTTTCGCAACTACATATGGGGCTCACGGTTTGTACTTCGTACTGATCACAAACCCCTTGTAGGCATTTTATCCCCAGGTGGCGGTTGGAATGCAACTGCCCGCATTGCAAGGTTGGTATCGAGACTACAGGAGTATTCCTTTGATGTTGAGTATGTACCAGGGAAAAGCAATTCAGTGGCTGATTGTTTGTCGCGACTACCTCAAGAAGCCCTTGATAAGCCAGAGAGAGGCGAATCTGGAGATTTGGACATTGTTTCTGTGGTGTCTGAATTCATTGCCAAAGATTTTACAGCTGTGGAGGAGAAGGAATGGTTTGAAAAGGATCAAGAGGATTCTGTGTTACAGCAAGTCAAAGGTTATGTGAGATCGGGTTGGCCAAGGAAGGAAAGAATTTTAGAAAAGGTGGCCCCTTTCTTTAATATAATAGAGGAGTTGGAAATTGAGAAAGATCTCTTGTTCAAGAGAGGGAAGTGTATTCCACCTATGGGCATGCAATCGGTGATTTTAAGTTTGGCCCATCTTGGTCACCCAGGAATGTTGTCCATGAAAAAATTGATACGTACCTCTTTTTGGTGTCCTGGCATTGATAAGATGGCGGAGAGGACGGTTAGGGAGTGTAGTGTATTAATGCTGAAAAAATGCTGAAGACTGTGCCTGCGCCTTTGCGTCCTGTTCCATGGCCAGATTCCCCATGGCAAAAGTTGGGTTTGGACATTTCTGGTCCATTCCCATGTCTACCTCATGAAGCAAGGTTTGCCTTGGTGCTTGTTGATTACCATTCCAAGTGGCCACAAGTAAAGTTGGTACCACAGGTGACCTCGACTGTGGTTATTGAATTCCTTAAGGAGGTATTTGCTAAGGAAGGGTATCCGGAGATTCTTGTATCAGATAATGGGGTTCAACTTGTCTCGAAAGAGATGCAGAGTTTCCTCAAGTACTGCAACATCAAACATGTGACCACTTCTTTATATGAACCACAAGAGAATGGTCAGGTGGAGAGATTTAATCGTGTACTTAAGGAATGTATTGGTTGGGCACGGAGTTTTGGAGGAGCTTGGAAGGAGAAAGTGAGGGAGAAACTATGGTATTACCGCATTACCCCTCATAGCACCACAGGTGTTAGTCCGTATAGATTGTTAAGGGGTAGAGATCCTGTGTCTAAGCTTTGTCCCTGGTGGTTCAAAAAGATATGTGGCAAAGGTGCTGGTGAGCTTGATATTGAGAAAGTTAAAGATTTTGTGATGGTAAAACAGGGAAAAAGCATGGAATCATATGATAGGAAGTGGAAGGTGAGAGAGCCAATATTAACTGTAGGTGATTGGGTTAGGGTAAGAAAACCAGGTTTGATAAGAAAAGGCATGCCTAAGTTTGGAAAAGCCATGCAGGTTGTAAAGGTGTTCCATAAGAAGGTGGTTACACAGGATGGCAGAGTTTGGAATGTTAACAGACTGGCAAAGTGTCCTCCTGAACAGGGTGGTGAATTGGATCTTATGGTTTCAGGGTCTATAGTGAGTGAGAGGTCTGTAGAACCCATTTGTGCGGATATGAGTGAAAGTGGTGCCAGAGGTGTGGTTGATGAAGCTGGAAATTTTGTTGAGGTTGGAAGTTCTGAGTACAATAGAGATTGGGAGAGTAATGAGAGCAATAAAAGGAGTGGTATGGATGAAAGTGTGGAAGATGATTCCATTGCATCAAGAGTGAAGTTCGATGGGCATATTAGACAGAAATCATCACGGTTAGCTGATTATGTGTAAATATGTATGCTATAATACACCTTGTTCTTGGTCTATGCCATTATAATTGTTGGTTTCACTTCAGGTTGTTACTCCGTTTGTTTATTTTGTTAAGGGGGGAAATGTGTTGTATTCTTTCGTTTACAATTATCGGGGATCTCTTTAAAGAATGTGGAGGTTTAGAATGGGAATACGTAGGGAAGGTGGAATGGAATGTGAGGGTGGATCAGGGCATTCATTGCACTTTAGAAACTGAAGAGATCGGATGTATTTTGTTTCTCCCAATAAATATTGGAAAATATACCTTGTTCTTGCGTCCTGCATACAACACGCTATAATCTGTAATGCCTACTTACCATAAACCGACAGAAATTTAGACTATGTGAGTAGAGGTCATTTGTTTGTGCCAAAGATGTTTACAATTGCAGGCTGCGGCGCATAAGATGATAGTTCTGATGTAAGCCACACCTGCTGTGTTTGAAGGCAGATTTGGAAGCCTTCAGAGAGGGGAAGTCAAGGAGTCAGAGAGACATGAAGCAGCAGAGTGAAGAGAAAATGTTGAAAACGTTCTATTGGATGAATTAGAGTATGAGCATTAGAGACAACCTGATCTGGCGCTGTTACATAGGTTGCGAACCAAAGAGTCATAAGGAGATGTGGAGAGCACACGAATAGAACAAAGTGAAACAGTAAACGTTGACTAGGCAAGAACATGATTAGAGGGGAGCATAATAAGCTAGGGATGAAGAGGAAGACTTAAATGAAGCAGGAAAACATGAATATGTAGAGTAGTAAATGAGAGACGATTGGCAGTTGAGAGAAAGTGATTGACTACATGTTTCTGTGAGTGAAAAGTGGAAGCCTAGAGGTGTCATTAGAAGAGCGAAGGATAGAGTCATCAAGAAAACAATATGCAAAAAGAAAAGGATAGGACAAAACCTATTTCTAACGTCATTGATGAGTCATCCACTCAATCTGATACAATTTTGCCCTTTCAAGTTTCTCACTTGAAAAGTGGAATTTACATTTACAATAACTTACAGAATTGCTAATAACGCGTTCGTGGACCTTTGAATGGCATGCACTAAGCAAAAATATCAGAAACAAAATATTTCTAGATGCAACACTCATAGTAATTAATACATTCATATCAGTTGATAAGTAAACCCCACCAGAATGATTACTTTACCACTAAACTGTGGCTGCAGTATCGTTTTTACTTAAGGGTGTTCAGCTTAATAAAATTTGTGAGACAACAGGTTGGTTGTCTGTGCTGTCTTTTACCAAGCATTACTGTTTGAAAAGTGATGAAAATGGCCAGGCTCATTTTCATAGAACAGTGCTTCTCTGATTTTGGATTGTATTTAGTTAGGAATGTCCTAATCCTTCCTCCTTTGGGAATGGTTTAGGGGTGGTATATGTAGGCAATCTCCTTCTGAAAAGTTTGATTCTGTTGTTTCTGATGTATAATTACGTTCCCACAGATACCTTGCTAGCCTCCCGCCTGCCCTGTTGAGGATGACAGTTTTAACTTTTTAAATTGCTATTATAAATTACCTTCATCCGTGGAGTCTCAGGCCTCCATTGGGTCATTATTTGAAGACATGAACCTGAGATCACCATTTCCCATGGTGCCTTATATTATATACACTTCAGACATCAATTCCAGGGGGCACTTAGCTCCACAGATGACACTGTGCCACCTGCGCTGTTAACTTTCTGTATCTGGAAAAAATGTTGGCTCCTTTTAGTGCCTGAGGAGAAGATTTGTGTAATACATCTGCAGGAAATGATTCATCCATTAGAAAGAATCTTAACAAAGGTAAGACACTTAGGCCCTCATTCTGACCCTGGCGGTTCTCTACCGCCAGGGCCAACGGGGGCGGGAGCACCGCCGACAGGCCGGCGGTGCTCCCTTGGTCATTCTGACCGCGGCGCTTTGGCCGCGGTCAGAACGGGAAAACCGGTGGTCTCCCGCCGGTTTTCCACTGACCCTTAGAATCCTCCAAGGCGGCGCAGCTCGCTGCACCGCCGAGGGGATTCTGACCCCCCCTACCGCCATCCTGTTCATGGCGGGAAAGCCGCCATGAACAGGATGGCGGTAGGGGGGGGTCGCGGGGCCCCTGCCGTGCCCATGCCCATGGCATGGGCACGGCAGGGGCCCCCTAACAGGGCCCAACTAGGCTTTTCAGTGTCTGCGATGCAGACACTGAAAAGCGCGACGGGTGCTGCTGCACCCGTCGCACGCCTTCCACTCCGCTGGCTCGATTCCGAGCCGGCTTCCTTGTGGAAGGCGCTTTCCCGCTGGGCCGGCGGGCGATCTGAATCAGATCGCCCGCCGGCCCAGCGGGAAAGTCAGAATACCCCTCGCGGTCTATTGACCGCGGGGCGGTATTCAGGCGGATTCCGACGGGCGGGCGGCAACCGCCGCCCGCCTAGGTCGGAATGACCACCTTACTTGTTAGTTTAATTCAAAGTAGGCACGTTATTTTTTCAATTATCTCCATTGTCTACTTTATGCTGTCCAGTATCGAACCCTTACGTAACAGATATGAACAAGATCACGTAACCTTGCTGTGCCCCTCCCTCATGTGTCTAATAAGGAAATATTTTGATTAAAGGGAGCGTGTAGCTGTGCATTTTCCCTTGTGAAACCCTGACTTTTACACAACAACCCCCTCCCCTTTCCTCTGCCTTCTAGTCCTCTTCTGAATTGGTAAATGCTCCTTCTATAGACCTCTTGAATCTCCCTCCCCCTTCGCTGTTGATCCTTCACATCTGTAGCCACACCTCTGACAAAACTATATGCCCCGTCCCCTTGCTCTGGTAGTCCGGCTATGGCATTCTCAGTGTTCTCCTATATATGAAGGGTATGTATCGAGTTTGTTCTGTGCTCTGGAATGTTAGCATGTATGTGTTCTCTTTTCTAGCTGGCCTGTTTCTTTGAAAGGAGACTGCTCGTTAAAAGCCACCCTCCCAACCTTTGTGGTCCTTGTCTCAAATGTCCCTTCAACAGAGGTTTGATTTCTGAGTGTGTAGGGAAATGGCTCCCTTTCGCAGTTACCCCCCACTGTTTGCCTGATATTGATGCTGACTTGACTAAGAAGTGTGCTGGGGTCCTGCTAACCAGGCCCCAGCACCAGTGTTCTTTCAGTTAAAATGTACCATTGTTTCCACAATTGGCACACACCTGGCACACAGATAAGTTCCTTATAAAAGGCACCAGTGGTACCAAGGGCCCTGTGACCAGGGAAGGTCCCTAGGGGCTGCAGCATGTGTTGTGCCACCCTCAGGGACCCCTCACCTAACACATGCACACTGCCATTGCAGATTGTGTGTGAAGGTGGGGAGAAAAAGGCAAAGTCGACATGACATCCCCCTCAGGGTGCCATGCCCACAAAACACTGCCTGTGGCATAGGTAAGTCAACCCCCTAGCAGGCTGTTATGCCATTAATTGTGTTTGACCAATGACTTTGTGTTTCACCACTGCGCATATTAGTTGTTCAATGTTCATCAGGAGCACATTGCATGCTGTATGTAGGTTAGCTGCCTATTAGTTTTAACGTGGAGTTAGACATTGCAGTTGAGACATTGCAGATGAGCTGTGTTTTTCCACATGGTAGACCATGGTGTGTTTTTCAAATTGAATTCACACGAACCCTAACGTGATAAGAGAGCGTATATTTGGTGTTTTCCTTTCTGCTCAGCCTTGGGAAGAGGAGAGGGTTAGGAGATCTGGCCAATCTCCAATGGCTTGTTTTATTTCCCAGGTCTGAGAGGAAGGGGCCAGGTTTTTTAACGGTGTCCCTGGGCAGCAGCGAGGGGAGATTCTCCAGGACTTCAGTCAGGAGCGGACGTCAGCTGCCTGGCCTCCCATTTGGGTGGAAAATCTCCTTCTCGCAGTTGAACAGGAGTCATCAACTTGCAGACATGAAAAGGATGACGAGCAGTGATAGGCCCTACAGTGATGAAATTTTTACTTGTATTCTTTGCTTTGAAGTTATGCTATAATATAATCACATGTATTTGCTGTGCACATTGCAATTGAGAAGTACTTTGATATATTTTGCTTTCATAGCTGCAACTACTTTTAAACGTGTGCTGCCAACCTACTAATCTCGTCTTTCAGGAACCTCGTGGTGAAGTAATAATAAATGTCTTCTTTAAACTAAGAAGTGCATTCCAGAGAAGTTTTGTCAGCTCGGTCATAAGATAAGGAAAGCAAAACATTTCGGCGTTAGTCGACAGTCTGGGAGTCGAATTGGAGATTGGAGGTGCACGATTCAAAAGTGTAATTGTTTTTTGTTGTTTAGAGAATTAAAGAAGCACAGCAGACCATTTTTGAAAATGCATGTGAAGTTAAACTGCCTTCTGGTGCTGTGAGAAACATGTTTTCCTATTTATCAGGACTTTGTGAGTCTTGGGATGAGTGCTTGGATAAAGCAAAAGTGTTTTCATATTTAGAAAATGTGCTTTTTGAAAGAAATGATGTCCCTTTTGTTCTTGACAGAAGGGTTTGGATACTTTTGTCTGCTTACAGAAAAATGCATGCGAGATGCAGGCAGTTAGAACATGAAAATAAGACTTTTTCGTGAGCAAATTAGCCAGAACAAATTATTGCAAGATAATGCTGCTTTTGCAGGAGAATCTGGCTTTTCACATTCCAGTAATGAGGAGGTTAAAAAAGGTGGGGCCAGTATGAGCCTCTTGAACAGAGCGTAGATCTCTGTGTGCAGAGCAGCCCACGGTTGTTGGCAGTTGAAGTGCATTCCTTAAAACTTTACACTGAGCACGAAGTTGAGAATGTTATTTTCAGACCGCTTTTGCAAAGTACGATGTTTAAAATTAATTCAGACAAGGCAGAAGTATGGTCGCAAAATGTGCAGTTTCTGGGAATTCAGTGGAATCCAGAAAATAGACAGACGTTGTCACAGGTAAAACAAAAGATTTTAGAGTTTCTTACTATTTGCACTAAGCAAGAGACACCGAGTTTGACAAGCTTGTTTGATTTTTGGAAACAGTATAGCCCTCATCTGAGTAAAATCTTAACACTCTGGTACAAAGTAACTAGGAAAAAACATGAGTTTGAAGGGAGTGAGAAGCAGCTGCGTGCTTTTGATTTGGCAAATGAAATAATTCAACAGACTTTAGATTTGTGCGCAGTGCAAGAGGGAAACACTGATTTACATGTAAACCAGAATCAGGGGAAGACAAGGGTGCCCCTGGAACTTTGGATTAGAAAACTATCTGACTTTGTGGAGTGCTGTACTCCTTTTGAAAAACAGCTTTTGACTTGTTATTGGGCTCTAGTTAATACTAAGCATATGACATTAAATGATAATGTAATTCTGAAACCTGAAATATCAAGCATGCAGTGTGTGATGAGTTCACCTTAATCTCACAGTATAGGACAGGCACAGGAAGCTAGTATCATACACTGGATCTGGTACATGCAAGACAGGGCTAGAGTCACTGCAGCCCTACATGAACAGGTGTCACAAGCCCCTTTACAGGGTGAGGAGAGGGTGCAGGGAGTACCACGGGTAAAAGAGTCACTAGTGAAATTGAGTGCACCATTTGAATTTGTGTCCCCTGAGGATAAAAAGCATGTTTGTTTGACTAATGATTCATTGAAATGCATGAGTACAAAAAGACAATGGAAAGCAGTGCCATACAATTCAGTTATTGAAAAGTTGTTGTCTACCACAGGAGAAGGAAAAAGTAACCAATATGCAGAGTTGTACAATGTGTGTCAGACTTTAAAGCAAGAGTTGTTTGAGATGTGTCATTTTTACACTGATTCTTGGTTCACTGCCAATGGATTAGTCGTTTGGTTTTCCACATGGCTTGTACTTAACTGGTTCAATTCCTTTGCAGATGTTAAAGAGAAAAATTCAGAGACAGAAGTGTCCACCCAGAATTATGACTTAGTGGGGATGGCTAAGTGGGTGCACCAGAAATTTGGACATCTGGAAAAAAAAGCCACTTACAAGTGGGCAGAGATTATAGAGATGTACATTCCCCTAGATTTGATTAAAAAAACTGTGATTTTGCAATGTCCTATTTGTCAGCACACACAACAGAGATCTGTCTCACAAACAGTCAAAGATCAGTTGGGGAGAGGACAGTTACCAGGACAGATATGGCAAATTGATCAGGTTTTAGGGGGAGTGATTGCTGCAGATTACCAAATCGAAATCAAAGTTATGCTGATAACTAGAACATAATCTGATTTATTCATACAGATTGGAGACAGAATTGCCCAACTTGTCACAATTGCAGTGAATGGAGGTTTGGTAAAGAAGGAGTCTGCCCCAGCCCTTCTGACAGTGCAAGGAAAGGGAAGCTGTGGTGCAGCAGATAAAAACCTCTGTGCTAAGGTGTGGGTTGAATCCCCAAATGACCCTCCAGAACCTGCAGAAATCATAACAAAGGGCCCCAATAACGTCCTGCTGATTATAAAACAATGAAAGGAAGGGCACATGTCTGTTGACAAATGTTACTTGCAAGAAAAGTCATACTTTTTTTTGTGCAGATTCTACCACGACTCACCACTGACCATGAGTGTGCTGTGTAGTCTCCCTTTGGGTGTTTGCGTGTGGGGTCGGGAGAGGGACCAAACCCCCAACCTGAACCTGATTGATTAAAGTACAAACCCCATGGATCCATTTTACGCAACTGGCGCCTTCAGTTCAAGTTCTACATGGGATCAATATAAAGTTTGTCAAATTGTTTGATTACATTCTTCCACTGGAACTAAGCAACCTTGCCAGTTAACTGTCTGTGTTTTTTCGTGTGGAACCCTGACTTTCACTTACATTCCAGCAAACCTTTCAGGTGGGCCGTGTACCTTTTCATGAGTAGAACTCATGCTACATCAACTTGCTATTTTAGAGCCACTATTATCCAAATCAGAGTATATAAGCTTCAGTCTTTTCATTGTAGATGTATCTGATTTGAAAGGTTATGAGATTAATATGTTAATCCACTTGCATTGCTTTACAATGATTGCTTTTATCATTCAAATCTGATTTGCTTATAATGTTTTTGTTTGTTTGTTTTTGTTTGAAATAAGAGAAAGTCATTGGTCATAGGGTGGAGATGTTATGCCATTAATTGTGTTTGACCAATGACTTTGTGTTTCACCACTGCGCATATTAGTTGTTGAATGTTCATCAGGAGCACATTACATGCTGTATTTAGGTTATCTGCCTTTTGGCTTTAACGTGGAGTTAGACATTGCAGTTAAGCTGTGTTTTTCCACATGGTAGACCAAGCTGTGTTTTTCAAATTGAATTCACACGAACCCTAACTTGATAAGAGAGCGAATATTCGGTGTTTTCCTTTCTGCTCATCCTTGGGAAGAGGAGAGGGTTAGGAGATCTGGCCAATCTCCAATGGCTTGTTTTATTTCCCAGGTCTGAGAGGAAGGGGCCAGGTTTTTTAACGGTGTCCCTGGGCAGCAGCAAGGGGAGATTCTCCAGGTCTTCAGTCAGGAGCGGACGTCAGCTGCCTGGCCTCCCGTTTGGGTGGAAAATCTCCTTCTCGCAGTTGAACAGGAGTCATCAACTTGCAGGCATGAGAAGGATGACAAGCAGTGATAGGCCCTACAGTGATGAAATTTTGACTTTTATTCTTTCCTTTGAAGTTATGCTATAATATAATCACATGTATTTGCTGTGTACATTGCAGTTGAGAAGTACTTTGATATATTTTGCTTTCAATGCTGCATCTAATTTTAAACGTGTGCTTCCAACCTACAAATCTCGTCTTTCAGGAACCTCGTGGTGAAGTAATAATAAATGTCTTCTTTAAACTAAGAAGTGCATTTCAGAGAAGTTTTGTCAGCTCGGTCATAAGATAAGGAAAGCAAAACACAGGCTTTACAGCCCTAAGGCAGGGTGCACTATACTACAGGTGAGGGCATAGCTGCATGAGCAATATGCCCATACAGTGTCTAAGTCCATTCTTAGACATTGTAAGTGCAGTGTGGCCATATTAAGTATATGGTCTGGTAGTTTGTCAAAAACGAACTCCACAGTTCCATAATGGCTACACTGAATACTGGGAAGTTTGATATCAAACTTCTCAGAATAATAAACCCACACTGATGCCAGTGTTGGATTTATAAAAAAATGCACACAGAGGGCATCTTAGAGATGCTCCCTGTATTTTATCTAATCCTTCAGTGCGGCCCATCCTCCCCGCACTGCAAACTGATTTATAGGGACAGGAACTTCCCTTTAAGGGCCCTGGTTTTGGCGCACCATTCTCAGTGTTCTTCATGGCTACGCGCTACTGGCATGGAAAGTCGTGAAAAGAAACTGACGGCAGCGCAACAGGGTGGTACCCATATATGACTGTGACATCATCACAGCGCCAACGACGCCCGTGGATTCGACAGACTGCACGCAGTGGTACTGCTCGAAGAAAAATTTCCGGATCCAGACTGACACCTGGGGAAATTCAAAGGTATGGAAACTACAACTAGAATATGTCTCTACCAGATATATTGTTACCGAAGGTAAGTAACTTGAACATTAGGCCTTGTGGTGTCATACCACCCCTAGAGTGACAGAGAAAAGCTGCATATAAATGCCATCTCAATTTGCTGACATCAGCTTGTTCCTTTTGGTGCCTTCTGACGTGGATCAGGAGCACTGCTTCTGAATTGGTCAGTTGAAAACAAGAGGTTTCAAGCCGTGCCATGACTATAGGAAGCAGGTGTCAGTCTCAGTCCCGCACAAGATGGGTCTTTGGCGCTTGGCTCAGGACACAAAACTGGCACAGTGTCCTTACCTCAGGATCTGCACGCTGCTGAACAAAAGGCCCACGTCCCGGCGTCACCAACTCAGAAAGCTATTAGAGCACAGGGTTATGATGAAGCCAGGCAGGGAGAAGGGAGTTAGGGTAGGGAACTGCAGGGAGAGAGATCTGAAAAGAAACGGTTAGAACAAATATGCATGTACTCATTCATAACAGTATAACTTCATCAATAGACTCTTGAATAAAGGCGTCTCTGTGATATCAGGTTGAGACCCCTTTGTGAAATGGGGGCAAAGCCCCTTCTTTGAATCATGGAACAAGAACAAATTACAACCTCTGAACCAAGAGATGGCAAGAGCTTTGGACTATGGTCATACTCTAAATATCAATCATGTAACAACAATGCATTCATAACATAAACGTTTGATCTCAGCCTAGAAATTCTCAAAGACTTAAATATGTATCTCGTATATTATGCTTTCCAAGAAACAATGAAACTATAATTTGCTTATCTCCGAAACGTTTTCACATTTACTGTCTAGGCCTGAAAGTTTTACTCATTGAACTTGAAGCGCTTTGTTCATTGGGCAGAAGTGCCTTGTTTGTTGTTCATGAAGCGCTTTGATTATCATACAAGAAGCGTTTTGTTCAGTATGCCAGAAAGCGCTTTTACTCATGTGGACTGAAGCGATTTGATTGCCGTGCCAAGGGCGCTTTACTCATGTGGACTGAAGCGATTTGATTGCCGTGCCAAGGGCGCTTTACTCATGTGGAGTGAAACGGTTTGATTGCCGTGCGAAGGGCGCTTTACTCATGTCGACTGACGCGCTTTGATTGCCGTGCCAAGAGCGCTTTACCCATGTGGACTGAAGTGCTTTGATTGTTGTGCCAAGGGCGCTTTACTCATGTGAGCTGAAGCGCTTTGATTGCTGTGCCAAAGACGCTTTACATGTGTAGCTTTCAGGGCATTGCTCATTGTGCTATGGGGCGCTTTACTCATGTGGTCCGAAGCGCTTTGATCGTTGCACCAAGGTCACTTTACTCTTTTGACTTGAAGCGCTTTTATCGTCGTGCCTGGAGTGCTTTACTCTTATGGCCTGAAATGCTTTAATTGTCGTGCCAAGGGCGCTTTACACTTGTGGCCTGAAGCGCTTTGCTTGTTGTGCTAAGGGGCGCTTTACTCCTGTGATCCGAAGCGCTTTGATCATCTTGCCAAGGCCACTTTACTCTTAAAACTGAAAAGGCTTTGCTCGTTATGCTAAGGGGTGCTTTACCTTTGGAAGTAACAACTCCCTTCAAGATTGGACTCATCAAGACCTTACCACTACGAGTACGACCTATTCGTATCTGAATTCACCATGGAAACCAGGATACTCCGATTTGCTGTCAATCTGCCATGCAGGAAATCTGCTCTTCTTCAGAGGAACCCCCACGAGGTCTGACTGCATCGAATTCTTCAAAATAGTGAGCAATGTGCTTGGGTGTGGCTGGGCTTTATAGGCCTGCCACACCACAAGATTGCCGCTGCCTCTAAAAACCTGGGAATTGTAGTCCCCTCAAAGAATAGCACTGATAAGGGAATCTTGTCCACCAATGTCCTGACCCTGCAGCTACATGAGCTTTTCCACAGGGCAGACAACACTGATGACCACTTTTAGAACAGGCGGGGATGACCAGTGGTGCTCATGAAGTGCCACAAATACGCGCAGCCGAGTTTCGGGCGGGGCCTGGACCGGTCACAGCCTTATTTCTGACAAAAACTTGAGTCCTGTGATAAGTACCCCCTTACATACTTGAGGGTGATTTGAGTCCTATGGGTGAAACACAAGGAATAGTCATGGCCTTCTGAACAAAGTTGCAAGCCTACACTCGTTCCCGGGGCCAATCCTGTGACTGTTCAATTTCCTGCTCAAGTTCCTCCGGTTAGTAGATTTCCAAGCCTGAACACAAGCATGAGAAAGTGAAGCGGGACTCGACTACATCCCATCACTCTGCCTCCAAATAGAAGATGGGAGGACATAAAGATGCAAGTCACACTCCATTGAGGTCACCAGCCACAAAACACATTACTCAGTAGATCCTAAATTTCCTGGAACAAGTCAACCCTGTAGCAGAGTAAGGCCTTCTAAGAGGACATGCTGTAAATTTTCAGAGTGCTACCGGCTCCCTCTGGTGCATCTTCAGACCCCAGGATCCACAGGGGCCTCCAGTTTGAGTACCTCTGACAGGTCCCTCCTCTGCGCTATCTGTCCCCTTGGGGCACATTTCCAAGGATGTACTGACTGTTCCCACCACTCTGAAAGCCAGTACTGACGCCACTGGCTCCAGAGAATGATCCAGTTACAATGCTTAGGTCGGATCTCAAACCAGCATCGTCCCAACCTCGACCAATATCACACTATGAAAATTACAAAAGCCCAACCCTTTGTTATGCGCTCGGACTCTAATCCTGCACTTCATACTTCTGCTGCATCGCAGCTATCAATAAGGTTGCCATTATCTTTTGGGCTCTGATTATGATCCGGAGCTGGAACAGGGTGCCCCCCAGCTTATTGATGATTACGATGGTGGTGAGGAGGTTGGTGTGCTACCCCCTCATTATACTGATGATGCCTTATACCTTAACTTACAAAACACCAGTGAGATTGATTCCTCTCCTGAGACAGAGCTTGACTCGCCACATGGGCCACTAGCAGAAGAGTGCCTCATTTGCAGTGGTGGTTCTGAGGCAGCCGAGGTTCTAAACTTACAGCTTTCATGCACTGATACTAAAACAAATGTTTTGACAGAAATACTACAGCCTTGGTCAACAACATCTGAACCCTTACATAAATGTAATGATGCCCTCACAGATACTCTATCTATCTGGCCCAAACAATGTTCTTGCATGTCAGTGGCCAGACGCCATAGACCATCACTTAGTGACCTAAGTTTTCTCACCAAACACGCCATACCAGACAGCTTTATTGTACAGTCCTCTGCAGTAAGGTGCATTCTGATGCACTTCCAACCACTCCTCCAGATAAGATTCCAAAAAGATTGATGCCTTTGCCAAAAAACAAGTTTTCTTCCACCAGCCTGTCACTCTAATCTGTAAACCCATCTCACTTTTGGGATGATACACACATGCACTGTGGGACATGGTAAGCAAGGCCTTGCCTGCAGTCCTAGAGGATCGTAGGGCCTCTTTGGCCCAGAGGATACATGATGGGCAGGACGCAGTCAAGTATATTATCTGCTGGTCTGGATACCAAGGATTGTCTTGACACAGCAGTTGGTGCCAGTGTTGTCATTTGTAGACATGCATGGATGAAGTCCAATGCATTGTCCAGGGATGTACAATTTTTGGTAATGGCTATGACCTTTGATGGGACATGCTTATTATTAGGTAGATAAGGCAGACTCTACTTTGGAATATGTTAAGTACAACAGAGCTACAGCTGTTCCTTGGAGCTATTGGCCCATGCCAGACAGTTGCCCCACCATTTTCTAAAAATTAAGAGGTCCTCGATGGGGACTTGCATATAGTCAGAGACAACTTTCCCAGCCAGTGATGCAACAGTCAGCCCAGTCCTTCTGAAGCTGCAGTCCCAGAACCGGCAGACAGCGTGCAGGTGAGAAGGGACATCCTCTTTTACTGCTACTGCATCCAACAAACCACTGTAGTTTGCTTTTAAATCAGCATGCCTAACCAATCCATCACAGACAGGTCTTGCAAATTGTTCAAAAGGTCTATGCCCTGCTTTTTCTTTCCTTGCTGCCCAATATTCCTCCCACACCAGAACGAGCCTTGGAAGAGCATCTGTGCCTCGGGTGCCATAGAGTGGGTACTGGATTTGCAGAAAGGCGGGTGTTATTACTATAATTATTTCCTCATCCCAAAAAAGGATGGGGGCCTATAACCTTTCCTGTACCTTTACTCCCAAATGGTTTCCTGCGGAAGGATAAATAAATGCTAATATTGGTTCAAATCCAATATGCTCTGGGCCCAGGTGACTGAATTGTGCCATTGGACTTGCAGGACAGGTATTGCCACATACCCGTCCTGAAGTCCCACAGTCATGGCCTGCTGTTTAAGGTTGGCCAGGAGGGTAGGAAAATGCCTCTTTGTGAATTTTATTTATTTTCTATATTGAGTTTTCTAAGGCCCAAACATGACCATGCGTATCAGAGTGCTGTACATAGCCAACCCTAGCCTGTTTCAGTACATTTTTTACCATTAAGACATGTAAATGTGTAACATGCCATTCAAAACAAACCCCACAAAAGAAAGCAAACTATTCGCATAAGCACAGCATTTCCTCCAGTTTTTAAAAAAAACTGTTGTCATGATAAAGTTCTCCTAGTGAGATGGGCCTTACGTAAGAAATCTGTCCTGTATAATCTTTTTGCTCTCTTTTTTGAAGATTGCTATCAATGGGTTTGCCCTGATCTGCCGTGAAGTAGTTCCATATTCTTGGGGCAGAATCAGCAAAGGTGCATTTGTAGGTTGTTAGAAATTGGGTCTCTAGTTGGTAATGATATGCACCCTGTCCAAGTAGGGACCGCAATCCTAGCCAGGATAAGTCAGCTACACAGCCTAAATTAACCTGTGCTCGCCCTCTGGAGCTTGGCACAGAGCAGGCAGGCTTAACTTGAGGCAATGTGTAAAGTACTTGTGCAACACACTTAAAATACAGTAACTTAATAAAAACACCATAGAAAGACTCCACACCAGTTTAGGAAAACAGGGAATATTTATCTGAGACCAAAACAACAAAAATACAATCAGTAGAAGTCGAGATGTGGATTTTTAAAGATTAAATGTAAAACAGAACTTGGAAGACATGAGTGGTCAAAAGGTTACTTGAGGTCGTGAGGGACAGATGCAAATCCAAAATACAGGCCAATCGCGATGGAGGGTAGGCCGGCTACAGAACCCACACAGGACTCACTGAAACAGTACCTTTGATGGAGCAAAGCATCAACGTTGAGGGCACGATGCGTCAGTATTTTCCACATAGTTGAGTCACTGTGTTGTCATCGGGCTCCACTGAAGGGAAGGTAAGGGAATGCGACATCGTTGAGCCTCGCAGAGCATTGTCATCGAGCCGTGCAGGCTATGAATCTGCTATCGACTTGCAGCCTCTAAATCGGTGTCAACGGAGAGATTCATCAGAATTTCTCCTGCACTCTAGGCGATGTGTCGGTTTTTGCACAAATCAGCTGCAGAACCCACTTCAGAGTGGACTGGAGGGGGCACCACAGGCAAGAGTAGGACTCAGATGGCAGAGTCCAGCAGCACCAAGAGGGTTGTAGGCAGTCTTTGATGTCCCTGAGAATGCAAGAGAACTGGGGGCAAGCCAACAAGCACTTGGAGAATTTTGGGTGCAAGGATGTAGAGAACAAGTCCAGTCCTTCTCACTGCGGGCAAGAAGGAGGAAGCAGCAAGCCAGTACAGCAAAGCAACTACCAAAGTGGCAGTCCCTCCTACAGCACAGCAAGCAGTAGGCCAACAGAGCAGTGCAGTGGCAGAGTGGAAGTCCTTCTTCCTGACAGAGTGTCCTTGGTTCCAGTAGAGTTCTGATTTGGTGGGGATGGCGTCCAGTAGTTATACTCAAATGTGCCTTAGAAATGGGGAAGACTTCAAAGAGGCCTTTGAAGATCACAAGGTGCCTGCCCTTCCTTCCCTGGCTCCAGACTCTACTGGGGGTTATGCAGCACTTTGTGGGGAGCGATGCACAGACCTATCCAGGTGTAAATGAGGCAATGCTAAGCTTTGCTTCCCCCCCCTTCCAACAAGCCTGTTAATGGCCCATTAAGTCGCACATAAGCTCCTATTTTGTGTGACTCTCTAGAGGGAATGCACATAGCAAGCTGTCACCAACTCCAGGCGTGTATTCAGAGGCAGGCAGAGGCCCAGAATGGCTAAAGTAATAAAATGTGAACTTTTTAAAAGTGGCATTTTCAGGCTTACAATTTAAAATCTGACTTCACAGTCCGTTGTGGTTTTAAATTGTGAGTCCAGAGACACCAAGCTTCAAATTTCTATCTTTTTCCCAATTGGAAGTTACCCTTAAAAGCTGCTTTGAGGTAACCCTAATGTTAACCTGTGGGAGAGATAGACCGTGCAGTAGTGAAAAACAAATGTAATAGTTTATCACCACCAAGACATGTTAAAATTAGAAGTCCATGTCCAACATTTTGAATACACTGCACTCTGCCCTAGGGGCTACCTTAGGGGTGACTCATATGTAATGAAAAGGAAGGGTTGGGCCTGGCAAATGGGTACACTTACCAGGTCGAAAATGGCACACACAGGCTCTACAGTGGCAGGCCTGAGACATGCTTAGGCGTCTATTGTAGTGGGTAGTACAATCAGTGCTGCAGGTCCACTAGTAGCATTTAATTTACAACCCCTGGGCACATATAATGCATTTTACTAGAGCCCTACAAGTAAACTAAATATGTCAATTGTGGATCTTACCATATTTTAAGGTGAGAGCACAAGCACTTTAGCACTGGTTAGCAGTGGTAAAGTGTGCAGAGCCCTAAAGCCAACAAAATCAAGGCCAGAGAAGGAGAAGGCAAAAGGTCTGGGGATGACCCTGCAAAAAGGGCCATTTCCAACATAGGCCTTCTTTTTTCTGTACCTGTGATGTTCAAGCAGTAGACATTTTGGGCTCTGAAGGGAAAAGCAGCCTCCTCAGAACTTGAGCTTATTCTTCACATAGGTGGGTGCTTTATGGTGCAGGGCTTTGTCAGACACGCTATTCTAGGCTCTATCCTAGCTTCTATTGGAAGCCAACATAATGACAGAGATGATGTGATGTGGTTTAAGCGCCTTGTGGAGCTGTGGATGATTTTAGCAGACCCATTAAGGTTGCAATCTTGTTATTTAGTCTGAACATTATCAGGGATTGAACCACAGTCTTTACATTTTGTGGCGGTACAAAGACATTTATCTTCTTTAGAAGGTTGGGTTGGTGGACCGAACTAGGTGTGGATGCTCTGATGTGTGCTTCCAAGTTAAGGTGCTTATCGAGTGTTTTCCACAAGATTCTGTAGATTCGACTGTGGTAGTTTGTACTTGAGGGCGTCTAGTTGGCTTAGCCATTCTTGAATTGGAAGGTGACTGTTAAGAAGGAAGAAAAGTAGGATTTTATATTCAGGGGATTCAGTTTAAAGTGGGTATGTGACAGCCACGCTTAGCTTTACAACAGTGTCATTGAGACGTGTGATATCTTCCTGGGAGATCTTTGGATATGATTGTGAATGTCAGTGTACATATGATGCAAGTGGTTTGCATCGTTGAGCATCTCTGTCAATAATTACAATTATAGTTCGAAAAATGTGGGGGGTATAATAGAACCTTGTGGAAATCCTATACACACCGGGTGCGCACTTGAACATTGCCTCAAATCCCTATGCTGTGTTTAAGTACCTCCAGGAGGCAAACATGACTTACGGTTTTTAATGCTGCAGATAGGTCTAGTAGGATGAGAAGACATGAGCTATTCTGGTCCAGTAATTTGAACGCATTGTCCATGATGTATTGTGTAGGAAAATGACACTGTTGGCATGTTCACCCCCCCACTTTTTGCCTTGTGTTGATGCCGGCTTTGATTGGAAGTGTGCTGGGACCCTGCTAACCAGCCCCCAGCACCAGTGTTCTTTCCCTTAAACTGAACCTTTGTTTCCACAATTGGCACAGCCCTGACGCACAGTTAAGTCCCTTGTAAAAGGTACCCCTGGAACCAAGGGCCCTGTGGTCAGGGAAGGTCCCTAAGGGCTGCAGCATATATTATGCCACCCTTAGGGACCCCTCACTCAGTACATGCACACTGCCTTGCAGCTTGTGTGTGCTAGTGGGGAGAAAAAGACAAAGTCGACATGGCACTTCCTTCAGGGTGCCATGTCCACAAACAACTGCCTGTGGCATAGGTAATTCACCCCTCTAGCAGGCCTTACAGCCCTAAGGGAGGGTGCACTATACCACAGGTGATGGCATAGCTGCATGAGCACTATGCCCCTACAGTGTCTAAGTCAATCCCTTAGACATTGTGAGTGCAGGGTAGCCATAATGAGTATATGGTCTGGGAGTTTGTCATTACGAACTCCACAGCACCATAATGGCTACACTAAATACTGGGAGGTTTGGTATCAAACTTCTCAGCACAATAAACCAACACTGATGCCAGTGTGGGATTTATTGAAAAATGCACACATAGGGCATCTCAGAGATGCCCCCTGCATGTTAGCCCAACTGCTAGTGTGAGGCTGACCGGTCTATGCCAGCCTGCCACTTCCAGACGAGTTTCTGACCACATGGGGTGAGTGCCTTTGTGCACTCTCTGGTCAGAAAAAAAGCCTGTTCTGGGTGGAGGTGCTTCACACCTCCCCTTGCAGGAACTGTAACACCTGGAGGTGAGCCTCAAAGGCTCAAGCCTGGAGTTACTGTGCCCCAGGGCACTCCAGCCAGTCGAGATGCTCGCCCCCCGGACGAGCCCCCACTTTTGGCAGCAAGTCAAGAGGGATAATGAGAAAAACAATGAGGAGTCAGCCCCTCAGCCAGGACCAACCCTTAGGTGGCCAGAGCTGAAGTGACCCCTCTCCTTGAGAAAACCTCCATCTTGCTTTGGACGATTAGGACCAATATGGAGAGGGATGTACCCCCGTCCCCAGAGGGAGTGGGCACAAGGAGGGTATAGCCGTTGGCTACTGCCCCCTGACCCTAAACACACCCCTAAATTTAGTATTTAGGGGCGACCCTGAACCAAACTCTTAAGTTTCCTGATGACCTCAAGAAAGAAGGACTGCTGAGCTGGAAACCCCACAGAGAAAAGGAGACACAAGCTGACTCGGCCTCAGCCCTACCGGCCTGTCTCCTGCTTCAAAAAGCTGCAAAAGAAGAAGCAATGCGTTCTGCAGGACCAGCGACCCCTGCAAAGCCTCCAGGGGACTACCTGCATCACCAAGGACCAAGAAACCCCCGTGGACAGTGGACCTGTCCAACAAGAAGACAAAGAAACCATCTTTAAAGGGACTCTCGCCTCACTCCAGAAGTGGAGACCTCAAGAAAGAAGGACTGCTGAGCTGGAAACCCCGCAGAGAAGAGGAGACACAAGCTGACTCGGCCCCAGCCCTACCGGCCCGTCTCCTGCTTCAAAAAGCTGCAAAAGAAGAAGCAATGCGTTCTGCAGGACCAGCGATCCCTAAAAAGCCTCCAGGGGGACTACCTGCATCACCGAGGACCAAGAAACTCCAGTGGACAGTGGGCCTGTCCAACAAGAAGACAAAGAAACCATCTTTAAAGGGACTCTCACCTCACTCCAGAAGTGGAGTCCAACTACTCTGCACCCGACGCCCCCAGCCCGTGTCCAGAGAAACCAACTAGCCAGAGAGAATCCCCAGGTGATTCAGACTATGGGGGTGATTCTAACATTGGTGGGCGGCGGAGGCCGCCCGCCAATGTTCCCCCTCCAAAATACCGCTCCGCGGTCAAAAGACCGCTGAGGGTATTTTGGGATTTGCCCTGGGCTGGCGGGCGGCCGCCAAAAGGCCACCCGCCAGCCCAGGGCAAATCGACCTTCCCACGAGGACGCCGGCTCCGAATGGAGCCGGCGTAGTGGGAAGGTGCGACGGGTGCAGTTGCACCCGTCGCGTATTTCAGTGTCTGCTTTGCAGACACTGAAATACTTTGCGGGGCCCTCTTACGGGGGCCCCTGCAGTGCCCATGCCATGGGCATGGGCACTGCAGGGGCCCCCAGGGGCCCCGCGGCACCCCCTACCGCCATCCTGTTCCTGGCGGGAGACCCGCCAGGAACAGCATGGCGGAAGGGGGTGTCAGAATCCCCATGGCTGCGGAGCGCGCTCCGCAGCCATGGAGGATTCTGTAGGGCAGTGGTAAACCGGCGGGAGACTGCCGGTTTACCCTTTCTGGCCGCGGCTGAACCGCCGCGGTCAGAATGCCCTTGGGAGCACCGCCAGCCTGTTGGCGGTGCTCCCGTGGTCGGTGACCCTGGCGGTCACCGGCCGCCAGGGTCAGAATGACCCCCTATGTGTCCACCCTAAGTTGACCTCTCTACACCCCCACGACGACGCCTGCAGAGGGAATCCCGAGGACCCCCCTGACCGCGACTGTCCGGGCAAAGATATCTGTCGCCTGGAAAAGCACTGCACCTGCAACCCCCAGGCCCAAGAGAAACCGATCACCTGTGCAGCAACGACCAGCAGGTGGCCCTCACCCTTGCCCAGTCAGTGGCTTTCCCGAATAGCCCCTCCTGTGCTCTGCCTGCAGCGCCTAAGTGACCCCCGGGTTCCTCCATAGAGTTCTATTGAGAACCCGACGCCTTGTTTGCACACTGCACCCAGCCGCCCCTGAGCCACTGAGGGTGTGGTTTTTGTGCCTCCTCCATTACTCCTTCGAACCCCCCTGGTCTACCCTCTGACAATGCAGGTACTTACCTGTAAGCAGGCCAGAACCAGAGTAACCCTTGTCTCAATTGGGGCCTACGTTATTTTGGCTCCTGTTTGACCTCTGCACCTAACCGGCCCTGCGTTGCTGGGGTTGGGTGTTTAGGGTTATCTTGAACCCCTAACGGAGGGCTACCTCTGCCCCAGAGATTGAACCCGTAAATTTGTATTTACCTCAAAAACTGTACTTTACTTACCTCCCCCAGGAACTGTTGAAAATTGCAGTGTCCACTTTTAGAATAGCTTTTTTGCCATTTTAAAGAAAACTGTGTACATTGTTGATTCCATTCAAAGTTCTAAGCATTACTATGCAAAGTAACTTTCATTTAATATACTTACCTGCTAAATTAATCTTGTGGTTCTAGAAATAAATTAACAAAATAATATTTTTCCATATAAAAACCTATTGGTCTGGAGTTAAGTCATTGAGTATGTGTTTTCACTTATTGCTTGTGTGTGTAAAACAAATGCTTAACACTACCCTCTGATAAGCCTAACTGCTCGACCACACTACCACAAATAGAGCATTAGTATTATTTATTATTGCCTCTGTCAAGCCTCTTAGGGAACCCCTGGACTCTGTGCACACTATATCTCATTTTGATATAGTATATACAGAGCCAGATTCCTACATATAGGATAGGTGAATTTGTGCTGTGACCAGGCCTAAAACCTGGCTGGAACTTATCAAGTAGGCTGAATTGATTAATATGTTGACATAATTGATTGGGACACATTTTTCTAGCAGTTCACTAGGAAGATGTTGTTAGATTGAGATCAGCCGGGTCATAATCATGTTTTTTCAAGAGATGTGTTACTTGCACAGTTTTCAGGCAGTCAGGGATAGTGCCTTGTCTTAATGGCATTTTTGATTTTTGCCCAAAAGGGGAGATAATATGGCTGATTTCCTTAATGATTGTTGAAGGGATTGGGTCATTGAAGTGTGATGTTGGTTTCATGGACTCAGTGATCTTCGAAATCCCTTCATTCAAGGATTTGAAATCGCTCCACAATGCCCTGTTTTTCAGTGGGATTTAGGGTCGTCTGGGTAATGCTCAAAGTAGTGGACCCTGCATGAGAGGATTGATCGTTGTTTGAAACCATTGGCCTTTCGTTGTTGATGGTCATTGATTTTTCATATTTCATATTTTTTTATCAAAAAAGGATGTAAAAGCTTCACAATTCTTTGTTGTGTTCATGATGCTGTTAGGCTTGCTAGTGCCAACTTGTTGGTTACGAATTTCAAAGAGTTTGCTGAAACGCTTTTTGCCTGTGTCAAGTTGAGATCTAATAATAGATGTTTTAGCTTTTCAAATGGTCTTTTTGTATGTGATTCTTATTTCCTGCAGCTATTTTAGGTGTCTGGTGGAGAGTTCATATCTCCATCGTCTCTCAGCAAGCCTAAGTTGTCTTCTCTCATTGTTTAGGTTTTGAGTGAATCAATGGTGCGTGTCTTTGTCTTAGAGACCCAATCATCAGAAGCTATGGACTGAACATCATCTCCTACGCTGATGACACTCAGCTGATCATCTCCCTGACTGAAAACCCCACAACGGCCAAGAAGACCTTCCCAAGACGGGATGGAAGCAGTCGCCGCCTGGATAAAGGAGAGCTGCCTTAAGCTAAACTCCGACAAGACCAAGATCCTCATCCTGGGACCCTTCTCCTCAGCCTGGGACGATGACTCCTTGTGGCCCTCAACACTTGGCAGCCACCCCACCCCTACAAACCACGCATGCAACCGCAGCGTCATCCTTGACTCCACGCTCAACATGACAAGAAAGGTCAACTCCGTCGCCTCCACCTGTTTCCACACCCTTCGACTCCTACGGAAGATCTTCAGATGGATCCCAAGTGAATGCCACAAAACCGTGACACACGCCCTGATCACAAGCAGATTTGACTACGGCAACACCCTCTATGTTGAAACCCCCAAGAAGAACCTGAGCAAACTACAACAAATTCAGAACTGCCCTTGCCAGACTTGTTGTGAACATCCCTGGTTGAGAACATCTCACAGGACACCTGAGAGATCTCCACTGGCTCTCCGTCAAGAAGAAAATCAACTTCAAGCTTCTCATAAACGCCTACAGGGCCCTCCACAAACTTGGACCCAGCTCCCTCAACCATCGCATCACCTTTTACTCCCCTGCCAGACCTCTCCGCTCTTCCAAGCAGTCGCTCGCCAATGTACCCTGCATACGGAAGTCCTCAGCTGAAGGGAGATTTTTAACCTACCTTGCAGCAAAATGTTAGAACACCTAACCTCTAAATTTCAGACAGTCGCCATTTCTACCTCAATTCAGGAAGGACCTCAAGAGCAGACCTGGCGCTTCGACTAAACCCTGTGGACATACCCCACAGCGTCATGAGACCCTCCGGGTGAGTGCACGCTCTTAAAAAGTTTGATTGAAAATTGAAGAATCACTTGAGGCGGAGTGGAGGTACGGCCTCAGTTATCTCTGATATGCTGTTGTTATAGTGGTCAGTTAAATCTTGCACGCTGTGGATTTTACTCTGTGGTAGGAGGTTGCTGCTACAAAGGGAGGCAAGCTTATCTCTGTTAATGTTTCTGCTGTCTCTAGCCCAGTGTTTTGGTTTGATCGCTTAGCCTCTTGCTTTCTGAGTTTTTGTAGTGATATGGAATATTATTTGGTGATGGTCCCATCGGTCTGTTGGAGATATGGAGTCTAAACTTAAGGATCCACACTTGGATATTATAAGATCCAGTGTGGCCCCTTTGTCATGTGTTGGTTCTGTGCATTGTTGGACCATGTTTTGATCTTTAAGGAAGTGTTTTAGATCGAGGACTTGTGTGTCCACCTCATCATTCCTGTGCACATTGAAATTGCTCATTAATGGGGCATTTACTGGATCATGATTGTTTCTATTTGTTGTTAAATGAACGATTGGTTGTCCCCCAGTGGGTGATAGAATTGATGGATCTTTGCTTTTGATTTGTTTCATGTGCGGATTTCTACTCCCATGTATTTGCATGTGTGCAGTCTGTCTACAGGGAATGGATTGATGTATAGTGAGTTCCAGGTGTGTGATTGCCATCCCCCCTCCATCGTTGTGATCGGACTAGTCATATGATGTTGATGTTTGGGTGTGTAAGAATAACCATAATGGATGGACGATACATTACCCATGTTTCTGTCAGGAAGAGTATGTCAAGATCATGATACATGATCGCCTCGGCTATTTCAGTGGTGTGTTTGTCCACTGGCCTGCAGATGTGTAACATGCACTTCAGTGTTTGTCACTGTTACCTCTGGATTGATCGGGTTGACTGGGATGAGGGGAATCGAGATCAAGTTTGCCCGATTTCTGTGTTGCTCTTTGAGTTGTGTTTTACATTGATTAGTGCTTGCCAAGGTCTGTATTTTTTAATTTAATGAAACCTGGGCCTTGGGTGTACCGTGATAAGACTGCAACAGGGTTTCAGTGTCCTCCTTGGAAAGCTGATTAAGTAGTCTCTGGGGTCGGGTGATGGCATTAGAGACCAGAATTGTGTGCCATGCATGCTCATTAGAGCTGGTATGTAGGACAGCATTATTATCACGACTGACGGACCAACCCTGCAGTGTATATGTCTTACATCTGATAGAGAGTTCTAGCTGCAGATTCCTTACCTTTGAATTCCCTGGCGCCAGCTTCAAATCTGGTATCTTTTTGCTGAACAATACCCTGCGTGCGCCGTGGGGTGGAGTCGTCCGGTTCCGCATGCATCGTCCGGCTCTGCGTGGCTTTGTCAGCGTTGTTGGAGCAGTCTCTGATGTCACGGTCATCTATATAGACGGCACCACGGCGCACGTACATTAGTTCTTTTCCTTCCGTGCTGGTTAAGAGCAGATCCGGGATCGAGCTACACTTTGCCTTTTTTTGGCAAGCCTTTTTTCGATATTTTATCAAAGTTTTTTGTCGTCTATGCAAGGATGTCCTCCAGGAAGACGGGGTTCAAGCCATGTGGTGCCTGTCATCGCGCAATGTTGCTGATGGACCCTCATGAGGTATGTCTCTGGTGCCTCAATAGGGACCACGACTCGAAGTTGTGCTCCAACTGCCAGGCCATGGCCCCAAAAGCTTTGAGGGAGCGGTCCGTAAAGCTCATGGCGGCCTGGCAGTCGACTTCGGTCGGCGCGACTCCTCTGAGGTCACAGTCCCGCTCAAGGACGAGGTTGCGGAACCGCTCCAGGATCCACAAGTCCTCTTTGTCCCATTTGAGGTCCTCGGGGCACTTGGGGAAGAGGCACAAAAAAGAAGAAGTCCAAGCGGACTTTGACTTTACCATGCCTGTCGGTCGACGAGGCGTCTCGGGAACGTCGACGTTCCGAGAACAGGTCAACGGAGCCCTTGCTAGGGCTGACTTCGTGCCTCCCCCACTTTCCGGGAGCCGGAGCAACCACTGTTCAAATAAAGGACTTTTACGAGGCCATGCGCCTTGTTTTTTAGCGGGCTGCCCCTGCGGGTGGGTCTTCGGACCTTGTGGGGTCAGCAGGGGACCGTCGGATTCGACGCCGGAGGCTTTGGCCTTGGTGCCTCTGGGTACCCCAGGATCCGATAACAGATCCAGACCAGCGCTGGATTCTCACAGTCTGTGCCGGAGGGTGGCGGTTTCTCACAGTCGGTCTCCCCTGGCGCCAAGCCTGACGTCGACGCTCCCTCCACCACCGGCACCCACTGGTGGTGGTTGCCCCATCCTCATTCCTGATGAGCTGGAACGACGTCATACGATGCCGATTCCGACTCTGACAGCGCTGACTAGGCCCAGATAAGTGCCTGCGGCTTATTTTGAACAGGCAAAGGTGAGGAGTGGGAGGGGTCTGAGGACCCTTTAGAAAATAGATTGGAGCAGAACTGGTATGAGGATCTAGGGGAAGCCAGTGGACTGGATACTTCTCCAGATGCTAGCATGCTCTCACCTCCTTCTGTGGCTATGGAGGAGGGGGCATCTTATGCCATGGTGGTGCGTAGAGCAGCTGACGTCTTGGACATGGAGTTGCCTACAGTGCCAGTCAGGACTAATCTCCTGACAGATGTGCTTCAGCCAGGGGTTGCTACATCAGAGCCGATGTTGCCCTTCAATGAAGCCCTTACAGATGTCCTACTGGGGACATGGTCCAAACCCCGCGCAGGGGCTCCTGTGAATGGGACAATCGGCCGCCGCCATCGACCAGCTCCAAATGACCCTAGTTTCCTCACCCAACACCCTACCCCGGAGAGCTTGATGGTCCAAGCCTCCACTTCCCATGGTGCCTTTCCTTCCGCTACCCCTGATAGGGAATCCAAGGCTGGACCAACTTGGATAGAAGATGTTTTCTTCCTCCAGCCTAGCATTGAGGTTGGTAAACACCTCTTGCCTATTGGGCCGTTTTTCCCATACTACAGGGGATACGGCGGTACAGGTGCTGCCCCAGATCCTGGAGGGCGTACAGGTCACCCAGGCTGTCAAGGATGGGAGAGATGCAGCCAAGTTTACCATCAGGTGTGGTTTGGACACGACGACGACTCACTGGGCAGGGCGATTTCATTCGACAGTGGCCCTCCGATGTCACACCTGGCTGCGTACTACTGGCGAACTTGATGAACATGCCTTTTGATGGCTCACACCTTTTTGGTGAGAAGGCAGACTCTGCGCTTGAGAGATTCAAGGATTCTTGGGCTACAGCCTGATCCTTGAGCCTCTCAGCGCCTGTTCGCCAGCAGTCTGCCTATCGCCTCTTTCGAGGCTTCGGGAGGAGCGCAATACCACACCAACCACAGGTTAGCTGCTGTCCTCCACCTTTAGAACATCCGGTGCGAGGACGAGGTTGTGGTACCTTCAGACCCAGAGGGTCTAGCCAGAAGTCAGCCACCACCCAGCCACCCTCTTCTGCAATGCCCAAGCCCTCCTAGTATGGTTCTGCAAGTCCATGTTCATCCAGTTGGAGGGAGAATTAAATTTCAGCTCCCTCACTGGCGGTCCATAACATCGAACAAATGGGTCTTGCAGATCATACATAAGCGCTATTCCCTCCCCTTACAGTCTTTCCCTCCCTCTATCCCTCTGGTAAAAGAATGAGTAAGAATGAGGAAGTTACCTACGGTAGAAAGGGACCCGATGTCAGAAGTAGGCAGTGGTTGTTATTCCCACTACTTTCTGATCCCAAAAAAGAACAAGGGTCTTTGCCCTATTTTGGAATTAAGGGACGTAAATCTCTTCCTCAAAAAGGAGAAATTCAAGATGCTTACTCTTTCTCAGGTCTTGGCTGCCCTAGACCAAGGAGACTGGATGGTAGCGTTGGACTTGCAGGATGTGTATTTTCACATCCCCATCCTGCCTGCCCACAGGTGCTACTTGCGGTTCAAGGTGGCCTATAAGTACTTTCAGTTTACCGTGCTCCCATTCAGTTTCACCAGTGTCCCTCGGGTGTTCACCAAGGTGATGGCGGTGGTGATAGTTCATTTGCGCAGGTTACGGATTTCAGTCTTCCCCTACCTCGACGACTGGCTGTTGAAGGCTCCTACGCCCCAGGCTCTCATCACCCACCTTCAGACTGCGGCTTCACTGGGGTTCACTATAAACATGCCAAAGTCAACCTGACTCCTACTCAGAGGCTCCCTTTCATCAGAGCTGTTCTGGACACAGTGCAGTTTCGGGCCTATCCTCCCGAGCAACATGTCCAGGATATTCAGGTTATGATACTGATGTTTCGGCCTCTATCCTGGTTTTCAGTGAGACAGACTCTGAGGCTGTTGGGACTCATGGCTTCCTGCATCCTGTTAGTCAAACATGCCAGATGGCATGTGAGGGCTCTGCAATGGGACCTGAAGTTCCAGTGGGCACAGCATCAGGAAAATTTTACAGACACTGTCAGATCTCAGAGGGAACCTCAAAAGACCTGCAGTGGTGATTAGTGAACTGCAATTGGGTCAGAGGCAGGCTCCTCTCCCTTCCCCAACCAGATCTCACAGTAGGGACAAAATGCATCACTTCTGGTATGGGGCGGCCACCTGGGAGAGGCAGAGATCTGGGGCCTATGGTATCCGGCAGAATCCAGGCTCCATATCAACTTATTGGAGCTCTGGGCGATCCGACTAGCATTGAAAGCATTTCTTCCTGTTGTGAAAGGGAAGATGGTGCAGGTGTTCACAGACAACACCACTGCAATGTGGTACTGCAACAAGCAGGGCGGAGTGGGGTCGTGGACCCTTTGTCAAGAGGCTCTGCATCTCTGGACATGGCTGGAACAGCAGGGCATAACCCTGGTGGTTCAACAACTGGCAGGTTCTCTGAACGTCAGGGCAGACGAACTCAGCCACCAATGCCTAGCGGATCCCGAATGGTTTCTCCTTCAGGAGGTGGCGCAAGGACTCTTTCAGCAGTGGGGAGAGCCTTGGTTAGCTCTGTTCGCCTCTGCAGAGAACCTGCAATGTCAGCAGTATTACGCGTTTGAGTTTCCAAGGCGGCAATCGCTCTGCAACGCTTTTCGTCACAAGTGGAATTCAGGCCTCCTATACGCACTTCTGCCCAGAGAAGATCAAGAACGACTCGGCCCAAGTCATCTTATTGGCTCCGAATTGGGCACAAAGAATCTGGTATCCCGAGCTTCTCAAAATGAGCATCAATCCTCCGATCAGGCTGCCCCTTCAAGAGGATCTTCTGTCGCAGCAGCAGGGGAGGGTTCTCCACCCGAACCTGTCACATCTGCACTTTCATGCGTGAAGATTGAGCGGCAGCAGTTGATGGCTTTTGACCTTCCTCCTGAAGTCTGAAAGATTATTTTGGCAGGCAGAAGTCCCTCCACTAAAGCGGTACACGCCTGCTGTTGGAAGCACTTATTGTACAGAAAGGTCTATTGACCCTCTTTCTGCTTCTCTTTCCGACATTCTTCTCTTTATTCTATCTCTAGCCCAGCAGGGTTTTACCTTAGGGACTCTAGAGGGCTATCTTTCTGCCTTATTGGCATTTCTTTGACTTCCAGACCAGACTACTTTGTCTAAATCTCACATTGTACATAGATTCCTCAAAGGGCTTGTACATATGTTTCCCCCCTACGCCCTTTATTGTGCCTCAATGGAATTTAAAGCTTGTCATCACATTTCTCATGTGTGCTCCCTTCGAGCCTTTGTCCCGACCGGCTCCTCACCATCAAGACAGCCTTCTTAGTGGCGATAACATCTGCCAGGAGGGTGAGTGAGATGCAAGCCGTGTCATCAAAGCTACAGTATCTTACTATCCATCCAGATAAAGTGGTTCTCAGAACGCGTGCCTATTTTCTCCCCAAGGTGGTAACCCCATTTCATCGGGGTCAGAACATCAACCTGCCCACCTTCTTTGCTCCACTGCATCCCTCTAAAGAGAAGAGGAATGACTCCATCAACTGGACCCAAAAAGAGCGTTGCCGTTCTACCTTGACCGCACAAAAGAGTTCCAGGTGGATGACCAACTCTTTGAGGGTCGGGTAGTGCAGAATCGAACCATTTCGCGCTGAGTCCTTCTCTGCATTAAGATATGCTATGCATTGGCCAGGAAGCAGCCTCCTGAGAGCTTGCGGGCTCATTCTACCAGGGGCAAAGTAGCTACCACTACGCTAGCACGAGGCGTACCAGTCCTGAAGATCTGTCAGGTGACTACGTGGCCGTTCTACACACGTTTGCAAAACATTACTACTGCCTAGACAGTTGGGTAAGAAGGGACGGGTACTTTGCACGTTCAGTCCTACAGGACTTTTTAGTGCAAGGAGTACTATCTGCAGCCCACCACCAGGAGGTAATGGCTTGGGTATCTATTCAAAGGTAAGGAATCTGCAGCTAGAAGTCTCTATCAGATGAACAAGTTACTTACCTTCGGTAGCGCATTATCTGGTAGAGACTCTATCTAGCTGCAGATTACTTACACCCACCCATGCCTCCCCGCTCTGCGGATACGACTACTAGGGTTAGGGTTTATCTCAAATCAGACAAATGTTGGTTCTATCCGCGACTCTGCGCTTCTGGCGTGGAAGTTTTGTGGATAAGAGAACTGACATATGCGCGCCGAGGTGGTATCTGTATAGACGACTGTGACGTCACAGACGGCTCCAACAACGCTGATGAAGCCATGCGGAGACGGACGACACACGCAGAACTGAATGATGCCACCCGACGGCATGCGCAGGGTATTGCTCAGCTAAAAGATTCCCCATTCGCACTGACCCCAGGGAATTCAAAGGTAAGGAATCTGCAGCTAGATAGATTCTCTGCCAGATAATGCGCTACCAAAGGGAAGTAACTAGTTCATTCGTGTAAGGCTATGGAGGTCTTGTGTGTTCATGGTGATCTTTAACGTGACTTGCTTAAGGGTTTCCATAATGTGTTCCAGTTGGTCCCTGCACTGTTGTATATGGTTGGGATTTACATTTGAGCCAGGGCCCTTGGTTGCCTTGACTGGATATTTTAACCTATATTCACTGATGTGTGAAGGTTCAGTCAAATATTTTTAAATTTAGGTTTGAGACTTGTATTAGTATATTCCCATTCTTGTATATTGATATTGTTGCCTCCGCCTGGAAAAAGGCAGAGGGTGCTATGGATAGTTTAAAGCCATGGGGTATTTTGCTTGTGTTTGAGATTTTTAATAGTGCGTAGAGAGCTACAACCAGCAGGCTGTGTGTCTCGTGTAAAATACGAGATCAGATTTAAGGACCCCTTTGTTCAAAAAGAGGTATCTGAGATGCATGTTTTAGGTAGATTTGAAGTTATTAACTGCATTCTTCAACAAGCCTTTCATGTCTGTTCAAGGGTATCTGTCCCACCATGTTTCTGGTTGGAGTTAAAGAGAGTCTTGAGCTGAAGGATCCTATCAATGTCCCAGGATGAGGCATCTTCAGGATGCGAACTAGTAGTTCAGGATCGTAAAATAAGTTGTTTGCTCTGCAGGTAGGAGCAATGGGTTAGGATTACAAATAAACGGCGCAGATGCCCTGAAACTCTAAAATGAATTTTCACCCTAGAGACCATTCATGTAGTTGAGAGAGTCCTTTTTCAGTTTTTATCTACTATGGCTCAGGAGACCTATATGCAACTAAGAGAGTCCTTTTATGCTTCATATATAGGGATTTCACAGAGTACTGTAGTCTACTGATCTAGATACCTATCTGAAGATGACGGAGTCATTTTTTAAATTTTGTTTATGGTAGTATGTTTCACAATAGAGAACAGATCCTTTTTCTAGCTCTATGGATTGTTGTTTCAGGGGAACCAAAACGGGCACCACCTGATCGACTGACTACCCTGGGATCACAAAGAGGAACAGCCACCACGGGGTGTACAGGACTAAATAATCAGTGACTGTGTGATGCTGTCGTTGGCGCTTCTGCATAAATCGCCACCATCTGCTTCCTCCACCAGTACCAGGCACAGTGTCTCTGTGGACCATTAGATAGTTAGAATTGTCTCTGACGGTTTCACATCCTCTGGGAAAAGATCAAAAAGAAAGGGAGTGGTGCCTGCCATGCTCAGGCGGCTATGCAGCTCTGATATGCCTACAACAAACCGCTCTCTCACTCACCATCTCTGAAATCCCAGGAGACTGCATCTGGGACACTGCATCTCCTCAACCTCTCTTCACTGACTCAGCTCCACACTTGACCCGACATGAGAGCTCTAGATGGCAGCTCTTAACCAACTCCTTGCCGCCCTGATTCTGCTGATATTTTGAGTCTTTAGCTAGGACTCTAGACCCCAGTGCACTGACCCCTAAAACAATTGGAAACTGGCTATACTCCTAATTGGCATATTTAACTTACCTTTAAGTCCCACGTTTATGGTACAAAGTGTACTCAAGGCCTGTAGGTTGAATGTCACTTGTGCACTGCAACAAACATTGTACCACCACTAAAGTGACAATTCAAAACATGACTGCAGGCCTGCCACCAGTAACCTGGGTAGGTTTAAAACTGCAAATTTTGCCTGTCAAAATAACCATTTTGACAGGCATAAGTCCTCCTTTTAAATATTAATAAGTAATTTCTAATTTCTTCTTACGTGCCCATAAACCAGGGTGAATCGTATTTAAAAGTAGAAAATATAAAAGTTTAATGTTAAACATGACCTTACAGTGAAAAGGCCTTTTCACTGTAACAAGGTTAGCTGTTCTATAGAAAAGAATTGGGAGTTAATATTAAAATTAAATAATGTTAGCTTCGCCTAGGAACCAGATAAAACATTAAAATAATTATTACACATCCAATTCAATGGTAAGGTCAGATTTGTAACAAATGTTTTGCAACAGTACTTTGAAAAGGTCACCTTTTACCTGCCTAAAGCCTCTAGAATCCCAGGTACATGGCCTTCCATCTTCTTGATGAGGTGTGGGTCGGCTCCCTGAGCTGAGACAAAGGGCTTTGGTGTGGGAAGGTGTCATTTTACCCTGACACAGTGACCATCCGGGCAGTGGCCAGGAACTTAATTTCCTTCAAGTGAGCCTGCCCAGTCATAGGCATATGTAGCTCACACCTGGGCCTACCTTCTCTGCTGTAATTCTAGCCAGCCAGGCAAGTGGGATAGGTCCTGCCCCCAGAACCTGTTTTCAGTGACCACAGGAGAGGGTTTGCCCACTTCCCTGGCCACACCAAAGGGAGGAAAGGTTCTGCCATTCTGGATGTAGACAGCGGGGGCCATTGTGGGAGTGTATGCATTAGAGCATATGGGACCTGCTGCAAAAGTGAGTAGGGGGTACCCCTGGAAACTGTTCCCCTATTGGGTATGGAGTGACCAGGAGTCACCTTCACCCACAAGCTAGTGCTACGTATAAATGTGGCACCCAATGATCCCTTGGTATGAACACTATTGGATCTATGGAAGACAGAAGAAGTATTGCACCTGCTGTTGAGACTTGTGAGGAGAACCCCAAAAGCTAGACCTGCTCCCTCTTGCACTCATTACAAAGAAGTGGACTCCAAAGGTCTGTTGGCTGACTGCCTGTTAAGCTACAGGTACACAAAAGCTGCAAGAAGCCCACTGGAGGAGCCCAGCCAACCGGTTTCAACTGGACCTTCCTTGGACCCTGCTGATGGCTTTGTTATATGGAGTCATGACCCCTCAAGTGCTGTTCCTGACCTCTTGGAAAACGAACCTGGTGTCCGTGTATTCCTCATGCTTAACCATAAAACCTGGAACTTAGCAACTTCTTCAAGACTTTTTTGCCTGGAGAACCGACAGAAGACCAGGACCAGTCTGCCAAGCCATTCTCCTGATGATGCATCACTGATGGGCCTGACATGGCCATAGTGCTTGTTATATTCAGCAAATCCTATTAACCCCTTCGCTGCCAGGCCTTTCCCCCTCCTGTGGCGAGCCTTTTTTTGGCTATTTGGGGCAGTTCGCACTTAGGCCCTCATAACGTTTTGTCCACATAAGCTATCCACACCAAATTTGTGTCCTTTTTTTCCAACATCCTAAGGATTCTAGAGGCATGTAGGGTTTGTGGGTTTCCCTGAGGGAGACCAAGAAATTAGCCAAAATACAGCAAAAAAATCGTTTTTTAAAACAAAATGGGAAAAAAGGGCTGCAGAAGAAGGCTTGTGGTTTTTTTCCTGCAAATGGCATCAACAAAGGGTTTGCAATGCTAAAATCACAATCTTCCCAGCTTTCAGGAACAGGCAGACTTGACTACATTTTTAAACACAATTTTGGCATTTTACTGGGACATACCCCATTTTTACTAGTTTTGATGCTTTCAGCCTCCTTCCAGTTAGTGACAGAAATGGGTGTGACACCAGTGCTGGATCCCAGAAAGCTAAACATTTTTGAAAAATAAACAAAATTCTGAATTCAGCAACGAGTCATTTGTGTAGATCCTACAGGAAATAACAGCTGAAATAAAAAAAAATGAAATTGAGGTAAAAAAACTGCAATTATTCTCCACGTTTTACTCTGTAACTTTTTCCTGCGATGTCAGATTTTTTAAAGGAATATACTGTTACGTCTGCTGGACTCTTCTGGTTGTGGGGATATATAGGGCTTGTAGGTTCATCAAGAACCCTAGGTACCCAGAGCCAACAAAGGAGCTGCACCTTGCAATGGGTTTTCATTCTATACTGGGTATACAGCAATTCATTTGCTGAAATATGAATAGTGAAAAATAGGTATCAAGAAACCCTTTGTATTTCCAAAATGGGCACAAGATAAGGTGTTGAGACACATTCCGGGGTGCCAATACTAGCATGTGAATTACAGGGAATTTCTCAAATAGACGTCTTTTTTACACACTGTCTTACATTTAGAAGGAAAAAATGTAGAGAAAGACAAGGGGCAATAACACTTGTTTTGCTATTCTGTGTTCCCCCAAGTCTCCCGATAAAAATGGTACCTCACTTGCGTGGGTAGGCCTAATACTTGCGACAAGAAACACAACATGGACACATCACATTTTTACATTGAAATGGGGGCTCCCACCAGGTTTGTTACCCAGAATCCTTTGCAAACCTCAAAATTGGGCCAAAAAAACTCTCTCATTTCGGTGACAGAAAGTTCTGGAATCTGAGAGGAGCCACAAATTTCCTTCCAACCAGCATTCTCCCAAGTCTCCCAATAAAATGGTACCTCACTTGTGGGGGTAGGCCTAGCGCCCACAACAGGAAATGCCCCAAAACACAACGTGGACACATCACATTTTCACAAAGAAAACAGAGCTGTTTTTCGCAAAGTGCCGAGCTGTGGACTTTGGCCTCTAGCTCAGCCGGCACCTAGGGAAACCTACCAAACCTGCGCCTTTTTTTAAAACTAGACACCTAGGGAAATCAAAGACGGGGTGACTTGTGGGGCTCTCACCAGGTTCTGTTACCCAGAATCCTTTGCAAACCTCAAAATGTGGCCAATAAAACACTTTTTCCTCACATTTCGGTGTCAGAAAGTTCTGGAATCTGAGAGGAGCCACAAATGTCTTTCCACCCAGCGTTCCCCCAAGTCTCCCGACAAAAATGGTACCTCACTTGTGTAGGTAGGCCTACTGCCTGCAAAAGGAAATGCCCCAAAACACCATCTGGACACATCAAAATTACCAAATGCAAAACTACCTGTTTTTGCGGGGGAAGGAGGGGTTGGCACCTGTGTTTTTGGTCCTGGGCTCAGCAGCCCTCTAAGTAAACCTACCAGACCCAGACATTTCTGAAAACTAGGCGCCCAAGCGAGTACAGGGAGGTGTGACTTGCGTGGATCCCCCAATGTTTTCTTACCCAGAATCCTCAGCAAACCTCAAATTTTGCTAAAAAATCTAAATGTTCCCACATTTCTGTGTGGGATCACCGCACAGAGACAAATTTCCTACCACCAAACTTTCCCCTCAGCCTTCTGGTAAAATTGATACCTCCCTTGTGTAGGTGGGCCCAAGTGCCTGTGACAGGGAAGAGCCAAAAACATGTCGAAATTGAGGGGGAACCAAAGCGGGTCCAAAAGGGCAGTTTGAAAAAAAACATTTTTAGGCTGTCAAGTGCAGCAGAATTTTTATTGGTATAGAGGAGACAAATGCTGGGTGGTAGGAATTTTGTAGATTCCTGCAGATTCCGGAAGGTTCCATCACAAAAATGTGGGGAAAATGAGTGATTTTCTGCAAAGTTGGATATTTGCAGGACATTGTGGGTAAGAAAATGGTGCGGGGTGCATGTGAAGCATAACACCCTGGAATCACCCAGATGTTTCGTTTTCAGATATGTCTAGGTCTTGTGGATTTTTCTACATGGCTGCGTCCCAAAGTCCATAAAGTGCAGCCCTCACCATTCCAAGTGGGACGATTTTGAGAGTTAGCCAAGCTCTAATGGCCCAAATGTAAAACCAAAACCCAAAATAATCAAATGTCCTCTTGCTTGTCATGGGATAAGATGTTTTAGAGTGCGGGGGGAGCTGAAAGACTGTTACCCCCTTCAGTTGGGGTGGGGACATAACCAGGCCCATATTGTTTGGTAGCCCCCACCCCACTATATATATATATTTTTTATTCCCTGGCATCTAGTAGACTTTCTGTCCCCCCCCCCCTCCGGGTGTGGATAAGGGGTAATTGCCGCACCTGCCCACTGGTGGGTAGAACAACTTTGGCCCCATTTATGGCCATAACCCCACCCTCTTATTTTGAGAAAAAAAAATCTTCCCTGGTCTCTGGTGGGCTTTCTGCCCTTCCACAAATAGGCCAATGTGCCCCCAAGTGGGGGAGAAATGGCTAACAGTAATCTGCCCCCATGGTGAGCAACCCTTGCCCAAGGGGCTGCCCACCCAAACAAAACACACACACACGAATCCCTGGTGCCTAAGTGGTTTCTGCCCCCCTTCCCGGGGCCAGATTGGCCTAATAGAAAGAGGCCAATGTGCCCCCAAGGGGAGCAGAAACGGCCTAAAATAAATTTGTCTCCCAGGAGTGTGACCCTTGCCTAAGGGGTTGCTCAACTTCCGTGAAATTAGCGCAAAAAAAATAATCCCCGGTGCCTAGTGGTTTCTGCCCCCCTTGGGGACATATCAGCCTCATAAAAATAGGCCGATCGGTCCCCAAGGGGGGGCAGAAATAGCCTAAAATAAATTTGCCCCACAGGGGAATGACCCTTGCCTAAGGGGTCGCTCCCCTTGCGTGAAATTGATGCAAAAAAATAAAAATCCCTGGTGTCTAGTGGTTTCTGTCTCCCTTGCCTAAGGGCTCGCTCCCCATAAAATTTTTTTAAAAAGTAAACATAAACAAAAATATTTCCCTGGTGTCTAGGCAGATCGGCCCAATTATAATAGGCTGATCTGCCCCCGCGGGGCCAGAAATGGCCTACAAATATTTTGCCCCCCCTGGGGAGCGACCCTTGCCCAAGGGGCAGCTCCCCTTATGCGCAAGTATAAAAAAATAATCCCTGGTGCCTAGTGGTTTTGGATTGGCCTAATAAAAATGGACCGATCTGCCCCAAGTGGGTCAGAAATGGCCTAAATACAATTTGCCCCCCAGGGAAGCGCCCCTTGCCTAAGGGCAGATCGGCCTAAAATAAAATTGCCCTCACCCCCCCAAGGGAGTGACCCTTGCCTAAGGGGTCGCTCCCCTTGCGTGAAATTCACCTTAAAAAAAAAACTCTGGTGTCTAGTGGTTTCTGCCCCCCTTGGGGGCAGATTGGCGTCATAAAAATAGGCCGATCTGCCCCCAAGGAGGGCAGAAAATGCCTAAATATAATTTGCCCCCTAGGAGAGTGACCCTTGCTTAAGGGGTCACTTCTCACCTCTGAAAAACGGAAATAAAAAAAATGATCCCTGGCACCTAAAGGTTTCTGCCCCTCCTGGGGGCAGATCGGCCTAATAACAATAGGCTGATCTGCCTCCAGGGGGGCAGAAAAGGCCTTGAAAATAATTGCCTCTCTGGGGACCGACCCTTGCCCAAGAGGTCGCTCCCCTTATGCCAATTTCCTTTTTCAAAATAATCCCTGGTGTCTAGTGGGCATTTCAGCAGCCAGATCGCTTCACAATCCGTCTGATGAAATGCTCTGAGAGACTTCAAAGGGAAGGAAATTCCTTTCCTTTACTTTGAAGCCTCTCAGGCCCCCATCCACATGATCGGAAGAGAAATGCTCTGCAACTAGGAGCACCCACCGAATGGGATTTGTTTATTTGTTGTTTGGGTGGTCTTCCAACCATTTGGGGCCACCCTGGGATGGGAGTTGTGGGTTTTGGGTTTGTGGTTTGTAGGGCTGAATGGTGTGGTGCTGATTCTGACATGCAACATGTACAGGCCATGTGAGAGCATGGGGCAATGAGTGTGCAGTTTGCCTCCCCTGTGAGTGGCTGACCTGATGCATTATTACTAGACTGTGTACTGACATGGAACATGTGCGGCATGGGCACATCATTCAGTGCAGCAGTACATTAGACGGAGAGGTACACAGATTGCACTACTGCAGGAGACACATATTGCAAGAGGGCAAGAGACCCGTTTACCAAATTGCTGGCACAGGCAATTTTACAGCACGTCATATTCCCGGTTCAACAGGGGGTGCTGATTTGGATCCAGCCTGGGGTCCAGTTTTGTTGTCTAACAACTGTAATAGACCCAGAGGGACGCTACATACTGGTTAGAAGGACAACTGGATTGCAGACATGTACTACTTGGTAGCATATATGCTACTAACACGGCACAACAGACTTTCCTCCCAATCACATCTGTTGGACATTCTCACCAGGTGGGCACACATGCCGTGGATTATAGGGGAGATTTCAATAATGTATTAAGCATTCACCTAGATTGCTCGCACCCATCCCTGCCATCCTCCCCAGTGGTGGCAGCTGCTACTCACTTAACACAGTGGCTCACACACTGGTCCCTGTTGGACTGCTCGTGCTCCTTACACCCTGATGCCAGGAAGTACTCATACTACTCACCCCCTGTGATCTTCATGTGTGCCTAGATCGTATCATAAGTGACCCAACTATGAGACTCCTGGCACTGGGAGCGGAGTATTTGGGTAGGACCTGTTTGGATCACAACCCCTTGATCCTATTCCTTGAATGGGGCATGCATAGATCATCAGTCCCCACTTGGCAACTGCAGCCATTTATGCTGAAGACCCGTCTTCCAAGAAGCCACCAGTGAGGCGCTCATGCGGTATTTCTGAGAGAACTGGGGAACAGCGTCATCCAAATTCCTAGACTGGAAAACACTGAAGGTGTTCACTGCATTCGCACAGTGGTAGGTGTCAGAGAAGAGCTGCACTGGGACCTGTTCATGACTGAGGAGTCGCTGTGCAGCCTAGAAACCGTGGCCCACCAGGAGCGACATAAGCAGGGGGAACACATTGAGGCATTAGAACAACGTGCATTTGATAGAGCAGCTATGCTGCTTAGATTTCCGTGCTCACAAAGCGAGAATGCATGCAGAGGGCGACAAAGCTGGCTGGCCGTCTCCTAGCGTAGCTTCTGTGAAGTGCTCAACCGCATACACCGATCACCATGATATATGTCACACCGGCGCAGGTAGCCACGAACCAATTGGACATCCACCAATCATTTACTGCTCATTATCGGTCTTTGTGTGACCCCCCACATACACACCTTTTACCACACATACAACACTTTCTCGGCCCACTCGACCTACCTGGCATTACACCCCTAGATAGGGAGGAATTAAATGTGTCTATTTCATTGCAGGAAATCTGGGTGCGATAAGGGGCTCTGCCACGCAGTAAAAACCAGGGCTGGATGGGCTTCCTATCGATTTCTATAAAGCTTATGAACCTTTACTAGCACCCAAGTTACTAGAACTCTACCGGTCCTCCTTGATGGAGGGACGCCTTCCGCCCTCACTTCATTGATATACCTCCCTAAGCAAGATAGAGCCCCATTAGAAATTTCCTTTTACCGCCCACTGTTGATGCTTGGGTCAAATTATAAAATTTTGAGCCAAGTAATTGAAGATAGGCTTCACAAACACATACTGAAACTGAGCCATATTCGTGCCTGGAAGATCCACTTCTCTTAATTACAGAGTCTGCTCCAGTTCAGTGGCCATATGCGGTGTGTGTGGTGCTGGACCCCGAGAAAGCATTTGATACCGTGGACTGGGACTACCTCTTTTCAGTCCTTAACAAATTTGGAATTTCGGGTATTCTACACAGTCTAATTCCACTACTGTACTCTGAGTCCACCGCCAGGGTGAAAATAGGTCCATGAATTTCACCACCATTCTTGGTGAGCACAGGGATGCGGCAAGGCTGCCAGATGTCCCCCTTGCTCTTCGCACGAGCAAAAGAACCACTCACGCAGCAGCGTCATCAGATGGGGGCGAGTGGAGCATTCCTTTGCAAGGAGAAACCCATAATATCACATTATATGCAGACAATGTGCTAATATATGTCAGAGACATCTGGGAGATACTACCGGGCATTCTGGGAGTTCTCCAGGAGCTCCATGCCACATCGGGACTGGGAGTAAACTGGGCCTAATCCTGTCTGTATCCTCTCCTCCCCAAACTGCCCTCCACAACAGTTACAAGTAGGTCAGCAGATATTGTGTTGGGAACCTCACACATTTAGATATCTTGGCATATATGTATATCTTACCACGCAGGACCTAATAGATGGCAACCTCACTAAAACCATAACATTGGTACGACCCCAACTGGCCTTCTGGATTACCCTGCCCCTCAGAGTACAGGGCAGGGTCTTGCTATCAAGAATGGTAATGTTGCCCCACCTGCTTCATTACTTCCATAATCTCCCGGGGCAGGTCCCTTTCTCCACATTACACACATTGCATTCTACACTGGGTAGTTTCATCTGGAACAAGGGTAGGTGCAGGTTAGCACTCCATAAGTTACAGCTGCCTGTGGCCAAGGGAGGTCTAGGGGCCCCAAATTTCGAGCACTATTATTTGGCAGTGCAGCTCCAGTGGCCTGCGAGGTGGCTGCCAGGATGACATTTTGAGGAAGTAGGGGCACCCAACATTGATGAGGCTCTGGACATGGTCTAACACATATTTCTGCCTGGGGCTCGACTCACAGGAGCCGAAAATAACCTGGTGCTGGTGGCCCACGCAAGCTTCTGTAGAAGTCTACAAGTGATGCAGCAAATCCTGCAATACTCACCTGTGATATCCATTCGATCCGTTGTCTCACTTATTAATATGATTGGGAGGGCCGGCATGGTGACATGGGAGACTGCAGGTGTGGCCACTTTAGGCACATTGTTCCAAGACGAGGTGCTCATACCATTCAATAGAGTGCAGGTGGACACAGGAATCCCAGCCGGACACTTTTTGGCCTCTGGACATTTGCTAGCAGAACTGAACATCACGGATACAGAACCTGACCAACACCCACTTATACACATACTTTAAGTAATGGGAGGGGGTTCGCCTACTCATCACATGGTTTGTGTATGCCACGGCCTATACATGGTAGGACCCCCTGTCCACCACCCAGAGGAGCTGGGAGGCTGACATAGGCAGAGAACTGTTGAATATGGAATGGGAAAGGGCGCTCATGTACCCAAGGAAGCTGTCACGGAACGCCAAGTTCCAATATTTACAATACAACATCCTACACAGGGCGTACCTTACACCAACTGCATTTCATCGCATGTTTGGGTCGTGCGCTGATTGCCCCCTTTGCCTATGTCAGGGAGTGGGTATGTTACATATGTTCTGGAGTTGTCCAGTGGCAGCTACCCTATGGAAGACCTTCGAGACCTCGCTGGCGGAGGTAACAGGCCATGAGACTGTCTGTGCAGTAGAACGATCCCTTCTAGGGCTTTTCCGATGATCTAAAACAGGGTGCTCTAAACTGTTCCCTTGACCTAGCATTGCTTATGGTCAGGAGACTTATCGCCATGCGAAGTCTCCTACTTTACCTGATATACATCATTGGCGTGTGGCAACTCACAGGTGGGGCAGGGCAGAAGCTACAGCTTTCAGACGCTAGATGGCTCGTGGGCTACCCAGGCTTCTAATAGTGACCGATTGGGAGATTCTCATATTAAACTTGCAAGCTTATAACACAGACCCTGACACCTGAATCTTCCTAACGTGCAACTCTGCCTTAAGTGTCACAGCCTGTAATGTCACTCCTTACGCCCTCTCTTTTTATTTCCCCTCCCCCAGACAATTCCGGAACTACTCTTCGCCCCTCCTCGCCCGCCACACACACCTCTCCTTCACCACAATGTGAGCACTTCTGGATTCTACAAATGTACAAAACGTATACATTCTGAGTCATAAGCTTTTGTGTTCCTCCGCCGATGTACCATTGTTTTGTAACCCATGTTGCTCATTCCTCAGATAACAATAATGAGCTATTTTTCTCCCAAGCCCCGGTTTATTACTTTGTTCTGTTTGACTGTTCTCCCTGTTTGATATACCAATTAAAAGTCACAACCCCTGACTATGCTACATTATTGAACACCTATATAAATTGTGCTGAGGCACTATTGCTATGTGTACTGATACAAAGATTGTACCACTATTACTGTTACTACTGTGTAACGAAACTGAATAAAACTGGTTAAAAAAACTATTCTCTATTTTTTATTAATTGGAGTAGATGTTTTTATTTGTTGTATTTTCAACTCAATAACTGTTTTGATAATTCTAAATGCTTTGCACATTTTCTTATGTTAAGATGTCTGCTTTGTGCCATAGCTACCAGGGGGTGAACTCTGGTTTAAATTACTGAAACCTTTACTGTACATAACAAGAATAGTGCCATTATTACTTGTGGTGGACTACCATCCATGCCAACTAATCTTCATCTTTCTCACAAGGAGCATTTTTTGTTTCCTGTGCTGTGCTTTCCTTCAGCATCACCAGCACCCCTCGGGTGATGGTCTCTGACCATATTTGGAGGTTGGGAGTCCCTATACTCCAGTACCTTAATGACTGGCTAATGAAGACGGGCTTGTCGCAGTTGGTTGTCACCCACCTCAAGGCAGAGGCAGAACTTTTAACATCGGTGGGTTTCACCATCTATTAACATCGTTGGTTTTCATCATAAATGAGCCAAAGTGCCACACAGTTTCTTCATTGAAGCTTCCAATCATTGGGTTGAGCCTGGACTTGGTGGAGTTCAGTGTTTTTCCTCCACAGCTTTGAGTCCAGGACCTTTGGGCTATGAACATGATGCTTCAGGCTCAATCCTGGATTACAGTGAGAGTGGGTCAGAGGCTTCTTGGCCTTTTATCCTTATTCATCCTCCTTGTCAACTCTGTCAGGTGGCATATGCATTCTCTGCAGTGGGACTTAAAGTTCCAGTGGACCCAGCATCAGGGCAGCCTTTCTGACATCAACCAGAGCTCAGAGGAGACAGCTCAAGATCTGGAGTGGTAGCTTATCGACCCTAATTTGTCTTGCAGCAGGTACTCTTTCTTTCTCATCCAGAGTTGATGATGATATAGGATGTGTCAATGTTGGGTTGTTGGGTTTACCAGGGGGTGTTGGAGATCAGAGGATTCTGGTCTCTATTGCAGGGACAACTCCACATCACTCTGCTGGAACTGCGGGCTATTCATTTTGCCCTTAACGGCTTCCTGCTGTCCATCAAGCGGAGGCTTTGGCAGGTCCTTAAGGACACTGTGAAAGCGCCAGGGGCAACGATGCTCACTTACCTGAAGAAACAGTCAGCGTTTCTACATCTGACCACCCCGCTGGCCAAGAATCCTAGAAAGGGAAAAGGGTCAAGAATTTCAGGAAACGGAAAGAAACTGGAGGTAACAAAAAAAAGAGAAGAGACTAACAAAGGACTACAACCCACAGGGCAAGGAGGAGGCAGAGAACAGGAAATAACAGGTGAGGGAGAGACACAGAATGGGGAAGAGGACGAGGAGACACAAGACAGGAGAGAGACAAGGAGAGGAGGAGGAGGAGATGTAAGACAGAGGAGAGTTGCGAAGTGGGAAGGAGGAGGATGCTGATGCCTAGTCAGAGGACTGGTAGTAGCCACTATCCAAAGCTGACAGCCCCCTAGAGCACAGGAGAGCTCTGCCTACCTGAATAAGTAACCATGGGCCACACGAGGGGAAACTCATCCACCTCTTTGCAACTAGTATTTTTCTGTTTGCTCTGTACCCTGCATTGCCATTCACCTGGGCATAATAGGTGAACTTTGTGAGATAGTGTTTCAACTCAGATGAGCTGGTTGTTCATGTGCCCCAGGGTGTATATGGTTTTGGAGACATTTGGGATACAGCCAGACTTGGAGAAATCCATGGTCACTGAGCACACCATAGCTCCTGTTGGTGAAGGAAATCCAGGTCAGGACCCGTAAGTAAGGCTCAAACTTGAAAGTCTTAACTAACAGACTGTGAGTATGACGTTTTCATTCTCTAAGGAAACAGCTAGACAGAAGATGAGTGACATTTTAGTATTGATTGATTGTGTTCTTTATACTTACCTGAACATTCCTTTGTTCAAGGGCTTCAGTGGCACCATTCTGCATAACCTAAGAAAAGATGCTGAAGAACTCGCTGGTTACAAGACATTGGCTTTGCCCTGATCCTAGGGGATGCCTTCAACATTTGTTTTTCCCTCACTTTTACATGAGGAGTTTATTCTTCTAGTGACAGTTTAGCACCTTTCCATAGTGGTGCACGAGGTGTAAGTTTTTGTCCCCAACCTATCTCCTGCAATAGTTTTTTCCGTATCTTTAGTACTGTGTAGCTAGGCATGCCTGCTTATTCATCTTACCCCTGTAGAGAACATGCAAATAACTCTGGTTTCCCATTACCCATCTGTCCATCCAGACTGTGGGATCTTTCCTGTCGGCATAGGCGCATTCGTTCACCCAACAGACCTGAGCCACTTCATAGTACTTTCTGATATTGGGGAGTGCTATCCCCCCTTCGTATTTGGAACGTTTGAGGGTCCACAGTGATAAATACGGTTGTCCTCCGGCTCATAGTAGTGCCCTTACCAGAGCATCCACATGTGTAAAAAAACACCCCCGAAATATAGTATAGGCTATTCTGCAACACATAGAGCAGACGGGGAGAGGTCAATCATTTTACACATAACAGCCTTGCCAAGCAAGGATAGGGACTGATGTCCTTCTCTAGCCTGCACAGTAGTGGGTCAAGCTTGTTTTGTATGAATTAGGTCATATTTCTGGTGACCCAGAAACCTAAATACTAAATATTTAAACTTGTGCTGTTCCACTCCCAAAGGAAGGGGCTGTCTCCAGCCTTCGATCAGAAATAAAAGGTACTTTTCCCAATTTACCGCAAAGCCCTAGTATTCGCCAATGATGTTAAAATGTTCCTTCATTTGAGTCAGTGAATTGCTTGTGTCCGACAGGTATAGGAGCATGTAACCGGCATACAACGACACCCTCTCCTCCCATCCAAAGTGTCACATCCACCCCCAGATCTGTGCATCAACCCTCAGCAGTTCCACTAGGGGTTCCACCTCAAGCTGGAAGAGCAATAGAGAGGGCATACTTGTACATCCGTGAAATAGCCGTTTACCCTAATTTTAGCCTGGGGTTTTTCATAGAACAGTTTGATCCAACTGATATACGTCGGGCCAAACACCATCCTTTCCAGGAGTAAGAAGAGCTATGTCCATTCTACAGAGTTAAACGCTGTACTGGCATCCAGGGACACTATAGCTCAAGGATTGCCCCATCACCCGAGTGCATAATATTGTTGTGCAAGCGTCACAGATTGAACTTCGTCCATCATTTGCGCATAAGGCTCATCTGATCTGCATCTACAAGTTCCGCTGTCACTGCATGCAGCCTAATGGCTAGCACTTGTGACAGTATTTTAGTGTCTGCGTTCAGCAGAGATGCGTCGGTTTCCCAGCTTTAGGAATGAGAGCAATCGTCGCTGTAGGCATATTTATCGTCGGTTCCCCAGCAGCGCAGGCCTCGTGGTATACCAAGAGCAGTGGCTTGGTCACTCTTACCCATTTTGTGGTAAAATTCCGCTGGTGGACCGCTGGGTATTGGGGCTTTCCCTGCTTTTACTGGTTCCAGGGCCACTACTATTTCCACCTCTGAGAAGCCAGCCTCCAGTGAATCCCGCTGTGCTGGGTTCAGCTTTCTGACCGGCCAATCCATAACAACGTTTTTTGTCTCCTCCGGCACATTTACCCTTCCCCCATAAAAAGCTGCCGTGTACGCTGTGAAAGCCACTGCAATGTGCTTGCTACGTCTGACTGCCACCCCGTTTCGAGCAGGATTTCTCAGACACGCCTGCTCTCCCGCTCACGACTGCCTAGCCACGTCAGTAGTTTGCCGGCCTTATCGCTGGCTTCATATATATGTTTTTGTTTAGCCAAGAAGGAGGTCTTAACTTCATGTTGTGCAACATCTTAGTATTGAAAATGCGTATGTTCCAATTCGCGCTTAAGGGCCATGGATGGATTAGCATTATAGTCTCTCTTCAGTGTCTGTATTGTGTGCTCTAAGGACTCCAGCCTCTGGTGTCTCTCTCCTATTTCTCCTGCAATCAGTATACCTCTTAGTGTTGCCTTAAATGCGCTCCTGACTGTATCGATGTTTTCCTTAAAATATGTTTCGCTTGCCTTTTGGAGTGTCTTTGCTACTTTCTTGTCTAGCAGTCGCCAAGTGGCCATCCACCATTCTCAGGTTCCCTATTCCTGTTGGTATGTAGGGTAATTTGTATAGGTGCATGGTCAGATATGCCACAGGCCAGGTATTTGGCTTCCGTGAATCTGCGTAGTGTATCCCAGGGTATAAGGAAGTAGTCTAACCTGGAGGACATGTCGTGTGTTCGAGTAGAATGAGAATTCCGTTTCCTGTGTATGCACAGACCTCCAGATATCCCCCAGCCCTAATGCCTTTGTAAAATCCTCTCATTTTCCCCTTTGTGTTGTCTCCTTCCGGTTTGGTGCTCCTTCTTACCAACCAGGTGTTGAGCACCAGGTTAAAATCCCCCTCTACGATAGTAGAGTGCTGGCAGAAATTCAGTTAGAAGCCTTTCTATGTGCTGCAAGGTTGAGGACTGGAGGACTGGTGGGGAACATACATTAAGGAAGGCCACGGTCTCCCCCCCCCTCATTCCCCCAACAGGGCCCTGTAGCACCCTGCCATGTCTGACCATGTACAGAGGATGTGAAGCGGTACTGACTTTCGTATCACTCCCTGGATCGAGATGTGTGTTGTGCATAAGAGGCCACTTTATATTTGCTCCTCCCCAGACACTGAAGTTGGGCATCTTTCATATGAGTTTCTTGTAGAAACAGAACATTGGATTTATATCTGTGGAGAGCCCTGGTTACTAGCCCTGTTTTCACCCTGTTACCCAGGCCATGGACGTTCCAGGGCACTAGGGTCAAGGTCTGTGATTGAGCCATCATGTTACCGATAAGTCATGTTGTATCATTTGAGCCGCCGGTATGTGGTGGTTTTGGTCTATCCTTGCTTGTCCCATTCTACTTTCTTGTATGTCTGTGTTAATCATCCCAAACGTATACCCCCCAACGTACCTTACCATGTAATGATTGAGAACATGACCACCCCCCTGTTCACAGTATGTGTGTACCCATAACATAATTAACATGGTAGAATTTTGTTATGTGCACAAGCGTGCAGGCATGAGCTGCGCAGGTATTGTGTCAAGCAATTCCAGGCAGTAGTCCGTCCACCCGCTTCCTCGCCACCCCGCAACCCCGGTGCATACAGTTTCGACTGAAGAGGAGTCTCGATGCAGTTCCAGCGCAGTCCATGCCACCCTTTCTCATGCCAGACCAGCATTATACTTGCAGTTCGAAAAAGTGGAGGCGGAGAACTGCAGCTTTCAGATTGTGGTTGGCCTTCACTGGGGTGGCTACCAGCATTTGCTCACCTTCAGTTTCAGACTCAGAGCCCGTGACACTACCCACTCTCTCAGGTGCAGTGGCCCTCCCTTTATTTATTGTCCAGTATGACCTAACAGTTCTTAACCCCAGCCCATTTTTGCTCAGCTTGCATTTTTCCTTTGCCCGGGGGAAGTGGTCTACATCCTGTATGTTTTCCCCTCCTGCCCTGGCTCTGCTGCCATTTTTATTATCTGGTGTTGCACTGCCCCAGACCATAGACCTTGTTGCTCCAGCCAGTTTCATGATTCCTGTGCGGTAAATAAGAAATGGGCTTTGTCCCTGTACACTACTCTGAGTTTCGCAGGAATGATAAGGTCATATTTGAGGTCCAGCTGGCGCTGCAATTTTTTGACTGGCACAAAAGTACACCTTGGCTTCTGAGGCTTGGATATATAATCAAGGTAAAAGTTCACTTCTTGCCCCTCTATGAGCCAAGGGCCATGCCTGTGCGAGAGTTGTAAAAATTATCATGGTCTCAATAATTCATCAAGCGTACAATAATAGGACGCGGAAGCTGTTGATGGGCCGGCACCCTAGCTGGGATTCAGTGCACTTGTTCTACAGAGAAAAATCTCAAAGGTTTGCCCTGCAGCATCATCTTCTCTTAGCATTCCTCCATGAATAGTTCAATACTTCGTCCCTCCACCCTTTCAGAGACTCCAATAAGGTGTACGTTGTGCTAACGGTCCGCAATCTTTGCCATTTCCTTCCCCAGCTGCGTGCAACATTGTGTAAGGTCTTGTACCATGGGGCATGTCACACCTAGCTTATTTTCTGTCTTCTTCACTCTCTCCATGAGCTTTTTATATTCTGTGTGCAGGATGCCACTTTATTTACCACTACAGCTATCGTGCCTCTAGTGTTTGGTTTGTGTCTCTGATGGCTGCCAGGATCGATGCAATGGCTGATAGGTCGTCCTGTGACCCCTGAATCGCAGTGTTTCCTCCAGCCCTCTCTGGGATCTTTTCTGGCTCCACCCCTGCATTCAGTTTACCCATGTTGCGCTGTTTTGCCAGTCCTGATACCACCACCAGTACTCAGATTAAGCAGCTAGATAAGGGATGGGGGAAGAGTGTACTTGGTGTACCAGCATCCGCAATCAGGTGAGTTAATTATACATTGAGGATTGTATCAGTGTGCTGCCCCTTCTAACAAGTCTCACCTCATAGCTTATCAAAGTCTCCACAGTAGATGGTACATGCGGGGGACAGGCAGGTTCTTGTGCGTTATTCACTTATAGAGGCCTCTGAGATATCAAGGGGCCACAGTCTTCCCAGTTGCCGCGCCAGTATGGGGCAGTAGATAAGCGCCTATTTTCAGTTGCACCACCCCTTTATTGCAGACAATGTCATGGGTGCCTGGGTCGAAGTACAGCTGCCCACTGCGGAGGCTCTTCTCTCCCTCCCAAGGGCCTGGCTTCGCTGCAAGTGTCCTCACATTTGCAGCCCGGATATCATCATATCTCACTTGAGAGGATACTCTCTGGCGGGCGCTTCTTAGATTTGCCAGCAATCAGTCAGCAGGCTGTGTGTGCAGCCAGTAGCATACAGGCTTTCAGCTGTCATGCTATTGCAGACGCCCGATGTGTGCAAGGGCTTGAGCTGCACCACACCGCAGTTCTAATGTAGATCATCCAGGAGCCGCGATTGGGGACCCCATCTCTGCCTCGGTTTCTGCCAGTCTTGTCCTTTCCCGGGCCTGATGTTGTTGGCCTCTCAGAGGGGGCACCCAGGCAGCCTGCTGTAGTCCCCAGAGGGTGCAGGGGGTTTGACAGTCAATATGTGAAGCACAGCGCGGTCGGGGGGGGTCCACCCAATCATGCTGAACGTTCACTGCGCAGACATGCAGTGGTGCGCTCCATTCATTACTTGCACACCATCGGGTAAGCTGCAGTAGGCCACTGCTTATATCTTAGAGGGGCCGGTCCCCAGGCCACCTCTGATACCATGGGCAGGTTGGTCCCACAGTGGTATGCTCCCGCCATCTTTCCCGGGTCATGGGCTGCTGCGGGACTCAGGATTTCAGCACTCGGGCATTATCGGTGAGCAGAGCTCAGCCGTCTGCATCTGCCGCCATTGCTTGTGTAGCCACTACCCCTGACAAGATAGATTTAGAGCAGTTTTTGAATTCCCTACACAGTCTTGTCCATAAGTGGGTAAAACAGCATCGTCAACTGGCCTTGGAACAGCCTTAAAGATAATGAGTGCTTTTAATAGAGCTCAAGAGAGTAGGGGAAGACAGTGAACTATACGGGAAAGGATTGTTCCACAACAGAGGACCACAATTGGTGGCGTCCAAGAAGCCAGAAGGAAACTCTGAGAGTCAGGGTGGGAGAAAAGTATGTATTACAGCAGGACCCCTCAATATTTTAGCTGTGGATTTGTTGTGCATATTGCTAGATATTATCCCCAAAATCCAGAACCTATGGAGATAGAGATGTCCACAACTGTAATGTATGCCAGTTCTGACAAGTAAACCTCTAATCATTGTTATCTGAAAGCTAGTGGCACATCAATCAAGACCCTGTTGGACACTGGGTGCCACCAGAAAGTTATGAGACCCCATTTCACATCTTGGGGTTCCTCCCTTCCAAGGGAAAGTTAACCATTCAATGTGTTCATGCCCATAAGAAATATTATCCTGTGGTGCAAGTAGACATACAGAAAAATGGACAACTTCTTATTCCACTAGTAGTGGGTCTAATCCCAAAATTGCCTGACGCCCTCATAGTAGGCTGCCACTTTCCAAAAATGGAATCACTGGCACAAGACTCATGGGGAGAAGTGGAGACATGGTGGGAAAAGACCATTTTTCATACTAGAATGGACTAAATGGCTTATACCTAAACAGAAGAGTGAAATCCTGAGAAGAGAAAAGAAACACTGATATAAGGCAAATCTATGTATATGTAAAGAGGAGGTGATTTGAGAAACAAATAGGAATTTCAGAGCTGCACAAAGGGAAGATCCTCTTATACGAGAAACCTGGGTCAGCGCTACGGAAGAGAAAGATATGCAGGAAGTGGAGCTTTCATTTTTTACGAGAAATGGGCTGTTATACAGGAAGGGAGGAAGCTCTCAACCAGGGCAGCTGCTAGTTCCGGAGTCCTTTAAGGAAAAAGCCCTCTATTTAGGCCACAGCCATCTATTAGGAGGACACTTTGGTTGGGGAAAAACTGTGAAAGGAACTTTGGATCATTCCTATTGGCCTAGTATTTTTAGGCAGATAAAATAATATTGTAGGAAATGTGTGATTTATCAAAAGCAGAATGGATGTCAACCTCCAAAGGCACCTTTGAGTCCCCTACCTATTACTGAAGAACCATTTTCAAGGGTGGGGATGGATATAATAGGATCTTTAGTGTCCTCCTGTAATGGATACATGTAGGAAGCTGGCTCTGTATATACTATATCAAAATGAGATAAAGTGTGCAGAGTCAAGGGGCTTAACAGAGGCTAAAGTAGATAATACTAATGCTCTCTTTTGCAGTAGTGTGGTCGAGCAGTTAGGCTTATCAGAGGGTAGTGCAAAGCATTTGTTTTACACAGACAAGCAATAAATGAGGCACACACTGAATGACTAATTCCAGGCCAATTGTTTTTATATAGCAAAAATATATTTTGTTACTTTATTTCCTGACCCACAAGATTCAAGTTGCAGGTAAGTACATTTGCAAGTAAGTATGCAAAATATGTATCAGTAACACTTTGCTTCAATTTGGCAATTTAAGTAGTTTTTAAGTAAATAGCAATAATTTGTTTTAAAAGTTGATAGTTGTTAGAACAGTTTTGAGGTAAGTACAAGACTTACAATTCTAGTATCCAGGAGTTATGATGTCCTCAAGTTGGGGTTCAAGTTAACCCCAAACATCCACCACCAGCAACACGGGGCCGGCTGGGTGCAGAGGTCAAAGAAGATGCAGGATTTAAAATGGAGACCTTTGGAGACTGGGACACTCAGAATCAGGCCTGCTAGCAGGTAAGTATCCGCATCTTCGGAAGCAGACCTGGGGGGTTCAGGAGAGCACCAGGGAGGGCCACAGGAAAGCACCAAACACCCTCAATGGCACAAGGGCGGCAGGGTGCAAACTTAGTGTCGGGCTCCCAATTCTTCTCAATTGGGGGACCCTGGGGGTCACAAGTAGACTCCAGACTGGGTCCAGGGGGTCCTTCAGCAGAACCACAGGCTGGACAAGGAGGAGGGCCGCCTGCTGAACGTTGCTGCACCAGAAGTTGAGTTCCCCAAGGCCAGGGGGCTGTGGGTGCAGTGTATCTTCTGGCGTCGAGTATCTTCGTCCGGTTCCTTCACAAGCAGGGGGGGTCCTCTGGTTTTAGTCTGCAGGCATCGTTACATTGCACAGGAGGGGTCAACCCAGGGTAGACACTAGGTCAGGATCGCCTGGGGACCAGCTCGAGTTGGTTGGGCCACATGGACACGGGCCATGGGCATCAGGTGCAGAGGGACAGGACTCGCAGATCCGGGGCGGTTCTGGAGTCCTTGTTGGAGTTTCTTTTTGGACAGGGCCGCTATCCACAGGAGATCTTGATCCTCTGGTGTGCAGGCTGTCCTCTTGAGACTTTTAAGAGGTTTCTGGTCCTGCAGAATGTGTCACCTTTTTGTGCAGGGCTTCAGAAACTGGAGACAGACCAGTAGGTCTGGGGCCAAAGCAGTTGGTGTCTTCATTCTTCTCTGCTGGGGGTCAGCTTAGCAGTCCTTCTTCTTGAGGTTGTCAGGAATCTGGTGAGCTGGGTTTAGGAGGGCCCTCAAATCCTGGATTTAGTGGTGTTACAGGGGTCAGAGGGCAGTAGCCAACGGCTACTGTCCCGGAGGGTGGCTACACCCTTCAGGTGTGCCCTCTCTTTGGGGAAAGGGGGGCACAGACCTAACCCTATTGGTCCCTGTCCTCCAAACCAAGATGGAGGATTCTGCAGGGAGGAGTTCACTTCAGCTCTAGACACCTTAGGGGTGGTCCCAGTTGAAGTGGTCACTCCTCCTTGTTTTTCCTACGTTTCTCACCGAAGTTGCCGCCAAAAGTGGGGCTTTGTCCAGGGTAAGTGCATCTCCACTAGCTGGAGTGCCCTGGGGCACTGTAACAGGAGGTCTGAGCCTTTGAGGCTCACTGCCAAATGTTACAGTTCCTGTAGGGGGGGAGGTGTGAAGCACCTTCACCCAGTGCAGGCTTTGTTTCTGGCCTCAGAGAGCACAAAGGCTTTCACCCCATGGGGTTAGGAACGTGTGTCTTTGTGGCAGACTGGCACAGATTGGTCAGTCCTGCATTAAAGGATTGGGTAAAATACAAGGGGCATCTCTAAGATGCCCTCTTTGTGCAATTTACAATAAGTCAAACACTGGCATCAGTGTGGGTTTATTGTGCTGAGAAGCCTGATAACAAACTTGCCAGATTTCAGTGTAGCCATCATGTGTAGAAATGCATTTTACCTAGAGTACATTTTGGGCCGGCTAGGCCCTGTGATACTCAATCATAACAAGGCCTGCTTGTTGAACAGCTCATGACCTAGCTGAACTTTGTTCACTGTTCTTTTCTGTTTGCTCGGAACACATTATGATGCCGGGCTTACTATCAAGACAGCCCTCATGAAATATCATTGCACGCTAGCTGAAGCAATATCTATGAAGAAATGTACTATCCTGCGTACATGCCATCTAAGTTAGATGGAAAGTTCCACCTTGCAATCTGAGACACGTAGGCTATGTTCTTGAACTTCCTTTCTGTACTGTACCTTATCTTACTTGGTGCAATATAAAGAATTAACAGTAATACCTTATGCAATGTTCAAGAAATGATCACATGCTAATGTTGACAATCATGAGATGCATGGATACGCCTTGTGGTTTTGGAAAATAAAAGATCATGTATGACTTCCTTAACGTGGACTGCTTGGACTTTGCCTCTCAAGCCAGTAGTCTCCGTGCATGTAAATAAAATATCTTTCTTTGTACTCAAGGGCTGGTTGGTATTTGGCTTTTGTTCCTGAACAGAAGAAGGCTTCAGTGGAGCTGTGGCGTTCGTGATGACAAACTCGCAGCCCATGTACTTAATATGGCCACACTGCACTTACAATGTCTTAGAATGGACTTAGACACTGTAGGGGCATATTGCTCATGCAACTATGCCCTCACCCGGGATAGTGGGATAGTGCACCCTGCCTTAGGGCTATAAGGCCTGGTGGAGGGGTTACTTACCTATGCCACAGACAGTGGTTTGTGGGCATGGCACCCGGAGGGGAATGTCATCTCGACTTTATCTTTTTCGCCCCACCAGTACACACAAGCTGCATTGGCAGTATGCATGTGTTTGGTGAGGGGTCATTAGGGTGGGACAATATAAGCTTCAGTCCTAAGGGACCCTCCCTGGTCACAGGGCCCTTGGTACCACTGGTACCTTTTACAAATGACTTAGCTGTGGGCCAGGGGTAGGCCAGATTGTGGAACAATTGTACACTTTTAGGGAAAGAACACCGGTGCTGGGGCCTGGTTAGCAGAATCCCAGCACACACTCAGTCAAGTTAGCATCAGATATCAGGCACAAAGTGGAAGGGCACTGCAAAAAGGGGCCAGTTTCCTACAATGCCACTTTGTTCATGCCATGGTCGATTATGCATCTAAGGGCCAGATGTTTCAAAGGTTTTTACCCATTTAGTGTCTATGAGAAAATATTTTCATACATACGGCCCTAAGTGTCCTGAGGCAGTGCCCTTATGTCAGCCCAAAACCACCCAAATTGCTACAGCCATGAGTGACATATTTTCTGGGATAGAGTTTCCCAAGGAAATACTCACAGACAAAGGAAGGCCCATTACTTACAAACTTTGAAGCAGGTGTGTGAGCAGTTAGGGGTTCACCAAAAAAATACCTCAGCATACTACCCACAGACTGATGAGTTGGTAGAATGGTACAATGGCAGCTTAACCCCTTCGCTGCCAGGCCTTTTCCCCCTCAGGTGCCAGGCCTTTTTTTGGCTATTTGGGGCAGCTCGCGCTTAGGCCCTCATAACTTTTTGTCCACATAAACCACCCATGCCAAATTTAAGGCCTTTTTTCCATAATCCCAGGGATTCTAGAGGTACCCAGAGTTTGTGGGTTCCCATGGGGGAGACCAAGAAATTAGCCAAAATACAGCAAAAAGTTTGTTTTTAAAACAAAAAGGGCTGCAGAAGAAGGCTTGTGGTTTTGCCCCTGAAACTAGCATCAACAAAGGGTTTGTGGTGCTAAAATCACCATCTTCCCAGCTTTCAGGAACAGGCAGACTTGAATCAGAAAACCACAATTTTCAACACAATTTTAGCATTTTACTGGGACATACCCCATTTTTACTAAACATTTCTGAAAAGTAGACAAAATTCTGAATTCAGCAAGTGGTGATTTGTGCAGACGCAACAAGGTTTTCCTACAGAAAGTAACAACTAAAATAAAAAAAAATTGAAATTGACGTGAAAAAAACAGCCATCTCTCTCTCCACGTTTTACTCCGTAACTTTATCCTGCCATATCAGATTTTCAAAAGAAATATACCGTTACTTCTGCTGGTCTCTTCTGGTTGTGGGGATATATAGGGCTTGTAGATTCATCAAGAATTCTAGGTACCCAGAGGCAATAAATGAGCTCACCTTGCAATGGGTTTTCATTGCATACCAGGTATCCAGCAATTAATTTGGTGAAATATAAAGAGTGAAAAATAGATATCAAGGAAACCTCAGTATTTCCAAAATGGGCACAGGATAAGGTGTTGAGAAGAAGTGGTTATTTGCACATCTCTGAATTCCGGGGTCCCCATACGAGCATGTGAATTACAGGGCATTTCTCATATAGACGTCTTTTTTTTTTACACACTGTCTTACAGTTGGAAGAAAATTTGGCCTCTGGCTCAGCCAGCACCTAGGGAAACCTAGCATACCAGTGCATTTTTAAAAACTAGACACCTAGGGGAATCCAGGATGGGGCGACTTGTGGGGCTCTCACCAGGTTCTGTTATCCAGAATCCATTGCAAACCTCAAAATTTGGCAACAAAAAAAACACTTTTCCCTCACATTTTGGTGCTGCAAAGTTCTGGAATCTGAGGGGAGCCACAAACTTCCTTCTACCCAGCATTCCCCCAGTTCTCCAAATAAAAACGGTACCTCACTTGTATGGGTAGGCCTGGTGCCCGCAACAAGGAATGCCCCAAAACACTATCGCCCTCATTATGACATTGGCGGTAAATCCCGCTTACCGCCACGGTGACGGCCACCAACATACCGTTGTGAAGGCGAACATCCGTTCACCATATTATGACGCACACACCAAACCGATAGAATACTGCTAATATCCATTGCCAGGAAGATGGAGCTATGGTGGAGGATCATGGACAGGGTGAACGCCGTGGGACAGCATCCAAGAACAAGGGACTACACCAGGAAGAGGTGGAACGACCTATGGGGGAAGGTACGTTCCGTGGCAGCAAGGCACTAGCTTGCCATCTAGTGGACTGGCGGTGGACCCCCGTCTCCTCCCCCACAGCTCACAGCATGGGAGGTGCAAGTCTTGGCAATCCTGCATCCTGAGGGACTCACTGGAGTAGCCGGAGGACTGGACACTGATGAGTCAATATTTACTACTTATCAACCCCGTACCTGCATGCCATCTCACCACCTCACCCTGACTCCCATCACTCCACTCCTTCCCACACACTGCACCTACACATGTGACCAATGCCCAACCCTGCATGCAATACCAATGCATGGACAGCCCTCCCAGCTCTGCATGTACACCCATCACCAAAGCATGCACAGTATATAGTATGAACAATCACACAATACATCACCTTACAAAAACAAAGGTGACAGATCAACAGCAACGATAGAGGGGAAGCTAGGGATGTACAATATGTCACAGACATGAGGCATAATACGTAATATAAGAGGGGGGAAGGGACCGGGAGATTGATTGGTCCAGTGTACACTCTCCCTACAATAGTACAAAACAACCAAAGTACACTGTTCCATGAAAAGAGAAAGAAAGAAACTAGGGGGACCTGAGATATCAGGAGCAAGGACCCTCAAGCATCACAATGGATGACTGGCATCATCATTGGGTAATGCTCCTCGCCAAGCCGGCAGTGCAACGCCTGACGGGCTCCCCACATGGAGGAGCACTGAACCGTATTGTTCTGATAGTTACTGGTGAATACTAACTATCTAAACGGGCATGCCTACATTCAAGCACCAGTACATAAAGGAGAGAACAAAAAGAAATAAGGATAAAATTGGTTAATCATCACTACATATATCATCATTTTAATCAATAGTCAGGGATGAAGCCAAGATTAAAAAACAGGAGAAAGTAATATATTGAGTATCAATGCTCAATTACTTTCAATGAGCAATAAACTCGGAGGAATAACCCTCTAGGAATCCTCCTCAACCAGGGTCAACATGTTTCGCGTCGTGTGGTCCCCACGGATCCAATGACGCTTCATCAGGACCAAAATGTTAATAAGCTCTACTCCAATTAAACAAATATGATAACACAATCAAGAACTATATAAGCCGGTCACTTACATTGAGGAATACTAGGCTAAGTCACAGTCAGGTCGCCCTAGAAAACAAAATTAGAAACAAAGCACCAAGTTTTGCCCAAAAGTGGTCATAGGTGTAATCATGCAAACATTGTGCAATAAATCACTTAAGAAAGTATGATGACAATAAAGTGGGCTTACCACCCCCAAGTCGGGATCAGGCTCCTTGGTAAGCACGTCCCAAAGACTCGGCTATCAGCTAAACATAGTAAACATGAATCATCAGTAAGTTTCAATATAAATTGTCTGTTATAAGGGTATTAGTCAATGTCCTCATTTGGTAGTCAACATAGTAGTGAAGATGTGTAACAAATATCTCTTCAAACAATGTATATGGAAAAAGAGAAATATAGGGACCATTGTCCAGTATCAAAGTCATTAAAATGGTAAAAGAGTCAATAATAGGGAGAAAGGCACGTAATGACACTTAAGTGGTGATTTAACACAGTGCATAGTGCTGACTATAGCACTGGAATTGCTAGTGTGGCAATGTATATGGATAAAAAGGAAGTATGGAAACCATCGTCCAGTCACAAGGTCATTAAAATAGTAAAAACTCGACAATGAGATAAACACATAAAGGTACTAGAGTGGTGTTGAACACAGTGCCTAGTGCTGGCAAAAGCACTGAAATTACTGATATGGCGGGGTACAGATGGCTGATAAAATACACGAGACGCTCAAACGGGTTACCGAGAGCGTCAATCTGCTCACAAACGTGATGTCGGTGCTGCCCGATAATTTATCATTACGAGGGAAAGGTTTCCAGAATACTCACTGCGAAAAGCGCCGGTCCGGATTATGGACCTACCCTCCGGGACGTGAAACTGCATGTAAACGCGGTGAAACGATCCCGGAGCATTTCAGGACGTCAAGGACCCGGAAGTAAGCAATCGATCCGGGTCCAGGCACGTCTCAAAATAAGTGAAAGAGAAAAGGTGTTCCAGGGATGGTGGAGGTGTCATAAAGATAAAGGAAGGCCAAAAGGTGTCGGCCATCTTTGATGAGGAACCTAAAGATAGACCAAACAGTGAAAGTCAATGAACAGCACAGTCATAAAATTATAAACCATATGAACAATAGGTAAAGAGTGTCTATACTGTTCAAAATCATAGGTATAGCACCATTAACAAAAATCATTGTTAAATCAGTACAAATAATTACTTAGAAATAGTGAATATTTTCCTAAGTATATGTGAATCCGTCACTCCAAAATACCATCATGGGGGACAAAAATAGTGTGCTAACAAGTGATATTCGAATATTACAAAAATATCACACAACCTATGTGGTCCAGTCAGTGCATGGGTAAAGACCAGAGTGCGTGAATATATTTATGCATGGATATATTTATGCTAAAGAGGTCCAGGGAATGTCATCATTAAGACCCCGTATATTGGTGCCCAATTTGAACACCCATCTTGTTCCATCCTAAAAAGATATCCTGAATCATTGGGTCGTATTTTGGGTGCTTCCAGAACCACCCACCAGAGGTCGTCAGGGGAGTGTTTTACCGTCAGGAAATGTGTACTAAGCTTAGTAGTGATCCTATTGCACCTAATGTTACTACGATGTTCATTGATACGGTTCTTAACCGGTCTGGATGTCATGCCAATATAACGTAAATCACAAGGACAAGTAATCATGTAGACACAGTTCCTAGTGTTACAGTTGGTATGTTTCTTTAGATGCCATGTACCTATCGGATCTAAATTTACTGACGATAAGTGTCTGGTGAACACACAGACACTGCAGTTACCACACGGATGATGTCCTATAACCGGGGGAAGACCCCACAATGTCTTCTGGGTGTAAGTATTGGGTGGTGGTCGTGGACGGGTATGAATTACCATATCCTTGATATTGGTTGAACGTTTGAACGCAAAAAGGGGTCGAGAGATCTCACAGCCACCACTGGTCAAAATAGACCATCTTTTATTAATCAATTTCTTGATTGAATTCGATAGGGGAGTAAAGGTAGAAACACACGTAATTCTCGACTGGGGTGTCTTATAAAAAGTTGTGAGTAGAGACTCCCTGTTGTTATTTCTTGCCCGTTTTCGTGCCTGACTCACAATTCTGGAAGGATAATGGCGTTCCAGAAGTTTCTCTTGAAGAGCATCAGCTTGATGATCAAATTCATGGGAGGAACTACAGTTCCGTCTAAGTCGTAAAAATTGGCCAACCGGTAGATTGTCTCGTAGTGATTTTGGATGGTGACTTTCATATAGTAACAGAGAATTACGGTCAGTAGGCTTGTGATAAATGGAAGTAGACAATTTACCGTTATGAATGGTAATCATTAAATCAAGGAAAGGTAACTGTGTGGCAGATACAGTGGTCGTGAATCTCAGAAAAGGATCAAGAGTATTGATCCAAGTCGTGAAATGATCCGTAAGTGACAAAGGACCATTCCATATGATCAGGATATCATCGATGTAACGGCGCCATAGTGTGACATGATTTGAAAAGGGATTAAGCGGTGATAAAATAAATTTCTTTTCAAAATCATACATGTACAAGCAAGCCAGGCTTGGAGCAAAAGTACTGCCCATCGATGTTCCTCGGACTTGATGGTAAAACTGGTCCTCAAATTGAAAGAAATTTTCAGTCAAAGCCAATCTAGCTAGGTGCATAATGAAGCAGACTGGAGTGGAAAGTGTACTTGATGACTCCTGAAGGGCTGACTCTATAACTTGTAGAGTAGAGTAGAGTAGCTTCCTGTGGGATGTTGGTATATAATGCTTCAACATCCATAGTGATTTTGCCTTGTACAGTGCCAGAGTTGTTAACCGACTCAATCAGATTAAGGACATCTTTAGTGTCCTTCAAATAAGTCGAGGAATTCTTAACCAGTGTCTGAAGAAAATGATCACAAAACATTGATAATGGTTCTAAGACCGAACCTATCCCCGAGACAATGGGGCGTCCTGGGGGTGGTGTAATACCTTTGTGAATCTTCGGTAACTGAGTGTCTGTGTGTTCACCAGACACTTATCGTCAGTAAATTTAGATCCGATAGGTACATGGCATCTAAGGAAACAAACCAACTTTAACACTAGGAACTGTGTCTACATGATTACTTGTCCTTGTGATTTACATTATATTGGCATGACATCCAGACCGGTTAAGAACCGTATCAATGAACATCGTAGTAACATTAGGTGCAATAGGATCACTACTAAGCTTAGTACACATTTCCTGACGGTAAAACACTCCCCTGACGACCTCTGGTGGGTGGTTCTGGAAGCACCCAAAATACGACCCAATGATTCAGGATATCTTTTTAGGATGGAACAGAGATGGGTGTTCAAATTGGGCACCAATATACGGGGTTTTAATGATGACATTCCCTGGACCTCTTTAGCATAAATATATCCATGCATAAATATATTCACGCACTCTGGTCTTTGCCCATGCACTGACTGGACCACATAGGTTGTGTGATATTTTTGTAATATTCGAATATCACTTGTTAGCACACTATTTTTGTCCCCCATGATGGTATTTTGGAGTGACGGATTCGCATATACTTAGGAAAATATTCACTATTTCTAAGTAATTATTTGTACTGATTTAACAATTCTTTTTGTTAATGGTGCTCTACCTATGATTTTGAACAGTATAGATACTCTTTACCTATTGTTCATATGGTTTATAATTTTATGACTGTGCTGTTCATTGACTTTCACTGTTTGGTCTATCTTTAGGTTCCTCATCAAAGATGGCTGACACCTTTTGGCCTTCCTTTATCTTTATGACACCTCCACCATCCCTGGAACACCTTTTCTCTTTCACTTATTTTGAGACGTGCCTGGACCCGGATCGATTGCTTACTTCCGGGTCCTTGACGTCCTTAAATGCTCCGGGATCGTTTCACCGCGTTTACATGCGGTTTCACGTCCCGGAGGGTAGGTCCATAATCCGGACCGGCGCTTTTCGCAGTGAGTATTCTGGAAACCTTTCCCTCGTAATGATAACAAATTATCGGGCAGCACCGACATCACGTTTGTGAGCAGATTGACGCTCTCGGTAACCCGATTGAGCGTCTCGTGTATTTTATCAGCCATCTGTACCCCGCCATATCAGTAATTTCAGTGCTTTTGCCAGCACTAGGCACTGTGTTCAACACCACTCTAGTACCTTTATGTGTTTATCTCATTGTCGAGTTTTTACTATTTTAATGACCTTGTGACTGGACGATGGTTTCCATACTTCCTTTTTATCCATATACATTGCCACACTAGCAATTCCAGTGCTATAGTCAGCACTATGCACTGTGTTAAATCACCACTTAAGTGTCATTACGTGCCTTTCTCCCTATTATTGACTCTTTTACCATTTTAATGACTTTGATACTGGACAATGGTCCCTATATTCCTCTTTTTCCATATACATTGTTTGAAGAGATATTTGTTACACATCTTCACTACTATGTTGACTACCAAATGAGGACATTGACTAATACCCTTATAACAGACAATTTATATTGAAACTTACTGATGATTCATGTTTACTATGTTTAGCTGATAGCCGAGTCTTTGGGACGTGCTTACCAAGGAGCCTGTTCCCGACTTGGGGGTGGTAAGCCCACTTTATTGTCATCATACTTTCTTAAGTGATTTATTGCACAATGTTTGCATGATTACACCTATGACCACTTTTGGGCAAAACTTGGTGCTTTGTTTCTAATTTTGTTTTCTAGGGCGACCTGACTGTGACTTAGCCTAGTATTCCTCAATGTAAGTGACCGGCTTATGTAGTTCTTGATTGTGTTATCATATTTGTTTAATTGGAGTAGAGCTTATTAACATTTTGGTCCTGATGAAGCGTCATTGGATCCGTGGGGACCACACGACGCGAAACATGTTGACCCGGGTTGAGGAGGATTCCTAGAGGGTTATTCCTCCGAGTTTATTGCTCATTGAAAGTAATTGAGCATTGATACTCAATATATTACTTTCTCCTGTTTTTTAATCTTGGCTTCATCCCTGACTATTGATTAAAATGATGATATATGTAGTGATGATTAACCAATTTTATCCTTATTTCTTTTTGTTCGCTCCTTTATGTACTGGTGCTTGAATGTAGGCATGCCCGTTTAGATAGTTAGTATTCACCAGTAACTATCAGAACAATACGGTTCAGTGCTCCTCCAGGCGTTGCACTGCCGGCTTGGCGAGGAGCATTACCCAATGATGATGCCAGTCATCCATTGTGATGCTTGAGGGTCCTTGCTCCTGATATCTCGGGTCCCCCTAGTTTCTTTCTTTCTCTTTTCATGGAACAGTGTACTTTGGTTGTTTTGTATTATGAGGCATAATACATCACCTACATCCCCACAGTTGCCCCAGCCAATCCCAGCGGTTAGGAGGTACTACGACTATCCAGTCCACCAGCAGAAGACGCCCCCAGTGATGACAGTAACTCTGGACTTCAGGATCTGGATGAACATTCTGGCCCATCAGGGACCACTGGTCAGTTGGCAACCCCAGGCCACTCCCAGTCCACCACAGAGCCTCCCCCCTCATTATCCAACACCACAGCACCCACCCAACGTCCCCACACCTCTGTCCCCAGAGCATGTCAATCAGCAGTGTGCCTACCTGTATAGGGACCCCAGTCCACACCCAAGACAATCAAGGTCCTGGGGTCAGTGGGCACACCGTTCAGGGGACACAGGCACAGGGGGACAGGGGCACTCAGAGGTCAGCAGTGCGCCAGGGGGAGGACATGCCCAGGGAACCGACTCTACAGGAGGCACTCGCTAATGTCCTGGGGGCTTACCAACAATCCAGGACAAGATGAGACCGATCCTTATCAACATGCAGGAGAACAAGCGGCTGCAGGAGGTACACCATCAAGAGATCAGGAAAGATTTGCAGGCCCTCAACACCACCATGGTCTCCATAGCAGGGGTGCTGGCTGATATGGCCAACATCATGAGGGAATGGACAGCACACCAGTGGGCCCCTACCACTAGCCAGTCTACTGACCAGCCCTCCACATCTGCTGCAGGTAGTGGACAGGAGGCCCTGCCACAGGACCCACAGGCCACCAGCACCCCTCCCCCTGCAGAAGGTGAATCACCCCGCAAATATTCCCTGTGGCCCAGACAGAAGCCAGAGACACTTGCCAAGACCAAGACCACCACCAGGAAATTAAACACTCCTGAATGTCCCCCTTGTGTCCCACCCTGTCACCTTGTCCATTCTGAACTGCCTTTGCTCCCCTTCCTATGGTCACTTGGACACTGGACCTGTGCTACAAACAGACTGGAACAATACCCTGGGCTTACCTCTACCATCACCCCATTCCATTGCACTCTTCTGTCTATAATTTGCACTAAAATAAACACCCTTGAACACAACTTGAGTGATAGTGTTATGTGATGAAAATGTGCAGTTATGGAAATAGCACATCTTGTGCAAATGATCTGAACACTGTGATAGCATACAAATAATGACCTGTGGCCGTCTGTAGTCGTCACATCAGTACCCAGTTGTCATAACACCAATATCTGCAAAATGAGAAGGCATAGGTGACAGTAAGTTGAGATGCAAAGAAAGTGAATGCCATCCTGTTACAGCCACACTGAAAACATCAATAGTCAGAGGAATGGTCAGTTCCACTGTCTCACCTGTGTGTTATTGGAAGTATTGATGTGTAACTGATGTTCTGTTGTCCATATCCTGATCCTATGCCTTCTCAGGGTCCACTGCTGCCACAGGGGCATTTCCAATCTCCTCCTCCTGCAGATAAGGCATATGTCATCTGAGGGCCACGTTGTGCAACATGCAGCATTCTACTACTATCTGGCAGACCTTCTCGGGTGAGTAGCACAGGGATCCACCTGTCAGATGGAGGAGTCTGAACCTGGCCTTCAGGAGGCCGAAGGTACGTTCGATGATCCGCCTGGTTCGTCCATGTGCATCATTATACAGATTCTCAGCCCCTGTTATGGCATTCCTCACAGGGGTCAAGAGCCACGATAGGTTTTGGTAGCCAGAGTCTCCTGAAAGTATTGAGGGACAAACATTAGCCTTACACTATGGTATGGGGATAACTCCTGAAGGCATACACTGACATACACTGTGTGGGGACTCAGGCTCACCTATTAGCCACACCCTGTGCCTCTGTATTTGTGACATCACATTTGGGATGCTGCTATTCCTCAGGACGAAGGCGTCATGCACCGACCCAGGATATTTGGCAGTGACGTGGGAGATGTACTGGTCAGCTAGGCACACCATTTGGACATTGAGTGAGTGAAAACTCTTCCGATTCCTGAACACCTGTTCATTTTTGCGGGTAGGGGGACAAATGCAATATGCGTTTCATCAATCGCCCCAATAATGTTAGGTATATGTCCCATTGCATACAATCCTGCCTTCACAGTGGCCAAATCTTCCACCTGGGGGAAAGCAATGTAGCTGCACATGTGTTTGACCAAGGCAGACAAAACCCTTGCCAGCACTATTGAGAACATTGGCTGTGACATTCCTGCTGTGAAATCCACTGTCACTTGGAAAGAACCGGTTGCCAGGAAATGAAGCACTGATAGTACTTGCACAAAGAGGGGGGGATCCGAGTGGGATGACGGATAGCTGATATCCGATCAGGCTCCAATTGAGCACACAGTTCTGTGATAGTGGCCCTGTCCAATCTATAGGTGAGTATTATGTGCTTGTCCTCCAGTGTAGCCAACTCCACAAGGGGTCTGTACACAGGGTCTTGTCTACTCCTCCTATTCCTCCACAGTGGTAGACACAAGAGTGAGTAGGGTGTCACAATTTGGACAATAGAACCACCACCTCATTGTACATAAAGCATTAGTGTGATGGGGCAATGGGAATGGCAATGTATGTGCAATTTATAGCAATGACGCAGTTCTCGATTATCTAAATGTTGTCTACCAACATCAAATGGCCGCCGCCTGTCCTGTATGTAGGAACAGGTGGAAGTGAGGTAAGTCCGCCGGCGTTGGGCGTCATGGCGGAAGGCGGTCCTGCACCGCCGTGCTATTCCTCATTGGCTAATATGGGGCACTATGGAGTACAGTGGTCAATGAGGATCACCGGCGGCGGTGATGGTGAACACCGCCGTGGACGTCACCACCATTTTCTGTCTATAACCTCACTTAATTCCTGACTTTCCACAGGATAACTCCTACACTGCGTGTGCTGCTGTGACCTGTGTCTGGATCCTGCCATGGTCCGTGTGACCGGGGAAAGGGCCCCTGCCTTCACCTCAGAGGAGTTGGAGCACTTGGTGGATGGGGTCCTACCCCGGTATGGACAGCTATATGGGCCTCCAGACCAACAAGTGAGTACACCTTGGGCACAATGCGTGTGACAAGGTTGCATGGAGATGTGTGTGCAAGCATTGTGTCATTTTGGGGGGTGGTATGTCTGGTGGTAGTGTACATGGTGGGCGCCGGGTGATGTGTGTGCCAATGGAGATGGAAATGGGATTTGTGGGCCATATGTGTGACAGGCTGAATTGTATGTGTAATGGTGTCCTCCTGTCTGTATTACCTCTGCAGGTCAGCGCCTATCAGAAGAGGGGATTGTGGCATGCCATCACCAAGGACGTGCAGACCCTGAGGGTCTACTGCAGGTGGAGCACCCATGGTCAGAAAAGGTGGGAGGATCTGAATCGCTGGACCCAGAAGACCGCAGAGGCTCAGCTGGGGATGGCCTCCCAACGAGGGCAGGGTGCCCATCGGAACCTGGACCCTGATGGCCCGCATACTGTCGGTGGTCTACCCAGAGCTGAATGGCCGCTTGAGGGCATCACAGCATCCACAAGGGGGTGAGTACAGTGAGCATAACAACAATTATTGGTAGGTGGCATGGGATCCTGGTGGTGGGTTTCAGTTAGTGGGTGCCCCTTAATACCAGGTCAGAGATTGCAGCCTGATCCAGCTCAGGGGAAATGGTTGTATTGCAAAATCTGGTAACCTAGCTAGGTTGCATTCCATATCAGACATGGCTTAGTGGGTCCCAGGAGGGTTGCAGTTGGCGGTGGTTGGCTCTCATCTTACTGTGGCACCCAGCCAATTGAATGCCAGTGCAGTGCATAGTGCATGATCCTTGTGTGTGATGATAATGTGTATGCCAACTGTGGTGTTGGTGCAGTAATTGACCCAGGGCTCCCTTTCTCTCTCCTCTCCCTTTTTTCTTCTGTCATCCTGTCCATGTGTGCATTAGCATCATCTGTCGGAGGAGCAGGGGCACCAGTGACAGAGGGAGCTGTATCCCATAGGACCCAGGAGGCAGAGTCCATCTACGCCGTTAGAACCAGTGGGACGGAGAGCGAGGGGCGCATACTGCAGAGACAGGAGTTGACAGCACTGACTCTGAGTCCTCCTCCGATGGAAGCTCCCTGGTGGTGGCGGACACCTCCGGGACCACTCCAGCTACAGGTACATCCGCCACCCCATACCAGCACCGTCCTCCCAGTAGCCCCCCATTGAGTTGCCCGTGCCCGCTCACCCAGGAGGGTGGGCATCTCATCTCCTTTGCCCCAGGCACCTCAGGCCCTGCCCCAGTCAGCCCTGCTGCCCTCAGTGAGGAGGCTATTGACCGCCTGAGATCCATCGCTGTAGGGCAGTCATCCATTGTGGATGCCATCCCAGATGCAGCAATGCAATGCATTCCTGGAGGGCATCTACGGTGTATTGGCGGCCCAACAGAGATCATTTCAGGCTCTGGCCTCCTCTCTGATGGCAGCCAGTGTCCCTGTTCCTACCGTCCCCCCACCAACTACCACTTCCCAGTCCCAGTCATCTCAACCCCAACCCATCCCATGCACACATACAGACAAACATGCACACAAAACATCACACAAGAGTGGCACAGACAAACACAGGCAGCACACTTCAAGCCACAAGCACTCACACATACACCAGACAGTTGCACACACAACAATATAAACTGCCTCCATTGTCATATCTTCACTCACACCTGCATGCACTGCATCAACAGCCACCACCACCATCACCACACCAAGCAGCACACACACCTCACTTGCAGACACCTTCACAACATCAATCCACGTGTCCCCTGTGTCCTCTCCCAACCTGTCCGCCCCCCTCCTAAGAGACACAAACGCACACACTCAGACTCTCAACAGCCATCCACCTCACATCAGCACACTGCCCATGCACCAGCACCGAAGTCCAGCAGATGTACACCTCCAACAACCACTCCCTCAACCTCCACTCCCATCCCTACTCCATCATCCCGCCCCACCGTCCCTAAGAAGCTTTTCCTTGCCCAACTTGACCTCTTCCCTCCCCTTCCAACCCCTCGTCCTGCCCGTAAGAGCAGGGTCCCAATGGCCCAGCACTTCAGCCAAACAGTCTGCCACTGCTTCCATCAAATCAACAGCTGCTGGCACGAAGGGGCCCCTGAGTGTGACGGCTGCCACTGCTACTGTGAGCACACCTCTGCCTCAGAAAAGGGGGACTAGGGTGGTGAAACCCAAGGGACATAAGAGGGGGGCAGTGGAGGCACCTCCTAGTCGTGGAGGCAAGAAAGGGAAGGTTCCCAGTCCACCACCCAAGAAAGGGAATGATCCCACTCCACCACCCAAGAAAGGGAAGGATCCCACTCCACCACCCAAGAAAGGGAAGATTCCCACTCCACCAACAAAGAGAGGCAAGAGCCCCCCTCTACCAGCAGGGGTCAAGGAACCCTCACCTCCAGCTGAGACACAGCAGCCCTCACCTCCAGCTGAAATACAGCAGCCCTCACCTCCAGCAGAGGGCATGTAGGCCACCCTCTAGGGACTGTTGTACAAGCAGCCCCCTCCAGAACCAGTGGGCAAGTTCCCCACCTCAGAGACTGTGACCTTGCACTCCCCAGCAAAGATAAATGGGCATGGAGCCCCCTCCAGAACCAGTGGGCAAGTTCCCCACCTCAGAGACTGTGACCTTACACTCCCCAGCAAAGAGAAATGGGCATGGAGCCTCCTCCAGAACAAGTGGGCAAGTTCCCCACCTCGGAGACTGTGACCTTACACTCCCCAGCAAAGAGAAATAGGCATGGAGCCCCCTCCAGAACCAGTGAGCAAGTTCCCCACTTCAGCTGAGGTGCCCCCATTTCCAACATGATGCCCCTGCACAGTGTAGTGCAGATACTGTTAGGAAACAAGTTGGGGCTTGGACTGTGTCCTGTGGCCATGTGTGTCTTTTCTACTTTGGACTGGCCATTGGCCCTTTCTGGACATTTACTCCTATTTATTTTTCACATAGACAATATGGTGGCTGTTGGCATCAAATCACAATATCAGTAAAAACTACATGTAGTCCTTGCATTATTATGACGTGTGTCCTGTGACATTGGTTTTCCTCTGCAGCTGGTTTTGTGTATAGTGTGTGTGTGAATGGTGTGTGTTGTGCGTGTGTGCCACTCTACTTTTCCTCCCTCCCTCCCTTGTGTGCTAGGCAGCTCTACTGACGATCGTCGTCTTCATCGGCGCTGGTGTTCCAGGTGGAGCATGGCGTAGAAGAGCATCGGGAAGACTTGTAGTTCCAGTTTCATGGCGGCAGTGGTCAACTCTCTGATGGTGAGTCTTTCGTTTTCTGTACTGTGTTTCCACCAGGCTTTTCATGGCGTTGGTACCGCCCCAGAAATCCTGGTGGTTTGCTATGTCAAAATTTGGTGGACGGTACCTTGGCTTCCACCTGGCTGTATGTAGCTATGGCCGTGGGAAGTGGTGTTAACGCCCTGGCGGTTGGTGTGGTACATTGGATGTCTATGGGAGTTATCACCGTCATGGTCATAATTTGGCAGTAATTACCGCCAGCCTGTTGGCGGTATTACCACCACTTTAACAGTCACCGCCATAGTCATAATGACCACCTATGTGGACACATCAAAATTATCAAATACAAAACTACCTGTTTTTGCGGGGGGCACCTACTTTTTTTTCTTGGGCTCAGCAGCCATCTAAGGAAACCTACCAAACCCAAACATTTCTGAAAACTAAACAGCTGAGGCAGTCCAGGGAGGTGTGACTTGCGTGGATCCCCCAGTGTTTTCTTACCCAGAATCCTCAGCAAACCTCAAATTTAGCTTAAAAAATACATATTTTCCCACATTTCTGTGTGGGATCACCACACCCGCACAAATTTCCTTCCATCAAACGTTCTCCTCAGTCTCCCGGTAAAAATTATACCTCACTTGTGTAGGTGGGCCAAGTGCCTGTGACAGGGAAGGTGTGTGTGAGTGAACCAAAGCTGGTCCAAAAGGGCAGTTTGAAAAAAAACATTTTTAGGCTGACAAGTGGGGCAGAATTTTTATCAGTATAGATGCAACAATGCTGGGTGGTAGGAATTTTGTGGATTCCTGCAGATTCCGGAAGGTTCCATCACAAAAATGTGGGAAAAATGTGTGACTTCAAGCAAAGCTGGAGGTTTGCAGGGCATTGTGGGTAAGAAAATGGTGCAAGTGCATGTGAAGCACACCACTCTGGACTCAACCAGATGTTTAGTTTTCAGATATGTCTAGGTCTCGTAGATTTTTCTACATGGCAGCGTCCCAAAGTCCAAAAAGTGCAGCCCTCACCATTCCAAGTGGGATGCTTTTGAGAGTTAGACAAGCTCTCATGGCCCAAATGTAAAACCAAAACCCAAAATAATCAAATGTCCTCTTGCTTGCCGTGGGATGTCATATTTTTGTGTGCGGGGAGAGAGCTGAAAGACTCTTACTCCTTTCAGTTGGGGTGGGGGCATAACCATACTAACCCACGATTTGTTATAATTCCCTAGCATCTAGTAGACTTTCTGTCCCCCCCCAGGGAGTGGATCGGGGGTAATTTCCCCATCTGCTCACGGGTGGGCAGAGCAATTTTGTCCCCATTTATTTGGGGTGGGCTATGGCCATACCGCCACACCCTTTTAAAAAAAAAAAAATTCTTCCCTGGTCTCTGGTGGGCTTTCTGCCCCCCTTGGGGGGCAGATGGGCCTTTCAAAAATAGGCCGATCAGCCCCCAAATGGGGCAGAAATGGCCAACAGTAATGTGTCCTCATGGTGAGCGGCCCTTGCCCAAGGGGCTGCCCCCCCCAAACCACACCACACACACCAGTCCCTGGTCCCTAAGTGGTTTCTGCCCCCCGTGGCATGGGCCTAATAGAAATAGGCCAATCTGCCCCCATGAAGGGCAGGAATGGCCTAAAATAAATCCCCCCCCCCCCCCCCGGAGGAGCAACCCTTGCCTAAGGGATCGCCCCCCATCTGTAAAAAATAAAAATAAAAAAAATCTCTGGTTCCTAGTGGTTTCTGCCCCCCAAGGGGGGCAGAAATGGCCTGCAATACAGGGGACCAACCCTTGCCTAAGGGGTCGCTCCGACGTAAAAACAAAATCCCTGGTGTCTCGTGGTTTTTAAAATAGGCCGATCTGCCCCCCTAAGATAAATTAGCCCCCTTCCCGGGGAGCGACTCTTGCCCAAGGGGTCGCTGCCCTTGCATGAAATTGACGTCCAAATAAAAAATCCCTGGTGTCTAGTGGTTTCTGCCTCCCTTGGGGAGCAACCCTTGCCTAAGGGGTCGCTCCCCACATCTAAAAAAATAAAAATGATCCCTGGTGTCTAGTGGCTGATTGGCCTAATTTAAATAGGCTGATCTGCCCCCGAGGGGGGCAGAAAAGGCCTAATAATTAAATGCCCCTCAGGGGAGTGACCCTTGCCTAAGGGGTCGCTCCCCTTCATTATAAACTTTTTTTTTTTAATCCCTGGTATCTAATGGGCATTTCTGTAGCCCGATCGCTTCATGAATCCCGGCTGCAGAAACGCTAAAAGAGACATGAAAGGAAAGGCCTTTCCTTTCCTTTTCTTTCATGCCTCACCCGCCCTCACCTCCTGATCGGAAGAAAAATGCTTTGCATTTCTCTTCCAGATCGCACTGGCAGCTCAGCTTCCAGTGTGATGGGAGTTGACCTCTGATGAGGTCAGCACGCAATTGCACGCTGATGTATTCAGACGTCACTGGAAGGGGGTGGGTGTTGAAGTGGACAAGCTTAGAACCTTTGCAGCTGGGAACTATGTCCTCTTGTTGTTACTTATAACAGAGGACAAAATACTGAGCCAATGCAAGGGACTATATAAAATACTAAAGAAAGTGACCCCAGTGTCTTATAAACTATAAGTTAACAAAGCAAAAAAAGGAAACCCAAAGTTGCCATGTAAATCTTCTGAAAAATGGGAGGGGCCCATTCCAGCATTACGGATAGCAGAAGTAGAGACTAGGCCAGAGTATTTACATGTGGTGAAGGAACTAAACACTAGCAAATGACTATCACTGTTGATGCGTTTAAAGCACAGCCTGGAGGTTTTTTTTGCAACTCCAGGTCGCACCCATATAATTCAATATTCAATAATCACAGAACCAGTAAAGGTAGTGAGATTATAACCATATCACATACCACAAGCCCGACAAGAGGCCATTAAAAAGGAAGTGCAGAAAATATAGCAATTCTCAGTAATTGAACTGTCTGTGAGTGAATGGAACTCATCAGTAGTGTTGGTACCTTAACCATCAAGCTCCTCCTGCTTTTGTATAAATTTCCAGTAAATAAATAAAATATTCAAGTTCAATACATATCCTCTTCCACGTGTAACAAGATGATAGCGAACCTGGGACAAGCCCAATATATTAGCACTCTATATTTGTGTGAAGGGTATTGACTAGTACTCCTAAACCCTACTGACAAAGAAAAAAATGTGTTTTCCTCCCCTGGTTGTTTATACAACTTTACATTCTTACCCTTTGGCCTTTACAGTGCACCTGCTACCTTCCAAAGACTGATGAACATTGTGCTTAGGTCTCATAGCCACTATGGTGCAGCCTATATAGCAGATATCATAATTCACAGTCAGAGTTGCGAAGAACACGTAGAACATCTACAAGCTGTTTTAAACACCTTACAGAAAGCAGGCCTTAAAATAAACACAAAAAGAGCCATCTAGCTGCTAAACAAGTTAAATCCCTAGGGTACTGTAGGAAAGTGCCTCTTTTGACATGGTCACTGCCCCACACATGTTTTGCCTGGTTTCTGGTGCAATTTTGACTGAGAGTGCACTGGGTCCCTGCTAAACAGGCCCCAGTGCCAGATCTCTTTTCTCCAAAACTGCACAGTCATTTTTCCTAATTGGCAAACCTTTGGCTGCCATTGTAAGTCCCTAGTAAGTGGTACCCCTGGTACCTAGGGCATCGGGTACTAAAGGAAGACACCTGAAGGCTGCAGCACAAACTATGCCACCTCAGAGACATCTCACTAAGTGCACACAGTGCTGCTTTCGCAGGCTGCCTGTTTTGGTGTAGAAAATGAAAACATGACATGGCACACAGCCTTTGTGCTCTTTACACTGCATGCAATATATGTAAGTCACCCCTTTAGCAGGCCTTCCGACCCTAAAGGCGGGGAACATTATATTATATGTAAGGGCATACCCGCATGAGCAGATAGGCCCCTGCTATGTCTTTGTTGATTCTGAGACACAGTAAGTGAACATGGAAGCCATTTTAAGTACATTTGCTGGACACTGGTCATCATGAGTTCCCCACCTATATGGTGGCTTCACTGATGATAGGGATGTTTGGTATCAAACATCTCCTATTAACAAATCTTCACTAAATCCAGTGATGGATTTATTAATGTGTGTACTCAGAGGGCACCTTAGAGGTGCCCCCTGAAAACCTGCTAACCGACCATGTCAGTGAGCCTCCTTAAGCAAATTTTGTCTTAGAGTGTGGGGCAGATGTAGCTGCCCTGACTGTCTGGCCCAGTAGTTTGGGAAAGTATAGACAACAGCCTCATATAAATGTGATTCAAGTTGAAGCACTGAGAGACATTGGTGCCAGTGTCACCATGGTGACTGAGCAACTGGTGTTCTCAGGCCAGTATCTTCCTGGAGAGACATGTACTGTCCTCAATGCTGACAATCAGGCTAAGGTCCATCCCATGGCAATTGTGTCCTAAGAATGGGGAGGGGTTACTGGCCAAAAGAAGGTGGTGGAATATCTTGCTATACCTCTTTAATGTCTGCTAGGGGATGATCTAGAGTCCTCAGCCTTGGCTGAGGTAGAAAGAAAGACCCATGCAGCTATGCTGGGTATCCCTGAGTAGGTGTGTGTCAAAAACAGAGCACAGAGCAAATCACAGGGTGAAAACCTAGAGTTGGAGCCTGGGATAATGGCCAGATCTACAAAGAGAAAGGACAAGAAGACTGGGGTACCAGCTTACAAACAGATCACAGAGCAGGATCTCTCTCCTCAGGGGGAAGACCTAACAGCCCCAGAGGGAACTGAGCCTCAGGGGCTTGCGCCTTGCACGGCAGAGCTCCAACGACCAAGGGGACCCTCTGGGAAAGATCTGAGCCAGGGACAACTAACCTGTTCCACTCTTGAGGACCTGAGGCAGCCATCCTTGAATGAAGGCCAATCACACAATCCACTATGTGCTTATGATCTATGTTGTTGTTGGTCTAATGATTGCTATATATAATACAGAAACCTATTTTATATAATCTTGTGTGGTGTCTCTTTTGTGGTGTATTGATTGTGTCGCTGGTGTGAGTGTGTTGTGCAAATTCTTTACACATGACCTCTGGGGATAAGCCTGGCTGCTCTCTGCCAAGCTACCAGGGGGTGAGCACAGGTTATCTTTGGTGTGTAACTGGCTTGCCCTGACAAAAGTGGTGGGTTCTACCAGGCTTGGGTGCATACCGTAGCCAACCAGAAACCCCATTTCAAACAGCTACTATTTGGAAGGCAGGGGGTTCGATCTATGTACGAACCATGCCCCTATTGAGTGGATGTCCCAAAACAAGGTCAAACTCACGAGAGTATTAAGATAGTTTCTGTCCTTACAGCCCTTCCACTTTCAGACTCATCATAGCATGGAAAGGATCAAACAAATGTGGATTTGTTTTCCCCACAATATCCTGCAGAGGAGTTTCTTGCTAAGAAGAAGGTAAGGGAGGGGAGATGTGAAAGAGCTGGGGGCTGCGATGTTTACTTACCTGAAGAAACCATTTCCAGTGGGGATCCTAGAAAGGGAAAAGGGACAAGAATTACAGGAAAAGGAAAGAAAAGGCAGGTCACAAAAAAGTATAATCAAGGGCTACATTCCACAGGAGGAGGAAGAGTGTTGTGAACAGGAAATAAAAGGTGAGAGAGAGAGACGCAGAGAGGCGGCACAAGAAAGCGGAGAGGCGTGGAGCAGAGAGGTGGAGTTGTGAGACAGAATAAAGGTGCAAGGGGGGTAGGGCACAAGGGGGATGACATACCTGGTTACAAGTGGTTGCCACCAGCTGAGGCTGACAGTCCTGCCACAGCTCAGGAGAGCTGTGGCTGCTAGGGTGGGTAACCAGGGTCCACACATGGGAAAAGCTCATCAACCTGTATGCACATAGTTTTTGCCTGTTTGTTCTGTACCCTGCACTGGCGTTCACCTGAGCATATTGGGTGATTGTATTTCACATCGGATGAACTGGTGGTTCACATGCACCAGGGTGTATTTGGTTTTGTAGACACGTGAGGTTGGAGGCAGATAGGGTAAATCTACACTAACTGAGCACACCACAACCACCTGTTGGTGGCGGGAAATCCATGTCAGGACCCATAAATAAGTCTCAAACTTGAGCGTTTTGAGTAAAAGACAGTGAACAAGACATTTCCAATTTCTAGGGAAACAGCCAGACGAAATGTGATACTTTAGTATCTGTTGATTACCTTATTTATACTTACCAGGGCATTCCTTTGTGTCAAGGGCTGTCGATGACACCATTCTGCAAAAAGAATAGATGTTAAAGAACTCGCTGGTTACAAGACCCCGACCCTGCACTCAGCCTGGATGGCGCCTTTAAGATTTGCTTTTCTCTCCCGGTGTACATTGGCAGTTTATTCTTCTGTCGGTGAAAAAGCCCACCCTGCTACTTAAATTTAGTGTATCCAACAAGCCACCACCAATCTCAAACAAAAACCACCTCCTAATCCTTTTTTCCATCCATCCCTCCACAGACACCACCACCATGTGCTACTGCAACAAGCTGTGCGGAGTGGGGCCCTGAGTCGTGTGCCAGGAGGCTTTTCATCACTAGATGTGGTTGGAGCATCAGGGGTTCTTCCTGATTGCCAATGACCTGGTGGGGACCTTAATGTCAGAGTGGACTAACTGAGCAAATGTCTTCTGGCAGAATATGAGTGGCATTTGTATCCCAAGGTGGTGCAGGAAATCTACAAGTATGGGGAACCCTGACTAGATATTTTTGCCACTATTGAGAACGTATAATGTCAACAATTCCCCATGATGACGTTTCTGCAAGAGCACTCATTAGGGAACACATTCCAACTACAGTGGAAGAAGGGACTCCTGTACTGCTTCCACCCGCTACCTCTCCTAACCCAAGTTCTGATCAAAAGGAATTCCTGTGTATGAGCATAGGTCCTCCGATCAGGCTACCACTTTGTAAAGACTACCTGTAAAAACAGCAAGGCATCCATGCAATCTACACCTCAATGCATGGAGAAGGCATAACAGCAATTGACTGCAATCAGTTTGCCTCCTGAAGCAGTGTATATAATTTTTGCCGCCAGACACACCTACAACAGATTTGTGACCTAGCGTGGTGCTCCAGGCACTGACCAATTACAGGAAAGGTTGTCCTTTTATTTATTTTGTCTTTAGCACAGCAATGCCTTGCAATAAGCACTATAAAAGATTACTTGTCGATTCATTCAGCATTTCTGCATTTTTCTGACTCAACCATTCTTGTTCAAATCACCTGTTGTGATGAGATTTATTAAAGATTTGACACGTGCCCTCCCAAGCAGTTGGTGATGCGACAGTGTGATCTTACATTGGTTTTAACTTTAATTGTGTGCTTGCTTCATTTCCTGACGTTGAGACTACCTTCAGTGCTTACACGTTGGCTCTTGAGCAAATGAACTGCAGGCACTGGCAGTGCAACTGTCCTACACCACGTTTTTCCTGAACGGATTAGTGCTGGAAGTCATGACTCCCTTCCATGGTGGACGATCCATCACTCTGCCAGCATTTTTGCCTCCCATCACCCCTCAAAAGAGGAGGAAAGGCTCCATCGGTTGGATCCCAAAAGAGCTTTAAGCTTTTATATAGAACGTGCCAAGCATCGATGCATGGACAATCAATTTTGTGTGGGATTCTCTGAAGAGGTGAAAAGGAACCCTGTGCAGAACATAACCATGTTGCGGTGGATAGTCCTCTGCACTAGGGTCTGCTAAGCACAGGTCAAGAAGCATTCCCAATAGGTTCTGAGAACTCATTGCACAAGAACCAAGTCCACTACAACCGTATTGGGATGAGGGATGCCTGTCCTTGACATCTTCCGGGCTGCAACCGGTGTGTCTGTGCATAGGTTCACCAACACTATTAACGACAGCAAAATTCGGTGGGAAGGACATTTTGCCTACTTGGCTCAGCAAGACTTTTTGATCTAAGACCATTCTACGGACCCACCACCTTGGGAAGAAATCTGATTTGGTATCTATTCCAAGGAGAAGAATCAGGGTTAGAGCATCCACTATATTAATGCAAGAGCATTACCAAAGGTAAATAACTTGTTCACTTGAAATACACAAACCCATGGATAATCCCTTTTTCATATCATGTGCGATTGTGTGGGACAAAGCCCCAGCATCTTCCTCTTCGCCCTTAGAGAGGAGGAATTCAAAGCCCATGCTGCACAATACTAGAAATTATACCAAAATGACGGCTGCAGTTATTGCCAGCTGTCATCTTTAAATGTAGAAAGAGGTGGAAACAAAGAAAGCGTCTTCCTAGTCACTCACAGCAATAGTGTTTTTCTCAGAATTCACAGAGATGTTTATTAATGCTCAAGACTTCACTCATACAGCAGCCAATGCTGTGACTCTGAAAGTCTTCCTCCTATGTCTCTTAGTTGCTATGTATCTTCCTAAATATCCAATCAGTTGTTTACCATTTGATGGTTAAAGCATTTTTCTTTTAAACTTTAAGGTCCTTCAAGTATGTTAAGCGAAGGTATTTACGTTTTTTTAAATGTATTTATTGGCATTTTTGTTCAGGAAATCAAAAGCATACATTAATCACCAATGCAATTGCATCACGCGACATATACGCTTCGCACCTTTTCCCCTTTAACTTGTAACCAACTTAAAACCGCTGCAACCTGCGAGACATTATTCAAGATTTTTTACAGTACGTTTACCCCAGGGGACCTCTTTTAGCTACAAGTTGTCATATATTTTCAAATGCCTGGGTGCCTATATTTTCTGCAGACGAGCGTCGGCCGTGCATTTCAAGTCCTAGCACGACTCCAGGGTATTCTCTGACCTTGTAGCTCTTCCTACCTTGGCTACTGACGTGGTTTATGGGGTAGATTGGCGATAATGCTACTTATTTAGTTTGCGGGCGGTTTATTATCATTGTGCAGGTCGCTGAAGGTCACTGTTTAGTCTTTAGGTTTATTGTAGCTTGAAGCCAAAATATCGGGAGTCACCTAGATTCAAGCCCGTTCTTCAAAAGATGCCATTTTGTAAACAATTCAAAGCCTTTCCTTTCTGAGAGATATTACCTGAAGTCTTGTTCAAGGCAGTGACTCGGTTATTGCGGACCGTGGAGGGGGGGCATATGCCTGAGTGGTGCATAGTCAGACGTTTGTTCTGTCAGTGAATACCTACTGCCAGGATTTAATAGTCATGGCCATGAACGAGAAGGGCTGCTTCCATCTGCATCCTTGTGATAATCTCTGAAAGACTCCTCGCACTTGCTAATGTACTACTTTTTTTTTAACTTTCAACCACGTTGCACAGGAACCGCATTCGAAACAAACATTGACAAAGCCAATAGCTCTCGTAGGCGAGACTTACTGGCTTCGGCAATGCTTGTAATTCTCACTTCACACTTTCCACAACGTCATCGAAGGGTGGAGCTTCAAGAAATGGACTGGAAGGCATCTTCTATGGCGATCTGGCTGTGCAGGCACACAGCACCTGTTGTTTCAAGCAGTGCCAGCATCGCCTAGGCGTGTTCTGCCTTAGCCATTGCTAAATGCGAGGTGGGCCGATCATGCTGAGTACACAGCCAGCCTTTGCCATCGTGGCATGGTGTCCAGGTGGTGACAAGCGAAGAATACAGGGGCATATTTATACTCCGTTTGCGCCAAATGTGCGTTAAAAATTTTGACGCACATTCGGCGCAAACCGTGCCCCATATTTATACTTTGGCGCCCGACCCCACGGACGTCAAAATTCCATCATGTGCGTCATTTTTTGGAAGCGGGAAACTGCATTGCGTTAATGATATGTAAGGTAGGCGTTCCCTTCCAAAAAATGACTTTAAGGCCTGTGCGCCTTATTTATCACCCAGCGTCATTTTGACGCACAGGAGGGGGTGGGCCTTAAAAAACAGCACACAGCCTGATGTGTGCCGCTTTTTAACGCCTGGGTCAGGGCAGGCGTTAAGGTATCTGTGGGCTCGGAAGGAAGTCCAGAGGTGCCCTCCCCTGCCCCCAGGGACACCCCTGCCACCCTCACCCACCCCTGGAGGACACCCATGGATGGGGGGACCCATCCCAGGGAAGTAGAGGTAAGTTCAGGTACGTATTTGTTTACGTTTTTTTTAAGTGGCATAGGGGGGCCTGATTTGGGCCCCCCTAATTGCCACTATGCCCAATCGTAAGTCCCCTGGGCAGGGTCCTTGGGCAAGGGGGCATGACTCCTGTCTTTGCTAAGACAGGAATCATGTCAATGGGGATTGTGCGTCAAAAAAAATGGCGCAAGTCCGGTTTGAGGCCTGATTTTAGCCTCAGACCTGACTTGCACCATTTTTTGACGCACACCCCCCATTTTCCCATACGCCGGCGCTGCCTGGTGTGAGTAATTTTTTTTTACTCAGACCAGTCCGCAGCACCGGCTAACGTCATTCCATAAATAAGGCACCTGCATGGTGCATTGGAATGGCGTTAGCCGGCGGTGAAATTTTTGACGCACAACTGCGTTGGCGCAGTTGTGCGTCAAAAAGTATGAATATGGCCCACAGTACGGTGGCAAACAATAAAGTAATAATATGTTGTACAAAGCTTTTCAAAGGCACTTTCTTTCTCAAAGATTTTGATGTGGTGTTGCTGACACGTGTGTGCGCTGCGCAGGGGTGGCAGGTCTGGGGTCTCACCATGGGATGGAGAAAGCAGCTCGTCCACAATCTGATAGGCCGAGCCGGGCGGGAGCAGGTCCCCTGAGTTAGGCATTGTCCAAAGACCTTGGACTTCCAATCCTTCTCCGACTCTTTCTCCTGGATAGGGACTTGCGAAACTATTTTTACTTACTTTTTTTATTTGTTGCGGTCTTTATATAGCGCAGACTTGGCCCACGGAATCGGAGCGCTTTACTAGAGAGCAGGAAGTAAGTCTGGTTAACGAACATCATAAAAAACCTATCAGCGACAGTAAAACAAAGTACCAACAGACCATACCAACCGAGAAACTGCGGGGAAGAAAGTAGTTAGCCAACCATCATAGTAAATCAGTAGTAAGAAAGCAGGCCAGCTGAGTGAACAGAAATGCCGTAACAGGAAGGACACGTCAAGTCAATGTTGTGGGTGTGCAGTGATCCCCACTTTAGTCCACGAATGTTGGCCTGTGACGGAGAAGAAAGTGCCCCCTCCCAGCCCACATGCAGAAGAATAAGAATCATGTGGGAATGGGGCGAGAGGCTACACACGTGCAAAGGAAAAGTTAAACAAAGGGAGGTTCTATTCACTGACAAGCACAGACCTTCCCAGCCACCCACCTGTCAGGCTAATGCCTGGCGCTTCACTACCCCAGCCCAACAGGCACTGGCCTAGCTCGATGTCACTGAATTTTCCCCACCCTTTCGTCTTTTCAGAGACCGGATTCTACCCATGGAGCAACCGTCCTATTAGAAGCACCTTAAAATGTTCCTTTACTGCCAAATCCCACCTCAATGTCACTTGAGTGTTGATTGCGCCCAACGCTCCATCCTTGAAGGCAAACTTTACCTGGCCTGCGGCTGATTTCGAAAAAACTCACTGTGTATGCGAGGAAATAACAAGTATTTATTTTATATAGCGGTAACAGGTCAGAGTTATTTATTTTATAGACAAATGCAGGGTAAAGGCTAACTCAGTCTTATGAACTATGTAATATTTTCATTAATACACATACCTCGTATTTTAACTCACGACCTGTACCTTACTCGCCGTCCTCTGAAGCAGGTGCGGTAACTCGCTGAGCTTTCTTAGTGGGATTAAAACGTGACGTCTAAAACAGATTTCTTCAACAGGTGAAGTCATCTTGTAAACGGTTGTTGTGGGACTCAGTGTTGTTGCCTTTTGGTTACACTGGCGTTACAGGAACAGCTGTTTTAACCCACACACCTGTGTCCCTGGGACTGGAACCTATGAACTGTGTGCTACACACAGGAGGATGCAGGGAGTTTTTCAACCGAGCAATGCTATTCGGGATGCAATCGGTGACCTCTACGTTATACCTAGATCGCCACAACAAGTGATTTATCAAACTAAGCAATCTTACAGGGTTGGCGCCTGTGACTTTAGTTTTGCGCACTAGTCCCTACCAGCAGCGCATACCCCTTCCTTGGAAATAAACCGCAAATAGGTTTTACCCTTCATGACATCTCCACCAGAGAAAGCAGAATACGTCGCTGCTAACGCGCAAGAACATTAGCTTAGCCGCCCCCTTTAGCCCCATATGATTCATGTTCACCCACTGCTGCACTAAATCCAGTGATCTAAGAAGCAGAAAACCGGAATTACATGAGTTATCACCTTTTAAATTAACATGCATAGTCGAAGGAGAACATGGCGTGCACTAAGGCAGTATTTCACAATCCACGCGTTTCCACATAGTTCAGTTGAGAGGCAATGTAATTCCAATTGAACAAAATGACATGATATTAACTTCATTAATGCTTATGGCCTTCACTGTCACAGAGCGAGATTTCACACTGTGGAACGGAATCATATGCAAATTATTGCTCAGGGTTTGATTTAAAGACAAGTGGTAAGTGTAGTTAAATGCCTCTCTTGGCATGGTTACCTCCTAACCTTTTGCCTTTTATTGATGCCAGTTATGATTGAAAGTGTGCTGGGACCCTGCTAACCAGGCCCCAGCACTAGTGTTCTTTCCCTAAACTGTACCTTTGTCTCCACAATTGGCACAGCCCTAGCACACAGATAAGTCCTTTGTAAGTGGTACCCCTGGTACCAAGGGCACTGTGGTCAGAGATGGTCTCTAAGGGCTGCAGCATGGATTATGCCACCATGGGGCCCCTCACTCAGCACATGCACACTGCCTCACAGCTTGTGTGTGCTGGTGGGGAGAAAATGACTAAGTCGACATAGCACTCCACTCAGAGTGCCATGCCCTCAACCCACTGCCTGTGGCATAGGTAAGTCACTCCTGTAGCAGGCCTTACAACCCTAAGGCAGGGTGCACTATACCACAGGTGAGGGCATAGTTGCATGAGCACTATGCGCCTACAGTGTTTAAGCAAATCTTAGACATTGTAAGTTCAGGGTAGCCATAAAGAGTATATGGTCTGGGAGTTTGTCAAACACAAACTCCACAGCTCCACAGCATAATGGCTATACTGAATTCTGGAAAGTTTGGTATCAAACTTCTCAGCACAATAAATCCACACTGATGTCAGTGTGGGATTTATTGAAAAATGCACACAGAGGGCATCTTAGAGATGCCACCTGTCTACCAGTCCAAATGCTAGTGTTAGGCTGACCAGTTCCTGCCAGCCTGCCACATCCAGACAGGTTTCTGGCCACATGGGGTGTGTGCCTTTGTCACTCTGTGGCCAGAAACAAAGCCTGTACTGGGTGGAGGTGCTTCTCACCTCCCCCTGCAGGAACTGTAACACCTGGCGGTGAGCCTCAAAGGCTCATGCCTGGTGTTACAGCGCCCCAGGGCACTCCAGCTAGTGGAGATGCCCGCCCCTCCGGACACAGCCCCCACTTTTGGTGGCAAGTCCGGAGGAGATATTGAGAAAAACAAGGAGGAATCACCCACCAGTCAGGACATCCCCTGAGGTGTCCTGAGCTGAGGTGACCCCTGCGTTAAGAAATCCTCCATCTTGTTTTGGAGGATTCCCCCAATAGGATTAGGGATGTGCCCTCCTCCCCACAGGGAGGAGGCACAAAGAGGATGTAGCCACCCTCCAGGACAGTAGCCATTGGCTACTGCCCCCCAGACCTAAACACAACCCTAAATTGAGTATTTAGGGGTGACCCTGAACCCAGGAAATCAGATTCCTGCAACCTGAAGAAAGAAGGACTGCTGACCTGAAAGCCCGTAGAGACGACGGAGACAACAACTGACTTGGCCCCAGCCCTACTGGCCTGTCTCCAGACTCAAAGAACCTGCACAGCGACTCATCCAGCAGGACCAGCAACCTCTGTGGACTCAGAGGACTGACCTGCAACTAAAGGGACAAGAACCTCTTGAGAACAGCGGCTCTGTTTAAAAACAGCAAAAATAAACCAACTTTAAAGAGATTCTGGCCTCACTCCGGAAGCGTGAGTCTTCACACTCTGCACCTGACGCCCACGGCTCGAGTTCAGGAGAACCAACACCGCAGAGAGGACCTCCAGGAGACTCATCAATGACGTGGGTACCCTGTGTCGACATCCTTGCACCCCCACAGCAACGCCTGCAGAGAGGATCCAGATGCTCCCCCTGATCGCGACTGCCTGGTAACAAAGGAACCCGACACCTGGTCCAAGCACTGCACCGCAGCCCCCAAGACCGAGAGAAACCACCTACCATTGCAGGAGTGACCAGCAGGTGGCCCTCATCCTAGCCCAGTTGATGGCTGGCCTGAGAAGCCCCCCTGTGCCCTGCCTGCATTGCCAGAGCGACCCCCGGGTCCCTCCATTGCTTTCAACGCAAAACCCTACACCTACTTCGCACACTGCACCCGACTACCCCTGTGCCACTGAGGGTGTATTTTGTGTGCCTGTGTGTCCCCCCCCCAGTACTCTACAAACGCCCCCTGATCTGCTCCCGAGGACGCAGGTACTTACCTGCTAGCAGACTGAAACCAGAGCACCCATGTTCTCCATAGGTGCCTATGTTATTTAGGCCCTCCTTTGACCTCTGAACCTGACCAGCCCTGTGTTGCTGGTGCTGTGGGTTTTGGGTTGCCTTGAACCCCCAGCGGTGGGCTGCCTATTCCCAGGAGACTTAACTTGTAAGTGCTTTACTTACCTGAGAAACTAACTATTACTTCCCTCCCCCAGGAACTGTTGATTTTTGCAGTGTCCACTTTTAAAATAGGCTATTGCCATTTGTGCCAAAACAGTGTATACTACTGTTTTAATTCAAAGTTCCATACTTACCTGAGTGAAGTACCTTACAATGTATGTACTTACCTAAATTCTGAATCTTGTGGTTCTAAAATAAATTAAGAAAATAATATTTTTCTATATAAAAACCTATTGGCCTGGAGTTAAGTCTTTGAGTGTGTGTTCTCATTTATTGCCTGTGTGTGTACAACAAATGCTTAACACTACCCTCTGATAAGCCTACTGCTCGACCACACTACCACAAAATAGAGCATTAGTATTATCTAATTTTGCCACTATCAACCTCTAAGGGGAACCCTTGGACTCTGTGCACACGATCTCTTACTTTGAGATAGTATATACAGACCCAACTTACTACAGTAAGGTACAATACTCAAAAAGAGGCAGCAATGGAATTTTCACTATAGGATTGCTACACAGGGCCAGCCTCTTTTTGGGTCAGGCCTACAGACAGCTTCCATCTATTGTTGTAAATGTCCTATTGTGGATAATATCAATACTTGGGCTTCGAGCGCATTGCTTACTATTGGTTGGCCTTCTTCTCAATGGATTTGCTTGAGTTTTATTGGATGGCTTCTCTTTCTCTTCCAGTGTTTGTCTCTTCCCTGGAACATAGCATCTTTACCATTCTTTTGATTGGATGACTTCTAGCCTTCTTCTGCCCAATTTGACATGTTTTCTTGCTCTCTCTTTGTGTGCTGCTTCCTCCTTTAAATATCCACTGCCCACATGCTCCGTTCCACCCTATTCCCTCCACTGCTTGTACATTACTTTCTCCACACCACCCTGGCTTTTTTGCCTTTTTTGTTTCAATTCCTTCCCTGAAGCCCATCCGTTGCACCCCTGCCCCCAACACTCCCAATTGTGCTTTTTTTGGTGGTACTCCACAGTGTCCACAAAAAGGATTTGTTTTTAACAGAAAAAAGCATTGGCAGCCAAAAGGCCAGACCTATTGACTTTGCCAGTGCTTTTTATAACATTACAGGTGAGGCTTCTTATCACCATATCAATGCTTTAACAGTGATTTCCATTGCAAATATTTGCACAGCAAATATTGGTGTGGGCTGCATTGGTTTGAAACAGCTTTACCCAGAATTGCAACAGGTGCAAGTGGAATTTGTAGCCTATTCCTATTTTACTTCAGCCAGTTGGGTGGAGTAAAACTGGAACAGGCTAGACATTGACCAAAGACAAGCGTGCTCTTTAACATGCTTTTCACCTCAGTAGGCCAAGAGCCCTGCGAGTGCTGGGTAAGGACACCATGGCACACATTTAGGTAGAGTCTAATATTGTATTCATCTTACTTGTATATGTTCTTATGTGGTTACTTTGCTCAATTCCAAAATAATGCACGTTGGGAAGTAAAAAGTGGCAAAAGGGCACTGGAACTTTGTTTTGATCATGGTCCAAAGAAATGTTGTTATTAGCCAAGAACATCACAATATTTCCGATGACTGCGAACCACCATGTTGGATTAGCTTTTATATAGTCACAACTTGTAGGGGTTAAGCCTTATCAAAATAGTCGAGAAAATGTGTATCCGATAAGGAGGAATGGCAGAATATTGTTGGGTTTTGAATGCTACTTTAGCTACAATATTGAGCACCCTCAGTTTTGATATGCTTGTTTTGTGTGCAATAGTTCAACAGAAGTCACTTCACTAATTTGAAGAAACTTGCTATCGTTTGCCAGACTTAGATCCATAAGGTAATGGATCTCTCCTTCAACTCCATTTTGTCTTTCATCACTGTTTTGCTTTTTTGTCCCCCCCCCTTAAACCCGTCCTGTCTTTTCATCTTTACTGCAGCTTCTTTGGATTGCCAACTTGTTCTGTTTCTAACAATGTTTTAACTGTCATGATTACCATATAAATTGATAGTGATTATAAAAAAATACATTTGTAATTCATTTTATAATGTCTGTGGTGTTTCCTCAGCCAAGATAGAAGTCAAGACTCCACCTGTGACATCCTCCTCATCCTGTGGCCTCACAGTTGGGCTGCAAGCAAGAACAGCTGCAATGGGTTTCATTCTTTCTTTCTCCTGTTCTCATTTTCTTTCTGCCTGCAGCTCCCATGCTGTGTTTTCAGAGCTTCCTTCTCCTGACATACATGCTTCTCCTATATCTTTGAGCAGGCTTGAAGACTCTTCTGGTCTGTTTCTGTGCTGAGCAACTGGGGCATGGTTCCTATTGTGTCTTCTTCATAACAAGCCTGCCAGTGTGGGTTTCTTCAACACATTGACATTGCCAGAGCCAGTAACACATTTCTTCCAGGTTAAATACAGAGCACAGAAAAGACTGCTAGGGGCATGAAGACGGCTCAGGTAAGATGAATCTAAAATGGAAAAAAAGGATGGTGCACTACTGGCTGGTGATGGATAATAGCCATTCTCCATAAAAAAAGATGAAGTGGGGATCACTGGAGGAAAACTGCAGAATGAGCATGTAGTCATTCTCTATATCTTTCTTCACTGCTGTGAGCGCATCTGTTCTTATTTGGTCTTTGGTAATTTATTTATAAGAGGACGCGTTAGAGGTTCGATGGACCTTTTGACTCATGTTAAGAATGATCCACCACAGACATAAATCTTGCTCATGACCCAACCGGCAACAAATGTAACCTGTTTAAGAAATGAAACATCAGAAACTTTGAGTCAGTAATCTATACTCACCAGGACCCATGTGACCACAAATAACCACACCTTTTAGTAAAGTTAGAAAGTTTTTTTCCCTAGATTAACAATGCTATTATCACGTAAATTAATCTCAAAACCAAATTATATGCATATTCAAACAACACAGGCTGACCAAAACAGCAGAAAAATCTTAATCTTACCAAAGCATTTATCCTTAGACATTCAAGAGTTACCACACAAATAAATAACGACAATAATTGAACAACAGAGATGGCATAAATCTAGAATCAACAGATGAATAAAATTAATTATTTGCTAATAACATTTGTTAGCACGTAGGACTCTATCTAACCCTCCAATTTGAATGGCATGTTTGACCTTTATACAAAAGTATCTAAACAAAAGCTAATTTGGAAAACATCTAACTAGGGCTCTACCAAAATAGCGGTTGGTACTTAAAAAGAAAGAACAAAAATCTATAACAAAGACAATAGCATTTTGTTATACCTCTCCTGAATGGATCAGCAAGCTGTGATTTCTTCGTCGGTTAGACATCCGTCTGGTCAGCTTTTGCATGGGACAGTGAAGGGGATTGGCTCAGCCACAGTGGGGCTCTAAGTTAACTGAACCAATTTTAAAAAGGCATCAAGCTAAGGAAACAGCATCCATAGCATTACCAAAATTATGCCATGAGGCTAAAGCTAGGGAGAGAAGACATCTGGAACTGCGCTGCTCCTGGTAAGTGTAGTCGGTCTATGTTAAAAACACACCTTCAGTTTCTCAAGTCATCATTGGTCAGAATATCGGCTGTTCACAGTAGAACCAATAAACATTCATTCTCAAATCTATGATATAGTTAGACAGTCTTTCACATGTCGATGATTGGCTCCTCTTCTCTCGTTCCCATCACCAATTTTGTCAGGTAACCTTTTAGTTGCAATCATAACTCCAGTCAGTGAAGTCGTTGTCATGTCCTGGGAACATTGGCTTTTCACGCACCAAAGATACACATGTATCAGTAGGTAGTACATTGCATTACAGCAGACAGTTCCCACAAGAAAGTTTAAGATATCAACTAGTTTAACGTTGCAACATTACAAATCCATGTGGTCAGCTTTTTGTGAACAGTGAATAAGTGATTTCTAGTGAGACAGAAAACATTTACGACCATTTATTTATGCCATGATTCTTAACATGAGGCCTTGTCGACTAGGCCCATAATACGACAATTACTCTCTGCCTAATATATTTAAGCAAATACATTCTGTTAATACATGAATGTGACCCTCTAATACATTTAATTCTATATGTGCACAATATTTAAACAATTAAGGTCATTTCTTTACTAACGCTGTACACTGTATGATGGCCACTTAGTGGGCACATTTTCCAAGACACTTGATTTCTCTATATCAGCATAATTCATGTAAGTTCTTAGCTACTAATCAATGCAAATTTGTTAGTAATGAATTCAGCTTTCACACTGCCATCATGAGGGCAGATGTACCCTTGGAGGGTTCAGTCAATCAATCAGGAATTTGTAAAGCGCACTACTTACCTGTGATGGTCTCAAGGCACTGAGGTGGGGGGCGGGAGAGGGAGGGAAGGTGCTGCTACTGCTCGAACAGCCAAGTCTTGAGAAGTTTCCTGAAGGTAAGGAGGTCTTTGGTCTGACGCAGGTGGTGGGAAGAGTGTTCCACGTCTTGGCGGCGAGGTGCGAGAAAGATCTGCCGCCGGTTGTAGTTCTACGGACGCGTGGGACGGTTGCGAGGGCGAGGTCGGCAGAGCGGAGATACTGGGTCGGGGTGTAGACGGAGAGCCGTCTGTTGAGGTATTCTGGTCCGGTGTTGTGCCGTGCTTTGTAAGCGTGGGTGAGGAGTTTGAAGGTGATTCTCTTGTTGACTGGAAGCCAGTGCAGGTCTCTCAAATGGCCTGTGATGTAGCAGTGGCGGGATGTCCAGGATGAGGCGTGCAGAGGCATTCTGGATGCGTTGCAGCAAGAAGACCAGAAACTTTATTGCAGGAATTCAGGAAGTTTCCTTATTATGTGGTATAAAAGTGTTGTTTGAAAAAGTTAATCTTTTTGCCATGTGCTTCTTTCTTTGTTTCTTCAGACATTCTTAACCACTGCAATGGCTGAAGTTTGCTGACATTGACACATCTGCAAGTGTTCTCTGTAAAAAGACTCAATTTTTAGACTAAAGTTGCTGTTCCTGACTTTATACTAAATAAACTCTGCATGCACAAAGGGTTTGTACAGTGGGGTGGGGTGTCCAAGAGGATGAAAAACAAAAACGAATTCACATTCCTAGCTGGTCTGTTGGCATTCATAACTACATTTTGAACGTAAATCCGGGGGTGGAAACAATGAGTTACAGCAAAAAAAGGAAGCAAAATAGTAGTGAATCACTTCAGCGCAAATCTGGAATAAGTCCAGTGCATACATCGTCAATCACTGGTACTGTAACACCATCCCATAGAAAATAATAGTCTGGGAATTAAAATGAAACCTCATAGGAAATAATGTTAAATTAAATTATTTAAAATAGTTTAAAAAATAATGTATCATTTAATGTTAACAAATATCTAAAAAGAGAACATGCATTATTTAATTCCAAAATATTTTAACAACCTTTTTGAATTTATAAATTAATGCAACATTAACTTTGTTAAAGGATCTGGCTATGGCATATTTCCCCAAATATTTGACCTCATAATTATCTGTTTCCCAAAACTGACACAGCTGATAGAGACTTCTAGCCATAGAATCCTTACCTTAGAATATTCCCCAGGCATCAGACTGGATCCAAAAACTTTTTGAGCAGTAGCTGTGCACACATGTATGTGGTGCCGTTCAGCTGCACATCAGAGTCATCCGTGCAGCACAAAATGTGCTCAGTGCCTACACAGGTTTTACCCCAGGCACTGACATCAGTTCTTTTCTTTTCACACCAGCCAGGGCAGACCCTGACAAAGGTAATTCAAGTCATTTTGTGACTGACATTTTTGACGTTTTGTCAAAGTTTTGCTCAAGTCTTTGTCTCATGGTGTGATAGTTATGTCCCCTAAAAAGCCTGAGAGTTTTAAACCCAGTGGTGCCAGTCACAGGCAGATGTTTGTGGAAGAACCCCACACTTGGTTTGTCTTTAGTCCTGGGAGCAGGACCACAACTTGGATCAGACCTGTGAGGTCTGCTGCACCATGCTCCTGAAGGCATTGTGGGAACGCTCTTTGAAGCTTCTCACTGTCCAACCTCAGAAGACCTTGCAAAAATCTATATCTCTGTCAAGTGGAAGGTCTCGGGACAACTCGCAGAGCCGCTCTCAATGTTCGTAATCTCAGTTGAAGTTGTTGGGTGAATCCCACAAACAAGAAAAAGTCCATGAAGTCAAAGCATTCTTCAACTTCATGGCACCGGTCCAAGTTTTTTAGCGAGGCACGATGACACAAATCAAGACCTTGCTCCTATGCTCCCACTGCAGAGCCCATGCCTGGGACTGCTCCAAGTCTCTCAGAGTTCCCCACAGCTAGAGTGACTCACGTCCAACTCAAAGAGTTTTATGAGGTCATCCACTTCATATTTTGGCAGCGCAACTTCTCTAGAGCACTTTCAGACCTCATGGGTTTGGTTGGCATCCCCACTGGATTACTGCCAGCGAGTTCACCCTCAGTGAGAGTCGGGCCCCTTGGATCTGGCGTGCCAAGCCTGGTACTACGGTCCATGAACACCATGGTGCTCATTACGAGTTTGGCGGTCATTTAGTAAGACTGCCTCGGTGGCGGCTGCCGAAAGACTGCCATGGCGGCGAAAACGAGGCTGCCGTATAACGAGTCACAAACGCAAAACCACCCAAAAAACTGCAACAAATCTGACACCGCCAGGCTGAATGACAGCAGGAGAGAGGCAGTCCCACCACCCACACCGCCATGCTGACAACATTCCGCCCTCCAAATCACGACCCGCAACCAGCACAGCGGTCTTTGCACAGCTGAAAACCATTGGCGGTGTGAACCACCGTGGTTGAAATAGCACCTCCACTATAACACTGCCCCACAATAGGCAGTGTAAATACCCCACACCTGATACACATACATACACCTCACACACATACCCCACTATAAAGCACTCCCACGCATTCCACAATCCTTTGCAACCACAACCTCACAGACAGCGAGGATCAAGAAGCTAACATTTAGCACCTCACATACCATAGGCACATTTACACTTCACACACAGCACACATGACGCAACCTCACTGTCATGGGTTACACCGTAATAAAGAAGTTCTACTAGGGGATTTAAATATATTAATGTATATTTTTTCACTCTTGGGGGATGGTAACAGGTATGTTTCTCATGCGTTTTTCTCTTTTTCTTTAGGTCTTCTCCTGGGTCTTTGCTCTCTCCTCGTCCTTTCTCTTGGCAGGAGGTAAGCTTCTTCGTGACCGAGAGACTCCAACTAGTCCTCCTTGGAAGAAAGGAAGAAGGGACTGTTCTCAGGTAAGTGTTTCTGATACTCAAGATATGGGGTGGACCGCCGGGGAGGTGCTCGTGGAGACAGGTGTGGTAATATGCACTCGTAGTGACTCTTTCTCAGTGGTGGTTATCATGCATGTGTGTCCAATTATAGACCCCCCTCCACCAGTGATCTCAACAATATAATTTATGTAATGTTCGTATACCCCTTCAATTTCCTTCCCTCCTGCTTTGCAATGTTGCTTCTTGCCAAAGCAAGACCGTACCTTGTCTAGCCACATTCCTCCAGGAATGTGGCATGGCCGTCTTGTTGTTACTCTCTCTCTCAGCGCCCGTCTTTTGTCCTCCTCGTCTTTCCGCTCTCCCTCTCTTATGCGTCTCTGTCTCTTCACGATCGGGTCCCGCGTCTTCCTTCTGGCACCTCCCTGGCTCCTCATGATCGGGTCCCGCATCTTCTCTCTCCTCGTCTTCTTTCTCCATGTCTTCTTTCTCCTTGCTTCTTGTTTCCGCGTCCTTCTTCTCTGCGTCTATCCTCCCCTTCCGGTGTCCTTTGCCTGCCCTCTTCTTTGGGCTGACCCCAGAAACACTCCTCTTCTTGGGGAAAGTCCCTCCGTGTAGAACCCCTGGGTTAACTCGTAGGGAGATCCTCGTCTGACCAGTGCGGGTACTCCATTGGAGTCGTAACGGAAACCCTGTTACACTCACCATCTGCAACACACACACATCACCACTGCACACAATGACAACAACTCATCACCACACACAATCACCCACCCCACACACCCCATTAACCAAAAAGCACTCCACCCTTTGCACCACCCACCCACAACAACCACTACACAATCACCATGTCCCCACAAAAACAACCACGCTTCACTGATGAAGAGTTGAGGGTCATGGTAGATGAAATCGTTAAGTTTGAGCAACAACTGTTCAGAGCACAGGTCCAGCAAACATCAATAGCCAGGAAAATGGAGTTATGGTGGAGGATTTTCAACAGGGTAAACTCAGTGGGAAACCATCTACGAACAAGGGAGGACACCAGGAAGAGGTGGAACGACCTAAGGGGAAAGGTGTGTTTCATGGTATCACAACACCATATTGGCATCCACAAGAATGGCGGTGGGCCCCATCTCCTCCCCTGGAGTTCACAGCATGAGAGGAGAGGGTCTTGGCTATCCTGCAGCCAGAGGGCCTGACTGGAATACCCGGAGGACTGGAGACTGGTAAGTTATGTAAACTCCCCTGGCACATGGTACACTCGTACTGCATGCAATCCTATTTCCCTACCACTGCCCACATCAGCCCATCCTGCACTGATCCGCAACCCCCTAATCAGCTAAAACCCTTCCCCTGCATGTCCACACCACCCCACTAACACCATCCCAACCAAACCCACCCCCCACCAAGTTAAAGGAAAGCATGCTCATCTGGATGGACTGCTACTCCCACAATTAATCACTACGTACTAAAGTATTTTAAAATGTGCACATTCAACATTAGAACACCTGCATGTATGAGCAAGGCATATGTTACATATGTACACAATCCCACATCTAAGCTGAAACCCTTGTGAAAAAATACTCCAGCAAAGTAAAATGGGACTGTAGCAACTGTCATTGTCATCCCAGGGAAGCACCTAAACATCAGCATGCACCATGGCATCAGACTACAATCATATAAACCTGATATCAGCAACAGTCTGGTCCATCCACAGGTACAACAGAAACTTTCACCCGGCACCACATTACTGAAACAGGAAGAAGGCCCAAGTGATGAGTTTAACTCAGAATGTCTGGATCCGGATGGCATACCTGGCCCATCTGGGACATCTGATCAATCACCCACAAACAGCCTCACCCAGCCCACTGCAGAGGACCCCGCACCTGTGGCCACAAAATCTCAGCCAACTCCACGTTCCCAAACCTGTGTCTCAAGGACAGCTCAATCAGCAGTGTGCCCAACAGTACAGGGACCTGAGTCTTCCGAACACCCAAGACGATAGGGTCCTGGTGTCACGGGGAGTGGGTACACTGTGCCAGGGTCACAGGCACAGGGGGCTAGGGCCAGTGGGAGGGCACCTGTGGGCCAAGGGATGGGGCCACCCAGGAAAACAACTGGCCAGGAGGCCATCTCCCAAGTCCTGCGAGCATAACAGCAATCCCAGGACAGGATGGGTCAGATACTTGCCAAGTTGCAGGAGAACCTGAGGCTGCAGAGGGAACACCACCATGAGGCCATGCAGCAGTGTCAGGCACTCAATGCCACCACAGCTTCCATTGCAAGGGTGCTGAAGGTCCTTCCCATCATCCTGCGTGAGTCCTCCACCCACCAGCAGGCCCCTTCCACTAGCCAGAGTCCAACACAGCCCTCAACATGTGCTACAGCTAATGGAATGGAGGCCCTGCCAGAGGACTTACAGGCCACTAGCACCCCTCCCTCTGTAGCTGAGGAACCCCCCGCAAACGTGGTAGTCGAGCCAGACATCCTGCAGAAAATGAAGGCAAGACCAATCCCACTGCCAGGAAGTGACTCTCTCCTGAACTCTCTCCCTTGTGTGCCACTTAGACACCCTATTGCCTATCCACTGCCATTGTCCCATTTTCCATTGGCCCCTGGATACTGGACCTGTACTCCCCACAGCTCTGCCTACTGCTCTGATGATTTCAAACACCATGACCCCACTCTTCTCCACTTTCAACTATATTGTCAGAATAAACACCATTGAGCACATATACTGTTTACGTGTTCTTATTTTGGTGATATACCAATGTTTGTACTCTGAAATCAAAATGATAAAAAATGTCAGACGAATGTATGTCATGGAAGGGGATGGAAGGTGGAGGAAAGTGCTAAAAAAAATAGGTCTTCCTTACACAAGATTTGATTTCTTCTCCAAAGGCAGCCAACAGATGAGGCAGGAAACTGAGTTAACACAACAACATTACCTGTAAATAGTGCAAGGCAGTGAGAATAGACACTTTAGGATCTCAATTTAGGTGACCACTGAACATGCTGTACTCCTACAAAATGGGATTTGAATTACTCAGTGTGGACAAATGGAACATTGCCTATAGTGCATGACATCTCCCACGCTGTAACATGTCAGTACCTCACAGCTGACACATCCAAACAGAATCCAAAGTTACAATTGTAATGACTGCTTCTTGACATCCTGGGCTGGGAGTCCTGTCAGGGAGAGCCTTACAACTGAGGATATGTTTGTGTCAATAAGCCCAAATGGTAAATCCATGTGAAAAGAGTGTAAACTGTTTACAATAAAAGCTGGTGCAACACTTAGCATAAACATGTTAGTGAGACAATTTGTACTGCAACACTTGTGCTGAATGTATACATCATATGCCTCGTTTTTCCATTGTGTACAAATAGGTCAATCACCATCTGCACAGTAGCCATAATACCAGTAAGTGACATATCATCAGCCACACTGCAGATCAGAACCGTTTCAGATAACAGTTTTTGCATTCATACCTGACTGTCATTGGAAGTATTGGAGAATCAGCTGAGTTCTTGAGTGCACATCATCCTCATCATCACGATCTTCATCACTGTCATTTGCACCTTCATCTGCCACCCGTACAGCAGCCACCTCCTCCTCGTCCAGGAAAGGAACATGTGTTCTCAGGGCCAAATTGTGAAGCATGCAGCAGGCAACAACTATCTGGCAGACCTTTTGCAGAGAGTAGAGCAGGGAACCTCCAGAGATGTGCAAACATCGGAATCTTGCTTTCAGTAAGCCAAACGCTCGTTCAATCACCCTTCTTGCCCTGCCATGGACCTCATTATAGTGATTTTTTCCTTCTGACCCAGGATATCTCACTGGTGTCAGCAGCCATGATAGGTTAGGATACCCAGAGTCATTTGCACACATTACAATCCAAGAGTGGCATAAGGTAATCTGTGAATAATGAATAGCTAACTGTGGAACAACAAAAGAATGGACTCACCAATGATCCAAGCCCACTCGCTCTGTAGTTGCGCCATCATGTCTGGGGCATTGCTGTTCCTCAGAATGTAGGAGTTATGCACAGATCCAGGGAACCTGGCCGTCACTTGGGATATGTACAGATCACCGAGACACACCACCTGCACATTCATAGAATGATCATTTTTCTGGTTCCTAAATACTTGTTAATTAATCCTGGGAGGGATCAAAGCAATGCAGTTGCCATCTATGGCGCCTATCACATGATGGATATGTGCTACATCATAGAAGTCAGCCTTCACAGTGGGTAAGTCAGCATGTTGTGGGAACCTTATGTAGCTGTCTATGTTTTTCAGCAAAGCAGACATTACATCTTCCAACACAAAACTAAACATGGGCTGCGACATTCCTGCTGTCAAGCTCACTGTCACCTGAAAAAAGTCAGAGGCTAAGAAGTGGAGCACTGATAACACCTGTACTGTTGGAAGGATGGCATAGGGATTACGTATGGCTGGCGGGAGATCTGGCTCCAACCAGGTACACAGTTCCCTGATGGCCTGACGGTTCAGACAATACATCTGTATAATGTGTCTTTCTTCCATGATAGCAAGGTCAACTAGGGGCCAGTAGACAAGTGCATTTCTCATTCTCCCTGTTGAACAATATCTAGGCATAGGATAGAACAAAATTCATGACACTTCTTATACTATTGTTACAAAAAGTACACCATAGAAGTAGCAAACAGGACTTGTCATGTAAGGTATTTGATAGCTGAAAGAGGGAAACAGTTATTTACACACTACACAACTGCGACATCCTGGCTGTAAATACCATTGCTATACTTGTCACAGGGGGTCTGTACAGAGATGGAAGTCAGAAATAATAATATCATCCATAAGTCGGATACAGTTATCAAACTTCCACACATTGAAAAGATGATATATCATATATATTGGCAGGTGATATTCACTTCACTAGTGAGTTCACATGAGTTGACTTCGTACATCAAGCAACTAGTGATTAACATCAAGCTATGATGCACTAGGATTACATAGAAATCATAAAAATATGTGAAATGGCAGCCCCCTGTCCTGCATGCAGAGGACAGATGAAAGTGGCCTCAATCCGTGGGGGTTGGTCGTCATGGCGGTAGGCAGTCGGAACCACTGTGCAACTCCTCATTGGTTAACATTGATGTCTATGGGAAACTGGGACCAATGATGATCACTGCTGGCGGTGATGGTCATGACCGCGGTAGCCATGACCGCCATTTTCTATAGTCCTGCTCACTTGACTCCTGACACTTGAGCAAGCAAGATCTCCACTGCATGAGCTGCTTGCTGTGTTCTGTATCCGGAAGCCACAATGGCACGTCCTGCAGGAGATAAGCCCCTAGACTTCACCTAGGAGGAACTGGAGAAACTGGTGGAAGACGGTCCTACCCCTGTATGGACAGATGTATAGGGCTTCAGATAAACAGGTCAGTACAATGTGGGATACTTATCAGCTATGGTGGTGTTTGATGGAAAAATGTGTGAATACTGACATGGCATGATTGACTGCTGGGGTTGTGTTGTATGATTGATAATGGCGTAATGTGGACTCGGTATGAGGACGTGCTGTGCATGCTGTGTGTAGGCCACTACTGTAGGTGTACTGTAACTCTATATGATTATCTCCTTTTGTCTGTGTCTCCCATGCAGGTCAGCACCCATCAGAAAAAGGGGATATGGAGAGCCATCACCAAGCAAGTGAGGACTCTGGGGGTCTATAGCTGGCGGAGCACCCACTGCAGAAAGCGGTGTGAGGAACTGAGATGCTGGGCACAGAAGAACTCGGAGGCCCAACTGGGGACATCTTCCCAATGAGGGAGGGATGCCCGTCGGACCCTGACCCCCCAATGGCCTGGGGGGCTGTGGCCTACCCGAAGATAGATGGGCGCTTGAGGGCAGCACAGCAGCCACAAAGAGGTGAGTACAGACTATTTATTATCAGTTGTATGGGCTTCTATTGTGTCAGTTAGATTACTTAGGTACTAAGTAGGTGTCTGTACATAAAATCAGATTATAGTCTCCGGCTATTACTTCCACTGTTTAAAAGTGTGTAAGTTAGTTTTCCAATATCATGCAGACAGTAATATGTTGGTGCTACACCTCCTTGTCCAGTTACGTTTAGACACACTCCTATGTTGAGTGGTTGTCAAACCTCTATTCTCTATCCCTGAGTCTGCTTTAGATAGCCAATGCCATCTTGTCAGGGTTGATATTGGGTAATAAGCACTGTGAGTAGGGAACTTCCACTGTGAAATCATTGCATTGTCAATGGACTTCTGTATATCATGAGACCTTTACCTACCTGTCCTACATTTTGTGTGCAATGTACTTGTTCAGGACATTTAAAAAAAGTATCAGATTGATAAGTATATGTGGGTAGCTGGTAGTTATTACCATTATATAACAACTGATGACAGACTGCAGCATGTCTAAACTAGTTGTTTTGTCGAAATTAGGAGGTAACAGCTTGAATATTAGGTTATGTCTACATGACCAATATTTGGGGACAATCTATCATGACCATTCCTTGCCACGCCGGAGGAGGAGTAGAGTACTTGTTGGTATGTGTACTAGATGGGTAGATATTGACCATTTCCTCCCTTTCTTTCTCTCCCACCCTTTCTTCCTGTCCTCTTCTATCCTTGTGTGCATCAGCATCATCAGGCAAAGGAGAAGGGGTACCGGCGAGTGGAGAAGCTGCAGCCCATGGGACCCAGGAGGCAGAGTCCACCCACGCAGAAGGGACCAGTGGGACGGAGGGCGAGGGGAGAACCTAGGGGAGACGGGTACAGCTACGTCATCTTCTGATTCCTCCACTGATGGAAGCTCCCTGGCAGTGGAGGACCCATCAGGGTCCATCACAGCACCATCCTTGTCAGCCACCCCCATTACCAGCACTGCCCTCCCTGTAGCTCCCCACCCGGTTGCCAGTGCCCCCTCACCCAGGAGGGTGGACGTCTCCTTCATTGCAGGCATCTCTGCCCCTGCCCAGTCAGCCCTGCTGCCCTCAATGAGGAGGCTATTGACCTCCTGAGGTCCATCTCTGTGGGGTACTCAACCACTGTGAATGCCATCCAGGGACTGGCATCCCAGATGCAACAAAGTAATACCTACCTGGAGGGCATTTACGGTGCCCTGGCTGGCCTGCAGATATAGTTTCCGGCTCTGGCCTCCTCTTTAGCTAGTGTCCTTTCATCCTCCGTCCCCCCTCCAGCTACCTGTGCCCAATCCTACACCCCTCTCTCCTCACCCATCCAGAGCACACATTCAGACCAGTATTCATCCACTACAACAGACAAGGTGCGCAAAGACAAATACAGGCACCACAAGACACACCACAAGCATGCACACAGCCAACACACACCTGCAGACACAACAACAGATACTCCCTACACTGCCTCCCCTCCACCTCCTCCCTCACAGTCATATCAGCTCTCACACCTACTATCACTATACCAACACTCTCTGATCCTGCCACCAGTCATGTCGTACCACAGGTATCACAAGAGAAGACCCGCAGACATCCATCCCACACACCACATCCGCACTCACCATGACAACCTTAACGACCACATGCAGCACATCCACATTACTAACAGACACCACCCCAACATACACTCACACATCTTGCATCCCTTCTCCCTTCATCTACCTACATCTTGCATCCCTTTCCCCTTCATCTCTTCTCTCTCCTCCCAAAAACTCACTCACCCACCCAACATACATCCACCACACACAAGCATACATTGCACACACCTGCATCCACGTCCAGCACACCAATACTTCCTACAACCACTCCCTCTACCTCCACTCCTAAACCTTTTATTCATGACCACCCCGTGTATCTAAAAAACTTTTCCTTGCCCGTCTTGCCCTGTTCCCTGCACCTGTCCCACCCTGTGATGCCACTAAGCGCCATGTCTTCCTCCCTCAGCTCAGTCCTTTCACCTCCCAGTCCTCCCATGGCCCCCTAATAGTGCCCAAACCCCTCCCACTGCAAAACAACCACCCCCTCCAAAGCCTAACGTCCCTACTCATACCTCAAGATCCAAACCCCATCCCCCACAATCAGAATCAAGAACCCCCTTCTCAGCCCAAGCCCCAACCACCGTCACCCCCCACTCACTCCTGAGGTGCCTGTCTGCCCAATTGATGCCCCTGCCATGTGGAGGTCAGTTTGCAGTCAGAAGTCAAGTTGGGACATTTGACTGTGCCCAATGTGCCTGGGGCACTTGTGACAATTGGACGTGCCAGAAGGCCTAAGTTGTTTATAGTTTAAAAAAATATATATTATTTCAATACATCTGCACCACTGAGATGTTAGAGTCAAGGTTAAGAAATTGTCCTGGATTTCCTTCAACATTGGTTGTGTTATATCTGTATACATTGGTGTGTGTGTACGGGATGTGTTGCTGCATGTGCTGGGTTGATGACTTGTGCCATGTGCTTGTTGTGATGTGTTGTTATGGTGGTGTGTGGCATTGTTTGGTAGTGGCGTGTGTGTCCGTGTGTATAGTAATGCATCTGTGATGTCCTTTGTATGTTGGCTGGACGTGGCTTGTCACCTGAGGCCTTGCTTGGATGTTTGTACTATTTATTTGATTGTGTGTTGTTGCTACGTATTGTTGCCAGTATGTGTTGTCAGGTGGAGTTGTTCAATGTGACTTTCTGACACTGCGTTTGTGTGTTTTTGATGTTATTGTTGTTGTGTGATTGTGGGGTGTTGTGTATGGATGTGTTTGACAGTGGCTGTGGTGTGCGTGTGCTGTGTGTATGGCACATGTCTGTTTAGAGTATGCATTTGTGTAGTTGGTGTGTGCGTGTGTGTCTGTAGATGTGTGTCTTGATACAGGTGTTTGTTTGCATGTGTGTGTGACCATCGCTGTCCGTGCCGGGTGTGTGTGGGTGTGTAATACTGCTCTTCCCTCCAGTGTGTGCTAGGCAGGGGTACTCACGGTTCTCGGCTTCATCTTCATCACTGGTCCTGGAGGGGTATGATGAGATACAGCAGCGAGAACACTTCCAGTTGGGGTTCCATGGTGGCCGCGGACTCGTCTATGTACCTGGAGGTGAGTGTCTCCTTTTATACTAACCGTTTTCGCTTGCTTTTTTGTGGCCCGGAAATTCTGGCGGTCTGCTGACTAATATGGTGGGCGGTGAATTGGTCTCCGCCGGCCTGGAAGTGGCAACCGCTGTCAGCGGTCCGACCGCACTGGCAGTACTGGCGGAAACTTGGCTGTGTTGTGGTGGGATTACCGCATGATCATAATATGGCGGTCTACTCTGCCGGGCCTGTTGGTGCAACCGCCTCCTCCACCACAGCAGTCCTCAGACCGCGAAACTCATTATGAGGGCCCATGTGACATTTGGGCTCACTTTTGGAAACCACACTTCCCATGCCATCTTCTTCGACCGTCTGATGGAAAACCACCTCTCTCTGCTCCAAGAGGAAGTATGGGCTCTTTTTGCCAAAGGAGTCCTCAAGAGAATGCCAGCATCAGAAGTATGTCATGGTTGCTATTCCCACTAGTTATTGGTGCTAAAAAAGGAGAGATCCCTATTCTAGACGTGTGCTCTTCCTGAAAAAAAGAGAGATTCAGGATGCTCCCATTGGCTGAGGCTATGTCTACCCTCAGCCCTGCAGACTAGATGGTAGTGCTAGAATTGCAGGATGCCTACTTCCATATCCCTGTTCTGCCTCTCCTCAGGCATTACCTGTGGTTCATGAGCTCACTGTGCACCCCTTTGGCATTACCATTGCCCCTTCCGTATTTACCTAGTTGATGGCGGTGGTTGGAGCACACCTGTGGTGGTCATGGCTTCCAGTCTTCCCCCTAACTCAATGACTAGCTGTTTAAGGCGAGCTCACCCCAGATGGTTGTCTCCCACCTTCAGACTACAGTGGGCCACTTGCACTCCTGTGGTTCACTATAAACGTGCTCAAGTCACACCTGACTGCCTCTCAGATGCTCCCTTTCAGTGGAACTGTCCTAGACAAAGATCTGTTTTAGGCCTATCCTCTGAAATGGTGAGTCCAGAGTATTCAAGCTATCACTCCTATGATCCAGCTTGATCTTGGATTTTGGTGAGACTGTTGCGCCGCGGCAGCGTCCTAGGGCCACTGCGGCGCAACATACAGGGAACGCGGCAGCCCGTGGGCAGACCGCGGGGAAAGCCGTGGCTCGGAAAGCCGCGGCTCAGAGTCAGGGTCGCGGGACACGCCGCACCCCATTTCTCCGGCCGCCTGTTCCAGGGCAGGCGAGGCAAGATAGAAGACCCCGAGTCGGGTCTCGATCCTTGACGCGCTTAGCGCGCTCAGCGCACACAGCTCATTTAATTAACTAACACACATCAGGGATTCCCCGGGGAACCCTCCTTGCCACCACTTACCTTTTACACGGCCAAAAGCCGTATGCATGCACATGGCTCATTTTTATGCATGCTTTTCCCCTTCCCAGCATGCTGTTCACTTCCTCTTTTCCCTGCATACATTTTTTCCCTTTTCTTAGGAGCATGTTTTCTATGCTAGTTCTGATCTTTTTACCAAACCAAGATGGTGGTTTTACTACTTCCTGTTTTCCACTTCCTGTTTAGGGCTATATAAGGGGAATCTACCTTTCTTCTCATTGCGTTGCAACACTCCTGTGGTGGTAGTCACGCTCCGGCTGGTTTCCTCTTGTGGCGCCAGTTGTTCTTGATCTGTCTTCCGTCTCCAGAATTCCTGAATTCCAGAATCTTAAGTCCTAACGTCCTTGTGTCCTCCTTCTGTTTCAGGGAGTTCCTGTTGGAGATTTTTTACCCTTTTGGGGTTTTTCCTCTGGGACTCCTTCTGGAGGGCACGGACTGTAGTGGCTTACTATTGTCAAACAGCACCGTGGCTACCGGAAGGGGTCGCCTCTACCTCGGCCAGAGCAGGACTTGCAGGAACCGGGGTCGCTCACCACCTCGACGGTAAGCCCAGGGTGAATCGTGACAGAGACTGACTCTGGTTATTGGGTCTCATGGCCTTCTGCATCCTGCTGTTGATGCATATCCATTTGTATATGCAGGCTCTGCAATGGGATCTGAAGGCCCAGTGAGCACAGCATCAGGGGATTCCCTCCAACCTGCTATTTATCTCGGAGGGAACTGCAAAAGACTTGCAGTGATGGCTGATAAACTGCGATTGGTTCAGCATCAGACCTCTCTCTGTTCCCTAACCAGAGCTGACTGTAGTGACAGATGTGTCAGTCCTGGGCTGGGTGGCCCTCTGGGACAGGTGGAGATCAGAGGGCTCCACTTCAGGCTGTTAGAGCTGAGAGTGATATGACTGGCATTGAAAGCCTTTCTTCCGTTGATCAAGGGAAGACTAATGCCGTTATTCACAGACAACACCACTGCCATGTGGTACCGCAACAAACTGGGCAGGGAGAGTTCATTGATCCTCTGTCAAGAGACCCTGCATCTTGACACAGGATCCATCCCTGTAGACATGGCTGGAACTTCAGTACATTCAACTGGTGGTTCGACATTTTTTGGGCTTTCAGAATGCCAAAGCAGACAAGCTCAGCCATTGATGTTTTGCGGATCATGAATGGAGGTGGTGTAGGGTCTCTTCTGAGACTGAGGAAACTTGGTTAGATCGATTTGCCACCACTGAAAATACACAATGTCAGCACTTCTGCATGATTGAGTTTCCAAGGTGTTTTTTCATTATGAGTGAAGTTCATTCCTCCTTTACGCCTTTCCGCCAATACCACTCCTGCCCAGAGTACTCAAGAAGATCAGGAACAACTGGGCCCAAGTCATTCCTGTGCCACCGGATTGGGCATGGAGAGTATATTACACAGTACTCCTGAGCCTGAGCATTGACCCTTCGATCACACTGCCCCTTTGGGAGGACCTGTCACAGCAACAGGGCCAGGTCCTGCAACCAAACCTGCTCAAGTCCCGCCTCCCCTGCTTGGAGATTGAATGGCTGCATTTAACACTTGTCAACCTTCATCCTGAAGTTTGTGATGTCCTTCTGGCAGCCAGGTATCCCTGCAACCAAGACAGTACACGCCTGCCGTTGTACGAAACTTGTGGCTTGGTGTGCTTCCAAGGATATTGATCCTCTTTCCTCACCTTTGTCCTAGGTTTTGCTGTTCATTCTTTCCCTGGCACTGCAAAGCTTAGCTTTGGATACTGTAAAAGATCAGCTTTCAGCATTTTTGGCTTTCTTCCGGTTGCTGGGACAATTTCTCTGTTCAAGTCACCTGTTCTGACTCGTTTTTAAAAGGGGCACCTGTTCCCTCCACAACCATTCATCATCCCCCATTGGGACTTCAGTCTGGCCCTGACCTTTCTAATATGTGCGCCGTTCAAGCCTCCACACTACTATTGCATTTGTTTACTCACCATCAAAACCGCATTTCTGGGGGCCATAACATTGGCCGGGAGGGTCAAAGAGTTGCAAGCACTTTCTGTGCACCCTCCTTACACAATATTCTACCCAGTCAAACAAGTATGAAGAACTAACCCGTGCCCCCTTTCTTCTGAAAGTAATAACACCTTTTCACATAGGCCAGAATGTCACCTTGTATGCCTTCTCCGTCTCACCCCACCCTACTAAAGAAGGGGAGATACTTCACAGTCTGGACCTAAAAGGAGCATTGTCATTCTACATTGATCACACCAGAGAGTTCCTGGTGAATGGTCTGTTCTTCATTGGGTATGTCGGGACACAAAAAGCAAAACCCATGCGTGAATGGACTATCTCACAGTGGATCGTGCTCTGCATTAAATATGCTATGAGTTGGCCAAGAAGCAACCCTCTGAAGGTTTGCATCCTGATTCCAATAGAGCAAAGGCTGCAGCCACTGTGTCAGCTCACGGAGTTCTGGTCCTAGACATCTGCCAGGTTGCAATGTGGGTGTCTTTGCACACGCTTTTTAAGCACTACTGCCTGGACAGTCAGGCCCATCATGACAGGCACTTTGCCCACTCGGTCTTGCAAGACTTCTTGGTCTAGTCTGTTAGCAGACACACCTCTGGGGAGGTATTGCTTGGGTATCTTTTCTAAGGTAAGGAATCTGCAGCTAGAGGTCTCTATCAGATGAACAAGCTACTTAGCTTCCTTAACACATTATCTTTTATAGACTTTATCTATCTACAGATTCCTTACCGACCCTCTCATCTGCTCCACTCTGCAAATGGATTTTTCTGTGTAGGCTAACCCTTCGGAGGCCCTTAGTGCCTGCACACCAACACATCAGCATACTTTGGCCCTCATTACAACATTGGCGGGCGGCGGAGGCCATCCGCCACTATTGTACCACCAACAGGCCGCTAATGCGGCCTGAAATCCTCCGGCCGTATTTTGACATCTCCGCTGGGCCGGCTGGCGGAAACAGAGTTTCCGCCCACTGGCCCAGCGGGGAGTACGGCCATAACATTGCAGCCGGTTCCTAATGGAGCCAGCGCAATGTGGCGGTGCAGCGGGTGCAGCAGCACCAGTCGCGCAATCCACTGCCCGTAATTCGGGCAGTGGATTGCGCGATGGGGCTGTGCATGAGGGCCCCTGCACTGCTCATGCCAAGTGCATGGGCAGTGCATGGGCCTCCAGTGCCCCCGAGTCACCCATTCTGGCAGCTGTTCCATGGGGACTCGTAATCCCCATGGCTGCGTTGCTTGCAGCGCTGCCCTGGCGGATTACAACCGCCAGGACCGCCATGGCGGTAGTACCACCACCTTTGCCCTGGTCAAAGACCGCCACGGTTGTAATGAGGGTCTTTGTGTCTCCGCACTTCTGGCGCAGAAAGGTCACAAAAAGAAACAGATGTCAGCATGCTGGGGCAATGTATATATAGGCACCGCTCACATAACTTCTGGTGCGGCTGACACTTGAATGATGCCACCTACTGGTGGGCTAAGGTAGTGTTAAAAACGTTTCCGGATCCAGCCTGATACCTGGAGAATATTCTACGGTAAGGAATCTGGGGCTATATAGTCTCTACCAGATAAGGCAGAATCGAAGGTAAGTAACTTGTTCAACACTGTATAATTCGACAAGAGCATGGTTTTATCCTTGGTATGTGCATGACGCCTCTCCAGGGCATGAAGAGTGGGTTCCAGCATGTTTAGTCTGTCTGTTATTGATTTTAAGATGCCTATTTGCTTGGCTGTACTGACCCCACCAGTGTAGGCTTTGAAACCCTTCCACGCTATTCTGTAACTGTTCAGTATTGAACCAGAAATAGTCCTGGAACTCAGACTGAAAAGTAGGCCTAAAAACTGCTTGAAGTAGTGGTTCTGAGGGAAAGTGCCAGGCTCTGAAGCAGGACAAAGTTGTTGGTAGCTCACCTCTTGCACAGCAGAACAATCTGATAAAGTGCATTGCGAGGATATGATTTAATCTTCCTGGGGCATACATTGTGCAAAACTAGCCAGCAGTCAAAATATGACTGTATGCAAGAGATGAGGGGTAAAACATGAACATTGAAGCAGTTGGATGCCTACTTGATTGTGTATCTCAATTATTTGAGCATTTTGGCAGCTGCAGACAGACGTCTAGGGCTTTATTGTATCTGTCTAACAGTGTTTCTAGAATTATGATAAGGTTTCTCCCCAACCCACGACAGGACTTGTGGATTCACACTTTGGTACACTGTGCACATCTCCAAAATGTAGAGGCAATCCAGATTTCGGTATATACTAGAGTGAGGAATAGCCCATTGTTTAAGCCCTTCACTCTTAATTATCTTCCTTCTGGGCTTGCCACTGTTTTTACATATCCGAAAAGCAGATCTCACCTGCTCCATATGGCTACCCTTTTAGCATGGGGACTGAAAGAGTCAAAAGAAGCACAGGAACCCCACTTATTTGCCACTATCTTTCCTTTACAGATAAATGAGTCTTCTAGACCTAAGAAATGTTAATCCCATGCCTGCCTATAGTAACCAAGACACTTACTCTCCTTAACCTTGTGCTGGTAATTCTGGCTGCTAATATTCTAGGATAACAAACTGAGCTACATGTTATGATGTGCGTAGCTCATAATTGCGACCGGTTCGGAACAGCTGCAATAATCACCTGTTGACTGATATTTTGGGGAATTCCAACTTTCAATGATCAACCCCACCCCATGCAAGTCAGCAATCCCTATGATGCTAAACAAACTTAAAAGCTTAGTGTGAATGAAGCGTGAAGTACCATTTAATGTGTGGTGTTGCATGGACAACTATTGTAATAATCCCACAATTTGAGATTCATAGCATTTACACAACAGATCTCCTGCAAACAGCCCCTTCGGGGGGCCCATAGGGCATTGCAGTGCTGGCCCAACAATGAGCAACGCCTGAAGAAGGAGCATGCCATCTACTGGTGGGTGAGGGTACTTGCTCCTACCAAGCAAATGCTTTAGGAGACCTGTATGTTCTCAATGAATAGATTTTTGAGGCATCACACATTTCGGAGCAGTGTACCTTGTTAGTTTGAAATAATCCCACACCCTTGCATGTGTATGAATTATTGTTAGGAACTGCATTGCTATGCTCAATGGAGTGCAAAACCTCCCACTAGAGAGTATATATCCCTAGGATTAACCATGTTGCACTGTTCTCCTTGTAACAAACAATTAGAGATTTTGAACATAAACATATCTCCTAAAAAGTAACCCAACGACCCATCCTATATAGTTCAACTAGTGTCTCATGAACACAGTTTAGCTACAAAACTGAGGCACAAGAACTGGACCTGCCTTGAGGACAGTCCTGCGGTCGTCCCAAATTGTATTTATGTATACCCTTGCATTCCCTCCCATGCAAAGTATAAGAAAATAGGATCTATAGTTCTAGTGATTATCAATCAGATCTTCTCTAGATACCTGTTGTCTGTCTGTCTATCTATCTATCTATCTATCTATCTATCTATCTATCTATCTATCTATCTATCTATCTATCTATCTATCTATCTATCTATCTATCTATCTATCTATCTATCTACTGTATCTATCTATCTATCTATCTATCAGCACAAGTGTGATTTTCTGGACTCAAGCTGCTTGAGAAATGCCAGTTGTGAGTGGAGGCCTTCGAGGAGAAAGGCTTTGTCTATCAATGCAATTTTCAGACACACAGGATAGAGCATGGTACAGGAGATATGCATAGTCCACATTTTTTTCTTGCTGGCATCAAATGCCCTCCAGGTCTTCTGGACAGCCAATTAAAGTCTAGGAAGAAATGCAAGGAAGACCTAGTGTAGCATATGTCTCTCTTCTCTCAGGTCACCCGTATTATTACCATATAATGAATTCTGTAATTAGGAGGGTATTGTGTTCAGTCTTGATGGTGCACCAAGTACAGTACTGGATGCAAGTGAATGGGTAGTGGATGCTTTTCACAATAAACATAGGCAAAAAGTGGCCCTGTCAAAGAATTCTGTGAGATATATCTCTTTAAAAGTCTCCATCTTGCCAGTATTTGTTGACTTTGGTATTACAACAACTCAGATTTGATCACATCTAGATCTTGGTTGAAGGTCTTCATATTTCGCTCTTATCACCTCCAAAACGTTCTCCTTTTTGTTTTTTTTTAATTACACACAAATGTGCCGTCGCATTGTCCAAAATATGTTTTTCAGTTATGCCAGTTCTGGATGTCTGTTTGTTCAGTTGCTCTGTCAGATGATTCATGAATATAGTCCAGGCATCAATGCTCCCTAAGCTCTGCCTCATGTCTTTCAGTATGACTTTCATGTCATTGTCATCTGACTCCACAGCATTTGGTGGGTATTCAGCAGTCTGGGATGAGTGGTCTCTTTCTGATGTGCTTGTGCACCTCTTGGATCCCAAGGAGAGCTTTGCCGGCTTTTTATCTATTTTCTCATTGGTAGGGGTATGCACTAGCCTCTGAGGGCAGATTAGGGTCCAGCACTAGTGGTGTCCAAGCTCCAAGTTGCTTCTAGTATGATTAGGGTAGATCACATAGTAAATTATACCCAGCACGTCGTGTTTTCATGTAAAGCATGTGCAGCAGCCCACCTAGGGCCCAAGGCACCTGGACTGACCCAACCTCAAAACTCCCGTCACAACTCATACCAAAAGAGAGCCGTTCAACTCCATCCAGTGGTCTTAAGTAATCTCTGGATAATATACCAGTCTCAAAGGGTAATTAATCCTGGATCCCACCTTAGGTTTGTGCTGGGAGAGGCACACCGAGGCTTCAAAGCACCAACAAGCTTCCAGTATATAGGAAGTGCCAAAGTATATAATTCCTGTCCCAGATGAGTCAGCTCTGCCTCCACATATCCATCACCTCGTAATGGGCCCAGAATCAATGTTGCTGATGTTCAACCAACTCTGTCACCTTTCATCAAGGTTCACTCGCCACTCCTCACCACTTGGACCCATGACCTCCATTTTTTCCTCACTGCAGTCCACTGTAAGCCTATCTACATTCTGAAAAATTATAGGTCTCAGTGCAGCCGAGCTTTGCTCCGCCAGCCTCTGTATCCCCTTTCCTGCAAAAGGGTGTAGTGCAAGGCTACTCAGCAGAATCAGGGTTTAACTCCTTAGAGCTGAGCCTCCACTCTTGGGTTGTGTCTCTTTACACAGTCCTTCACAATCCATCAGGCTCTCATTGCCAGATGCTGACCATTTGCCTCATACGGCCTGCTCTGCTTTAGCTGGTTTAGCATAGCCAGGTAGCAGTGGTGAATTCCTTCCTTGCGTCTTTGGACCACTCAGGGACTGGAATGGCACCCACACGCAGGCTCGTTGGCAGCCCTGTTTGCTGCAGTGCTTCCATGAAGCAGGTCCCCACGGGAAAATGTACTATTTTGCATTCAAATTCTCCACCTTGACAGCATCAAACACTCTTGAAGAATTACTCTACATGAGGCTGGACCATCTTGTATTTACAGTTTTCCAATGCAGGAGGCTCAATGACAGGAATTAGTATTGCACGTTGACAGATTGGGAGACCGGCCTAACGAGTCACATTTATGTGCAGCCATCTGGCTCTCCCACACCCCTAAGCCCAAATTCAGTCTTGCCATAACCTTTGATCACTATACCAAATACCCTTCAAATTTGTGGTATTCACCTTAATGCCACAAATATGGTAAAACTGCTTTTTTTAAATTGACAGCAAATCCCCAGCTAGCAAAGATGCATAGGCCGATCTCATTGCTTCCAGCAGAATACTAGAAAAGCATTTTAATAAACACCTGTCTAGTTGTTTGGAATCCCGTGATATTCTTTAACCTACGCAGACAGGCTTTAAAACAGGCTGTAATACAGAAATGGCTTTGTTGATAGCTACAGAGGAACTCCGGGCAATCCTAGATCAGGGAATTAGGCAATTTTTTTTAAGGGATAGAGATGGGGGGGTTGGGTATTTGTAAGGGCTTAGGGTGGGGAGGTCGGCCTATTTTCTTTTAGGGGTGGAAGTGGGAGGGGTTGGTTATGTTTTTTATTTAGGGTTGCGGGCGGGTAGTCTATTTTTAAAGGGGTGGGGAAAGGTTTATGGAAGGGAGGGAGGAAAGAAGAGGAGGCTTATGGTGGGTGGGGGGTCCGGGGTAGTTTCGATTTTTGGGGGTGGTGGTGTTGGGATAGTTTACTTTTATGGGACAGGGGTGGGGGGTAGGGTAGTTTTTTTTTTAGGGTTAGGGTGGGTGGGGGGGGCTGGGATACTTTAGTTTATAGGGGTAGGGTGGGTAGTTTTTTTTTTTAGGTTTAGGGCAGGTGGGGGGGTCGTGTAGTTTAAGTATTAGGGGTTTGGCTAGTTTTGGGCCTCAGGACTGGTGGGGGGGGGGCGGTACGATAGAACCACGCATGCTGTTTTCACGCTGTTTCCACACATGCCTTTACTAGGCATGCTTTCACAATGAAAATTTGTTGTAAAGGCATGTGGGGTAAAGGCATGAGTGGAAACAATGTGGTCGTGGTTCTTAGCGCGTTAAGGCATGTGTAGTTTCAGCATGCGTGGTTCCATTATACAACCAATGGAAATATATCAAATTAAGAATATTTTAATGAAGTTTAAATTAAAAACATATTTCCCACCTAAAGAAAAAAATACTTTAATATGCATTAATCCCTTGGGGACCACGGACGTAATGTTTACGTCCGTGGCTGCACCTCTCAGACGCCATGGATGTAACCATTATGTCCAATTACAGGCCCTCGGGGGAAGTGCTAGTGCTCCCCCCAAGAGCTGTCCCCCCCCACCCCCTCAGGTCAGGGCTGGAAGGGGAATCGCTTACCCTTCCACCCTGACCCCCCGAACCCCCCCAGTAACGTCTGATGACGTCAGCATGCGAGAGGGTGCTGACCTCATCAGAGGTCACATCCCATCGCGCTGGAAGCATGCTTCCCGCGCGATTGCGGAAGAGAAATGCTCAGCATTTCTCTTCCGCTCTGGAGGAGGGGGCCTGCAGAGGCATGAAAGGAAAGGAAAGGCCTTTCCTTTCATGTCTCTGCAAGCATTTCTGCTGCCCGATCGCGATGCGATCGGGCAACAGAAATGCCCACTAGACACCAGGGATTTATTATTTCTTTGAAATGGATATGAGGGGAGCGGCCCCTTGGGCAAGGGCAGCTCCCCAGGGGGCAAATCATTTTTAGGCCATTCCCCCCCCTCGGCCGATCTGCCTTTTGATTTTTTTCTTTTATGTGTAGGGAGCGACCCCATCGGCAAGGGTCGCTCCCTGGGGCCAGATCAGCCTAATACATGGGTACTCACAAACATTTTCCCAGGGACCAAAAAGTTTGGTGTATGGTAGGAACACATGCCACACATAAAGTGCACATATCAAGTGACTTGCCTCTTTAATTTACTATTGGCGGTGTTCTCAGGGTAATGGGAAGAATTAATGTTTCCAAATTTATGATTGAAAACTATCACTTTTATATGAATGCATCTCAATGCACTGATAAAATAAATTGTACTAAGGCGAAAAGGTTCTAACTAAATAACTTTTTTAATTTTGAAGAGACTGTCTTACTTTTACACTTATGCTGCAAAATTTCTTTAAAAATGAAGGTGCTTCTAAAGTTAAGTGCAGGAGTCCCTCTAAAGTTACTTCCTTTCTTTAACACCAATTAAGTTTGAAATAAATGATTGTGTGTCTATTTAATGTTAGTGCGGTCGAGCAAACAGCTGCCCAGTGCTCCTGTTGCCATAGGGGCCGCATGTAAAAGTCAGTGGGGCTGCATGAGGCCCGCGGGCCGTACTTTGAGTATCCAGGGCTGAATATCATTAGGCCAATCTGTCCCCAGGGGGGACAGAAACCACTACTTACGTATAAGGGGAGCAGCTCCTTGGGCAAGGGCCGCTCCACGGGTCGGCAAAATATTTTTAGGCCATTTCTGGCCCCTAGACACTAGACATTAAAAAAATGATTTTTTTTATATATATATGTGGGTAGCGACCCCTTAGACAAGGGTCACTCCCCGGGGGGCCAAATTATTTTTAGCCCATGGGCAGATCGGCCTAATTATCTTAGGCCGATCTGCCCCCAGGGGGGCAGAAGCCACTACACATGAGGGATTTTATTTTTATACTAACGCATAAGGGGAGCAGCCCTTTGGGCAAGGGCGGCCCCCCAGGGGGGCAAAATATTTTTAGGCCTTTTCTACTCCCTCTGGAGGCAGATCGGCCCCGGGGGGCAGAAACCTCTAGGCACCAGGGATATATTTATATTTTTATTTACTTTATGTTTTTATGTATGGGGAGCGACCCCCTAAGCAAGGGTCGCTCCCCTTGGGGGCAAATTGTATTTAAGCCATTTCTGACCCCCTTGGGGGCAGATCAGCCTATTTTTGTTAGGCCAATCTGCCCCCAAGGGGGACAGAAACCACTAGACACCAGGGATTGGTGTGTGTGTATGTGTGAGTTTTTTTGGTGAGGGCTGCCCCTTGGGCAAGGGTCACTCCCCATGGGGGCACATTACTGTTGGCCATATCTGCCCCCTTGGGGGCAGATCGGACTATTTTTGGAAGGCCCATTTGCCCCCAAGGGGGGCAGAAAGCCCACCAGAGACCAAGGAAGATTTTTTTTTCAAAATAAGAGGGTGGTGGTATGGCCATACCCCCACCCCAAATAAATGGGGCCAAAGTTGTTCTGCCCACCAGTGGGCAGATGGGGCAATTACCCCCGTTCCACACCCAGGGGGCGGGGGGGGCAGAAAGTCTACTAGATGGCATGGAATAAAAATAAAAAAAATAGTAAGATGGTGGCTACCAACCGGTATGGGTCTAGTTATGCCCCCACCCCAACTGAAGGGGGTAACAGTCTTTCAACAATACCCCGCGCACTAAAAACATCTTATCCCATGGCAAGCAAGAAGACATTTGATTATTTTGGGGCTTGATTTTACATTTGGGCCATGAGGGCTTGGTAACTGTCAAAATCGTCCCACTTGGAATGGTGAGGACTGCACTTTTTTTACTTTGGGACGCTGCCATGTAGAAAAATCCACAAGACCCAGACACATCTGAAAACGAAACATCTGGTTGATTCCAGGGTGGTGTGCTTCACATGCACCCCGCACCATTTTCTTACCCACAATGCCCCGCAAACCTCCAACTTTGCTGGAAATCACACATTTTTCCCACATTTTTGTGATGGAACCTTCCGGAATCTGCAGGAATCCACAAAATTCCTACCACCCAACATTGTCTCATCTATATCGATAAAAATTCTGCTGCACTTGTCAGCCTAAAAATGTTGTTTTTCAAATTTGTGGCTCCTCTCAGATTCCAGAACTTTCTGTCACCGAAATGAGAGGAAAAGGTGTTTTTTGGCTACATTTTGAGGTTTGCAAAGCATTCTGGGTAACAGAACCCGGTGAGAGCCCCACAAGTCACCCCATCTTGGATTCCCCTAGGTGTCTGGTTTTCAAAAATGCACAGGTTTGCTACGTTTCCCTAGGTGCTGGCTGAGCTAGAGACTAAAATCCACAGCTAGGCACTTTGCAAAAAACAGCTCTGTTTATTGTGTTTTGGGGCATTTCCTGTCGTGGGTGCTAGGCCTACCCATAAAAGTGAGGTACCATTTTTTATCAGGAGACTTGGAGGAATGCTGGGTGGAAGGAAATTTGTGGCTCCTCTCAGATTCCAGAATTTTCTGTCACCGAAATGAGAGGAAAAAGTGTTTTTTTGGCCAAATTTTGAGGTTTGCAAAGGAGTCTGGGTAACAGAACCTGGTCAGAGCCCACAAGTCACCCCATCGTAGATTCCCCTAGGTGTCTAGTTTTCAAAAATGTGCCGGTCTGGTAGGTTTCCCTAGGTGTCGGCTGAGCTGGAGGCCAAAATCTACAGCTAGGCACTTTGCAAAAAACATGTCAGATTTCAATGTAAAAATGTGATGTGTCCATGTTGCGTTTCCTGTCGCAAGCATTAGGCCTACACATGCAAGTGAGGTACCGTTTTTTCGGGAGACTTGGGGGAACACAGAATAGCAAAACAAGTGCTATTGCCCCTTGTCTTTCTCTAAAAAAATTTACTTCCAGATGTAAGACAGTGTAAAAAAGACATCTATTTGAGAAATGCCCTGTAATTCACATGCTAGTATGGGCAGCCTGGAATTCAGAGATGTGCAAATAAACACTGCTTCTCATCACCTTATCTTGTGGCCATTTTGGAAATATAAAGATTTTCTTGATACCTATTTCAGCAAATGAATTGCTGTGTACCCGGTATAGAATGAAAACCCATTGCAAGGTGCAGTTCATTTATTGGCTCCGGGTACCTAGGGTTCTTGATGAACCTACAAGCCCTATATATCCCTGCAACCAGAAGAGTTCAGCAGATGTAACGGTATATTGCTTTCAAAAGTCTGACATCGTAGGAAAAAGTTACAGAGTAAAACGTGGAGAAAAATGGCTGTTTTTTTCACCTCAATTTCAATATTCTTTTATTTCAACTGTTATTTTCTGTAGGAAACACTTGTAGGATCTACACAAATTACCCCTTGCTGAACTCAGAATTTGGTCTACTTTTCAGAAATGTTTAGCATTCTGGGATCCAGCCTTGGTTTCACACCCATTTCTGTCACTAAGTGGAAGGAGTCTGAAAGCACAAAAAATGTTGTAAAAATGGGGCATGGCCCAGTAAAATGCCAAAATTGTGTTGAAAAATTGGGTTTTCTGATTCAAGTCTGCCTGTTCCTGAAAACTAGGAAGATGGTGATTTTAGCAACGCAAACGCTTTGTTGATGCCATTTTCAGGGAAAAAACCACAAGCCTTCTCCTGCAGCCCTTTTTCCCATTTGTTTTTTTTTTTTAAACGAAATTTTTGCTGTATTTTGGCTAATTCCTTGGTCTCCTTCAGGGGAACCCACAAAGTCTGGGTACCTCTAAAATCCCTAGGATGTTGGAAAAATAGGATGCAGATTTGGTATGGGTAGCTTATGTGGACAAAAAGTTATGAGGGCCTAAGCGCGAACTGCCCCAACTAGCAAAAAAAAGGCTTGGCACCTGAGGGGGAAAAGGCCTGGCAGCGAAGGGGTTAGTAATTATTAAAAGTGATATATAGAATTAAAATGAATGTTGATATTTTTTATAAAATTATTTTTTTAATTCATAATAGGACATTAAATTATTTTATTCTTTGAATAATAAATATGCACTGTTTTTTTACAGATTTCTTAACATTAATTTATATTTATTGATATTGTGAAGTATTTAAATAATTTAATTTAATGTTGTTTCCCATATGTTTTATTTTAGGCCCTCACCTCCATTATTTTCTATAGGAGATTGTTACTGTACCAATGGTTGGCCATGTATACTGTTGGATTTACTACAGTTTTTTTTAGTAGTAACTTACACTCTGAGCTTATGAATGCAGGAAGTAGTAAACTTACTCAAAAGTGTAAACTTACTCAAAAGTGCAAGTTACCTTTCTGAATCATTACCAGAGTTTGTGAATACGGAAAAGAAGTAGTAAATTTACTGAAAAGTAAAAACATAGTCAAATGTGTTAGTTACCTTTGTGAATCATACTCTCCCACAACATACACATGAGGAATAATGATGTGTGTTAGGTACCACTTATGCATTGTAGCACTACTCATCCAGTGGGCAACCTTCCCTCAAGACATGTGAGCATGACCTGATGTATCTGAACTCATTTGAACCATACCAAGCGAAAAGTCTAGGAACAGCTTGTTAGTGGTCATTAACTAATATACAAAGAAACACCTTTATAGCTAATCGCAAAAGAAATCCAATAGTTCTGCCATTGGCAAGCCTGACAAGTTTTATTAATTTATTTTTGTGCAAAAAAACAGTTAGTAAGACTGACCATGGTAAAAAAAGAACATGAAATAAAAGCAGAATTGAAGCAAGAGATTACTCTCTCAGCCTTGACACTGTAGTGGACTGCTTGCTGGCCGAATGTTTATTTCTTTAATAACAAAATGCCAATAGTCACAGTAAAGCCAGACAACGCCGAAAATGGGTAAACCCACTGCTCCGCGCTGTAGGCTGTGGTGGGCAAAAGAAAATATGAGTAACACTTGAACAGACCACTGGATGAAGATGAATGACCGAAGCCCCTCTACGTATGTAGACATTTTATTATAATTTTTTGTAAGCCGTCTCTATGTCAGACCTGTAAACGAGAGAGAAGATTTTAAAAACCTGCCATCACTGTGACATTAAATGAGGATTTGGAATGATTGACATATTGAAGTTATTTGGTGCCATGTAAGATACTCTGCATCTTTCAAGAAAACAATAGTTTTATGGCTGAAAATTGGTAATTGTTTACTTTTTGCAAGGAGTAGTGATTCACTTGTGAGAATACAGAAAGCTTTGCTTTTGAACTGAAAGCTACACCCTACTTTAGGTGACTGGCTCAAAATGCAAAAACAAAATAACTTGCAGTACAATGTGAATTGGGATCCTCATTTTGCTGGAGGAGGGCTTCACTTTATGTGCTCAGTATGTGGCAGATGGATAGCAACACACTGTCAGTCAGTTTCAGTGCATGTTTGTAGGAAGCTGGCTCTGTATATACTATATCAAAATGAGATATACTGTGCACAGAGTCCAGGAGTTCCCCAGAGACTTAACAGAGACTAAAGTAGATAATACTAATGCTCTCTTTTGTGATAGTGTGGTCGAGCAGTTAGGCTTATCAGAGGGTACTGCAAAGCATTTGTTGTACACACACAGACAATAGAAGAAGCACACACTCAGTCACTCAACTCCAGGCCAATTGTTTTTATATAGAAAAATATATTTTGTTAATTTATTTTGGAACCACAAGTTTAAGTTTGAAAGTAAATACTGTTGCAAGTAAGTATTCAACATAGATATCAAGGTAACTTTGTTTCACTTTAGCAAGTTAAACAGTTGTTAAGAAAATAGAGAATATCTATTTCAAAAGTGGACACAGTGCAATTTTCTGAAGCAGCTCCAGGGCGAAGAAAAGAAAGTACAGTTTTAGAGGTAAGTACTAGATTTACAGTTCCAGCCTCTGGGGGTTAGGATGTCCTTTGGTCGGGATTCAAGTTAACCCCAAATACCCACTAACAGCAGCATGGGGCCGGTCTCATGCAGAGATCAAAGTGCCTGCCAGGTTTACAATGGGCTCCTATGGAGACTGGGGCCACTCAGATTCAGGCCTGCTTGCAGTTAAGTACCCGCATCTTCGGAGGGCAGACCTGAGGGGTTTATAGGAGCACCAGGGGGGCACAGGTTAGCAGCAAACACCCACCCTCAGTGGCACAGGGGAAGCTGGATGCAGGGTGCAAATGGAGCGTCGGGCTCCCAATGCTTTCCTATTGGGGAACCCCGGGGTCACTTAACTGCTGCAGGCGGGGTCCAGGGAACGGTTCCAGAAAACCACAGGCTGGACTAGTAGGAAGACCGCCTGCTGAAAGTTGCTGCACTGGAGGTTGGGTTTCCCAAGGCCAGGGGGCTGCGGGTGCAGCATACCTTTTGGTGTCGGGTATCTTCGTCCGGTGCTGTCGTGGTCAGGGAGTGTCCTCTGGATTCACACTGCAGGCATCATTGTGGAGGACAGGAGAGGTCAATCCAGGGTGGGCACTTGCTCAGAATCACCTGGGGATCCTCTCTAGTTGGTTGGGCCACCTAGACAAGGGCCCAACCACGGGAGTGGTCAGGACTCGCAGATCCGGGAAGGCACTGGAGTCTTTAGGTGTTGTTTCTTTTTGGACAGGGCCGCTGACAATGGGAGTTCTTGGTTCTCTGTGGTGCAGGGAGTCCCCGTGGGGCTTCTAGGAGATCACTGGTCCTGCAGGCTGCATCACTCTCTTGTTGCAGGGCTTATGAAGCTGGAAACAGGCCGGTAGGGCTGGGGCCAAATCAGTTTGCGTCTTCAGTCTTCTCTGTAAGGGTTCAGCTAAGCAGTCCTTCTTATTTTCTTCAGTCTTCTTGTGAGGTCGCCAGGATGACTTGGGTTCAGGGGAGCCCTTTAATCCTGGATTTAGGGGTGTTACAGGGGTCAGAGGGCATTAGCCAATAGCTACTGTCCTTGAGGGTGACCACACCCTTCTGGTGTCCACGCCCTTTGGAGAAGGGGACACAGACCTAACCCTATTGGTCCCTGTCCTCCAAACCAAGATGGAGGATTTTCCAAGGAAGGGGTCAATTCAGCTCTGGGACACCTTAGGGGTGGTCCTAGCTGCAGTGGTCACTCCTCCTTGTTTTCTCTAACTTTCCCACCAAACTTTCTGCCAAAAGTGGGGCTTTATCCGGGGGGCGGGCATCTCCACTAGCTGGAGTGCCCTGGGGCACTGTGACAGGAGGCCTGAGCCTTTGAGGTTCACCTCCAGGTGTTACAGTTCCTGCAGGGGGGAGCTGTGAAGCACCTCCACCCAGACAGACTTTGTTTCTGGCCACCGAGAGCACAAAGGCTCTCACTTCATGTGGTCAGAAACGTGTCTGGAAGTGGCAGGATGGCACAGACTGGTCAGTCCTGCTCTGGAAGTTTGGCTAACATACAGGGGGTCATCTCTAAGATGCCCTCTGGGTGCATTTTTTAACAAATCCCAACAAGGGCACTTTCCTACAATGTTCATAGTTTGCAAGCCTTGTCCTAGGGCTAGTACTTATTTGACAACAGGCAGCCACATTCTCCAGGGTTCTGCTCTAGCAGGAGTCCTTGTGCATCCCCACCATACTTATCATGGAGACAAAGAAGCAAGCAAGGGTAACCCTAACGAGAGGTGTACCAAAGTTGATCGAGGGTAACCCAAAACGAGAGGTGTACCAAAGGTGATCGAGTTCATTCATCCTTCTGCACTGGTTAGTGTAGTTAAGATAATGGCCCTTACGACTCTGGCGCTCTTTTGCCAACACCGCCGCAGCCGCCAGAAGACAACCAGTGCTGGCGGTCTTCCGACCACCGTATTATGACTGCCACCGGATATCTGCACCGCTGACGGTCAGATATCCAGCGGCATTCATCATGGCGGGCGGTGGTGCTTAGGCAGTTCCACCATGGATCGCCCGGGTCATAATGAGGGCCATTGTGTGTAAATATTCAGGTTCGTTAAAACAAATAAAAAAACAAAAGGGCATTGATGGCCTGAGGTCAGCGGACTTACTGTACATGGTAAATACTGTAGACATCAAACCTGAGTGCAGCTACCGCATCTGAAACCAGAGTATTGCTGCCACAAGGCAGGGCCTCTGGTAAAGGAGCCCCAACGGAGCTCCTATTCTCAGGTCTACTACATAAGGAGACTGAGCTTAGGGGCTCTCCATCTAAGAGTGAAGGAATGGTGTACCTGGAGAGCACTAAGGGGGTCATTACGTACATGGCAGTCTGGGCCAACATGCCGGCGGTGGCGGTAAATACCGCCATTGGGCATGGCGGCCCAGACCACCATATAATGAACTGGCAAAAACCCCACGGCGGAAGACACCGCCAGCGGTAATGCTGGAGGGGGCGGTGCATTCCTATCTGACAGGGCAGTGTGACAAGCAGCTCTGTCCCCGAATAATAATGATACCCATTCCGCCAGCCTTTTCCCGGCGATTCAACCGCCAGGGAAAGGCTGGCGGAATGGGTATCTTGGGGCCCCCCTGGGGGCCCCTGCACTGCCCATGCACTTGGCATGGGCAGTGCAGAGGCCCCCGTGCAGTGCCCCATCGTGCAGGTCACTACCCAATTTACGGGCAGTGATCTGCGCGACGGGTGCTGCTGCACCCACCGCACACCAACATTGGTGGCGGCTCCATTTGGAGACGCTGTCAATGTTATGGCCCTTTTCCCTGCTGGGCGGAAACACTGTTTCCACCCTCCGGCCCAGCGGGCAAAACATTATACAGCCGGCAGGGGGTAGTCACGCTGGCGGTCTTCTGTTGACCGCCAGCGCTAATCTCTGTGGTTTTTCCCACCGAGATCATAATGAGGGCCTAAATCTGCAGTTTGGAGCGTGTTTTGGGATTAATGGCCCCTGAAACTGAGCCAAAAAGTAAAAAAAAGCAGGGAAGGATAGGAGACAGAAGTGTGGAGGGGTGAGGCCCTAGTACTTTAATTCGCAGAGTTTTGTGCTTACAACTTTCTGTACTTTTAAGTAAGGAGCAAGGCTGACATTTCTGTTTTGAGCACTTGTAGCTCTCTTGTTACTGTCTATCACTCAGGTGTAGGACAGACTCTCATGCAGGGTCATAAAGGATGTGCCATCCCTGATCTTCAATTTTGGGATAAGGAACAACGCCCTATGCTTTGTTTTTTTTAATCCAGCTGGGAGGGTTTTAGATGAGGAAGACCTACACCACCCTTTCGTTTGCTTCTGAACTTTGTACGAAGGTTTTGAGAAAAGAAATGAGAAACCAAATAGAAAAACACAGAATTTATTTTAGAAATTACAAAATGTCGATCAGAAATTATTTTTAAAAAGCAAAACGCCTATCCTTTTTATCATCATTCTTAAGAAAAAGAAAACCTCTGTAGTATTTATTTAAGTTACGTTGGATGTTATCCAAGGTCTGTGTACCCGCCATGCGTACTTTGAGAACATCTTAGAATGCAACTTTTTTTAGATCACTTGGTTATCCGCTTTTGTTTTCTGCGATGGGTTGCCTTGATTATTTTAATGTTTTGATTTTTTTGAATTTTCGTTCCTGTGTAATTCCACCACTAGTCTTTCTAAAAGTTCAATAAAGGTATTTGGAAAAAGAACATCAGGCATCTCTGTATGTCGGTACCAATTGAAAACCCCGCCACCTTTCTGTTTCCGTAGTTGCATCTTTTCGTCCAGTTTGCAGTTCCATTTGCTCTGGGACTGGCTGTCAGTTTTGTGGAATGCAGCCACCCTGCTTTCTCGTTTGTCTACAATGCCTTAAGTCTTTTGGTGTGACTATGTTTGACTGCAGCAAACAACGTCCTTTAACCTGCCTGGCAGGCCTGATTCCTGAGAATGCACACATTGCCAAGATCTTCACATCAGCTAGTCTCGACCATTAAGGGAATTAATTCCATAAAATGAGCTGCTTCTAATGCAGAGAACAAATCAACTTTATTTCCCTTTCACTTAATGTGAAGGATAAAAAAAAACAATCACCTCATTTTAGTCATTGTGCAAAAACGCTTGCTTGAATGCCTCTTCATAGCAGAGCTGCACCAGCAGGCTGGAAGATAAGAAAACACATTTAAGAAGAACGGGTTGGTCTACCGTGTGGGCAGGACAATGATGTTCCATTTTGGCCCATTTCATGAATGATCGTCTTTTTTCCTGCTTTTACGTTCTCGAAAAACAAGTATTGCCAAACCAATAGGACTGGCTGTTATGTGCTAACACATGCAAAACCAGGCTCTCTCAAATGAGCGCAGACTGTGCTGAATCACCGTGTAACCTGCTGAATGTCGCATACTTGGGGAATGAAAAATAGGACATAAGCACAACATAAAGTGGCCGGTTGAAAAGAAGTGTGGCGCAAATAACGTGCAAATTTGTTTGTGCCTGTTTTTATATGAGTTGGCACAATAAAGCTGAATTGATTTGCTCTGCCAGTGCTGATTTGTTTTTCTCAGTGTGGTGCCCTATGTGCACATGATATGTCTAGATATGGGTCCACTGTTCACTTTGCTATAGAAGCAAAGCTGTATATCAATAAATTAGGTTCAGGGCCTGTCCCTATTGAAGTAGGTCCAAGGCATACGATCAGCCTCTGTATACAGTGGCGCCGACAGTAATCATGTAGAATTATGTGAGCTGTAACATTTCTATCTCCAGTTAATCTGTGGGCAGGTCTGTAACTTGCCTTGGTCCCGTTGATTGTTTTGACAGCCATTGTCTCGTCCCTTTTCATCGTCTACAAAAGACTGATTTCTTTGTCTTCTTCCTGGTTGGTCTTTCACCATCTGACTACTTAGAGGTAGCTTCACTGCGAGAGGATTCTGGCAAATGTAGATATTTTTGGGAATTTAAGGAGCCTATATGTGTTCTCTTGTTTATCATTGAATTCCCTTTGTAAGATAGGATTTGGTGACCTGGTCGAGATACTAATAATATCTTTTTGCAGGCTCTTGATCTTTTGGGTGTCTGTGACACCAAAACCTACAGATGGACAGTACTTTTCCAAATCTACTACAGTCTGAGAGGAAATGATTTGGGACACATTTTACTCCGGAAAAAATACATACCTTTCTATTTCTAAAGACTTGCTTCAGTGGCGTAACAAAGGCCCCCGCAGCACCTGCAGTACGGATTGGTGGGGGGTGAGCACCAGGGGACCCCCTCAGCACAGTACCCGGGCCTGGGTGCTCCTGAGTACGTCCGGAGGGGGCCCTCTATGTACTTTGCAGGGGGGGTGGCCCACCAGTTTCATTACGCCCCTCGCTTCATAGGACTAAATAAAGTGGATGACGTTAATAGCATATGGATTCAATACCAAGATGATTCGATACATTTTAGGATTTATAAATCGATTTCTACGATCCTGGGAAGTTCGGTTTTTAGGCATACACAGTTGAGGAGTCATTCATTTAAATACCCTGCTTTCCAGTCTCCATACATTTACTAAGCCCTGAATACATGCTATCCCTATATGCAGTCAACCTATGCCAGATACTTTAACTCCAGCTACTTTTGTGTGATTGTAGTTTCTTACAGTTGATTCATGGCTAAAAACTTCCTATTTCTTCAGACACTAGTTTTAAACCTTATCCTTGAATTACAAGTCCCAGCGGCACCGCACTTCATGTGACTTGCACATGTCAATAGTATAAACTCTTGAATAAAAAAATGTCTAGCATTCACGCTAAGACTTTTTCAATTCTATTAAGGACACAGAGACAAGGATTATGCTTCTCTTTCTTTATTGTAATTACTTCAACAGCCAATCAGAAATTCAAAACACAAAAAAACTACAAATCCCATGAAGATACACATCATGTGATAACCGTAGAGAGAGACCCCCTATATAATGCCCACAACAAAGTATCAACTACTCTTTCTTTGCACAAGAGATAACAGGAAAAGTCTTCACAATTGGAGAGCAAGGACATAAAACTGAGAGTCACAAACTATAATATTAGAAGAATCTCAATGGCGAAGTCCATCTTGGAAAAAACGAAGAGGACTGAAGAGACAAACACCGGCTCCAAGCAGAGGGAAAAACTCCTTCTCAGAATGCCAAAGGATTATCTAGCGTTGTTTCCTGAAAGGAAGACAACAAAAACCAAGCCATAAAACTGAACCAGAACCAAAACTATGGTAGCAGTAACAGGGAGGGAAAAGCACTACAGCCAAACATCATGTACAATAAATTCACAGGATAAAAAATATACAGTAATAAGAACGGATCAACAAGTGTGGGTGAGATAATCCTCGCCTCCGTGTCCTTAATAGAATTGAAAAATACTTAGCCCCAATGCTAGACATTTTTTTATTCTATGTCAGGACAGGAGGCTCGGATTCTGCTTTTTTAAAGCTGTCCCACAACCATGGAAGCAACGTTAATATTAGGCTTACAATAAAATTAATAATAAGCTTACAGTAAAATGATTTAAACATAGATTTTGACGACCAATCTGTCACAGTTAAAATGTCTTTAAATCTGGAACCCAAGGCAAAGGATTTAGAAGCCATGGCCTCACTAGTTGAATGGGCACCAAACTTCGAAATGTCAATGCCGGCCTCGTTCAAGAGCTATCAAACCCATCTTGCCAAGGTAGCTGACGACACCGGGTAATAAAGCTTAACAAGCAAAATTAATAACTGTCCCCCATATCAGAATGAAATTCTTCTGTACTTACCTCGTAAGTCTTGAAACACTGCACAACACACAACTTAGGTAAGCAAGGGTAAGACACAGATTTGGAGTTGCATTTCATGAGGCGAAATATGGAAAAAGTCACACCTTCAGGGGAGAAAACTTTACCTGCCAAATGTAAGGCTTTAACATCAGAAACTAGTTTTCAAGATATTAAACACAACAGCACAGTGAGCTTATCAGAAAGCTGCTTTCTAGAAAGGAATCTATTAGCTGGCCAGAGTTCCAAGAATTTCAAAATTATGTTTACATCCCACAGGGTAGAATATCACAGACAAGGGGGATTAGCCAATCTGATGGCCTTCATAAGTTTGCATGCAATGGGTAACTCCCCCACAGGTTTGCTATCAACCAGTAAATGACCTGCAGATATAGCCAACCAATAAGTATTGACCGACCTGTAGGCTAAACCCAACGACACCAGGGAGGATAAGAAGTTCAAGACCGGACTGCAATCCGCTGAAGAAGGAGCTGCGTTCCGTACACTGCACCAAGAACACCGTTTCCAAGAGGAAGCATACCTCTTATGGGTGCTGGAAGACCAGGGCCCTGAAATGAGATCGTTAGACTCCTGCGAAAGCCCTAGGAGGTACCATGTCTCCTGAAAGTCGTCACGCTACCAGAGAGAGTTGTCCCAATAGGATCAGAGGATGTAGAAGGCCCATTGTATCTAGAAGGAAGGTCCACCTGTGCGGAATTAACACTGGATGAGAACATCTAAACTCCAGAGCCACTGGGAACCACGCCTGGCCTCTCCAAAGAGGAGTCGCCAGAATGAGATCCACCTGCTGCCGACGGAGTTGAGCCAAAATGCTGGGGATCATTAGGAAAGGGTGGAAGGCATAACCCCCAATCCAGAGACCAATCCTGGAGGAAGGCATTGGTTGCTATAGCTTCTGGGTCCGGCCTCCAACTGAAAGACCTCTTCAGATGTCGATTGAGGGCGGGAGGCAAAGAGATCTATCTAGAGGGGTCCCCATTAAGACGGGAGAACTCAAAAAACCTTTGGATGAAGTCTCCAATTGCTGTAGTCCCAAAGATGGTGTGATTGCCAATCCGCCACCGTACTGTTGCATTCTGGCAGATACTCCGCCACCACTGAGATCCTGTGTTGCAGACAAAAGTGCCAAAAATCTTTGGCAATCTCCGCCATAATGCAAGGCTTGGTCCCGCCCAACTTGTTTACTTATCTCACTACTGAGCTACTGTCCATTCGAAGAATACAACAATCCTTCTTGAGTGGGGATAAACTCCTGATCACAAACGAGCCTGCCAGGAGTTCCAAACAATTGATATGAAGGCCCAACTCCTCTTTGGACCAATGACCCCCTGTGGACACTGGGCCCCATTGAGCTCCCCATCCCCAAAGACTGGCATCGGACTCTATCACAATCCCTGGAGAGGACCCAAAAATTGCCCTTCCGTTCCTGGCTTCCATATGGTCCAACCACCAATGCATCTCCGTCCGAGCCTCCTCCGAGAGGGGAACCTGATCCACATAACTGAGGCCCTTCTGACGATGAGAAATCTTCAAACACTGCAGAGCACTGTGGTAAAGGGAACCTGGAACAATCTCCTGAATTGAGAAAGATAGCAGGCCCACCATGCGGGCAATCGCCCTCAAGAATAGGGTCTGTCTGGACAATACTAACCTCAATTTCCTCTTGATGGTATGGATCTTTTGAGAGGGTAGCACTAACTGAGCTAAGGTCGAGTCCACCAGAAAACCCAGGAAATCCAATTGTTGGGATGGTACTAAGACCGACTTCTGAGTGTTGACAATGAACCCCAGATCCTGAAGGAGGGAGATGGACCACTCCAGATGGGAGAGGACAAGGGGGGGGGGGCATTGAGCCATGAAGAGGATGTTGTCAAGGTAAATTGTCAGGCGAACACCTCTTGCTCGGAGATATTCCGCTACCGGCCTCATAAACTTTGTGAAGCACCAAGGTGCTGAAGAAAGGCCCGAAAGGAACGACTTTGTATTTGTGACAGCGGCCCACCCAAAGGAACTGCAGAAACCGATCATGGGGAGAAAAAATAGGGATGGTCAAGTAAGCATCCTTTAAGTCTAAATGAACCATCCAGTCCCATTCTTGAAGGATTTCTCTCAATAAGTGAATGACCTCCATTTTGAAGTGGTGATCAACAAGCCATCCATTGAATTCTTTGAGGTTCAAAACAAGGTGGGAACCTCTGCCCTTCTTGTCTACCAAAAATATCGGACTGAAAAAGTCCACTGGGTGAGGATAAGTCCTGACAATGCTGCCTTTCCTCAAGAGTTCTGCAATTTCTGCTGAAATGAAATTGCGATCTCGAAGGGAAAAATACATTGGAGGGGGAGGGACGAGCTAGGCGGGGGAATGGTAAAACTCCTGTTTGTAACCTGCATAGTCTCTAAAACCCAAGAGTCGTGAGTGATCTTGCGCCAAGCCTGAAGGAAAAAAACAAACAAATAACCTCTGAACTGGAAATTAGGCTCACCTGTAGATCCTGAGTCCTGGGAATAGGACTGGTTCCCTCTGATCTCCCTCTTCAGAATTTGGAGCGACCAGCTCTCGGATGAGAGGGGTAGAAGGAGGACTAGGAAGAGCTGTAGTCTTGGAAACCCCCTCTGCCCTGCTCATAGTAACCTCGTTGAGGGCCCTGATTGTAGAAACGGTTGAAGGCACGCATTCTGTAGAATCCGGCCGCTCCACAAAGTGGCCACAGGACCCTCTTAATAGAACCCTGGGCCTTGTCTAGATTGGCGTAAGTCGCCGCAAAATTTGAAAGCTCCTTGAGAAAAGGAGAACCAAAAAGCAAACCTTGGGCTAAAGGCCCCAATCCACAAGAAGCGAGGTCCGCTAGCTTAGGATCCATCTTTATTAATATGGAGTGACGACGTTCGCTTGAATTCGCACAATTAGCATTCCCCAGGAAGCATATGGCCCTTTGAGCCCAACCCACAGGCACATCCGGGTCAATGGATTTCCCTGATTCTTTAGCTTGGAAACCCAGTTCCAGGAACATAGTCAAGTGTCCAGCCACATCCAGGACTTGCAACCACGCCACGCACAGTCAATGCCCTTCTTGTAGTCCTTTGAAAACTTTTTTAGGTACAAGACAGGTGTAGGGTCAAGCTTTGGTATCTCCATCACCTTGGAAGGAAAATCCGGTCTGGGACATTTGAGCGGACCCTAGAGCAGACCTCCTTCTTGAACCCATGTCGAATATGGGACTCAACGTAGTCTGCTACCTCAGCAGTAGGAAGCCATAGAGCAGATCTAGGATGGATTATGTCCTCTGGCTCAAAAGTAAGTACTTCGGAAAGATGACGGATTCATCCGAGTGATGCGTCTTTTTCTTGCCCCTCTTCCCGCTTACCAAGGCACTGACCACTGACAGATATCTTATCAGGGAAGTGGGCCAACACTTGCTCTGGCCGTTTGTCAATCGACAAATTGCTTCAAGCGACCCTGCTTTGCTTTCCCAGCACCCTTTGCCCAACAGCCTGGTGGCGCAATTTCCACAAGACATTCAAATCCTACCACCTTTCATACCACTCTCCCTGACAGGGAATCTAAACTGGTAGAAACATTTGGTAAATGTGTTTTTTCGTCCGCCAGTCTAACCCTCAGATCCGTTAATGTCTGCTGCTTGTTGGGTTGTTAGTCCTACACCCTTTGTGATTCAGTGGTGCAAGACCTCCCTGATGTACCATTGGGCTGTTTTAGCTCAGGCAACTCTAGATGGCTGGAATTTGGCCAGGTTCATGATTCCTGTTGCTTGGACACCACCGATTCCACCGGGTGAGCTATAGGTACCATGCATGGCTATGTTCGACTGGCTTCTCAAGCAATGTCCGGTCCTCCCTGATAGAGATGCTCTTCAATGAGACTTACTTGTTCAGGGACAAGGCTGATTCCACTTTAGAGCATTTTAAGGGGAGGTGGGTGACTGCACTCTCTTTGGACCTTTCTGCCCCACATCTCCACCCACAACATTTCCACTGTTCCTTTCATGGTTTTGAACGCAGTACCCCCTACCACCAGCCTGTCCAGCCTCCACAGGGAACCTAGCAGTTTTGAAGTTGAGGCTGTGGTGTCCTCTGCGCCCTCAAGAAAAGTAAATGAGCTGCTCAGTCTGAGGCCCCTTCCCCCTGTGGCGACACCGGCCAATTTTCTTTTAGTATGCCCTTACAGAAGCACAGTCACCCAGTGGAAGGCAGAATCCACCAATTCTATCGGTCTACCTGTACTGGCAGGTAATAACTTCAGACAGTTGAGTTTTACAGATTATTTGCAAGGGCTATAGCTTGCTCCTCCTTTCTTCTTTGCCGCACCTTCAACCGTCTTCCCAGCGACTGACAGAGGACCATCTCTCAGTTTTGCTGCAGGAAGTGCAGGCCCTGTTGACAAAGGGGCTATTGAGAGAGTGCCTGCACCAGAAGTAGGTTATGGTTGCTATTCCCACTACTTTCTGGTGCCCAAGAAAAATGGAGACCTGTGGCCTATTATAGACCTGTGCCTTCTTAAGGCACAAGTCACCTGGAAGGAGTAATTCAAAATGTTCGCATTGACCCATGTCTTGCCTAGCCTTGAGCCTGGATGGTAGCATTGGACCTGTAGAGTGCCAAATTCCATATCTGCGTCCTGACGACCCTCTGGCTTTACCCGTAGTTTGTGGAGAGACAGGAGCATTTTTAGTTTGCTGTGCTCCCTTCTGGTCTCACAAGTGCCTATCGGGTGCGTAGGCATTGCCGCACACTTCTCACAGAGACTTCAGACCATACAGAACATCGCAGCCAGATTCATCCTTGGCTATCCCCAACAAACCCACATCACACCCTACCTCAGACAACTCCACTGACTCCCCATACAGAAGAGATGCCAATTCAAGCTGATGACCCATGCACACAAGGCTGTACACAAGCAAGGACCTGCATACATTAACCACCGCATGAACTTCCAACTCCCATCGGGAAGACTACGCTGTGCCTCCCTTTTACTTTCACATACTCCCCACATCTACCGAAGCAGAAGTGAAGGACACTCCTTCTCTCACATCGCAGCAATAACCTGGAACAACCTCCCCAAGTAGTTCTGGACCAACACCTCACTTCCAGAATTCCGAATGGCCCTCAAGACCTGCCTGTTCAAATAAGTCTCTGAGACCTGCAAGTGCCTGGATACCCTATGTGGTGATTAGCCACGCTTTATAATTCCTGATTGACTGATGACAGTGGCAGCAGCACATCTTTGAAGGTTGGGATGCCAGTTTTCTTCTACATCGACTGGCTGTTGAAGGCGAGCCCTATCTTGGCAGCTGTCAACCACCTCCAGACTACGGCAAATCTAGTCTCATCAATGTGGGTTCATTATCAAGGTGCCAAAGTCACACCTGGCTCATTTTCAGAGGTTCCCCTTAATCACAGACATTCTGGACACAGTTCAGTTTTATTCTTTACCCCAGGGAAAGAAAGTCCTGGGCATTCAAACTATAATCCTGATCTTTCAGCCTCAGTTCTGGGTTTCCAAGAGGTCAACTAAGAGGCTGCTGGGACAGATGGCCTCCTGCATCTTTTTGGTTGCGGGCACTGCAATGGGATCTTAAGTCTCAGTGGGCTCAACATCAAGGGGACTTTTCTGACCGCGTTCATAATTCTCAGGAGACTGCATAGGATATGCAGTGATGGCTGCTGGATCACGATTGGGCCTGAGGCAGACCCCTCTCCTTTCCCCACCCAGAGCTGACAGTAGTGACTGATGCATCTCTTCCGGGGTGGTGGGAGGGGCACCTGGGAGAGCTGGATATCAGAGACCTCTAGTCTCCGGCTGAATTCCAGCTCCATATGATCCTTCTGGAGTATGGCTATCTGCTTGGCACTGAAAGCCTTCCTTCCATTCATCAAGGGTAGGCTGGTGCAGGTGCTCACAGACAACACCACCGCCATGTGGTACAGCAACACACAGTGTAGGTGGGGTCACAGACCCTGTGCCAGGAGATATTGCACCTCTGGTAATGACTGGACCACGAAGGAATTCTCCTGGTGGTGAATCACCTGGCAGGACCTTTGAATGCCAAGATAGACAAGTTTAGGCATCACAAGTGGCAGTTGCACTTAGTTGAGTGGTCTTCTCTGCAAATGGGGAGAACCTCTACTAGATCTGTTCGGCCCTGCCAAAAGCGCACAATGTCAGCACTTCTGCATGTTGGAGTTCTCTTCAAGGCCCATTGCATTTCAAGTGGAACTCAGGACTTCTCCATGCCTTTCCACTGATACTACTCTTGCCCTGAGTTCTCAAAAAGATCAGGAACAACCGGGCCCAAGTCATCCTCGTGGCTAAGGATTGGACTTGGAGAGTAAAGTATCCAGAACACCTGGGCTTGAGCGACTGTCCTCCTATCAGGCTGCCCCTCCGGGAGGACCGGCTATCACAGCAGCAGGGCAAGGTGCTGCACCAGAGCCTTCGCAGTCTTCACCCTCATGCTTGGAGATTTACCATCGGCAGTTGAACACCCTTGACTTTCTTCAGAAGGTGGTTAATGTCATCTTGGCAGCCAGTCATCCCTCACCGAAAACTGTATATGCTTGTTGTTGGGATAAATTTGTGGTTTGGTGCAGCACACTCCAGATTCATCCCCTCCAGGACAAATTATCTAATGTTCTCTTGTTTGTTTTATCTCTTGCTCAGCTCGGCTTTGCCTTTGGCATGGCAAGGTTTTGGTTTGGGCCCTTTTGGCCTTCATATGGTTGCTAGAGAAGCCATCATGATTAACTCACCATTTGTGATGTGATTTTTGAAAGCCTACAACATATGTTTCTCCCTTCTCTTTTTGTGATGCCCTAATAAGATTTTAGTCACTAGATCTTAATGAAAGAAGCAAGATGAATGGGTAACCCTCAACCTGCTAGATAGTCAAAGGAAGCACAAATTACGGAGCAGAAACATCTTGTACCACTGGGCTCAGGTGCCATCGCACTAGCTTAACTAATTCAAGCTAGGTTTATGTGACAAAAAGGAGAAAGAGGGACTGTTAAAAACAGATATATACAGGGAGATAGGGGGCTCAGAGACACTGAACAAGAAGGTGACAGCAGATAATGAGAAAGTGAGGAATCAAGGCCCAAGTGGTGAAGAATAACGAGAGAGAGAAATAATAAATGAGGGAAACAAAGGCGGCAAGGGAATGAGTGAGAATGACAACTGAAGTGGACAAAAAGGGAGAGGGACGCAAGGTAAGAGGTGAACATGAACAGGGAAAAATTACAGAACAGGAAGAGAGAGCAATCTAAAGGAGGACAGTCATGATAGGAGTCATGATAGGAGTCATGATAGGAGTAATGTTGGAGACAAAAAGAGAATGGGGTTCGAAGAGACAGAAGCAGGATGAGGAATAAAGGTAGAGAGAGGAGGAGAAAGAAAGTGACAGTTGTGCAAAGTTGGAGAGTGAAAAGAAGAAGGGATGGCACATTCATTCATTCATTCGCATTTATAAAGCGTGCTACTCACCCGTAAGGGTCTCAAGGTGCTGGGGGGGGTGAGGGGGGGGGTCAGTGCTCAAAGAGCCAGGTCTTGAGCTGCCTCCTGAAGGAGAGGTGGTCAGGTATGTTGCGAAGGTGGCTGGGCAGAGAGTTCCAGGTCTTCGCTGCCAGGAAAGAGAAGGATCTTCCTCCGGCGGTGGCTTTGCGGATGCGGGGTACGGCTGCCAGGGCTTGTCCGGTCGAGCGTAGGGTGCGCGGAGGAGTGTAGAAGGAGATGCGGTGGTTGATGAGTTTTGGTCCGAGGTTGTGAAGGGCTTTGTGTGCGTGGGTGAGGAGTCTGAAGGTGATCCTCTTGTTGACTGGGAGCCAGTGAAGTTTCTTCAAGTGTCCGGAGATGTGGTGGTGGCGGGGTATGTTCAGGATGAGTCGTGCGGCAGCGTTCTGGATCCGTTGAAGTTTCCTCTGCAGCTTGATGGTGATGCCGGCGTACAGAGTGTTCCCATAGTCCAAGCGACTGGTGACGAGGGCGTGGGTGACGGTCTTTCTGGTATCGGTGGGGATCCAGCGGAAGATCTTGCGGAGCATGCGGAGGGTGTTGAAGCATGCCGAGGTCACCGAGTTGACCTGTCTGGACATGGAGAGGGATGAGTCCAGGATGAAGCCGAGGTTGCGTGCGTGGTCGGTGGGTTGGGGAGTGCTGCCTAGGGCGGGAGGCCACCAGGAGTCGTCCCAGGCGGTGGGTGTGGGGCTGAGGATGAGAACCTCCGTCTTCTCTGTGTTCAGTTTCAGCCTGCTGTCTGTCATCCAGTTCGCTACTTCCTTCATGCCTTCGTGTAGTCTGGTCCTTGCTGAGGTGGGGTTGTTGGTGAGGGATAAGATGAGCTGGGTGTCGTCGGCGTAGGATATGAGGTCGAGTCCGTGTTTTCGTGCGATGTTCGCCAGGGGGGTCATGTAAATGTTGAAGAGGGTGGGGCTGAGGGAGGATCCTTGGGGGACGCCGCAGATGATCTCCGTGGCTGTAGATCTGAAGGGGGGGAGGCGGACTCTCTGAGTTCTTCCGGAGAGGAAGGAGATGATCCATTCCAGGGCCTTGCCTCTGATGCCGGCGTTGCTGAGGCGGTGTATCAGGGTACGGTGGCAGACCGTGTCGAAGGCTGCAGAGAGGTCCAGGAGTATGAGGGCCACGGTTTCTCCCTTGTCGGTCAGGGATCTGATGTCGTCCGTGGCTGCTATGAGGGCGGTTTCGGTGCTGTGGTTAGCTCTGAAGCCGAACTGTGTGGGGTCGAGTGAGTCGTTGGTTTCCAAGGCGGTGGTGAGTTGAGCGTTGACAATTTTCTCAATCACTTTGGCGGGGAACGGTAGGAGGGAGATGGGCCGGAAGTTTTTGAGTTCGGTGGGGTCTGCTGTTGGTTTCTTTAAGAGGGCGTTGAGCTCTGCGTGTTTCCAGCTCTCTGGGAAGGTGGCGGAGGTGAGAGATGCGTTGATGACGTCTCGGAGGTGGGTGCGATGATGTTGTCGGCTTTGTTGTAGATGTAGTGCGGGCAGGGGTCGGATGGAGATCCCGAGTGGATCGAGTTCATGACGCGGGTGGTTTCCTCGGTGGTGGTTGGGTTCCAGGTGAGGATGGTGGTGATGTCGGTGGCGGGTTCTGGGGGTGGGTTCGTGTTGGTAGTGGTGAAGCTGTTGTATATGTCGGCGATTTTGTGGTGGAAGAAGGCTGCGAGGGAGTCGCAGAGGTCCTGTGAGGGAGGGATGGAGTTGTTTTCTGCGTCGGGGTTCGAGAGCTCTTTGACGATGCCAAAAAGTTCCTTGCTGTTGTGGGTGTTGTTGTCTAGTCTGTTCTGGTAGGCTGATTTTCGTGCGGCGCGGAGGCGTTGGTGGTGTTGGCGGGTGGCGTTCTTGATGGCTGACATGTTCTCCTCGGTCTGGTTGAGGCGCCAAGACTTCTCGAGGGTGCGGCATTCTTTTTTGGAGTCCTTGAGGTCGGGGGTGAACCAGAAGTTTTTCTTGTGGTTGTTGGTGTTAGCTTGGGTCTTCAGGGGGGCCAGGAGGTTGGCGCAGTCTGAGATCCAGCTCATGAGGTTGTTAGCGGCTTCGTTGGGGTTAGTGGTGCTGGTGGGTTGGTTCTGGGAGAGGGTCGATGCGAGCTGTTCTGTGGTGATTCGATTCCAGTGTCTTCTTGGTGGTTGCTGGGTGTGGTGGTGCATGGTGGTCTTCTTGAAGCTGAAGTGGACACAGCTGTGGTCCGACCAGGTGAGTTCGGTGGTGTGGCTGAAGGAGATGTGTTTGCTGGAGGAGAAGATGGGGTCGAGCGTGTGTCCGGCACAGTGGGTGGGGGTGTTGACTAGCTGTTTCAGTCCTAGGTTGGCGAGGTTGTCCAGTAAGGCTGTGGTGTTGTTGTCGGTGTGGTTCTCCAGGTGAAAGTTGAGGTCCCCTAGGAGGATGTAGTCGGTGGACGAGAGTGCGTGAGGGTTGATGAAGTCTGCGATGTCTTCGCTGAACTTGGTGCGTGGTCCTGGTGGTCTGTACATGAGGGTGCCTCTGAGGGTGGTCTTGGGGTCGCTGTGGATCGCGAAGTGGAGGTGTTCGGCGTTGGGGAGTGAGTTGTCGATGTGGGTCGAGATACGGATGGAGCTTTTGTGTGCGATGGCGACGCCTCCTCCGATGCGGTTGGTGCGGTCTTTCCGGATGATTTTGTAGCCGTCGGGGATGGCTATGGCGATGTCGGGTGCCGAGGAGGGGTTCATCCAGGTCTCGGTGAGGAAGGCGATGTCCGGGTTCGTTGAGTTGATGAGGTTCCACAGTTCGATGGCGTGTCTGTGGACGGAACGGGTGTTGACCAGGATGCAGTGGAGATTGCTTCCGGGGGAGTCGTTCTTGACGGGAGCGGTGTGAGTCCGTAGGCAGGTGAAGCGGCAGCTGCTGCATGTGAAGGATCCGTGGATTCGTTTCGGGGTGGCGCGGTAGCAGCCCGGCGTGCGGCCGGGGTTGAGGGTGGTGAGGGTGGTGGAGTCGTAGGTCAGGCGGGGGTCGGGGGGCCAGGGGTTCGGGCGCTGGGCGCGGTCCAGGCGCGGACGGGCGCAGACGGGCTTGCCTTAGGCGCCATTTAAGGCTAGCTGGGAGGAGGGGTCAGCTGGGAGGCGGGTGGCGGGAGGGTAGGGGCCAATGGGATGCGGGCAAAAAACGGCGGGAAAAGCGGGAGAGGGAATGAAGCGGCGAGGGCCGCAAAAGGCGGGAAAAAACGAGGAATAAAGCGATCGAGAAAACGAGGCAGAAAAAAGGCGACGGGCACGGCGAGGGGGGCACACACAGGCAAACAGGGGTACAAAAGGCAAAAAAGGAGAACACTCGCTCAAACAACCAGGGGTACAGAAGGCAAAAAGGAAAAACACTTGCTCAGACAACCAGGGGTACAGAAGGCAAAAAGGAAAAACACTCGCTCAGACAACCGGGGGTACAGAAGGCAAAAAGGAAAAACACTCGCTCAGACAACCAGGGGTACAGAAGGCAAAAAGGAAAAACACTCGCTCAGACAACCAGGGGTACAGAAGGCAAAAAGGAAAAACACTCGCTCAGACAACCGGGGGTACAGAAGGCAAAAAGGAAAAACACTCGCTCAGACAACCGGGGGTACAGAAGGCAAAAAGGAAAAACACTCACTTAGACAACCAGGGGTACAGAAGGCAAAAAGGAAAAACACTCGCTCAGACAACCAGGGGTACAGAAGGCAAAAAGGAAAAACACTCGCTCAGACAACCGGGGGTACAGAAGGCAAAAAGGAAAAACACTCGCTCAGACAACAAGGGCACACTCACGCTCAGGGGCAGCAGTAACCAGGGGGGCAGGGGGCAGAGGTGGCGCTCGCTGTCGCGGCGCGGGGAGCGACCTACCCGGGGTCAAGGGTCGCTTACCTGCGTCGCGCAGCGGCCGCCATTTAAGGCTAGCTAGGAGGAGGGGTCAGCTGGGAGGCGGGTGGCGGGAGGGTAGGGGACAATGGGATGTGGGCAAAAAACGGCGGGAAAAGCGGGAGAGGGAATGAAGCGGCGAGGGCCGCAAAAGGCGGGAAAAATACGAGGAATAAAGCGATCGATAAAACGAGGCAGAAAATAGGCGACGGGCACGGCGAGGGGGGCACACACAGGCAAACAGGGGTACAAAAGGCAAAAAAGGAGAACACTCGCTCAAACAACCAGGGGTACAGAAGGCAAAAAGGAAAAACACTCGCTCAGACAACCAGGGGTACAGAAGGCAAAAAGGAAAAACACTCGCTCAGACAACCGGGGGTACAGAAGGCAAAAAGGAAAAACACTCGCTCAGACAACCAGGGGTACAGAAGGCAAAAAGGAAAAACACTCGCTCAGACAACCAGGGGTACAGAAGGCAAAAAGGAAAAACACTCGCTCAGACAACAAGGGCACACTCACGCTCAGGGGCAGCAGTAACCAGGGGGCAGGGGGCAGAGGTGGCGCTCGCTGTCGCGGCGCGGGGAGCGACCTACCCGGGGGTCAAGGGTCGCTTACCTGCGTCATGCAGCAGCCGCCATTTAAGTTAAGGCTAGCTGGGAGGAGGGGTCAGCTGGGAGGCGGGTGGCGGGAGGGTAAGGGCCAATGGGATGCGGGCAAAAAAACGGCAGGAAAAGCGGGAGAGGGAATGAAGCGGCGAGGGCCGCATTGTTGTCAGATGAAGGGCAGCATAACCTCTGGTACCCACTGTCTCTCGTCTGTCTTCACTTTTGCTGCCAACCATGCAGAGGACACCGGACTCTGTGTCTGTAGGACTGTGCACACAGCAGGATCAGTTGACAGCATTAATTAGTGCTGCTGGTCAGATCACACAGATTCCTCCACATGCGTGCCACGTGTCCCAGGCACCACCAGAGTGGATGTACATGGAACACTATAACTCACTCAGATGGCATGTGTTAGACCTGACAGTCTTAGGGTGGTCTTCCCCCCAACTCTTTGCCTGCCTCCTTGCATTTTCTGACATTGTTTTTGCTGGTTTTAGGACTCTGGCCACTTCAGCATTGCTAACCAGTGCCAAAGTGCTTGTGCTCTCTCCCCTAAATCATGGTAACATTGGCCTATCCCCAATTGGCATATTTCATTTACTTATACATCCCTAGTAAAGTTCACTACCTGTGCCCAGGGCCTGTACACTAAATGCTACTTGTGGGCATGCAGCACTGATCGTATCACCTACTTAAATAGCCCCTAACCATGTCTCAGGCCTGCCATTGCAGAGCCTGTGTGCAGTTTTACTGTTACTTCGACTTGGCATTTAAAAAACCCTATGCTAAGCCTCAAACTCCCCTTTTATTACACATAGGTCACCCCTCAGGTAGGCCCTGGGTAACCCATTGGGCAGGGTGCTGTGTAAGAAAAAGGTTGGGCATGTACTTTTAAGTTTTGCATATTATGGTCGTCATAAACGTCCAAAATCATTTTTCACTACTGTGAGGCCTACCCCTCTCATAGGTTAACATTGGGAATTCCTTATTAGAGTTTTAAGCTATAATTTCTGATTGAGAATATTAGCCATGTCATGTTTCATACCATTGGAATGGTAACAATAAATCCTCTTTACTGGTAAAGTTGCATTTAACATTACTATTTTAGAAATGCCACTTTTAGAACGTGGGCAGTTCTCTGCTCTTACAGCTCTGTGTACCTGCCTCCAACACATGTCTGTGGTGGGTGACAGTTACACTTTGTGCATTCCCTCTCGACAGCCACAAACACAGGAAGGCTAGGTGTGTATGAGCACTCATCTACATTGTAATGGCTCTTTCGGGGCAGGAAGGGAGGGGACGGTTGACCCTTATACCTGAATAGGCAGTGCCTGTCCCCACAAAGGCTGACTACCCACTACTGATAGTCTGGAGTCAGGGCTGGGAAGAAAGGACCTCAGTGCACTTCAAAGACCCTTCTTTGAAGTCACCCCCAATTAAGAGGCACAACTGGGTATCAGTACTGCATCCCTAACCCCACCAAATCAGTACAATTCCTGACCTGTAAAGACTCTCGCAGCAAGAAGGAATACTGTGCTGCTTAAAGAACTGCTACTCTGCTTGATCCCTGCCTTGCTGAACTCTTGCCTTGCTGTGCTGAACTGCTGCCTGCAGTTTCCCTGGTTGGGTGAGAAGGACTAGACCTGCATCACTTGAACTTAGAGTGACTCTAAGGGCTTGCTAGCTTGCCTCCTGTTTTCTGAAGTTATCTGGAGTCTAAGGGACACAGAAGGCTGTCAACAATCCTACTACAGCCTGTGGACTCTGCTAACTGTGAGTCCTGCCATGCCAAGTGGTGCCACCAAGTCCTGGGTCTTGGAAGTGGGTATTTCTCACCTTACTGCACCAATCAGAGCCGACGCATCGCTTTTGCATTTGACATTTAACTAACGCATTGTTGCGAAGATACAGCATCGCCGTCAACAACAGCACTCCCTGCAGCGAGAATCGGAGCACCACATTGCAGACTGTACAGTGCATCGTCCCCTTTGCGTGGGCCGGAATTGACACATCATCTTCATCCTCCAGATCAAAGCTGACACATCGCTTCACGACTTTCTTCAGCCCAAACCCAAAACTGAGGGCCTCATTACAACCCTGGAGGTCAAAGACCACCAGGGTTGTTTTGACAATCTGCCTTATTACGACCACGGCGCGTCGCACCGCCGGGACCGGCGGTTTCCCGCCATGGTTGTCCCAGCGGTTTTAATCCACGAGGGCAGCGCTGCTTACAGCGCTGCCCAGGGGATTTCGACTCCCCTTCCCACCAGCCTGTCCTTGGCGGTAGATCCATTAGGAGACGGCTCCAATGTTACGGCCGACATCCCCGCCGGCCCAGCGGGGATGTCATTATGCGGCTGGTGGGATTGCAGCCGCATAGGCGGCCGCTCGGTGGTCCAACCTTGGCGGGCGGCGTTGTAATGAGGACCTGACGCATCAACATCGTTGTGCCAATCGGAAACAATGCATCTCAATCTCAAGGACAAAAGTACTCTTGTTTAGCAGGCCCTGCCAGTGTCTTGTAGCCGGCCTCCGCTCCAAGGTAGTCAGCCTGATCTTTTGACTTTGGCCCGGTCTAGGGCGACCAGATAGTCCCGGTTGGCACATTATGCTTCTAAGCACTACAGTTTCATTTATTCTTGGAAAATTCATATTTCTACTTATTAGATTTTTGTCATTTTGTTCATAAATATATACTTTATTTTTCTAATCTAGTGTGGAGTATTTTGAGGTGTCTTCACTGTGTTACTACTTGTGTGTTGCACAAATACTTTACACATTGCCTCTTAAGTTAAGCCTGTCTGCTCTGTGCCAAGCTACCCGAGGTTAAGCACAGGATAGTTTAGGGTGTGTTGTGACTTATCCTGACTAGGATTGTGATCCCGACTTGGACAGTGTGCATACCTCTGCCAACTAGAGGCCCTATTTCTACCAGCACCTTCAGAGAGTACAAAAGCTCCTCAAGCAATGGCTCCCAGGCTCAGCTCTACTCCTGTCAAGCTAAGAGAGTCCTTTCTGCCACAAAATCCTTGCTCTCTAAGGTCGCAGGTAGGCCACGCTGGAATAAGCAGTGCATGTGGGGCCAGCCCTCCTACAGGGCTGGCTGAAACAGACAGCAGGCCAATGACAGTTAAGTGTGGCCCAACCTGACTGTGCAAGGTAAAACTTCACATCAGTGATCACCCATGCAGCAATTATGTGTTGTTAGCATTGCCATTACCACATATGAAAATAAATGAACCAGGGCTGGCATCAGGGCTGATTTGTTGAAAATTGACAGATTTGTTAGACTAGCTTATGATGCATGGCAGTTGGAAGGGCTGACAACTGGGTCAGCTATTAGCCCTTTGCAGCTCATGAGGTATTCCTGGAGGCTGTTGGAAACTGCCTTTTAGTGTGGGACTTCCAGCTTCAAGAAAACCCAGGTGCAGAGTGGCAGAGTTTCAAGAGAGGCCTGCTTGCAGTCATGAGTAGCTAACTGAATGTCTCTTCCTCTTGCTGGAATCTCTTTTTAGTCTTTAAAAAAAAAAAGAATTCAGGTGAACCTGTGTGATGCTCATCTCCACGATTCCTCACACCTTTAGTTATAAAGGCCCTCTTTATGACATTGGCGGTAAGTGCCACTTAACGCCATGCTGACTGCCGCCAACCTACCGCGACTGCAGCGGTATACCGCTATGGTATTATGACCCACACATAGAAATCCGCCACTATACAGACACACACATAAGTCCGCCAGCCCAAAGGTCAGTGATAAAATGGCGGTACCAAAACCCACACCGTTACGCCAACAGAAATACGCCCACAGCATCATGACCCATGAATCACCGCGGCAGTCATTCAACCGCGGTAAACCATTGGCGGTACAGACCGCCGCGCTCCAAATACACACACACATACAAAACTACACCACATTGGAACTACACACACCTGACACCCATACACACACCACACCCACACCAATATAAAACAACACACACACTACCCACAACCCTTTACAACCCAAAGAATTTGACAACTGAGAGAGAGACAAGCCAGGAGCACCCACTGAATCTGAGCCACAAAACACCATCGCCCATACACCATCCACGCACCTCACAGCACACACCCCAACACATCACCTCACACACCCTCACACACACCACTCACACTACACCCATGGCACCCCAATGACACCCCAGATTCTCCTAGGAGGAGCTAAGGGTCATGGTGGAGGAAATCATCTGGGTAGAGCCACAGCTATTCGGATCACAGGTGCAGCAGACGTCCATTGCTAGGAAGATGTAGCTATGGCGGAGAGTCGTGGACAGGGTCAACGCCGTGGGACAGCACCCCAGAACAAGGGATGACATCAGGAAGAGGTGGAACGACCTACGGGGGAAGTTGCGTTCTGTTGTTGCAAGACTCCAGATAGCTGTACAGAGGACTGGCAGTGGACCCCCACCTCCTCCCCTACTACTAACAACATGGGAAGAGCAAGTCTTGGTGATCATGCCTCCTGAGGGCCTGGCAGGAGTAGCAGGAGGACTGGACTCTGGTAAGTCAAATCTTTACAACTTAACCCCCCCTACCTGCCTGCCATCACAAACTCCTACCCCTACCCTCACCGCCATCACTCCACTACCTCACATATACCCCACCATTACAACCCACCCATCCCAATACCAAGCCCTGCATGCAACACCAATGCATGGACCCCATCACAGACCTGCATGGACACCCATCACCACAGCAAGCACACTAGTGACAAACACTTAGCCAACCAAATGACAACTCACACAAGCCAAAGCTGCCTTGGTAATGACAACGATAGAGGGAAACATACCCATGCACAAGATGTCACATGCAGAAACAATAACACTGCATTTACATCCCCACAGGACCCCCACACAACGTCACCGGAGAGGAGGTACCAGCAACATCCAGTCCCCCCCTCAGAGGAGGCCCACAGTGATGACAGCAGCTCTGCACATCTAGATCAGGATGACCAACCTGGCCCATCAGGGACCTCTGGACAGTCGGTGACCCAGACACATTCCCAAACCATCACAGAGCCTCCCCCTCAGGAAACACCAGCACAGCACCCACCCAGCGGGCTCATCCCTCTGTCCCCAGGACACGTCAATCAGCAGTTTGTCCACCGCTACAGGGACCCCAGGCAACTCCACAAACACAGGACGATCAGGGACCTGCGGTCAGTGGCAGTGGGCACACGAATCAGGCAACAGAGGCACAGGACAACAGGGAAGCTGGGAGGACTGCTGTGCGACAGGGGGAGGACAGGCCCAGGGAACCGACCCTCCAGGAGGCACTCACCAACATCCTGGCAGCTTACCACCATTCCCAGGAGACCATGGGCCAGATACTGGCCAAGCTGCAGGAGGGGGAGTACCTGGGGATCAGAGAGGTCCTGAGGGACATCCACACCACCATGGTGTTAGGGTTTGTACACAGCAAAGAGCATGTCCCCTCTCACTGCACTAGTGGGTTCTGTAATAGCTCCCTTTTAAACTTACTATTCAAAGTCTTTCTTGTTATCTCACCTCCCCCCCCCTAGGCTTCTGTGTATGTTGTTTAATGTGCTGTTTTGTTTACACATTGGGCCTTGCTTTTACCAAGGCTTCTTTAAAACACTCCTCCCTAGGCCATGTGTTAATCCAACTCATTTGCATAATAACTGAAACTCTGCACACCTTTCAAGAACATGTGCAGCATGTGAGGACCACACCCAGCTCTTCAAACCACACCCAGCTCTGCACACCTTCCAAGAACATGTGCAGCATGTGAGGACCACACCCAGCCCTTCAAACCACACCCAGCTCTTCGAACCACACCCAGCCCTGTCTATAAAAGGCATCCCCCGAGCCTCACCCAGTGCTTGTGCTCGTCTACCTCCCGCTTACCTGAGAACAGATCCCTCGGCGCTGGCACTCCTGCTCTTTACAGACTTTCTTTGACTTCAATTGGCGCAGCTGCTGGCTCTTCCTTCTTCCGGTTTCCGGTTCCTCCTTGCCTCAGCCTCTCTCCTACGAGTAACCTGCAAAAGAGAAAGAAGACAAGGTTAGACTGATCAGTATCTCTTGCCAGCAACAAGTAAGTGCAAAACTTTTTATTACCTGAGGGAGCTTTGACGGCAATTTCTGGATTCGTGTATAGACAGTTTGAGGCGAAGTGCCTTCCACGAGCATTGTGACTCAGGCTCTTTGTTGCAGGATTATTTTGCAGGACTTTGTGAAGCGGACATTGTTTTTTTTCATGGAACTTTTGGGAATCGAACAGTGGAAACCATTGACAGCAAGGAAAACAGTAAATCAAGGACTTGCACAAATTACATGCTGTATTTTGATGTAAAAGTACAGTATTTGTTTTATAAAAGATTCTGGAAATATGCGAAAAGTGAGTCTGCTATTGGGAATTTAGGCTTTAGTTATATTATGATGAATGTTTGATATTGGTAATTCTGATAACGGTATTTGTTTAATTTTTTAGAAGCTTAACAGTAATAGAAAACACATCCCAGAGCAGTAACACATTCCAAACCTGGAAACTAGAGACCAGGATCCAAGAGGTACTTTTAGAAGAGAATTTCCAATAAATAAAGGGATAGTCAGGAACCCATTTAGGAATAGGTTGCACTTATCTGTTCTTTGTTTATGTTTCATTAGGCACCAGTTTCTACAGAAGTCAGAAAGGGCCGCAGATTTGTGCAGCACTTCAACAGTGGAAACGCAAGAACGGTGTTGTCTCTCTTTTTTTATTTTATCCACTTCCCCCCTTCCCTTGAGCTTCTGTTCTTAGTGCACTGTTTTAAAAACTAGTGTGCTGGAACAAGCAGTTTCAGGGTGGGGTCGGATTGTCTTCAACCTCCATCAGAACTGAACAAGAACTCAGGTGAGCTGGGCTTTGACAGAAGCACAAGCCTTAAAAAATAATTTCAGTTCTGGTGGACGATGAATACCGGGGAAGAAATAGAGGGCATTGACGTCACGGATATGGCGCAGGCCCTAAATGAGGACTTGGCTCATAATGAATCAGTGTCTGGCATCTTGCAACATATGCAAGAGGAAATAGAGAGATTAAAGATGGAGAATACCTCTTTAAAACAGGATTTAAGCAGGTATAATTCTAGGGGATCTCAGTGGAACACAGCTTCTACACCTTTGTTTAAAACCTCCTCAGAGACAGGGGCGCCATCAAAACATATAACTTTGCCTTCCCCAGTTGAGGTTACTGTTAATGTTCCTAATGTTGTGCCCTTAGCAGCACCTGAACGTTTTCATGGAGATAGTAACAAATTCCATGTTTTTATCAATCAATGTCAATTACACTTCATTTGTAAGCCACAACAGTTCCCTACTGATGATACGAAAGTGGCATTCGTTTTGTCTTATTTGGGTGGCACAGCAGCCAATTGGTCAATTCCTTTCGTGGATAGAGATGATCCCATCCTCCATAATTGGAATCAATTTAAACGTACCATGACCAGCCTTTTTGCAAAACACACTTTCATGCAGGCAAGTGATAATGAGCTTTTAAATCTTAAACAAGGTAACAAGGATTTATTGACCTATCTCACTAGTTTTAATCGTTTACTCACCGAGACACAGTGGCCAGAAGAAAAGCGTGTCTCCCTTTTTATAAAGGTTTGAGAGACGAGTTAAAAGACGCGCTGGCTCATATCGTTGATTTGCCAAAAGACTATTCAGACTTTGTAGATTTAGTTGTGAAATTAGAACATAGACTAGGAGAAAGAAAGAGAGATAAATACAAACTGGAATCACGGTTAACTTTTATTAGACACGAGAAGAAAGACACAGATAATAAACTCCCTGAACCAGAGCCTATGCAAATAGGGACACTCAGAGGTCCACTCACATCAGAGGAAAAAGAAAGAAGGAGAACATTTCAATTATGTTTATATTGTGGCAGGGCAGGTCACTTTGCCAGAGAATGTCCAGTAAAGCCTAAAACTCCACGAAAGGGTGCTGTTTCCTCCACCTCCTCAACTGAATCGGGAAACGATTAAGCTCGACAAGGGGAGAGGTTACTTGTTCGAGAAAACATCTTAATCAAACCTCTAATGCTGCAGCCTTCAGGGTACCGCACATACCTAGACATTTCATAATTCAGGTCGTTTTAATTGTTACTACCCAAGTGAGGCATTCTCTCCCTGTCCTACTGGACTCAGGCGCGACAGGAAATTTTGTGGATAATAAGTTAGCTGAAATCTTAGGACTTCCTATGTGCCTAAAGCCTTGTCCAGAAGCAGTATGTGCAGTGGATGGGTCAGAATTGACCTCTGGATTAATCACAAAACAAACAAGTCCACTTGTTATGGTCTGTCAGAACGGGCACACAGAGGTGATTAGCTTTGATCTGATAGATACTCCTAATTTTGGTTTGATTCTCGGGGTACCCTGGTTAACAACTCATAACCCAAAAATTGATTGGGTGAATAGAACTGTTACTTTGGATTCCTCTTTCTGTAGAACCAATTGCTATCAAGAAGCAGGTACAGAACAGAGCACAGTATTACACTGTGCTAGTGTTACACAAGATGAACCAAGTCTCCCTCCTGAATATTCTGACTTTAAAGACGTCTTTGATCCAGTAAAGGCTAGTGTGCTGCCCCCACATCGGTCTTATGACTGCCGTATAGATCTTATCCCAGGGGCCCCTTTACCTAATAACAGAGTATATGCTTTGACTGACGAAGAAACCAAATACTTAAGAACCTACCTAGATGACCTACTACAGTCTGGGTTCATCCGTCATTCCACATCTCCAGTGTCATCTCCACTCTTTTTTATCCCGAAGCCGGATAAATCCCTGCGCGCGTGTATCGATTATAGAGGACTAAATAAGGCTACAATAAAGAATAAATATCCTCTTCCTCTAATACCTGTGTTGTTGGATCAATTAAGACATTCTACTGTATACACTAAACTAGATCTGCGGGGAGCTTACCACCTGGTCCGAGTAAAAGAGGGGGATGAGTGGAAGACAGCTTTCAAGACAAAGTTTGGTTTATTTGAGTACACAGTAATGCCCTTTGGGTTATGTAATGCCCCTGCGGCCTTTCAGTTCTTTATAAATGAGGTCCTACACGAATTCCTGGACGTTTGTGTCATAGTATACATAGACGACATCCTCATTTACTCTAAGAACTCAGAAGAACATACCCAACATGTTCGTGCAGTATTATCAAAGTTAAAAGAAAATCATCTTTTTGCTAAGTTAGAAAAGTGTACTTTTAATGTCAACAAGGTGGACTTTTTAGGATACTGCCTGTCACGTCAAGGAATAACTATGGATGTAAAGAAAATCAGTGCTATTGCTGATTGGCCAGAACCATCCTCTGTAAAAGATATTCAGAAATTTCTGGGTTTCGCCAATTTTTATAGGAGGTTTATTGCACATTTTGCAGACATTGCAGCCCCAATAACTACCTTGTTGCGGAAAGGGCAACGATTTCTTTGGACTGATGAGGCGGCACACGCCTTTCAACTCCTAAAACAAAAGTTCACTTCAGCCCCAATTCTGAAACATCCTGATCCTGACTTGCCCTTTTTTGTTGAAGCGGATGCTTCACAAGTAGCTTTAGGAGGAGTTCTCTCTCAACGAGATGCAGTAGATGGCCAGTTACATCCTATAGCCTTCTATTCTAAAAAGTTATTACCAGCTGAACAAAATTACACTGTGGCTGAAAGGGAACTACTAGCTATCAAAGTAGCCTTTTCAGAATGGAGGCACCATTTAATGGGAGCCAAGTACCCAGTTACAATCTTTTCTGACCATAAGAACCTACAGTTTTTTGGATCACTTAAAGCACTAACACCACGTCAGATGCGCTGGTTAAATTTTTTTTGCACATTTGACTTTGTTATAACCTATAGACCAGGTGCACAACAAATTCAATCTGATGTGTTATCTAGATACGGACATACCTCAGACATGAAACAAGATAAAATAGGAGAACCCATTATTCCTCCCCAATAGTTGTTGGCACCAGTACAACAGAAGGATTTCATCACAGATCTATATAATGCACACATGCAAATAGCACCTCAGGATTGGTTAAAGGATTCCCATAACACAATACAACGAGGTTTATTGTATCACGACAACATGCTGTTAGTGCCCACCTCTGAATTACAAACACAGCTGATAATTTGGCATCACGCCTCACCGTTGGCAGGTCATCCTGGTTGGGTAAAAACCCTGGAAAATGTGCAAAAACACTTTTGGTGGGACACTATAAGAAAGGACATTAAGCAATTTGTCACTACCTGTCCAATTTGTGCAAGACATAAATCTTCTCATAAGGCTCCTGACGGCTTGTTAATACCAATGCCAACACCCAAACAACCTTGGCACACTGTGAGCGTAGACTTTATTGTAGGTTTACCACCTGTAAAATCCTTCACAACAGTGTTGGTTATAGTGGATTTTTTATCTAAAATGGCACATTTTGTACCATTACGGAAATTACCCACGGCGGCAGAATTTGCCGATATTTTTATAAGGGAAATTGTGCGTTTACATGGTTTGCCAAGCAAAGTGGTGTCAGACCGAGGGAGCCAGTTCAACTCCAGATTTTGGAAAAAATTATGTGAAAAACTGAAAATAGATGTGGCCTTATCCACTGCTTTCCACCCAGAGACAGATGGACAGACTGAACGACTGAACCAAACCTTACTTCAAACGCTACGTTGTTTATTGGCTGATTATTCTAGTGAATGGTTGGAAGCTCTTCCTGTAGCAGAGTTTGTTTATAATAATACTGAGCATTCAGCTCTACTTTGCTCACCATTCTATTTCTTGCAGGGGTATCATCCAAGAGCTATACCCATTTTGTTAGAAGATTCCCTGTTGCCTACAGTAACGGATAGACTAACGAGGTTAGGTGACATACAAGACAAAGCCAGGAAACATTTATTAAAGTACAAGGAAAGCATGAAAAGACAAGCAGACAAACACAGGTCTGAGGCCCCAATGTATAAAATTGGTGACAAGGTATGGCTCTCCACAAAAAACCTAAACATAGAGGGATCCCGAAAGCTGCAACCACGTTTCATTGGACCCTTTAGTATAACTGCCATAGTAAACCCGGTAACAGTAAAATTAGATTTACCAAAAGAATATCCAGTACATACTACATTCCATGTGTCCTTGCTTAAGCCGTACAACTCAAAAACCCGACCTGAACCACCACCTCCACCCATACCAATTAAAGGAAATCTGGAATATGAAGTGAAAAGCATAAAAGACTCAAAAAGAATTAGTGGACGTCTGTTTTATTTAGTAGAATGGAAAGGATATGATGAATCTGAGAATTCATGGGAACCAGCATCATATGTACATGCCCCACAGCTGATTAGACGGTTTTATTTAAAAAATCCAGGAAAACCCCGTCCTGTAGGAGGGCCTTTGAGGGGGGCAACTGTTAGGGTTTGTACACAGCAAAGAGCATGTCCCCTCTCACTGCACTAGTGGGTTCTGTAATAGCTCCCTTTTAAACTTACTATTCAAAGTCTTTCTTGTTATCTCACCTCCCCCCCCCCTAGGCTTCTGTGTATGTTGTTTAATGTGCTGTTTTGTTTACACATTGGGCCTTGCTTTTACCAAGGCTTCTTTAAAACACTCCTCCCTAGGCCATGTGTTAATCCAACTCATTTGCATAATAACTGAAACTCTGCACACCTTTCAAGAACATGTGCAGCATGTGAGGACCACACCCAGCTCTTCAAACCACACCCAGCTCTGCACACCTTCCAAGAACATGTGCAGCATGTGAGGACCACACCCAGCCCTTCAAACCACACCCAGCTCTTCGAACCACACCCAGCCCTGTCTATAAAAGGCATCCCCCGAGCCTCACCCAGTGCTTGTGCTCGTCTACCTCCCGCTTACCTGAGAACAGATCCCTCGGCGCTGGCACTCCTGCTCTTTACAGACTTTCTTTGACTTCAATTGGCGCAGCTGCTGGCTCTTCCTTCTTCCGGTTTCCGGTTCCTCCTTGCCTCAGCCTCTCTCCTACGAGTAACCTGCAAAAGAGAAAGAAGACAAGGTTAGACTGATCAGTATCTCTTGCCAGCAACAAGTAAGTGCAAAACTTTTTATTACCTGAGGGAGCTTTGACGGCAATTTCTGGATTCGTGTATAGACAGTTTGAGGCGAAGTGCCTTCCACGAGCATTGTGACTCAGGCTCTTTGTTGCAGGATTATTTTGCAGGACTTTGTGAAGCGGACATTGTTTTTTTTCATGGAACTTTTGGGAATCGAACAGTGGAAACCATTGACAGCAAGGAAAACAGTAAATCAAGGACTTGCACAAATTACATGCTGTATTTTGATGTAAAAGTACAGTATTTGTTTTATAAAAGATTCTGGAAATATGCGAAAAGTGAGTCTGCTATTGGGAATTTAGGCTTTAGTTATATTATGATGAATGTTTGATATTGGTAATTCTGATAACGGTATTTGTTTAATTTTTTAGAAGCTTAACAGTAATAGAAAACACATCCCAGAGCAGTAACACATTCCAAACCTGGAAACTAGAGACCAGGATCCAAGAGGTACTTTTAGAAGAGAATTTCCAATAAATAAAGGGATAGTCAGGAACCCATTTAGGAATAGGTTGCACTTATCTGTTCTTTGTTTATGTTTCATTAGGCACCAGTTTCTACAGAAGTCAGAAAGGGCCGCAGATTTGTGCAGCACTTCAACAGTGGAAACGCAAGAACGGTGTTGTCTCTCTTTTTTTATTTTATCCACTTCCCCCCTTCCCTTGAGCTTCTGTTCTTAGTGCACTGTTTTAAAAACTAGTGTGCTGGAACAAGCAGTTTCAGGGTGGGGTCGGATTGTCTTCAACCTCCATCAGAACTGAACAAGAACTCAGGTGAGCTGGGCTTTGACACATGGTCACAATTGCAGGGGTGCTGGCAGACATGGCCAACACCATGAGGGAGGCAGTGGCCCACCAACAGGCCCCTGACACCAGCCACACGAAGAACAGCCCTCCACCTCCGCTGACGATAGTGGACAGGAGGCCCCGCCACTGGAACAACAGGCCACCAGCAACCCACCCTCTGCAGAAGGAGAACCACCATGCAAAAGGTCCCTGCGATCCAGGCAGAAGCCAGAGAACATTGCCAAGACCCCCGCCAGGAAAAAGGACTCCCCTGATTGTCACCCTTGTGTCCCACTCTGTCACCCTGTCCACCTTGAACTGACATTGCTCCACTTCCTATGCCCCCTTTGACAATGCACCTGTGATACCAATAGACTGGACTCTATCCTGGACATTTCTCCACCATCAACCCAGCCCATTGCAATACCCACTACACATATTATCACAGAAATAAACACCATTGGAACAAATACAAGTATGGAGTCTGTCAATAGATTGAAATCTGTATTAGTTAAACAAGCTGTAAGCATTGCAACTGAAATGTGCAGTTATCTATAGATAGGTATGGCCTGTAGTGGGCAGCAGTAAACAGGAGCCAGATTGGGGCACAGATATCTGAAAATAGAGATGCCAAAGCGTACAGTAAGTGGCAATAGAAATAGGGAAATCAGGCTGCCATGTACAATGTCCAACACAAAACTGCAATGGAAGGTGAAGTTGCAGTGTCTTACCTGTGTGTACTGGAAGTACTGTTGGATTATTGTAGTTCTGTTGTCCACATCCTTTTCTTCTGCCTCCTCTTCGTCACTGCCCACAAGCTCCACCGCTGCCACACAACCATCCCCAGGCTCATCCTCCTGCATAAAAGGCACCTGGCGTCTCAAGGCCAGATTGTGCATCATGCAACATGCAACATGAACGATGATCTGGCACACCTTCTTGGGTGAGTAGTACAGGGATCCACTTGTCAGATGGAGGCACCGGAATCTGGCCTTCAGGAGGCCAAAGGTGTGCTCAATGATCCTCCTTGTTCGCCCATGTGCCTCATTGTAACGTTCCTCTGCCCTTGTCCTGGCATTCCTGACTGGGGTCAGTAGCCATGAGAGGTTGGGGTAACCAGAGTCACCTGTAAATATTGAGGGATACCTGTTAGCCAAGCACTCACCCTTAGGGACAACCCCACACCCATATACCTACATCAACTGGGTGGGGCCATGGGCTCACATATTAGCCACACCCGGTGCCTCTGGAGCTGAGCCATCACATATGGGATGCTGCTATTACTCAAGATAAAGGCATCATGAACAGATATTTTGCATTAACATGGGAGATGTACTGGTCTGCCAAACACACCGTCTGCACTTTCAGAGAGTGAAAGCTCTTTCGATTTCTGAACACCTGTTCATTTCTCCGTGGGGACAAAGGCAATATGTGTACCATCAATAGCACCAATGATGTTGGGGATTTGTCCAGTGCATAGAAGTCAGCCTTCACTGGCCAAATCCTCCACCTGGGGGAATACGATGTAACTGCGCATGTGTTTCAGCAGGGCAGATAACACTCTGGTCAGCACGTTTGAGAACATAGGCTGTGACATTCCTGATGCCTTGGCCTCTGTCGCTTGGAAGGAACCACTTGCCAAGAAATGGAGCACTGACAGGACCTGCACTAGAGGGGCGATACCTGTGGGGTGGCAGATAGCTGGAATCAGGTCTGGCTCCAATTGGGCACACAGCTCTTGGATTGTGGCCCTATCAAGTCTGTAGGTTAGGATAATGTGCCTGTCCTCAATTGTTGCCAGTTCCACCAGGGGTCTGTACACAGGGGGATGTCTCCATCTCCTATTCATCCTCAGTGGTTGAACTCTAGGGTGAAAAACGGTGAGCAGGTCATATTCAAACATATACTCAGATTAATATGCAATTTTTGTTTTACAAAAACAGTATGTGGACTTGTAAGTCAGTTGATGTGCCTATGTCTGATGTGACACAGTTAGGTGCCATTGCCTGTGCCCCCCTGAAATGGCGGCTGCCTGACCTGTGAGGAGGGACAAGTGGAAATGAGGTAATTCCGCTAGCGTAGCACGCCGTTGCGGTCTGCGGTTGACGACCGCCGTGCAACACCGCATTGGTTATCATTGGGGCCTACGGGTTCCAAGAGCCAATGACGATGTACGCCGGCGGTGACGGTATGCACGGGCGCGGACGTGATCAGCATTTTCTATCTGTTCACTCACTTGCTACCTGACCTTCAACAGGAGAGGACTTACACTGCAAGTGCTGCTGTGACCTGTGTCTGGAAGCGACCATGGCTCGAGTGTCTGGGGAAAGGGCCCCTGCCTTCACTTCTGAGGAGTTGGAGAGACTCGTGTATGGGGTCCTACCCCAGTACCCTTTACTTTATGGTCCTCCAGACCAACAGGTGAGTACACTGTGAGCATGATGCATGGGGCATGAATGTATGGAGTGCTGTATGTGTAAGCCTCATTTGGGGGGGGCTGAGGGGTCCTGGGTAGAATGCTGCATGTATGGTGGTCAATGTCTGTGCATAAGGGGATGGGAGGGATATGGTGGGCCATGAGTATGACAGTCCGGATGGTATGACTAATACCTTTTCTGCTGTATTTTTCCTGCAGGTCAGTGCCCATCAGAAAAAAGGTATTTGGCGTGCCATCGCCAAGGAGGTGCGGACCCTGGGCATCTTTGACAGGCGGACCACCCATTGCCACAAATGTTGGGAGGACCTGCGCTGCTGGGCAAGGAAGACGGCGGAGGCCCAGCTGTGGCTGGCCTCCCAATGAGGAAGGGGTGCCCGTCGTACCCTGACCCCCCTGATGTTCCGCATCCTGGCAGTGGCTTATCCGGAGTTGGATGGGCGCTTGAAGGCATCACAGCAGCCACAAGGTGGGTGAGTACAGATTCAGATTCTTGACTTTGCACGCATTAAGGTGTTACCTGGGTGGGGGATGTGGGCTGTGGGTGCTTCTAGGCCAGGGCGAACATGGCAGGGTAGGTTCCATAATGGGCAAGCTCAGATGCACTCCTACCACAATAATGTTGGTGGGCATCTACTACCGGGCAGGATCCTGTGGGTTTCAGGTGTGCAGCTAATGGCGTTAGGCATTGTACTCCATGTCCTGGTGACTAGCATTGTAACTGGTAGTGCATGGCCTAGTGCATAGGGATGTTCCCTGTGAGTTGTGCATGCCAACGGTAATGTTGTTGCTGTCATTGACCAAGTGTATCCTCTGTCTCCCCCCCCTTTTTTGATTTGTCACCCTGTTCTTGTGTGCATTAGCATCATCTGACGGAGGGAGCTGCGTCCCACATGGGCCTGGAGGCCGAATCCACAGACGGTGAGGGCACCAGTGGAACGGAGGCGAGGGGAGCACCACGACGGAGACAGTGAGGGGACAGTACCGACAGCAACTCCTCCTCCCATGGAAGCTCCCTGGCGGTAGCGGACACCTCTGTGCCCACCCCAACTACAGGTACAGCCGCCACCCACGTACCAGCACCGCCCTCCCTGCAGCCCCTCAGCATGTTTCCTGTGCCCGCTCACCCAGAAGGGTGGGCATCTCCTTCGCCCCAGGCACCTCAGGCCCTGCCCCAGTCAGCCCTGCTGCCCTCAGTGAGGAGGCTATTGACCTCCTGAGATTCCTCTCTGTTGGGCAGTCAACCATACTGAATGCTATCCAGGGTCTAGCAGGGCATTTGCAACAAGCAAATGCATACCTGGAGGGCATTCACTCTGGCGTGGTGGCACAACAGAGAGCATTCCAGGCTCTGTCCAACTCACTGATGGCAGCCATTATCCCCGTCTCCAGCCTCCCCCCTCCAACTTCCTCTTCCCAGTCCCAATCCCCTCAACTCCAGCCTATTCCAAGCACACCTTCAGACCAGTATTCACCAATATTAACACACAGAAGTGGCTCAGGCAAACACAAGCAACACACTTCATCCCACAGGCACTCACACAAGCACCATCCAGATGCAGACATCAACATCCACTGCCTGCACTGTGTCCCCATCCTCCTTGTCATCCATCTCCCTCCCAGTAGCGTCTCCACTCACACCTGCATGCACTACATACTCATCCACTACCTCCATCACCACCACGCCCCTCACTGGCAGTCACCACCGCCACATCCATGCACACGTCCCCTGTGTCCTCTCCCACTGTGTCTGTGACTCCTCCTCCTAAAGTACACAAACTCAAGCACACAGACACCCAACAGCCATCCACCTCACAACAGCATCCAGCCCAAGCACCTGCACCCAAACACACCAGACTGACACCTCCTACAACCACTCCCTCTTCTTCCACTCCCAAACCTTTACCCTCTTCCCGCCCCAGTGTCCCTTAGAAGCTTTTCCTTGCCACCATTGGCCTATTCCCTACCCCTTCCCCCACCCTCCTTCACTTCAGGCCAGGGTGGCCAGAACCCAGCCCAGCACCTCAGCCACCCAGTCCATGGCCACTGTGGTTTCTGCAGCTACTGCAGGTGTGAGAGGCTCCAAGGAAGCACCCGTCAGCTGTGAGAAAGTAGCCTCTTTCTAGCCTTGTTACCCCCACTTTTGGCCTGTTTGTGAGTGTATGTCAGGGTGTTTTCACTGTCTCACTGGGATCCTGCTAGCCAGGGCCCAGTGCTCATAGTGAAAACCCTATGTTTTCAGTATGTTTGTTACGTGTCACTGGGACCCTGCTAGTCGGGACCCCAGTGCTCATAAGTTTGTGACCTATAGGTAGGTGTTCCCTGTGTGATGCCTAACTGTCTCACTGAGGCTCTGCTAACCAGAACCTCAGTGGTTATGCTCTCTCTGTACAAATTGTCACTAACAGGCTAGTGACCAATTTCACCAATTCATATTGGCATACTGGGACACCCTTATAATTCCCTAGTATATGGTACTGAGGTACCCAGGGTATTGGGGTTCCAGGAGATCCCTATGGGCTGCAGCATTTCTTTTGCCACCCATAGGGAGCTCTGACAATTCTTACACAGGCCTGCCACTGCAGCCTGAGTGAAATAACGTCCACGTTATTTCACAGCCATTTACCACTGCACTTAAGTAACTTATAAGTCACCTATATGTCTAACCTTTACCTGGTAAAGGTTGGGTGCTAAGTTACTAAGGGGGTCACTCTGACCCTGGCGGTCGGTGATAAAGCGGCGGCCAACCCGCCAACAGGCTGGTGGTTCAAAAAATTTAATTCTGACCCTGGCGGGAACCGCCAACAGAGCCCGCCACTTTACCACTCCGCCCGCCACAGCGGGACAGACAAACAGCGCGGCGGTCACCGCCAACAGGCAGGCGGCAGACAATGTACCGCCCACCCTATCACAACTCACCAATCCGCCACCTCATCCGGGGCGGGAGCCCCGCCGATAAAACCACGGCGGAAACAGACTACGAACGGGAAAACGCTCACCTCTATACACTCCACGAGGACGGAGGACAGCATGGAGCCCGAATTACACATCCTACCCGCTCTCGTCTACCTGCTCATCTACCACGAGTACGAACTCCGGCGCAGACGACAACGGTGAGTACCGCACCTACGACACAGGGAAGGGGGGGAGGAGGAAGGGTCACGGGCACACACATACGCATCACACCCACCCCCCAACTATCTACACACCAATGCAGAGCACCAAGTCAAAGTGACCCCACCCAAACCCCCCGGAATAACAAAAAGATATGATTCAAGTGAGAAACAACATTTATGTACAAAATAGGTTCATTGAAGACATGGCAAAATAGGAAAATGATGGAAAAAATTTCTAATGTAAACATTGCGTGACCGAGAAATAGAGGCAGAAAGTCCCGCACAGTCACAGAAATTGCAAATGTCCGTGGGCCGAAGTGTATCAACACATGGGCAAAGCCCACACAGGAGACCTGAGTCCGTTGGAGAGAACACTGCAGGGGCATCAGATGACAAAACTACAGGCACCTCAGGGGGAAGGGAAGGGGGGGCACCACAGCCACATGAGTCCACGACGCCAGATCCAAAAAGGGGCCACCATGCCCACTGTCCAATCCTGGGGAGTGCAAAGCCACAGTCTCTCAAGTCTCTACAGTGGGTGGCTTGCCCACTGTCATATCCTGGGGAGTGCAAAGTCACAGTCCATCAAGTGGATAACAGTCTCCACAGGCAATGGAGGAGGCAGGGCGGGCCGAGTGCAGCGTGAACATTAGCACGACACAGAACCGGCACAGTCATTGGCCCAGCGGTGCTTGAGACGGCGGGGCCCAGCGGAGCGGTGCTTGAGACGGCGGGGCCCAGCGGAGCGGTGCCTGAGATGAAGGGCCCAGCGGAGCGGTGCTTGAGACGGCGGGGCCCAGCGGAGCGGTGCCTGAGATGAAGGGCCCAGCGGAGCGGTGCTTGAGACGGCGGGGCCCAGCGGAGCGGTGCCTGAGATGAAGGGCACAGCGGAGCGGTGCTTGAGACGGCGGGGCCCAGCGGAGCGGTGCTTGACAGGAAGGGCCCAGTGGAGCGGTGCCTGAGATGAAGGGCCCAGCGGAGCGGTGCTTGAGACGGCGGGGCCCAGCGGAGCGGTGCTTGACAGGAAGGGCCCAGCGGAGCGGTGCTTGAGACGGCGGGGCCCAGCGGAGCGGTGCTTGACAGGAAGGGCCCAGCGGAGCAGTGCATGAGATGAAGGGCCCAGCGGAGCGGTGCTTGACAGGAAGGGCCCAGCGGAGCGTGCTTGAGACGGCGGGGCCCAGCGGAGCGGTGCCTGAGATGAAGGGCACAGCGGAGCGGTGCTTGAGACGGCGGGGCCCAGCGGAGCGGTGCTTGACAGGAAGGGCCCAGCGGAGCAGTGCTTGACAGGAAGGGCCCAGCGGAGCGGGGCCTGTCTTGGCGGGGCCCTCTTCAGCGGTGCCTTCCTGCACGGCGGGGCCCTCTTCAGCGGTGCCTTTCTGGACGGCAGGGCCCTCTTCAGCGGTGCCTTCCTGCACGGCGGGGCCCTCTTCAGCGGTGCCTTCCTGCACGGCGGGGCCCTCTTCAGCGGTGTATGTCCTGTAATTCCAGGGAGTCAGACCTGGGCAGGACTCCCTGCTCAGTCGCCCTCCGACCGTGCAGTTGCTGGACCCTTCGGTGACGGTGTCCTGGGCCCTTGGGTGTCCTCCCTCACACCCGGGATGGGGCTTGTGGGGCCCTCCTGGTCCGCGCACCTGCTGCCTGACTTCTCCGCCCTGCTGCCCTTGCCCTCCTTCGCTGTGGCTCTCTGGGCCTTGCCTCCCCTGGATGTTGTGGTAGGTGAAGTGTCCGAACTTTGGTCCTTGGGGGGCAGCCGTGCCACTCCTCCCGCGGCGGCCCCTCACTTTCCGGGTCCTCTTTCCAGGTGGCGGGCTGGCTGTCCCCTTGCTGCTGACCGATGTCTCACTGCTGGCAAAGGGGGGACTCCAAAATCCATGACTACGCTGACACGTGAACCCGGGCTGGTGGTGGCTGAGGTGCTCTTGGGACTCTTAGCAAATGGAGGGGGTGGGTCAGGTGAGGGAAAGAGGTCAAGATTGGAGAGGTAACACTTTTTAGGACCAAGGTAAAAGGTAGGTGCAGTGGTTATGGGAGTGGAGGAAGAGGAGGTGGTTGTAGGAGAGTCAGGTGTGCTGTCCTTGGGTGAAGGTGCATGGGCTGCAGGCTGTCGTGAGGTGGTTGGCTGTTGGGTGAGTGGCTGCCTGCGTTTGTGTGTCTTGGAAGAGGGGGTGACAGACACAGTGGGAAAGGACACAGGGGACGTGTAAACGGCAGTGGGGTGGTGACTGCACGTGTGCGGACTCTACTGGAGGGTGTGCTGGTGATGGGTGTACTGGCTGTTGGTGGTGTGCATGCAGGTGTGAGTGTAGACGTCACAGGGAGGGAGGAGGGAGACGAGGAGGTGGGGGACACAGAGGTGGTAGTGGCTGTTGGCATGTCTGCATCTGGGTGTTGCTTGGGTGAATGTTTGTGTGATCTGTGGTGCTTATGTCTGGATGATCTGCCCTTGGGTGTTGAGGTGTGTGCATGCTGGTCTGATGGTGTGGATGGGATAGGCAGAGGAACAGGAGACAGAGACAGGGTGGAGGCAGTTAGAAGAGGGAGGCTGGAAACAGGGACAATGGCTGCCGTCAGTGCTGAGGCCAGAGAATTGAACGATCGTTGATGGGCAGACTGACCCGAATGAGTGCCCTCCAGGTATGCATTGCTACGATGCACCTCCCTCTCTACCCCCTGGATGGCATTCAAAAGGGTAGTCTGCCCAACAATGATGGTCCTCAGGAGGTCAATGACCTCCTCACTGAGGGCAGCAGGGGTAACAGGGGCAGGGCCTGAGGTGCCTGGGGCGAAGGAGATGCCCGCCTTCTTGGGCGAGCGGGCACGGAGCGTAGGCTGAGGGGCTGCTGGGAGGGCGGAGCTGGTGCGCTGGGTGGCGGCTGTACCTCTAGAGGCGGGGGGCATGGATGTTGCCACCACCGCTAGGGAGCTCCCTTCCGAGGACGTGTCGGTGTCGCTGGTTTCACCACGGCTCCCCGTTGAGAAGCTCCCCTCGACCTCCGTATCACTGGTGGCCTCGGTGTCTGTGCCATGGCCCACCGGTGCCAAGTCTCCTCCGCCTGATGATGCTGAAGCACACATGCACAAGAAGATAAAGAAAAAGGGTGGGGGGAGACATAATAAAAGGTTGAGTACATGCATTGTCAACACCGTTGGCGGAGAGGACAGACACAGGAGCCTCATGCACTAAGCCGCGCAATCGGGATACACTACTGAGTACTTGTGACTGGGCCAACAGGTCTAGGGACAACAAACGCGCACATGGGTGATGCAGGACCATGGCTAGCTGTACCTGGCACCGTACAGAGGTGGGGGGCGGGGGCACAGGGACATGGCTAAAGGAGAGGAATACAATACAGAAAGCGCCCTGGCCTAATGTCACCCACAGCCCTCCTCCCCCACCCAGGCACCTCCACTGCGCGTAAAGAAAGCTGAATGTGCTGGTACTCACCCCCTTGTGTCTGCTGTGATGTCTTCACGCGCCCATCCAAATCGGGGTAGGCCACCGCCAGGATCCGGGACATCAGGGGGGTCAGGGTACGACTGGCACCCCTCCTAGGTTGGGAGGCCATCCCCAGCAGTGACTCGGTGGTCTTCCTGGTCCCGCGGCGGATGTCCTCCCACCTCTTGCGGCAGTGGGTGCCCCGTCTGTTGTGGACCCCCAGGTTCCGGACTTCCTTGGCGATGGCACGCCAAATGTCGATCTTCTGATGGGCGCTGACCTATTTGACATGTACAGGGTGGAAATTGAAATATCATCAATTTTCCGCATGATAGATGCGATTGGCCCCCCCTCCCCAACCTTGCCATGTGGCACATGCTCTCATCTGTCGTGCCTTGCACTCGTCATTGTCCCCCCACCCCACCATCTTACATCCACCATACACAACCCAGGCATAGCCCATTCAACGTGCACACAGTGTACTTACCTGTTGGTCTAGAGGACCGTAGAGTCGCGCATACTGGGGCAGGACCCCATCCACAAGTTTCTCCAACTCTTCTGTAGTGAAGGCAGGGGCCCTTTCCCCAGTCGCAGCAGCCATTGTATCTCCCAGACCGAGGTCACAGCAGCACTTGCAGTATAGGTCCTCTCCTGTGGATGATCAGGTCTTGAGTGATTAATCAGATAGAAAATGGCGGTCACGCCCGCGGCGGCGCGTACCGCCGCGGTGCGTTCCGCGACCGCCGGCGCAGCTAGTCATTGGCTCGTGAAACCCATAGGGTTCGATGTTAACCAATGCGGCTTTGCGCCGCGGTCTTCGACCGCCTACCGCCACGGTGTGTCACGCCAGCGCATTGACCTCACATCCCACTGTCACACTTCTCAGGTCAGGCAGCCGCCATTACAAGGGACCACAGGGCTTAATTACTACTGCGTCACACAGGCCTAGGCCTTGCATTGCCACTCATACAAGCCATTCAATGCATTGACAATCGTGTACTGTGCAAGCTGTAGTTACGTACCTGTGGGTTGTTTGACTCTGTGCTCCATGTTGTCCTTCCTAGGCACCGTCCGCTGGGACTTGCGAGGAGAAGGATGAATCCTCCCGTGTACCGACCGCTGGTGGACCTGTCGACAATGGAGGAACGTCATATAATACTTCACTACCGACTTGACCGAGCCACTATACATGAACTGTGTGCCCAGCTGGAGCCAGCTCTGATGTCCCCCATCCGCCAACCCACAGGAATTCCCCCTCTGGTGCAGGTTCTGTCAGTCCTCCATTTCTTGGCAAGTGGGTCTTTTCAGACAACAGTGGCCATGTCATCAGGGATGTCTCAGCCTATGTTTTCTAAGATTTTGTCCAGAGTGTTGTCTGCCCTGACGAAATACATGCGGAGCTACATTATTTTCCCTGAGGAGGGTGATTTGGCCACTGTGAAGGCTTACTTCTATGCCCTTGGACATATCCCCAACATCATTGGTGCCATTGATGGGACCCATGTGGCCTTAGTACCCCCAAAAGACGATGAGCAAGTGTACAGAAACAGGAAAAGTTACCATTCGATGAATGTCCAGGTGGTCTGTTTGGCTGACCAGTACATCTCCCATGTAAATGCCAAGTTCCCTGGGTCAGTGCATGACGCGTATGTTATGCGAAATAGCAGCATCCCCTATGTGACGGAACAGCTACAGAGACACCGTGTGTGGCTAATAGGTGACTCTGGTTACCCCAACCTGCCGTGGCTACTGACCCCAGTGAGGAATCCCCGGACCAGGGCAGAGGAACGGTACAATGAGGCCCATGGGCGATCTAGGAGGATCATAGAAAGGACCTTCGGCCTCCTGAAGGCCAGGTTTAGGTGCCTGCATATGACAGGGGGATCCCTAATGTACTCACCCAAGAAGGTGTGCCAGATCATCGTGGCCTGCTGTATGCTTCACAATCTTGCATTGCGACGCCAGGTGCCTTTTCTGCAGGAGGATGGTCCAGATGGTGGTGTTGTAGCAGCTGTGGAGCCTGTGGAGAGTGAAGAGGAGGAAGACGACGGGGACGACACGGACAACAGGGACAGGGTCATACAACAGTATTTTCAGTAGCACCCAGGTAAGAATCCCCCACGTCATTTTACATTTACTTCTGGCCTCCTGCATCTCTACTTTCTGTGTTTCCCCCCAGTTCCTTTCAACTGAATTGTGACTTTCCCTTGGCTTTTCAGAGCTGTATGACCCACTGCGTGACTTCTGGTTTGTTCGGCCATGGAGTAAAGCAAATTGACATTGGTATGTTGTCATCACAATGTAACTGTACATTTTTGACCCGTTATGTGTAATACATTTGTTAAGAATACAAGCAGACTCCTGAGTGTTTTAAGTGCAATAAGTGATTTATTTAAAGTGCTACATATAGGTCCATGATAGTAAAACGGTAATGGGTGGGGGTGGAGTGATGTCCATGGCAGAGTCCAGTTCTCGGTCGCACAGGTGCATTGTCCATATGCCTGTGGAAGGATGGAGCAGGGGCAGTTCAAGGTTGGACAGGGTGACGATGTGGGACAGTGGAATGACATCCGGGGGGATCTTAGGCTGGCGGGGGTCTTGGCATCCTACTCTGTCTTCCTTTGTGATCTCAGGCTCCTTTTGCGGGGTGGTTGATCTTCAGCAGGAGGTGGGGTTCTGGTGGCCCGTCGTTGTGTGGGGGCCTCCTGTCCATTAGCACCGGCGGAGGTGGTAGGCTGTTCCTGGTCCGGGCTGGTGACAGGGCCCCTTTGGGGTGCCACATGGTCCCGCAATGTGGTGACTATTAGGTTCAGGGCCTGGACGATGTTCCTGAGCTCCTCTCTGTACCCCATGTACCGTTCCTCCTGCTGTGCCTGGATCTACTGGAACCTGGCCATTACCGTCGCCATCGTCTCCTGGGAGCGGTGGTATGCTCCCATGATGGTGGTGAGGGCCTCTTGGAGAGTCGGTTCCCTGGGCCTGTCCTCCCCCCCCCTGTCGCACTGCAGCCCTCCCAGTTGCCCTGTTTCCCCGGGCCTCTGTCCCCTGGACGGTGTGCCCACTACCACTGCCCCCAGGTCCCTTTTGTTGTTGGGGTGTTGGGTCAGCCTGGGTGCCCTGTAGTGGCGGACACACCGCTGATTGACCTGTCCTGGAAACAGAGGCATGGGCCCGCTGGGTGGGAGCGGTGCTGATATTCCCAGAGGGGGTTAGGTCTGCTGTGGCCTGTGTCTGTGTGGGGAACCGACTGTCCAGAGGTCCCCGATGGTCCGGGCTGGTCATCAGGTTCCAGGTCGACAGAGCTGCTGTCCTCACTGCGGGCCTGTTCTGGGGGTGGGATGGACATATCTGGACCCTCCTGGCCGGTGTGTTGGCGTTCGGGCCCTGCAGGGGTGAAAGAGTATGGTTATTGCTTCTGTGTGTTCCATGGTGTGCGATTTGTGGGTGCCCTTGTCCCCCAGTGCTGGCATCCCCTTGTGGCAGGAGTTGTGAGGGTGGTTTGTGGGGGGGATGGGTATGTGCAGTGGTCATGCATAGGTGATGGGTGTCCATGGTTTGTGTTGGCATTCAGGGTTTGGTTTTGGGTTGGGTGGGTTGTGCTGGTGAGACATTGGCAGGGAGGCTGTGTGCTGGGGGTTTGGGGGTGAGGGTGGGGGTGTGGGTTGGCATGCTGGTGGTTGGGGGGGGAGTAGTTGAGACTAGACTTACCAGAGTCCATTCCTCCGCCTACTCCAGCGAGGCCCGCAGGATGCAGGATGTTAAGGACCTCTTGCTCCCATGCTGTGAATTCGGGAGGGGTGGGTGGTGGTCCGCCGCCAGTCCTCTGCACAGCGATGTTGTGTCTGGAGACCATCGACCGTACCTTCCCCCGTAGGTCGTTCCAGCGCTTTCTGATGTCTTCCCGGTTTCTGGGATGCTGTCCCACAGCGTTGACCCTGTCGACAATCCTCTGCCATAGCTCCGCCTTCCTGGCTATTGTGGTGTGTTGCACCTGTGTGCCGAAGAGCTGGGGCTCTACCCTTATGATTTCCTCCACCATGACCCGGAGTTCTTGGTCCAAAAAACTGGGGTGTCTTTGGGGTGCCATGGGGTGGTGTGGATGAGGTGTGGGGTGGTGTTTGTGGTGATGTGAGTGGTGGTGTGTGGTGATGTGTGCGTAGATGTGGTGTGGTTGATGATGTTGGGTTCCTGTGTGTGTTGGGGTTTTCGATTGCTGTGCTCGCTCGCTCGCTCTCTCTCGCCTTCTCTCCGATTTCCAACTAGTGGGGGTTTGTGGGTGATGTGGGTGTGTGTTTTATAGTTGCTTGGATGTGTGGGGGTGGTGTTTGTATGTGTATCAGGTGTGTGTATTTCAAATTGTCCAATGTGGCTGGGTTTTGGAGCCTGGGTGTGTATTTTGACCGCGGCGGTGTGTACCGCCAATGGAATACCGCGGTTGAAAGACCGCCGCGTGGATTGGTGGGTCGTAATGGCATGGGCGTGTTTGTGTTGGCGTGGCGGTGGAGGTTTGGTCATCTCCAGTTTATCGCTGCCCGCTGATGAGGGGGCCTTCCGTGGATGTCGGGTTTTTGGCGGTTTGGCAGTTGTTGGTCAGAATGACCGTGGCGGGTTGCCGCGGCGGTAGAATGGCGGTCTTCTGACCGGCGGTAAGAGCCTTTTACCGCCGAGGTCAGAATGACCCCCTTAGTGTGTGGGCACCCTGGCACTAGCCAAGGTGCCATACATTGTTCAGGGCAAATTCCCCGGACTTTGTGAGTGCAGGGACACCATTACACGCGTGCACTATACATATGTCACTACCTATGTATAGCGTCACAATGGTAACTCCGAACATGGCCATGTAGCATGTCTAAGATCATGGAATTGTCGCCCCAATGCCATTCTGGCATTGGGGAGACAATTCCATGATCCCCCGAATCTCTAGCAGAGACCCGGGTACTGCCAAGCTACCTTTCCTGGGGTTTCACTGCAGCTGCTGCTGCTGCCAACCCCTCAGACAGGTTTCTGCCCTCCTGGGGTCCAGCCAGGCTTGGCCCAGGAAGGGAGAACAAAGTACTTCCTCAGAGAGAGGGTGTTACACCCTCTCCCTTTGGAAAAAGGTGTCAGGGCTGGGGAGGAGTAGCCTCCCCCAGCCTCTGGAAATGCTTTGATGGGCAAAGATGGTGCCCATCTCTGCATAAGCCAGTCTACACCAGTTCAGGGATCCCCCAGCCCTGCTCTGGCGCGAAACTGGACAAAGGAAAGGGGAGTGACCACTCCCCTGACCTGCACCTCCCCTGGGAGGTGCCCAGAGCTCCTCCAGTGTGCTCCAGACCTCTGCCATCTTGGAAACAGAGGTGCTGCTGGCACACTGGACTGCTCTGAGTGGCCAGGGCCAGCAGGTGACGTCAGAGACTCCTTCTGATAGGCTTTTACCTGTGTTGCTAGCCTATCCTCCTTCCTAAGTAGCCAAACCTCCTTTTCTGGCTATTTAGGGTCTCTGCTTTGGGGAATTCTTTAGATAACGAATGCAAGAGCTCATCAGAGTTCCTCTGCATCTCTCTCTTCACCTTCTGCCAAGGAATCGACTGCTGACCACGCTGGAAGCCTGCAAAACTGCAACAAAGTAGCAAAGACGACTACTGCGACCATGTAACGCTGATCCTGCCGCCTTCTCGACTGTTTTCCTGGTGGTGCAAGCTGTGGGGGTAGTCTGCCTCCTCTCTGCACTAGAAGCTCCGAAGAAATCTCCCGTGGGTCGACGGAATCTTCCCCCTGCAACCGCAGGCACCAAAGAACTGCATCACCAGTCCTCTGGGTCTCCTCTCAGCACGACGAGCGAGGTCCCTTGAACTCAGCAACTCTGTCCAAGTGACTCCCACAGTCCAGTGACTCTTCAGTCCAAGTTTGGTAGAGGTAAGTCCTTGCCTCCCCACGCTAGACTGCATTGCTGGGAATCGCGTGATTTGCAGCTGCTCCGACTCCTGTGCACTCTTCCAGGATTTCCTTTGTGCACAGCCAAGCCTGGGTCCCCGGCACTCTAACCTGCAGTGCACGACCTCCTGAGTTGTCCTCCGGCGTCGTGGGACCTTCCTTTGTGACTTCGGGTGAGCTCCGGTTCGCCCCACTTCGTAGTGCCTGTTCCGGCCCTTCTGCGGGTGCTGCTTGCTTCTGAGTGGGCTCCTTGTCTTGCTGGGCGCTCCCTCTGTCTCCTCACGCAATTGGCGACACCCTGGTCCCTCCTGGGCCACAGCAGCATCCAAAAACCCTAACCGCAACCCTTGCAGCTAGCAAGGCTTGTTTGCGGTCTTTCTGCACGGAAACATCTCTCTGCACGACTCTTCACAACGTGGGACATCCATCCTCCAAAGGGGAAGTTTCTAGCCCTTGTCGTTCTTGCAGAATCCACAGCTTCTACCATCCGGTGGCAGCTTCTTTGCACCCACAGCTGGCATTTCCTGGGCATCTGCCCACTCCCAACTTGATCATGACTCTTGGACCCCTTGTTCAACAGGTACTCTCGTCAGGAAATCCATCGTTGTTGCATTGCTGGTGTTGGTCTTTCTTGCAGAATCCCCCTATCACGACTTCTGTGCTCTTTGGAGAACTTAGGTGCACTTTGCACCCACTTTTCAGGGTCTTGGGGTGGGCTATTTTTCTAACCCTCACTGTTTTCTTACAGTCCCAACGACCCTCTACGAGCTCACATAGGTTTGGGGTCCATACGTGGTTCGCATTCCACTTCTAGAGTATATGGTTATGTTTTTCTCAACCTTTTCTGTCACCATTTACTGAGTCGTAAAACTGGTTTAGTACACAATAGAAAGTTATTTTTCGGTTGAAAACTGTGACTTGCAAATTGCAGGCTTTGTGACCTCAAAATGAAACAGCTAAACAGATTGACAAGTTGACAAGTGGCACATTATTAATATGAAAATTTAGCACCTTTCGTATATAGAAAAAATGAAAACGCCCACTATGACTATCTCTAGGTGTGTTGGCAGCACAGATTACACAGGCCCAAAGGAACACCCGGCGTCCAGTATCAGAGAATGATGGCACAGACTACTTGCAGCAGTCCTAACTCCTCCTCATGATGTCCAATGAACCCCCTAGATGAAGTCTATTCCTTCCTGGTGGAGTCTTGAGACTGGAGGTCCATTAGGGGTATGTTGCAAGGCAATACCTTTGCAAACCCTTAGATGACAGGACAAATTGAAAGTTGCAAGTTTCGACTGTGGCCTGTGTCCAGCAAGAGCAACCTGAAGCAACTGCTGTTTAGTTGCAAAAGCTGTTTTTACATCAGAAGAAAATGTCTTGTTTCATCTTCCAAGGACAATGCCAGGTGTCAAGAAGGGCAAGCCAGGGGTCCATATCTGTGGTTGTTAAGCCACCTAAAAGTCTCTCGCAAACAAAGGTGCTGTATATTGACCTCATTCCTTTACTGGTTCGCCTGCAGTACGTGCAACTCCCTCCCTCAAAATTTCCAAAAATAAAATGTGGGTCCTCCCCGGGTATATATTTTGGTGATCCTACACAGGAATATTAGGGCGCACTCTAGTATGAGAGAGAACATCTGCAAGCTTCTTAAAGGTGTGTCCTGTAGAACTTATTCTTAGGCTATTCGTTCAGAATTAACATAGTGTCAAATTTAAAAGCGTCTATACCTTACTGTGATCAATGAATATATCTCTCTATAGAGTCCATTCTAATTTCATTTGACCATTCAACTAATTGCCCTTTATCTTCTGATGCTTACGTGGGGTGACCACAACTCATCCTCTAGGGATGGCAGGACTGTAGTACCTTTAACTGGTGGGAGAGTGTGGGCACTACGACCCCCTCATTACATACAGTGTATGGCGCCTGCATTACTCGTCAAAGCTGCAATTTTTCTTGGACTTGGATTTGGCTCCATTCCTTTGTCGGTGTGTCCAACACCTGCTGACCCCTTCCATGGTCTCCTTTTGTGGTACCAAACGGGTTCCCACTCTCTTGTCACGTTGCTATGGAATCCTGTTTCTACATCCTCTTGTCAGGTTTGATAATCTCCTGCCTGTAGGGACCTGAGCCACTGTTCAGTCTGTCCTGTTATACCCTCATCCTGACTTTCTTGTTGTTGTCCTTTCTCTCTTTCTACACCTGTCTGGTCCTCTAGTCTTTCTTCTATTTCATAAAATATTTCTCAAGTCTGTCTTCTATTTTCCTCTCTAGGTTCCTTGTCTGGAATAAAAAAATCCTAGTTAGCGAGAAGGAAATTTTCACGTCTATTAAGGACAAGGAGGCAAGGATTATGCATTAGTTTCTTCCCTTTATTAAATCAGCAGCCTTTAAAGAACATAAGAAAAACATTGAGTACATATCCCACAACCCCTGGGAATGAGCCTCTATAACAACTACAGTCCAATCATAACACAGTCTGATGTATATAAATATGTGATGTCCCTTTCTGTTCCTCTTCTTCACTGGAGGAAGTTAATCTTGATAGTATGTCCTTTTCAAATTTTTTATCATAACCTACAAAAACAGAGGTAAACCACATTATCCAATCTTTAATAATGATTAACCAGGATAGCTGTCATATTTATGATTCTATACATTGGTTCATAACAACATGAGAGATAAAAAACAACAGAACCATGTTCAAAAGTTGTCTATATATGACTTAAAACAACAATATTTTACGTACTGTGACCGAGGCATGATCAGGAAGGCCAGAAGATCACATATTGATGATTCTGAGTGGGATAATCCTTGCCTGCTTGCCCTTAATAAAATTGAAACTTTTTTTCTCGTTAGCTAGGAAATTTTTCATTCTATGTCAGGATCAGAGGTGAGGATTTTGCATGTTCAAAGCTTATTTACTACCAGAGCTGCAGCTTCAGAGAAGGGTTTGAAATAAACTTCTTAAATGTTGATTCGGATTACCATTTTGCCACATTCATGATATCTTCCAATCTACCACCTACCTGTATCACTTTAGATGCCATGGCTCCCCTCGTGGAGTGAGGCCCAAATCTCTGTATCTTACCCATCTGGCAATGGAAGGTGAGGGTATGCTTTAAATGGTTTTTGCATAGCGATTAGCAATTGCCTCGCACCTGCTGATCTGAAAACATTTGTCAGCTCATCTTATGCCTTAATGCATATTACCACACATAATTTAGGGTTGTCTGAAAAAGCAGCATGTGATACTGACCTGGTATCAATGTTGGTTCTCTCAGATATGGTAAATGTGACCCCTTCAGGAGTGAAAACTCTAGCTGTGATGTCTAGTGCTCTTGCATCCGACACTCTTTTGCATGAAATCAGACATAAAAAGATGGTAACTGCAGAAAGTTATTTTTGTGATAAATATTGGTTGTTTTGCCAACTTAAAATAAGTCTTAATACCAGATGAACATCCCAAAGGCCTGAATATCTGGGTTTTGGTGGTTTAGAAAGTCGAATACCATTCATAGGTTTACAAACTCACTGATGTTCCCAAACTGGCATATTGTCAATGGTATCATATCCAGCTGAAATGGCTGATCTAAAGTAATTGATTGTATAGTATGCTGACTTTGCCAACTCAGCCGAAAAATGTAAAATATGAGTAACTTCTGTCCCCAAGGGATCGAGAAGTTTGTCCAAACACCAATTATGCCATTGTCCGCAAGCTTAGTGATATCTCTTGATGGTGCCTGTATCCCATGCTTGGTGGATAAAGTTTGCAGTGTCTGTTGAAAGGTGGTAGTTTTTCCAACAATTCCAAAATTCCCCCATGCCATGAGGGAGAGATGTCCCTGCAGAACCATGGGTTTTGGGCAACTTTGATGGTTCCGGAGAATCAAAGGGAGGGCAGTTCTACTGGAAAATCCCATGATAGTTCCAACAGAGTCGTGAACCATGTCTGCGACTTCCGTATCAGCGTCACTAACACCAGTGATGCTGATTGTTATCTGACCTGAGCCACTACTCGGAAAATCATCATGAATTTTAGAAAACCGTATGGTTGATCCTTTGGCCAGTCCTGGAGGAAAGCATCTACTGCTACTGCTTCCGGATCCGGTCGCCAGCTCACATATCAGGTTAACTGAATGTTAAATCGGGATGCAAAAAGGTCCCATCTGTCCATCAGGGTCAGAAAAACTGTGCGATCCAGTTGCCAGTCACTGCCGTCCATGTAATTCCTGGAGTTCCAGTCAGCAATCGTATTCTGAATCCCTGGAAGGTATTCCACCATCACCAAAATCTGCTTCTGTATACAATAATGCCAGAAGTCCTTTTCCAAATTCAACAGGGTCTTTGAGCGGGTACCTCCCAACCTGTTGATGTATTGTACTGCTGAGATGTCTATCTGCTGCAGAATACAACAGGATACTCTGTCCCTAGTGAAGAATTTGACCGCAACTGATTCAGCCAAGAGTTCTAGGCAGTTGATGTGTAACTTAAGTTCCTCTTCCAACCATCTACCTCCCATCAACACCTCGCCACATCTGGTCCCCCAGCCCAGAGGCAGGTATCTGATTCCATGACATCTGGCATTGTCCTGAAGATCGCTCTCCCGTTCCAGGCTTCCATGTGTTCTATCCACCATTGGAGTTCCGTCCTGGCTTTGGGAGAGAGGGAGATTAGTTCTGAATAAGTTAGCCTCCTTTAGAGGTGAGCCGCTTTCTCTATAAGGCTCGATAATGAAGAGGCCCCAGAAACATGTCTTGGATGGATGACAGGAGTAGTTCCACTATTCTGGCCAACTGTCATAGGGAAATTATGTCCCTTATCAGGACTTTTTTGAGTTCCTTCCATATTTTGGATAACTTCGAAATTCGGAGACTCCAGAGATGTCTTGTCTGAATCGATGAAAAATCCAGGCATGTCATCTGTTGGGTTGGTATCAATTCAGATAACTCATTGATGACAAAACCCAATTCTTGAAGTAACACAATAGTCATGGTCAGGTTATGTCTGATTTGTGCTTGGTACAGGTCCATGAGGAGGATGTCATCTAGATATGTGATCATTTGTAACCCATTTGTATGGAGGACCTCCACTACTGGCCACAGGAGCTTGGTAAAGCACCCTGGGGCTGATGAGAGGCCAAAGGGGAAAGCCCGAAACTAATACACCTGTCCTCTCCAAGAGAACTGGAGGAATCTCCAATGAGGAGGGAAGATGGGGACTAGTAGGTAGGCATCTTTTAGATCCAGCCTGACCATTCAATCCCCTTTTAAGAGAATGTCTCTTAGAAGATGGATACCCTCCATCATGAAGAGGAGGTATACTAGCTATTTGTTGAACTCCCTCAAGTTTATTACTGGTCTGAAGCCCTGTCCCTTCTTCTCAAAATGAATATATTGTTCAGAAAGCCATTTGGATGAAGTACTGACCTGTAAATGTCACGTTTCTCCTGAAGCTCTGACACCTTTTAGTCTATTTAGACTCATCTCTGCAGTCAAAAAGACTAGGGAACTCAGCTTACCCTTTGGACCAGTGACCCATAAAACTCTATGTGGTAACCTCTGACTGTTTAGAGAACCCATGGGTCCCCTGTAATCTTCCCACAGTTGTGTGCAAACGTTAGAAGTCTCCCCCAAGATTTTGAGGGGGAAGAAAGGATATTGCTCCCAGAATTTCCTCTTGGAGTGTTTGCACCTGCTCTGCTAGCTAAGTTGCCCTTTCTTCTGCTGGAACCTCTGCTGGGATAGAAGGTTCCCTGCCAACCATTTCCTGGAGAAGCAGCCCCTGTCTTGTCTGGCCCCTGCAAAAACCTTCCCAGGAAAGATCTTTTTAAAAGAGGATTGTGCCTTGTCGAGGATGGAGAAGGTTGCCACAAATTTACTGAGTTCCTTGACAAAACGTTCCCCAAACAAGTTACCTTGTGCTATGGCCCTGGCTTCTGAAATCATGAGCTCCCCAAGTTTGGGGTCTATCTTGATGAGGAGGGATCTCCTTCTTCCGCCCGCTAATGCACAGTTTGCGTTGCCAAGCAAGCAGAAGGCCTTCTGCGGCCAACCAGCCACTATTTCTGTAGACATGGGAACCCCTGAATGTTTAAATAGTTCCACCATCTGAATAATTTGGGTGAGGGGTCCGACTACATCTAGAAGTTTTTCTTGGCATGTCCTCTAAGATCAAGTATATAACCCTCTTAGGGTTCCCGCATGTATTTGCTAAAACAAAAAGTGCACAGTTTGGCATCAATATCAAATCTGGCTGCCGCCTTCCCTGTTAAAGATGGTCTGGGACACTCAGCCCTACTTTTCACCACAACCTTTTTCTCTGTGACTTGGCGGACTTTAGAAGCAACATAATCTGCTACTTTTAGGTCTGGTGTCCATTCGGATGATCTGGGGTAATATATATCATTAAGGTCAAACATATCTGATAGTTTGGCATCCCCGTCTGGGGAATCAGGGGAGTAAAACCAGAAGCCATGGTCTACTTGAGTCCCTATTTTCTTCAGAGGAGATGGCTCCATCCGATTCACCCTCCCCTCCATAGGCAGCCCCACTACAGGGGTCTATATTTGGTGCGATTGCATCACTAGTTTCTCCAGGTTTCTCTTCCTCCCGGTAGAGTTCAGGTTATAGCAGGCACCCACTCTTATAGAAAGTCTCTTTAAGTTTTTCGAAACCTTCCAGGTGTCTGCGTCACACTTAAAGCCCTTTTTTCCCCATCACATTTCCACTAGGGCCTGCACCTAAGGATGAAAGATCACTGAACATCCCTGGGATACTCTTGGACAGTTTATCTATTTTACCCTGGAGAGGGACCAGCGCTCTAGAAATAGCTTGAGAAAGCGATTGATCTACCCCTGCACGAAAATGTTGGGGAGGCCATTCTTCTGCCTCTTGAAAAAAGGAATTTTCATGGTCACTAGACTGATTCATATCAATATGTCAATATGAGGGTGTGAGCACATCAGTAAAAATAAGAAGAAAAAGCCCAAATAGTACACTGGGCAGCCCCCTCGCAAGTGCTAGTTCACCGTGTGAAAACAATGAAAACAATAATATTAGAATGTATTCGCTACCAGGTGGTGTTAGGGCCATACAGCAATGAGGGAAAAACAACAGCTGAGCAGCATCAAAATGTGAGGGTTGGTCAGGAGAAAAATCCGTAAGGAAATCCCAAAATGGAATTCCTTCCCTGGGTCTTCTCCAAAGCAAGCACGCGAGCCTGATGGAAGTGCTTGCAAGCCACCTCCACCGGCCATGACACGTCTGACAGGGGTGAAGTCGGCGTAAAGAGCGCCCTCTCATGATCCGCGTGGTATCAGTAAAATGAGCTCTGGCAAATGCCTACTCCGACTGGAGATAAAACTGAATAGTTTATATAAGACAATAAAAGCTCTTAATTAATTACACCACAAACAATATTCAAAATCACATGAATAAGGAAAAGTTAAGAAGGCTGTGGCTTATCTGATGAGCAGTGAAGAAAGAGGAACAGTAAGGGGCATCACACATTCATGTACATCAGACTGTGTTATGACTGGACTGTAGTTGTTATGGAGACTCATTCCCAAGGGGTCATAGGGTATGGAGTCTTAATGTTTTTCTTATGTTCTTTGAAGGCTGCTGATTTAATATAGTGAACAAAAATAATGCACAATCCTCGCCTCCGGTCCTGACATAGAATCCGAAGTGATGAAGCTCAATGCCAGATAAGTGTTTCCTGGATTTTGAAGTTCAGTCCCTAAGGTGTCTGATGGTTCAACAGCTACTGTGCTAATAACATCTACTTCTTTGCCTGCAGACGTTTTGTGCCAACTTTGTCTTTCTCTAAAACTGGCATATTCTTTAGGGGAACACTCTATTGTTTTGTATCTCTTCTCTGCTGCCAAAGTGGCTACCAAGAGGGATCAGCCATTCTTCAAATTCAAGTCCAAGAAATGACTGTTGCATCTAGCACTCAAGAGGTAAATACCATGCGCTGTGCATTCAGCTCACTTTTTCCAGGCAGAGCCTAGAAACATGTGTCCTGTGAGTACCAACTTACAAGTGCTACATAGATACAGTTCAGCAGTATGTGTGTGCAGCAAACATTTATCAAGTGTGGATATGGCATATGAATAACTGGGTATGGCAGAGATGCCAACCTGACCTCAAAGTTCCTTGTTTATGATTGATCCATAAGCTTTCAAATAGAAATATTAACAGGCGCTGTTTTTTTCTTTGTTGGATTTTCAGAAGTGCATTTATTTGAGAAAATATATTATCCACTACTGCATAAAACCTAACAATCAATTTCCCAAGCTCATCATTTCATGTCAGATTGTGTGGAACATGAAAATCAGATTAACAATCGTCTTTTTAGTTGGGCAGAAGTGGGGTCGCAAAGATTCTGCTCTTTTATAAAGAAGAATCACTTCCCCTCATCATAGCTCACCTGTATGTGAGCAATATGCATGGCTTATTTTTGGTGGAGTGTGGCTGGCAGCAGGGATCGCCGCTATTTATTTTTAGTTCTTTCTGTGTATATATTTGTGCTCAATGTCGTGGATGAGAACTGACCTCTTTGTTTCACAAGCAGACACTGAGGGACTTTCAGAATCAATATCTTGTGCTTGGAATTTCCACTTGACAATAATCAGTTATAATACAGAGCTCTGAAATGTTTACAGTTTAATCAACAAGTGCGTGCTGTACAATTTATATAGCACATTGCAAGAGTGTAGTTTCACTCATGTCCTGGGAAGAAATATCTTAACCATTTAATTGGGAGCAGAACGCTGCACAGCACAGACTTTCAAAATCTCTATTGAGTTGGATTCCTAAAATCGCTGTTGATCCATCAGGGCCTTTGACAACAACTTGTCATGGTAGGTGCCCGCCACCTGGTCTTTAACACGAAAGTACAACACAACCTATAACCACCCAAGGTGGAAGCAGAAACTCCAAGTGTTCTCAGGTGTGCACAAAACATCACCACTCACCAAGGACTGAGCTAAAGCCAGTCACAAAGTCAGAAAGAGGAAGCGATCCCTTTCTTACAAGACAGAAATGCAAAATGCAGGCCACCAACTACTGTGGCTTCTCCTAAGGTTACTGTTTTTGGAGTGGCAGGAGCAGGTTCCTGCTCACCGGCCATGGAACATCTATTAGCCCTGAAAATACATTTCAATACAGAAAAACTCAATCCTTCAAATGACCTCAAGCCGAGCATATGAAAACACTCACAATTATGACCTTCATGGAAGGAGTTTGATCTTGGCTAAATCTTGATAACCCCACCGAAACTAATCGGCAATCTTCCTCAAGCCAAATTACAGCTTCTCTCTATCTGAAAGGCTCTTGACATTGTCTAGCAGATGACATGTTTTTCTACTTGTTAAATGGAGAGTGTCCTAATGCTTTCCGGTGGGCTTTGTGCTCAATATATGATACAACCACCAAAGATAGAGGCATCTAACACTGGCAACATCATTGAAAAATTGCGATTTAAGGAAAGTGTGCAAGTTTAAAGGTTTACATGATTTTCATTCTTTCCCTGATACAACCTCAAAGTGTTTGACAACGCCGAACGCTTCACACAAAAACTGTGATATCTAACTATGGAGATCCAGGTGAGAAAAAATCCACAAACAAGTTCTCAGTATCTTTTGACTTTACTGGCCTGAGGAATATCACTTCATCTTCTATCCACAAAAGCACAATGACCCAGCTTTGGTGCATTGTTAGTGGATGAGGTCTTCTTCGAGTTAAGGCACTAGAAACATGTCTTCCAAACCTCATCAGATGCAAATCTAACATTCAACAAAAAGAAATGTGATTTTCAACAATCACTGATGATATTTTCTGGTCACATATTCTAACATGAAGGTATGTGGTCTGATCCTGAGAAAGTGTAGGCCTTCATAGCCAGATCAGTGGCCTTCATACCCATTCCTGTGTTTGCAAACCTAGTGCCACTTTCCTCATGTTTGAAACGGCTAACGATTATGCAAGCTAAATCCAAAATTATGAGTAAGTCAGTTCACCACTGAGAAAGAAAATATGATTATCACTAGTCTAGACATTGCCAAGCCAGCTTAAAAGCCACTTGAATGCACATTGATCAAGCCAGTAATATAGCTTACTGTGACCTGCAACAGGGAACAGAGATGTGGAAGGGGCTTTGAGGCAACAGTCTGTTCTTTAGTGAATGTTGGGTTTTCTCTCCAATCCTCTTGCAGTTGGGGAAGTAAAACTTCATTTTGTTTTGCTCTTTTGAGCAATCAAGAAGCTGAATGCCATTCAATACTTGCATCTTTTTCTTGAATAAATGTGTTTTTGTACCCAGCTCCAAATGATTAAAAAGAATGAAACACAATAGATGCAATTTGAGCTCTTCCATTTTGGCCAGACATAGGACTATTATGACCTTCCCAGGCGCTGGTGGAAGATAGTGGTAGAACAGCCACATGAATTCATTGGCTGTCATGGCTGTATCTTGAGCTATCAATCTTGTTCGGCTGGGCCCTGTTCAGCGGTGCCTTTCTTGTCTATCAAGGGAGCCAGACCTGGCCAGGACTCCCTGCTTAGTCGCCCTCCGACCGTGCAGTTGCTGGACCCTCCTGTGACGGAGTCCTGGGCCCGTGGGTGTCCTCCGTCACACCCGGGATGGGGCTTGTGGGGCCCTCCTGGTCCGCGCCCCTGCTGGCTGACTTCTCCGCCCTGCTGCCCTTGCCCTCCTTCGATGAGGCTCTCTGGCCCTTGCCTTCCCTTGATGTTGTGGCAGGTGACGGGCCACGACTTTGCTCCTTGGGGGCAGCCGTGTCAGCCTTCTCACGGCGGCCCTTGGTTTTACGGGTTCTCTTTCCAGGGGGGGGGCTGGCTGCTGGCCGATGTATCTGTGCTGGGAAAGGGTGGACTCCAGAACCCGTGCACAATGGTCAGACTTGATGCAGGGCTGGTGGTGGCTGAGGTGCTCTTCGGACTCTTACCAGATGGAGGGGGTGGGTCAGGTGGTGCAAAGAGGTCAAGTTTGGAGAGGAAAAGTTTTTTAGGAGCAATGGGAAGGGTAGGTGCAGTTGGTATGGGAGTGGAGGGAGAGGATGTGGTTGTAGGAGAGTCAGGTGTGCTGTCTATGGGTGCAGGTGCTTGTGACGTAGGCTGTCGTGTGGTGGTTGGCTGTTGTGTGGGTGGCTGCCTGCGTTTGTGTGTTTTGGAAGAGGGGGTGACAGACACAGTGGGAGAGGACACAGGGGACGTGTAAATGGCAGTGGAGGTGGTGACTGCACGTGTGCGGACTGTACTGGAGGGTGTGGAGGTGATGGAAGTACTGGCTGATGGTGGTGTGCATGCAGGTGTGAGTGGAGACGTCACAGGGAGGGGGGAGGGAGACGAGGAGGAGGGGGACACAGAGGTGGTAGTGACTGTTGGCATGTCTGCATCTGGATGTTGCTTGGGTGAATGCTTGTGGGATCTGTGGTGCTTATGTCTGGATGAGCTGCCCTTGGGTGCTGAGGTGTGTGCAGGCTGGTCTGATGGTGTGGATGGGATAGGCTGAGGAACAGGAGACTGGGAGACGGTGGAGGCAGTTAGAAGAGGGAGGCTGGAAACAGGGACAATGGCTGCCGTCAGTGCTGAGGCCAGAGCATTGAACGATCGTTGATGGGCAGCCTGACCCAAATGAATGCCCTCCAGGTATGCATTGCTCCGATGCACCTCCCTCTCTACCCCCTGGATGGCATTCAAAAGGGTAGACTGCCCAACAGTGATGGTCTGTAGGAGGTCAATGACCTCCTCACTGAGGGCAGCAGGGGTAACTGGGGCAGGGCCTGAGGTGCCTGGGGCGAAGGAGATGCCCGCCTTCTTGGGCGAGCGGGCACGGAGCGAAGGCTGAGGGGCTGCTGGGAGGGCGGAGCTGGTGCGCTGGGTGGCGGCTGTACCTGTTGAGGCGGGGGGCACGGATGTTGCCGCCACCGCTAGGGAGCTCCCTTCCGAGGACGTGTCAGTGTCGCTGGTGTCACCACGGGTCCCCGTTGTGGAGCTCCCCTCGCCCTCCGTATCACTGGTGACCTCGGTGTCTGTAGCATGGCCCACCGGGGCCTTGTGAGTTGCAGCTCCCTCGTGCTCCGATGCCAATTCTCCTCCGCCTGATGATGCTAATGCACACATGCACAAGAAGATAAAGAAAAAGGGTGGGGAGAGAAATAAAGACAGGTTGAGTGCATGCATTGTCAACACCGTTGTCGGAGAGGACAGACACAGGAGCCTCTAGCACTACGCCGCGCAATCAGGGTACACTACTCAGTACTTGTGACTAGGCCTACAGGTCTATGGACAACAAATGCACACATGGGTGATGCTGGACCATGGATTGCTGTACTTGGCACCCTACAGAGGTGGGGGGCGGGGGCACAGGGCCATGCCTAAAGGAGGGGACTACACTACAGAAAGCGCCCTGGCCTAATGTCACCCACAGCCCTCCTCCCCCACCCAGGCACCTCCACTGCGCGTAAAGATAGCAGAATGTGCTGGTACTCACCCCCTTGTGTCTGCTGTGATGTCCTCACGCGCCCATCCAAATCGGGGTAGGCCACCGCCAGGATCCGGGACATCAGGGGGGTCGAGGTACGACTGGCACCCCTCCTACGTTGGGAGGCCATCCCCAGCAGTGACTCGGCGGTCTTCCTGGTCCCGCGGCGGATGTCCTCCCACCTCTTTCGGCAGTGGGTGCCCCGTCTGTTGTGGACCCCCAGGTCCCGGACTTCCTTGGCGATGGCACGCCAAATGTCGACTTTCTGATGGGCGCTGACCTATTTGACATGTACAGGGTGGGAAAGGAAATTTCAACATTTTACTGCATGTTAGATGTGATTGCCCCCCCCTCCCCAACCCTGCCATGTGGCACATGCTCTCATCTGTCGTGCCTTGCACTCCTCATTCGCTCCCCACCCCACCATACACAACCCAGGCATAGCCCATTCAACGTGCACCCAGTGTACTTACCTGTTGGTCTGGAGGACTGTAGAGTAGCGCATACTGGGGCAGGACCCCATCCACAAGTTTCTCCAACTCTTCTGAAGTGAAGGCAGGGGCCCTTTCCCCAGTCGCAGCAGCCATTGTCTCTTCCAGACCGAGGTCACAGCAGCACTTGCAGTATAGGTCCTCTCCTGTGGATGATCAGGTCTCGAGTGATTAAGCAGATAGAAAATGGCGGTCACGCCCGCGGCGGTGCGTACCGCGGCGGTGCGTACCGTGACCGCCGGCGCACATCGTCATTGGCTCCTGAGACCCATAGGGTTCAATGTTAACCAATGCTGCTTTGCGCCGCGGTCTTCGACCGCCTACCGCCACGGTGTGCCACGCCAGCGCAGTGACCTCACATCCCACTGTCACACTTCACAGGTCAGGCAGCCGCCATTTCAAGGGCCCACATGGCATGATTTCTACTGCGTCACACAGGCCTAGGCCTTGCATTGCCACTCATACAAGCCGTTCCATGCATAGCGATTCGTGTACTGTGCAAGCTGTGTGAACGAACCTGTGGGTTGCTTGACTCTGTGCTCCATGTTGTCCTTCCTAGGCACCGTCCGCTGGGACTTGCGAGGAGAAGGATGAATCCTCCCGTGTACCGACCGCTGGTGGACCTGTCGACAATGGAAGAACGACATATTATACTTCGATACCGACTTGACCGAGTCACTATACATGAACTGTGTGCCCAGCTGGAGCCAGATCTGATGTCCCCCATCCGCCAACCCACAGGGATTCCCCCTCTGGTGCAGGTTCTGTCAGTACTCCATTTTTTGGCAAGTGGGTCTTTTCAGACAACAGTGGCCATGTCATCAGGGATGTCTCAGCCTATGTTTTCTAAGGTTTTGTCCAGAGTGTTGTCTGCCCTGATGAAATACATGCGGAGATACATTGTTTTCCCTGAGGAGGGTGATTTGGCCACTGTGAAGGGTGATTTCTATGCCCTTGGACATATCCCCAACATCATTGGTGCCATTGATGGGACCCATGCGGCTTTAGTACCCCCAAAAGACAATGAGCAGGTGTACAGAAATAGAAAAAATTACCATTCGATGAATGTCCAGGTGGTCTGTTTGGCTGACCAGTAAATCTCCCATGTAAATGCCAAGTTCCCTGGGTCAGTGCATGACGCGTATGTCATGCGAAATAGCAGCATCCCTTATGTGATGGAACAGCTACAGAGACACCGTGTGTGGCTAATAGGTGACTCTGGTTACCCCAACCTGCCTTGGCTATTGACCCCAGTGAGGAATCCCCGAACCAGGGCAGAGGAACGGTACAATGAGGCACATGGGTGAACTAGGAGGATTATAGAACGGACCTTCGGGGTCCTGAAGGCCAGGTTTAGGTGCCTGCATTTGACAGGTGGATCCCTAATGTACTCACCAAAGAAGGTGTGTCATATCATCGTGGCCTGCTGTATGCTTCACAATCTTGCATTGCGACGCCAGGTGCCTTTCCTGCAGGAGGATGGTCCAGATGGTGGTGTTGTAGCAGCTGTGGAGCCTGTGGAGAGTGAATAGGAGGAAGACGACGGGGACGACACGGACAACAGAGACACAGTTATACAACAGTATTTTCAGTAGCACACAGGTAAGAGTCACCCACGCCATTTTACATTTACTTCTGGCCTCCTGCATCTCTACTTTCTGTGTTTCCCCCCCAGTTCCTTTTAACTGATTTTTGACTTTCCCTTCCCTTTTCAGAGCTGTATGACCCACAGCGTGACTTCTGCTTTGTTTGCCCATGGACTAATGCTTATTGACATTGGTATGTTGTCATCACAATGTAACTGAACATTATTGCACCGTTATGTGTAATACATTTGTAAAGAATACAAGCAGACTCCTGAAATTTGAAGTGCAATTGGTGATTTATTTTAAGTGCTGCATATAGGTCCATGATAGTAAAACGGTGATGGGTGGGGGTGGAGTAATGTCCATGGCAGAGTCCAGTTCTCAGTCGCACAGGTGCATTGTCCACATGCCTGTGGAAGGATGGAGCAGGGGCAGTTCAAGGTTGGACAGGGTGACAATGTGGGACAGTGGGATGACATCAGGGGGTATCTTATGCTGGCGGGGGTCTTGGCATCCTACTCTGTCTTCTTGTGTGATCTCAGGTTCCGCTTGCGGGGTGGTTGATCTTCAGCAGGAGGTGGGGTTCTGGTGGCCTGTCGTTGTGTGGGGGCCTCCTGTCCACTAGCGCCGGCGGAGGTGGTAGGCTGTTCGTCGTCCGGGCTAGTGACAGGGGCCCTTTGGGGTGCCACATGGTCCCGCAATGTGGTGACTATCTGGTTGAGGGCCAGGACGATGGTCCCCATTGCGGTACCGATGTTGCTGAGTTCGTCTCTGAACCCCATGTACCGTTCCTCCTGCTGTGCCTGGATCTCCTGGAACCTGGCCAGTACAGTCGCCATCGTCTCCTGGGAGTGGTGGTATGCTCCCATGATGGTGGTGAGGGCCTCTTGGAGAGTGGGTTCCCTGGGCCAGTCAACCCCCTCTCGCACAGCAGCCCTCCCAGTTCCCCTGTTTCCCCGGGCCTCTGTCCCCTGGACGGTGTGCCCACTACCACTGCCCCCAGGTCCCTGTTGTTGTTGGGGTGGTGGGTCAGCCTGGGTGCCCTGTAGTGGCGGACACACCGCTGATTGACGCGTCCTGGAGACAGAGGCATGGGCCCGCTGGGTGGGAGCTGTGCTGGTATTCCCAGAGGGGGTTGGGTCTGTGTGGCCTGTGTCTGTGTGTGGGGAACCGACTGTCCAGAGGTCCCCGATGGTCCGGGCTGGTCATCAGGTTCTAGGTCGACAGAGCTGCTGTCATCACTGGGGGCCTGTTCTGGGGGCGGGATGGACAAATCTGGACCCTCCTGGCCGGTGTGTTGGTGTTCGGGCCCTGCAGGGGTAAAAGAGTATGGTTATTGCTTCTGTGTGTGCCATGGCGTGCGATTTGTGGGTGCCCTTGTCCCCCAGTGCTGGCATTCCCTTGTGGGAGGAGTTGTGAGGGTGGTTTGTGGGGGGGGATGGGTATGTGCAGTGGTCATGCTTAGGTGATGGGTGTCCATGGTTTGTGTTGGCATTCAGAGATTGGTGTTGTGTTGGGTGGGTTGTGCTGGTGAGACATTGGCAGGGAGGATGTGTGCTGGGGGTTTGGGGGTGAGGGTGGGTGTGTGGGTTGGCATGCTGGTGGTTGGGGGGGGTGAAGTAGTTGGGATTAGACTTACCAGAGTCCATTCCTCCGCCTACTCCAGCGAGGCCCTCAGGATGCAGGATGTTCAAGACCTCTTGCTCCCATGCTGTGAATTCGGGTGGAGTGGGTGGGGGTCCGCCGCCAGTCTTCTGCACAGCGATGTTGTGTCTTGACACCATCGACCGCACCTTCCCCCGTAGGTCGTTCCAGCGCTTTCGGATGTCTTCCCGGTTTCTGGGATGCTGTCCCACAGCGTTGACCCTGTCGACGATCCTTTGCCATAGCTCCGCCTTCCTGGCTATTGTGGTGTGCTGCACCTGTGTGCCGAATAGCTGGGGCTCTACCCTAATTATTTCCTCCACCATGACCCTGAGTTCTTGGTCCGAGAACCTGGGGTGTCTTTGGGGTGCCATGGGGTGGTGTGGGGTGGTGTTTGTGGTGATGAGTGTGGTGTGTGTGGTGGTGTGTGGTGTTTTGTGCGTGGATGTAGTGTGGGTGATGATGTTGTGTTCCTCTGTGTGTTGGGGTTTTCGGTAGCTGTGCTCTCTCTCTCTCTCTCGCCTTCTCTCCGAATTTCTAGTAGTGGGGGTTTGTGGGTGATGTGGGTGTGTGTTTTATAGTTGATTGGATGTGTGGAAGTGGTGTTTGTATGTGTATCAGGTGTGTGTATTTCTAATTGTCCAATGTGGCTGTGTTTTGGAGCTGGGTGTGTATTTTGACCGCGGCGGTGTGTACCGCCAATGGAATACCGCGGTTAAATGACCGCCGCGTGGATTCGTGGGTCGTAATGGCATGGGCGTGTTTGTGTTGGCGTGACGGTGGAGGTTTGGTCATCTCCAGTTTATCGCTGACCGCTGATGAGGCGGCCTTCCGTGGATGTCGGGTTTTTGGCGGTTTGGCAGTTGTGGGTCAGAATGACCGTGGCGGTTTACCGCGGCCGCGGCGGTAGAATGGCGGTCTTCTGACCGGCGGTAAGAGCCTTTTACCGCCGAGGTCAGAATGACCCCCTTAGTTGTCAATACCAGCCCCTTTACAGTCTGCCACATGGTGGTGCTGTTTGCTAAATTAGAGATTACCACAATAGTTGTTTATTAATTCAATATGAAAATGACTAATACCTGCTGCCCTTGAGGGCTGGAAAAATCTGCATTTTCACACTTGTAGAGTGTGATGGACAGTAGTCATGTTGGTTCTGTCATTGGTGGTGCTGGCAGAGTCTATGAGTGGTGCAAGCTGCAGTAGCCGCCTGGTGTGGGCCCAGGCAATTATTCTTTTTACAAATAAAGCACTGCCTCCACAGAGTATGTAAAGACCTGCTGTGTGACCAGGGATGGTGCCTACAATGCAGCCAGTCTCCCAGAGGTGAGGGGAAATCACCTGAAGTCTGCACAGCTTGCTGGATACGCTGATGATCTGCTTAGCATCTAAATCACTGTCTGCTCACAGAGGAAATGAAAGTGCCTCATCCTGCAGGAGGAGAGACTATTAAGGAGAAGATGCCAGCTGTGTTTCTGTAGCACAAAAAAACAGAAGTTGCTGCCTGCTCTTGGGAGCAAAACTGGAGCCAACCTGTATCATGAGGGGTCTCCTGTTTGCCAGTCGTAGCCACCCCAATGGACCATATACAGAACTCAAGCCCAAGTAGTAACCGTGTGCTGTCTGGCAATCCTGCAATACCAGAAGGCCTGGTGCTGCTGCTGTCAGATTCAACGTAAATCCTGGCCACGTCCAGTGGAGTAACTGTCCTCAGTGCTGAAGCAGAATCCTGATCCCTGGCAGAAGACTGCACCTCCCGGATGAGTAATCCCGGCCCGGACCCACAGCTACCTGCAGTAAAGTTGCATCGGATCCCAGCCCAAAGGCCGTATGTGCCAGGAGGGGTGCTATCTGAGTAGGCCTGCAGTGCTGCTCACAAGCAGTGGCCAGAGTCCCAAGTGCAGCCGTACTGTTATGTCAGCAGAGTTGCCACTGAAAGTGCCAGTCAGGACAATGCCTGCAGGTGCCACACAACTACAGCAACACAAACAGGTAACATGGCCTCCATACAAAAAACTAAGACTTGTAGACTGTGTTTTGCAGCTGGAACATTGACTGTTACTTATTAATTCTCATCGTAGGTGAAAACTGTGGACTGAACTACAAAATACTCTGCATGAGTACAGACCTAGTGGGCTCCACATGTGTCTAATTTATTGCTACGCTTGGCTAGACTTTACAAAGACACCAGAGAAGCTCCTAGAACGGGGAGAGAGCATTATAAAGGGTGTAAACATTTACCTATTAGTAGTAATTGGAACTTCCCAGTAGCTGAGCACATTGAGCTGCGAAGCATTATGTTTTGCTGTGTTATTAAAGTGCTTTCGGTTTACGATACACACTGGGCTGGACAACAAATAATTGTGTCTATTGGTTGACTGTTGAGTTCTATCACACAGACTTCCTGAGACGCCTCTGACTGTTTGCCCTTGATACTCTAAGTTACTTGGCCAAGGTCAGAGCCTTAGTAAGGGAGACTCCAGGATACCAGGAGCAAAAAACCTCAACCACCACAGTAGGTTTCCATTAGCACGTGAGAGCTCTGTAGCCCTCCGAATGCAGTCGGGCACCATGTGAGGTAGCAGTTGAGATCTTTGCTGGATACGTTTGAGAAAGCATTGCTAAATGAATTCTGCAAAAAATTGAGGGGAGCGGTTTCTGTCAGTGATGTGAAATATGCATCCGTGATTTAAATTAAACCATTTACCTCAAATTTCACCTTGTCACACAGGTTAGCAACTTTCTGGTTGTGTGGTGGGAGTCTGAACAGCCTTTAATTGAGTTGACCACCCAACTTTGGGGTCTAAGGTGCAGAACATGGGTATTAAGCCAACTGTTACTCTTCCATACATTGTATGACTCCTCCGTTTGGAGAACTGGACACGAGTTCAGATTTAGGGGTATGACTAGAGTGCAAGAGGGATCAGCCCTGAATTGAAGCATTGCAGAGTGATAACACCCTTACTTTTTTATTTACACCTCTTTGATCTCCCTTCAATTCTAGCACAATCTAGAATAGAATAGAATTTCGAACTCAGTTGTGTGCAATGTGTGGATGATATGGTGATGTAGCCCTGATAGGTACTGCGCTAGTACTATATCTTTTATTTATCTCAAAACCAATGATCTTTAGAAAGAAAGAAATTTATTTTAAGGTAGCTGTTTCAAGAAAAATTGAGGTGTTAACATTAAACATCTGTTTAGCTGTAGTTGTATGTCAGGGCGCCTGCAGCTGCTATCAGTTAAATGCAAGGCTTCATGGATCACAGAAGCTTCAGTTGCCTAAACAAATATGAGTTGTTCATAGGCAATCCTATTTAGGACTACTTTGGACTCTATTGTTGCCTCCATGAACCTGACATCTCTCAACGAGTTTAGAGTACAACCCACTCTGCAGGTCATACCCTTGATTTGGATTTGTCTTGCAGCATGAACAACTGAGAACTAGCAGTCAAACTTATATCATAGTCTAAATGCTGCATTCTTAGCATTCCATTAAAGTGCTAATGAAAGTTAAAGTGTGGGCTGGCGGAGCCCAGGATGGCCAAATTTTACCATGGTAAGCCATTTTCTCAAATATGATTACAAAAAAGCATAATCTCCATGTACAGCACCAGAAGCTTTTGTCTACTTAGTGTGCCTTACTCAAGTCGCAAGTATTGAGGCGCTGTACTTTATCTAAAAACCAGCAAGCACAGGGTTTAGCAAAAACTCACTGCTCTGTCCACTCCTCACAACAATTGAAAAGATAACACAAGAGGTAAACATATAATACACCATTACCATGTAAAATGAGGAAAAATAGCCAAAAGATACAATATGCACACATAAATATCCTGGGGAAAAATCACAAAACATCTCAAAGAAAATTCAGAAATGTCACCCTTCTAGACCTATGCCTGCGATTTGCGTAAATGTCCTGCCTTCCGGGAAGTCTCAAAGAATGAAAGATAAACTCCTGGGAATCTTCACCTCAAGCAGCCCCAGATGAGTAAACATGTGTACGTACGTACGTAAATGTAGCAATCCTGTCTGCGTAAAAGTAACATCTCTGGTAATTTGCTCTGTTTAGACTGGACAATACTTTCTTTCCAACGCCATGAAAATCCATTACCCTGAAGCCCACCAGGATACTGCAGATACCCACCAGATACTCCCCTTTTCCCATACTGTAAATGGATTTACTCCAGTCTGTGACAATACATCTTAGGCAGCTGTATGAAGTTACAATGCAGTCAATATATGCAAACAAAACGAAACATTTTCAGCAAACAAACAATAAAACCCCAGACATAATAGAAGTTAAGAGCCCTTAGTCTACACAAAATAAAATAATAGCCACTAATTGAAAAAACAAACTCAATCTCCTCCCTCGCACTTAAAATCATTTAATCATTTTGGCGTCTTCTTACTCTTCTCATATCACGATCATTTGCTGATCTAATTCCATCAACTCCACTCACTGAAGCACTTTTTTCCAATTTGGGACGCAACTTACTTTGAGACTCCAAACCCCACTCAGTTGTTCGCCTCCCACTCCTATCAAATGTTCGTCACATCCATGAGCAGAAGGAAAATCATCATTCACTAGGGACATAAACTGCTCTTACTCTCATTTATGAACTACTCAAACAAAAGGACTTTTTACGTGTAAAATAAATCCTGTGCGACTCACACACATAACATTCCACTCAGAGTTCTCACACCCAGATCTTCCTATCAGTCACACTGATAGGAAATTACAAATTTCCTGCCGGTTCTTCTTCATGCAAACCTGAAAGGCAGTCCTCCTTATGGAGAACATTGTTATTATCTTCTTCACCCATGCTGTTCATTTTTCTCTCTCAATTGCTACACAAAATTGAGGTAGCAGTAATTCTTTTCAAATGCCACACTGCACCTTCATTGAGTCAGACAGCATTATGCAAAACTTTGATAAATGTGTGAGCTTCAAAAAATTTATTTTTCCCCCTTAGATAACTTCCGAGGTTTATTTGCTCTGACCTATTGACCTTCCACAATACTTGCCGGTCTGGTACCATGTTTCCTATCATAATATTTTTTGATACCATCATGGGTTTTTGTGATATTGCATCTCACGTTATCAAGGGGAACATTAACTAAACTAGTTTCAACCAACCACCCAGGATTACCCATAGTAATTGCACACCTGCCTCTCAGCTCAAAAGATAAAAATTCTATGGATTCATTCACCGTTGTCCCATACATATAAATCATTTTGAACACTTGAGTTTTCCAATCATTACCTGCAGACATGGCCAATTGCACAAACTCCTTAAGAATTCGATTGAACCGCTCAGTCATGCCATTATCACTTGGGTTGCAAAGAGATGTGGTTCTATGCAGGACACCAACTCTCTCCAAACACATCCTCGCCTCATTAGACACAAATTATAAACCATTATCACTGATGAAAAGTACTTCTAAATACCCTTAATCATAATTACTTCATTCATACATTTCAACATAGGATCGGAATCATCTCTCTCAAAAAAATGTATGCCACTGGCCAACGTGAAATGGTATATATGAATAATAAAATGAACTTTTGTTGTGACCCAATAAGGCCTAATATATCTATTTCTATGATCTTCCACAGATTTCTAGGACTTTTATGATCACACATATAGGAATTTCAAGCCTTCAAGGATTTATCTGCCCTAGTACATTTTGTGCCGTTCCTGACAATTCTCTCATACCTGGCCACCAATGCAAATGTTTTATGACACTTTTGGTTCGCCCAGTAGTTAAATGCCCTTCATGAGCATGTTTAATAATGACATCACTCAAAAAAAATTGCACTTTTACTACTGTTCACAATGCCATCCTCAACTGACATTGCTCCAGTTTCCCAAAAAGGTCGAACCTTCCCCTCTAACACATCTTTCTTTGACCATCTATTCCTCACACTTTCGTTGAATTTAGCTAACATATCATCTGTTTCATATTTCTTTCACCATTCACTCAATTTCAAACCAGGGTATCCTTCATCCTGTAAAAACACAATTTTGTATTCATCGCACACATCATTTTTGCACCCCAACATATCCAAAGGAATTAGTGGCAAAAAATCTGCCACAACGTTATCTTTACTAGGTACATATACCATCTTAAATGTAAAATCATGTAACATCATAGAAAACCTATCTAGCTTATCTTCAGGAGTTAACAGTTTTACCAGTGGTTTATGGTTACTTCAATCAATAAAATGCCTATCCTATCAAAAAGAGTGAAAATGCTCTAAAGTGCATACACACGCAAGAGTTTCGCTTTCAATAGCAGATTATTTCTCTTCTGTGGTGGTAAAGAATGGGAAGCAAATGCTATAGCTACTTCACCAGAACGTTACTCTTTCTGTAGTAAGACAGCACCAATATCCTTCGAGTTTGCATCTGTAGTCATGATGCTCTCAGCAGAAGTATCAAACGCTTTGTGTACCGAAGCATTGACTATGGGCCCTTTAATAGATTTGAAATCATTTTGGCAACTGTTATCCCACCCACATTTCATTTTGTTTTTAACAACTTGTCTAACGTGATGTGTCTTTTCTGCAAATCACAACAAGGATATTACACCATCTTTACTTGTGGGCACAGGCGACCTGCAAATTGGCTCAACTAAGGGTGTTTTAGGCTTAAGCCCTTCTTCACAAAAGACATTCCTTAAATAGGTAAATTGATTTTCAGCAAATTCACACTTGGAGTGTTCCACATTGAGGCCATTTTGATTTAAACGTTTAAACGCTTTTCTAGTCTTAAACTATGTTCCATCAAATTCTTCAAAAAAACACATGTATGTCATCCTGACAGAAAAAACATTCTTATATCTTCCGAAAAGGCTGAACATTATTCTCTGGAAGACAGCCACCACAGAAGCCAGACCAAAGGGCATACATTTAAATTGAAAACATCCTTAATCTGTGAAAAAAGGCACAAATTTCCTGGTTTCTGATTTCAAAGAATCTGTTGATAAACCGAAGGCAACTCAGTCTTCAAAAACCATGTTGCCCCCTGATTAAACTTAACATTTCAGAAATTGTAGTTAAGGTAAACTGATCCACCAAAATGTTGACGTTTAGACGGCGATAATCAATGGCTAAGTTTACCATTGCTCCTGTGTGCTACCACAGAAAAAAACGGAAGCTTCCACTGGTTCAGTCATTTTAGATTCCATTAATCCTTCTAATTCCTTAGAAATCTCACCTCACATAGAAAGAGGAATTTTTCTGAATTTATTAACTTTAAGGACAGCAGTATCTTTTAATTCTATTTTGTGATCAAATCCATATAATTTGTCGATACAAACACTGAAGAATTTGGAAACGTTTTTTACAACATTTTTTCCCAATTATTTCCCTTTCATCCAAAATTAAAACATGTTCTTAACTATTTAAGCCCAAAATGATATGGAGTTTTTCTTGCTTGTGCCACCCAAGTACCAATGGCCTTGTTTGCCACATAGAGATTGCCTGCGTAGTTCTTGTTTTTAAACCTAAAAATTAAAGTTCTGATCCCTAATAATTCTATCTTTTCTCTGCTATACCCCTCCAGATGTATATCTGATTTATGAAATGTGGAAGTAATTTTCTTACTATACTGGTAGACGGGGAACCTTCAACAAAACACCACCAAAACTCAAAGCTTATTTCTTTTGCAACATTCTTTAGTAATATTCAAAACAAACCTGTTACCCTCCATGTTGGAAACATTACTCAGCGTAGTGTAATTTTCCTCAGTACTTTCCTCTTCCTCTAAAAACGTTGCTCTTTTTTAAAATACTTTTGTAAAAAGAATAGCCCCACTATTCCACAACTGGAATAGTTCTATTTTAGAGCATAATAATTTTCATTGTAAGCTAAATGACTACTACTGCCAGCCCCATAATATCGCATATCCTTTCTACTATTATCTCTACTCCCAAATGTTTTCAGAGCTTCAAAAATAATCCGTTATCCTCACTATTCTTTACTTAAGCAAACAATTCACACTCATTCATGCAATTTGTGGACTCAGCATAGCTCTAGCTCACCTTCCTGATAATTTAGCCTTCCTAACAGTAGCTAATATACCTTTGAGTTCAGAAAAAAATAAGCAATTGTTCTTTTAAACATGTTGATATCACCATCTCCACCCTCTTTAGTCATGTCACAAGAAGCTTTTAAACCAGAAGGACATATTTAATGTAAAGAAAAAAATCTGTTCCGCAGACATAACAATCCCTTCTTCCTTAGTAGCCAAATAATTAAAAAAACATTCCTTCCACCCCAACCTCTTCATGCAGGTTCCACTGCCTAGTGACCAAAATGGCTGAGGAGATGATATTAAAAAACTTTAAGACGCCATGTTGATGATGTTGAAGTGGATATGTTCAGTGTCCTTACTTCACCTTTTGGAGTTAAATTTTAATAATACTCTAGTGACACAGAAGTCAGTATTAGGTGACTTTATATTCACATTTAAAAGCCTAATCGAGATGCTATGATGTATATTTTAAAAGTGTACACATTTTGATTTATGGTGGACATTGTGTCTTCCATTGATGGACATTGTGCCTACCATGGCAAACATTGTGCCCATCTGTGTTTGATATAATGCTAACTTGATATAATAATTGCGGAAAATATTAATCCTTAGAATAAATTATTATGAGTAGAAAGTAATTATGTTTTATGTTGATTTATTAGTTTAAAGTTACATGTGTGCAGAAAAATCAATGCACAGCTAAGTCATATCAAATGAATTGTGTTAACAAAATTTGCAATTAATATTGAAATATCTTGCATAATTTATGATGTATTATTAATGAGATGAAGTCATAAGTTTGCTTACCTATGTGTGTTTTACTAAAGAAAATATTAATGCATTGATTTTTTTGGTGTTATCATAACTAGGCCTGAACTTCCTTATTTGCAGCAGGAGTGAAATGCAGAATCATTTCTTTCCCTGTAGCCTGAATTTTTCTATTAGGTTGTTTCACATGTTTAGTAAAAGAGTTCCATTGTATTATGTCTAAGTTTTCTTCATTGACTTGAATCTGGTACATCGAGAGCTGGAGATCTGGACATTATGACAGACCCATTGTTCAATTGTGTGGTTTCATGTGAACAGCTGGAACTGTCATGAGCTATGGAAAGATGTTGGAATGTATCAAGTAACGTACAGAGTTGCGGGACGCTCTTCTCAAAGGTCAGGGGCCAGGACCACAAGGCTCAGAGAGACATGCAGCAGGAGGGCCTCAGGAGGGCTGCCATGTCATCTCGCACCCAGTGTGCCATAAAGGCACTTCTCAGGTCCCCCAGTGCGGGATGCACCCGGGCGAAGACGGGGCCAAGACCAGGTCCATCTTCACCTGCCATCATCTGGAGGAAGGCGGGCTGGGCCACCCCTCATCTGTGTCCACCAAACAGGTACGGCAGATTATTGTGATTTTGCACTCTTTGGGGTTAAGTGAGCCAAATTGCCCCCCCCCCCCAATTATTGTAATAATGGGGAAACAGAAGTTGCCATCTAGGTTAGACAAATCTCATATTTCCACTCGTTGGGTGGTTTCTTGCAACGTGCGGTGGGGGCTATCAGTAAAGAGATAGAGTTAGGGAAACATTGTTTCTCTGTTTCTTCGCCCATTCTCCCAATTCTACCTGAGGAGCCAACTCTTGCCTCTGCTTTGGATGCAATGGGGGCAGGGACACTGACCCTGGACTCAAATGCCATGAGTAATCTTCACCAAGCGGTAGATATACTATCTCCACAGGGCTTGATAAAACACCAGTCTCCCTGAAATCTGAAATTTTGGTGGTCACCAACAACCAGGGCAAGCTTGTCGCAGGGAAAAGGAAGATAGTGGAATCTGGTGGAAGGCCAAAAAGCTCGCATGTGAGTATCACACCAACTCCTATAGTTCCTTATGAGCTCGATAAAGGAACTGATATGTTGAGTGCACTATTGGATGACTTCTATGCTAAACTTATAACCGCTTTGGACACTAAACTGGAGCCGATTGTTGAACAATTGTCTGCAATTGAATGGAGCTAAATGTAAATTATCTGTGCCCCCTATTGATAAGTTGGAAGGAAAAAAACAAGATTGTGTATCTAGAGCATTATCACAGTATATGGTATTCTCCCAGTCCTTGGCCATAACTGGGGGGGCTGGGGAAAGGTGAGAGGAAGGCCTCCATTATGGAGGAAGCATCACGCCTTGATAGGGTCAACGTAATGTATGTCCCAGTTACCCTAAATGTGCATGCTAACAAAGTTGGTTGTGATAAGGGAATAGGATTTGGGAATGAGGATCATTCTCAGACAAGTCTTTGTGATCCTCCAGCGCAGCGGCCCACTAGTGAAGGGGCTAGTGAGGAAATATCAGCAGGCACCCAGGGGGGAAATTGTTACTTGTGATAGTTGTTGGACCTGGCCCTTTTACAGGGTCATTCCCCAAACATTTTGCCTTTTTTCTCCTTATTTTTCTGACCCTTGTGGCTGACATTATGACTCTGAGCACTTTTTCACTGCTAATCAGTGCTAAAGTGAATGTGCTCTCCCTTGTAAACTTGGTATGATTGGCTTATACCTAATTGGCATATTTAATTGACCTATAAGTCCCTTGTAAAGTGGTATCCCTATACCCAGGTCCTGTAAATTAAATTCTACCAGTGGGCCTGCAGCGTTGCTTGCGCAACCCACTCAAGTAGCCTTTCAAACGTATCTCAGGCCTGCTAGCGAAGGGCCTATGTGCGCAGTTTTCTGCCAAAGGGACTTGGCATCTAAATTTATTTGCCAGGCCCAGAACTCCCCTTTTACTACATGTAAGTCACCCCTAAGGTACGCCCTAGCTAGCTCTATGGGCAGGGTGCTATGAATGTAGAAGGCAGGACATGTGCCAGGTAGCGTGGCCTGTCCTGGTAGTGACAAACAGCCTAACTTGGTGTCTCACTGCTGTGAGTGCTGCCTTCTCATAGATTTGCATTAGAAATGCCCTGCCTTATGTGCAAGGGGTATTGTCTGATTTATGAGGGGTAGCGTAGGCATGTTTGGTATGGTTGTAATGGTAGTGAGAAATGCTGCTTCCTGGTGTAGGTGGATTTGTTATTATCATTACAAAAATGCCCCTTCTAGCGAGTGAGCATTTCTCTCTGCTTATGACTCTGGTGTTTTGCAGCTGGACTCCAATCCATGTCTGGGCAGAGTAGGGCTTTGTGCATAGTTTTCAGACAGCCTGTACACAGGGAGGGTGGAGATGTCACAGAGGTGCATCTACATACTGAATAGTCTTATTGGGCTGAGAGAAGGGAGAGGCGGCACACCTGCATTTGTAAAAGCTGTGCCCTGGCCTCACACAATAGGGTCGTTTACCCTCAACTGATGTTTGGAGCCTGTGCTGGAGGACAGAGGGGACACTCCTAGAACCAGCTGTAACTGGTTGAAACTCCCTCTCCTCCTTATTGAAAGCACACTGTAAACTGAGTATAAGTACAGGGGAATTGTCCCCACAAGTGAGACATTCTTGGGACAAGAAACATACTTGGAACTGGATACAGGCCACTGCTGGAAGGACTCCCCCAAGAACCGCCTTGGACTGCTGCTGTTGTGCTGACCTGTGACCTGCTGGGTCACCAGGAGGACTTGCCACTGACTACATTTTCCTTGTGCTGGCCTGTTGCTGGGCCCTGCCGCCTGTACCTCCATTTATTGTCTCTAGGGGCTGGGTTCTGTGGCCCCTGTTCCCTTGCCACCTTTACTTCCTTAAAGGGGTATTCGTGATGATTTCATGTTATGTTTATCTTGTAGTAATGGGTTCCCTTGGCCCAGGCATTTATGTTAGTAGGTGTTCAAGACTTGCCATATGTAATAATGTTCCTTTTATGGACATGTATGATGTATTCATGACAAGTGAGTTTCTTTACTGTGATTTCTGACTACTGCTTATGTTGCCGAATCCTGAGTACCTATGTGTTCTAATGTGACTACTGCTCATTCTGGTAGAGTATTAGTAACCTGTGTAACGTTCTGACAACTGCTAAGGTAGCAGGGTTTTTCTGGTAATGTTTGGTCTAATTATGTTTTGTGCAATACAATTTATTTTTACATAACTAGGTGTTGTGTTTACTTTGTGGAGTACATATTGCATCACATATGTTGTGTGTGTTGTGCAAACGCTTTACACATTGCCTCCGGGTTAGACCTGAGTGATTGTGCCAAGCTACCAAGGGGGTGAGTAGGGGTTATCTTGGCCTTGCAACTCCCTTGCCCTGACTAGAGTGGGTGGGTTCTGCCTGGCTTAGGTTCATACCCTAGCCAACCATAAAGCCCATTTCTAACAATAGTGAACAGAGTCTTGATTTAGCACCAGATTGTTGCACGTATGTGGTGGTATTGAATTCTATTGAATGCCCGTATGTGGCGGTCATGAACTCTAATACAAAAGAGGCAACTTCTGAATTGAAAAACAAAGTATGTCACTGGTTAGTGCAACACCTAGATTTCAGGATGCATGAGTTTAGGGACATCCTGTTCGTGAGAAGGGTTGGGTGGATTGGGCTGCTAGCCAAATCTAAAAATGGGGACTGTGTTCTAATTAACTTCAGGTGTCCAGAGCTTGCTGAGAGGCTGACCTATTGGGGCAATATGCTTAGTTGTAATAGGTTATGCACAGGTGTGAGGGTTGGTCTGCTGGGGTTCATTTATTTCCATTTAAGGAATCCACGATCACAAGTGAGGGTAAGAGGGGAGGTGTGTGGCACGGTCTCTGTACAATGTTCCAGTTGCTAATAGATTTCAAATCCTCAATGACCTTTAGAGCCAGGATTGATACCTGCTATAGGGGTCATAGTAGCAGCCAGGAGCTAGCTATTGATAGCAGTTTGGGGGAGACTTATCCTGAGAAGCCTGACATGACTTGTGTAGTGAACAGGGAAATTAAACCTTGTCATAGGATCGGAGGATCTAAACAAATACTTCCTCCTCTGAGCGCATCAATAGTAACTGCTCATTTAGTCCCCCTGTTTATCAAGCTAGGTGTAAGTTTGGACTTGAAGCCATGGATGAGTCACAAGCTCATGTGCGAGGATTGGTAATTATCAAGTATAAGGTTGATACTGCATTACTCTCATGGAACATAGCAGATTTAAAGGATAAAATTGAAGATCCACAGTGGGGAATGTTTACTGATAAACATGACCTAATAGTCTTGCAAGAAAAGTGTGCTTTGGATAAAGTACACAGATTGGGTTATTCAAATTATATCATTGAGACAGTACCTTAAAAAAAAGGGTGCCCCTGTGGTGGGATGATAATATGGGCTAAAAAATACCCTTGATTTAGCAATTATAATACTAGATGTGAATAGCCAAGATATTTTGGGATTAGCCGTGAGAGGAAGAAGGGGGTTGTGGGTGCATATGTATAATATCTATAATCGCACTACACAGCTTAATAGGGAGTCATCCACTTTAGTTGTGCTGGCCTGTCAATTGTGAAACAGGAGCGAAAAGTACCCACTAATATTAGCAGATGATTTTAATACCACCTTCAAACCACTGGAGGGCTTAGCGTCAATATATGGTGTAGAGGATGCAGCTAGAGGTATCCCTGTTTTAGGGTCCGAGCCCCTATTGTCTTGGCCCATGGTTGCTATTCAGCTTTTATCCCTAACACTGAATCATAGCATATACATGTGCAATGAGAGATTTCCCTCAGATATGAAGTGTTGCCCTACTTTCATGCGCGGGCCTGCAACAAGTAAGATTAATTATGTCTTCTTGGATCTGCACCTTTGACGTTTTGCTGTTCCTTTTGCAATTGATAGACAGTTTGACCGCGATCACAATGGGTTGCAACTTATGTTGAGAGGGCCTTCAATAGGAAGCATAACAGCTCGTGGACTCAGCTCAGAAGCTATTCTATTGCTAAGTAATAATAGAGGATGATCAAATGGGCAAAGCTGTGCTTAGACAAGGAGTCTCTGATTAATATTTATAACACCTTTATTAGGTGCTTGAGCCCGACCAATGACGGCTTTCATGACAATTTATCTGTACGTGACCTGCACGCAGTCCTATTTGCTTCTTTGAAACAATTATGTACAAAGGACTGTGCTGGGAAGGCCTCTTTATTGTGCTCGCCCTAATGTTGCAATAAGTAATGTTGAGAAGCCAAAAGTGAGCTTCTTAGGGCCGTTAAGAGTGAGTTCCAACAGAGAGTCGGGGCTGCTCTGAAAAAATACAAACAGCTAACCTCTAAGTATAAGCATAGATAGGTAGATGAAAAATGGATGGAGCTGATAGGGGCTGCTCACTGTAGGGACTCCAACACCTTCTGGCACGTATTAATTCACGGGTAGTCCATTGGATCTTGTAGTGCAACCCTGTCAATGGGTAGATCATTTCTCAACAATCTATGCTCCTTCCCTCATTGAGTTAAGAGAGGATGAAATAATAGCTTTAAAGCAAGATTCTGGGTTGGGGTGGGGGCTAAGCCATTATACCTTTTGATGGAGGAAACACGTCAAGCCAATCAGGCTATGCCCCCATGTAAATCACCTGGATCGGATGAAATTCCTGGGTATTTATACGGATCAGACCCATTACTCTGGCGGCCTTATATTAATCAGCTTACAAATGATATAGCTGCAGGTGGGGCTTTGCCAGAATCCTGTACAAATGCAGAAATTATACCTGTCTATATAAAGGGAGATAGGAAAATTCGAAATAACTATAGGCAGATCAGTTTAATTGACCACCTCCAGAAGATTTATTTGTCACCAGGTACTGGGTAGATTAAAGGATTGGATGAATGAGGTCTCAATTCTTGCACCCTTGCAGGTGGGGGTTTAAATTTAGGGTGTGTACTATTGACCAACATTTTTGGTTCAACCCTATAGTCTCAAAATATCTGAGGCGAGCTGGGGACCATCTACATTTCGCCTTTGTGGACTTTAGGGTAGCCTTTAACTTAATCCCAAGGTGGCTCTTGTGGCCCACATTTGCCAATATGGGCATAACACTGCACAGTAACACCACTGCTCAGGAGAAATGGGAGAGGAATGGAAACCTGACAGAATGCATTCCAGTACATTACATTGAGGTGTCTGACAAGAATGTGTTCTGGTGCCATCTCTTTTCTTGCTTTATATAAATTATGTTGTTCAGATATTGTCAGGTATTTCCCAACCGGCATGTAGCCTTTTTCCATCTTGACACTACTGTGGCCATGGGATGTGAAGGGGGGCAACACTCTCACCCCACAGAGTCTCTGCAGGTAGTTTTCAAGGGACATTGCAGTCCTGTCTGCCTGCAAGGATGGCTTCCACTGGTCTGAAAAGGCCCAGTCATTAATTACCAATAGCTGTAAATAATAAAGGTGAAGATTCAGAAGAGCAATACTCTGTTTGTCTGTCATCTAGTCAGGAGCGGCAAGGCAATCCTGGGGACCCCAGCATCCCAGAGGTGTACCCTTGTAATCTCGTCCACCTTCTGAAATAATTTATCTTGTTCGGGAAAGGGGTGTTTTGCAACACGTAAAGAAATTTGGGTAAATAAATCATTGTGTACGGGGCTGCCCATCCCAGCAGTGACCGGGGTAGTTTTTGCCCCAGCAGTGACAGGTGGGTTTCCTCCACCTCTCTGCATCGTGACGGTAGGCCTTGAGAACCTTCAATAGAGTCTTCTTGATTAGCAAGTCGTGGTGCAGGGTTGCAAAAATGCTTAAGTATTAAAATCCCTGTGTTACCCACTGAAACTGGAAATCCTGCTCTTGATCTGGATCTACTCACCAATGGGAAATGCCATCGGCTTGTGCCAGTTAATATGGAGTCCCGCATACGAACCAAAGATGTCAAGGATATGGAAAACTCTTGGTGTGGAAGTTGGTGGGTCTGCCAGATGGAGCAGAATGTCATCAGCGTGAAACAAAATTACATCCTCCAAGTCTGGGGTACAGAGGAGATCCCTAAGCTGTGCACACATATGTATCCAGACCACCAGAGGCTCCAAGGCCACTGCAAACAGTAATGGCAACAGTGGACATCCCTGCCTGGTGACCTTAGATAGTACATATCTGCTGAACACCTCCCCCGTTCAACCTGACTCTTCATCAGGATCTGTGTACAGCGGCTCTAGACAGGAGAGAAAGCACGGCCCAAAACCCATCTTTTCAAGCATCACAATCATACACAGCCACTACAGAGAGTCAAAGGCCTTCTCTGCATCCAGGGCCAGAAGGACCCCTAGTTCTTCAAACCTAGAACTACATGCCAGACACCCCATTAAACTTTGTAAGTTGTGTCGTGTGGCCCTGTGTGGCATGACCCCAGATTGATCCGGGGTGAACAGAAAGTCTGTCACTTTCATGAAGCGATTTGCCTTATTTTTATCAAGACCTTCATCTCCCAATTAATCAGGGAGATGGTTATGTGCAAGGCACAATCATCAGTATGTTTTCCCACCTTGTGTATCAGGACTATTGTTGCCTCTCTGAGGTCTGGTGGCAAAATACCCTGATCCCCTGTCTTGGAGAACATTTTAAGCAGCGGTTCCACCACCTTGGTTTTGACACATTTGTAGAATTCTGGCAGGAAACTATTAGGGCCGGTGATTTTGCCACTGAACAATTGGGATATTGCCCCCACCACCTCCCCCTCAGTGATGTCTTTACCCAATAGGTCAATCTGTTCAGGGCAGAGTCATGGGGTCGAAAGACCAGCAATGAAGTCAGCCGGGTCACCTCGTTGGCTATTGTGCACACCTTAAATAGCCCCTCCAGATAATCAGCAAATGACAATGCAATTTCCAAAGAGGTCTTCCTCACCCTGACCCTGCCTGATCTAACGCCCCGTACCCACCATCACCCCTCTTCTCTTTTTGCCTACCAGGCCAGGAGCTTTCCAGCCTTGTTGCCCACTTTATAGAATCTGCCCTGTGTTGTTCGGAACTGAGCCCGAGCCTCTTGGCGAGCCAGGCTCAAGTATTCCCATCTCACCTCCTTACATTTATGTGCCAGGTCCCTGGAAGGAGAGATGATTTAATCGCCTTCCAACTGTGTGAGCTTCTCTTCATGTGTTCTACATTCTGCCTCTCACTTCGCGTGCTATAATTTGCCCTCTAAGGACCGTTTTATATGTCTTCCAAATGAGTGTGTCAGATTGGACAGACCCTTTTTTCTCTGCAAAACAGTGGTCAGTGGCCGTGACCATTTTATAGGTCTCCCATATGATCATGTCGGATTGGACAGACCCCTTTTTCTCTGCAAAATAGCAGTTGGTGGCCATGACCATTAGCTGTCTGTTAGTTCTGTCTGTTAGTTCCCAGGCATCTAGTCTCCATGCCTTGGTATACACATCCGTACCACTGTAGTCAAAGGTGTGTGGTCCGATATTTCCCAAGTTGTGTGAATGGACCTACCCATTTGGTGTCTGGGAATCAGGAGGTCAGCCAACCTCAACATGATGCTGCATTCGAAAATCGGTATTGCCCCTGGTGTGACTCATACCACAGATCAGCCAACCTCATGACCCCACAAAGTAAGCCAATCATATACTCGTCTTGAGTTTCTCACTGGTTTTCATCAATCTGTCCATGTCCCCCTGTAGTGTCAGGTTGACCTACCCCACCGGATGATTGCAAACACGTCTGGAATCCCAGTCAGCCAAATGCTCAGAGGCTCCAGTCCCTCAGATTGCAGCAGTGGGACATATCCGCATAGGCCCAAAAACCCACAGTTGTTCCCTAAGAGATGCGTTTCCTGCAACAGGGCTGTGTAGGGGTCTCAGTAGGTAACTCCTCACCACCTCTCTCTTGAGTTTATATCCCAGGCCATTCACATTTGATGAGAGGATTTGCAAGGTCAGGCTGTCACTTGGGTCCTGTTGTGACATACACCATATGTAACTTCAGTTTCACATCCTAAGGTAGCAGTCCCATTCTTCCAGTATCCACACTGTGTCTCACAAACCCTCAAACAAACCGCCCCCCAAGACACACCCCACCCCAAACCTCTCGCTGCAGACTTAAAACTACCCACTTCCTCAATGCCTGAGATGCCTGTCGCCCCAACTGCATAACTATAACTAAAACTAAATTAGAGACTTGTCCCTGCATGTGGGGCATGATCTCCTACAGAAGTGGAGGTGTGGCCTTCCAGACCATTACTGGACCCTCAGTGTGTGTGCCCGGAAAAGTGCCCTGTTTGCTGAACCCCACGTCAGAGTTTTCCCCAATGTCTGACCTCATAACACCCATATTAAATCAACAAGACTGCCATCATAGGGGTCACTACAGGCATTTCTCTTTTTCCCTTCTCTGTTGGGAACCCTTGGATTCACCCATTTACTGTTTGTGGGCAGAGGGCCCTCTTGTTGCAGTTTCACCACCATCTTCGCCCTCTTACTCTCTACCTCATCTTTCATTGGGCCCCCTTCGTCTTGCAGCATGGCTTGTATCGTGGTTTCGGTTGTCACCAGCCATCTTGCCCGTGGGAATCTAGCACGTTCAGCATTGCATAACCCCCTACTCTTCAATCATGTCCACACCTCACTAGCTGTGTTGAAGAAGTGAAAGTGGCCCTGGTCAGTCACCGTCTGTCTAGCAGAAAAATGTGTGCGTATTTTATATCTAAGATACACAGTTGTTTTCTCACAGCAGGAACGTCTGCCTGTGGCCCTGGACCATTTGAGTGTAGTCCGGGTAGATATTTACTGACCCTCCCTCTACCTGCCATGGTCCATGTGTACGAGCCCACTGGAGGATATCATCCCTGTCTCACTTAAGGAGTCTGACCACCATCAATCTTGGGGGGGCTTCACGGCGCGGTTGGCTGGCCGGCACTCTGTGGGCCCACACTACCAAAAAGAGCTTGGAGGCCTTACCCTCCATTTATTGACTGAACCTTTTATTGCATTTTTTGGTATACAAATATTAGATATTGCATTCATATGCAAAATATTTAGGACACAGAAAATATGCAGATTCAGCAGCGGAGAGCATCAGTGAAATATGTGAAAGACTCAATAAGCTATCTATGAAACAAAAATACCAAAAATGTTAACCTATCAAGAAGCATGAACATCAGGGTCCACGCCACATTATGACAGGAGGAAAGGGTAAAAGAAAACCACTACAGAGAAACAGTGTAAACGAGAAAAGGAACAACAGTTGTTATGTTGAGAAGAAACGTGTTCAGTGGAGAGCAACAGGTGTGTCAGGTGACAGGTTGGTAGATGAAGCGGTGTCTGCAATAGCCGGAGGTGAGGTCATTTCCCCAAGTGGTATGTCAACAGGTGTCAGGACAGCTTAAAAATCAGTCAGGATGGCATCCCAGCTAGCTGCCAGTGGGTACTTATGTAGACCTGTGTGTCCTCCCTGTGTAAGGCAGCTCCTCCAGCTCGAGCCCAAGCCTGCACGGAGAGTTCTCAGGAAGTGATTGTAGGGGGTGCTGGTTACCTCCATCTGCAGGTGATCAATTGCTTGGCTAATAGAAGTCCCAAATCTATGAACCCGGGTGGTAGCCCTATGTTTCTTGTTTCTACAATTAAGGCCTAACAAGCAGACCTCCCAAGTGTGGGGTACGGGTCATTCTGTGCAGTCTGCTAAGCGAGAGGTCACACCTAGCCAGGTTTGGTGAAGGGAGGGACATTCCCAGATCCTCTGTAACAGGCCAGTGGCAGGTAGTGAGGATCGGAGGCAGGTACCATCAGTCTGGTGGTAATAATGGTTTATCTTATTAGGCCCTGTGGAGTATATAGCGTTGTATAAGACAGAATCTCACTTTGTGTAGAACAAGCACGGGGATTTCAATAATGGCCCTCCATTCTTAATCCATGTAAGGACGGCCCAGGTCTGTTTCCCAGCTTCGGCGTAGTGGGGTCAATGCAAAGTCAGCATGTGTGGGCAGCGATTCAGCAAATCACTGCGTCAAATGGTGGCCCGTATCCATGACATGGCAGTACTGGACAGCGAGATGTGCTGGGAGTTCCTTCTGCATGCCGCCCCAGCATGGGTAAGTCTTCCTACAGTGCATGGATGCCAAAAGCAAGACTTTGGTCTTGATGAAAGCTGTCATTGAACCACTTGGGGACAAGATAGAAATTACTACTTATAATTGTTGCTGTATTGATTACAAGCTCCGTACAAGATTTTGAATATAAACACCATTGGGGCATCCCCTTGTTGGATTTGGGACATACGGTTACGGATACGTGAGGATCTGTGTTATGGAATCCAGCCAGGCTTAGAGGAGTTCTCTTTGTTCCCCTTAAGTCGTACAGCATTTAGACTGTCCATCTCTAGCCCTGAATAAAGATCCGTCATGATGTCCAACCGCTAACACAGACACATAGGGTTGAAACGGCAACGGCAATACTATTAGTTCATGTTCTTTGTCAACCATCCAAAAGAAGTGCCACTAATGATATAGGGTGTTTGTTGAGCCTCTAGATATGAGAGAGAACAGGCATTTTTGTAATAATTTCTTTTTATATGCCACGTTTAGATTGGTCTGTGTTTGTATTGTTTAATGTTAAACATTGTTTTACGATGTGTCACTTTATTACCAAGTCCTGTCATTTGATGAAAAATAATTTGTGTTCTTGACAGCCTTATAGAAAAAAAAGACAAATTTAAAAACACTGTTTTAACATGCACAGAAATTGTGACACCCGGCAGAACTCATTGTAGCTTGTAACATTACTTACCCAGGTTTTCAGGGACACAGGGCAACCCCATTGTTTTTGATGGCCTGTCAAGAGTTCATCTGACATTCCACGTGTACCCTAAGCAGTTGCCTTTGATGGCAACCTTGAAGACATCCCATTCAAGTAAGTGGGTTGAGGCTGTGTTGGCATTAATATCAAAATGTTCCTCTATAGCTGCTCATAATGAGGTCTGAAAGGTGGGTCTTCTAGCGCTGCTGGCTGCAGCCTCCATGTGGGGATCAGGAGACGGGTGGAGGGGTTAGCATCCCAGTTCAGGCATAAATGCTGGGGATTGTGATCAGAGTAGGTGCAGCCTAGGTAATCAATATGTGTTATCTGGTGGAAGATGTCTGGTGTACCAACTAGACGATCTATGCGGACATGTGGATTGTGAGGGCTGGAATAGACCCTCATGTGCATTCTGGAGTCTTCATATGTTGGACAGCCTTCAGTGTTCAGGTCAGGTGGCCAGTGCCAGGGCGTTAGATGGTGCAACTGTGAATACAAAGGGGGGGAGGAGTAGCAGTCTATGTCAATGTCCCACACATTGTAGAAGTCTCCACCAAGGAGCCATGGAATCCCATTCCAATGTGAAAGAACCCCCGACAATTTGGTAAGGAACCTGTGTTGGTCAGAATTGGGGGCATAGATTGAATCAATAAGCATGCTGTGTCCCTCAAGCTGCCAGTCTACCAGAACACGGTGGCCCTCATCATTCACAATCACTAATTCCATATGCAGGGAAAGCTTGCCTTGATCCACACTAGGGCACCCCTAGCGCTTGTGTAGTGGTTCGTGGAGAACACCTGCCCATGTCTTGCAGCTTCAGTCAATGTCAAGTGGGATTCTTGGCAGCAAAGCAATGTTTGTAGAGTGGCAGCATAAGTAGGAATAAACTGCATACCTGTGCAAGGTAGTATGAATTCCACTGCTCATGCCATGTCGGTATGTTCATTTTCTTCTGTTTAGGAACAGTGTACCTTTTTGATTTTTGGGTATGTTCATTTTAACCATGAATCCTGGTGATATAAATGAAGGGAGAGGGAAGCGCCACTGCAAGGGAATCGTGTTGTCCACTCCACGATGCCTAGCAGGAGCAGGTCTGGACAGTGAATGTAACTAGGGCTGAAACCACTGTAACAACTAAACAGCAAACAAAAAATACCATAAGGGCAGAGGAACAACATGTATCCGCCCAAACATTTGTAAATTTGCATGTCAGTGGTAGACAACTGTCCAAGGGGGTCGTCTTTGCAAGCAGTAGGTGGAGGGTGAAGAAAACCATTATTCAGGCTCACCATAATGCAACCAACCTCGTGTCATGCATAAAGTAGAGTAAACTGTGATGTGGGACAACATACTTGAGGCAACCTCCCACATCCCCAGTGCAGGCAAGGTGTGCATCCCTGGATGAGCCGAGGAAAAAACAAACAGTAGAGAGCAAAGGAAAGGGGGGAGGATTGGGGGAAACTAGAGGAAGGGAGAAGGGGGGGGGAAGGAGGAGAGTACACGGGTATGTCCCGCTGCCTAACACAATTATATCACAGCTTAGGCTATGCATCATATCAAAAGATACAAGATGTACCGTACAGTTCACGTCAGAGTTCAACCAAGGTCCTCTGCAATTTTAAATGTCACCCTGGGAGGAATGAAAGAGTCCAGCTTGGAGGACCAGGTCGATTATCAGCAGTCATCGCTGGAGGACTTGGACAGTTCCTTGTCGAGGTCTGATAAGGGAGTTGACTCCTGGATCGTGGCGGGCCTTGAGGGCTTTTCACCATTCATGGCTCATGTGCTGCAGGTCCGGTGTGTTGTGTGGTCATGGGATAGGGGCCAGGTCGGCGGGGCCGGGGCAACCAGGAGTGTAGTTTCATATGCAGCCAAGCCAACTGGTGCGAGCTCAGAGTTTTCTATCAAGTCCCAGGGGTCCTTAGGGCCTGTGAAGAATGATGTCTGGCCATCAAAATATAGACTGCTCCATAAAGGCATGTAGTGTTTTCTCCCAGGCCTGAGGTTGTATTGTGGAGATCGTTTGCTCGGTGTTGTGGGCTTTGTCAGCCAGATTACGGTGGTCTGCATGCAGTAAGATTAGCTCTACCGCTACTGTGTTTATCTTTTGGTCCAACAAGGTACTAGAGTTTTCTATAGCAGCCAGTACCACGTTTAGTTTGCTGGCTGTAGACGCACAATTGGTGTCACAGTGCAGAGAATTGGCACCCGTAGTAGCTAGTTAGGAGGCACTTCTAGTGGGTGCAGGGGTGCTTTGCATGCCAGAGCGCAGGCAACTCATGGCAATCATCAGGCAGAGGCGGAGATCCAGATGCTTCTCAGGTAAGAGGCCTGCTTATGTATGCCAGGCAGGCGAGGCAGGGGGATGTAGCACAAGCAGCCCAGCCTGTAGTTCTAGTGAACAGCATTGGTATTAGGGATGAGAATGGTCCAATCCTGTGTCGACTCTAGTGAAGGTGACTCCGCGGGGAGGGAGAGGTGCCAACAGTTAGTAGGGCCCACTTGCGCATCCAGGCCATATGGCTTATGCAGCACGAGCAGCCCCAAGAGTCTAGCCCAAGGGCTCCAGAGGATGCCACAATAATTTAACAGGGTGGCAGTTCTAAGCGCTTGTGCAGCATTCTAGTAAGCCAGTAGCTGATGGTACAGTACAGGGGGCACCAGCAGGTTGCAACTGCAGAGACACAAGAGGGTCTTGTTAAGCAGTAAACATTGTGAGGGAGAGGCAGTTTCACAGGCCAGGTTGCTTGCCCTCAGCATTTAAGAGTATAACGCAAATATGATGGGGGGACAAGGCCTGCAGGCCTACTAGGTGTCAGGGTCCAGGACAGATACAAAGCCACTGCATTTATGTTTGCTCTCCAGCGCCTCCTTGCTTTGTGTCCCCAATGACCACCAATGTTGCTGTTGTAGGCACCTCCATAACAAAGCCGAACACATTCTGACCAACTTCCCTTGAGATCTCCCAGTCCTGCTTAGTTCCCGTTTCCGAGCCAGGCCGTGTTGATTTGGTGTGCACCATTACGGAGAACCAAGCTGGAGTCCATAACTCCAAGTGTGTTCCTTTGTCAGGTCTGAGCCTAGAGGCCGCCAGACATCAGGGTCCATGTGCCCCTCCCCCAGGGAGACTCACCCCTGCACCGCCCTGGCCCTGCCTCCAGAGGGCCGACTCCTCCTCAGCCTGTATAAAATGTGCGCTGCAGGTGTTGACCACGCCCCTCAGTCTTTTCTCTGGCCCCTGTGCCGAGGCCTCACTTTCCTGGATCTCCGAGATGGCACCATCTTTGAGGATTACTCCTTGGTGCCACTGGGTGCATACTTGTAAACTCTAGAGTCCTTTTTTATCATCACTTGTTCAAACAAATATATTCTGGAGTTACTACAAGGGCTGATTAAATCTGTTTTGAGAATCACTAAATAGATGTAGCAGATGGGTTCTGCAGTGTATTTTTACAATGGAGGCGTAGATTATTTTTCAACACATTTTTTGTTAATGGTTTTCGTTTTCTGATTTTTTTTTAGAGATCATCGAGTGTTTAACATTGTTGCAAAATAGAATACTACTTTGGGGTACGCTGCTGGTTCTTACACCATTTTGTTACTGATGAAAAATTAATGTTCAGCTTCACTGAGGTATCAGGTGGAGCATGTCCCAGTGCAAGCCTGTTGATATGGCCACCCAGTTTTGAACTGAAGCCTAAATTAAGGTGAAATCTAACCATGTTTATCATTCATAGCTCTGCTTTGCATGTATTGTTTTGTACTGTCTGTGATGTATTACAGTGCATGGAAAATGTCATCTGGGTGGGAGACAACTACATGAGTAGGAATGGGAGAAGTCCTATAACAAAGATGGTGTGTGTGCAATCCATGACACAAAGCCAAAGCCCAAACCGCAGAGCCTTGAAGCTGCACCCACCCCTTCGCTAGTCTATCCTAATGCACAATTGAAGAAAGGACAAATTCAAGGTGATCTTTTGGTGTAAATGTATGATACCGTTACATCCCCCTCTACGAGATCAGTTCATGAAATAACTGAGGGACACTGTTCCCTACTTTCAGTTCCTTCCCATCCTGTTCCACAGAATGAGCTAGGGAACAGGTCAGCAAACCCTTTCTTGTTTACTTGTATGAATGAAGGACAGAAATAACTAAGTGTTACAGACACCCACTAAAACGGACTCCTGTCCATACCATGTTACACCAGTACAGTAAAGTCACGTGCAAGGTTCTGAGACAGTCATTTGGAGTCACTGACAAGGGTGGGAACAAACTCTTTCTTGGTACCTTATGTACCGTCTTCCCCATCCCTGGAGCATACATGTGAACGATGCCATACTGGAGCTGTGTTCAAACGTTACTTTATTCCTCAGCACACACTAAGGTACTGTGCATTACATCATACTTTCTGTTAACCACACCTTAACACTGCCCATTCATTGCGTACTTCCTTTTCAGAGTCCGTCCAGAACCACAAGAGCTCTAGTGCACATATCTTCAAGATGCTACACCTTACAAATACAGTTATGAGCAATACAAAACAAGCAGAAGGATCCTGAAAATAAGATAGAGGCTGAGCAATGACCAGCATTTCACAATGGCTGGTGGAAGACGACAAACTCAAACATGAATCCCAAGCCTGTGGTATGAAACATTCACTGGAGAACCTCAAATACCAAGTAAGCCACCTTGGGGACAGAGTTAGGACTTGTGCTCCTAGTGCTCTGCCTCTTCCTTATTTATTCTTCCAGATCACTGAACCACTGAAGTAATAGATAAAGAGAAGAAGAGCAAAATTCTGAAGGTGGAGGATTTGCTGGATGTCTTTCCCATGCCGGCCAATGGGCCCGAGGGTGCATCCATTGGCACCCATTTATGTATTTGGAAATGGGACTGCACCAGTAGGATCACCGGCAGATAGAGTACAAGGAGGTAATGCATAAACAAGCACTGTGATATCAGCAACTGACAGTATAGTGCTAGATGGCCACAAATATCCAGATGAGATGCAGACTTCACTATCAGGAGCAGTCTAGATCAAGAGTGCGCTCAGTCCTAGATGGGAGTAGAGATCCCTGCAAACATTGTCCCAGTATTATCCAAGACAGTTTAAGGAGAAACTCAGATCGACTGATTAGGAACAAAATTCAGAGAGAGAGAGAGCAAGGGCATCCCCTCTCTCTAGTGATGCAGACAACAAAGTTCTCCCTTCACCACTACCTGATACCCTCCTTTTATTAAAAGATTACACCAGCCCTAGTGTAGAGTCACCATCCACATCCCATGGACTCATTTTAATATAATGAACATGTAGAAACAGTTCCCCAATATTAGAGAAATCCCTAGCCAGTTTCATGAAGAGCTGCAAAGTGTGCTTGAGATGTATGTATCAAATTTGGCAGGTGCAAATCAATTTCTGACTCTGATGGTGCCTTCTGTTGAGAGATCAGTTGGTCGCCAAGTGGAATTTGCTGAAACAGGATCCTGGGAATGATGGGGCCCTGAACATAGCAAAAGATAATTTGTTAAATGCAGTCACAGATGTGCGTCCATTGTAAACAGATTGGAGAAAGTTTCAAATTGCAAGCAAATTAGAAGAGAATCATTCAACGACTACCCAGACAGGCTTAAAGAAGTGTTTGAGAGATATTCGGTTTCGTCCATGTGACAGAGATTGCTCAGAAACATGTAAGTGCTTCTTTTGTGCAGGTCACTATCTGGATTTATGAAAAATTGTAAGCCCGCCACTTGCCTTATTGATAATAGTGCAATCCGATCAGCCCTGAAACCTTTTGAATTCCTTCATTAGCTCTCTCTGGTTTGTCCATAGACAAACTAAGTATTTCAATTCAGCTTGTTTTACACAACATTTCGGACCCTCTTTCCATTACCTTAGATCCCAATAAAGGCAAAAACTCTTTCTTACCTCACAAGGTAATCTATTGAGCTGCAACCATTTTCTGAGTCCTCAGAACAGGGAGAACAAAGTCCTCACTCTCCACTGCAAAACAGATTGTCAGCTTGTTACCAATAACTCTGAACTGTCTAAATACCTATCTGAGTTGCTGAAGTACCCTCCACGTTATGGTCCCTTGGGGCCAACGAGAAATAGTATATTTCCTCTATTGGTCCTGTATTGATAAAGATCAACCCATTGAAGCATCCAACTCGTTTTCCACAATATCTTTTAAAAGCTGAAGCTGAGGCAGGGAACAGTGGCCACAAACCTTATTAAACTAGGGTTTCGTTGCCAATTGTTAGCAGATGTAATATGGCCATACTTCCTATCAAGAAGGCAAGAAAGACCAATGTGTACAGATTGATGCAGGGCTGTACAACATTATTAATATGGTTATCCCTAACCTCCCTGTGGTCCCCAACCCGCCACCATCCTTTCATCTAGTGATCATTTGTGTCCTGCCTTCTTTTTCAAGCCACTGTGCGTCAGTTTCTTTTAGCATTCTCATTCTGCAAATCTCAGCTCACATGGCAGAGGTTTCCACAAGGCTTTATGAAGTCTTTGTCAGTTTTTTCCCCAATTGTTAAAGAAAGATGTGGACCTTTTTGTCTTTCATGAAAGCTTTACTCTAGTCCAGTATGTTGATGGTGTGTGCCTTGTCTCTGCTACTTCAGACCAGTGCAAGGCTGACTCTATCCACCTCCTCACTTATTTGGGTAAGAAAGGGCATAAGGCTTCAAATGAGAAACTATCAAGAGATTTTGGTGTGAAAGCAACACTTACTGCCAGAACAGATGTAAACCATTCGTAAGTTACCCTGTCCAGTGACCCTCTCACAGGTACAAACTGTCTTGGGTACCAAAGATATTAGATTACTGGGTATGTCGTTATGGTGAAACCCCTGTGAAATTATATTAAAAAGGACACTCCAAACCCTTGCAATGGTCTAGAGAGGCAGAACATGTCATTGTACGAACAAAGCAAGCTCTTTACCCTAAGCCTACTCTGGGGCTCCATAATTATGCAAAACCATTGACTCTTTATTGTCATGAACATAATGGATTTGCTCTTGGGGTACTGAAATAAGATCATAGGGATCAGAAAAAGCCCAGAGCCTTACCCTATTGCGGATTAGCCTTCTCCATGCTTTTGCTATGTAGCCGCTGCAACCCACCTTCTTGAAGCAACAAAATGTATTGTATTGCTGTTCCCCACTCTGTTGTTGCGCTTCACTTTACCATCAAGACTCAGCATCATTCTACTCCCAGATTGTCCTGATACAAAACTTTGTTGTTGTATATCACTTTAATCAATGCTCCATCTTAACCGAGTATTTCTGATGCTCACCAGCGAGAAGGAAGAACCTCATGACTGTCTGGTAGTAAGTGAGCCCTGCATTGATCTTACTGACACACCAATACCAAATTGTGAATTAGTGTATTTTGTAGGTGAATCATTTCTTAGCAGTGATGAGGGCAAGCTGGTTGCAGGCTATGCTCTATGCACTCTATATCAATCACCAAATTTTCGAAAGCTGCTGCTTGCCCAATGTGTGATCAACACACGCTGCTGAACTTGTTGTGCCCACCTAAGCCTGTATCCATTCTCAGGAAAAGATTGTAACTGTTCATGTGCTCAATGTATGCACTCAGAGTCAAGCATGACTTTGGGCTTCTGTGAATTGAGAGCGGTTTCTTGACTTCTGCCAGTACCCCAATAAAGAATGGCTTGTATGTGTAAAATGTACTGAATGTTTCACTGTTACTGTAAGATGCACCGCACATGAGAATCCACACGATTAAGTATCTTGAGGTAACGCTTTTACTGACTGTGGCCAGAAAAAAAATGCTTTAGTCTCAAACCAATGATGCTGCTATGCATGTTATACAAACCAGTGTGTCCCTGTATCCTCCTTAAAGGTTTGTCTCTGTTACAGTAGCAACACTGCAAGAGTGAAAAGCTGTATTAGACCAGACAGGATTGTAGAATGGATTCCAAAGGTGTATGGATTGACAGCTCAGGATGTGGGGTCACTTCAAAAATGTCAGCTCCCCAACCTTGTACAGTTTTGTCATGGAGCTGTACATGTCAGTAGGGATGGTGTGATTCACACCGCAGCAACCTATTGTGTTATGTGCCTGTCTTCACTACTGTTGCCGAGAACCACTGCAGCTCCTATGTAATTTGCCAGTCCGCATCATTGGTGCCCCTCTGTCCATCTCCAGATAGATTTTATGCAGTTTCTCTATTGTGCCTCCTATTCCTATGTGCTTGTAATTAGTTGCATGTTTTAAGGATGAGTGGGAGCTTATCCATGTGCAAGAGCAGATGCCATGACTGTAGCTAAGAGATTACTTAAGGAATTCATCCACCATTTTGGAATCCCCAGTTATCTTTCGAGTGACTGAGGAACACACTTAATTTCAGCAGTAGTGCAGGAGATTTGTAATGCTTTAGGAATCAACCACCACTTTTTCTTTCTACTTCTACATGTCAGCAGGGTACCGAGACAGAAATAACGGCAACCTTAAGAATAAGATAGTGAAGATATGTTCCACGGCCCAACTGAAGAGGCCAGATGCCTTGCCTTTACTACTAAGATCCATGCCAGAGATACTAATGCAACAACCAGGCTGAGCCTCTAGGAGATAGATAAGTGCACCCTATGCTGTTGCCCTCAATCATAGCTGTCGCTGCTGTTAAGGTAGACCTACGACTGAATGATATTGCAGCCTGTTAGTACTGCAGAAATGTTATTTACTATCGCTACAGATGTAGGTCTCAAGTTCACGCTGCCCTACTTGACTGTCAGTATGAGATCTGTCACATACTCCAGCCTACAGATTGGATTCTTTGCAACGTCTTCTACAGGAAGACTCACCTGCAACCCCACTTGAGAGAACTGAATCTTGTGCTGCTCATTATCAACAGTCATTAAAAGAAGTAGACTGCCGAAATAGATTCATTCTTCCCAATTCAAGTGCTCTGCACCTCTTTGAGATGCCTACCAGCCGGTGCTCATCTTGAGCACACTTAAGAGTAAGAGAATGAAGATATGCTCCAAGCCCCACCTGAAGTGGCCGGATGCCTTGCCTTTACCTCAATGGTCCATCGGGACACACTAATCCAAAGAACCAAGCTGAGACCCTAGGAGATAGCTATGTGACATCCTGTGATGTTGCCTTCAATCCCACCTTTCTCAGCTGCTAGGATAGACCTGCAATTGAATGATGATGCAGTCCTTCACTACTGCAGAAAAGTTATTCTCTCTCTCTACAGTTTCAATTCTCAGGTTCAAGCTGCCTTGCCTGACTGCCAGGATGAGGTCTGCCACACTCTTTTACAAAGTCCCCCTAAACAAATGGTCCTTGCAGCCCCAGTGGAGAGTTCTGAATCTTATGCTGCTTCTCCTTGAGATGCCTGCCCACCTGTACACATCTCCGGACCTGCACCAAGCCTTAGGGCAGAGCCCTCTGGTGGAACTGCTCCTGCCTATGCCTCCATACCTTCCAGTGGGCAAGACATCTGAGGCCCAACAGCTTCAGCACCTGCTCCACAACCACGTTATGATTTGCCAATCACCTCTCATTGTCACGATCTCTGTCCAGTGTTAACAAAAGTCTCCCAGGACTCCTCTGTGGATCTGGCCTGCTGGGTTTGCTGCTGCGCTGAGCCTCTGGCTCCTGGTGGGATATCTCTTTGTTGAGAAATGAGGAGTTGTTGGAACGTCAAACTGTCTTTCACTTGCACTAAGCTGCAGTTCTGTGTATGAGAACACCTGTTACTTGCAACTGCTTGAGAAATATTGCCAAAGGAGTAATCTTTCTTCATATTGAATTTGCACTCACTTCTCTGCTGATGTCTTTTGGGGGGTCGTTGATCAGAATGCCCCTCAGTAAAAATGAAACTTGCCTTGATCTGTTTTATCACAGGCACCGACTGCCTGAATGCACAGCCCCACTACCATGGCTCCTGAGAAGGTCTCGAACAATGTAACATTCCAACCAGTTACTATTTGTTTGACGTTACTCACCTTGCTTACTCAGAATGGGAGGGAGTTTGTGAACAGAGAGAATGCTAACTGAACTTGTGGGCAATCGGGAAATAATTCAGTGACAGCCGTTTAGTGTAAAAGGTCACTTATTAGGACAGGATTGCAACAAACAACATAACCTTATCTTTTACTCCGAAAACCACAACTTTAATAACGCCCTCCCTTTAACATCTCCTCGTTCATCCTTCCACTCCAAACCCTCATTTTGTTTCTATTCCCCTACACACTCCCCTTTTCCTTTCATGCCCCATTTGGTTCGTGCGTACCCCCACTCACAGCCTTCCCCTGCTTGTTTATTCCCTGGAAGGGTGGCCAAGCCCGCATCTGACTCACCACCCTCCCCCATCTACTGCCCGCTCATTCCTGCAACCTGCCCAAACTGACGATCCGCCCCCTTGCCCCCTCTTTCACTTAACTCAAACTTCATTCCTCTCCCATCTCCCTTCCTTTGCCGGGTGGGTGGGAGGCCAAACTAACCATGCGATAGGCTGCGCGGAAAGAGGCCGGTCCCTCCCCCCACACCCCTTTTATCCCCACCCTCAAAGCCCACCCCCACTTACCTGGGAGCCAATCCTGTCCCGGCGTCGTCACTTCCCTTTCCTGAAAGAGCCCCCGGGGAGACTAGAGCGGGGCTCTTTCTCTCCGCGGACCCCTCGATCGGGAAATAATTCAGTGACAGCCATTTAGTGTAAAAGGTCATTTATTAGGACAGGATTGCAACAAGGAACATAACCTTAACTTTTACTCCGGAAACCGCAACTTTAATAACGCCCTCCCTTTAACATCTCCTCGCTCATCCTTCCTCTCCAAACCCTCATTTCGTTTCCATTCCCCTACACACTCCCCTTTTCCTTTCATGCCCCATTTGGTTCATGCGTACCCCCACTAACAGATTTCACCTGCTTGTTTATTTCCTGGAAGGGTGGCCAAGCCCGCTTCTGACTCACCACCCTCCCCCATCTACTGCCAACCAGCACAAACCCATTTGCCGTTTTGCTGCCCCTCCCTCGCAGACACGCTACTGCAACCTGACCTCCTCACTCCTTATTCCTGATCCACATGTTTTCCCCCCACAAATCCCCAACCAACAGTCTCAAATCCATCAAATAGTATGCGTTCCCTAATGTGGACAAATATACACCATCATCCCTAAAGAGTGCCACATCCTGCTCTGTAAAGTCCTCATGTTTCAGGATTTTTATCCCCTGTGCCCAGCAAAAAACTCTCATCGCTCTGTTAAGTTTCCTGCGAGCCCGCTCCATGGCTCCATATTTGACTGCCCCTCTCCACACCCTACGAGGAACAAATTCTGTCCACACCAAGCATGTGCCATGCAATTTCTGTTTGATCATTTCCAAGTCTCTCTGCATGTGTTGCAGTAGCGTGAGTCCTGATAGTTTAACAAGATCATTCTCACCCAAGTGGATGATTAACAAATCTGGACATCACCAGTTCAGTAAGTTAGATGTGATGAAAGGAAGCAGGTTACCCCACCGCATGCCGCTCTTTCCCCACCATAACACCTTGTGCCGTTTACTGGAAAGTCCCAGAGCCCGACCATAGATTTGTTTCTCCGCGAACTTCGCTGCCCAGTGGATAAATGAATGGCCTACGAGCCACGTGACCATCTTGTCATGCGATGGACCATACGCATCTCCTGTAACGGAAAAAATAACTGTGACATATGTTTACATAGCGTACCACCCCCCCTCACCCTGCCAACTGTTGTCATTCCCCGCCCTTCAGGGCCTCACATAACGCTCACAGCACCTTGACTTCCAGCGACCTATCGCCCTGATCTTCGCCCAATCCCAAACCAAATGCGCCGCGGTCATAGCTGCCACTATTCTGAATGAATGTGTGCCAAAATCCATGGCCCGAAGATCCGTCCGTCCCAACGCCATCCTCAACAGAAAACTGGTAAGCTGAAAACTGGTAAGCTTGGACCCAGACCTGTGTACAAACAACCCGGCTTCCCTAGTCGAAAAACTCAAGGATTGAAAATTCCTCCATTCCAAGACTGGACAGGCCAAAGCGTTGCCCCCTTTTTCCAACCACACCCACTTCCCTCTGCCTAGCTGGTCGGTCTTAGAGCGTCTAAGCCAAATCCCCAATCGTTCGCCGTGTAAGCACACCTCCCTGTACCGTACCCCTATCGCTGTTCCAACCCCCAACAGTTCAGACACACGAAATGCGCCAAAAAACATCCACACCATATATAAACGGAACAGTGCTAACTCATATTCGTCTGTGCAACACACAGGCAGCACATGCAACAACTCCAGTAACAATTCAAAGCCGATAGGTTCTCTGGCCACTCTACCCTCAGCTGATCTAATCCTGCCCCAACCCTTTAACATCTTCCCCAACAAGTCATTTCTAGCCGGGTCGTGATCAAAAAAATATCATAAAATGAAACACGCGCCAGTTTTCCACCAATAGTCGCCGCTGACAAACCTTTCTGTATCATGAACAGCACGAAACGCAAGGCACGACGCTCTAACTGTTTACACTTCTTTAGCCAAAAATTTCCTGCAAACCGCTCAAATGATTGAAAATCCAACCAGGCCAGCCGGTATCTTCGCCGAGTGGATTCCGCTAAAGACATCTCCACCAGCCCCATGATCATCATGCCCCCCACTCCCAAATGTCTGCCGGGACCGCTGTCTTGCTCTGTTCTGCTCCTGGCACCAGGTTGCGAAAATGCTGCCACTGTGAACGAGACAGGGAATCCGCAACCTCATTGAATACTCCTGGTATATGAACAGCTTTAAAAATCACATTCAAAGATAAACACTGCAACATAAAATGGCGCAACAAGCGCAAAACCCTAAGGTTCCTTGCCTTCTGCCTGTTAACCAGTTCCACCATTGCCATGTTGTCATCTCTGAATAAAACTGTCCTATTTGCTAACTCCTGCCCCCATACTGCCATTGCTACCAAAAGGGGAAAAAATTTCAAGAAGGCAATACTCCTCCCTTGCTGCAACCATTGTGCTGGCCACGACTCTGCGCACCACCTGCCGTCCCAAAAAACTCCAAAACCATTCGCTCCTGCCGCATCCGAAAATATCTGCACCTGCCATTCTGTCTCTTACTCGCAGAAAAACCTGGATACCCCATTGAAATGCTTCAGGAATGTTTCCCACACCCTCACGTCTTCTCTTAGACCCATTGAAACTCGTATTCTGTGGTGTGGCATCACCGCTCCCGACATAGCCAGCCCCAACCTCCTGCAAAAAGTCCTCCCACCTCTGACTACCCTACAAGCAACGTTGAGATAACCCAACAACTTCTGTGCTGTTCGCAAATCAATTTTCCGTGCCTCCTTCACTGTACCCAAGAATTCCACCTTTACTTTTTGTGTTGGTAATCTGGCTGTCAAGGTAATGGAGTCTAGCTCGATGCCCAAAAAGGTGAGTACCGCCAAAGGTCCTTCGGTCTTTTCCGGGGCCAGAGGCACCCCATATGGCGTGCCATGTCGTGAAAAGCCATCAAAGCCTTCCCGCAAGCCCCAGAGTCGCCCGTCCCTACAAACAGGAAATCATCCATGTAATGGGTCACCCCATAATGCCTACTGATCTTGACGAAAACTCACTGCGTGAAAGTGCTAAATGCCTCAAACAGGGCGCAAGATATCGCGCAACCCATGGGAAGGACCCTGTCCACATAAATGGCCCCTTCAAATTGCATCCCCAACAAGTCAAAATCTCCTGGGTGTATCGGCAGTAGCCTGAAGGCTGATTGTATATCACACTTTGCCAATTCAGCCCCGGAGCCACTTCCCCTGACCAGTTTTATAGCATCATCCACAGATGCATGTACTACTCTGGTGTCCTCAGCCGCAATAAAATCGTTGACAGATGCGCCCTCCGGCCATGACAGGTGATGTATCAACCTGAACTCACCCGGGGCCTTCTTCAGCACTACTCCTAACGGGGAGATCATCAGAGTTTGACTCGGCCACTCATAAAAAGGCCCTGCAATTCTGACAAATGACACCTGTGGAAGTTCTTTGGCAAACAGCAAATTGTCTGCCCATCGCCTCCTACATGGACCTTGGTAGCTGACCCTAAAACCCTCATGAAAACCCTCTGCTAGCTTAATCGCTGTGGCCCTATCCGGATATCTGTGCAGCCATGGTATGAGGAAGTCTAACTTAACTGGCGTAGGCCCCCTTTGGAGCAGGAGCACCCTGTGTGCCTCTGCCCTTGGATGCTCTCCATTGCTCGGCTGGACTGGAGAGCAAAAAACACTACGTAACCGGGTGACGGCCCCCGCATTTGGAGCATTTGTGTTTAAATTTGCAAGGCTGTCTGGAACAGAAACCCTTGTTGAAGTTCCAGCAAGCTCCCGTCGTGTTAGTCGATGTTCTCTGCCCCACGCCCGCCCCTCCCGGGGCGGGACGTGCCTGAAACGGCTTATAAACCACCAGCAGACCACTGGCCGTATGGGTAGATGCCGTGGATTGCGACAACGCCATGCATTGCATCCATAATTCTGGGTCTACATCACCCCATGGCTTGTCAGGATTGACACTCACTCGGGCCCTGAACTCCTCATCACAACTCAACCAGGCAAAACCCCCAAAGTGCATTTGTGCCTTCCGAATGATGTCCATATATTTAAAGAGTGCTATGGCCCTGTCTGCATATTTCTCGCAATATATGCTTGCGAAAATCAAGAATGCAGATGTCCAATTATCCATAGTAATTGGTACCCTTGGCCTACGGGCTAATTCCCACTCTTCCTCCTTGGAACCCTCCTTGGCTTGAATGTCCCTATGCAAGAGTTTAAAAACATCTACATACTCGTGTCTACAGATTCTTGACTTTGTTTTATCTGCCACATGCGATCCCAAGGGCATAGCCAGTCCCATATAGGGAAGCCTCTTTTTGTGATCTCCACCTTCTTTCTCCTCTGCCCCTGTATTCTCCCCTGTTAACTTGGCCCCGCTCTCACCTTCGGTTGAAGCACTGCCTTGCAGCTCTTTACCCTTCTCACCGCCCTGAGTGTCTTTGACCGATAGTGTGTCAAGGATAGAACAGTCACCTACCCCAATGGACTTCCGTCCCAGAGCATCCCCGCCACCTACGCCATCCCCCCAAACTGACCGCCATTGCCCTTTACCTCTTCCTTGTGTTCCCACAGGCCGCAAAACCTTCTGGGCCCCTCGGCCACGTGTTTGTTCTTGCCTCCCTTCATGTTGTTCTCCGCTGATAGCCAGAGCCTGAAAAATAGAAGCGGAAAGAGGGGTTGCGCCACTCCTGCGTCCTCTTTCCCCTCCCCCTCATGCTGCTCACCTCTGCCTCACTAATCTCCCCATCTTCCCATTCATCCAGCTCCTCTTCATAGTCGAGTTCCAACACATCTTCTTCGACCACATCCAACCTCTTATCAACACCACCACTCATCATCATGTAGTTATCTGAAACATCGTCTTGACCCTCATGGCGCCCACCATCTCTGAGGAAACCCCGATCCTGCAGAGTAGAGAAGGCCGCTGAAGACCCCTCTAGCGCTTCAGCCCAACGTGCTGGGGCTGTGTTGCGCCCCGTTGGCGTTGCCTTCTTTCTGCCAACCTAGTGTTTTGGCATTGACCTTCCGCGCCAATCGTTGCTGTGTGCGCCACTGGCTCCCATTGCGCTACCTAACCCACAGGCTGCACCAGCCTCCTGACCCCTACCGCTCGGTACCCAAACCCAGCTACCCTTACGAGCTTCCTGTGGCATATTTCCTGCACTCCCTGTGCTCTCTGCTGGCCTCTTTAGCTGCCGGCCGTATGGCGCGGCCACCTCCCACTCCATGCACAGTTGGGCCCACCTGTCTTCTGTTTCTGCCACTATGCGGCATTGTTCATGTATCCTGGCCTCTAAGTCCCATGCTTCGCCCATGTCCAGCCTGCCTATCCTGGGGCCACTCTGCCCCACACCTGTAATGGGCTCAGGCACTCCCCCCTCCCCCCCCAGGCTTTCTTGGTTTGCCCCTTGCTGGCCTTACCTTTTCCCGGGCCACGCCCCTACCTGGGGCCCTTGCCCTCCTTTTTTGCTGTCATGGTGGCCCCTGCCATATTGCCCCCCCCCGGGGAGGGACAGGTCCATAGGTGTCATCTCTATAATGGGGGCCGGTAGCTCCTGCACCACTAGTTCTTGTAAGGGGGCCCCGTCCCCCAAAGGCTGCTCCTGTTGTGCCTCAATGCCCCCTTCCTGTTGTTCTGGCGCTGCCCCCTCATCTATTGCCTCTGATTCACTAGCGGTCCCTCATCCTTTCCCAACCGCACCGCCGCTTTTTGGGGCTTTTTGGCCCTTTCCGGTGATGTGCATGCGGCTACAACTGACGCTACCCGGCCAGACGCGCTGCGCGTCGGCCGCACCATTCCCACCCAGGCCTGGTCCAAAACCCCAGGCCTGAGGAGGTCAGCTCGGCCGGCTTCGCCTAGTATGCGAAGTGCAGCCTGCACCGCCTCAGCGTCGTGGCTGGTCGCCATGGCGCCGGGGCGGGGATTCTCAATGTCACTAACTGTCTGCAAAATCTAATTATAGGCCGTTACCGGCCCAACAGGAAATTGCTAGGGCCCTGCGGTCGGCGCGCTGCTTCTCACGCGCCGCCGCTTATGAGTACTCCTTTTTTATGTCCTAATCGGCGGGCGGTGCCTTACACGCCCGCCGGCCGTCAAGCGTCCTGCAATGTGTGAAATATATAACTGCCGGAAAGCCGCTAATGCGGCCCGGGAAAGCGCACGTGTGCGCTGGCGGACAGCGCCTCGCTTTTAAGAGCGCCGCCGCCTCTGCCCAGGGTGAAACATCCCTCACTTTCCGAGCGGTGCACGCTCGTCAACCGAGTTTTTTATATAATAAACTAGGCTTCCCCAGGCCCTGCGTCCACATGCACTTGCCTGTAAAGTTACCCCGGGACCGGCCAAACTAACTGCGCAATGGGCTGAGCGGAAAGATGCCGGTCCCTTCCCCCACGCCCCTTTTATCCCCACCCTCAAAGCCCAGCCCCACTTACCTGGGAGCCAATCCTGTCCCGGCGCCGTCACTTCCCCTTCCCGAAAGAGCCCACGGGGAGACTAGAGCGGGGCTCTTTCTCTCCGCGGGCCCCTCCAATGGAAATATTTTCTAGCCAACGTATCTAGAAAATTCTATTAAGGACTCAGAGGCGAGGATTGTGCTTCTGTTTCTTTACTGTATATTATTGTATTTTTCACAGCAGCCAATAAAAGTTAAACTATATTTCCCATCATTCTTATAATGACATCACACTCTCTACACCAATCAGTATGATTCTGGTACCATATAAAGACAACACCATTTTGAATCCTCTTTCTTTCTCTTATTGGCTGAATTGTAGTGACAGAATCATAGTCCATTGAACTGGAATCAACAGTCTCAAATGGATAACATTTTGCTTCTGGTCAGTACCTGGAGGGAAAGAAAGGAATTTGCATTGTTCCCAAACAATCAAACATAGTACATTGCAGCAATGAGTACATTACAGTTTCAGGGTGGATTATAACATTCATACAAACTATAGTAGTTTGAATCAAATCCTCAGGGTAGGATAATACTCACCGCGAGTCCCTAATAGAACTGAAAATTCTAAACATGTTAGCTAGAAAATGATTTATTCCACATCAGGACCTGAGGCTTTGGAGAATGCGTGTTCAAAGCTGCTCTAACACCAATGAGGCAACATCTAACATTGGTTTGTAACAGAGCGTCTTGAAAGTGGAATCTGTAGACCAACCTGCTGCTCTCATCATGTCATCCAACTGGGAACCTAAAATCTATGACTTTGAGGCACTGGCTCATCCTACTGAGTGAGCGCCAAATTTATTGATGTCAATATGGGCCTCCGTGTCTGCCATTTTAACCATCATTCATTGTGGCTGATGACACTTGGTTAAAGGTTTTCTGAAGGGAGATTAAAAGTTGACAGCCATTGTATTGTCTCAGTTTTTCGTGCGGTCTTCAAATTCTTTCAGGCATTGTACAATACAAAGTTTCGGATTCTCAAAGAAACTGGGCTACATGATTTGCTTTGAAAAGGTTTTTATTCTCCAAATGAATTTAAAAGGAAACCCTCTTCAGGGAAAATACCCCACCTGTTAAGTTCAGGGCTTTCAGGTTAAAGACTCTCCTGCAGGAGACTAAATAGAGGAGCACAGTTAGTTTTGCCAAAAGTTGCTTCCTGGATGGGTCTGAGTTAGTCAGCCATCTATGCAAGAAGTTTAGAACAATATTTAAATCCCAGAGGAAGGTGTACTTTGGATAAGGAGGATTAACTAAAAAAAATACCACTCATGACTCTACTTACCAGAGGGTGGCCACCTATTGGTTTTCCCCGAACAAAGGAATGGCCTGTTGAGATCACGGAGCAATAGTTGTTCATTGAAGAATAGGTTAGACCCATGAAAGTTAGTTCGGCCAGAAAGTTGATGACAAAGGTAATGAGGCCCTCACAAGGGATCTAGACTTCATTTATTGCACCAACCCAACCTTTTCCGTCATGTGGAGGACCACTGTTTGTGAGTGGCGTCAGACCAAGAATGGGTAAGAAGGATTCAGATTGTTCTGAAAGGCAAGAACCAAAGGCTCCTGAAAAGTTCCAGACCATGAGATGTAGATGGTCCTGTAGAATCAAGGGATGATGAAGGCCTAATGGGTCTAAGAGAAGATCCTGAAAGAGAGGAATCCGGTCTCCAAGAGAATAACTTCTCCAATTGAGTGAACAGACGAGATGCAAAAAGATTCACATTGCATGGATCCCATCGATCCTAAAGCAGATGGAAGATTGTCGGATTTAGTCCCCACTCACTGGAATCTTGAAGATACCTCACGTTCCAATAAGCTACCATATTGTGCCAGCCTCGGAGGTATTCCACTATTACTGAAATGCGATGATGGAGGCAATACTGCCAGAAATCCTTCACAGTGTCCACCAGAACTTTGGATCTAATCAATGTATTGGACCACTGAGATGTTGTCTATTCTCAGCAGGGTACAGCAATGGGATTTGCAAGGGGCTAGTGTTCTTATCAAGAATGATCTTGCAAGAAGCTCCAAGCAGTCTATGTGGGGGCCTACTTCATCTGGATCCCAACAACCTCTGTGGAACTACTGCCACATCTGGCTCCCCAACACCATAGACTTGCATCTGATTATATAATGATGTCTAGCCTGGAGCCAAAAATGGCTCTGCTGCTCCAGGCAGCCATAGGATGTAGCCACCATTGTAATTCTGTTTTGGTCTCTGGAGTCAGACTCACTGGTAGTCATTATGACATTGGCGGTGAGTGATAGAGTGGGGGAAATACCACCAAATTATTACCATGGCGGTGAGAACTTGCATAGACAGCCAATGTACCACACTATCCACCAGGGCATTAACACCACGCACCACGGCAGTAGTCAACAACAGCCAGGCAGAAGACAAGGTACCGCCCACCATATCATGACCTTGCAATCTGCCAAGATTTCCGGGGCGGAACCAACTCATTAAAAGCCTGGCGGAAACACTGCACAGAAGTGCAAAGACTCACCATCAGAGAAGAACAACTCCACCATGGAACAAGAACTGCAAGTCTTCCCGGTGCTTTTCTATGCCATCCTACACCTGGAACACCAACGCCGAAGACGACAGTGAGTACAGCCGTCTAGCACACAAGGGAGGGAGGGAGAAAAAGGAGAGTGACACACACATGCACAACACACACCAGACACACACACACCATCCACACAACCAGCTGCAGACTTAAACCAATGGCACATGACACATGGCATAATAAGACAAGGACTAGATTTCGGAAGTACTGAAAATGTATTAGCAAGGCAAAAGCCACCACATGAACCAGATATGCACAATTGTCCACAAAGGGCCAATGCTCAGTCCAAAGTATTAAGGGCTCACATGGTCACAGGGCACAGTCCAAGGCCCAACTCGTTTCCTGACGACATCTTCACAGAACTGTACAAGGGCATCATCACTGAAGTGGGCAGGCACCTCAGGGGGAGGTGGTGGGTGGGGCACCTCAGCCGAAGCCGGGAACTTGCCCACTGGTTCTGGAGGGGGATCCATGGCCACTTCCCTTTGCTGGGGAGTGCAGAGTCACAGTTTGTCAGGTGGGGAACTCGCCCACTGGTTCTGGAGGGGGCTCCATGCTAATTTTCTTTTGCTGGGGAGTGCAAGGTCACAGTCTCTCAGGTAGGGAACTCGCCCACTGCTTCTGGAGGGGGCTCAATGGCCATTTCCCTTTGCTTGGGAGTGCATGGTCACAGACTCTCAGGTGGGGAACTCACCCACTGCTTCTGGAGGGGGCTCCATCCCCATTTTCCGTTGCTGGGGAGTGCATGGTCACAGTCTCTCAGGTGGGGAACTCGCCCACTGCTTCTGGAGGGGGCTTCTTGCACAGCAGTCCCTGGAGGCTGGCCTACATGTCCGCTGCTGGAGGAGAGGGCTGCACAGTCTCAGCTGGAGGTGAGGGCTCCACGACCACTTGTGATGGTGATACCCTGCAAGCCTCTGCTGGAGATGAGGGCTGCTGTGTCTCAGCTGTGGAAGGTGCCTCCTGGGCAGCCTCTGCAGGAGGTGAGGGCTGCTGTGTCTCAGCTGTGAAAGGTGCCTCCTGGGCATCCTCTGCTGGAGGTGAGGGCTGCTGTGTCTCAGCTGTGGAAGGTGCCTCCTGGGCAGCCTCTGCTGGAGGTGAGGGCTGTTGTGTCTCAGGTGTGGAAGGAGCATCCTGGGCAGCCTCCGTTGGAGTCGAGGGCTGCTGTGTGGCAGCTGGAGGTGAGGGCTTCTTTACTTTCATGGCAGGAGGTGAGGGTTTCTTCCCTGTCCTGGCTGTTGGAGTGGGATCCTTTCCCTTCTTGGCTGTTGGTGTGGGATCCTTCCTCTTCCCCTTCCTGGCTGTTGTAGTGGGATCCTACCCCTTCCTGGCTGGTGGAGTGGCATCCTTACCCTTCCTGGCTGGTGGAGTGGGATCATTCACTGTCTTGCATCCACGACTAGGAGGTGCCTCTAATGACCCTGTGGACTATTTGGCTGAGGTACTGGGCTGGGTCGTTGGGACCCTGCTCTTACGGGCAGGATGGGGGGAGGGAAGAGGTCAATGTTGGGCAAGGAAAAGCTTCTTAGGGAAGGTGGGGTGGGGTGTGATGAGGGAGGAGAGATGAGAGTGGAGGTTGAGGGAGTGGTTGTTGGAGGAGTACGTCTGCTGGACTTGGGTACAGGTGCATGGGCAGTGTGCTGATGTGAGGTGGATGGCTGTTGGGTGCCTGCGTTTGTGTCCTTTAGGAGGTGGGGACAAACAAGGTGGGAGAGGACACTGACTCGTGGGTTGGATGTTGTGGAGGTGTCTGCAAGTGAGGTGTGTGTGCTGCTTGGTGTGTTGATGCTGGTGGTGGATGTTGAAGCAGTGCATGCAGGTGTGAGTGTGGATGTGACTGTGAGGGAGGAGGAGGAGGAGGAGGAGGCATTGGAGGCAGTGGATGTGGTTGGATGTGCAACTGTCTGGTGTTTGCGTGAGTGCTTGTGGCTGAAGTGTGGTGCCTGTGTTTGACTGTGCCACTCTTGTGTGATGTCTTGTGTGCATGCTCGTCTGTGTCTGTGCATGGGATGGGTTGGGGTTGAGGAGACTGGGAAGTGGTAGTTGGAGGAGGGACGATGGGAACAGGGACAATGGCTGCCCTCAGGGAGGAGGCCAGAGCCTGAATCGATCTCTGTTGGGCCGCCAATCCACTGTGGATGCCCTCCAGGAATGCATTGCATTGCTGCATCTGGGATGCCAGCCCCTGGATGGCATTCACAGTGGTTGACTGCCTACAGAGACGGATCTCAGGAGGTCAATAGACTTTTCACTCAGGGCAGCAGGGCTCACTGGGGCAGGGTGTGAGGTGCCTGAGGAGAAGGAGATGCTCACCCTCCTGGGTGAGCGGGCACGGGTAACTCGTTGAGGGGCTACTGGGAGGGCGGTGCTGGTATGGGGTGGCGGCTGTACCTGCAGCTGGGGTGGTCCCAGAGGTGTCTGCCACCACCAGAGAGCTTCCATCGGAGAAAGTATCTGAGTCTGTGTTGTCACCTCCTGTCTCGGCCGTGGTGCTCCCCTCACCCTCCGTCCCACTGGTTCCCTTGGCATTGTTGGATTCTGCCTCCTGGATCCTGTGGGATGCAGCTCTCTCTGTTGCCAGTGCCCCTGCTCCTCTGCCAGATGATGCTAACGCACACATGGACAGGATGAAAGAAGAAAAAAGGGGGGAGAGAGAGAAAGGGAACACTGGGTCAATTACAGCACCAACACCACAGTTGGCATACAAAGCACCGTCACACACGGGGATCAGGATTAAGCACTATGCATTGCACTGCCAGTGATTTGGCTAGATGCCACAGCAAGATGAGGGACAAACACCGCCAACTGCACCCATCCTGGGATCCACTAAGCCCTGATTGACATGGAATACAAACAAGCTAGGTTACCTGCATTTACCATACACCCATTACCATTGAGCTGGATCACGCTGCAATGTCTGGCCTTGCATTAAGGGGCACCCACTAACTCGCACGCGGATCCCATGCCACCTACCAATTATTGTAGTAATGCCCACTGTACTCACCCCCCTTGTGGTTGCTGTGATGCCCTCAAGCGCCCATCCAGCTTTGGGTAGGCCACCGCCAGAATGTGGGCCATCAGGGGAGTCAGGGTCCGACAGGCACCCCTTCCTCGTTGGGAGGCCATCCCCAGCTGGGCCTCCGCGGTCTTCTGTACTCAGCGTCTCAGGACTTCTCACCGTTTCCTGCAGTGGGTGCTCTGCCTGCTGTAGACCCCCAGGGTCCGCACGTCCTTGGCTATGGCACGCCACAATCCCTTATTCTTATGGCCGCTGACCTGCAGAGGAAACACAGACACAAGGACACCATTAACCATATAATCCAACCTGTCACACTTATAGCCCACCAATTCCGTTTTCATCACCACTGGCACACACATCATCCAGCGCCCACCATGTACACTATCACCAGACATCCCCCCAATGACACGATGCTTGCACACACATACTCATGCATCCTTTCCACATGCATCGTGCCCATGGTGTACTCACCTGTTGGTCTGGAGGCCCATACAGCAGTCCATACTGTGGTAGGACCCCATCCACCAGTCGCTCCAACTCCTCTGAAGTGAAGGCAGGGGCCCTTTCACCGGTCACACGGGCCATGGTAGGTTCCAGACACAGGTCACAGCAGCACATGCATTGTAGGTGTCATCCTGTGGAAAGTCAAGTGAGGATTTGGATATAAAATGGCAGTCACGTCCGCTGCGGTATATACCGTCACTGCCGGCGCAGATCCCCATTGGCCACTGTACTCCATAGAGCCCCATATTATCCAATGAGGAATTGCACGACGGTGCAAGACCGCCTTCCGCCACGACGCCTAACGTCAGCGGAGTTACCGCACTTCCACCTGTCCCAAGATACAGAACAGGCGGTCACCATTTTGTGAAGGTGGACAACGATCAGATAAACCATAACTGCGTCATTGCCTAAAATAGTACATACGTTGCCATTCTCACCGTCCCATCACATTGATGCTGTATGTACACTGAGGTGGTGGTACTATTGTTCAAATTGTGACAGCCTACTCACTCTTGTGTCCCTTAGATACCTACCGCTGCGGATGAATAGGAGGAGGAGACAAACACACGTGTGCAGACCCCTTTTGGACTTGGCTACGCTGGAGGACAGGCACATTATATTCACCTATAGACTGGACAGGGCCACACTCACAGAGCCGTGTGCCCAACTGGAACTTGACCTGATATCAGCTATCTTCATCCCACTGGGATCCCCCCTTTTGTGCAAGTGCTATTGGTGCTCCATTTCCTGGCAGCTGGTTCTTTCCAAGTGACATTGGGCTTGGTAGCAGGAATGCCACAGCCAATGTTCTCAATCGTGCTGGCAAGGGTTCTGTCTGCCCTGGTGCAACACATGTGCAGCTACATTGTTTTCCCACAGATGGAAGATTTGGCCACTGTTAAGGCAGGATTCTATCCAATGGGCCATGTCTCCAATATTATTGGGGCAATTGACTGTACACATATTGCGTTAGTCCCCCGCCAGAATAAACAGGTGTTCAGGAATCAGAAGAGTTTTCTCTCACTGAATGTGCAAACGGTGTGCCTGGCTGACCAGTACATCTCCCATGTCACTGCCAAGTATCCTGGGTTGGTGCATGCTGCCTTTGTCCTGAGGAATAGCAGCATCCCAAATGCGATGGGCCAACTACAGAGGCACAGGGTGTGGCTAATAGGTGAGCCAGAGTCCCCACCCACTGTATGTCAGTGTATGCCTTGAGCTGTTATCCCCATAGGGTTATGTAAGGCTAAGGTTTGTCCCTCACTATTTGCAGGTGACTAGCTACCAAAACCTTTTGCGGCTCCTGACCCCTGTGAGGAATGCCAGGACAGGGGCTGAGAACAGTTATAATGAGGCACATGGGCGAACCAGAATAATAATTGAAAGGACCTTCGGCCTCCTGAAGGCCAGGTTCAGGTGCCTCCATCTGACACCCTGTGCTACTCACCCAGGAAGGTCTGCCCCGAAAGTAGTGGCGTGCTGCATGTTGCACAACGTAGCCCTCAGACGGCATGTGCCTTTTCTGCAGCAGGAGGAGGAGACTGCAGATGCCCCTGTGGCAGCAGTGGACCCTGAGGACAGTGAGGATGAGGAGGCAGAGGATGAGGATGTGGACAACAGAACACCAGTTATACATCAATACTTCCAATGATACACAGGTGAGACAGTGGAACTGATCATTGCTCTGAATATTGATTTCATCTGTGTGACTGTGGCATGATGGCATTCACTTCTTTGCATCTAAACTTCCTGTCACCTATGGCTTGTAATCTTGCAGATGTTGGTCACATTTTCAACACATAAAATACTATCAGTCAAGTTGTGTTCAAGGGTGTTTATTGTGGTGAGATAAAATTGAGGGTAAAGTGCAATGGAATGGGGCGATGGTAGAGGAAAGTCTAGGGTATTGTTCCAGTCTGATTGTAGCACAGGTGCAGTATCCAAGGGGCCATAGGAAGGGGAGCAATGGCAGTTCAAAGTGGACAAGGTGACAGGGTGGGACACAAGGGGGACAATCAGGAGAGTCTCATTTCCTGGCCGTGGTCTTGGCAAGTGTCTCTGGCTTCTGTCTGGGACGCAGGAAATGTTTGAGGGTTGGTTCACCTTCTGCAGGAGGGGGGGTGTTGGTGGCCTGTGGGTCATGTGGCGGGGTCTCCTGCCAACTAGCTGCAGCGGAGGTGGTGGGCTGGTCAATAGATTGGCTAGTGGTAGAGGCCCGCTGGTGTGCTGTCAATTCCCTCATGATGTTGGCCTTGTCTGCCAGCACCCCTGCTACGGAGATCATGGTGGTGTTGAGAGCCTGCAAGTTCTCCCTGATCTCCTGATGGTGTTCCTCCTGCAGCTGCTTGTTCTGCATGTTGTCAAGGATATGGCCCATCGTGTCCTGGGATTGCTGGTAGGCATTCAGGATCTTGGTGAGTGCCTCATGGAGAGTCGGTTCCCTGGGCCTGCCCTCCCCCCGGCGCACAGCGGTCCTCCCAGTGTCCCTCTTGCCCTGTTCCCTGAAATGTGTGCCCACTGCCACTGACCCCAGGTCCCTGATTGTCTTGGGTGTGAGGTGTGGACTGGCATCCCTGTACAGGTGGGCACACTGCTGATTGACGTGTCCTGGGGATAGAGATGTGGGGATGCTGGGAGGGTGCTGCGGTGTTGGATACTGATGGGGGAGGTTCTGTGGTGGACTGTGAGTGGGCTGCGGTGACCGAATGTCCAGTGGTCCCTGATTGGCCAGGTTGTTTATCCAGATCCTGAAGTCCAGAGTTACTGTCATCACTGGGGGCATCGTCTGTTGGGGGACCGGTTTGTCCTGGCACCTCCTCTTCATCGACATTATCTGGGGCACCTGCGGGGATGTAAGTGATGTATTATGCTTCATGCCTGTGACATTGTACATCCCTAGCTTCCCCTCTATCGTTGCTGTTTCCCTGCCACCTTTGTTTGTGTATGGTGATGTATTGTGAGATTGTTAGTTCCACTACGCTGTGCATCCTTTTGGGAATGCCTGTCCATGCAGGGCTGGGAGGGCTGTACATGCATTGGTATTGCATGCAGGGCTGGGCATTGTGGTTAGTCAAATGTGTAGGTGCAGTGTGTGGGATGTAGTGGAGTGAGGGTGAGGGGGTGTGATGGCATGCAGGTATGGGGGTGATAAGTAGTAAATGTTGGCTCACCAGTGTCCAGTCCTCTGGCAACTCCAATGAGTCCCTCAGGATACAGTATTGCCAAGACTTGCTCCTCCCATGCTGTGAGCTGTGGGGGAGGAGCTAGGGGTCCACTGCCAGTTCTCTGTATGGCGAGCTAATGCCTTGCTGCAATGGAACGTACCTTCCCCCGTAGGTCGTTCCACCTCTTCCTGATGTCATCCCTTGTTCTTAGATGCTGTCACATGGCGTTCACCCTGTCCACGATTCTATGCCATAGCTCCATCTTCCTAGTAATGGATATCTGCTGTACCTGTACTCCAAACAGCTGTGGCTCTACCCTGACTATTTCCTCCACCATGACCCTCAACTCCTCATCTGTGAAACGGGGTGGCTTTGTGGGAACATGGGTGTTGTGTGGTGTGTGCAAGTGTGTGGGTGTTGGGTAGTGTGGTTGGGTGTGCGTAGTGGTGTGCGTGAGGGATTTATGGGTGTATGTGGTGTGTGTGTCTAGTTGTCGCAGTGGTCTTGGTGTCAGTCTGGTGGCAATAATTTGTATTCGTAAAGGGTTGTGGGTAATGTGGGTGTGCGTTTTATAGTGCTGTGGGTGGGTGTGGTGTGTGTATGAGTGTCAGGTGTGTGTTTTTGGTACTGGCCAATGTTGCGCAGTTTAGTATTTGGGGGTCCATTCTAAGCTCGCCAGTGTGTACCGCCAATGTTTTACCGTTGTTGAATGTCCACCGTGGTGATTCGTGGATCATTATGTTGTGGGCGTTGTTTTGTTGGCGTAACGGTTTGGGTGTTGGTACTAACACTTTAGCACTGACCTTTGGACTGTCGGATTTGTGTATGTGGCAGCATTCTGTCGGATTGGTGTGTGTGTCATAATATGGAGAACGGATATTCGCCACCGTGGCGGCATGTTGGCTGTCACTGTGGCGGTAAGTGGGATTTACCGCCAATGTCATAATGAGGGCCACTGTCTCCAAATACAAAATCCCTCTCTGAAGATGTTGGATCTTCAGCTGTTGGAGATCTCTGTAGTGTAATGGGATGGAGAAGATCACTTGTAATTTATGATTCTAAAAGGCCTACTATCCTGGCAAGAACTCTTAAGGAGACTTTGTCCTTGTGGAGCACTGAACGTAGTTCCTTCTGGACTAATTTTAAATTCTGCTGAGTGAATTAATGGTTGCCTTGGACCATCAGAAGAATTTCTGTAAGATAAATGATCAGTCGTATGCCCCTAGTGGGTAGGTTTTTGACAACCAGAGACATCACCTTGTTGAAGCACCAAGGGGAAGAAGACAGACTGCAAGGAAGGGCTTTGAATTAATACCACTGTCCATCCAAGATGAATTGAAGGAACTTTCAGTGAAGAGGAAATATAGTGATAGAGAGGTACGCATCCTTCAGATCAAGACGGAACATCCAGTCCTCATCTTCTGAGCAAGTGGATCTCCTCCATTTTGAAGTGATGGAAAGGATAGACCCATTGAATTCTTTCAGATTTTTAACTAAATGTGAGTCCTCACCCTTTTTGCTCACCACAAATATATCGCTGCAAAACCCCAGAGGATTGGGGTGAGAGGGGCAAATGGGATACTTCTACAGAAGTTGGAGGATCTCCTCCTGAATAAAACTCTGATCTTGTCAGGAAAAAAGGAGAGGCTGGGGGGGCACTGGATTGAAGGAGGCTTCCATAGAACTTGATCTTATAGCCTGTTATTGTCTCCCGAACCCAAGGATCGTTTATCAGAGACCCCAGTTGGAAAAGAAGAGTCTTGTCCTGACCCTAATATAACTGATGCAGGTTGAATGAGGTTTACCTGGGGTGTTTGTTCTGGCACTGTAGTTCCCTTGGGCACAGAAGGATCCCCTTCCATACTGGTAGCACCTTCCGCGAAGTCTGGCGGGATAGAAGATGCCCCTGGGTGGTCTGAGTAGCTGCATCCTCTGGCTTGGATGGTTCCGGAAGGGCCTTGAAGATTTGCTCTATTAGACAATAACGGCCAACCTGGCCAAAAAGATGGCTGTGAAAGACCATGTGGAGTGACAACTGGGTCTTGACGTGGGCCATAAAAGTATGGACAAATCTGCCCAGGGTTCATTACAAATTTGTCTCCGAAGAGCAGTTTGCTGGCCATAGGGACCACCTCTGCAGTGGCTAATTCGGCTAGTTTAGTGTTGTTAGGATAAGGTTTAGGCCTGACTGGGCCTCAATGCAAGATCCTAGAAATGGCTGTACTGGCCTCATAAGGACAGATCTCTGGTGTTCAACTGAAAGAGCTCAGTTTGTGTTCCCTAGTAAATATAGTGTGTTTTGGGCCTGTCACACCAAAAAGTCGGGGTCTGCAGGAGTACAGCCATTTCTAGGAACTTGCATAGAGGCCCACTTAGGTTCAACATTGGTCCTAACAAGCTTTCCATGACATGTTGGTCCCTTTCTTAGGATCTTTGGAGGCAAGTTTGAGGAATGTGGTTTGGTTAGGGTCTAGTTTGAGCATTTCTGCACCTTGTTGGGAATCTCAGGTCACAACATAGGCAGTTGTGGACACCCCTGTTATAGCTCTTTCGGATTCGGCTGCGGAAGTAGTCAGTAGTGGGTGGAAACTTGGCCCAGTCTGAGGAGCGAGGATGGCAGTACTGTCTGGTTTAAAGTTGAGGGGGTTTGACGAACTGGGGGCAGAAAGAGGAATATGGAGTCGACAGATATAGTGAGCTCTTCTTTTGGTGATTGGGATGCTGACCTTGTCATCTGAGTCAGATGAGTGTGTGTGGGTACTTTCCCTGTCATCATCCTGTTGGGTTAGAGGAGAGTCTGCTGGTGGAGGGATGCAGCACGGAATATGTGTAGAGTCTGTGAGATGTGTGCCATTGTGGTTGTGTGGGACTAGTTGCAGGATTTTGATACGCCATTACCGCTCTTGGGAGTGGCGTCTTTAAGGGCTGAGGTCAAGTCCAATAAGGGATTCGTCAGAGGCATGTGTAGAGCATATTTCTTTTTACAAATTTATTTTATTGTTTTTTAAATGTACATAAATATTCACACTTCAGCATACTTTACAAAATGTTCTGCCCCGATTATCTTGCTCCCTTGCCCATTACAGGTTACACGATTTGTAATGTATCTCAGATAATCAAATCATACAGTTCATGGAATATGTAGTCTGGGCCCCCCATATTTTATTGTTTTTTAAGGATAGCCCCTGGTTTTGTATACATATCGTTTGGCATTGGAACAATAGTCCATTCCACATGACCATTCCTCCATTGATGGTATTCACTCTAATCTCCGTTGTTGGGCAATGTCTCTTTTAGCTATGAGAAGACCCACCAGTAGCAGCCTAGTGCATCTGTAGTCCCCATTCGTCCATCGATCTCAGCAATATAATTTTGGGGTCAGTTATCACAGGTCTCTTGGCCACCTGGATAGGGTGGTGTGTGTATTTCTGTAGTTGGCATGTAAGAGGTTGGACTACTGCGAGGGCTCTGTTAACGGAGTGCATGACTGCAGCTTCTAGGGCTTTTGTTAGGCTGTCTTCAAGGAGGTATTCCTCATCAATGTCCTGGTTGTAGACCACATCAGTGGGGTAGCTGCATTTGGTGATGGTGCTTATGAGGCAGTAGTATACAGAAAAAAATCATAGTTGTGTGAGTGGTGTCTAGCCCACTGGAGGGCAACCCCTGAAAGCAGGACGCAGTAGGGAGTCAAGTAATTACTCTGCAGATGCTGTTTGGTAAAGAGATGAGCATTACCGACCACAGGCACTAGACTTGTGTGTGAAAAAAAAGCTGCTTTATGCGAAACAGGTGCACTTACAATCCAAAAACCTTGGCCTTTGCCTTACAAAACTACTGGCCTCACTATACAAACAATTGACCTATGTAACTTATCCCCCTCCCCTACTCTGCCCTACCCCCACCCTTTTATCTTTGCCCTTGCAATATTGTATTTCCTTAAGCTTTAGAGTGCTTGCTTTCATTAAACTTCCTTCCAGTTTAGCATAACAATGAACTTGTAACTAACATAATTTCAAGTGTTTAACTTCCTGGCTAGCCAGACATACTGTTCTCTACCCTTTTCTTATCAATCTGGACTGCCAGTTTCACCAACCATACTTTTCTGGAGACCATGGCAACTTGCCATGCCACACCACCCTGAAAAAGGGCTCCCAGACTTTTTCTGCCCCTTCCCACCAGGAATGATCTGATGAAAGTTCAGTAACTGTTGTAACGTGTGCCTTACCTGAAAAAGGTATAGCTCCATGCCCATGAAGGATGTACCCTTTATAACTTAAAAAAACTCTGCATCTTGGAAACGCAAATCAGTGTTCTAAGACTGTAATGCCCCTACTGTCACAGAAAAAACTCATCTCTTTATTGATCATAAGCTAAGCCCTCTCTATTGCCCACTGCCTCTTAGGTCCCAGCCAGAACCTACGCGGAACAAAGGCTGTCCATATTATGTGACAGCCAACACACTGCCTCTAAATTTCCTGTAGATCTACTTTCATCCAGTAGGGACTTCCAGGCCCTTTTGAATCACTAAATCATTTTCACCTAAATGTATTAACAATATGTCTGGACACTGACCTCTTACCATAAATCTGTTCAGGCTTGGCAAAAGCTTGTTCCAGCGCATTCCCCCTTTCCCCTCTCAGCACACCCAGTACAATTCTGGATCCAAACCTAGGTTTCTCCCTTGACTGCTTCCTCTCACTTGCCTCAGAGCCCATTTTACAAAAGAATGTCCCACCCACCAAATGGACAGACTGCTGAAATCTGGAACCTGCAAGACACAAATGACAAAATTAGACACTCTCCCCATATCCTCCCACCTCCCGTTTTGGACCTATTTAGCCAGATCTCTACTTCTCCCTGCCTTATGTGTACTTCACCCCATACTATGCTTCCATTGCCTCTCCTGCCCAAAAGTTCAGAAACTCTAAGTGCCCTGAAAAACATCTAGAACATCAGAGTAATAAAGAGATTAGTTGCCTCCCTTCAGTTGCAAATTGCTAAAGGGAAACAATAAGCTGTTTCAGCAGGTCTAAGGTTATTGGTCTCCTTGTCGGCCCCACCCTACCCAATTCCCTAGCCCAACTTTCTAACATTCTTCTGCCCAATTTTCCCATCAAAGGTGCGTACCACCACATCAACTTACTCAGAAATGCAATCCCTGCTAATTTCTCTGAAATCATGACTCTTGATTGTCCCTGTTCTATCAGTCTCAAAATATACTGTACAACGTCCTCCACCATCTCCCACTGCTTCTGGGCCCCATATGTCAATAATTCCTGCCGGGCCTGCGTGTCAGCTTCCCAAGTGGAAACTGCCAAAGAGTTTACCACCAGCTGCAGCATCCTCTAACTCCTATTGTCCATAACTTGCAGAAGCATCTGAGTTTTGACAAGTTCCAAGTCCATGGCCAGCCCATGGAGCCTCTCTCACTGTGAACGAGACAAAGGTGGTCATTATAACCCTGGTGGACGGTGTTAAAGCGGCGGTAAGACCGCCAACAGGCCGGCAGTAACAAATTTGCAATTACGACCGTGGCGGAAACCGCCAACAAAGACAGCCACTTTAACACTCCAACCGCCATGGCAGTACAAACAAACAGCTTGGCGGTCATCGCCAACAGACAGGCGGAGGACAATGTACCACCCACAGTATCACAACCTACCAATCCGCCACCTTTTCCGGGGCAGATTCACCGCGGACAAAAACACGGCAGAAACAGGACTCCGAAGGGAAAATGCTCACCTCTACACACCCCACGAGGAATCTGGACGCCATGGAACCCGAGCTCCACATCCTGCCAGCCCTCATCTTCTTGCTCCTCTACCAGGAGCACGAACGCCGGAGGCGAAGACAACGGTGAGTACTGCACCTACGACACAGGGGATGGGGGAGGGACAAAACAGGGACACACACATGCAACACCCCCACCCCCACCCCCACCCTCACCCACTACAACACACACACACTAATACAGCATGATACATTACAGTTACATCCCCCAAACCCACCGGAAGAATGCAAAGACAAAAGCAAATGAGTGTAACCAATGTAATCTATTAAAATCCAGGATGCAAAAATATATATACACCATTAACAAATATTTACACGAAGAATAGTAGTCCAGGTAGTGCTCCATTGAAGTCCGTGGAACACTGGGCCCACACGGCATGGGCGAGGCCCACACTCAATCCCCGACCATGACGGAGAGAACACTGCAGGGGCATCAGGTAGCAGTAAAACAGGCACCTCAAGGGGAAGGGAAACGGGGGCACCTCAGCCGGTTGAGTGCACGACGCCAAATCCACAAGGGGGCCACATGCCCACTGTTCAATCCTGGGGAGTACAAAGCCACAGTCTCTCAAGTCTCTCCAGTGGGTGGGTTGCCCACTGCCATATCCTGGGGAGTGCAAAGCCACAGTCTCTCAAGTCTCTCCAGTGGGTGGGTTGCCCACTGCCATATCCTGGGGAGTACAAAGCCACAGTCTCTCAAGTCTCTACAGTGGGTGGGTTGCCCACTGCCATATCCTGGGGAGAGCAAAGCCACAGTCTCTCAAGTCTCTACAGTGGGTGGGCTGCCCACTGCCATATCCTGGGAGTGCAAAGCCACAGTCTCTCAGGTGGATGCCTTTCTCCACTGGTACTGGAGGGGGCCTTGTGCCCAGAGTGCTTCACTCTGCCAAGGACAGAGGTAGTGGATGTGATTCTCCACTGGTTCTGGAGGGGGCCTTGTGCCCATAGTGCTTCATCCTGCCAAGGACAGAGGTAGTGGATGTATCTCTCCACTGGTTCTGGAGGGGGCTTTGTGCCCAGAGTGCTTCATCCTGCCAAGGACAGAGGTAGTGGATGTATCTCTCCACTGGTTCTGTAGGGGGCCTTGTGCCCAGAGTGCTTCACCCTGCCAAGGACAGAGGTAGTGGATGTATCTCTCCACTGGTTCTGGAGGGGGCCTTGTGCCCAGAGTGCTTCACCCTGCCAAGGACAGAGGTAGTGGATGTATCTCTCCACTGGTTCTGGAGGGGGCCTTGTGCCCAGAGTGCTTCATCCTGATTGTGACGGACTCAGTAGCGTCAGTGCCCTTGGCGCCCATGGGCGGTGTCCTTGGCACTGGTGCTTGTTGCGGCGGTGTCCTGTTCAGCGGTGCCTGTGGCGTCGGTGTCTTGTTCAGCGGTGCTTGTTGCGGCGGGGTCCTTGGCAGTGACTCAGCTGCTGGCGGTCCTTCGTGGCCCAGCGGGGCTGGTGCTGGCAGTCCTGTCTGTACCAGCGGGGCTGGTGCTGGCGGTCCTGTCTGGGCCAGCGGGGCTGGTGCTGGCGGTCCCGTCTGGGCAGGCGGGGCTGGTGCTGGCGGTCTTGTCTGTCCCAGCGGGGCTGGTGCTCGCGGTCCTGTCTGTCCCAGCGGGGCTGGTGCTGGCGGTCCTGTCTGTCCCAGCGGAGCTGGTGCTGGCGGTCCTGTCTGTCCCAGCGGAGCTGGTGCTGGCCTCCTGGGCAGCTGGGCAGGTGCTGGCGTGGCCTCCTGGGCAGCAGGGCTGGTGCTGGCCTCCTGGGAAGCAGGGCTGGTGCTGGCGGTGGCCTCCTGGGCAGCGGGGATGATGGCGGTGGCCTCTTGGGCAGCGGGGATGATGGCGGTGGCCTCCTGGGCAGCGGGGATGATGGCGGTCTTCTCCGTCGTGCTGCTCTTCCCAGACTTGCAGACTTTCTTGTGGCCCTTCCCCACCTTGGAAGGTGTCACAGCTGACTCCACACTCCCACCTGTACCCCTGGGAGCGGCTTTGGTGGCTGGAGTCTTCCCCCTCTCCCGCCGGGCACTGGCCAACTTTTGATGTTTGACAGGTGGAGGACTGTCCGTGCTGTGGCTCCGTGCCACACTGGCTGCCCTGGTGGCCGGTGCACTCCAGATTCCGGTGACTACAGGCACCACTGGTCCCGGAGATGTTGTGGCTGAGGTGCTAGGTTGGTACCTGGAGAGTCGGGCCCTAGGAGACTGACGGGGTGGGGGAGGTGAGGGAAAGAGGTCAAGGTTGGACAGGAAATGTTTCTTCAGGACACTGGGATGGGTAGCTGGAGGGGGTTTGGGAGTGGAGGAAGAGGTTGTGGTTGTAGGAGGTGTTCGTTTGGTGACTTTGGGTGAAGGTGCATACGCTGGAGGCTGTCGTGAGGTGGATGGCTGTTGGGTGGGTGTGTGCCTGCGTTTGTATATCTTGGGAGGTGGCGTCACAGACACACTGGGAGAGGACATAGGGGACGTGTGAATGGCAGTGGGGGTGGTGACTGCACGTGAGCGGGGTGTGGTGGTGTGTGTGCTGGTGATGGAAGTAGTGGCTGTAGATGTAGTGCGTGCAGGTGTGAGTGTAGACGAGACTGGGAGGGAGACGAGGAGGAGGGGGACACAGTGGAGGCAGTGGATGTTGGTGTGTCTGCATGTGTGTGATGCTTGCGTGAGTGCCTGTGGGATGTGTGGTGCTTATGTTTGTCAGAGCTTCCCTTGTGTGTTGAGGTGTGTGCATGCTGGTCTGAAGGTGTGCTTGGGATAGGCTGAGGTAGAGGGGATTGGGTCTGGGTAGAGGAAGTTGGAGGGGGGAGGCTAGAGACAGGGACAATGGCTGCCATCGGTGCTGAGGCCAGAGTCTGAAAAGCTCGCTGAAGGGCCGCCTGACCAGAATGAATGCCCTCCAGGAATGCATTTGTTTGTTGCAACTGCCTCTCTACACCCTGGATGGCATTCAAAACGGTAGACTGCCCAACAGTGAGGGACCTGAGGAGGTCAATGGGCTCCTCACTGAGGGCAGCAGGGGTGACTGGGGCAGGGCCTGAGGTGCCTGGGGCAAAGGTGATGCCCACCCTCCTGGGTGAGCGGGCACGGAGCAAAGGCTGAGGGGCTGCTGGGAGGGCGGTGCTGGTAGGGGGGTGGCGGCTGTACGTGTAGATGCGGGGGGCACAGATGTTGCCGCCACCACAAGGGAGCTCCCATCAGAGGACCGAGTCCGTGTCACTGGTCTCAGCTCCTGTTCCTGCCGTGGAGCTCCCCTCGCCCTCTGTCCCACTGGTGAACTCCGAGTCCGTTGTCTCGCCCTCCAGGGCCATGTGGGATGCAGCTCCTTCCTGTTCCGGTGCCACTGCTCCTCCGCCTGATGATGCTAATGCACACAAGAACAGGGAGACCACAAAAAGGGGGGGGGCGACAGAAGAAAGACATGTTGAGTGCATGCATTACTGCTACCGTTGGCGGACACGACAGACACAGAAGCCCTCTGCACTACACCGCGCACTTGGTGTCCACTGTGCAGTCCCTGGGACATGGCCTACAAGGCTTTGGCCGACATCTGCACACATGGAGCCTGACTAGGTGTACTTGGCACTGTACACCGGGGGGGTGGGGTGCCACAGAGTCTGCCAGAAGAAGGGGACATAACTAGCACACTCGCCCTGGCCTAGGGAAAGCCACAGCCCACCTCCCCCACACAGACACCGCCACTGCGTGCAAAATCAGCAGAATGAGAGTGTACTCACCCCCTTGTGGCTGCTGTGATGCCCTCAAGCGCCCATCCAACTCCGGCTACACCACCGCCAGGATCCTGAACATCAGGGGGGTCAGGGTGCGACGGGCACCCCTCCCACGTTGGGAGGCCATCCCCAACTGGGCCTCCGCCGTCTTCTTGCTCCAGCTGCGAATGTCCTCCCATCTCTTATGGCAGTGGGTGCTCCGTCTGTGGTAGACCCCCAGGGTCCGGACGTCCTTGGCGATGGCACGCCAAATATCCTTTTTCTAGTGGGCGCTGACCTACAGGAATTGTACAGGGGGAAAAGAAAAGTTATTACCAACTGCACCGTCACAGTCATTGGCCCCCATCCCTACCCTTGCCATGTGGCACGTGCACTCACCGTCGTTTCATGCACGCCTCAATCTCCCCCTCCCCCGTCTTTCATCCACCCCACTCCACACAGGCACAGCCCATACAGCATGCTCCCAGTGTACTTACCTGTTTGTCTAGAGGACCGTAGAGTAGCGTGTACTGGGGGAGGACCCCATCCACGAGTTTCTCCAACTCCTCAGATGTGAAGGCAGGGGCCCTTTCCCCAGACGCACAAGCCATTTTCTCTTCTAGACTGAGGTCACAACAGCACTTGCAGTGTAGGTCCTCTCCTGTTGAAGATCAGGTATCGAGTGATTGAACAGATAGAAAATGGCGGTTACGTCCGCGGCGGTGCGTACTGTCACCGCCGGCGTACATTCTCATTGGCCCCTGGGACCCATAGGGTCCAATGTTAACCAATGCAGAATTGCATACCACAACGGTGTACAACGCCAGCGCAGTTACCTCACATCACATTGTCCCACTTTACAGGTCAGGCAGCCGCCATTTCAGGGGCCCACATGGCTTAATCCGCTGGGACATGTGAGGAGATGGCGGCATTCTCCGGTGTACAGACCGCTGGTGGACCTGTCGACAGAGGCGGAAAGACATGTGATCATCACCTACAGGCTTGATCGTGCCACAATCCTGGAACTGTGTGCCCAGCTGGAGCCAGACCTGATGTCAGCTATCCGCCATCCCACAGGAATCCCCCCTCAAGTGCAGGTGCTGTCAGTACTCCATTTCCTAGCAAGTGGGTCATTTCAGACAACAGCGGCCATAGCATCAGGGATGTCCCAGCCTATGTTTTCCAACGTGTTGTCCAGAGTGTTGTCTGCCCTGCTGAAACACATACTGAGCTACATCGTTTTCCCTCAGATGGAGGATTTGCCTAAAGTGAAAGGTGACTTCTATGCCCTGGGACATATCCCCAACATCATAGGTGCTATTGATGGGACACATGTGGCTTTGGTACCCCCCCGCAGGAGTGAACAGGTGTACAGAAATTGGAAGAGTTACCATTTGATGAATGTGCAGATGGTGTGTTTGGCCGACCAGTACATCTCCCATGTGAATGCAAAATTCCCTGGCTCAGTGCATGACGCTTACATTCTGCTGAATAGCAGCATCCCTTATGTGATGGATCAACTCCAGAGGTACCGTGTGTGGCTATTAGGTGAGCGCCTGGAAGCAAGTCAGTGGGAATGGTTGTCTGGGTCTGGGGATATCCCTACAGGTTAGTGTGTGTCTAACAGTTGTCCCTCGCCATTTGCAGGTGACTCTGGTTACCCCAACCTGTCATGGCTACTGACCCAAGTGAGGAATCCCAGGGCAAGGGCAGAGGAACGCTACAATGAGGCCCATGGGCGAACTCAGCGGATTATAGAGTGGACCTTCGGCCTCCTGAAGGCCAGGTTCAGTTGCCTCCATATGACAGGTGGATCCCTATTCTACTCACCAAAGAAGGTGTGCCAGATCATCGTGGCCTACTGTATGCTTCACAACTTAGCTTTGCGACAACAGGTGCCTTTTCTGCAGGAGGATGGTCCAGATGGCGGTGTTGTTGCAGCTGTGGAGCCTGTGGATAGTGAAGACGAGGAAGCAGAAGCAGAAGAAGAGGACATAGACAACAGGAACTTGGTGATCCTGCAATATTTCCAGTGAGACACAGGTAAGAATACAAACCTGCTTACTACATGTACTTTAACACTACTACCTCTCAACTGTCTGTCGTTTTCACCCAGTGTATGGTCACTGAGTTGTCACTTTCCCTTACGATTTCACAGATGTGGGTCCCACTGTGTGACATCTGCTTTGTTTCCTCATGGACTACAGCTGTGTGACATAGATATGTTGACATTACAATTGAAAGAGCATTTTGCCACTGTAATTGCTAATACACTATTACAAAATCACAGACTGACTCCAGATTGTTTTGTGCTTCAAGGGTGTTTATTTAAGTGCTCAATATTGGAGGGGGTTGTAAAATGGTGAGGGGTGATGGTGGAGGAATGTCCATGGCAGAGTCCAGTCTATTAGTCTCACAGGTGCATTGCCCAAACGGGCATAGGAAGTGGAGCTGGGGCAGTTTGAGGATGGACAGGGTGACAAAGTGGGACAGAAGGATGACATTCAGGGTGGTCTCATTTCTTGGCGGGGGTCTTGGCATCGTTCTTTGTCTTTGTCCTGGATCTCAGGGACCGTTTGCGGGGTGGTTCACCCTCTACAGGGGGTGGGGTGCTGGTGTGGTGGTCCTGTGGCGGTGCCTCCTGTCCACTAGCGCTGGCGGAGGTGGTGGGCAGTTCATCGTCCAGGCTAGTGTCAAGGGCCCCATGTTGTGCCACAGTGTCCCTCCTGGTGTTGAGGACTTCCTTCAGCACCCCTACGATGGTGCCCAAGGTGGAATTGATGGATCTGAGTTCCTCCCTGAAGCCCAAATTCTGTTCCTCCTGCAGGCGCTGGGTCTCCTGAAATTTGGCCAGTACCTTTGCCATCGTCTCCTGTGAGTGGTGGTAGGCTCCCATGATGTTGGAGAGGGCCTCATGGAGAGTGGGTTCCCTTGGCCTGTCCTCCTCCTGTGGCACATCAGCCCTCCCAGTCCCCCTGTGTTCCTGGGCCTCCGTCCCCTGGACCGTGTGCCCACTGCCACTGCCCCCAGGTCCCTGTTGTTGTTGGGGTGGTGGGTTAGCCTGGGTTCCCTGTAGCGGTAGACACACTGCTGATTGACGTGTCCTGAGGACAGAGGTATGGGCCCACTGAGCGGGTGCTGTGCTGGTGTTTCCAGAGAGGGGAAGCTATGTGGTGGCCTGTGACTGTGTCAGGGGAACCGACTGTCCAGAGGTCCCCGATGGGCCGGGCTGGTCATCTAGATCCAGTTGGACAGAGGTGCTGTCATCACTTTGGGCCTCTTCTGTTGGTGGTGTGGACATGTGTGGACCCTCCTGTCCGGTGACTTTGGGTAGGGGTCCTGCAGGGGTATAAAAGGATGTTTATTATATCTGTGTGTGGCATGGTGTGCAATGGGTGGGTGACCGTGTACTCCAGTGCTTGTATTCTTGTGTGGGACCTTGTGTCATCATTTTTTAGGGGTGTGTGTGGATATGTGCAGTGGCCATGCATTGGTGATGGGTGTCCATGCTTTGTAGTTGCATGCAGGGCTTGGTGTTGGGATGGGTGGGCTGTGATAGTGGGACATTTGTGAGGAGTTGGAGTGATGGGGGTGGGGGTGAGGGTGGGGGTATGTGATAGCATGCAGGTAGGGTGGAGGATGTAATAGGTAAAATTTGACTTACCAGAGTCCATTCCTCCATCTACTCCTGCGAGGCCCTCAGGATGCAGAATCGCCAAGAACTGCTCCTCCCATGTTGTTAGTTGTGGGGGAGGAGGTGGGGGTCCGCCGCCAGTCCGCTGAACCACAAGGTGGTGTCTTGAGACCACGGAATGCACCTTCCCCCGTAGGTCGTTCCACCTCTTCCTGATGTCATCCCTATTTCTTGGGTGCTGTCCCACTGCATTGACCCTGTCCACTATTCTTCAACATAGCTCCATCTTCCTAACTATAGAGGTGTGCTGCACCTGTGATCCGAATAGCTGGGGCTCTATCCGGACGATTTCCTCCACCATGACCCTGAGCTCCTCCTCCGAGAACCTGGGGTGTCTTTGCCGTGCCATGGGATGGTGTGGGTGATGTGTGGGGTGGTGTGTGTAGTGATAAGTGGGGTGATATGTAGTGGTGTGTTGTGTGAGGTGCGTGGAAGTTATGTGGGTGATGGTGTTGAGTGCCTGTGGATGCTATTGTTCTTTCTGGTGGTGTCTCTCTCTGGCCTTCTGTCGCAATTGTTGACGTAAGGGTTTGTGGGTGTGTGTTTTATATTGTATTGAGTGTGTGGGAGTGGTGTGTGTATGTGTATCAGGTGTGTGTATTTCGAATTGTCCAATGTGGTGGTGTTTTGGAGATGCATGTGTATTTTGAGCGCGGCGGTGTGTACCGCCAATGTAATACCGTGGTTGAAAGACCGCTGTGTGGATTCGTGGGTCATTATAGTGTGGGCGTATTTCTGTTGGTGTGACGGTGGAGGTTTTGTTTTCGCCAGTTAATCACTGACCTTTGGTGTGGCGGACTTGTGAGGGTGTCTGAATTTTGGTGGATTCCGAGCAGTGGATCATAATGACCGTGGCGGGATTACGCTGCCGCGGCGGTGTGTTGGCGGTCTTCTGCACGGCGGTAAGCGGCTTTTACCGCCAATGTTGTAATGAGGGCCAAAGTATCTGTAATGTCATTGTCCAATCACAGCACTGTCTTGCCCTGACCGAAATGTCATGGCGCAGGCAACCCAGAACAAACACCCGCAGCAACTGCAGTACCTAGGGGTCCCTGGTGGACTGCCTGTTTATTACTTGGACCACTTCCCGGTTATCAACATTGAAAATCACCTTCTTGTGAGCCATCTGGGAATCCCACACTGACACTCCTACCCCAAGGGGGAATAACTCCAAGAAGGCAAAGCTCCGCCCACCCCACTTCCAGTCTTATGGCCACTCCTCTGCGCACCACTTTCCCTGACAGTAAATGCCAAACTATTGCCACCCGCTGCATCAGAGAATATAGGAGCATCCCAATCCATTTCCTGCCAGGCCATCAGATGGATACGATTAATGGACTGCAGAAAAAAGCACCACATGCGTAAGTCCTCCTTCACTCTTGCCACTAGGCGCACGTGGTGATAAGGTCACCTTTTTCCTGACAAGGACAATCCTAGGCGACTGCAAAAAGTCCAGCCTGCCCTCACCACCCGGCATGCGAAGTTTAAGTGACCCAACAACACTTATATTTTTTCGTTTGTGGCTTTGTGTCTGCCCAGTATGTCAGTCAACAACATAGTCATGAGCGCTTTCTTGTCCTCCAGTAGCCAAGCCATTATTGCTTTTGAGTCAATCTTAATCTGAATGCCTAAAAACATCAATACTGTGCTAGGACCCATCGTCTTCTCCGGTGCCAGAGATACGCCTAAGTCCTCCATAATAACCTGAACACTGTGCAACAAACTTTGGCACTGTCCTGCACTCACTCTGCCCACCAAGAAGAAGTCATCTAGGTAGTGTGTTATGTAAGTACGTATGTGTGTCATATTTGTCTAGTGAATACCCACTAAGGAATGTGCTAAAGCATTCAAAGAGAGCACAGGATTTGGAGCATCCCATTAGGAGCGCCTTGTCTATGTACCAACAACCATTGAATTGCATTCCCGGGAGCTCAAAGTCATCAGGGTGTACTGGCAGCAAATGTAAAGCCGACTTAATGTCTCTTTTCGCCATCAGCGCCCCCTATCCGACTTCCCCCATCAGTGCCACATCCACTGAGGTGTACAATACCATTTTCACCTCATTGGGGATGAAAACATTCACAGAATTGCCCTCTGGCCAAGAGAGGTGTTGAATTAGTCAAAACTGACCTTTTTCCTTCTTTGGCACTACCCTAAGTGGGAAACTATAAGGTTTTGCATCAACCTATCAAGAAAAGGGCCTGTCATGTGACCTTCCTGCATCACTTTCTCCAATTTCCTCCATACCACCTCCTTGTGGGCACTCACCAATTTGAGGTTCCCAGCCCAACGATGCTCCCTTGGTCCCCTTTAGCCCAATAAAAACCACTATCTAAACCTGTCCAGTAAGAGCGCGGCCTCTTCCCTACGGTCGTATTGGACCAACCGAAAGCCCAAACTCTCCAGTTTAACAGAAGTAGGAGCCTTTTCCCCAGGACCTTGTGCCCCCCTTGTCATTGGAAAGCTGGCTGCCAAGGGATTGCTGACTCCCTATGACCCATCCTGTTGCATTGTCTGAGCCATTGCAATGGACCAACACATGTCTGTCTGCACACTTGGAGCATTCATTTTCTGAACTTACAATACTCCGTGTGCAGAGGCCTATGTTGAAATCCCAACAAGTCCCAAGCTGGTTGGTCCCAGACCCCTGATCTCCAGCCTGTCCTCTACTTGTGGACTCCCCCCTGGGTGGGATAGCTGTGAAAGGGTCGATAAACTATGGGGAGCCTGCTGGCTGTGACTACAGTTTTCCCAAATTTGGCAGGTCCCATTGTGTGCTGCCTCAAATCTGAGCCAATTTCTCCCCACAGCACCTCTGGGTCCAGCGCCATAATCGCCGCCATAGTTTGACTACATCCATACACTTGAAGAGCACAACGGACCTCTTTGGGTAGTTTTCATAATAGACACTAGCAAATATAAAGAATGCTGCTGATTCAATTGTAATATGCACCTTGGGCAGTTTTGCTAGCTCATGCTCCTCCTCATTAGACCCTTTTTTGGACCTTAATTCTCTTGGAGTAACTTCAACATTTCTACATAATCTCCCTTCAAAATGTTTTCCTCGTCTCTAGCATAATGTGTGCCCCCAACAACTTAGCGGCACCCAAATATGGGAGCTTTTTAACCTTCAACTCCTTACTCTCCAGTGGCTCCACCTCAGACTACTTCATTGCCTCCTTGATGCCAATTTTCTCCTGAGAAGCTGTGGAGGCCACAGTTTCCTAGCTTAACCACTAAGTGTCCCATTTCTCACCTTTCCCAGAACCGCCCCAGCTTGTTGCTTGTGGTCACATGTCCTCTCCTACCCCGCTGCCTGAGTGAACCTCTATATCCGTACCAACACCTGCATCCAGTACATTGACTCCCCGTTGTAAGCGGGCATCCCCGCCACTCTCAGGCTCTTTAGCCTCCACTGACACCATCTTGTCTTTGTTACGCAAAGTCGAATTGCCTGGCGCCAAGGGGGGTGGCAGTTCCGGATCCCTCTGCCTCGCCAGCTGTGCCTCCTGTGGTGCATTTCCAGTGTCTGCTCGGCCTCCCTGCAGATTTGCAACCTGCAACAACATATGGACATTCTAATGAGCTGAACTCGCCCACCCACTCCCTTCCCCATCGCGCCACCACTGCCTCTCCATCCTATGGTCCTCCTCTTCCTTCCTAATCTCCCCTTCTTCTATGCTTTCCTCCTCAAAATCTAACATTGTCTGCTGTGATTCCTCCTCTCCATAACTACGTGAGGTCCCCATCCAAGGCTCCAATGGAGCCACTACCTGATCGTAGGTTCTGTTGTCCTCCGCTGGTTGTCGCTGAGGGGCCATACCGAGCCCTCTTTGCTAATCTACGGCATCAGGACATTGCCTCTCCGGTGCCATGACGCTGGAGGTTGCACTGCCCCGTCTGTCTCGTGACTCTGAAAAGGCTTTCTTGACGAGCCCTGTCAGGGTGTGTGCTTTCCCTGCTGATGTAATCCAGCTAGCTGCCCAGGGCCCCGCCCTCGCCTCTCCTCGGGGCTGCCAAGCCACACAAGGTACACTGAGTTAGGGGTGTTGCACACTGGCACATCCTGTAAACAAGAAAAAAGGTCCAGTGTGCTGGTGAAACCCCCCTCCGATTTCCTAATGTCGCCCCCACTTCCAGCACAGAATCATCATCTTCCATGTCAATGACTGGCCAGCCCTCCCCAGGTACAGACTGACCCCTATCCCTATACCAAACTGAGTCTGACCCGAGCCCATTAGCCCCCTTGCTAACTCCTCCAGCGCATGTTGTGACACCCTGAGCATGTCTGCCGTACACACTACCAGGTGGCTTAACAGAGAACTTGTCCTTCTACCCCCTCCTGCGGAATCTCCACCCCACCCTCATCATTACTCCACTCCAGTAATGTGGTCAGCTGTGATGAAGCTTGCCTGTGAGAATCTGTCCCCACCACCACCACAGGGCCCCCGCCTTCCTCACCCATTGCAGCATGCAGGTCTCCTGGCCATTCTATACCAGCTACTGCGTGCCATGTGTCCATTGCCCAAACCGGCCCCCTGCTCAGCCAGCCAGTGGCACCCTCTAAGAGGCAATTCCCTATCTCAGGGCTGAGCTCACTCACGCTGCTCCCTGAGGAGGTATTCTGTCCTTCCTCCCTTTTGCAACTGTGCTGTTCGGCCTGAAAATGCTCTTCTACCTCTTTCCCCGTGCATTCCCCATATACACGAATGGGGAAGGTTGCCCTACTGGCCCCACCTCTCCCTCTGCCTTTCTGGGATGAGGCCCGTGTGTTGCAGCTGGCCCTGCCTCCTCCTTGCATCTGGGCGGGGATCAGAGGCTGTGGAGACCCTCCTCGCATTGCACCTGCCACATCACTGCTGTCGCTACCCCCACTGTGCACGTTGCACAGCTTCCATGCAGAGGAGTACTTAGAGGGAACTGAGGTAAAAGTCACACTCCTCGTGCTCTGCTCTGTCCTCCAGGGACCACCCTCCGCGATCGGTAGTGGCCCTGCCCACCCGCTCACCTCAGCTCAGCTCTAGCACTCTAACTTCGCCGTGGAGGCGAGCAGGCAAACACAGCCGCTGCTACCCCACCTGACACCAGAAGCATTGACCGCGCACCAGCGAGCGCCCACTCCTGCAGCAAGGCCAAGCAGCCTGCCTCCCTCAAGAGCTGTAACGCCTGCTCAACTTTGTCGGCAACTGTCATGTTTCTAAGCAACAACCAGAGTGTAAACAGGTGAGATAATGAGCACTAGCTGCAATGACAAATCTCCTACGTGTAAAAGTGGAAAACACTCTACAGTGCAACTCCAGCTACCATGTCACTGGTGGCAGGGGACATAAAATGGACAGTTAATTACCCTGGGTTACCATGTAGCCCAAATATAGCCCAGAGCAGACTGCTCCACTTCCCCAATCTTCCTCGGGTGGAGACCACCCTCCAGTCAACACCCCCTCCCAAAAACCCCATTCCTAGAGTGACAAGGTCGGTATGGCCCTTAGGTAGAGACAAGTATATTATTTATTCCTGCCGAGACGTGAGGGTGTTGGGAATGCAATAAGGGCCCTCCTCACTTTGTATTGGTTGAGCATCAGAGGGACAGCTCACACTTGCTGAGCCACGGATACACTCGCACACCTGATACAGTTAAGGCTTCCCGCTTCAAGCGGTGAGCGAGCTAGAAAGAGGACAGGCGTCTGCCATAGCGGTAATGCACTCCGCTTCCTGGCCTCCCAGACATCCCCTTCAGTGGTCAGATCAAGGCGACAGGCCCGGGGGGAGCCTATAGCAAGTATCAGAAAGCTGGCAGAAACAATAATTAGAATGCGGTAAGTGAGCAAAAAATAAAGGCACTTATCTGTTGGGTAAGCAACAAGGAAAGATCTTCAAAATGGTGTCAAGGCATTATATGATACCAAAGTTATGCTGATTGGTGTAGAGAGTCTGATGTCACTACGAGAATGATGGGAAATGTAGTTTATCTTTTATTGGCTGCTGTGAAAAATACAATAATAAACAGCAAAGAAAGAGAAGTATAATCGAAGCTTGCCACTCATCCTTGACAGAAGGTAAGATAAGTAGCCACACGGCCCAAATCACAATTGTCTTCTGAGTGGACAGACTCTCACCAGTCTCCTAAAGCCAAAGACTTCTCGATGTGACACAGTGGTGCAATTGAAGATAACAAAGAACTGTCAGGACTTACAATAAACATAAACGTACATGGAATTTCCATTCTCTTTCTGATAGACACAGGTGCTATCATCAACTTGATGACTGACACAATTTAACTAACCCACCAAGTAAACCTGCTTTAAGTCTGTGGTTGGACTAGGGCTTTCTGAAAGTTCTATGTTGAGTAATTGACAATATTTCTGCACAGGAACAATTTGATATTTCAAAATTCCCTGATGTGTTTTAAGGCATAGGTAAATTAAAACATCACCAAATTCAACTTCACATTGATAAGACTGTCAAGACAATGGCTCAACATTTCTGTGGCAGTCCTTTTAGCTTACAAAACAAGCTGAAGATGAAATCCAAAACATAATAGGACAAAATATAACCGAAACAGTAAAAAGAGCCAAAGCCTTTGGTGTCACTGATTGTTCTGGTGACAAAACGACAAGCAGAAAGCAAAATCTTCCTATTCTTAGTTATGTTCCAACCTAACCAAGCAATCCAATGTGTGAGACAGCTAGCAACACAGTTCCAAGACATGATTCATCAGCTCCATGGAGCTTAGCATGTTTTCTAGTCTTGATCTTAACAGAGGATAGCACTAACTAGAACTTGTAGAGGAAGCTAAGTACATAACAAATGTAACCACCCGTTGTGGTTTGTGCCAATACAAGAGCCTCAGCTTTAGCATCTCCACTGCCACTGAGGTGTTTCAAAAGGAAATCAAACGTGCGATACAGGGCATGCCCAACTGCCTGAATTATAGCTACAACATGCAGGTATTTGAGAAATCTCAAGAGGAACACAATCACATCCTACTGAAAGTTTGTCAAGCTCTCTATGACGCCCGTCTCAGACTAAAGAGGAGTGTCAGTTCAGAACAACCTAATTGAGGTTTTATGGCCTTATATTCTCAGCAGATGACATGAGGGTTGATCCTGAGAAGGTTTCCGCACCAATCCTGGTACACTAGATCCAGAAAACATATATTCCCTCTGTTGTGTAGCCATTTTAGTTATAGCTCCATGCACATTATTTTAGCATACTAGGCCTGCCGCTGTGCACTTTCACCTAGATAAATTTTATTCAGCTTTGTTTTATTATTTTTCCAATAGCCACTTTTGCGGTCTTGTTTTATTTCTCTCTATCAAGCTGTTTTTGCCTAGGCCAGCACTACGTTCTCAAACAAGGCATTCTTGCTCACTCTGTGCTTCTTTCAAGGCTGCAGTAAGATAGGTTGCCAGTGAACAAGGAACAAGTTTTGTCTCTGACAATCATAGAAAAACACACATCCTTACATAGGGACATTTTCTCATAACAACAGCTGTTTTATTATAAAAAACACTTCCCTCTCCCTTACACATTAGAGGGAGATTCCATCCAGAGAACCACAACTGTATGCTGATTGCTGAGCGCTTTGCGACAGCTGCCTATGCAGACTTCAGGCCTTTGCTCAGGTATGGGGGATGACGTCTTCCCAGGGGAACCTGAAGGGCAGAATTAGAGCTTAACACGCTGTGCTCTATTATAACCTAGGTAGGAATTTTTCTATTGACTGTAGTGACAATATGGTAGCGTTATTTCTATGCTTTACTCTCCTTGTCACAATTTTAATCTTGTCATGCTGTATCATCCTGGTTATTGCAGCACATGCTTTGCTATCTAGGATGCAGTAGCTTCATTAAAATCTTGTTGAAATATATACTGCCTCTGTTTGTCATTGTGTATGTGAGACTAATGTAACTGAAAGAAACGGATGAGACCTGAGTGACCATGGTTTCCCTGAGAAATCAATTATGTCATGCGCTAGGCTGCCCATTCACCCCTGCCCTTGGGTGGAGATGAGGCACTGCTAGTTAACCGGAGCAAAACCCGGATTAGGGCAACAGGTGTCACCTGTAGTGGGATAGACTCAGTCTTCCACACTGCAGGCGATTCTGCCGCTCAAAATCCAGTAGTCTCATTAGAATAATGAGAGCCTACGCAACACCTTCACTCATTTCTAGGGTTAGCAATCTATTGCTCCAGGTATATTCCTGACCTTGCTTCAGTGAGAGTACTGTTGAGAGACCTTACAAAAAAATCAGTGTTCATAAAGTGGAGGAAGTGTGACAAGGCTTTTCAAGGCATTTGCTCAAAGATCACAAATGCAGACAGACTTGCATATTTGATCTTTCTGAACACACCCAACTGGTGGTCGTTACCAGCCCACTGGGTGCTGATGTCAAGACCCCCCAAACCTGTCATGCCATAACTTCGAAAGGTGCCAAATAAGTAACCAGGATACAGATAAAGAAGTATCTTCAGTGGAGACAGCGTCATCCAGGCTGGAGGAAGATCGGTCAAGTCGTGTTGCACCTTTTACAGAACAGAGGTCGAGAACAGGAATCCAAGATGTCCGCCGTTCAGGCAGACAGTGAAGTTGCCGCTCTAGTGCTGTCTTAGCCCAGTTGCTAGGATACGCGTGCGAAGCCTGAGCGCTTCACACTTCAACTGCGCTTTGACAGGAGTCAGGTGTTCGGAGGATGAGCGTGTCTGTGAAGAAACATTCTATGAGGAAAACTCATCTTTGCCTCTTACCGTGATGAAGAAAGAAAACTCAAGCGGGCAGCAAACGAAAACCTAAGAAGCAAATTCTGAAAACAAACTTATTTGAAGGTTTTGTGAAAATTCTGTGGTAAGGAGAAAATACAACAATTCACAGAGCTTTTAGAAAAATTATATAAAAAATAAATATTAACAACACATTATATAGCATGACATAACCAATTAAACCAAGAAAAGCTATACAGACAATATTTACTATTATTTCCCTTACGAGGAAACAAATAGGAGACAGTTAACTAAGAGGTTATTCCTCATTGCCAGAATTTTAGATAATAATTAACTATACATAAATATATATATATATATATATATATATATCAACATTCTTGAGCGAAGGAAAAGAAAAGTTCGCAGAGGTAAAAGACTGAAAACAATCTCTCAGTGAAGAAGTGAACAATTCTTCTTTTTGAACAGAGGGAGTTTATTTTCTAAAATACTTATTTTAATTTTAATAACAACAGTAAGACAAACAGAGAGAGAGGCAATTTCCCAGAGAGCAGCAGGGTGAGTGATTATAGTACTGCTGGATTGAAACAAAAAGTTGATAAGTTAATTGGTACGTTATAGTGTGTCCTTGTTAATTGTGACAATAATCTTTCAGGAGCCGTCCACCAACTAGGCTAACAGTAAAGTGGCAGTCCGCACCTTGATGAAACATCATCTCTGAGGCAGTCTCTCTAAATCCCATTCCCCTTCCAGGGTGCTCAATACGGAGATTAGTTTCATTGCGAGTAGTCTGGGTTGGGATAGAGGACCAATCTTCGGCTCCTGAGGAAATCAACTCCAGGTATCTGACAGCTGAAGAGCAGAACAACGTGTGATGAAATGGAGATGCAATGAAATCGATTTCCTGGACCTTTATTATTGAAGGTCAGCTGTTGTATTTGGAATACTGTTCACCGCAGACATAGCACAACTGGGACCGTACGGCAAGAAAGGGCAAATGATGCCCCATTCCCAAATTAAGAATCAATAAAGGGGTGAGTCACATTTAAAAATGTGCCTATTTAATATAATTTCATTAAAAATCATTGTTTTGTATACAAAAAGCAACAAAATAACGTACCCAATACAGATAAACAATACTTTTGGAGTAGCAGCCAGATGGAAAGAATGGTAATTCACACATGATTTCTCAAATTGTGGTTGAATGTGAGCTAAAAGAGACACAGGCCTCAAAGTTCCTCAGCTTAATGGCAAAATATCCAAACCATCATACACTAAGCCTTGCCCGGGTGTGTTTCTTCCTGAGCCAAAGCTCTCCTGCCCAAAAAACAATGTAATCCATGATCCCATACATAGGGGATAAATCAAGAGAGGTGGGACGGTGTGGAGTCATGAAAAGTTGAATCTGACAATTAACATATACATTTAATTTGTTTAAATCGGTGTCATAGATAAATTGGCAACAAGGACAAATATGGCAGAAACGTATTCTGGCTAACTTAATCGTCACAAACAGGCTGAATTTTAAAATATCTTTTGAGGTAAAGGCACCGCCTGCAGAGATATGTGTGGGCCCAGCAATTTTCAGAGGATAATAACAGTAAAGTAACTGGTGCTTCAAGCTCTTTCTGGAGAGCTCTGTGTAGTCACAGTTTGGATTAATCATCAAGTAGCACTGAGGGTAAATGTGCCTACTGCAAAGTACAAAGTGTAACATGTAGATCACAAATTTGTATTTTATGTAGCGAGACAACGCAAACTTCAGGGGAGTCTATTCGTAGAAAGGTTACGTACTTGCTTAATATGCAGGTTAATTGATAAATCAACCAGCTTTTATTTTAATGTCCAATTTAACATACAAACCAGCTGACACGTGTTTCATGACAGTCAGTTTTTCAGGGCTCATATTACAATTTCTTTTTAGATATATTCAAACTTGATGATTCAAACTTAGCATTCAGATATTTTGTCTCTGAATGGTCATTGGATGTTGTAAACTTGTGACCCTCAATGATCAGCTATATCACAATAAAAGTGTGTTTTTCTTTTTTTATTATTGTATTGAGAGCTCTGAAGAAGGGATTCTATGTCAGGACCAGAGGCTCCGATTATGCTTCTCCTTCTATGCTCTAATATTTCAGCAGCCAATCAAAACAAAGTTTATAACAAAAACACTTCCCATGACCACATCACATGACCAACCATAGAGCCCGAGCCCTATATAACCCTCGTGAAACATAACACCTCCTCTTTCTTTGCTGCTCCGCAGCCAGTTAAATATCTCAGTCTCTTATTTGATAATGTGCTTGTATTGTGAATTGATTTGTAATCTTGCAAGCGCGACGCATAGCGATTTCAGCACTCACTGTCTCGCACGAGTTTAAGGGGACCGGTTTCCGTCCCCGCGATGGACGCTCATCACCTTGTTGTTTTGTCTTGTAGAGCACAAAAGAGGAGAGTGAGGACACGCGTTCCTCAGCACGCTGTTCTCTTTTTATTCCTAATGCTCGGGGCCCCGTGCGCATGTGCGCTGCTGACTTTGGTCACTGGAGAGACGCGTAGGAGCAGCATTACTATTCTCTATAATGACATTTATTTGATAAAGGAAGGTCTCCCTCCCCTCCTTGGGTTGTGCACCCTTAACCTTGGATTGTTTTTCCTTGGCTTCATAAAAACCTGCCCTCAAAAAATGTTGTTCTGCATTACCTCCCCACTTCATTTGAAGTTATTGGTTAGCAGAAGCTCTCTGCTCCCGGAATATCACTGTTTTTGCTACTTTTGTGCCCTCCTCCATTATGGCTGTTTAGGACAAGAATTCTGGGGAAGGTGCTTACTATGGTGACTCTGGTGGGTAATCTCAATATATGGCTGACTTTGAACAATTGGTTCGGTCCTTGGCTAAGGACCACGACTATTCCTCTTCCCAGTCATTCGCAACCAAGGAAAGTGCTAAGTGGGATTCAGATTCTTCTTGTTCTCAAAGTCCAGAAAAGGACAATGATTCTCCCCCTGTAAACGGAAGATGAAATCTCAACACTTGCAACCAACCTCGCAACCTCTGAAGGTTCTCACTTTTGGGCCAGGAGATATTATACACCCTTGGTCACCCTCCTGGACACCTCCTTTGGAAGTGGCAGCATATGTGCAAGCCCACATCCGTCATAGTTTTGACAAAGCTGTTCAATCTTGGCTGAGATTGGAATACCCCAGGTCTCATCTTTGTTCCAAAGTCACTGAGACTCCTGAGATAGGTCACCAGAGTCGGGTCTATCTGAAGAAGTTTTCCAAGGACCCTAAGAAGGGCATTGACCGTGCTTGGCCCTGTTGTTAAGACAAGCTCTTGGATGTCTCAGGCCCTCTCAAAAACATCCTAGAGTTAGGTCTTCAAACAAAGAATCTGGTACTCCAATTAACCCCGGAATCCTGGTGGGATGGGCTCAGCGAGCTTTGTGTTTTCTGGGGAACGCTAACTGTGCCATCTCTAGTGAAAGGCGTCATTCCATTCTGATCAAAATGGTCCCAAAGTTAACAGACTTAGCTTCTTCAGAATAAAGGCCTTTGGCTCAAGGGTTACTCTTCAGAGCATCTTTTCTTACAGAACTATCCAAATTTGCTGCCACTTATGCAAACCTGGATAAGGCTCAGGGGTCCGATAAAAAGGTTCTTTGCCCCTATTTTATCAGGGCTGGAAGCTTTAGAAGCCGAGCCTTTGGTCACAACTATTATCAAGGTCTTCCAAGAGACTCATCAATCCAGAGGGGGTTACCAGGACTCCTCCTCCACCTTCTATCCCTCCCGCCCTAGTGCAGGTTGCAACCGTTTCTGGAGAGGGAGATCCAGAGTCTCCCAAGCCTCCTATCACGACACCAGTTCTACAGGTGAGTCTCATTTCCATTTCAGAGGTAATTTTGGGGGACAGGATGGCATTATTTATGCATAACTGGCAAAAGATCACTCAAGATTCCTGGATCCTAGAGGCAATTCAGGGTTTCAAACAGGAATTGTACGATTCCCCAGTACAGAGTGTTTGCCCTCCATAGATGTATTTTTCCTTACAAGATCAGGAGTTAATCTCCTCTGAAGTTTCAACTCTGCTTGCCAAAGGGGCCATAGTGGAGTCTTCTCACCTCCCTCAGTCCAATTTTCCTTGTGGAGAAGAAAGGTGGCGGGACCCAATTGGTTTTGAATCTAAAGGATTTCAATGGCTGAATCATTTATTGACATTTCAAGATGGAGGGCATCCACTTGTTAAGAGATATCTTATGAGAAAAGGATTGTATGGTCCCCATAGATCTAAAAGATGCTTACTTGACCATTCCTATTTTTCCTCCTCATCGAAGATTCCTTCAATTCCTTTGGCAGGGCCACTATTACGAGTACAAGCTTCTCCCCTTCAGCCTGTCTTCGGCCCCTTGAGCTTCACGAAGGTGATGCGTCCTATAGCGGAATCGCTTGAGCTAGGGGTGTTCGTCTGATAATGTATCTGGACGATATCATTGTCATGGCCCAATGCTCCCCTCTAATCCTGACTCACCTAGAGAAGGCAATTTCTCTTCTTCAAGACCTGGGCTTCATTAACAGTCAGAAGTCCATTTTGATTCCTTCACCAGTGATTGGAATTTCTGGGTTTCAGGTGGATGCTGTTCTAGCCCAGTTGCTTCTTCAACCTCTCAAGGTCCGCTACAAAAAGAAGGAACTGAGATCGATGTTGTCCAGACAGACGGTATCTTTGAGATGCATATCCCGTATGGTGGGCCTGCTTGCATCCTCAATTCAAGCTATTTTCCCTGGTCCTCTCCATTATCGGGCCCATTAATGTCTGAAGAGCTCCTATCTTCAGAAAGGTCTCGGCTACTCAACCCTCATTCCCCTATCAGCGGAGCCCAAGACCAAGAACCATTGCTGGCTAATGCACATTGATGCCTGGAATGGCAGAGCGATCTTTGGCTCGTGTCCAGAGATCGTGATCGAATCCGATGCTAGCCGTTGGAGATGGGGAGCCCAATGCAGGGGGCAGTTATTCCAGGGTGGAACTGGACCTCCATATCAATTGCTTGGAACTCTTGGTGGGTTCTTTTGCGATCCGCAGCCTTTCCCTGGAGAAGTCTAATTGTTACATCCTTCTTTGGATGGACAACATCTCCGCAGTTAGGCATGTCAACAGATTACGCGGAACAAAGTCTCGCCTCCTCGCGGAAATTGCCAAGGACTTCTGGCATTTTTGCCTCCAGCATCGTATTTCTGTATCTCCCAGGCAGGAACAATGCGGTGGTGGATTGGCAGTCTCGCCACCTTCTGGACTTCAGCGATTAGAGGCTGCACCCGAAAATATTTCATTCACTCCAAAGCATTTGGGGACCCCTCTCAATAGATCTCTTTGCATCTCAGCTCAACCAGCAGCTGGAGCAGTTTTTCAGCTGGCGTCCGGATCTGGAGGCTTTGGCGACTGATCTTTTTCTGCAGGATTGGTCTAAATGCCTGGGGTATGCTCCCCGGGGTCCTAGCTCAATCTCGTCGTCAGAGACCAAAGTCGGTCCTAGTGACCCCCCCTCTGGAAGGCTCAGACTTGGTTTCCTTTAGTTCTGGAGATAAGTTGCTCCCCTCCTGCATCGTTGGAATCTGCTTCTGGACCCCTTGGGTCTTCCTCATCCTCTAGTGCAATCGCACTCTCTGTCCCTGGTGTTGTGGAGAATTTCAGGGAACGATGGTCTCTCATAGGACTTTTGCACAAGTCTAATGACTTCATTGCCCAGGCCTGGTCATCTGGCACACACAAGCAGTACTCTTCCCGCTTGGAAGCGCTGGTACAATTGCTGTGGGGAACGGGGTGCTGATCCATCTTCAGCAGATTGTTCTTGATTCTAAATTGTTTATCTTCTTTGGCGGCCTTGGGCATGGCCTATAGACCTGTCAATAGCTACAAGTCAGCTATTTCTGAAGGTCATTTGCCTACTGATGGCAAGCATGTAGGCGAACTCCCTATACTGTGCAAGCTATTACGCTGGAATCGTTTTGCCAATCCTCCTCGGTCATGTTATTCTTCCCTGTAGGATGTAACAGTCGTCTTACGTTTCGTAGGCTCCTGGCCAGCCAATAGATATCTTTCTAGGAAGCAGCTTTCTGCTAAGCTTACTATGCTGTTGAGTTTGATGTCTTGTAAGCGAGTTTCGAACGTAAGGGCCTTGGATCTGTCAGGTAGAGTTTTTTCTCCTGACGGCGTATCCTTTACCATATCTTGCTGTGCCAAATGTAATACTAGGTCAGTTTTCTATCCTAGTTTTCTAGATAATTCCAAATTATGTGTGGTGCAATGGTTAACAGAGTACGAGGTAAGTACTGCTGATTTTCGTTCGGAAATGGGTGGTCAGTTACTGATTTCCCTGCAGAAACCCTTTTGTCCAGTATCCTCAACCACGTTGGCCAGGTGGATGCAGTGGCTAAGAAGTGAGGCGGATATTGATACGTCTCAGTTTGGAGCTCATTCTGCGAGGAGCGCTATGGCGTCTAAGGCTTTTTCTTTAGGTTCTTGTCTTGAGGACATTTTGAAGGCAGCAGATTGGTTGTCTGAATCTACTTTTAAGTCTTTTTACTATAAGCCCATTTTGGATATTTCTTTTGGGGTTATTGATCAGCTTAAAACTAGCACAACTGGAGCCTCCGGTTCTGACATAGGATGAAAACATTTCTGGCTTTCGCGTCAAGAATATTTCAGTTCTATTAAGGATACGGAGGCAAGGATTAGCCCACTCTTCTCTATACCCTTTTGGAAGGTTTTTTGTGTATTATATCACATAATGTTTATTTTTCTTGTAATGGTTGAATTTCATGTTCCTTTTCTACCCTCAATGATGAAGTTATATTGAAGGGTTGAAATGTTCTGACCAGCATTTACTGCTAGGTCTATTCTTTCTTCGTAGGCAATAACGTCAAATGATCCTGGGTCTTCTTGGCTGTCTCCGGCATATCTGCTTCTACTGCCTTCTGGACTCACTGTTCCTCGTCAGAGTCCTTTGGATCCATCGCACTGGCTTGGATCTTCAGTGCTCCCATTGGAGTTCCTGTGTGGTTTGCAGTTCTCTTGTCGTTTGGGGGTTGTTTCTTGAGACTGTTTTCCCATTTGATGGACTTACGCAAAGAAAGAGGAAGCGCTATGTTTCATGAGGGTTATATAGGACTAGGGCTCTATGGTTGATCATATGATGTGTACGTGGTCATGGAAAGTGTTATCGTTATAAACTTTGTTTTGGTTGGCTGCTGAAATATTGAAGCATAGAAAGAGCAATAATTCTCGCCTCCGTGTCCTTCATAGAATTGAAAAATTCTTGGCACGAAAACTAGATTTGTTTTTAATTTTATGTCTTAAAACATGTGTCGACTGATATGCATTTTTATTTGGAAATTAAAATTAAAACTGGTTGACTTTTCAGCTGATTTGGATATTATATTAAGGACCTTGCCTCAAAATATTCATGTGCCTCTTCAAGAGTTGCACCCTAAAAACCAGGGCACATGCCTGATGAACACCTGTCTACTACAGGAGCGCACAATTCCCCTCAATAAGTTTTCACTTTATGTAGATAGCTCAGTGGGTTACAGCTAGTGACCCAGAGATCATTTTGTTACTTGCAGTTACAGAGCTATTATAGCCCAGTGAACTATGAACCGGCATGAAGGAGCTGGATGCACACTACAATGCATAACTTTAGAACTTTACTGTATTTTTCCAATCGTTAATTTTTCTAAGGATGCTAAAAAAAAATCCTTTGTGTAGTAGTGAAGAAATATCAGTACAGGCAACTCCAGCCGCTGCGTTAGGTTTTTAAAAAGTAACTGCAGGCACATGAACAGCGATTAAAAAAAGCACATAGATACACATGAACAATAATTCTTACAAGCAGTTCTAGCAATGATTAAAGTGCAAGCTAAACACTGTGAGCACGGATTGCGTTTCCCGCGTGGTCTGCAAAAGAAAATGAATGTCATGAATTGACGGATTATTCTGAAAGAAAATGCGTTTTGCATTGATCTTTACATATTTCACCCTACAGTCTCTGGGAGATTCGTGTCGGCCAAGGTTAAAATCTCTCGCTCGAGAGACGCCGCCTCCCCTTTAACCCAGCCGGCGGTGCTAGGAAGAGGGGCGGGCGAGAGGAGTGCTTCACTGCTCCGTGAGGCAGTAGCGTTGTGTTAGTAGTGCGAGCGGAGTCCCGGACTGTGAGGCGGCAGCGGCGTGGACAGCACAGACTCCTGGCACGGAGAGGAGCGGGGCCGCCGCATGACAGGGCGCGGGTTGGACTTGGATGATGGTGTCCTTGGCTGCAGGGCTCTGGTTTCGGGCTCTGCCCCGCCGAGCCTGCGGGATCCTGGCAGCAGGGAGAACGTGCTCTGCCCCCCAGGTGAGTGAATCGATCCAGGTGAGCTGGGCTGTCCGTGCTAACGCCCTGTGTGCTGCTGACACCTCTGTCCTCGAGCTGGACACACAGCGCCTGGAGCTGTAAAGTTAGTTTGTGGGTGTAATCTCAACAGATCTGGTGTCCTGATCTTGTGATCTCTCACGTTATCACAGTAGAAAGATAACTTCGGCCGCTCCTGTCCAGTGTGTGGCACAGTTTACGCCGAGGAGAGCTGCACGTAAATCAGGGAGAGCCCGCCCCGGAGCACGGTTATCTGCTTTCATCGGACTAAAATCACGAGATTTCTGAAACGCGAGCCTTCTGGGTTTAAGAAAAATATTAGCATTTTGAATAAAAAAACATATCTTAGCTGTGATACTTTAAAAAAAAAAGTAAAATAGTACTGGAACAGACCTAAGTTGAAGAGCAGTGCATATCGGTGAGACTCGGTTTGTCTCGAGATTTGAGGCTTGCATCTATCTGCAAAGTCAAGTGCACCACCGTGAGACACACCCACACCCACCCATTTGACTGTCTCCATTGTTTGTGACTAAGTAACTGGTCCAGTTTGCGAGTTTGAGTTCCACGAGGGCCACACAGGGACCTCCAGTGCGTGAGAATAGCATTTAGTGGGTGAAACTGTGCACCGACGTGTGAGATGCAAATTCGCTGCCCGATCCTGTACTGAGGAGGAGTTGGAAGTAGGTGCTTCGCGGTGATAGTACCCAGTCTTAGAGACTTTTTTCCTGAGGTGGCAGAAATAAGAGTGTGAGGCTGTATTTAAGAGTTAAGCTCTACACTCTACACCATGAGGCATTTAATGGCACACTAGAAGTTAGTGTCTGCCTCCGTTACGGAGCGCAACATGATATTTTGAGGATAAACAACTATTTTAACGCACTTTATTTGGCACTGTACACTGAAATGCCTTTGCGCACTTAATAATAGACGAAGTCAAACCATTAAAAGTTCTTAATATGTGTGCGAGGCGCCTTCACTTCCTGTAGCACGCAGACTAAAGCCAGACTCGTTACTAAACGCACTTAGTTCACAAACCCAGTTCATTTTTCCCACAAACGCGCAAGGTGGGCTCCGGATGCAAATAATCCTGGTTTACTCCAAACTTTGCAGCAAAGTGTTAGTAGCAACTTAACGGATTTTGTGTTCGAATAGTTGTTGCCAGTCGAGCGGGCCTAGTGGGCCTAGTTATGCTTCCCCTGAGGAAGGAGTCAGTCGTCGCTGGAATGTGTGCTGGAATGCCATCCCGGGATGTGGAAGCGCGCGCCTGTGTGCTGAGAGCTCGCGCTGTTGCTTTCTGTACGTCCTGCTGGAAACCCAGCTGTAGATTCGTGTCATATCCTTTGCGCCCTATATATGCCTTCACTTTTCTTGATTTAGTGGCGTTAGAAGTCCCGCGGCCCCGCCTGGGCGCCGGAAGTGACAGCTTCTCTCCGACAATGTTGTTTTCTACAGTCCCCAAGCCGATGATTCATCAGAACGTTGAAGGCGATGAGTAATTCACTGGACTTTTTTTTTTTTTCTCAATTTGATGAGGATTTGAGCGTTGCTTCCAAATAGAGTTCGAGAGCGGCAGATTTGAATACGAATTATTACGACGCTCATTGCGCTAAATCCATGTGGGTTTTTCAAAGCACATGCAGGAAAAGCCCCATTTAGGGGCCTCTCTGATGTTGAGGAATGTTTTTTCTTTTTAAAATAAAAGACCAGGATCCTAAAATGTGGCTTAAAGAGATTAAACAATGTAAAACGCTAGTTGTAAAGTCCAGAGAGCCCACCATAGACTATTGGAGCAGTGTTCCTTGTTAACGTTTTTTCATATTATTCACTTTGAGCGAGACAGGGCAGTGGCCAACATACCCATGTGCTTAGCGTACAAAGCAACTTTAATAACAAGTCTCACTTACAGAATAACGATGTGACTGTCTATACGTGCCTTACAAAACTGCACATAACCTTCCATTGAGTCCCCTTCTCTTCTCTAAATTAACTATCCACTTTGGCATACGAGCCCCTATCTCCTTTGGACCACCCAGCCCAACCTTAACCTGTTCTTTCTACTTCCCTGACATTCATGCCCACACACCAACATGCAAACGGGGCTATAAGGAAAGCACAATAACACAGGAAACTTCATAGCTTGTGCCACTGCGACAATTGACCGATAGGAGTCCGGAAACCACTAAACCACTCCCCCAAACTGTCAGAGGATAGGCAAGACTGCTTGCACCCAACTAGGACTTCATTATCTTTGGCTTGTGGGCAGAAACACATGTCATGTGTCCAAAATGCATAATCCCCCAGCTATTTAAGCTCAGTCTTTTTAACAACAGGAGTGTTTTGAGGTTACATCTCTTCTATTGTTTTAATTTCAATGGTAGAAAACGCTCTGAACTGAGTTCTAGAGAGGATTATCAGATGCACATCCTTCTGGCAAAATGTAATGCAGATATCAAATCTGCAACCTTGCCACGGTGTATGCAAATCAGAATCCCTACACTGCGGGATTGTATTGTGTATCTGTTGATATCTGACACCAGCAATAAACCTTGAAAAAGATCAGGATAGAGCAAAACATCTCAGCAGGGTAGAGATAACTTATCTGAACCAGACTAAAGATCCTAAATATTAGAAAACCATCTATTTCTCATATGTTTCGTTTAAAACGCAAACATGACTTAGCATATGTTTTTATTTATTTATAAATAACAGGTTTAATTTCCTTCTTTATAAAGTAGTATGGGTGCATTGTGATTTCTGTTCGTTCCAGTATATCTTTGTGGTGAAGGCAAAGCAAGAAAAAGTTATATCTTGGCGCAAGACAAATTCAGTATAAACTGAGAAGCCAGCAGAATTGTGATGCTAAACTTCATTAGTCTACTCATTAGTTTAAAAACATCTTTGAAATATCGTACAAGTGCCACACTTGAGTGCTTGACTGAGCATAGATGACGTAGCATGATTGTTCAGTAAGTTAAAACTTGCTGCTGATGTAAACCTGAGTTACAACCCTGACAAAGCAGACTCATCATTCAGAGGCAGGGTTAGCAGGTCCTTTATTCGAACCACTGAATACTGTTATTTTGAAAGGAGAGGGCCACTGATGATGCCTCTGCTGCTTTCTCCATTGCCCCCAGTTAATTACAGCAGGGGTGAGAATGGAAAGAGAGAGAGGGATGAGAGAGGAAGAAGAAAGTGGTGCTGGTTTGATTATTTTTTGTTGTTGTTGCCATTACGGCTCTTTGTTCCCCATTTGGACCTGTTCCATTACATCGGATACTCATTTTGTCAAAGAAAACCTCCTCACATGTCTGTTGGACTCAGAAAGGGCTTATTGACAAAAGATAAACCAGTAGCCTGTGAGTCAGGTTCAGCCAGCTAGAGGTCCCGCTGCAAAGTTCAGTTGAAGCAAGCTCGTAAAGAGAAGACGGGGCTCAAATGTATACCCTAATGTACACAATTTTCTAGTGGCAGTCAAATTGTGATTTTTTTTTTTTCTCAGTGAACTCCAGTATGAACCTAGCTGAGCTCATTCTTGAGAACGAGGCAGAGTGTTCGTTAGCTAGCATCAGAAATGCAGACATTGCTAGGCTGATCAAGCTCATCTTGACATTTCACACTTCAGGTGCTTAAAACGCAGAAGCAGCTTCACGTCACAGACGGGAACTTCCTGTAGCAATGTTAGCATGAGCAAGAAAAAATGTCTGAAGCGGGCTAAAGTTACCCAAACATGTGCAAGCCTGTTTTATGTTTTCTCAGTAAAATCGGTTACTAGAAGCTTCAGAAATGTAGTATGAAGCATTAAGTTACTGTTATAGGTGACCTTGTTGAGCATTTTTAATAACAATATATGTTGGTTCCTATATTGTGATTTTGGGTATTGAAGTATGTGTTGGTTGATACATCCGTATGGGCATTTAGGATGTGTCTATAAGAGTTTTTATTTTATTTTACATCACCTATAAAATGTATATAATACTAGGGCTGCCTATTGTGATTAGTCTACTTACATTTGGGTATGAAAGATGGTAAAAAGTATTTTCTTATTCAATAAAATTTGGAACAGCGAGTAGGTATTATATTCCCGGAATTACTCAGCCTCTCATTGGCATGTACACCAGGCTTTTGGGCCAGTATAACCAGAGGCCCAAGGTCTAGTGCACACACTCCTGTCTTAGCATAGCAGAAAGGAGAGGCCAAGACTGACATATTTGCTGCCGTGTGAGATGGATGTTGAACGCTGGCCCACTGCCTCCAGCAATCTCATTTTGCAGAGCTGCACGTTCCCATGGCCACCTTGTCCCAGATAAGGTGTGCAATTATGCTGTAGAAAGTCGACTGCCCATTTATTTTCGGCGTGCATGGCAAGTTTTTGATTTGAAAGTGAAATAGATTGCAAGGTAAATGCGCGAAGCAAAAGAAATGTAATTGCAAATATATATGTACATAGTATCCGTCTTTTTAAATTTTTGCTGACTCTTGTCACAAAGGCTATTATGCAAATGTACCAGTGCTTTCATGCAAAGAGTTTTTTTTGTTGCGGGTATCCTTCCTGGAATATATTCTCACGCTAATCCTGTCACACAACCCCATTAAACCTAGAGTAGTTAAGAGCGCATAATTATATACTCCACTCCTTTGAGTCAATATCAGTGCTTTCTGTTGCTACAATTATTAGCCCGGGTTTTTAATTTGCATTTATATTTGAAGTAACATAAGCACACTTAATTTGGGATTTGAAACAGCAATGGAGAAATATTGCTCCTGAGCCCTATCACCATTGTGAAGACCTTCAGTTGCCTAGCTCCACCCTGTTATTTGTAGGCCTATCAACACCATCTTAAGGCCTATTTTCTGGGCACAAGTGCAAGGCACCCTACACCTTCCATGCGCCTCTGTTGTATAGTAGATTTTGGAAAATCTGAAATGCTTTCTAGTAGTGTACCTTTACCCATTTGGAGATGTTGCTGAGATCTATTTGTCAACAAAATGCTAAAATAGTCAATACCGTTGCACCTCTTTGAAGCCGATGAAAAGTAGACCAAAGCTGAGAGCATCTACACATAGTAGCAATCATTTGGTGACATATTTATTTTCCTTGTTTAGTATATATTTCTGAGCTCAACAATGATGTTAGTGTTGCTTTTATTTATTTATTTTTGGAAGAGCGTTGTAAAGCTTTGCATGAACAGCCTGTATCCTTCCTTGGCGAATAGGATTACGTCATTCAGTTTTAGCTAAAATATATCTCTGTCCTCGTTTTCATTATTTGCTAACAAGACTTCTCTACAAAAAATTTGCAAAACTAAATATTCGTGTATGCCTGGTTGGTTTTTGCATAGAACGTGATAGTAGAAATGAAACACTTGTGCAGCTGGTCACTCTCGCACTCCCTAGTTATTTCAAAGGCCTTCTTTAGTGCTTAAGTATGGCCTGGAGGTTAAACAAACAAATGAATACGTGTCTAAGTGGCATTGATATATATTTAAATAAAATGATTTATGCTTTCAGTACATTCTTTATGCCAATTTTTAGCACCACCAATATTTACACTATTTTCTCAGTTTTAAATTCTTGTGTTTCACACTTCAAATGAGTGGACCTGAACCATTTTAGTTAATATAGGGCCTGATTACAACTTTGGCGGAGGGGGTTAATCAGTCCCAAATGTGACTGATATCCCGCCCACTGTATTACGAGTTCCATAGGATATAATGGACTTGTAATACAGCGGGTGGGATATCCGTCACATTTTGGACGGATTAACCCCCTTCACCAAATTGTAATCAGGCCCAAAGTACCGAACACCCATATGTGCTGAGCCAGTTTACCGATTCTGAAGCTAGGGGGTTCTACAGGCAGCATGAATGTGTTGAGCCTCTCTTGAATGGCATTTCATGGTGTGGGCTGATTGGAGGAGTGCAGGGATGTGGAATTCCTATAGCCCAACACCCGGGACATATTGTTTGGAGACAAGGGCAACAAGTTTTTATTTTTATTTTGTCCTTGGGACAAGTAGGCCTAACCCGCTGCAGCACAAACCCTTTGGATGCCAGCTTACAGAGAAGGGAGCTGTCTGCAGTTGAGGTAATATGTGCGTTCATATGTTAATGCTGTTCGAATTTGTATTTATGGTTCATTAATGGAAAGCCTTTATTATTAGGTTGAGCGCTGTAAATAAACGTTATAAAATAACACTGCACTTCTGACAGTAGTCCCAGTAAAAAAAAAAAGTGTATACACTTGTTTGAAACATATGAGGCTAATTATAATGCTCCCAGAATGCTCTCTGATTAGATGCAAATATTTGCAGAAGTTTGTAAGCAAGAGTGATGATTCTTTGTTTTTAAAATAAAATGTTCAAAAAAATTTGCTACTGTGCAATTTTAGGTGCTATTTTTTTGAAGCACCATTTAGTAAAATGTATTGATGCATGCTAGTATTTCCCCAAAATATTCATAATGTAAAATCAGTGTAACCATTTTCAACAAGATTATGGGAAGCATGAAAATAAGGAAGCACCGGCAAAGCCAACCGATCCAACATTGTTATGAATCTTTTGGATTTGTCAATGCATGACTTGTTTTGAGATGGCTTTTGTAACACTTTATTATTGTGGGAGCTGCCAGGGCCTCACCATTGTAATGAACACTGGCAAAAAGCAAAAACATTTTTTTTTGTCTCAAACAGCGCACATTGCCACCTCTGTGGGGCAGGTGGACCCCTCCGGGGGCCCCTTCAGCACAGCACCTGCCCGAGTGAATCTGGAAAGGGGTCCCCTCCACGTTCTTGGCAGGGGAGGCCCCTCTAGTTTCGTTACGCCACTGATTGCGACGGTACTTCCTGGCACTGAACCAAACTACTTTGTGTGCCAATATGCTCCCTGTGGAAGAGCATAATGCAATCACTCACAGCAAAGCCACGTCATATATAGAGAGAGAAATAGAAGTTAAATAAAAACTAGATGTGGTTAATGCCAGACCTAATAAGGAACCCAATTCTTGAAGAAAGTCACAAAGGCGCACCCATGGTATATGACTTTGAAAAAGTGGCTTTCATGAATTCACAAGAACTTACAGAAGTAGACCAGGAAATGGCACTCCTAGAAAATATTTGTGAACTGTATTTTAGCACAAGCAAATATGCATGTGTAGGTTTGCTCATGTGAGTATCTATTGAGCGTTTTCAAGTTCACTTTCCCTCCAATTACTTTTTTCCCATCCCGGAAAAAACTTCAACTTTTGCCTTTGTCAGTAGTAAATTTCCAAACTTTTTCAATATGGAAAAAGATTAGAGATGAGCTGGTGAAAATCCTTAAACATGCAAGTTAGTAGGTTTGCAGACTGAAAGGCATTCCAGCCCTGGAACTATTGCTTACTGCTTCCTCTAGTCCAAGTATCTAGATCTACAAAAAGGTGGCAAAATAAGGAGATTGCCGTAGCAGGGATTGAAATTGCAAGTATTCATGCTCTACTATAGTAGTAGCCGTGGAATAATCAGAGAGGCTATTATCAGAGGTCTTACATAATGAGATTGCTGCCATAATTTGTTGCCAAACTACATTGCATAACTAGATTGTTTTACAGGACAAGTAGATTTTAAGAAGCAACTTGTCCCATGGACAAGTAGATATTTTCTTAAATTCCACACACCTGGGAGTGCCTGCAGAGTATGGCTGCAAGTGTGTTAAAATGAGAATGTGTGTGTGTGTGTGTGTATTGAGTCAGGATAAAGTGGGTACTGCTAGGAATTCTGAAATGCAAAATGATGATCGACAGAGTACTGAAACCTTTCCAACACTCACCCCTAGTCACAGATACAAACCAACAAACACCGAGGCAGCATCGCCGTCATACACAAGGAAACGATCACCTGCACCATCACCGACGACCAGACCACGCCTATTATGGAACACATGAACTTCCAGCTCACACCGTCAATAACACCACCATCAAAGGTACCCTCGCCTACAGACCACCAGGACCACGGACCAGAATCATCAATGCCACTGCGGAATTCATCACGGTCCTTGCCATCAAATCTGATCACTGCATCTTCCTTGGAGACCTTAACTTCCCTCTAGATAACCCCACCGACACCAGCTCCACCGACCTCCTGGAAAAACTGGATAACATAGACCGCAATCCCCCTCCCATTGAGCAAGCACAGACCAGCTCTCGCTGGCTGCTGCCTGCGGCCAAAGACCAGCCTGACCTGACTGTCGCCCAGCAGCAGTCAGCACCTGGCTTTCTGCCCAGGCTCTGCCTCTTGCCCAGGTCCAGCGCCAAGGCCTCCTGCTCCGGCTCACCCAGTTTTCCCAATTTCCCATCTCCCCAGCGCTCCTCCTCCCTCCCAGGACCTATTTAATGGAGGCCGCAGCTCAGGGGGCGTGCTGAAGGTGTGCTAGAGGCAAACCCGTCTGCGTTCGTCCACACCTGGACGGTGCCCAGCGCTTGGAACCCTGGACCTCTGCATTCCCGCAGGTACTGAGCCGCTGATCTTCTCACCCCAGTCGCTACAACAACCGTTGCCTTGCATCTCCCCGCTCCACAGGAGGACCATTCAATTGTCTCCACTACTCCTTATCTCCACTCCAGGACCCATCACTCCTCAGTATCCCACACATTGCCGTCAGCACCAGCCAAGACCCCACTGGATCACCTCAAATGCCTCCTACTTAACACCAGATCCCTCTGCAAGCATGCCACTAAAATCTGGGGCATCATCTCCACCTTCTCCTCCAACGTAACTTACATCACTGAAACCTGGATCATCCCTGCATCCACACCAGACATCGCCACAGCAACACCCGTCAGATATAAGATGAAACACCATGACCGCACCAGTGAACACAGAGCCATCGCCATCATACACAAGGAGTCGCTCACCTGCACCATCACCGAAGACCAGTCCATGCCTATCAAGGAACACCTGAACTTCCAGCTCCACACCGACAATAACACCACCATCAAAGGCACCCTCGTCTACAGACCGCCAGGACCATGGACTGGAATCATCAGTGCCATTGCGGAATTCATCATGCCTCTCGCCATCAAATCCAATCACTACGTCTTTCTGGGAGACCCCAACTTCCACCTAAACAACCCCACTGACACCAACTCCACTGGCCCCTTGGAAGGACTGGACAACATCGGCCTCAAGCAGCTATTCACTGACCCCACGCACAAAGCAGAACACATGCTGGCCCCCATCTTCACGTCTAGCAACAGAATCCGGTGCACACACACTTTGGACCACACCTGGTCAGACCATTCCATCGTACACTTCACCATCACCGGACATACCTGCATCATCCCCAACCACCACATTGCACCTTTCTGCAGCTGGACCGAGGTCTCTTAGCAACAATGGACTGAGCCACTCAGCCCAAACAAACACCCACCAACCTGAAGCACGCAATACAGAACTTCAACAACTGGATCACCAGTGCCCTGACCAAGTCGCTCCAACAAAACCATCCAGAGTGCACAGACCATCCAAACAAGCCAACTGGTACACCCCGGAACTCAGCAAGACGATGCAGATGCAAACAACTTGAAAGAAAATGGTGCACCACTAGGAACGAAATAGAGTGAGCCACTTTCAAATCAGCCCTCAACGACTACCACTGACAGATCAGAGCGGCAAAGAGGGAGGTCCTGACCATCCAAATCAACACCAGCGTCAACTGAACCAAGGAACTCTTCATCACCACCAAGGCCTGGAACGCCCTCCACCTCTTTCTGAATTCAGTCTGCACCTACCCTCGCTGACTGAATTCAGAAAGGAGCTCCAGATCTGGCTCTTTGAATGAGACCTACATCAAGTGCTTGGATACCCTTGCTCACCATTCCTCCCCAGTTTGGACCCAGCATATGCAAATCAGTCTCCACACTGCTCCCCATGGAAACAGTCAAGCCCAAACTGCCAGTCAGATCCTCCCTGGACTGGAAACAAGCATCCTGTGACCGGTTTCGGAGTATCCCTCCTCGTCAGCCAGGCAATGATGCAATTCACAGTATTACTGAAAAAGATGCTCTGTGTTTCATGCAAAAGTGCTCGTGCAGTGCATGAAAAGGTGCTTAACACAAGTAAAAACTCTTAATGGCTTTACAAACAATAGTTTTACAAGAAAGCCTGGTTTACTACAAAGTTCAATAAAGCATCTTCAGTTGGAATTCTCCACCGGTCCACAAGTTTATTTGCCCAATATGATGATTTGATACAAGCATGTTTTATAATTTCGCCGACGTTTCAACCCACCAAATAAATGTGTAAGTTATACATCAAATAGGGGGCTTCATTAGGAGAATCAGTTGAGGCACCTAAGTTGTCATGGTATAGGTGACCTGGAGAAACACGAGAGATGTCTGAGTCGTCTTGATCAAAAAGCAACTTACTGATTATTAAATTCCTGTGAAAAAAATCTGAATGAAATCCATGAGGGGAGCTGAGTGTGACAAACCAATACGTTTCCATCAATAGATTGCATCATAAAATGAGGACTGGGCTGCAGTGTTCATTTCCGCTGTTGTGTCCCAGTTGCTTGAACCGGATGTCTTTCTATGATTTGTGAAGTCCACTTATTTGTCCTGGGTACAAGAGGGAACAGGTCTAGTCCTTAAGGGCTCCTCTAAGGACACAGACAACATATCTAGTACTCTTCCTCAGATTCAGGAGTGTTCTGAAGTGGATGCCTGGAGATGCCACATTTATGCCTGGTGTGCGCTAATGAATCCGACTGACTCCTGGGCATACCCTAACTAATAGGGTAAAAGTTGCCAGGGCCAACCCTACCCACTTTGGGCCTTTTCATGGCAGTGAAAGCCTTTGGCCACTGGGCTCTGAGGGCTGGGGAGTTTATTATGGTAATCCTAGTCTCCTCTCCTACAACTAAAATCCAGTTTTGAACTGGCGCTGCACCCACAATAAACAGAGCGAGAGAACAGTCTGGGAGAATAAAAGTAGGTATTTCCAAGATCCAGGCTGTGGATACACAGAAATTGTCTAGGCATCCTCTTTCCCTTCCTTTCAAGTCTGCCTCCAGTGTTGTATGTAAACCACGCAGACCTGTCAAGCAGGATTTGATCCGCAAGCAGAATTTGAGACTTTATTATCAAAAAACATTCTGACACGTCCAGACCCTGCAAATTATGTGAGTTTCAGGGGAGTCTTCTCTGCTCATTCAGGTCAGCCTATTTATTGTTTGTTCCTGAAAGGCATTTAATACCGTTTTCATACCTATTCAAATGCTTATCTCCAGCTGAGAGAAGTTGAGAGCAAATTAGCCTCCAGGAACCTCAAACAGGGAAAAGGTAACTTTCTAAAAGTGACCTTTCCTTAATAAGTATTACAAAATCAACTTCACCATTAAATTGGATCCTTATTAACTATTGAAGATAGCTGTTCTAGCTAGTCCTACTTCCTAGGTACAGCATTAGGAGTTTAATCTGTACTCTGGTTTTCTACACAGGATAGCTAGGCCTGCAACAGTGAAAAGTAGCTTTTTGGGGCTAGTCACTGCAAGGAGAATGTCTACATATTCTTCTTTTAAATACCATACAACCTGCCTTGTGGGTGGCTTAGGACTACATTTTGGTGACTTATTCATATTTAAAAGGGAGATTTTGACCTGTCAAGGGGTTGAATTGCAGTTTGTACCCTGCTTCAGTCAGGCTGAGCAGGTAGGCCTAAAGTCATGTTTGCACTGCCAGTGTTGTAGATGGCACAATAGGTGCTGCAATCCACTAGTGGAATTTCACTTCCAGAGCCTGGGTACATCTGGTACCATATACTAGGGACTTACAGTTAAGTTAAATATAACAATTAGAAATATGCTAATTCAAACATTTTTAAAAAGAGGGAGCACAGGTGCTTAGCAGGGGTAATGTGCACTAGGTTCTAAAACCAGCCAAAATATAGAGCTCAGCAAAAGGTGAAAAATCTGTTGTGACCACGCAGAAAAGGGAGATTTCCTACAGTAGGAAGAATTCGGTTTTTCAGTTATCTTTTGAAAGAGTGGTAGCAGGAGATTGTCCTGATGTGTGTGGGGAGGAGTAGAGAACCAAACCCTGGAAGCCTTAAAATATTTCGTTTCCCTGCCTTCAGGGATTTGAAGTAGAATGGTACTGGAGCTTTTTTAAGTGTTGTCCACCAGAAATGTTCAGTTTCTGAGATGGGTATTTTGGGGTTCTTGAGTGGAGGTATTTATAGGTAATGCATAACAGTTAATAAAGGCTTCTTCACGCTTGCTTTGATGGGGAGTAAATGTGTAGTGGCCAGCACTGGGGATATGTGGTTGAATTTCTTAATTCCTTTTACTAGCTTTGTGGTAGTGTATAGAGATGCTGTGAGTCAGGCCTCTGAAGGACTAAGAAGTGAACCACGTTTAAAGCTGTCAGCAAGTATGAGGGCTTTTATTCAGTACGATAGCTTTATTTGATATTGTTCTCCTTGTTGTTATCTCGTTGATATAATGTAAGAAACTTCGGCTTTTTTATGTCCTTATTCATTGATTTTAATGATATGAAACTGTGCATACAGTACTGCAGGATAAAGATTTGTATATGAGAGACCCCTCCCTCTCCCTCATGTCTTGACCTTTTCTCCAGTATAGGGCTGTTCAATCGTGGCCCATCTCTGTGGCACCCACCCCTCTGTTGTCCATCGCAGAGTTAATTGGCTTCACTTCGGGTCTTTGCTGTTCTCTGGGCCATGCCATAGTACATCCAGACTTTTTTAGGTTCTCCATTGTTGCCAAACCCTGGCACACTTCTTAGGGCACACCCTAATTACATACACCACTCTTTCTGCTTCCATGCACTAATTCATGCAATCTTTCCACTTGCGCATGATCCCACAAACCAGCCACATCTCTCTTGGCAGCCATAAACTCCAGCATGCAAAACTCTAGGGGTCTATGTGGAATGTCCTTCTCACTCAGGATCCCAAGGTATACCAAGTGGAGCATTCCTGTGACCTCAAGTTCCAGTTCCTCTATCATTTCCCCCAGTACAAGCTGATCTTAAGCCAACTGTGGCATTCTGTATATAGAATTCTTATGGAGAGTGTACGTCATAGGAACCTGGTGACAGTAACTAAGGGTGATGTGACAGTTGGGAGGAGAGAGCGAAGGAGAAGATATCTGTTGGCTGGGGTGTTTCATAGACTTCATATCATAAATAAAACAAAGGATATTTTATCTTAAAGAAACAAGTGTCTCTCAACTTCATTTCACCAACCCCAGATAGTATCTAGGAAAGTATCATCTGCAGTTGGAATTGGACGCCCTGAAGGACTCCTTGGCATATAGGGAAGTGGTCAAATAGAAAGCTTGCTAGTTTAACGCGCGTTGGAGTGAGTTTATAATCAGACACAAACTTCTTAGTGGGGCTGAGCGAAGGGGTTTTTCCATGGTGGAAAAGGATTTCTAAGTAGAGGAGAAAAAAGGAAAATATACATTTGCATTACAGGTTGCATATCCACGTTGTTTAGTTGTGTGCTGTGTACAATTCCCCGTTGGAGAAACAGCAGCCTTTGCAAAAAATTAAATGACTTTACCATTACTATTTCGACTTTACCATTACTGTTTCTGCAAAGCTGCAGCTGGGGCAGCTTTCCAGGCATGTAACTTCTGAGTTTTATGACTAAGGGAATATATTTGTGCGAGTGCAGATTTAACATTCTCTTTGTGCATATACTCCTCGGCTTCCTTCCCCAAAGATTGATACAGGACCATTAGTCCAATTGAATCGAGCAATGATAATATTTCCCCACAATGCAATGATTTGTTAAATGAAACTCCGTGAATCGGATCTTGGTGTCCTTCCGACAATATGTCAACCCTAGCCTAAAAGATCAAGAAAACATTAAGAATATCAGTTTTGCTCATATAGAACAAGACACGTGTCCCTTCCTTATCCTGCCTCTGCCAATTTGCCTGCGCCCATTAAAAAAATATATAGTTTTATACTTTGTTTGCACCGAAAGGTACATCCAAATTAAAATTACGTGGCTGTTTCCGTAGCTTGAAACCTCGACCTGGCCTCGGGGTGGCTGCAGGTATTACAGTAAACGACGAGGCAAAATGATAATAGAATTAAGGGAGGTGAGGCATCATAATGAAATGATGAATCAAAATAAATAATAAATCCAGTGTAGCTAAATCACTTTACAAAGTGTCACCGCTGTGAAGAGTTCAAAAGTTCTGCAACGTCCACAGTTTTGCGATGCTAAAGGCACATTTTGCAAAGAATTTTAGGATATGACGGTAGCGCCACAGATTTAAGTTTGTGTGTAGTGGCGCGATGCTAGAGTCTGAGCGCTTGGTGTGAACAGGTGCCCTACCGTGTGCCCTTGAAGAGCACTGAATAGCTTTCTTGAAGCGCAGCGAAAGTGGATAGTAGGGAGTGAGCCTCCGGCGAGTATCTAGAGGCTTCCTGCCCCCTCATGTTGGAGGAGAGAAGGCCTGGTGCCTTCCCAACTGTAATGATCCCAAGTGAAGAAGGCCTGACCAGCTGTGCAAAGGGATTGGCAGACATCCGACTCGGGCAGCTACTGATTCCTTTGCTCGACCAGTTACCATAACCCGTCAAAAAAGGACCATTGCAGTTTATTTTTTCCATCTAGAAAAAAGTACAACTTATTCCAAACTCTACACTTTATTAACCAGTGCTTCCCCAGATGTTTAGAGCCCGTCTAAATAATGCACTCCATTTGCCAGCACCTGGCCCCCTTGGTGATCATATTCATTGAGATTGTTGTTTTGGCAGAAGAGACGACTGAACCAAATTGATGGATCCAAGAACAGCCAATTGATGTTTTTTAGGTAGAATATAGAATGGTGTTAGCGAAAAAATCAGCAAATTCCAGTCCCCTGTCAAAAGAAGCTGAAATGCTACATCTGACCTTATAGGAGAGGAGAATGGTTTAGAGAAGAGTAAACTGTACCATAATGATCCTTCTCCACGTAAGTACCTTTTAAAATCCAAGAAACTGTTCTCATTTGTATGATGTAAATTTGCTGGACTGTATCTTTGACCTTTACACGTTTGGTTAAATGTCTTATAATCGACGATGCAATTAACACTGCTACCTGGGTCTTTAACCCACATCGTTTCTGTAAACATTTTTGGTATTATTTTTGTGTTTATTTTTTGTATATAAAATGTGATACTATATATAGAGTGCCAAATGCTTCGATGCCCCGAGGGCCGTGTCCTTTAAGAAATAAAATGTTAAAAATATATAAAACATATATAGCAAATGAGGAAGGATGTTTGGAGTTGTCATATTATAAAAAATGGTCTTGGGGCACAATACTTTTCTTTTCATTCCTGGGGCTCCTTCTTTAATATTGAAAACAGAGCACGTTTTGCTTTCTCGGGACCCCAAGGGGATGGATGCTTTCCCTCATTTGCATGGGAGCATCACTCAATGCAAATTAGACTATGCTTTTGCCCCAGCATCAGCACTATATTTCAGACATGCGTACTGGGGCAATGCTCCCACACACACTGGTTATGTGCCACTGATGAAGTTGCGCAAGTGAGTGTGCTCCCTAGGTTGATGGGGATCCCAGGCTTCCCCTTGCATTCTCCTGTTGATGGGTGAAGTCAGATATGCACCAGCCCTGCGGAGGGCGTCTCCCTTTTCAATGTGCTGCCTCTCCTTTAAAAGACCAACCAGTCCACCTTTTAATACTGCATTGTCCCAGCACAGGAGCAAGTTCACACCTGCACTGGAGACAATGAATTTTGTACGTAGTATGGTGCACTGCACATCCATAGGTAATGCGTGATATTTCTTAAAGGCTTCTTGCTGCTTGTTTTGTTGGCCAAAATTGGGCATATGTGGTTGAATTTCCTATACTCATACCTGCACCAGGTGCACCATGGCCAATGCAGCAGGGATAGTTGCCATGCTAAGTAAAACAGCCCTAGAGGCCCTTCCTCACATACTCATCATGGGTGTGCTGCAAAACTAATGGTCGTTAATCCAGAAGGGTCTGTCTTAGCCACAGAACCCAGCTAAACTTTGGGAGGCCTGTAGTTGGTTGAGGTAGATGGTCAATGCTGCAAGGCCTAACCCATCCCAGGGTATCCTCACGCAACCCTGGTGTGGGAAAAAGTCAAGGATTCAAGGATATTTTTTATGACTTTAAGCCCTACCAGAACATTAGTCTTTTAGAATGGTTATCTTTGTTGCTTGATGTGTTGTTCCTTTGAGGGCAGTTGTAATTTAGCTGTCCTCGAGGGAGCATCAGACATCCTATTAAACTTGAAAAGAAAAGGAGGTTCCCCGCTATTTATTAAAACAATATTTTTACCTATTGTGCTTCAGTGATGAGCCGCCACTGTTTCCAGTGTAAGGTGTTTAAATGGACTTGCTGCTCCCTGATTCCTCATAATTCAGACATGATGGATGACTGGAGTGGTAGAACAGCCAAGATGGGTCCTGTCCTTTAGGATGTCTTGGTGGTGATCTGCAGTGAGCTGTCTTCTGCCTGTCGTGACAACTTCCACAGCAGCTTCTCTCTTTCCTCTGCATCACTGACCAAAAAAGAGTGAGTTATTCCATGTTTCCTCGATGGTGATCGCCAGCTGTGACAATGAATCCAAAAACAGATGCCCTGCCACAGGTCAGTGGGGCATCAAACTCACACCTACAGGTTAGGAAACTCCTTCCAACGATGGAAAAAATTGTTAAGGTTATCAGACCATCTGCCTCCCGGTCCAGTGGGGGTCATTTGATCTGTAATATTGACACCTTGCAACCTTTCGGAAAAGATCTGAATGGTACCCTGGGACATGGACCCTTATGTAGGCACCAATCCCATGTTTATATCGAATGTAAATGTCGAGTGTAACCTTGGGCCGTCTGGAAGTATAGAAACCATATATTTTTCTAATTGCACGCACACATTAGATATTCCCTCAGTAGAAGCGCTGCCTATGCTGGGTCCAGAATTACCTGAAATCTGGCCTCCAGTTATACACAGTATCCCAAAAAATGTGCTCTGGTACAAATCTGTGAAAACAGGAAAAATAGCTGCTGTGAATCCTAGTCTCACGGGCAACTCCGAGATTACTCAAGATGAAATCACCAGCAATTGGGATCCAAGTTGTGAAGCCACTAGTAGCCACTGTCCTATAATATAATTGCCGCACAGAGTTGTGCGTTTCCTCTCCGCGGCACAAAGCAGGCAACATAAGTCTGTGAGCCTAGGGGCGAGGTTTTGGTCTGATGATCTGTCCAGCTTTTCCATTGGCAGCTTTTCTAGCAAGCCTCCAGCTGTGAATTTCTGGTACCAGAGTAGCACGTGGCAAACATGATGATCGGTCCAGCTTTTCCATTGGCAGCTTTTCTAGAAAGCCTCCAGCGAGCATGTCTGTCTATCTGAGAGTTTAGTTGTGGCACGTGGCAAAAGGCTGTAATGTTGGTGCTAGTATTAGAATTTTAAGTTTGTGCTACCACGTATTTGTTGCAGGAAAAAAAAAATGTATTTCTTGGCTGCCCTGCCCTGTTTGTAGCTCAAATGACATTTTATATCTGGTTTTCTCTCATTCGAGATACGACTCCTTAGTGCATTAAACGTCTTTAATGTGCATCGTGTCCTGTGTGTCCTTGGTGGGATATGATGCCCAAAGCTTTTTCTCGGCTGCTTTGCCTCTTTACTGTTTGGTTTTGAGTGACGCATCTCATTTGACTGTTGCCGTCTGTCACCGAAAGCTGCTCTGTCGCGTCAGAAATGCAGAGTGCATGAAAACTCATTTGTAAACCATAAATTGATGACGAACAGATTAGAGCTCCGTATTTCATGAATGTTTTGCAGATCCTGTCGGTGGCTGCCAGTCTATACCTGGTAGATAAATACATCGCTGCAGGCTTGCATTTAAGATTGCAAAAACTCTTCTGAATCCTTAATGTAATGTTTTTACTTTAACTATTTGTTTTGTTACATTAAGTGTCTGAAGCGTGAGAATCAGCTGAATGATGTCATATATGGAGTATGCTTTTTTACGGTTAAAACGTAATTGCAAACATAATTAACTATCACAAGTATTATGTGGATGTTTAAATTCACATGTTTATTATCTTTCAGTATGTTTCTTAGCTTTGGCTTCGCAGTGTAAAAGTAAGGATTTATTTGCTTGGATTATGTGCAAATTACAAGATTATATGGAGGTACATTGTTCGTTTTTCCCTTCAATCCAGTACCCGCTCATAATCCTATCAGAAGATTATATCTGATGGAGATGTGAACGCGATGGCCCGTTCGTCCACTTATGAAAGACAGTGGTTTGTATTTTATTTACTTACTTCACTTTTCTGAATCCTCAGCAACAAAGACGAATTTTTCCCACTTTAGCCTAAAACAAAAGAATAACCTTTTGACGGACAGCCAAGTGGTTGTAGGGTCCCTTATTTGTTTTGGAATTAGAACATTTTAAGGATCACGACACTGTCCTTAAAGAAGAACCTTTCCTCATCAATATAATTACTACTTTTTAGCATGATTCTCTTAATACTGAGTAAAACACTGAAGGAAAATACCGATAGTCGGGGTGAGCCATTGGAAGAGGTAATAATGTCCAATGCTGTTTTCTTAAAATTGCAGGCGTCTGTTTTATTGGTTAAAAAGGTGCTCAGAAGACCCGAGATACAGCTCCCAATCAATCAATCGTAGCATTTGTACAGTGCAGCACTATCACCCCTAAGGCTATCTGGGCACGTAGCGTGCCGTGTGTCTGTCAAAAAGCCATGTCTTGATTCTCCTTAGAAGTCTGCCAGGGAGTGCCCTGTTTGGAGGTGGAGGGGCAGACTGTTCCAGGACTTGGCTGCTGTGTAGGAGAAGGAGCGGCCTCTGCTGCGGCTGCAATGGGTGTGGGGGGTGTGTGTGCTAGGTGGAGCGTAGTTGTCTTGCTGGAACGTAGAAGCTCATTCGATGATTGATGTCGGACGGCCCTAGGTTGTGGAGAGCCTTTTATGCAGGGATGAGGAGTTTGAGTTGCCATCTCTTCTGGACGGGGAGGCAGTGGAGGTTCCTGAGGTGTGGGGTGATGCTGGAGTGCTAGGGGAGGTTGACGATGAGTCTGGCTATGGTGTTCTGTAGAGTCTGGAGTCTTTTGAGTAGCTGGGAGGACACTTTGGTTAGAGAGCGTCACCATATTCGAGGCAGCTGGTGACCAGGGTGTGCACGACTGGCTTTCTGGTGTCAGTCGAGATCCATTTGAAGATCTGGCAGAGCATACGGAGGATGTAGAAGCAGGTGGAGTCGACTGAGTTTAATTGTTGATTCATGGATAGTTGGCAGTCGAGGATGATGCTGAAGTATTGTGCATGGTGTGATGGAGAAGGGGTTGGTCCGAGTACTGCTGGCCACCACCTGTGGTCCCATATGGAGGTGTTCTTTCCGAAGATCAGGACTTCTGTTTTGTCGGTGTTTAGTTGGAGGCAGCTGTTTTTCATCCATTGTGCTACATTGGTCATGGCATTGCAGAAGTTGGCTTTGGCGTTGTGGGAGTCTTTGGTGAGTGAGAGGATTAGTTGAGTGTCATCGGCGTAGGAGACTATATTGAGTCTGTAAGATCTGACGATGTCTGAGAGAGGGGTCATGTAGATGTTGAACAGGGTTGGGCTGAGGGATTATCCTTGGGTTATGCGGCTGGTGATGTTCTTGGGTATAGAAGTGAAGGAAGGGAAGGCGAATGCTCTGTGTATGGCCTAAGAGGAAAGAGGCAACCCACTTAAGGGTGTTTTGTTGAACGCCTATGTTGGGGAGTCTGTTGAGGAGAGTGTGGTAGGAGACTGTATCGATCGCTGCAGAGAGTTCCAGAAGGATCAGAGCTGCTGACCCTCCTCGGATCCTGGTCCGTGGCGGCAATCAGTTCAGTCTCTGTGCTGTGGTTGGCCCAGAATCCTGAATGTGAGGTGTCGAGAAGGTGTTATGTTCGAGGTAGTCGGTGAGCTGTCAGTTGATGGCTTTGTCAAGCACTTTGGGCTTGAAGGGGAGCAGGGAGATCGATCTGTAGTTTTTGAAGTCGCTGGGGTCATCCGAGGGTTTCTTCAGGAGCAGTCTGACCTCTTTCTTACATCCGGGAAGGTTGCCATGGAGGTGTTGAGGATGAAGGTTAGTTCCGTGCCAGTAGTGTTGGCTCTGAGTTTGAAAAGCCAGTGGGGGCAGGGGTCTGTGGGTGCCCCGGAGCGTATGGATGACATGATGGCTGTGGTGGTGCTTGTGGTAATCGGGGACCAGGAGATTATCGTGTGGCTGTTTTTCACTGATTGAGAGATGTTGCCTAGGCTGGAGGTAGAGGGTTGGGGTTCGAAATTGTTGTATATGGTGGTGATCTTGCTGTTGATCTAGTCTGAGAGGGTGTCACAGAGTTCCTGGGATGGGTGGATGGTGGTCTCTGTGGCTATCAGGTTAGAGAATTCCTTGATGCTTCTGAAGAGTATTTTGTGTGGTTGGCTGCGATGTCGATGTGGGCAGTGATTGCTGCTCTTTTTGCTGCCTTGATTTGATGGTGATAGTTGTTGAGGGCTGTCTTGCAGGCGGCTCTGTCGGAGGGGTCCTTGGTCACGTGCAATTGTTTCTCGATTCTGTGGCAGTCACGTTTTGGAGTTTCTGAGCTCTGGAGTGTACCATCTCACTGGCTTGGTTTTAGCTGGTTTCAGCGGGGCGACTGTCAGCGGACTTGGTGATCCAGGTGGTGAAGGTTTGGACAGCCTGGTTGAGGTTGATGTCTGCTGTGGGCTCAGCCTGTGCCCATAGGGTCTTGGTTACCTTGCCTCAGCTTCAGTCGGGGGTACTGAGGTGCTTGGAGGTGGTGTGCTGGGAATTGGAGATAGTAAAGTGGACAATGACGTGGTCCGTCCAGGTGAGTTCAGTCACATGGGTTGAATTGATTCTATTGCTAGAAATGAAGATGGTGTCCAGTGTATGTCCGGCTTTGTGCGTAGGTTTGGTGACCAGTTGGGTGATGCTAGCACTTTATGCCACTGTAAAGAAGGTACTTCCCCCTAAAAAACAAAAAAACAAAAAAAAAACCTTTAGTTATTGAGATATATCAGGACAGTAATGCTCTGAAACGGGTAGCCCTGCACACTAGACATCTAGTCCATACATTATAATTAACATTGGGGTAGGCTTGAGTGATTTGAAAGAAATAATTCAGAACTAGGCTGCATATATGGCTTGAGGAGGTTCTCAGTATACTCACGCCCGCCCGCTCTTGTACACGCCTTCATTAGTTCACAGTTCAGGAGTGTTTCAAATTCAAGGTATTTTGTCTGTTGCAGAAGTCTTTGTAGAGATACACTCCAACATTATCAAGAAGCAAATAGAACGGCATCATCCTTCAAGATCCTTACCTTCATCAGTAAATCAATTCAACGTCTAAAAATGTATAAGATGTTAGGAGATCGAAGCTTCTCAGTTTGTACTTCCGTTAGTCACATCTCCCATCTGTCACTGTTGCGTATTATCCCTTGCATCACTCTGTTAGGACGCAGGATTAAAATGTGGCTGTTTACAAAGGCATTTTAAGTTTCCTTAGGTTATTTAAGTATCAAGATAAGCGCCAAGTGATTCTTGGGTGTTCAAGTGCTCTATAAAACACTATTAAAATAACAGTGTAAGGAGGGCTTCAATCAGTATTGAAAAACCCACACAGTTGACACAATTAGCTCTGATCATTGACTTAATAAACCTCATGTTGCAAAATATGCTTGTTGCCCATGTAACATGAAGTTGCGACACCACCTTTGAACATTTTCAACTTGGATCCCTATGTGTTGCACTCTTAAACAAAAGGTGGATCTTCATTTGGTGAAGGATAGATTTTTAGCAATGGATGGGGAGTCCCCTGGAGAGCCATAAAATTCATGACCTTTTTTTGTGTCCATATGTATAGTCTGCATTATCATAATCATATGGGTTAGGTACAAACAGGGAAGGGCAAGATGGCCAGCAAAGTAGGTTGCTATAGGACTTCCCTCTCACCTCGTAAGCATTTAATGTGCTTGAACTGTGTGAAAATTAGTTTTTATGACTTATGCTTCCAACTAGCTTCCCTTTTCCCTGGTTAGCATGACTGGGTCACTGCCCTGCTCTGTATTCAGTGGGCACTTGAAAGCCACACATTCTTCTTTGAGTCAAAGATGATGGGGTTGGTAAAGTAAGCACATTTTCAACTCCATGTATTTCAAAGTATCACTATATTTGTCTCCTCATAGCTGCAGGTTAGGGTGATAACTCGTTCTCCCCTTTATATGTTTTCTTATCAGTTTCAGATAATCTAGAACCAGGCATTGGTCCTGGTTCTTGATCTTAAATTTCTCGAAACATGCCTAGAATATCATACGAGCTGCAATCAAAGTGCCACAATTAATTAAAACACTCTGTTCTGCTTAGTATGTATCATGCTAAGAGTCATTTTTCATAAGCCCTGCACAAAGCCTTCTTGTGACCTAGTGCTCACTATCTCATACTGATATAAATAGCATACTGTTTGATTTGGGTTCTGTTTACCATTGGATCTCTTTTTCTCAAGTTGTGCTGCATTCCTATTGTTGGACCTGCTCCTGTCTGCTGGGTCATCCCCAAACTTTTTGCCTTCCTCTTTCCTTTTTTACTGACTTCATTTCTTTACTTTAGGACTCTGGGCACTTTACCACTGCTGACCAGTCCTCAGTGCAGGTGTGCTTTCCCTAAAACATGGTAACATTGGCCTAGCCACAATTGGCATATTTAATTTACCTGTAAGTCCCTAGCAAAGATGCCCTACCATTGCCCAGGGCCTGTAAATTAAATACTACTAGTGGGCCAGCAGCACCTCCCACTTAAGTAGCCCTTTAAACATGCCTCAGGTCTGCCATTGCTGAGCCTATGTGTGCAGTTTAAACTGCCATGTCAACCTGGTTAGTTAACTTGCTTCCTAGGCCCAAACCTTCCTTTTTAATACATACTAGTCACCCCTGAGGTAGGCCCTGGACAGTCCCATTTAAAGTATTGTTTGTGAATCTTGAACCTGTGGTTCTTAAAATAAACTAAGAAAATATATTTTTCTATACAAAAACCTATTGGCCTGGAATTGTCTTTGAGTATGTGTTCCTCATTTATTGCCTGTGTGTGTACAACAAATGCTTAACACTACCATCTGATAAGCCTACTGCTCGACCACACTACCACAAAATAGAGCATTAGAATTATCTCTTTTTGCCACTATCTTACCTCTAAGGGGAACCCCGGGACTCTGTGCATGCTATTTCTTACTTTGAAATAGTACATACAGAGCCAACTTCCTACATTTACCTTTTAATGCCTTGAGCTCAAATACTTTCCAGTATCTTTATCTTGAATGGCTTCCATTTGTCTGGTTCACAAATGCCATTGAGTGGAACACAAATACCTTCAAGTTATGTGGGTTATGGATACCTTCTAGTTGCCTGGGTCATGAATGCCCTCCATTCAGGTGTTTTAAGATGATAGCGATGTCCAAAATCTAGGCCATCAGTGTCTTTTAGCGTCTGGATGCTGATGGCTTTGCCTTCCTGAAGCATCCATATGGTTTGAAGCCTTGCAGTCTTAATGCAGTCTGTGTTGAGTCCTTTAAGGACCTGGGAAGGTAATTCCTTCTGGTATGTGGGATGTGGATTTCTTGCACCAAAAAATCTGGTCTGAACCTTCAGCAATCTCCTTTGAGTTGAGCCTTGATTGCTGAAAAAGTTACCCTGGACAGTTGAAGAGACAGAGAATGACGAGGAAGCGGACCAAAAAATATGACCTGGGGGATTGCTGTCCCCTTTGTTTCTGTGTGTGTAGGATCCTTCCTCATATCTCATTTATTGCTGATAAAACAGCTAGGGCGCACCAAATTACGCAGCAGGGTTGACTAAATTATACGGCAACAAAAAGCAATTTATGTAGAAGAATGCAGCACTTTTTTTTTAAAGAGAGTTACTTCAATAGTTTGTAAATTTTACACATTGTAAAACTGTCTGGGGAAATGAGTTCACTTCATTAGTACCAGTTTCAGAACTAAACACAGAAACAAACAAATGAAAGATGACCAGTTAACCTTTGGGAACATGTTTCCACGTTTTTAGTTACTTTTAATCTGTCTGAGGTAGAAACATTTTTTGTTAAAATCTGAAGATTATGTAGCAGGTGATTGGTTACGTGGCAAATGCTGCAAAACCATGATTGTGAGAAAAACACTGTGGCTACAGCATCTCATAGTTATAATGGCCCTGCCTAGGGGTGGCCCTCTCAAAAGGTGCACCAGAGTGAACCCATTCTTCCATCCCCATTTGTTTGATGTTCACACTCGTTATTGAAAAAGCAAGCTCGATAATGTTTGTAAACATTGATATTTATTTATTTAATAAATAAACTCAAGAAACCCTATTTACTTGACGTATTTACAGTGACAGTCCTGCAAGCATTACCCCTCAGTGCAGCCACTATCCAGACCCTATGCAGGGGGTTCAAGACGGACAACCTCTTTAAGACTTAAGAGTGAGGGACAAATTTAGGGTCTCCCGAATCCTAGGGCAATGGGCGTTCCTAGGAAACATGACCAAAAAGGAAAAATGTATCTGACAAGGACAACGAGCATTGGCAAAGCCAATAGGTCTCCCTTACATTTTGGGTGCTTAATAAGACATTTTAAAAAAGCCTGCTTTAGTGAAAACAACAAAACAAGAAAACATTTGCTTTGTGTATACATTGCTGTATGAGATTTAAAAAAAAGGGTGACGATTGAGAGTACATTTGAGATGTAAAATAGTTCTTCATACATGTCGTGAGAGATTAATATTTCTCTCGGTGGAGTCTTATGCCGCTATAGCGCTATGCCACGCTGTCCGTGTTTCAATGAATTAGTCACAATAGGTGTTGGAGACAGCTGCGCTCTCAAGCCAGACCTAAAAACGGCTGGGAAGAGACCGATGTCCGTTCACTCAAGAATACTCGGACTTGTCAATCAAGAGCATTCAGACACGTGGGAGCATTGAGTCCTTCGAGTATCTGGGGTGTCGCTGGCTCTCTGCTGCCTCTGTGCCATTCGACAACTGGACTCTTGGTGTTTTTCAGTGTCTGAGGTGTCATTGTCTTCAGATATCTGGATTGTCAGTACTTTGTGGTGTGTAAGGTGTTGATGTCCTCTGGTGTCTGAGATATTCATACGTTCAGGCACCTTCTGGCACCTGCGGTGTCCTTGCTTTCCGGCATTTAGGGTTTTGTTGTGTCTTGACATCTAGGGTGTTAGTGTTTGGGGCTCTTATGGCTTCCATATTCTGAAACACCTTGGTATGCCTGGCCCTTGATGGTCGTTGAGTTAATGGTACATTTTTCCCGTGCACTTGCTGTGCAATTTCTCTTGCCTCATTACCCTTCTGTTTGAAGGTGAAAAGTGGCTTTAAACACATACGTTTCTCAGCGTTAGAGCAGTGATCTACAAACGAAGAAGGAGTGATTCTGTGGGATGTATTTTTTTTCTTGTGCTAGCTGATGTTGCAAGATGCAAGACTGATCAGGCGGGAACTCACAAAGGAGAAATAGAGACCTAAACAAATAAAAAAAGCTAAGTGAGTGGGGGCATCCAATGACAACTCCATAAAAATATGTGAATCGTTTAAGCACAACACTGTACCTTGTTTGAGTTTACACCCTATAACCGTAGCAGGATAACAACTATTCAGAGCATTGTAGATTATAAGGCTGTCCCAACAGCATGGGGATTTTATTTGTTCCCGGATGCACACCCCTTAGTCCCTAGCACGCATACTGTTCTTTTGCAGTCTTTCAGCAAGGTCTGCTCCCTAGAGGCCCAGCAAAGAGCGGGATGACCACCAAATCCCAGAAGCAGTCAGTGCTTGGTAAGGGAAGGTCACTGCTAAGAATAACTGGCTTGTTGGACTGGAACCCCCTGACAGCTGAGGAGACCGCTGGCTCAGAGACGCCCCTGCTAAATGAGGCTTGCAGAAAAGTCAGCAACGACCGAGCGAGTTTTTCATTGCACGTTTTAGGTCTTCAGAGTATACAACAGCTGATTCACAGCATCCAAAAAGGATCTTCACCCCGTACAAATTCATGAACCATACAGCGAACACCAGCTCTCAAGAAGGCGTGAAACGTCTCCTTTTACATGTGCCAAGGTAGTACTGTCGACACCACAATTTAATCATGCGTAGATTTTAGTTTCTGAAAACCAGTAATGCAACTTTGAACATTTTAACTGGTATCAGATGTGTGTTTGTGTGTGTGCGTATATATGTTTCTAAATAAAAAGGTTAAAGTGAAATCATAGTTAGGCGTTGAGATAAAACATTTAACTAGCATTGGCAAAGCCAGTAGTTTGCTCCCATGAGAGCTAGTCGCGTTGGCAATGCTGTACAGCGACGAGGAGATGCGGAGCACACGAACAACGAAGAGTGGGTGGGAGGGGCTAGGTGGAACACAGGAATAGTAGAGGGTTGGGGGGGCTAGGGCAGGACAACAGGAAGTGGATGGGAGGGACTGGGCAAACACATGGAGAATGTAAGATGGGTGTGGGAAGCACACAGACAACAGAGGGTAGGCAGGAGAGGATGCAGCAAGTACGTGGAAAATGGAGGGTGTGTATTAGGGACTTGTGGTAGCACAGTGACAATGGAGGGTGGGCGGGAGTTTGATGAGGAGCAGCAGTGGGGTAAGTACATGAGGGAGACAACTAGAAAACACAGGCACTATCATAGGGTGTTTAAACAAAAAGAAAATGTAGCACCTGAAAAAAGCGAGCAGGGTAAGGGCACATTAATGTGTCCATGCTCCAAGAGGAGGGACACACAAAACAAGAGGAAGTAAAGCCTATGGAAGCTGACCAATCAGAAGCAAGCACAAGAGGAAAAATGTAGCCAAGTGATGACAAGTAATCAGCAGACTCTAAATCACCGTACTGTAACAAAACGTCTTGCTGCAGACAATGCATCCGCTGTTTGTGGCGAGACTTATGAGCTAACTATAGCTTGCACCTCTGCCGTGCACTGCTCATGACTGCCCTTAAGGGAGCTGAGGCCAATTAAGTAGCACTCAAGCACCCTCAGAATGTGCAAATGTGCAAAGCAGACAGTGCTCATTCTGAGGGTGCTGGGCAGGTGGGGGCCTGCACTGCCCATGTAGGGGCTTCCCTTTGGCCCCTGGCACTAGCTTTCAGCCAGCCTTCCCATGGCAGGGTCCCAGCCATGGAAATGCTGGCGGAAAGCTGAGTTGTAGTCAGCCAAGTTGCGCTGAGTTCAGTGCTACCCTGGCTGAGTACAACTCAGGCCGCCGTCACCACGTCCCAAACCATGTTCCTTATGAAGAAGGTGGTCTTTAGGTGGGTCTGTCTGTCAAGGTTGAAATACAGCGTTCGGACTGCCTGGAGTGCGACCGTCCAATCATCACCGCGAGTGTGGCGGTCCTCTGACTGCCACACTCATAAGGAGGGCCTAAGTTTCTGTTGCCAATAGATTACCCACTACTGAATGTCTGCGTACATGCCCTTGTTAAATAGTTGTAATATAGTGCTATTCACAAATTATTTGCGGGGAGAACATTTTATAAGGTGTGGGTTGGTCATTTCCAGAACTTTGCTGAAGATTATGAGCCATTGCAGATTGTTGAATAATGTAAAATGTAGGGGTAACCCACCTAGAGGCGATCTAACTCTCATTGGGCTTGTAAGCATGGCTGTAAGATTGTATGCCATTGTGCGTATCTCAGGAAAGTGTGTAGAGCATTTTAGCAAAATATAGAAGGTTTTCAATATGGCCTGTCAGGAGGTGTCATACCTGTCAATGGGCTGTGTGAAGTCTTTAAGAAGGTGACCACTTTAAAGTGAATAGAGTGCAAACCTTTTTTGAAGGGTATGCACGACTAAAGAAATAAAAAAGGGGTGGTCACATTAAAGTCTGGTGGCATTTTGTTTGTTAAGTGGGCGTATGACAATAAAACGAGGGTAATATCTCCCAAATGTGGGTAACTTGACAGTTGTCATCTTTTTCATTGTGTGAGGTCTGTGCATGACTAGTGTGGTAGCTCAGTGAGCTGAGTGCTCACTCAGAGGTGTATAAGCCTCCTTCAGGTCACAATCTTGAATCCCCCTGGGCCTTCTCCGCTTTCTTACATTGAAAAAGAAAGGCAACCCGCAGGAATTTAATGTTTCACACCGCCCCTCATTCACAACCCTTAGCCTCTTATCCAGGGATGGCTCTGTTTCCTCCCTTTGCTGCTTCAGTCTTTATGGACGACTTTTCTTTTCCACTTCTACTCGGTGTAGGGCAGGCGAGTATTAGGGAAACATAACTCACCAAGAGAATGGGTTTTGGGGTCAGTGACATCCCTAAATATCTTTCAGCTCACCTACTGAATCTTACCGGGGAAAAAGTCTAGCAACGGTGACAGTAATTAAGCCTCCGTCCTCTTTCGGTATTAACCTACTGCTCTGTAGCAACTCCTGTCCTGTGGGAAGACTTAGAACTGTAAAGGATTTCACCAAAGGTTTAGACGGGGTTGTTGGTTTAGTGCACCTTCCATACGCTGCGCGTGCAGTATTCTGTACGAATATTTAGTTATTATTTATTTATTAACGGTATTTGCATAGCACGGAACTACCATTTCATCTATAACAGAAACATGTAACGAGTATGGCAGGCAGCAGTAGCAGACTTATATAGATGGGATGTACGCACCAGATGAAGCAATAGTTATTTAGATAGGTTAAATAATTATCACTAGATTAAACAAACTCCTGAAATGCAATACCGAATATGTGAGGTTGAAATACGTTTTTATTAACTATTTCATGTTACAAAACAATTTTTTTAATAACTGACATTTACAACTTTTTTAAATACAGTTAATTTAGCAAAATATTAGCCTGACCGTGTGTACTTTTTTTTTTTAAATTATCCTGTGCTGGAGCATTTTTATCCTTCATAGGAATCAATGCTCACGGGTGTCAATGGATATTTTGACCTAGCAATAGACTGTGGCAGAACCATTAAACAAAATTCAGTCAGTATGCAATAAATTCAAACCGTATGCCCCATTTGGCCATACAAGGAAGGAAAACTCTAATCAAAAATAAGTTTAAGATAATTATTACAAACTTAAAGTTAAAATTGTGTGAATAATTCTCAATATGAAGTTATAAATATACATTATCACCAGCGGTTGCCCAAGGCAACAAAAGAACTTTAGTCGAACTAACAATAACAAAACTAAGCATTCAAGAAGAACAATACATAATATTAAAAGAAATATCTGAATACAGAAATTCAGTGTTGCTCAGGGCTAGCAATCATCAGTAAATTCAATTTAGCAGAGTCATCGATTTAGGCTGGGCAGAATAATAGAACTTTTCCATGTTCAAACAATAGGGTCCGTTACCAAAGGGCTAAGATTCTCATGGGAATGTAACCTAAAGGAAAGTTCATGTTGGGAAATTAATCTGCATTCTAACGGGGTCACAAAATGCTAAATTTGCAGGCCTCACTTGTGCTATGGCAAAAATCATGACATTATATTCAAGTAATACATTTTAATAAAACACATAATACACACACGTATGTATTCAATATTAATAATACTTCAATAATATGAGTAATACACTTAATTTTAAACGGAGAAGCTTTATTTGCTCATTTCATTAGGTATAACAGAGAAGTGCATTTCTCTCATTTTTGCATGCATTTAAAACTTATTAATAATTAAATATTCAATATAGTTTCCATATGTTCTGTTAGTTTAAAGTGTAAATTACATTTTAATACCACTTTAATCCTACTAACATTCACTTTAATTCAAATACCACCTAAGTTGAACTCTGCATTATGAAAAAAGGCGCATTCATAAATGTGTCACTGCCACTTCTTACATTTAAACTGTTAGTGCTCTAAATCTAATAAGACATATATTGTCACATTCTGATGACTTTTGGGACACGAGGGACACCACCAAATTTCAAGCTCTGTCACCAAGCTTGACCTGAATGTTTACATTGAGCTCAAGGTTTGTCTAGGGGTCAATTTTAAAGCTAACCGTAGGATAGCATCAAGCTTACCCTCACAGCTTAAGATTAATACTGGTCTTAGGTGTAGGTTTCCAGTTAAATGTTATACCTAGATTTAGCATCCTTCTTTTCTTGTAGCTACTCCTAGGTATCTGGATTTACATCTTTAATGGAACTGTAGCATACAGAACAAAAGGGGATGCTCTTGTCTCAACAAAACCTGTTTGTGTTTGTCTTATGCATACATATCAAAAAGAGGTGATTTCCCTTTCGCTGGAAGCTTAGTACCAGGTTGCCAAGGGTCTTGTGCTGCATCTGCCCTGCAGATAAACAGAAAATACTTCACTATATTTTTTTTTACTGTTTTGTGGTATGGCACACTGCCACCTTTAGGTAAATCGGAGTGGGAGATGGAACCTAAAAAAGCTGAGGAGACCAAACAGTATCAATGACTAACAGAGCTGGTAGAGAGAGAAAAGGCAGGAAAGGAAATGAAAAAAATACTTTCTGTTTTGTGAACCGTCAAAAGGTTATAATACCCTTAATAAACCATGTGCCCGTACAAGCCGCAACAAACATCTAATATCAGCATTCAAACCATCCACCTTTCCAAATTGTTTATCATTGTTTAAACTGGCCCTTATCCTTGGCCAATTGCCCAGCTAATGCAAGCCAAAACTTGCTTCTCCCTGCCTCCCTGCCTGCAGGCTCCCTGAGCTTTATATGCTGGCTCGGTGATGCCCAAGCCCTTTTCAACTAGTATACCAAAATTTCCTCTTTTTGCCACAACTTGCCCTAAAGCAGCAAAAAACAAACACAATGATCAGCCCTCCATCCTATTCTGCTCTGTGTTGTTGCTTGCCCACACCCTCCCTCTCGTCCACTCTGTGCTGTTGCTTGCATCCACCCTTCTGTCCTGCTTTGTGTTGTTGCTAACACCCACCTTACCATCCTGTTTCACTCCGTGTTGTTGCTTGCCCACACCAGCTATTCCATCTGCTCTGTGTTGGTGTTTGCACCCAACCTTCCTGTTGTGCTCTGTGTTGCTGTTTGCCCCACCCACTATCCTATCCTGCACCGTGTTGTTTTTGTCCCAATTTATCCTTCCCATTCGTGTTGTTGTTTGGCGTCAGGTTTCGTGGTGTTGCCTACCCCCACCCACCGTCTCTCCGTCCCTCACTGTGTTTTTGCTTGGCCCCATCCTCCCGTCCAGCTCTGTGTTTTAGTTTGTCCATCTAGCTGTGTTGGTGTTTGCCCCCACCCTTTCTCCTGTCCTGCTAATTGTTGTTGCTTGTAACCACCCATTCACCCTCCCGACCCACTCTGTGTGATTTCAATCTAACTACCTTCTTCTCCCGCTCTGTTGTTGCGGGTCTCAACTACTCTACCTTCCGCTACGGGTCCCACGCCTGACGTCTAGCACCTGAGGGGTGTGCATCAGCAGCTGATTGCAGCACAGCGGGTATTAGTATTGTGAAGAACCAACACCATTGTTTTTAATCTTGTCAAAATGGTGCCAATATTAACCTCTTAGCTGCTGGGCCTGCCCCCCCCCCCCCTGTGCTGAGCCCTTTTTTGGCTATTTGGGGTAGTTCGCGCTTAGGCCTTCATAACTTTTTGCCAACATAAGCTATCCACGCCAAATTTGCGTCCTTTTTTTCCAACATCCTAGGGATTCTAATGGTACCCAGAGTTTGTGGTTTCCCCTGGAGGAGACCAAGAAAATAGCCAAAATACAGTGAAAATTTCATTTTTTCCAAAAAAATGGGAAAAAAGGGCTGCCGAAGAAGGCTTGTGGTTTTTTCCCTGAAAATGCCATCAACAAAGGGTTTCTGGTGCTGAAATCACTGTCTTCCCACCTTTCAGGAACGGGCAGACTTGAATCAGAAAACCACATTTTTCAACACAAATCTGGCATTTTACTGGGACATACCCCATTTTTACTATTTTTGGTGCTTTCAGCCTCCTTCCAGTTAGTGACAGGAATGGGTGTGAAACCAATGCTGGATCCCGGAATGCTAAACATTTCTGAAAACTAGACAAAATTCTGAATTCAGCAAGGGGTCATTTGTGTAGATCCTACAAGGTTTTCCTACAGAAAATAACAGCTGAAATAAAAGAATATTGAAATTGAACTGAAAACAGCCATTTTTCTTTATGTTTTACTCTGTAACTTTTTCCTGCGATGTCAGATTTCTGAAAGCAATATACCGTTTTGTCTGCTGGACTCTTCTGGTTGCGGGGATATAAAGGGCTTGTAGGTTCATCAAGAACCCTAGGTACCCAGAGCCAATAAATGAGCTGCACCCTGCAGTTGGTTTTCATTCTATACTGGGTATACAGCAATTCATTTGCTGAAATATGAAGAGTGAAAAATAGGTATCAAGAAAACCTTTGCATTTCCAAAATGGGCTCAAGATAAGGTTTTGAGGAGCAGTGGTTATTTGCACATCTCTGAATTCCGGGGTGCCCATACTAGCATGTGAATTGCAGGGCATTTCTCAAATAGACATCTTTTTTACACACTCTCTTATATTTGGAAGGAAAAAATGTAGAGAAAGATAAGGGGCAATAACACTTGTTTTGCTATTCTATGTTCCCCCAAGTCTCCCGATAAAAATAATACCTCACTTGTGTGGGTAGGCCTAGCGCCCGCGACAGGAAATGCCCCAAAACACAACGTGGACACATCACATTTTTTGACAGAATACAGAGCTGTTTTTTGCAAAGTGCCTACCTGTAGATTTTGGCCTCTAGCTCAGCCGGCACATAGGGAAACCTACCAAACCTGTGCATGTTTGAAAACTAGAGACCTAGGGGAATCCAAGATGGGGTGACTTGTAGGGCTCTGACCAGGTTCTGTTACCCAGAATCCTTTGCAAACCTCAAAAAGTGGCTACAATAACACGTTTTCCTCACATTTCGGTGACAGAAAGTTCTGGAATCTGAGAGGAGCCACAAATTTCCTTCCACCCAGCGTTCCCCCAAGTCTCCCTATGAAAATGATACCTCACTTGTGTGGGTAGGCCTAGCGCCCGCAACAGGAAATGCCCCAAAACACAACGTGGACACATCACATTTTTTGACAGAATACAGAGCTGTTTTTTGCAAAGTGCCTACCTGTAGATTTTGGCCTCTAGCTCAGCCGGCACATAGGGAAACCTACCAAACCTGTGCAAATTTGAAAACTAGAGACCTAGGGGAATCCAAGATGGGGTGACTTGTAGGGCTCTGACCAGGTTCTGTTACCCAGAATCCTTTGCAAACCTCAAAAAGTGGCTACAATAACACGTTTTCCTCACATTTCGGTGACAGAAAGTTCTGGAATCTGAGAGGAGCCACAAATTTCCTTCCACCCAGCGTTCCCCCAAGTCTCCCTATAAAAATGATACCTCACTTGTGTGGGTAGGCCTAGCGCCCGCAACAGGAAATGCCCCAAAACACAATATGGACACATCACATTTTTTCATAGAAAACAGTGCCTACCTGTGGATTTTGGCCTCTAGCTCAGCCGGCACCTGGGGAAACCTAGCAAACCAGCGCATTTTTGAAAACTAGAAACCCAGGGGAATCCAAGATGAGGTGACTTGTGGGGCTCTGACCAGTTTCTGTTACCCAGAATCCTTTGCAAACCTCAAAATGTGGCTAAAATAACACGTTTTCCTCACATTTCGGTGACAGAAAGTTCTGGAATCTGAGAGGAGCCACAAATTTCCTTCCACCCAGCGTTCCCCCAATTCTCCCGATTAAAAATGATACCTCACTTGTGTGGGTAGGCCTGGTGCCCGCGACAGGAATAGATCACACAACGGTCAATGTTGGTCCTTACATGAGGCAGCTGTTGACCCTGGGGTGATCCATTCCTGAAGCAGGCACTAGGTGTAGGCACTCAAGTGGGGTAGTGTTTTTATCAGGACAGGTGAGGAGTCACTGGGTGGTAGGAATTTTGTGGATCCCAGCATATTCCTGTAGTTTGTGTGACAGAAATGCGAGAAAAATAGAGTTTTTATTCAACATTTCAGCTTTGAGGGTATTCTCGGTAAGAAAACTTTGGGGAATCCACACAAGTCACACCTCTGTGGACTCCCCCGAATGTCTAGTTTCCAGAAATGTTTGGGTTTAGTTTGTTTCTCTATATGGCCGCCGAACCCAGGACCAAAAACACAGGTGCCTGCCTTACAAAACCAGTTTGTTTTGCCATAGATAATTTTTATGTCTCCACAATACGATTTGGGTGGTGAAATTTGGGGCTGAACTAAATTGGGGGGCTCCCAAGAGAGACCTCTCTCTCTCTCTGCTTGCCGCCGCATTCACCTCCTCTCTGGGTTGGGCTAACCCACTATTACCCAGTTGCACAAACAGCGTGCGAAGGGACAGCAGGACTGTCCTCATCACCTCCCTCATAATGTACTGGAAGAGGAGTTATCGAATGGGACTCCTCCGACTGAAAAATCACTCCCAGAGTCTGCGCCATTGTCCTATCCCTCAGATGCTGTCTCATTATCTGATGTCTCAGTCTCTGATCCTGTGTCAGAGCGGTCCTCTATAACCCGAGTGCAGGCAGCAGTCATCCATCAAGATGCCATCTCTGCTATCGGCTAAACTGTTGCTCTAAAACACTAGCCTACGTAGACAGTCACAAAATCGATGGTGTGTGTGAGATACGTGCAACAGTAGAGGCCACCTTACCTGCGCTTCTTCCCTCAATCAGCACGTTCTTTCAAGACACTCAAAAAACACCTTGTCACATACCATTCGTCACAGTCTTTAGCACCTCCTGCGCCCAGTCCAACAATCATTATTGGTGCTCCCACTCCCTCCTCCTCGGATTCCCTCATTACCACCCAGCAAAAGTGCCCTTCATCTCTCCATAGCCGCCCTCCACCCGCACATAAATTTCATTGGTATTATAGCGCAGGTAATGGCTGACTTTACTAATGTTCTCAGCTATTTACATAAAATACAGATTTGCTCTTTGCAGTAGGCATATAAACCTTCTGCGCTTCTTTATGGCACTAAAACTGCCTCTAGACAAGTCTGACCCTTTTCCCCCCCAGGGAAACCACACACATATTGACAAAAGTGATATATATATGACAGCCAACCACCTGAAACTCAACTCAAGCAAAACCGAAATAATCCTCTTTGGCCCACACAAAAACACCTGGGACCCCTCATGGTGGCCCACCACGCTAGGCCCTGCACCCACCCCCGCCAACCACGCACGCAACCTCGGCATCATCCTAGACTCCTCCCTCTCGATGACCCAACAAATCAACGCTCTCACCTCCTCATGCTTCAACACACTCTGTATACTGAAAAAAACATTCAAATGGATCCCCACAGAGACCAGAAAAACTGTCACTCACGCACTCATCAGCAGCAGACTTGATTACGGAAACGCCCTCTACGCCGGCACCACTCTAAAACTCAAGCGCAAACTACACGCATCCAGAACTCAGCAGCACGACTCATCCTCAACCTCCCCCGACACGAACACATCTCTCCACATCTCAAATCCCTCCACTGGCTCCCCATTGACAAAAGGATCACCTTCAAGATCCTCATCCTCGCACACAAATCACTCCACAACACAGGCCTTGCCTACCTCAACAAGAGTCACCTTCCACACCCCCACACGAAACCTCCGCTCAGCTGACCTCTCTCTCACCTCTGTCCCCCGCATCAAACACACCACCACCGGGGGCAGATCCTTCTCCTACCTTGCACCCAAAACCTGGAACGCCCTCCCAACCCACCTTCGCAAGACCCAAAACCTACTTCTTTTCAGGAAGGGGCTCAAAACCTGGCTTTTCGAACAGTGAACCTCCCAGCCCCTTTCCCTCCCCCGTGCCCCCCCGCCCCCCACCCCCAGCGCCTTGAGACCCTCACGGGTGAGTAGCGTGCTTTATAAATCTTTTTGATTGATTGATTGATATATATAGATCTATCTCTATATATATATCTATCTACATAGATATATCTATAGATATATCCATGTACATAGATATATCTACATAGATATATCTATATATATAGATCTATTTTTTTTAGTTGTTGTATGGTTTCCTTGGGGGCCAAAAAGGCCCCCAGGGAAACCCTACAACTTCTAAAAAAAATATTGCCCCCACAGGTCGCCAAGTTTCCTTCCGAGTGGGCCGACCCCCCCCAAGTGGAATCCCTGGCGTCTAGTGGTGTTTCCTGGCCCCCGATCGCAGGGCCAGGAAACACTTTCAGAAGGCCTCGTAAGAAAGGGGAGAGTCTCCCCTTTCTTACGAGGCCTTCTGAAAGTGTTTCCTGGCCCCCCGATTGCAGCTGTGCTGCAATCGGGGGGCCAGGAAACCTGAAAGTGTTTCCTGGCCCCCGATCGCAGCACAGCTGCGACCGGGGGCCAGGAAACACATTCAGGAAGGCCTTGTAAGAAAGGGGAGAGTCTCCCCTTTCTTACAAGGCCTTCCCGAACGTGGGGAAGGCCGTTTTCTCCATCGAAGCAGGAAGTGGCCGCAAGGCTGCTTCCTGCTCCGATGGGGAAAACAACTTTGTAACAAAGGGGGGGAAGGTGGGGGGAGAGACACTGAAGCTTCCGGGGCTAGTAAAAAAAAAAATCCTCGGGTTATTAACACCCTCCCTGGTGTCGGCCACTGGTCGTGACCCGCACCAGGGAGGTAGTGCGGCCGTCGGCCAGTGGCCAACGCCCGCATTGAAGGGGTTAAAATACACCATATTGGTAAGCACCCTTTAGACAATTTTATTTCTCTCTTTTCTTTGCTGTTAATTCTTCACACTACCAATACCTTCTTCGCTGTAATCAGGCGTAGAATCACACCCCGAGGGGCTAGGCGTCCGGGTGGGACCCACATGATGACGCATGCCACTGTGTTGGTGGGTGAGGGATCTTTAACTAAGTAAAAGATACTCATTGTATTTAGGACTGGATAGGAGGGTAACTTTGTTACCATTGTTTGGTGGTTGAGTACTCTCTTCTGTTTGTTGGTTTTTACCGTTTGGGGAAAGTGAGTGGGTTAATTTCTCTCTCTCTGTTGTGTTGGTATGTTGTTGGACCCAACGATTCTCCAGTCCCGCTCACTGTTGTTGTTTGTGCCAACTCTGTTGTTTGCTAACACCCTCCCTACAATCCCGTTCGGTGTTGTTCCAGTGCCCCAACCTACTCTTCTGCCCTGCTCCGTAATGACACTGTAAATACATGTGATAATGTCATTATATTTCATGCAAACGTATCCATTTTTGTAAAATCATGATGCCATCATTTATTAAATGGATCAGAACATGGGCAAATACAACAAATATCTGCTCGATTTCCAAGAGCAAAACGACTCTTCCTCTGCAATCTTTGACATCTTTTTAACACAGACTGCCTGAGAAGGGGGGGGTGATTCACAACGCAGCCTTATCAGTGAACCTGCAATCAGCATAGCTACAAAAATCAATTTCTGTTCTCCTAATGAAGAAACCTCCAAACCTGATAGGTAGCCGAGGAGAGTCATTTTCGTGACACTTCAAATGACACCCCCACCAATGGCCCTTAAAAGGAACACTCACCCAAGCTTAAAACACATGAAGGCTGTTGAATTATGCGCATTATAATAACCACACAAATCACACATATCAAAGGAAAGACAAATCTGCAACAGCATGCAGTTTATTTTCCCGATCCCCGTCCAGTGCTTTTGTTGCTTTTGCGCCAGGTAGACAGATTAAGTGCCCCGATCTTATTTATGTACCTACGCGTTCTGCACTGGTTTCTGTCGTACTAGGAAGGTGCCTGGTTTTCTGCCTCCCTATTTTTGGCTCTTGTCCAAGCTCATCATATGGCACATAACCATTAAGCATCACTGCTGGATACAGAACATGCTGAGGTTTCACAATTCGGATTCTGAAGCATGGATTTTTTGAATTGTATTTTTTTTTTTTAAGGAAAGGATTACATCGTGAATTATAGATGCTGCATGAAAAACTTTCAAGGAGTGGAGAGCACACGATCACCTGAGGTATATAATGTGGCACACTGTGACTAAGACAGGCTTCAGGGTCAGTCGGTGCGGAGCAGGACAGACAAAACAAATCACTGCTTTAAAGCCAGAATAAATCTTGTCTTTGGAGCCACAATTTCTTTCGTCGTTTTTCTCTAATAATATAAAATACATACAGTGCTATATAGTTTATTTCACACAACACTCTCCTTCCTTCCTTGCTTTTTAAATCAGAATTTCTTTGCTTGTGTCGATTTGTAACTATCTGCAGTATCTTTACATATTTTTACCGTATCAGGAAAGTTAAAGCACCCTTCAAAGGATTATACTGGTCATTAAGGCAGTCAAGGGGATGGGGCGGTGTCTGGCAGGTGGAGGAAGAGGGTGGAGGAAGAGGAGGGAGGATGGGGGAGAAATTAAATAAAAAAAAAGAAGAACTTACCTGACTCCACTGCAGGCACAGGCTCTCAGCCTGCCCTGCGGCTAATCTGAATGCTGCTCTCATGCTGCTGGCAGCATGCAAGCAGCGTTGGGATTGGCCAGCAAGCAGCGTTGGGATTGGCCAGAACACCCTGGCTCGGTGCACCTGGCAATTGGGAACCTCTGCCTGCTCTCTCCAACCCAGCAACACTGTGCTGGGTTGGAGGGAGCACAGTGCACATGTTGACGCGGAGAAACCCTAACTATATTTTAGTCACAAGAGACTGGATAGTGGGTTTCACACACAAGGTCGATGAACCGAATCTGCTTTAAAGAAAACGTCATCTGAATTACGCCATAGACGTTTAGATAATACATATGATAATCAATTCAACATCAATAACCACACCAGTTTATTAAGAAGTTAATGATTTATTTCCCTATATTAACACCGCTAAAGTCACAAAAATAATTCTTAAGCTCAAATGATACATGTAGAGAAACAATAAAGGCTGATTCGAACGACAGATATACCTAAGTTTAATCAATGCAAAAAGACAAATGATCTCAATGGTTATTACACAAAACCATAGCAATAGAATCTGATTAAGAGAAACTGAATACATCTGATGACAATAAGACACACGTATTAATGACTATTTAGGAGCATGAGCATAACACCTCACTAACCACTAATTAGTATCAACATGTTGGACTTCATGTAAAGGTTTTAGTAACATAAATTTGGAAAAAATCTAGCTATGGCGCTATCTAAATAAGCAGCAGTAAATAAACATTTGCAGTTGGTACCTGAAAAAGAAAAGACAAATAACAATTCACAGCTCATACATTTACCCAATTACTACGGTAATCGGCAACAGCGTCTACTTCATCAGGGGGACAGCGACATCAGACACCAACATTAGGAAAGGGACAGGTAGCATCAGGAATAAGGGCAGGATAGATGGTTTAGAATTTGGACTATGAGATACACTAAACCATATAAGCATAAATTCAGTATTGAACAGACATAAACTGATAAAGTACCAGAATGTCAATAGACTATCTGGTAGAACATGAAATGTCAAAGTGACAGATCATAAGTAAGTCTCTAGAACTTAGGATACAAGTCAGTGAACATCAAGATAAGGAAATGCTTGAATGACAAATGTAGGAGGCTGACCTTGTGGTACTTACACCCTGTGCCAGGTCCAGTTATCCCTTATCCCTTATTAGTAGAATAGAGGTGTTTCTAGCAGCTTAGGCTGATAGAAGGTAGCTACGGCAAAGCAGCTTAGGCTGAACTAGGAGACATGCAAAGCTCCTACTGTACCACTTATATCATATAGCACAATATCATAAGAAAACACAATACACAGAGTTACTAAAAATAAAGGTATAAAGGTACTTTATCTTTATGACAATATGCCAAAAGTATCTTAGTGAGTACTCGCAGTTAGAAGGTAAGTAATATACACAAGTCATATGTACACAAACCCAAAACAGGTAAGTAGTAGTAAGAAAAGTAATGCAAACAGTGTAGAATTATAATAGGATGCAGTAGGTGAACATAGGTCTAGGGGCAACACAAACCCTATACTCCAAAAGTGGAATGCGAATCACAAATGGACCCCAGACCTATGGGAGCTTGTAGAGGGTCGCTGGGACTGTAAGAAAACAGTCAGGGTGTCCAAGATATCCCACCCCAAGACCCTGAAAAGTAGGAGTAAAGTACACCTACTACCCCAATAGGACACAATAGTCGTGATCAGGGGATTCTGCAAGAACCACAAACGCCAGCAAAGCACTGAAGACGGATTCCTGGACCTGAGGACCTGCAAGGCAAGGGGACCAAGTCCAGGAGTCGCGATAGTGTCCGGGGGGGCAGGAGCCCAGGAAACCACAGATGAAGGTGCAAGAAGGCTGCCTCTGGGTGGAAGAAGCCAAGGTTTCTGCAACAACGAAAAGGGCTAGGAACTTCTCCTTAGGATGGAAGATGTACCACAGCGTGCTGGATGTTGCAGAAGTGTTTCCACGCAGAAATACCGCAAACAAGCCTTGCTAGCTGCAAGGGTCACGGTAGAGGTTTTTGGGTGCTGCTGGGGACCAGGAAGGACCAGGATGGGGCCCCTTGGAGGAGGAGACAGAGGGGGCGCTCAGGAACTCAGAGAGCCCCCACAGAAGCAGGCAGCACCCGCAGAAACACCTGAGCAGGCACTTAGAAGATTTGTGAACTGGCTCAGAGTCACAAAGGAGGGTACCACGACGTTGGAGTCCAACTCAGAGGGTTGAGCACTGCAGGACGGAGTGTTGGGGACCCAGGCTAGGCTGTGCACAAAGGAATCCTTGGAGAAGTGCACAGAAGCCGGAGCAGCTGCAAATCACGCAGTACACAGGTTTGCAGTCTAGCATGGGGAGGCAAGGACCTACCTCCACCAAACTTGGACTGAAGGATCACTGGCCTTTTCGAGTCACTTGGATATAGCTCCTGAGTTCCGGGGACCACGCTCGTCGAGATGAGAGGGGACCCAGAGGACTGGTGATGCAGAAGTTTGGTGCCTGCGTTAGCAGGGGGAAGACTCCGTCAACCCGCGGGAGATTTCTTTGGGATTTCCAGTGCAGGGTGAAGGCAGACAAGCCTCAGAGCATGCACCACCAGGAAGCAGTCGAGAAGGCCGGCAGGGTTAGGCGCTACAATGTTGCTGGTAGTCGTCTTGCTAATTTGTTGCGGTTTTGCAGGCGTCATGGAGCAGTCAGCGATCGATCCTTGGCAGAAGTTGAAGAGGGAAGTGCAGAGGAACTCTGGTGAGCTCTTGCATTCGTTATCTGAAGAATACCCCTGGGGAGAGACCCTAAATAGCCAGAAAAGGAGGTTTGGCTACCAAGAAAGGAGGATTGGCTACCAAGAGAGGTAAGAGCCTATCAGAGGGGGTCTCTCATGTCACCTGCTGGCACTGGCCACTCAGAGCAGTCCAGTGTGCCCCCAACACCTCTGTTTCCAAGATGGCAGAGGTCTGGGACACACTGGAGGAGCTCTGGGCACCTCCCCTGGGAGGTACCGGTCAGGGGAGTGGTCACTCCCCTTTCCTTTGTCCATTTTCACACCAGAGCAGGGCTGTGGGATCCCTGAACCGGTGTAGACTGGCTTATGCAGAGATGGGCACCATCTGTGCCCATCAAAGCATTTCCAGAGGCTGGGGGAGGCTACTCCTCCCCAGCCCTTCACACCTATTTCCAAAGGGAAAGGGTGTAACACCCTCTCTCGTAGGAAATCCTTTGTTCTGCCTTCCTGGGCCGGGGCTGCCCAGACCCCAGGAGGGCAGAATCCTGTCTGAGGGGTTGGCAGCAGCAGCAGCTGCAGTGGAAACCCCGGAAAGCAGTTTGGCAGTACCCGGGTTCTGTGCTAGAGGCTCGGAGGATCATGGAATTGTCACCCCAATACCAGAATGGTATTGGGGTGACAATTCCATGATCTTAGACATGTTACATGGCCATGTTCGGAGTTACCATTGTGACGCTATACATAGGTAGTGACCTATGGATAGTGCACGCGTGTAATGGTGTCCCCGCACTCACAAAGTCTGGGGAATTTGCCCTGAACGATGTGGGGGCACCTTGGCTAGTGCCAGGGTGCCCACACACTAAGTAACTTGGCACCCAACCTTCACCAAGTGAGGGTTAGACATATAGGTGACTTATAAGTTACTTATGTGCAGTGAAAAATGGCTGTGAAATAACGTGGATGTTATTTCACTCAGGCTGTAGTGGCAGGCCTGTGTAAGAATTGTCTGAGATCCCTATGGGTGGCAAAAGAAATGCTGCAGCCCATAGGGATCTCCTCGAACCCCAATACCCTGGGTACCTAAGTACCATATAGAAGGGAATTATATGGGTGTACCATTGTGCCAATGAGAATTGTTAAATTTAGTCACTAGCCTGCAGTGACAAATTTAGAAAGCAGAGCGAGCATAAACACTGAGGTTCTGGTTAGCAGAGCTTCAGTGATACAGTTAGGCACCACACAGGGAACAAATACAGGGCACATACTATGAGCACTGGGGTCCTGCCTAGCAGGATCCCATTGACACAAGGGCTAAAACAAACATACATACAGTGAAAATGGGGGTAGCATGCCAGGCAAGATGGTACTTCCTACAACGAATGCCTCAAGAACCACAGTGACTAAACATTAAATTAAACTTGTTAAATGAAAATGATAGGATAAAGCATGAGGTGAAAAAGTTATGACCAATCAGAACATTAACCGATATCAAAATTATATAAATTGTTAATTCTAAGCTCTTCTATTTGCTGTTATTCCACTGACGAAAACAAAACAAATACAATTGTATCTTGAACATCATCTTCTCCGGCTTCATCTGTGGACCCTTTGTTTCATCCACCGGAATACGAATTCACAGGAAAACGACTACAAAATACAGTAACAATTGTTTACCATACCATTTCCTTTCCCCCAAGGAGAAAAAACATACAGGTTAGAAACATAACTATAGACAATGAAGTCAGACTGCGGAAATATAATCAGGAAACAGAACATACTAGAAACATTTTATACAGCTTGTATTGTAAATTGACCTTACATTTGCTTCTACTTCAGTCCAGCAGAGGCCACTAAATACACGTTTATTTCTGACATTTATTTTAGTACAGAAACACACTCTTTTGTAAAAACAATACTTTCATCAGCTTAAGTTAGCATGGAAAACAAAATATAGGCGTTACATATTATGGTGGCCATTTAGTTGGTCACAATTTTTCGTAATAACAATATTATAATTAAATGTATTCACACATTAATCTGTGAGTATAATTAGGTAAAGGTTAAACATTTATATTAAGAAAAGTCTGCTCTCACAATCCCTCCTCTGATGACTAAATATGTCATTACACAGAAATCCAAAATAAATATATATTTATTTTGGTTCATAATTCAGAATCTTGATTCACTCAACTTTTTCTAAGTTTTCTTTCTCCTTGAATTTTTGCCATAAAATCTTTCCATTTGAACATCTATCCTCCTCTGTTTCTTTTCAAATCGTCTTCATTTAATCATTTGAAATATTTTATATATTCCCCAAATTCCAATTAGACAAAACACAATAATCAAAATGACTAGTTTTAATATAATACCTTCTACCAGGTTGCCAAGCCAATTTCCCACTGAAGCAATTCTCTTGCCAGCCTTTTCCCAAATAGTAGTTTGAGTTTATTCTTTTAGTTCTGTTTTACCTTTTGTTAAATTACTGATCAAACCTCTAACTAATTTACTATTGTCCGGTATGTTTGAACAACAGTGACGTGGACCAGTCATTTGCAAACTCCGCCCTCTTTTGCTAAAAGATGTCTAACTCAAGGCAGTTCTGAAGAGCCATAGCTCTTATAGCAGCCATTTCAGTATCTGAGGAGAATAGCTCCTGAATAATCCGTTGACATGTTATCCACAACTGTTGACAACTTTTGTATTTTTATGGAAGTCAGAACAACTCCCATTGAAGGAATTATTGCTCCAAATATGTCTCCCACAATACTCGAAACTGATTCTTGCTTCTGTCTCGTTTGTATTTCAGTAAATTTAGGAAACTTACTTAAGATTTGCAGCTGGTACATTTCCAGAAAGACTATTCCCAAATAACATTTGCCGTACCATCCTCTAGGAAGATGGTAATAAGCATTCTTCCCACAGATACAATATACTCCAGGCACTGGAGGATCCTGACATTTTAACATGAAATTACATTTGCTCTGAAACAAAAACGCATGTCTACATTTACTCGTACCCACATATATTGTGTCAAAATAACTTTGCGATCTATATATACAAAGCTTTCCTACAAGTAATGCATCTAGTGTCAGCTTCCCTTGTTTAGTGATGTCAGTGTAAGCATGATTAATCCCAGGTCTACGGTGAACTACTTCCTTATCTATCTTAGCTTTGATTGCTCTTCTGTCTTCTGTGTTATCTAGAAATGTCTTTTCTACAGATGTAAGTAAACAGGTAAGGTTATTGCGATGCGTGATCGCAGTTTCAAAGGTTAATGTAGTGTTCAAAGAAACCTCTTACTAAAACTGTCATTATCCTTTGCTACTCTACTTAAATATCTACATCATAGTTGGAGAAGAAATATTAAATATATTCTTGGTTATAGAACCGTGTTAGTGAAAGACTACAACTTATAGCATAAGTAAGCGGTAAACTATGATAAGCTATTCCCTCCTCAACAGAGGCTGGAATCTGCATACAGACATAACAATCTTTCGCATCCATTACATCAACATACCCACGCAATAAGCGATAGAAGACATTAGAAGAAAGTTATTTCTCTTTGTGTAAGTATTTCTCATCTATTTTAAACCTATGTATTGCTGAAAGAGTAGTAGTTGACTCTAAAGGACTAACAGTTGTGATTGTTTCTATAGTATGGTTGGCTTCATTTGTCTCAAAGACAATCACACTGACAGTCAATAGCAAACATACTATTGCACAAACAATTGCCAACCAATAGCTATTTATTTACAACGACTATTCCTAGTGTGTTAATTACTAAAGATTCCCTTGGTCTGTAAAGAATCAAAAGTAGAAGTAAACAAAAATTTATGACTATGCAGCAAAAATAAAAACAAAACAAAAGACAAAAATTTCAAAAATCTTCAACTTTCAATCTTTGATCATCTTTGATCTTTAATCCCTCCTAATTTTTGTGTTTTTTTTTTTTCTTTCAAAAGGTCATTCACACTATCGGGATCCTTTGTCTAAATTCGGTAAAAATTTGTCAAATCAGTTTAGCAGCTTGTCAAGTTATCAAAGTCTCCTTAGGTACGACTTCATTCAAGTCTAAATCAGTTTTTCAAAACATTCAGCTTCCCAACAAATGTCAATCAGCCTTTTTCTTTCCTCTTCACATACCAAAATATAAACTTGGAATGTCTCTGTCAAAACAGAAATTCAAAAATTCTTCTTGCCATGCCATTGTAGTTATATATGCCTCACTTTTCGACTACTACCAGCTTCTTCTTCTCTGAAATCTTCTCCTTCGTTTAACTTGTTTTCTTCCTGAATTGGTGGAACCACGTTTATCTTCCCCGCTTCTGAGCTTTTCTCTGGCCAGTTGTCACCTTTCAAAGGTCTTCCTGTTAATACTCTTTTCAGAATTGAATTTGAACTTTTCTCATTTGACGTTCCCGCAACTGGTTAAAGAGGAGTCAAACCCTCTTAGCTTGGATCAGTCTCAACTCCCTTTCCATTGGGGTCAGTCACTTGTTCAGTCTGGTTCGTCAGACCACCTGGTTCCAAGGATATCCTCCTCTGAGCAGTGTTTCTCTTGATCAGTATTCTCTCTTGTTCTCCTTGGACCGGTTCTTTTACTACTTCATTCAAAGATGATTCACCCTCCTCTTCCGGGATACTCTCCATTTTGTCTGATACAGGAGTGGGTAGATCGATTTGAACTCTTCCAGGTATGATCTCCAGTTCTTCTCTTTCACTCTCCTGCCCTGGAATACATTTAGCTGCAGGTAATCTCAACAGCTCTTCTTGCTCTGTTGGATTGTTCACGTTTCGAGTATGGCTTGCATGTACCCAGTTCGCAAGTCCTGCACACTTCACAGCTGTAATTGTGATTAGTATCACCTGGTAGGGTCCTTTCCACCTTGGCTTCAAGCATGACTTCCTCACATGCTTACGAATGATGACCCAATCACCATCCTTCAAGTTGTGTCCTTGGCCTTGAGATTGTTGAAGTGTGGTTGCTTACTCCTTATGCGAAAAAGATCGAACCACATGAGCTAGACCTTTGCAGTAGTCTAATACCATGTCATCTGTAATATTTATAAGAGCATTTGCAGTTACTGCTGGTAGTCTCATAGCTCTACCCATGAGGATTTCATGGGGCGACAATCCTGTTTTCCTGTCATGGGTACTTCTCATTGATATTAGAACTAACTACAAAGCATCTGGCCATTTCCGGTTCGTGGATGCACACATTTTTGCAGTCTGGACTTCAGAGTTCCATTCATCGGTTCTACAAGTCCTGAAGCTTCTGGGCTGTAACTACAATTGAGTTTCTGCTCAATGTTTAAAGCTGAACATAGCAACTTAATCACTTCATTGTTTAAGTGGCTTCCTCTATCTGATTCCAAAGAGACCGGGAAACCGAAACATGAGATTAACTCTCTAAGCAGTAATTTTGCTCCTGTAAAACTATAATTTCTCCTTGTAGGGTAAGCCTCGATCCAATGACTGAAAATGCACACAATCACCAACACATACTTCAAACCAGCCCACGCAGGCATCTCAATGAAATCCATTTGCATTCTGCTAAATGGTCCTCCTACCATGCCACTGTGTCCCATGTTGACCACTGTCCTGTTGCCAACATTCATTTGTTGACAAACAATGCATCTACGACAAACCACGTCAGCAACCTGTTTAAACTTCGGATTAAACCAGTATTGTTTAAAACACCGAACCATTGTATCTCTCCCAATGTGTTCCTGACCATGATAATATCTGGCCATCTGAGTCAGTAGACTATTTGGCAGAACTATCTTTCCTTCTCCTGTCACCCAAACGTTGTCATCCCTCTGGACACATTTAAGCTTGATCCAATCCCTACGTTCTTCTTTAGAAACAATATCTTGCAAAGCCTTTAGCTCTTCCAAAGTAGAAATAAGTTGCATGTTAAAATTTTTATACACTTCATCATTTTCAGGTAACAATTCTCATTTTCCTTTGAAGGATATACCATTCAAGGCACAAAATCTTGCAACTTGATCCGCATATGCATTTCCCAATGATACGTAATCTTGTGATCTCTGATGTGCACTGCATTTCAACACAGCAATTTTCTCAGGCTTTTGAACAGCTTGTAACAACTCATGAATTTTTTCACCATTTCTTACTGGGGAACCAGAAGAAGTTAAGAAACCTCTCTGTGACCATATTTGGCCAAGGTCATGCACAATGCCGAATCCATATTGACTACCTGTTTAGATCGTCACTTTCATCTGACTCAAAATATGGCATGCTATATATAGTAAGAGCTACCAATTCTGCTACTTGTGTAGAAAACACTCCCCGAAGCAATGAAGCTTCCAGTATGCCAGTGATAGTACAAACTGCATATCGTGCTCTCAAAATGCCCGCATTATCTCTCAAGCAGGAACCATCAACAAAAATAATTTGATCATTGTCTTCCAGGCATGTGTCTCTAATATCTGCTCTGGGTTTTGTGCATAACTCTGTAATTTCCAAACAATCATGTTCAGTATCATCCAATTTATATGAACCGACATTTTCAATCGGAAGTAAAGTTGCTGGGTTAAGCACTGTACATCTCTTTTTCGTTACATTTGGAGATCCCAAGATTGTGGTTTCATATCCGGTCAGTCTAGAACTGGTCAAACACTGAGTCTTTGAAGGAGTGAGTAAGATTTCTATTGAATGGGAAACCATCACAGTAAAAGGGTAAACCATCAAAATACTTTCACTTTGAGCAATACTCTGCTCTACTGCTGCAACAGACCGCAAACATCCTGGTAAAACTGCTGCAACCGGATCCAAAGTAGCTGAAAAATATGCTACTGGATGATTAACACCACCATGTGTCTGAGTCAAAACAGACAAAGAACATGCATCACGTTCATGACAAAACAACAAGAAACTCTTTATGTAATCAGGCATTCCTAAAGCTGGAGCTTGAAACAAACTCTCTTTCAAATCAGAGAACACTTTCATACAAGTTGCATCCAATATTGTAGGATTGGAAACATGTTTATGAGTCAGTCTCTGTAAGGTCTTTGAAAGAACTGAAAAATTTGGAATCCACTGGCGACAATAACCAACCATTCCCAAAAACATCCTCACATCATTTTCTGTACTTGGTACTTTCATCTGAAAAATTGTCGCAACTCTCTCTCTCTCTCGAGATTCTCCTAGTTCCTTTCTCAGTTAGATGACCTAAATCTGTCACCTCTCTCTGACAGTACTGCAATTTAGTAGGGAACCCTTTATGACCATTGTCTCCCAGGAAATTCAACAATGCAATCGTATCATATTTGCACCCTTCCTTTGTCTTTGATGCGATCAGTAGATCATCAATATATTGCACCAATGTCGATTTGGTAAGGCATTACCAGTGATTCTAGATTATTTTTCAAGATCTGGTTAAAGATAGATGGTGAGTCTGAAACCCCTTGTGGAATTCTACACCAACAGAAGACTTTGCTCAAGAATTTTATACAAAAGAGTTATCTGCTATCCTCATGAAGAGGCACAGAGAAAAATGCTTGACACAGGTCTAACACAGTAAACCATTCAGGATCACATGGGATCTGAAGTATAATCACAGCTGGATTTGGCACAACTGGACAACACTTAATCACAATGTCATTTATTTTTCTCAGATCCTGTATAAGATGAATTTCCCCACATGATTTTCTTTAACCCATTATTGGTGAATTACTTGGACTACTCAACACCTCCCTCAAAATTCCTTTCTCCACAAACTGCCCTATCAAAGGTCTTACACCCTTAATTGCTTCGATTCATTGGATAGGCATTGTGGAGTCTGAGGCAAAACCACATTAGGCTTTACTGCAACTCTGACTGGTTCTACTCCTTTAATAAGCCCAATATCCTTTCCTGAAAGATCCCAAACTTTAGACTTAACAGTCTTCTTCAAATCAACCGGAAGATCTTTTATTTCAAAAACTGAAAAAAAACTAATTAAAGGTGCTTCTTCAGCCTCTGGCTCATTGAAACTAATCAAAGGAAATTCCTCAGATACCAACTCATTGTTGACAGTTAGTGTTCAATCTTCATCATCACTGTTTGTCTGAATCTCAATTCCGTCATCTGTGCAAGTAATTGAACATCTTGTTTTACACAACAGATCCCTTCCCAGGAGTGATACTGGACTTGAGTCACGAATCACAAACTTGTGCAAACCTTTAAAATTACCAATCTTAACTATAATTGGTTCTGTAATGAATTTGTCAAGTGTTTGTTTGCAACTCCCACAATCTGAACTGTCCTACCTGACAAGGGTAAATCTGGAACCTCTGCAGATCTAACTGTTGAGTGTGTAGCTCCAGTATCAACCAGAAAAGAATCGTTGTGACCATGCATCTTTCCGTTAACATAAGGACCTTTCTTATCTACTTGTAATGATGCAGCCATCACACACTCCTCCTCATCTGAACTATCCGACAGCCATACATCGTTTATTTCATTCTCACTATGTAAAAGAAATAGATTTTATTGCATTGTCACTCTGGTTTACCCTCTGGCTTGTGACTACCTGAGAAAGCATCACCTGTTGCTGATCCATAGGGCTCTGTGGCATTTGCAATTGTCTAGGCATTTCAATTTTTTTGTGCAGGCACCATTTGCACTTGTGGCTGTATCTGCTGTACTTGGGGCATTTGTACCTGTTGTACCTGCGGTTGTACATTTTGCACATGCTGCATTTGGTTGTAAGGTTTGGAAACCCTGCATCGGATTTACATCATTCTGAAATTTTTAAATTTGACCTCTCATTCTTGGTCCTCTCATACTCTGAAAACTGTTAATTTGTCTGTTGAACAACACCTGCCTGATTTAGCATTGGGCACTGCCGTTTCCAATGTCTAATTGCTCTGCAAACATGACAAGGTAACGTTCTTTTTCCCTGCTGCTCTCCTTGCATCATCACAAAATTCAAATCCGCACTTCGATTAACAAATGGAAGTATTATTCCACCATGTCCGCTACCCCAGCCTTGATTCTGAAAACATTTCCCTGCAGCTGCTGCTGAAAATTTCCTTGAATCCCTGTCTGTGCAGCTTAGTTTGCATCACCATCGCTTTCCCCTTCAACTTTCTCTGTTCAGTTCAGTCTCATCACTACATTATTTTGCATACTGCAACACCTCATCAGTCGGTTTTGCTTGCCAACAAATCAAATGACGCTTAATCATCTGGCTAATCTCTGGTCTCAACCCTTCAAACCTGAACACAAAATGAATCATGCCTTTTGGCTCGATTTGTTTCTGTACCACTGTAACGTTTAAACGCTTTTAACAATCTCTCATAGTATGCATGAATTTATTTTTTTCCCTTCCTGATCTGTTCGGTCTATGCGCTGCCAGTCAATGTTTTTCGGCAAAATTCTTGTCTTCAGGACCTCAATGACTTTATAGTAATATTTCATTACTTTAGGAGATGGTGCACCTGTTTTCTGATCTCTTTGCGGTTCACTTCCAGGCCAATCTACACTCCTTTTACACTCCACCCATAAATCTGCTGGAACAACAATCTCCTAAAGAGTGTTCAAATCCTCCCACAGGCATTTCGCAGGTTTCACAAACCTATCTGTCTGCTGATACCATTCCACTGGTTTTTCCCTCAACCTGGGGTAATCATTGTAAATGACAAAATGTCACTTCTGCTCCAAGGGACATGTCCAAAATTCCTTCCTGGAACCTTTCTCAATGGCAAAACCTTCACTAGCTCTTTATTCCGTGTTATATCTACAAGAGGAGTATCTGAATTCTTCCTTGGCCTTTCTCTTTTCTTGACCCATCTGCCTTCCCGTTTTTCTAATGCTCTCCAGATTTGAACTCTTTCAAGTAATTCTCTAAGATGTGTTTTCATCCCTGCAGACCTCATGTGTTTAAAATCTTCAGTCTCAAAATTTAATCTATAACTTCTCTTCAGGTTATTTGTTTTTGTAAGATCTATTTTGTGTTTATCTGCTAATTTTTGTATTGCTGATGCACTTTAGCTGCTCCCTCTGTAATTAATGGGCACAAATATCTCAACTGAGCTTCAGTATATGATTCAAGTCTATTTGCTCCCGTTGTCCCTTCAAGAAGCTCACCTGCTTCCATTGACAATCTTGTTTTGTTTAAAACTTAATTTCCTTTATTTTAATTCTCTGGGACTTTTGAAATACTCAGATCTTCTAACCATTTTGTTATTTCTTGTGAACTCAGACCCTTTAATACAATGTTATCAGGCTGAGCACTCGGTAACTGCTGCTGCATTGGGCTCACACATTGAGGAATCAATATCTCCTGGCCACTGCATGATCCAGTTATTTCAGAATTTCTAGCAGGCGTCAAATCTGTTAAAGATCTGAACCTATTTAGAGTCTGTCCTATAGATGACATTAACCCAATGTTTTTGTTCTGACTTTGAACTCCTTGATTCGCTACACCCCTGTTGCCCTGAACATATAAAGGCATAGGTGGACCAAATGTAATTGGTACTGAAATTGCATCTGGGCTCCTGGTTTCTATATTCTGAGACTGCATTATCCCTGTATTCTGCATTTGTGGTAATAATATCGGAGTAGGCTTTTTCTGAATCAGTCTCCGCTCCTGTGGATTTTGACCCGAAGATAATACTAAATTAGTAGTTGTTTTTACAATGGGTACATCTGGAAAAATCACAGGAACATTAATCTCTGGTAGTTGTCTATTGTCTGTTAACTAATTAAAGCTACTCTGCATCAGTATTTGCACTAAAGGACTAGTCTGTCCTGAACTCTGTGAACTCTGTTCTGAATTTTGATTCACGTTAGGATTAAACTGTACAGAACTCTCAGTTGTGTCATGGTCCCTGAACTGAACTCTGTGTCACTACAACTGGTATCAGTGCATTAGTATTTATACCAGTGGCACTTGAACCTTCTTGAACCACATCTGGTGGTGGACGATTTCTTAAAATCAGTCTAATAAACTCATCATCGTCTGATTCATCATCATTAAGCAAAACCCTTTTAGGTTCTTTTGATGTCTGCTCTTCAACTGCTGAAGAACTCTTTTTGAAATCTTGTTTGTCTCTTTCTCATTGTCTCTTGACATTGCCGGAAACAATCTAACACCTTCTAAGGTATCGAGTCTCCACTGTCTCTGCTCACTGTCCCATCTAGCTTCTGCTAGTGACTTCTCTGCCCTTCTCATTCTCCCCTCAAATTTCAAAGATTGCTGCTGTCTAGCTACTATCCCCCTGATCGCTAAGGCTTCAAACTGTGCTGGTCTTGGTGGGGGTCTTAGACCATACATTTTCTGTCTCAAATTCTCCAAAATTCTCAAATTAAATGTAACCTTTTCAGGAGAAGCTAAACAACCTTCCTTCTTTGTGATCTTAATCCAGTGTTTTAACCAAAGACCTGCTCCGGTACCTTTCTCCTCAATTACGATATATGCCGGAGTACCTTCTGGTGGTCAAATTTCTCCTTCCCGTGCCAGAATATATTCCTCTACTCTAAGAGCCCTTTTTAAAGCTTTGAAAAACTTAATTTTTCACAAATTTTATTTCAAAAGAATCAATAATCAGGAAGTAACTACAATCCCACAATCCTTTTCAGCTCCCTTCTCGTCCAATTGTGCTTCATGGTTGTCCACCAGTCAGTGTGCGGCTCTTCTCACTAACCAACATATCCCAGCGTGGCACAAAAACTGACGTCACGCTTACACACAGCGGCTGACAAAGTCTTGCGACTTGTTCTCCTAAACTCAGAAACGCTCTGTGTATTGCAAAAATTAATCATGAGCACTTCCTCAAAATCCCCCAAAAAACAAATGTGTCTATTTACTACAGGTAGGGTAACACAATTGCTTCAGGAACCTTCTAAACTTCACTGTCTGCTTTTGCTTTGGCAGTTATTCTTTATTCTCAGTTCTCCAAATTTGCAAGCAAAATTCAACCAGCAAATTCCACCCTCAGCTGATCAATGGAGGCTGTCCTGGTGTACATAGAACTTGCCAAATCTCAGTTGAAAATTCCCAAAGACTCAATTTAACTCACAAACTCGACTTACCAAACATGCCCGATAGGTCTACTAAATAGACATATTACAACAAAAATCAAGTGTCTCATTACACTTTTCAATATACTCCGGAGTCTTGGACCTATCCTGTCAGGTCCGTCTTGACAACAACCATGTGAATAATTTTCCCGGGCACCAAGCGCCACACACATGTGAACTTTGCCGGCTTCCCTACTCACATACTTCAGAGTACGCCAACTCTCTTTTTAACATTATTTCTTCTGAAGTACGCCAACTCCCCAAAAAACTCACAAACAACTGGAAATTAGCTACAGCTGTGCAAGCGCATACTACTTCATCCAGCCTTACAACAATACGCTGAGAACATAGCTTATCAATCTAGGAAACCTCCAAGAACCGGGGAAAGTCACTTTGGGTATTTAGCAATTCATTTTATCAAATTTGAACAACATTTTCAAAAATAATAATCAAAACACACCAGTTAATTGTCATTACCTATGACACCAGCAATGACGTCATTTAAAGAGATACTAACTGAACCCTGCTACCAAAACTGTTGACGCGGAGAAACCCTAACCATATTTTAGTCACAAGAGACTAGATAGTGGGTTTGACACACAAGGTCGATGAACCGAATCCGCTTTAAAGAAAACGTCATCTGAATTACGTCATAGCCATTCACATAATACATATGCTAATCAATTCAACATCAATAACCACACCAGTTTATTAAGAAGTTAATGATTTATTTCCCTATATTAACAACGCTAAAGTCACGAAAATAATTCTCAAACTCAAATGATACATGTACAGAAACAATAAAGGCTGATTCGAACGACGTATATATCTAAGTTTAATCAATGCAAAAAGACAAATTATCTCAATAGTTATTACACAAACCCATAGCAGTAGAATCTGAACAGGAGAAACTGAATACATCTGATAACAATAAGACAAAAGTATTAATTACTATTTATGAGCATGATAATAACACCTCACTAACCACTAATTAGCATCAACATGTTGGACTTCATGTAATAGTTTTAGTAACATAAATTTGGAAAACATCTACCTATGGCGCTATCAAAAATAAGCAGCAGTAAATAAACATGTGCAGTTAGTACCTGAAAAACAAAAGACAAATAACATTTCACAGCTCATACATTTACCCAATTACTACGGTACTCAGCAACAACATCTACTTCATCAAGGGGACAGTGACGTCAGATACCAACATTAGGACAGGAACAGGTAGCATCAGGAATAAGGGTAGGGGAGATGGTTTAGAATTTGGACTAGGAAATACACTAAACCATCTAAGCATAAGTTCAGTATTGGACAAACATAAACTGATAAAGTACCAGAATGTCAATAGACTATCTGGTAGAACATGAAATGTCAAAGTGACAGATCATAAGTAAGTCTCTGGAACTTAGGATACAAGTCCGAGAACATCAGGATAAGGAAATGCTTGAATGACGAATGTCTCAAGAACCACAGTTACTAAACATGAAATTAAACTTGTTAAATGAAAATGATTGGATAAAGCATGAGGTGAGAAATGTATGACCAATCAGAACATTAACCGACATCTATTTGCTGTGTCTCCACTGACGAAAACAATACAAATACAATTGTATCTTGCACATCTTCTTCTCCGGCTTAATCTGTGGACCCTTTGTTTCATCCACAGTAACAGTTCTTTACCACACCACACCATTCCTTCAAGGAAAAAAAACATACGAGTTAGAAACATAACTATAGACAAAGAAGTCCGTTAGACTACAGAAATATAATCAGGAAACAGAACATACTAGAAACATTTTATACAACTTGCATTGTAAAATGACGTTGCATTTGCTTCTACTTCAGCCCAGCAGAGGCCACTAAATACACGTTCAATTCTGACATTTATTTTAGTACAGAAACACACTCTTTTGTAAAGACAAAATAATTTCATCAGCTTAAGTTAGCATGTAAAACAAAATATAGGCCTTACATATAATGGTTGCCATTTAGGTGGTCACAATTTCCGTAATCACAATATTATAATTAAATTAATTCACACATTAATCTGTGTGTTTAGCCGGCCCGAGACAGCTGGTCCAACACACATGCACACTGAGGGGAGTGTTGTGCACTGTCCCTCCGTGCTCGTCATCACCATGGCCCCGGGCCTTTAAAGATAAAATGGTAATAAACATAGTTTATTATCGTTTTATTTTTTATGTTTTTTGCAGCTGCTGGCAGGGGGGCGACGCCCCTCCGCAATAGTGGAGGAGCCGCCGAAGCATTAGGGCCCGTCTCCCGAGTTACAGCCCCAAGCCGCAGGAGAGGACTAATAATGTGAGAGAGCGCCTTTAACCACCAGTATAACCCACAACATATGTTCTCTAAAGCTATTGCAGGATTCAACCCACTGATAGTGCAATGCTCTCAGTTAAATAGGAACAAAGAGAAAGACAGGCATGGGAATATTGAAGCAGAATGTAAAGAACAAGGCTTGGTCTTTCCTGGAAATATTCCCAAGCTTTTTTGGTAAAATCCTGGTACAAATGTACAAGCCCATCTAATCACAACCACCTCTGCTCTGGCCAGCCACCGAATCCCCGTACATTACATAATTAGGTTCCAATTACAAAGATGAATTCTAAATGACCTACCAGATACGTACTGTATCTCCAACAACACACATCACAAAACTAAACATTACCGAGAAGGCCTGGTCATTAATTGAGAGTCGCAACAGTGACCCCTGAGCAAGTTGCTGCGACCCCTGGCACTTCGCATGCGACGGATGGCTCCCTTAGACTTTTGTGAGGTCACTGGTTAGGTTTTTTGGCTGCAAATTAAAAACAAAAGACTGGATTGTGATGGTGTCATGCTTCTAGACTTAATATAATTATGAGGTGCCACTGAAAGGCGGCAGACATTCTGTTGTGATTACGCAGAGGCATGAACTAGCAGCATCTTGCGGATGGGCCTGGCTGGGTGAGTCTAGTTGGAGCAGCTTCAGCCCAAAGTAAAGTCACTATATTGAGGTCTACCTGGGCCCTGTCTTGGCGTGCGGTGCAATTGCTATTGGCACTGGGCATGTAGTGACCTGGGGTGTGCCCCAGCCTGGCTCTGCAGTACCTCTTCAGCCAGGTCCGCATCTCAATTATATTATGCATGCAGGGATGCCCTGGGACTGGGACAGTGGCTCGGCAGAAGGTGGTAAGTGCTTAAATAGCTCTTCACAAAAAACACACATACTGCATATGCGTTCTCTAGTATTTTAACATGAATGACTTGTCTTTTTGAAGGGTGAAATTGGTGATCATTTTATTCTGTCGAAAACTAGACATGTAGGATTTGTTGTAATAAATACATGAGAGAATGCAGAGCTGAAAAGCTTTCATAGGTGTGACAATACTGTTGATTTAGCATGTTTGTGTGATTTGCGTTTGCTTAATGCATTGGTTCCCAACCTTTTGACTTCCGCGAACCCCAACTTTATCATTACTGGAACCCAGGGACTCCCCCACTGAATCATAATTGGAATCCGATGACCCCCACTGAGTTATTACTGAAAGCTGGGGACCTAATCTGTTAATATTATTTAATTTTCTAAGCAGTCGCGGACCTCCTGAGGAGGCTTCGCTGACCCACAGGGGCACCCGGACCACAGGTTGGGAACCACTGGCCTACTGCATGGTGAGTTGATTTCTATCCATTCTGATTCTGAGGCTGTTTTTCTGAAGGAAAGACTGCCTACATTTATATTATATTAAACAGAATTTAGTTAGCAAAATTTTAAAATATGTAATACATGTTTTATAGGAATGTTATATGAATTAACAAGTCACAAGCACGCTTTAGCACCTGCCTTACATTTTTACACAATCTCTCACACCCTTTTGTTATGAATCCCGCTCCATTGCTAGCCAGCTATTGGAAAAATACAGAAATGAGAGACCAAAAATGCTCACTAATATAAATACTGCAGTGTAGATTATCATTTACATTTGGTGTTTCCTACTGTCCTTGGTCAACTCAGACTACAAATGCATTTCCTCACCACCTGTTTTATGACTGCACATGATGAAAACACACCTTTCGTTTTATTAGACTTCTCATTTACGGAGATTGTTTCCATTGTTCAGTTATACTTTGATACTGTCAGACTTCTCTTCCACAGATCATTGTGTGATTTTTCAATTAGATGTATTGAACTATACAAGGACTGCAAGTCCTAGAATGCATTGTGGCGTACACATGTATGGATGAAAGACTGTGGCAACAAGTCAGTGACGTTATAGGATACTGAGTTCACCGGTCAGGATGAGTAGGCTGCACAGTGGGATTGTTTAGAGGGTTTGACCGGTTTTAGATTCCCATTTGTGCCAAGAAGAAAAGTGTCACTTCTTGTGAAGTCATGGGCATTCAAAGGTCACATGATGCCACTTTGACGTTATCTTATAAAAGGACTTATGATGTTACTCCTTGTGACAGTATATGGTGTCAAAGGGCATATGACATCACTTCTGCTACCCCTGGCATTTTGCTGAATTGACGGCCATGGCAGAAGGTCTGTAACAGCCTTTAGTGGCCCTGTATCACTCTTCGGAGGAGCTTACAGTATTGTAGTGCAGTGATTACAGAAACATACCAATATTATGGTGAAAGATAATTTTGATTAATGATTCTGCATACCAATAAGACCCCTTTCTGTTTGGGGGTCTGTGCTTTTTCAAGACTCCAACACAGCACCTCTGTGTTCTTCTTGCTTCTTATGAGTTGATGGAACGAGCAGGTATAGATAGTAAATTACTTGACCTTATCCAGCAAATCCATCAGGACATTACCACTAGAGTGAGTTACTCTCGCAGTGGTGACTGTACAGCTCCGATCAGTGTAGCCAGGGGCCTCAGACAAGGTTGCATTTTTAGCACCTTTTATTTTTTTATTTTATATAAATGCCCTAGGTAAAGTTTTAATTGGTTGCACAGACGATGTCCCTACGGTTGGTATTTTATTCGATCTGAAGGGGAACAGGGACAAGTTAGTGGCTCTGAGAGTGCAAAAAATGAGGATAACTGGTGAAGCCATACTTAGATTTTCGAAAACATCAGGGCAAAAGCTGGTAGGGGACCTAGTCCAGTTGTATAAGAGTAAATGCATCACTGTAGGTACCTACGGCGCTGGGGTATGGGGTTATTCTGGGGCTAGGAATCTTCAAATAATTGAAAACAGTTTTTTGTAGGATTTTAGAGATCCCCTTGCACTGTCCCTAGCTTTATAACCCATATGGAATTAGGAGAAAGTCGCATTGAAGATCGTGTTGCGCTGACACCTCCCCCCCCCGCTCCTTTGGGTACAAATCTGGAGCACACCACAGGCTACCTTTTCTAGACAAGTCCTATTAGATTGCCTGAGATTGAACAGCAGGACATCAATCCCATGCCTTTCATATTTAGAAAAGGTGTTCTACAAAGTTGGTTCTAGGCATCTATTTGAAAACCCAGAACTGGTCACACCAACTTGTAAGGCGAAGGTGATTGATTCTTACTTGTCATACAGTGAAGAACTTTGGATTTTAAGTGTGTTAGACAAGTTTTCGGTAATAAGATATATGCATATAACCACATTATCTATCCTAGAGCACTACCTAATATGGACAGTGAAGCCCTCAAACAGGTTTTATTTCACCCGTGTAAGGTTGAACCTAGTTCATCATTTCTTTGCCTTTCCGGTGGTGAAGGCATGGCATGCAGTTCTTCCACCATGTCCATGTGATGGAGTAACAGAGTAAACAACCATGCACTTTGTTGTATTGCTCCTTGTACTCCTCACCTAGACGGAGATTTGTGCACCCTATTCTTTTGAATAAAGATTTTTTTAACCCATAAAGAAGGGTTGCTTTACCTACCGCGATTGTCGTCCGAGGAAATCTGTTCATTAGATCGGAAGGAAATATGTACTTTAAAGTTGAGTAACAGATATGCTATTAGATCCAATTTCGGAATTTTGAAGATTTGTTATTTAAATTTTATAGATCATTTTTTGGCATTTTAGCATATGTGTATTTATTGTGTATATTTATTGGTTTTTATTGTATTATGTTGTCTCTGCTTTAATGGCCTTTTTAAATAACTTGGCCGAATAAAGTCAAATTGAATTGAGTTGATTTTAATAAATGCATTTTTTTCTTAAAACATTTTTCCTCTCTCATCGTGCTGTCCTTTTGATCCTCCTTAATGTTAAGACCCATTTCTATGATGAGGCATAACTAGACGTCTACCTGTGGCAGCTGCGCACGGGGAGGTGGGTGTCACTAGTTTTTGCCTAAAAGCTGAAAAGCTTGTCCTCTGGAACGGGAGAGTTGGCTATGGGCAGCTGAAGAACAAGAGAATGAATTGATAACACAACACTCCTTGCACCTGCCTTGTGACCCTCAAATTGGAGACAAGTTTCATTCACACCTTGCCTTCACCTGAGGTGCATTTTGTTCACATGAAACCTGCCTCAGTAGAGTATTATTTGTTTAAAGAGCCCCTGCTACAGACCATCTAAAATTCGTGCCTTTTTTCAGTTTCCCTTTGAGCACCAAAATCCAGTTAGTGGATCCAAACCTTTCAACTATATGTTCGTATGGATTCTTCATATGTGCTTTTCTTATGGCATAGCTATAGATAGTGCAGCATGTGCAGTGCAACTGGGGCCAATGAATGTCAGGGGCCCATTGCAGCACATTATTGGGAATCCATTGTCCTGGCTTGCATTAGGACCTGTGGCACTGCCTCACTGTCACCTTCCAGAATGACACAAGAAGCTTGGCTCCAGGTGGAGTCGCCCTCCTTGGTGTGGTGGGATAATCTATTAGACTGGCTTTGTGCTGCGTCCTGCAGGACAAGCTTCTGATGGGGCAGTTGGACCTGGGTGCGGTTCTGAGGTGCTGCTGACCTTCTTGTGTTTGACAAAAGGTCAAGTGCTGTGTGTGAGGGTGCCAGGGGCTGCATGCCATGTACCTGCATGTGTTTTAGCAGTGGCCATTTCTATCTATACAAAAGATTCTTCAGTTGATGGATCAGTACCTTATGATCAGCATAGATAAAGTGCTTTCCAGTCTAAGGTGCGACAGTCTCATACAGGACACCAAGCCGATCTGTACTCTGCTCTTGTTTATTGAGTTGGACCCTTAAACAGCTCTCGGGTCCTCACGCTTTTACCAGGGTAAAAGGTTTGCCTGCCACTTTAGAGTGCAATTTCTGGCTAAATTTTCAAGTGTTTGCATTCAGTTTCTTTTGAATACCATCAGATATCATTCTTGACACAGCTAAATGTCCAAAATATGCCCCAATAATATGAGGGTAACTATCATATTCCTTCTTGATTTCCTGCCTCCCCTGTCTTCAGAAGTGGTGAAGCACGATAGGGCCTAATCACTACCTTCATTTTAGAATGCGCATTTATTTTAATTTAGCATTTCTTTTCTGATGGTGACCTTTTCCATGACTTTCCACTCATGTGACAATGTTCTGAGAAATCACTATTCATGCAGTGTGTTTCTTCTAAGCGTTGCTGCCATCCAGTCTGTACAGTCGCCCAAGGATAGACGCACAGAACGCAATGCCCTAGTATTGTGATTGTCTATGGAGACAGCTCCTTACTTGCAGACATATCATTGCACCGGCCCTGCACCTCTGACACAGTGCAACACAAACGGTGCTTGTATTATAAAAGATGCCTCTGATATGCATTCAGCAGAGGAGCACCTCATCTAACATCCAGGAACGCGAAGCACCGTGCCCGAGATGCAGCCTTGCTGATACTGATACTGACTCTGGCCTCTACCCAATGGTGTAACAAAGGCCCCCGCAGCTTCCAAGGTATGGGGGGGCCTGAGATCCAGGGGGCACCCCCAGCACAGCAGCTGACTGGAGTCCGGTGGGGGGCTCCATGGTGCATACAAGGGTGCCTCCTTTAGTTTAGTTACGCCACTGGCCTCTACCCTGCACAGTACAGTAGCCTGCTCTACACCAGAATGGCTTCCCAGTACATCTTACCCACTATGCAACACAGCCCCATAATTATGTTGCAAGAGTGAAGGTGACATATATGCAAAATTATGAGTATATATTATGTACAACAGTGTGTCAGTGATGCTAAAGCTATCACCATCCAGCATGGACTTACTCTAGTGGGGATTTTGTCACTCTATGACAAACTGAGCATATCTTTAAGAAGCTCTTGGATGAAGTGGATGGAAGGCAAAATACTAGTAAAATACCGTGGCTGGCCCAGGTCAAAAAAAAATTGGTGAGTTTGGCTTGCCAAATTATTAATCAAATGTGGATTCAGTTACAGTTGGAGCATGACACGTTATTAAAAAACGAATACAGCATTGTGTTATGGTCAAGCAATACCCATCAAGACTAGGATGACAAACACATTTCTTTTGTCGAAACCGGATTATATTTGAAGATTTGTTAGAGCAGATGCAACCCACAGCCACATCAGTACAGTCAGTTTACATAAAGTTTAGATTGGGCACTTTGCCAACTGCCTCCTTTACGTTCCGATGGCTAACTCTGGGTGATGGCAATAATGTGTGTCCACCCTGCAGGGTCATCTCTTATTCTTCTGTAAATCCTATATCAGGCCGAGTCAAATTAGCTAAAACCATTGTGAACGTATTCAGCATTTGCCAATATTAAACTGTATTATGTGTATGCAAGACAAATACTACTTTGGCCATTGAATTTGCCGTTTCCAATTCTCTCGATGCTATTTGGTGCGTAAGGGACAATGCGATGACAAAAAGCTAAATTATCATGCTGAGGTGATATAAAATGTGGTTTAACATTTTTAAGCGGTATTGTTATTAACTGTGTATAATGTTTTGTTAATGAATCATTGTATCGGATCTGGCTAAATAAATGAATACATAAAAAGAAGCTCTCTCCTGTAGCACAACATTACATCAGGAAAAAAATATGCCTGTGCGCTGGGGAGATGTATTAACCCCCGATCTTTCAGCAGTGAGGCTGCTCAGCTCCAGTGCCTTCACGCAGTGCTATTTGAAGAATCTTCCCAAGCAATATAATGACCAGATTTCTAGGTGTATTCCGCGTTTTGGGAAAACTAAAAGACAAAAACACATACAAATAATAAAAGAAGCTACCGCCTATGCCTTAACCTCACCACCAAGTGCGTGTGCATGTGTAGCACCGATTAAAAGAGGGAGATATAACATTTAACTGGAGCAAGATCATTTAACTGGTCGCACGCCAGACGCCGGGTTTGTCCCAGCATAGCTGTAGTCAAATTAAACACTGGCAAATTATGCATACTCGTCGGCCTGCACATATCCATCACTGCTTTTAAGAGGGAACAACCCCCCGGACCTCACTTGAATGACATAATCTGCTGCCTCATTGGTCCTCCATATACTCCAAGCTTGAGCTCTGCGAAGGTTAACACCAACTAGACATCCACTCTAGTTGTGCTACATTACTACATTTTCTGAGCATCTGGGGCTATACTGCTGCAGTTTTGTTAACTTTGGGATTTCTTCAGCTGCTGAGATAGTTCAAGAAACAATCGGGATGATCTTTTGCTCTGTAAGGAACTGATTCACTTACAACAACGTGTTAAACCTTGGCCGCTCCAAAGAATAATATGACTTAGTGCTGTCTAAAGTGTGTGCCAGTTTAAAATCAGCAGTTCTCATAACACATCCTGAGAAGTGTGAACTGAGCAGAGCTGAGCTCCCATTCTTGGCCACGATTTTTTCCAATTCGGTTTTACAATCGGACCCAGAGATGGTTGAAATATTCAACAAAATGCCTATGTCCAATGACATAACTGATTTTAAATCCCTTCATAAAGCAGAAAGCTATTTATCCGACTATATTAAGGACTTCCCCACCACAAGTGCAACTCTTGGGAAACATGTCAATAGGGACAACCATTCATCGATTTCCCCCAAATGCAGTCTTTCCTGAAGATAATAGAAGTGCATATTTTGACCCCAATCCGTGCACTAATCTCACCATAGATTCCACTCTGGGGGACCTATTGTGGTTTTGGTGCAACACAAGCCCGGACAAGACAGCCTGAAGAAATTATCTTGTATGCCTGCAGGATCCTAACTGACGTTGATGTAACCTACTTACAGGAAAAGGGAGAGCTTGGCTGTTGTCTGAGTCTGCGGCCATCAGCTCATGTTCCACTATAGGAGGCCCTGATCCATTGTGAAGGATTACCAGGCATTACTTACAATGTAGTGAAATCTATGTGCCAAGAATCCCACCAGGATTGTGTCCTCTGTGTTGGGGGTTTACTACGAAAGTACTGTTGCAGGCTATACCTATCTATGTACCATGTTGTGGTCCCTGTTGGAAAATCCAGAATTCTAGCCCAACAGAAGTTTAATTTTTAAAGTTTCTCAAAATGGATAACCTCTCATCTTTGAGCCCCAGGTAGAGCTGGGGTCTATAGCCACCTAGTGATGAATTGATACTGAGCTCTGAAGGGCCACGTAGTACTTATCTTTCTTCTAGAGCTGATATCAGTCTATTTCTTACAATTCTTCTGTGGAAGATGATTCTAGTTTACATAGACAATGCATGTTGTGTCACTGCAGAGCAGGAGAGCAGTTTTTTTTTCTTTCTGTTTTTATTTAGGGGGGATGCAGGGTTTGGTTGAAATTTCAAAAATGGACCCTATAACTTTGTATTTTCTGCTGGCTGCCTGACGTATCAGTGTGAAATGTCAAAGCACACAAATTCTACAAACTACCATAATTGTTTTTATATATAATATTCACTCACAGAATGACGTAACTATGGGCCTCATTACGACCCTGGCGCCCGGCAGTAAGCTGGCGGTAACACTGCCAACAGGCTGGCGGTATTCCACCAGCTATTATGACAGTGGCTCAATAGCCACAGCCATACCGCCGGCCCCTCCACTATACCACCAGGCTTTCGTCTGGCAGTCATAATCCCCAGAGCAGAGGTGTAAGCACCGCTGCCCTGGGGATTATGAGTCCCCGACCGCCACCCTGGCCACGGCGGTAAACACTGCCATGGAAAGGCTGGTGGTAAGGGGGACTTGGGGTGCCCCTGGGGGCCCCTGCACTGCCCAGGCATAGCCCCATCGCGCATTTGCTACTGCACCCGCTGCACATCAGCATTGCCGCCGGCTCTATTACGAGCCGGCAGCAATGTTGATGTGACGTCAAAATAGGGAGCCAGAAATACCGCCACCACTGCCTCTGCGGTCTTCTGAGAAGACCGCCAAGGTTGTAATGAGGGCCTATATGTACGATCACTTTCCATCAACAGTTATTCGTCTCTCTCTTGTTCTCTCTATTTCCTCCATCTTTCTCCACCTCCCGCTTACACAGATTCTCTCTCTCTCACTCCCCACACCCCCAACCCTTCAAATCATGGCACAAACCACTTTCCCACCATACTGCTGCCACTATTTGAACGCTACCCACTAATAAAGTCTTGCTTTCCTACATAATATTGTTTGGGCCTTTTTCACCTGTTGGGCTTCAGCTCACTAAAAATTAATTGCATTCACAAATTTATTAATTGATTTCACATTTTTTTGTAAATAAAACATGTGATATTGGTTGATACTTTAGGTCTTGGTTGACACTTTTCGGTCTTACCCACAACTAAGCGTTCAGCCAACATATTTTGCAATTTGTTGAGCTGTATTAAGGCTCTAACAATAAAGCAGATTTGTTCCGTTTCCCTCGATAAATGGCATTGTGTCCTATTATTGCTGAATATTATAATTATATATTTTTAACATTGCATTCCGTCTGTCAAAGGGAATGTATTTACTATTTTTGTAACATACTTTTTGCATTTTTAGCTGTGTGTCTTTCTCGATTCTGCCCTCTTGTGACTCGCTGTGGTTGGGAATTGAGATTAAATTGAGTAAATATGTAGTGTATACATACATCTTCAGTTGTTACTGGGCTGTTTGGAGTATGCAAAGAAATCTATCCTGCCAGGCTGGTGTTAAGCAAACATTGCTAAGCCAGAAGTGACTAGCAAATATACTTTTTTGTGCTTCTCTTGCAAAGTGTGTGTTTCAGCCGGAAAATAGGTGTGGGAGAAAACGAAGTGTTACCACATGTGAATAACTCCTCCTGTGGGATTTTTTTTTTATACTGGAAAAGAAAGAAGTTAGGAAATCGGGAAAAGTCTGTGTTGTATTCCTTTTCAACAAAACCTGGATGTAGGAGTTTGCACCAAGATTATTTTAGAGCTGTCAAAACTTTTCTTGAAACTATGCCGAAGAAAGCGGGTATCAGCATGTGTTTACTTCTTTTACAAGCTTTGGCAAAACCAATAGCACTGGACTTTGCAAGCTGGTGCAATGGTTTTTATATGACTCATTTGCCACAAAAATTAATAGGAGAATTTTTATATATATATATATATATATATATATATATATATATATATTTATATATATATCGTCCCCTAAACCTGGTGCTGTAAAAATTTTAATTTTATATTAAAAAAAATAGCACTTGCATATATATATTTTAATAGAACAGTATGGGTGTTTCCTAACAGGCATATGTACTTGGAACAGGCAGATAAAACTGTTTGAGTAATTTATGGCTATAATAGGAAACTATTTCTTTGGCGCTAAGACAATGTACTATTGGCACTAAATTACCTGACGTCATAGTTTAAACACACAAGGATTATTTAAAGAATGAGAAAACAATAAAGAATGGCTAGAAATAAATCGCCGTCAAAGTATTGGCCCACCAGACCTGGCACTGAAATGTTCTTCTGTTCTAGCAGATGTGCAATTGTGATGAGGGGGATAGAAGGGTACTCCATAGCGCAAGAGTAATGGCAGACGTTGGCTGATTAATTGCTCAGTGTTGTATGCTGTGGTGGGCAGAAGCAAAATGTGAATGAGGTTGAACAGAGTAATAAGAGCTGGCCCAAAATCCCACTATGTATTTTTAGGTTGAGCCTAGACAGAGCTTGTGCTGTCACATAGCAACCTGTTGTAGATGGTTTGTGAGGTTCAGCTCCACCCAGTCATTTGTGATTTGGGTATGCCAATGTCCTTTAAAATTTCTTGCTAGCTACTGGGTAATCTTTTGCCCCACCTTTTTTCTTTTTTGTCTCCTCCCAGGAGATTGGATCAACTACTATCTAAATACAGTGCTCACCATTTTAAGATGTGTTTAGGGACTACTTTAATCTTTCAGCTGGAGCACTGGAAACAAGTGCGCGTCTTTCCAAGGTCTGCTGTAAACAGGGTTGTAAATCTTATCTGGTCACATTTGCTGTGCATTCCAAGACATTCCTCCCTCCTCCATGTTGTCTTACTCGTTTGTTTCCATTGCAGGTTTAATTATTATTTTACTTTGGAGGACATGCGCCTTTTAACAAAGTGCCCGCTTTAATTTTCATCATTGCAGGTTTTTTCCTGGTTGTGACAGCCTGCTCTTCCTGTGCCCCCTCATTTTATTGGTGTATTACATGTAATTGTCCCTTGTTTGTCTGTCTTGTTCCCTCCAATGGCGATTTCACTAATAGTTCCTTTTGGTCGTCCCGCAGGAGGGAGAAGTGCCTTGTGGGTGGGGGCCAGGCTTCACACACTGCTGTTCGGCGCTCAGTGCAGTGTCCAGCAGCTTGTGTACTTTAGGAGCCATGTTTGTGTTTTGTTGGCCATCCTCTTCCTGATGACTAGTGCAGCCATTTGCTGTGCACTCACTTAATCTCCCTGTGCCATCCCTCCCCCTAACCCCTCCCATAACACTGCTTTCCCGCCTCCAGCACCCCTCTGAGGTCTCTGCTTATTTTTTCTTTTAATTTCATATAAATTACTGCTTCATTTGCAATGCCGTCACTCAATTTCTCTATTTCATCTCCCCCCCCACACACCCTCACCCCTCCCCAACACTGCTTGTTTTATGTATGTTCCTTCCTGTGCAGTCTTTTAGCTTTTTCCTCCTCGCTTGCTGTAAACCATGACTTTAACAAGCAACTCTTACCCTCTCTTTCCTCTCCTTTCCTTTATTTGTTCCCCTGTGAACTGGAGCCAAACAATAAAGAAACACTTTGGCTGCAGGTGTCTTTTTCTCACATTTTTCTATTCCAAAGTGCAGCCTCAGGACGGAGAGAGGAAAAAAAGTTCAAAATACGAAGAAAAAAAAATAACTAAAGCAAGACAGAGTGGTCGCAAAGAGGACAGATTGGTTTTATTCACAACCACACACGTTAGTGCCACTTTACAGTGTTTGGCACTAAAGCAATACTTTCATTTTCTTGTCCTTCTTTGAACAATATTGTTTTTCTCAGCAAGGGAAGTGCACAATTCTTGGAGGTACTATAATACCTGGTTGATGCGCACAGTGGAAAATGTTTATCTTTGCTCCTCGGCTAGTCTTTGGTCCACTTGCAATAAATCCAAATGATCGCATGGATTTATCTGCCTCACCAGGGTGTAGGGCCCCCCTTCTGAATGTGATAAACCCCGTCCCCCTCCTCTTCACCACACCTATCTCACACCACCCTACAGTGTTCACTTGTGCTCTGCCACTGGCAGCTGCCCCTCCTTCCCCCTCTTTCTTCCTCTTCCTGTTATTCCCTCTCCTTCAGTCTCTGTCTCACTCCTCCTCACTTGCCGAAAACCTTGACTTCGACAAAAAGCTCTTACCCTCTCTTTCCCCTACTTTCCTTTATTAATCCAAAAAAGAAAGAAACACTTTGGATGCAAATGTCGTCTTTTTATGACATTTTTCTATTCCAAAGTGCAGCCTCAGGACAGAGAAACAAAAAAAAGGTTCAAAATACAGAAAACAAATATGAACAAAGCAAGACAGAGTGGCCCCAAAGTGGGCAGATTGGTTTTATTCACAGCCACGCACATTAGCGCCACTTTTCAGAGTTTGCTAGTGAAGTGCTACTTTCATTTTCTCCTCTTTCTATGAACAACATTGGGGCTCATTTACAAGCCCCTTGCGCTACGGGTATGTCACTTTTTCCCATATTAAAAGTGGCACAGTGGCGGCACAAGGGTCTTGTAAATAACCCCCATTGTTTTCCCCGGGTGGGGAAGTGCACCATTCCTGAAGGTACTGCAATACCTGGTTGATGCCTAGAGTGGAGAACGATTAAGATGATCCTTATCAGCCGTTTTCCTTATTTTAGTTTATAAAATGTGTTTAGGGATGTGGTCTTTTTAAACCATACTCCTTACGTTTTGTAAGGATATAAGCAATGGACATTGAAACGGGTCCCTTCCGGGCCCTATAGTCGTGTCCTTAACTTTTCAGGCAAAACACTAATTGATTTCTGAATAATAAGGGTAAAAGCTTTAAGGTAACCATGTTGCTCCTGCTTACTTTTCACATGCCTTACTTAATCTTGTATTCCCTATGAGTGTCTGCGTTTTGTAGAATGTTGTTACTTTTTTTTCAGCCAGCATATTATTCTTGTCTCCACTCTCTCATAACCTATTTCCAATTTTCTGGTTCTCCAACGCTGCGAGGTCATACAAATGGCAATAGCGCTATGCTAATATCATCACTCCACTGCATACAAAAAAAGCAAAAGTAAAAAATATTGCCATTTTCAACGCCAATAGCACTACCTTTCACAAATGCGAGACTGATTACATTGCAAATGCTTGTTTTTTTAATTTATTACCTATTTTGAATACCTGAAACTGGTGCTAAAGCTGGAGAATTCTCTCTTATTCTCTGACATTCCTGAAATATATATGAAGCATGCCAGTTTTATGATTTAAAAATCAAAACAGTATGTTTGCATAACTAAGTTGAAGTCTCCGAAAATAAGAACCAAAGTGCGCGCTCATTCTGTATTATTACACTTCAAGATTGAGTGTATTTTGGAGGCATCAGACGTTTATCTTTTAATAGTTTTTCATTTCAGACTTGAGACGGAAAGGCATGGGGTTTAATAAATTCACTGACCCCGGACCTCCTCGTAGGCCTCAAGTCAGGCTGAGTGAGGTTAGCAGGGTGCGGCCTTAGAGTCAGAATTCACCAAGTTCTAGTATCTATGGGAAGGGATATTTACATCCCTGGGAGCTTCTGTCTCCATACTCCGGACGCATAAAAGTTCAGTGCGATTGCCGCAAATCACTGCACCTAAACCACTGCTTAAAGAAAAGGGCGCGTTTTTAATTAAAGAGGAAGTGCTTACTGTCTCTTGTTGCCATTTTGTGGCCTGAGGCAGTAAATCTGCCGTGTCAGCCGGTGCACCTTTGCCAGCTTTTTTCTGAAGCGCTCTTGGATCCCAGTCAGGCGCTTTCTGAGCCAGATTGGAAAGCGTTCGTGAAAAGGAAAAACGTGTGCAGGACTAGCGCTAAAAATGAAAAGGAGCAGGCCAGGGAAAGAAGGCCCATAGCTGGGACTTTACAAGCGTGGCTGTGGGTAACAGAGGGACATACTGGGCTCAGCAGGGGTCGTTGCTGTCCACAACCACCACACCGTTTCTGAGTGAGTTTGTGTGAGAGAAGGGTTTTTGGGGCGAGTCGGAATCCTGAGCAACTGTGGAGACTGGCCTGGGTCTCGCTCTGACTTGTCAGGAGCATGACAAACTAAGAAAGTGGTAAACCACGATAAAGGAACGAGCTGTAAGATGCTTAACATGTTGGTGCAGAGAACACCAGACGTAACAGCTCTAGCTTTCTCAGGATGGGTGTCGGCCAATATTAATAAACTCATCTCCGACACCGGGATCGCCCGTAAGCTAACCCTACCTGTGAAATCAATAAATTGCGACATATTATACCCACAAACTTTGTCCTGGCATTATTACGTGCATGCATGGTATTGTGATAAACACTAATAGTACTTACCTGAAAGAGCTAGGGGTAGCAGCGCTATGTACAGTTTCCAGAGCAGTTGGTGGTTAAAGATACCCCAAATGGCACAGGCCCGCTTGGTACCTGTTTTGCTGTTGTTTAACTGGTAAACATATTCTCTTTTTTTCTGACTTTCTTTGGTAAACCGAGACTCCAGGAAATGGCGACTGTGCGCGATGAATGGCAAAACGTGTTGAAACTGGTTAGGCTTCAACAGTTTGCAGCGATGTTTACAACAACCAATAGCAAAGAGTGTGAGAGCTACATTCACACCACACCGCCTGGGTTACCTGACTCCTGGCTTTGTTCTCACAATGCCAACGCGCTCATTAGTTTTCTAAAAACACTTGTCAAAACTGAAATAATTGTACAGTGCACGTGTAAATCTCCACTGGCGGGTAATTGGATATGTGTATCCTCTCGGTGCGTGAAGACAGGCGTACATTAAAGGCCTTCCAGCAAGGCACTGGCAGGTCGAGTGTTTTTCCAGTTAGCGAGCAGTCAGTTGTCTTTTCGAAGCCAAACGTGACCATCCTGGCCTGTCAGCTTTTCTAACCGTTGCTCGAAAGGCAAACACATCTCTTTTTTTTTTTTCCAGCTTTTGATGTGGATCATTGAGTCACTTAATCTCTGACCGTGGAGACGAGAGGGGAGGATTCTGTAGGTAGCTTGTGTTTTTATTATTGTCCTACGGGTGACGCTAGGGTCCTCCTTCCCGAAATCTTGGGGTTGGCAGCCAAATTCAGTGCTAATGTAGCGCTGCCCAGTCTGGGAAGCTGGTGGTGACTGAGCATGTGATCATCATGTCTCTTGGAAGTACTCGGAATGAAGCACACCGGACTACATGTTTACATTGCCCCTTGTCATTCATTATGTGCACAAAGGCGGTCCCTGCACCTGGATGCAGGCCGGAAGAACACACGTACCTGTGCTTATGATAGTTGTGGCCACGAGTTGGATGACTGATTTGCCAAGCTGGGTCTGCCAGGGCTGGAACTGTGGTGTTTTAAAGGACACATCACTGGCAATGGGGACATAGAAGTCTTTCCAAATGTGTGCCCCTCTTTGTGGCAGAGGACAGCTACCCGTTTTGATTGTGTTAAAGATTTAAGCTTTGCAATTGCTTTTGCGTTGAACAGCCTCCCCCCAAAGGTGCTGGAGATGAGTGCCTTGGGGCGCTTTTGGGAGGCGGAGAGGGGTCACAGAAAGGTTGTCTGGACAGTAGGTCCGCTATGTGGTTTATGGTGACTCATACCTCCTACTAGTGGGTCCCAGGTATCAGAGGTCTGCAGCACTGGGCTGTGGACTGGCCGTGAACCTTAGAGAGTGCCCCACCGCAAGCAGAGCTCATTTGGGGCAGTCCCCTGATTAAGGCTGATGAGAGGATTCATATTTTAGAAAATAGTGACTGTTGAAATTAACTTTGATAATGAGGTTGGTAAGTTTTCGTTTTTTTGGTCACCTGGCCCTTATTTGGATTGGGATTTATGTAACGTTATGGCCTGGTATGTATATTTAATCATACTATATATATATCTGAACATTGAATTTAGCCTGCGATCAGCATGCTGATTCTATCTACTTAGGTGCCAAGGTCTCAGTGAGCTACGACAGCCAGTGCTGGTCTAGTAAACACATATCCAATGAATAGCTGTCATGCAGCTGGTAGGCTCAATTCCTAGCGCTATTTTTTTATTTTTTGTGTGCAGTAAAGATTGGTTGAGTGTGGGTCGGTAAGGAGACACCTTCTCCTGGGCAGGTATTTGGAGGTTATGTAATGAGTTTCCAGCAGCTAAGTGAGCCAGATGCTTGCCTTTTTTGATTCTGCTACTGGTAAACACATATCTTGGTGCATTGTCTGAGTTGAAGTGAGCTGTATGTGGTAATTGATGAATGAAAGGTACAGAGAGAGAGAACACCACCTGGCCAATATGGCTACGCTTGCAGCTGAACTATTTAGAATGCAGAGGGAGCATTGTGGCAGAGCCATGATAAATATAGTTGGAATTAATACATCTCTTCTGTTTTCGATACATTCTTTACCTACCAAGGGCCTCATTTAGAGTTTGGCAGACAGGATATTGAGCCACAAACGCTGGCGGTGTACTCTATCCACCAAACCAACAGTTCCTTCACTCTATTTAGTGTATGGGGAGCATGTTTCTGTCCGCAGAGTCTCTAGAGCCCGTCCCTCCACCCCCTCTCTTTCCGTGTGTGTTTGGTTGTAGGACTACAATTATGTCTATTGCCTGTGTCCCAGTTTTGTGAAAATGTGGTCATAGTATCATAACATGGCTTAAGCAATGTTTACTTTGCTTTCTTTATAGTTGCAACCATACTTTAATTTAATAAATGTGTGCCTCTCCTAAACGACATTAGTGGATTATTTAAAGTGACTCTGAAGTTTATCTAGGATAGTTTGGAAAAGGTCTTCTTCTTCACTAGCTTCATCAGAATCCTATTCTGTTATATCCTTATATACTCTCCTGACATGCACACCCACATTTTGCAATAAAATGTGTTGTTTCCTGACTGGCGTACATTTCTCCCCCCTATTGCTATTAAGTAAGAATTAAAAATATCTATCCGTGTGCGCCAAAATAAATGTGGTTCTCCAACTTCATTCAAGAATGGAGGAGGTTGGCTCAAACCTCCAGCTGCCATGGTAATACGAGGAGAGTATACAATTCAAAGGACTGCGTATTTAAGGTAATAAAGTGAAAAATAGGATATTTATATATATAAATTGCACACCCAGTGCACACGTGGACAAGGAATTTCAAAATATTCCTCACAAATATAAATTTAAATGAGTCACCAAGTAGTTCAAATTTAAATGTATTATCAAGTAGATCGTCAAAATAGTCAGCTGGATTCTCGTCGTTAGTGTGATCTACAGCTTGTGCTGACAAAGCTGCCATACTATAAGCCTACCTTTATGATCCTCTGAAGAAAGTCCGAATACACCAATTGTTGAGAGAAATGATAAGCAACCACACAACACCAGAGTTGTGGCAGGGCAGTGAAGAAGCTGATTGCAATGATGTCAATAAACAACAGTGAAGAAAATTGGAGTGGGCGAAACCCGATGAAACACTAAAGTCTCAGCTCTTCTGGCTCCCCATGAAGGCTGCGGTAGGGGCGGAGAGCATGCAGGAGGGGCCGAGTCGGAAACACCCAACTGACGAAGAAAAGAAGGTGTCCGAGAACATGACGGGTAAGATGCTGACTGAAGGAAAACCAGAGACAATAGGCTGTGTCGCCGCCCAAGAACCAGCTGTCGGAAACAGAACGCACTGGCAGTAGTCTGTGCGTAAGCTGGTTGATTGAAACTCCAAGTGTGAAGCAGCATACTTGCAGAGTACTCCAGAACCACAACTTCCAATCAGATGAGCAAGGAGCTGCGGGTCCTGCCTCGCATCTCTAGGCGCCACGGCAAAGAATCTGATACAACAGGCACCTCTGTGACAGGAACCAGGTAAGCGCTGAGAGCAAACGAGGAGGCGTGACTGATGGTAGGCAAGATGAAAAATAGGGTTAGGGTACCTGTCCCCTACACAGCGCATCCGATTCTCGTCACCATTATTATTAAACAAAGTAGAAAGTCTCCAGGTAGCAAGATGTTTATTGAATAAACACATCCCCAGCTTGTCATAAGATCCTCCTCAAGGCAAATGGTCATCCCAGCATTTTAACATAAACTTTGTGTCAACGTTCTAAGTTCTGAACAGGATATTCCAAAGGCAGGAATAAGCAGGGTGGTTTAAGGGAAAGTGAAAAGAGGGAAGAGAAAAAGGGAGGGGAAGGTTTAAAGAATTTTAAGGAGACTAAAACACAATCGTTAGCTGACATGGCCTACTAGTCCACAAAAGAACTTATGTCACAGAAAATCATACAGGTACTAATGTAATGCATGATTCTTGCAGAAATATTAAGTGAAATATAATAGCAGTGGAAGCAACCAAATTATATTGGGCAGGAGCACAGCTCTCCTCCACATACAATGTGGGAAATCCCATCTCAGGAAAGGAGTGATCTGCAAAATAGTGTGTCATAATAGTCTCTTGCTCAAGATGAACAGCTTACACTTCTTGCGGAGTTAGGATGAACAGCCAGTCCGGAAAGACTCTTAGGCCTGAGCAACTTGTTTGCTTTTTGAAAGTTGGATAATGTAGTGCTTCTGACTTTATCTCGTTTTTAGCACTTACATAACATATCAAGAATGCACTTCTGAGTTCAAAGAAGACTTTTATTGTTGTTAATTCTTCCCCAACCGCAATTTCGTAACTGACGGATTAGTAGATTTCAAGCACACGTTCAATGAAAACACAGTTTACTTCAATTGCAATGTACACAGCAGGTTATATTTATAAGATATTGAATGCAAAGCAAAACAAATACTTCACGGTGTGAGAAACTATTTACAGCTTCATCTTTCTAGGGTCTGCAAGCTGATGACTCCTTGTCAGCTGCGAGAAAGAGATTTATCTACCCACACGGGATGCTGGCAACTGGCGCCTCGTTCCAGCACGAAGTCAGGCAGATTCGAATCTAATTCTCTGAAGCCTGTGACATTCGTTACAAAGGTGTGCCCCCTCCTCTCAGACTCGGGAAAACTACGCAAGCCTTTGGAGACTGGCCAGATCTCCGAGACTGCTCCTCTTCCCAAGCTCAAGCAGAGAGAAAAACAACCAATGTACCCTCTCTTATCAGGTCTAGTCTACTGTGAGAAGAAAACAGCTTGGTTCATCTTGTGCAAAAACACAGCTTGGAAAAATACAGCTTGGATTCTCAACTGCAATGTCTAACTCCACGTTAAAGGCAATGGGCAGCTAACCTAAATATCAAATGCAATGTCTAGTTAAAGGCAATAGGCAGCTAACCTAAATATCAAATGCAATGTCTAGTGTCATGTCAAAGCCAATAGGCAGCTGAGCTGAATACAAAATGCAATGTCTCATATCATGTCAAAGCCAATAGGCAGCTAAGCTGGATACAAAATGCAATATCTAATATCATGTCAAAGCCAATAGGCAACTAAACTGAATACAGCATGTCAAAGCCAATAGGCAGAATACAGAATGTAATGGCTAATGCAATGTCAAAGCCCATAGGCGGCTAAACTGAACAAAACATACAATGTGCTACCGGTGAACATTGAGCAACTAATATGCGCAGTGGTGAAACACAAACTCATTGGTCAAACTCCATTAATGGCATGACAGATGTTGAGCCGTGCCTAAAAAAGCACAGAGACATGAGATTTTAACATTGTTATTCCTTGCTTCTGATGCCTTATGTGGCAAAATTGTTCTAAATAGGTATGAAATTACAGTAACTAACATCACTCCCCTGTCAAGGTCTCAGTAATATCTGGATTCACTCTTGCATCCATGAAAGTGTTTTGAACGTAATTTGCATTTTTAATTAGAGATGTCCGCCACCAATGTTTGTTGAAGAACACAAACGTTTCTGTTCCATTCTTTGGCTTTCGAACTGTAATTCGGTCCCTTGTTCATTTTGCTGAGGCTTTGTCTTTCGTCCAGGTTTGGATTAATGTTTTTGACACTTTTATTAGATTTTTAAGCAGTTGGTACAGGCCGGCAGTTGTCGTACAGCTCAGCCAAAATGGACACATTACAGAATAAATCACTTTTCTGGTGTCGAGCACGAATTGATATCAGGCTGCGTAGGTCCACAGTTTTGCATTCGGAAAGTGTGGAGAAATAAGGTTTCCATCCAGTTTAGCACTATAAGAAGCTAACACGGAGCCCAGTACCTTATTTGTATGTAATTACAGTCTGGTCATGTGGCCGTTGACCCAGGAACTCTTACTTCTTCATGGTGGGTTTAGTGTAAGAAGGAACAAATATCTGCATAAATCCTCAGATTTTACTTTTTTTTGGATGAGTTCTTCACTTTGAGCGCTATATACACTACTTTCTGCCACCAGTTGTTCATAGGCAGCATGTTTGGGCACCAACACTACTTGTAAACCTTAATTCACATTATTACTAATATCTGCATACTTCTCCCTTTGACACATTTGATCTTGGTAATATCATATCTGCATCCCTTCACGTTGCTACTAAAAATTATGAGCGCATTGGAATGTATTATGCAGTGGTATTAACTGTGTACAATCTATGAACAAGCGATTCAATTGCAGTACTCTGTTAGAGTTGTTGTCAAGTGCACATCATCCAATTTATGTGCTTATGTGGTGACAGTGATCATTATTTTGTCTCCTGCACTGGGACTTTCAGTGGAAGCAGAATGGGCTTACCTTATATCATAAGATTCACGCTTAGCACATGTACACGTCATGTTTTTTTCTTTCTTTTGCCCATGCCACACAGTATCGTGCCAATGCTACAGAACATCGCCAAAATCACTGACAAAGCTAACAGTTCCCAAAAGTGAGGTCTATTTGCTCTGCCAATGCTTTTTCCTTTTTAGGTTTCGCCTGCACAGTGTTTGTGCTGTGCTTGTCAAATCGATTGTTAATTTAGATCTTAAAGGGGGGCTTACATCCCACCCACTTGTTTTTCATTGGTTCCTGTGCATGGCACTTACTTTTCCTTTATTTCTATTGGCTGTAGCATATTTGCCTCATTTACCAATGCTTGTTCCTCATGTGAGACCCAAGTACTGTTTATATCTGCTTTTAGGGATTTTTTTGTTAATGTTTTGGCTGCACAGCGCTTGTTTCAAACATTGTTGCCTCCGACACCTTGTTTTAAACATTCTTGCCTTTAATGCTTTGCAAGTACTTATGCAGTTTTTTTGGACCAGAGATTTGGATACATTGTATCGTGACAGTAACCCTCGTTTTATGCGTGTTTTTTTAATGTACAGTTTATGCCTCTAATGCCTTTAAAGCACTTATCTTGTTTTTGTTATGCACAGGGCATGTTTTAAATCGATTACCTGCACGTTGTACAAGTGTGTGTTCCGTTTGTGCTCCCTATCACCCTCCCCCACACTGTTGTTTAACACACTCCCTTTGTCATGCATTATGGGTATGCCGGATTTACCATAGGTGCTCTACGATTGCCTAGTTCGAGATTTCCTTTACCTTAAAACCGCAATTCTACTGACTGCTGACAGAGTTCCGCACTCTGGTTAACATTGTTAGCCTTGCTCCCAGGCTATGTGTGAACTTTGCCCTATCAGACATCTCTGACATCTCCTCTGGAGCCCTGCCCACTTTAGAACAGGCAACCCATGGCCCTGTGAGCCAGCTCTGCCTCGTTATGGGCAGACAGGAGCAGCAGAGCTCAGAGCTGACCTGCTGCTAGAAATACTCCCATTACCAGCAGCTCCGATTGGAGCTGTACTGCAGCTGTTTGCCCATGATGAGCCAGGGTTGATCGATCTCTCTCTCTGTCTCATACAGAAGATATGGTAAATCCGGTATACCCATAATGCATTGCATGAAAGGCACGACGGCCGCCACAGTGAAAGGCACTTGCCACTAACTATTGGTCAGTGTTTATGGTTCAATCCAGTAACATACGGACTAGCATTTTTTTGGACCGTCTGAGTGCAGGGTTGGAAACTGAGGCCTCCTAAATATTCCATGACAATGCAGCATACCCAAAATGCATTGCCTTCAAGCACACGACTGCCGCTAAAGCAAAAGACAGTTGTTGCTAATTATTGAACAGTTATTTTGTTTCAGACCTTTAACATATTTGATAGTGTTCCTTGACCAAGTTCAGGTGTACAGAATTATCACGTCCTAACTGACATGTCAAAAGCATTATAGCATGTATGTAAAACATTATATTTTGGTTTAATGAAACTGATCAATTTATGAACTGTTTTATTTTGGGGTGCTTTGATGTAGGCGAATTTACTGAACAAACATGCTATCAATATTCACTACATAGACAAGTATTTCTTGCTGTACTGGAGGTTGTGTGCTCGCAAGCAATGCATTGTGTGTGTGCTGATTCTGCCAATGCTTGTCCCTACTTGAGATTGCAAAGGGCCCCATTTCCACCTCCTCTCCCCTTTGTATTAACTATTGATCATTATGTCACTACTAGAAGCAACCAGAGTTTGTGTGAATTTTGTGCTTTTATTTGCTGTGTGAGTGAGTCTAAAAGCAATTCCTGTACAATCACTCCTTACTAGTTCACTGTCTATAAGATTGAAAGTATCAAAGCACCCTAGAAAACAGTAATACGTCTCCCTCATTAAAAATATTCAGCTTTTTAGGACCTAGTCTTCAGATCTGATTTCTTATCCGAAACAGTTCAAAAGTTATGTTGTTATTCAGTTGAACTTTATAAACACTAACAAACTATTGAATACTCTCTTATGTCACAACGTAGCGCCCTGAGGCCTGCTTCCTGTTGCTGAAGTTCCCTCGCATTTGCGGCGCTCAGGGCCTCTCATATTGCTGCCACCTGGGAGGCGTGGTACGGCTCAGCCTAAGTGTCCATTTACATTGAGTGCTGCTGTGTGGGGGGGGGGAGGGGCTACATACACAAGAGGTGGCTCTCTCCGGTCAAGCTTTGGAGACTCTTGTTATGCAGTAACAGCACAATATATTGCCTTTCAAAATAAACAAGTCCTGACACTTTAACGGAGTTTCAGTAACTTATACAGCACAACTGCTCACTAAGCTACCACAATAAAACAGCTTAGTATTAATCATGTAAGCAAAACCTAATGCATTTACCAATGCCTGTTTCTGATTGTAGCCAAGATAGATTGAATGTTCCCAGTCTTAGTTTTGCAGAGGAAAACACGTGTTGCTAGAGATCTCTGATTTTTGGTTGCAAGGGGTTTTCCAAATAAACTTTCACGTTTTGGGGATGAGTGCCTGTATAGTGCCATCTGAGTGGTTAACTGACTTTAGTAAAATCTTGGTTTCATAGCTCTCCTATGTTAATCATATAATTGACCTGCTTGTGGTTCCTCAGAATAATTTGGAAGGATGGGCTCCTTATAATTTCGAACGACCCTTTTTCTTGGGCAGGCGGAATTGACCAGACAGGCCAACCTGCCCATTGTTAATGGGACATTTCCAGAGTGCATGCTCTTGACGTGGTACTCAAGGTAGTTTTAAGGAAGTGTGCTGTAGCATGTAATAGGCTCCAGTTTTACTAGTGAAGGTTCCTGATTTGGAGGTGTATGGTTCTTTCAACACATTTTTTCTTCCAGTAGTAGCCTGGTAGCTCCCAATAAGTGTTTTCTGTTTTCGTTTTGATCACTGGTAGGGCCTTTTTGTGTTTCGCATATCTCTGCCTTGAGTTATTATTTCCTCGCCCTTCCCTTTAATTTTCAGCCCTGCCTGTATAGGGTGGGATCTTTAGTCATCCCAGCTGAACTGGGGGGAACCTAACACACCTTCCATGGCCTAAGCTACTTAGGAGGGTCACTCCCGGTGAGCTCCTTTTATTTTTTTGAGCCTTCTGATTGCACTAACTACTTGCAGTATTGCCTCAACTCCTGCAACAGAATTGTAAGAATCTGCAAAAATACCGGTGGGTTGTCACTTTGCTTTACTATAGTTCCTCACTGACGGTGTATTTTTCATGCAGCGAGGTTTTGCCCTTGCGTGCAATCGATGTTCTAATTTCTCGGGTGGCTGAAGGGGCCCATCTGTCTGATGTCTCGACAGTGACCATTTATCACTGATGTAACCGCCTGTACTAGTCTATGCAAAGAAACATCCTTTGGCCAAATTACTAATGCGGGCTCTACGAACGCCTTCCATTAAATATATGTCTAAACCTGGGTAGACAAGCGGAAGAATTTATATTGGGATTTATTGCTGAAGCATTTATTGACATTTTACGTTTGGGGGGTGGGGTTTTTGATCACTGCAAGCTGCTTTATACCTCAAATTCAGCACAGACACTATTAACGTAGGCCCCTGTATCTTCGGAACAATGGCGTATATGTAAGTAGTTTGTCCTTTCTAGGAGAGTTTTTTTCCTATATTTCATTAATAGATTTTAACAGTACATCAGATATACAAAGCAGGAGCAATTATAGATACTAATTACTGAACCTCAAAGAGCCCCACATTGGAGAGCGTCCTAGCAAACCAACATAGGTCAGCAGCATGTTTCACACACATACTGGGAATATAACGTACAAACATAAACAACTATTGCGGTGGACAAGGAGAGTCTATTGTGGAGAGTGTATGAGGGTGTTAACCATGCTTCTGTGTCATGAAGTCTTTTGTAAACTATTTCTTAATTGTCTCCTTTGATTCTCAAACCCATCCGGTTTTTCCCATAGATGTATGATTGTCTGCTTGCACCCCAGCTGTATTTACTTCTCCCTGCTGTTTGCCAAGTGTGGGTTCACCAATATATAAAATAAAAACTGAAAAAATACTGTGAGACACCTAAACTTTAGAATGTTCTCTTGGGGTACTGGAAATACGGTAGCAGAATTTCAGTTTAATTTTACCTCGTTACTTTTAATGGGTATCCCGGTTACTAGAGTGGTACCTTTGTCAGGCAGCTATTGCTTTCAGCGTGAACATTCCCTACTCAGGTGTATACTCTTCCATTGACTTGTGGGTTTAAAATACCCCCTCCATGCAGAGCCCAACCCGTCGGGTTTCCACGACTGCTTATCATATATTGTGCATGTTGAGAGGGGGTAAAATACTTTTTCGAAAAAAGTGTACCCTGAAACTGAGACGGCTACTGTGCAGTGTGTGCATATTTACCAGTATTTAGCGGGATGTTTGTCGCATGTTCATCCGTCTCGTCTGTCCGCGTCCGTGCATAATGGTTTACGTTGTCTCTTAGAAAAGAGCAATGCTCAGGAGGCAATCATGGTTTTCGTGGCAGCAAATCTCAAAGGACTGCTTTGATTTAACTCGTCCCAGTGCAAGTACGGTAGGATTCTGCAGCAAATTTACCTGAGCACTCAAAATTCTGCTGATGTGTTGAAGCCCCAAGAAGGCAAGAGGGCAATGGCGTAAAGATGTGCAGGGGTGGTGGTGGTGGGGGGTGGGGGGGTGGGGGGGTCCTATAATAAAGTGCGAGAACCATTATACACTGACCTTCTAGGGGTAAGAAAATCAATTTTCAGATAAAATGTATTGATTCCGCGTTATTACTGAGGGTGTTGTGTGTGCTGATGAAAAACGTTTGTTTGTGTTTGTTGTGATCAACGTTGCGACTAGTAAGAGTCTTGTTAGATACCCCCCCACACACACACACACACACACACACACACTTTTCTCGCAACCTCCGTTCCCGCGCCAACTACTCGTTTCTTTGTTATTGAGTTGCGGGTTCGCAAACCTTTGCTAGCAGACAAGAGGGTTTATGACGATATTGAATGTTCTCGGAGTCTGGTAACGTTACCACGGTCTGTTACCCGGGAGCGGCTCCTGTTGTTGAAACCGTGCGTTGCTATCCCTAATGAAAAGCTGATGTTTGTTCGCTGTCGGTAGCCTAAGGTAGTAATGACGCCGATGGCTTCCCGCGCAGCCACTGCTTGGAGATGAAACACAAGAGTGCATTAAAAGCATATCTTTACCACTTTATTTAATGAGTGCATAGCACTGCCGTCTGGAAGATGCGATTGATTTGTGTACCACGGTATTTTGATTCCATTGCGTTTCGCGGCATGTGCTGCTTAAAATAGCCTCTTGTATTCCATCTCAGCTTGGCCCGTTTGGTTTGCACGCGCCATTTCATTTATTTCCCCGGAAGCCAAGAATGTCAGCAGAAATGTCACCCCTCGTTCCTTCGCTCCACGGCAGATCTTGGGGTGAAACGCATGCATTTGCATCTTATTTCACCGCCGATAAAGGGCAGTCGCGCGGTTTCATCCTTGAGGCCAGGCCTATAGCTGCATCCGCATGCGTGCTTCCCCGTTTCACTCAGGAATCCTGGGAATTAGGACTATTATGTCTGCAATAATACAATAAATGTCTGCAGGTTTGCCCGCTTGTAGTTTAACCTTCTGTGTATGGGCATATGCCACCCTGCTGGGCTGCTGCAACTATGGTTGTGTTGGATTTCAACATTTCCATAGCGCATACTACCCCTATGTGGGACTCTGAAGTGCTTGCCTGCGTGATTAGCATGCTGCACTGCGTAGGGTGTGTGGTTGGAAGTGTGTTGTGTTGCTTTTGATCCTTGCCACCCGGTAACTTAACGGCCTAGCGGGTTTTTTCATTACAAGACCGGTAACAGATGCAGTAAAATGGTCAAAATGCAACATTTTTCGCTTTGGAATGTAAACTTCAATACTTCATGGGCAAATGAAACAAGATAAAAACACAACAAAAGTACGTGTAGTTGTCTAACCTACACCTAAAAAGTTATTATAGCAAACAAAAGCCGACTTGCAGTGTTAAAAACAGAATACAGTGGACTTTGCAGAAACTGTTTTTTTAAGTACTAGCGCCTTGACCATCTAGTGTAAATGGCTGTCCTTTCACTCAGAACATGAGGCAGCCCTAGCTTCAACCGGTTTCCATAGGACGACCCTGCCGCTCTGGCCCCAGTGTCGGCTCTGTTCGGTTTTGTCCCTCTGTTTTCAGAAAATGGAACCCAGCTGACCACTGAGATTTAGAGTTGAGGTCACCAGCTCATTTCATAGATGGTGAGGTTCACTCAACCTGTTCAGAGCTATTATTAGTGTAGCAGGTGCAGTGAAACCGGGTCTCAGGTGTGTGAGGCAAACTGCTCCACAGTTTGCCTGCCTTTTAAAATCCACTGGTAATTAAGGGGTTTGCATTGTTCTTGTCATGCCACCTTTGTTATACCACACAAGAAGGGTTTGCACAGAGATTGTAATTATAATAATAACAGTATTAATTATTATTTGTAGTAATTTTATCGAGAAGAGGCTCTTGTACCCTTTTGGGCACCCTGGCTTCAGGCAAAAAAAAACCACATAAAGCTAAATAGCAACCTGAACTAATTGTCAAACATGTATTCAATTAATTCCTAAAGGTAGATGATATTCGGTGAAGTGTAGGGATTTAAGACTTATGGTCCATTAGCAGTAGGGTGTAAATTATTGTATGAAGTAATTAGCATATATAAGACGTGATTGTCCTATGTAAAAATTCAGGGCCTTTACTATGCACACCGTTCTGACAGATGTAAGGACTTTTGAATTTAACTGTTTTCTCGATGGACCGCCAGTGTAGTGTCTCATTTGGTCAGATATCAGAATCCACTCGGGGAGTCCCAAACGAGCACTAGCAGCAGGTTTTAGATTAACTGAAGTTATTGTAGGTTGTATTTGGGTAGTGCCAAGAAAAGCGCACTACAGTAGACCAAACCTATACCAGTTTCGGCACGTACAACTGGAAAGCAGTACCCAGGAGGTAACAAGGGAAGCCTCTTAGTGGTGTTGACTTGTGGTGTAGAGTATGACTTCCAGGTTGTGGAGCTTGTATGGTGTGATGGGGATGCGGGGAGTAAGCACGGAGGTATCTGGGCAGTCAAACAGGAATTCATTGTTTGAGGTGTTGAAGCAAAACCTATTGTGAACTTGTGATGTGTTTTCTTGGACATACGAAAGATGCTTATTAACTTGTGATCCATATGCAGTCTTCCCAGAAATCTTTCATGTGTATTGGGTTTCATCACCATACAAACGGTGATCCAGATTATAGATGTCACAGTTAATTGAGAAGGGCACCAAATGACCTTTGGAGGGGGATGATGGTAAAATTGACTGTTGTGTCAACCGCTACTCTTTAAATTAATTCTTGTGTTTAGATTGGAATCTCATATAAATAATCTCCCTATGCCAAGACGGTAAATTAAAATATATTTGGAATTTTAATCTGATGACATTGTGCGGTACTGCAATGTTGGAGTTTAATAAAACTGTACTCAAGGGGTGCAACTAGACTCGAACTTTGGGGAGAGAGAGGGGATAATACCACGAACACTGGGGGTGAGGCCATCTGCAGCACTTAATTAAAGAAAATACTTCTGGGACCTTCTTTCGCTGTTCTGGGCCAATGTGTGGGTAATTTACCTCGACAAAATGTGGTGAGCAGTAAATTTTAAAGCACACCAGGCCAGTAGGAATGATCTCAGCAAAACAGTACTTGATAACATTTCCAGGGGGTACTGGGCTCTCCATTAAGGTAAATTAGAAAGATGTGTGGCAAACGTTGTATTTTAAAATACATTGTGCCAGTAGACCGGTCAGGATGTGGCATTTTTTCTAGTGTCTGGCATTATCAATGATTCTTTTTATTCCAAAACACACAAGACCAGTTGGATATGACTTTAAAAATGATTGCAAAATATCTGAGCATCCTTCCTCCAAAGGGTTTTGGAAAAGTGGTGACAGGTAGCTCAGTGTTACACCTTCCATTCAATATTCTTGGTTTTGATATTATTTGTCCTGCCACATTTGAAACAATATTGGATGAAGAAACATGAATAAAGCTCAGAAACCAAGAACAAAGCGTGAGATTTCATGGTGTTGTTCCAGCACAAAGTCTGTACCCAAATTTACAACATGCCCATGGACACTGGTTAAAGCAGAATAATCAATAGTACTCTTTGTGAAAATAAATGGCAGCAGTGCATAAAGTATAATTTGGCTACCAGCTGTAACTGTTGCAGAATTTTTACATATGGTTTTACAAATGGCACCGTGAGTGTTTTATGTCGAATTATTTTGTGAGGCAAAGGGATCATGAAATCAGACCCTTTGGAGAAATGCTCACAAGTAGCATACCTAGCCTTGCAGAAGGAATAGTGGGGAAATTCGGAAACAAAACCAAATAAGCATTTGCAATGCAACGGTTCTCTCATTTGCTCGAGTTAGAGCTAGTAGTGTTGTAAACTCCTAACCAGAGTTTTCTTGCCACATAAGTTGAAAACCCAAAAACGTGTGTGATTGTGCTACGTAAAACCCAGGACGATCCATGCTGAAATTGAAAACCAAATAAAACGAGCGCGAACGTGCTGCATGGAAAATAAAAAAATAAAGTAGTCCGGAAACCAGGCTGAAAGTTTGGAGCCTCATATGTTTTCAGTAGTTGGCTGGTGCACTTGAGGTGGGCTAAACACCGGAAGAGGCATGAGTATGCATGCCTTTCACTAATGAAATCAAGCGGATTTTAAAAGGCAAGCTCACAAACCAACTAGACTGATGGGCAGGACATTGGCTTGGTTAAAAGCTCGTAGAGAAATTACAACAGGGACGGGACGCTTGTGTGCTCGACCCTAAAAAGGTTTTGGACAAATTGAAGCAATCAATGTGAGGAAAAGAGTGAGTCGTAAAGACATTTGATTTTCAGAGGTAGAGTTCTGAGTAGGAAGCAAGTACTCCAAAACAGTAATTATATGTATTTGTCATTATGCTTCTCAAGCACTGCCTGCTAATCAAATCCTTTCCCTCTAACCACTGTAAACCCTTGTAAAAAAGAAAATGACTTCCCTAAACCTCATGCTATCTGTCTTTCCATAAACCAAGTTTTCTCTCCCTCAACTGAATGTGTATATTAGGAAGACTCCTTGTGTGTGGCATGTAGACACTTTATTGCCTCTGAGTGGCTTGTAGAGCCTGACCTGGAATATCTTGAAAAGCTCAGTGTGTGTTTCTGTCAAGCCCTGATTCCTCACGCTGTCACCAAACATGTCTAGCTCCTTCCATCTCTCATGTTGACCTGCCGTCTCCTGCTTCCCATTATATAATTTTCCTTCCTTCCTTCCGTTTCTGTTAGGCACTTAATGAAGAAAATGTGTTCTGTCTAGTGAGAAACCAGAGTGTTGAGGGTTGACCACTCAATTCACAATGTTCCTTCTTTATTTCCTCTATCCGGTCTCATCCTCTCCTTCTTTCTCTTTTCTAGCTGTCAAGTTTCTTCCCCTCTCGATTATCACTACTTCCTCTTTTACACCCCCATCTCCTCTGCTTCTCTCCATCTCTCTTTCTCTACCTTGTCTTGCTCGGGGTCTCTCCCTCTTATTTTGTCTCTGTTTCTCTGCCTCTTTCTATCTTTCTGGGTCTCACTAAGTTTCTTTTTGAAAGTGTTGAAAGGACATGGTTAAGTAGGGGGGAGATGAGGAGCAACAGATTAGAGAAATTAACTTCTGAAGGGAGAGTGTGAGGAAGGGCTATTTGGCAGAGGGTAGAAAGGAAGGGGAAAAGTAGAAGGGTAGAGAAGGGGAAGAGAAGAGGAGGCATCAGTGAAGGAGAGGAAGAGCTGAGGGACAAATCTGGTTATGTGATTGTAGGATGGCCAGTGGCCCCCTCCCTGCTCATCCTACACCCACATAGCCCTTCTTCTCACCTCATCCGACTTCATTTAGGCTGCCTCCTATGATTATCCCTGTAGACACTGTAATTTGTTCTCTTCTGCAGTGGTACAAAGTTATCCATTGCTAGTCTTATTGAGAATTGTTTTAATATGAGTGTTGATGAAAGAACACGCTGTTGAGGTGACAACTATTAGGCTTTGGTGCCTTGTTGTGTGTGATGACGTCAGGGAGGGTGTATAATGTGTCCATTTGGTGTGGGGCAAGGTTGAAAGGTAACAATGTGGATGTCTTGCGGAAGTGGCAATGCTTAGCCAACTGTGCTACTCTGGTGCTGTGTTGAGAGTGATAATATGTGCTTTCAGACCTTAGAATTTACAAGTGAGGTAATGTTTACCATTCAAGAAATGTGCTGAAACTAGAGTACACTTTTGTCCCTTTAAAGGAAATTTGGCCAGCAATATTAATCTGATAATCGTAGTGTAAGATCTTAAAGAACACACAGAAGCAATTAGAGGATCTTCCCCAAGCAAACTGTTTCGTAGTTGGTACAAAATGCTTCATTTTACAGTACTTCAATACACCTCACTAGTATAAAACTTACAGAGCTTTAAGATACTTACTTTTCGCATTTAATAAATATTGACCCAATATAGATCCAGATGTGTAGTTTGAAGTGCCTCATGGCAAAAAAATCTGTCCCTTTCTTATCAGCTATACAGACTATATCTCAGTGACATTCTCTTTGTCCCTTCTCTAGCTCTCTCTCCTCCAAATTCTCTTCACCTGATACTCTCCCTGTTCTGAGTCTCTTCTCTTCTGCTATGTGCCTCCTCTCTCTCACTATTGCTTGCCTTCTCTATCCAGTCTATCTTGCTAAAACTGTTTTCGTATCACTCCTTTCCTTCATTTTCTCTCGCCCCTTTTTTTACCTTCTGTTTTTACTACTGCTTCTCCCTTACACCTCCCCTTCTCTTCCTCTTTCCGCTTTCATTTTCTCTTCACTCCCTCTGTCCCTCTTCCCCTGGGCTGCCATTCTCACCTTTCTTCTCTTTCTACCCAACATTCTTACCTGTAGTTCTGTACCTTTTTTTCCTCTGTCCCTTTCTCCTCTGACGTTGTTTCTCTCCTTTTCTCCCTCGCTTATACTTTCTGCATGTCCTCCATGTTTCTATTAGTTTGTTCCTGTATCCCCACTTCCTTTCACTTGCAATTTTGTGACTTGCCTTTAAGTTTTTACCCCCATTTCCTCCTCTCCCCAACATATTCTGTTGTCTCTCTGTGTCTGCTCTCTTCTGTATGCCATCCTTCTCTTATTTCTTTCTCTCACTTTCCTTATTTCTTCACATTCTATCTTTTTCCTCATTCTTTTTCCATCTTTCTCTCACTCGTTCTATCATTTCTGTGTATCTTTAACTCTTTTTCCTGTGACCCTCTTCTGTCTCTCTTCCCGTTTCTCCTTTCTCCTCTGTTTCCTTTCTCACAATCTCTTTTCTTTCAATCCCCACCATTTTCTAGGCTAACCATTTTGAATCACTCTTAATAGTGCTCTCCAAAACCCTAATTTTCAATGTTCACCAGTGCACCAGAAAAACATGACTTGACCATGTACTATTTTTAAATGCACTTTATCTGATATATTTCAATTCTTATGAAACTTTTTTTTTTTTTAAGTCCTGCATTAGCCAGCACTTTTAGATTTTACCAAAATGTGTATTATGTGTGTATATGTATATACAGGGAGTGCAGAATTATTAGGCAAATTAGTATTTTGACCACATCATCCTCTTTATGCATGTTGTCTTACTCCAAGCTGTATAGGCTCGAAAGCCTACTACCAATTAAGCATATTAGGTGATGTGCATCTCTGTAATGAGAAGGGGTGTGGTCTAATGACATCAACACCCTATATCAGGTGTGCATAATTATTAGGCAACTTCCTTTCCTTTGGCAAAATGGGTCAAAAGAAGGACTTGACAGGCTCAGAAAAGTCAAAAATAGTGAGATATCTTGCAGAGGGATGCAGCACTCTTAAAATTGCAAAGCTTCTGAAGCGTGATCATCGAACAATCAAGCGTTTCATTCAAAATAGTCAACAGGGTCGCAAGAAGCGTGTGGAAAAACCAAGGCGCAAAATAACTGCCCATGAACTGAGAAAAGTCAAGTGTGCAGCTGCCACGATGCCACTTGCCACCAGTTTGACCATATTTCAGAGCTGCAACATCACTGGAGTGCCCAAAAGCACAAGGTGTGCAATACTCAGAGACATGGCCAAGGTAAGAAAGGCTGAAAGACGACCACCACTGAACAAGACACACAAGCTGAAACGTCAAGACTGGGCCAAGAAATATCTCAAGACTGATTTTTCTAAGGTTTTATGGACTGATGAAATGAGTGAGTCTTGATGGGCCAGATGGATGGGCCCGTGGCTGGATTGGTAAAGGGCAGAGAGCTCCAGTCCGACTCAGACGTCAGCAAGGTGGAGGTGGAGTACTGGTTTGGGCTGGTATCATCAAAGATGAGCTTGTGGGGCCTTTTCGGGTTGAGGATGGAGTCAAGCTCAACTCCCAGTCCTACTGCCAGTTCCTGGAAGACACCTTCTTCAAGCAGTGGTACAGGAAGAAGTCTGCATCCTTCAAGAAAAACATGATTTTCATGCAGGACAATGCTCCATCACACGCGTCCAAGTACTCCACAGCGTGGCTGGCAAGAAAGGGTATAAAAGAAGGAAATCTAATGACATGGCCTCCTTGTTCACCTGATCTGAACCCCATTGAGAACCTGTGGTCCATCATCAAATGTGAGATTTACAAGGAGGGAAAACAGTACACCTCTCTGAACAGTGTCTGGGAGGCTGTGGTTGCTGCTGCACGCAATGTTGATGGTGAACAGATCAAAACACTGACAGAATCCATGGATGGCAGGCTTTTGAGTGTCCTTGCAAAGAAAGGTGGCTATATTGGTCACTGATTTGTTTTTGTTTTGTTTTTGAATGTCAGAAATGTATATTTGTGAATGTTGAGATGTTATATTGGTTTCACTGGTAATAATAAATAATTGAAATGGGTATATATTTTTTTTTGTTAAGTTTCCTAATAATTATGCACAGTAATAGTCACCTGCACACACAGATATCCCCCTAACATAGCTAAAACTAAAAACAAACTAAAAACTACTTCCAAAAATATTCAGCTTTGATATTAATGAGTTTTTTGGGTTAATTGAGAACATGGTTGTTGTTCAATAATAAAATTAATCCTCAAAAATACAACTTGCCTAATAATTCTGCACTCCCTGTGTATGTATGTATATATATATATATATATATATATATATATATATATATATATATATATATATAATACACTTGTAGGAGCTTTCAGACATCGCTCTTCATCTACTGGTAAGTTGTTTCATTTTCATTTCTTCTGCTCATTATAGCATAGAGCACGGAGCAATGGCTCAGCTCACTTTAGCCACTGGCTAACTTCACTGCGAGCATCAGCATTGTGCTCATTCTCAGTGGTTTCAGTCAGTGCCAGGGATTGCTATGGCGAAGTGTGCTTTTGAGACCCAAACATATTAGCTGTTAATAATTTTCTTTAATATATTGACTGTTGTCCAGCAGCTCATCCACCAAAAAGTTTCACAAAAAAATGAAAGTCTGTGAAGCCCCTGCTAAAATTAATAATTGTGCACCATAGGGTAGACACAGATTTCTGCAAAAGTCACAGTAGTGGACCATATACCCAAATTAGGCTTTGGCAAAACATCTGTTACGTGGACAACTCTTGAGAAATTCACAAATTGTGTGTTTAAGCATATTTTGCAAAAACTTTTGCCATTTCCTAAGCGCAAATGTGTTCTTAGTGTGTGCCCACAGGACGCTTATCTGAGCATAAAATGTCTTGCAGGAAGAGAAAAACCACAGTAGAGGTACATTTTTTTTCAAATCAGTCTCCTACTGGCTTCTCGTCTGGCTTTACTTTTACACAAGGCACACCCTCATGTCCAAGATTTACACAAGATATCGGACCAACCATATGCAAACATTACTTGCATTTTTAAAAAAATGCAATTGTGACCACTCATTACCCACATATAATATCATCATACTATGTGTTCCAAATACGAACCAACGCCAGAATGTAAAATATATTTTGTAGAGTTCAAGTCAAAATAGTGCCACATATCAATATGATTGTCCTTGCATTACTAAAAAAAAATACAGACTATTAGGATTTCTTTTCTAATGTGACACGCCCTTTTCTTTGTCTTTGGAGAGCACACCTCTTTTCAGAATATTGTCATCGCTCGCTTTGCCTTAATTTCATACCAATAGTAGCTTCCCTGTTTTCTGCTTTTGCTTTAATGGGAGCATGCAATGCATGGTACACAGGTAAGCCCCTAGAATCCTACACATTCTGTGTATTTTACATTTGGGGTCACTCTTATTTGAAACCTACCCCCAGGACACTTTACATAGCCCAGGTGACTGTTTGCTTCACATGGTTTGGCTTTCACAAAAGTAATGAACAAAAAAATTAAAATGAACAAGAGGCCAGTAAAACTACACCTGGCTCTCTGACACCCAAGCGGATGAAAGTGACCTTTGTTCTGTCTGCTGCAGTCCAGCCAGCCCGTCTGACAGCAGCTTATTGGGGGAGGAAGTGGTGGTATAGCCCTTTCAGTCCATTGGGTGACAGTCCTCCTTAACTGTGGACTGTCACAAGAACTCCATCCTCTGATTCACGCCCCTTCCCCAGGAATCATCACCACAGGAAAAATCTCCAAATTATACACTGCACCCCCACATACGGGAACGTTGCAAGGTTTGCCTTCAGCTCCACAGAGCCTTCTCCAGTAGCAAAACTATCAACTCATAGTTTCGAATATGCACTCTGAGAACATACAGAACGTGAAGTATTCATAAATGCTTTGCAAAACGGTAACCACTTAACATATCAAATACAATTATTACAATCAATCAAATTGCACTTCCTTTAACAAGTAAGGCGTTACATGGCTCATGTTGAAACTCTTTCAGGAGGTAATGCTCCTGGAAAAAGTTTTTTGCAACTGATTTATTCAGCCCTGGAGCCACAGGAACTTAATTTTAAGCTGGTGTTTAGTGCAAGCCTTTCCCACTAATTGTTGGGTGCCTTTGTGGTTTGCTAAACTTGAAGACCTTGTTTGAGTTCTTGCAGAAAAAATGCTGGGAACCCTTAGGAGCAGGTTAAACTCTCTTTACTAGGTGGAATAAGAAGCTAGACGTTGCATCTTTCAAGGGCAGAGATGAGCAATGCCAGGCCTTTGCTTTCTCCAAGTTCTGCTTCACACCTGCTAGGATGGGAAAAGGGCAGAGGATGGCTGACCTGGCTGGCGCTGAGACTGGGTCTAAGAACACCAGTCTCTGTTCCTGGCCTGCAAAGCAAGCCTTGAAACCTCTGAACACCCATGTTGTATTTGTAGGTTGGCTGCAGTCAGGGCCCCTGCTAAATGTGAGTGGTTTCCTTATGTGTGCCATTCCAGTGCCCAAATCCTTAGCCTGAGACTGGCTGCCAGCTCTAGAATTCTGATGAAGGCCCTGCGTTGGAGGCCGTTTTACTGAGATAGCCGGCGACCGTCTCAGGAGTTAAGCTTCTGTAGACATTATTTGCATAACTTAATCTACTCAAGAATAAATAACAAAAAACGCACCGTTTGGTTTTCATTCATGTCCAGTTTGTCAGAATGCATATATTGTGATTGCCTTAAAAAGTATGACACTTTGTTGGATAATAACTTTGATAAAATGAGTCTGTTTTAGTGGGATGTGAGCTGTGTCTGGTTTTCTACAGCTTTGAAAAGTAGCCGAAGAAGGGAAGTTGTAACATTTTAAAACCAGTTGATATTGTGCTTCTCTATTGTAAGTAGATTTGGTGATTAGCAAAAAAGAATAAAATACTTTAATCTTGATTGCCCAGTCTACATGCATTTAGGAAGAATTCATCCGCCCTCTTAGCAAGCACCGAGAAGAACAAAGTAAAAACTCCGCGCCTTTACGAGAAGTCCGCTGCCAGCCTGACTTGCAGCTGCTTCGCAGTTCCTGCGATTTCACGTTAACGTAATAAGTAAATCTTAAAAGGGAAATCGATGGATCGTATTTTCATTAGCAGAGGTCTTGGTCTATTACTTCTCTGATGAAGCTTCCCTTTCCTGACTTTCATTGATGATGTGCCTTTTTGTTGTTAAGGTAACTGCGGAAGAAGCATGAAGTATGTGCTGTTTCACAAGAACTCAGAGTTAAAATTCTTTCTCATCTAAGGAAACGCTGATGTATTTCCAGCGTCTGCTGAATAACATTCTTCATGAAAGCTGTACGGAGATAATTCCCAGCATTCACTAGTTCGGTGACTTGTTGAGTTATGAACCGTCGAACTGGCGCCTCTAGGCGCTCCCCTGCTGCTTCCTCATTTGTTACCGTGAATCATGCTAGCTTGGTAGTTGCTTATGTTACTGGATTTCGGAGTCTGGGGTAGTTTATTATCAGACTTTTCAAAGAATAAGCGTTGAAAGGCTGAATTGAGGAAGTGATGAAGGGTGTGTTGTTCTTCCAGGGGGATGACCTTTGCATGTATGATTTTTGGATTGATAATCGAAAGGGGATGGTTTAATGTGATAAGTATAATATGGTTATTGCAATTGCTTGTTCAGTGCCGTTAAAGAGGTTGCATTGTAGCCTTTGGATTCATTAGAGTAATTTGGGAGAGTGTGGTGAAAGTGTTTGTGCATGAAGGGATTAAGGTATGCTCTCTAAAGGTTGAGGCCGTTGATCACATAGAAGAAAAAAAACAGAAATATGGACTATCGGGCAGCGCTAGATTGGCACTCTGCTAGTAGCCTCAGGGCAACTACCACCCCTTTATGTTCCCAATGGGTCCATTCTCGCGAGAACACAAACTTGATCATCTAAAAAGCCTTCAAACTGATGAAACATCGAGGCAGGCCCCTGACGGCCCAGGCCTCCAGGTTGTGAAAAGCTCTTGAGCCTGAGACAGAAAATGAGATAGATGCACATCAGTAAGAAAGTAATTGAATTGCCCTGACTCGCCCGCTACTGTTGTTTGTGCATAAGGTGTGAGATTGAATATTTGTGGATTGCGCTCCATCAACAGAACTGTTAAGGGCATTTCCACCCAGCGTACAGATTCTGGTTCTTGCAGTGCTTTGAAATGAACAAAACGTCACACAAAAGCCATTCATAAAACTTCTTAATACACAGTTTTTTCAGCAGACCTATGCGGAAGAAAGTGGGTCACAAGCGATACTTGCTAGCGTTGACACCAGTGCTGAAAGGCAAATATGGGCCTAAAGAGGGAGCCATGCCAGCCTTCTCAGAACATTGCAGCATGGGGTGCAAAAATAAGATATTCGCCTAATATGGTGGGAGAGAGTACGTAGAGTTAAATGGGTGCCGGAAATGAGGCTCCCCTCTACTAGGCCTTGGATTCCCATCTTGACCCAAATAATCCATATGTCTTTAGTTCTGTCCTCTTCTGCCCCCACCCACACTCCGGACGAGTCGCCATTGCAGGTGGAATATGGTTGATCTGGTTAAACAGTGCAATAAAATAGTGCTAGCATGTTTTATCATTCTTATTTTCTTTCTATGCTCCCTAACTTTCCCGAGTAGATAGGTCGTAAAAAAATGAAGAACTTAAGGTTTTGAGCCTTTCATCTGTCAGGATGGGCAGTTTGGTAACAATGTCATGCGATTAGTAATACGGGGTAAGAATAATGTGTATCATTTTGCTATTAAAGCAGGCAGTGGAAACCACAAACGGCTTGTAAAATGATTTATGTTTGGGTTCCCTGAAGTTGCCTCGGTAGCACATTGGTGCCTTTAATCATTTATAATATATTGACTTAGGAGCAAATCGTTTTAGAGGGCTGAACATGATAAATCATGTTGTGTTCTGACAGTATCTGCACAGTATTTCAGCGATGCAGTATGATTGTGAAATGTGCGCCATCAGATTTATTATTATATTATTTTAAGTGAACTGCATTTGTAGTGCCTTGATCAAATCACACAAACCTATCAACAATGGTTGTTATGATTCAGTTACCATGAGTGAAATCAATGTATGGCCACCAGTTTACTTCTTGCAAGGGTTAACCCTGATAATACCTCTTGAGTTCAAGCATCTTTTGTTTACTCCTGGGTTGAGGATGATATTTTAAGATGAATAATTCATTTTCCGATTTTCAATGAGTCACCTTCAATGTGTTGGGGCAACCGTCATTTTTGGAGGGCACACGATCGATTAATTACTTTGACTTAAATATGCCATTAAATCAATGTTTGAAATTAAAATCTGCTTGCTGGTCGGTCTCCATTCTTTTGGAACCCGCGGTTTTTGAGCCTGTAGTAGCGAGAAGTTTGATTTATTAATGTATATGAGCCCTGTGCATTGGATATATGTTTCAATTTGACTTTCCCTTGGGCAGTGCCTAATTTGTAAATAAAAACGTGCCGGTGCCCAAATCTCTTGTTTTGAAAGACACGGCTGCTGCATTTAAATGTACGAGCACGGAATACTGAGGCCGGGTAATCCTGAAGCCATCTCGGGCCTCTTTAATCCATTTAGAGCTACTTCCTCCCCCTTAGCCCACTCTTGCAGCTTTCTGCTTTCTCCCTTTGTGACATTTTTTCGTTTTTCTCTGCCTCCGTCTTTCCCATGTGGCTGAAGGCAGAAAAGTAAGTGCTGGCCCTCAAAAATAAGTGCCGGTGCCCCGTACCGGAAACCACCAGCTCAAATTAAGCACTACCCTTGGGACTTTCTTAAGTACCGTGCACACTCACCTAAACTCTGGGGATGGACTTAAAGGCAAGGCAAAAGCTCTACCAGTGCACATACGCTGTCTCAGATCAGGTAGATGAGCCTTCTCATACATCACTCCTAAAGCGTGCAGCTACCGCCCACTCCACAATAGAGCCTCCTCCCCTCTTCTTGAACTCGGCAAGAAGCATAAGACTTGCATTTCAACTAACCAGCCTACCTTCTGCAGGGTTAGGCACACAACCTGCTCAGAGCCAGAATACCAGATGATCGTGTACTTTACAAATACACAGCGTGACATGGCAGTGAACCACAGAGGGCAAGTGAGGTGTGGGGGAGAGGGGGTTTGCTACGTTGCGCAAAGCAATCTGGAAATCCACTGTGCTGAACCCTGCAGAGCGCGTGGGCAGTCAGTGGTTACAGGCTACATGACAAGCTGTCTACCCAGCTGTCAACCGAGTGTAGCAGTGGCGCACTTCAGTGTCTGATGAGAAGTACACTAATATAAACCACGACCTTAGTCTGACCTTGAAGTGTCATCGGTTCCGGTCACCTATTGCCGACGACCTGGCTGAATGAGAGGGAGTAATGGTCATTCTGTATCCCTTAAGCAGTTTGCCTACAAAATTGTCCCAATCTCACAAAAGCCTATCAGGTCCATAGTTTGTGTACGTAAAAGGAGTGCTGAGTGGCATGCGTCATCCTGTGGTTTTGCCACCTCACTTCAGGGAATGTTAACGGGCGCCACATAATTATGACCTCTTTAAAGGAAAACTGACAAGTGTTCTGCGGGTTTGAAACCTATGTAGCTTCACAAGCTGTTCGTGCTGGATAGGACTTCCATAGTCAGAATTATCTACAGTAGGATCGTTCGTTCCTTTTATTGGCGTCTCTTTAAGGCAAATGTAAATAAAATAAAAAAACAGCGCTTATTTAATGAAAGCTACCTGTACTCTTGTCCAAAAGCTCTGTGGTGACGCATGGCACTCAGAATGGTTAGTGTTTACCTCATTTTAACTGTAAAAAGTTTAAAGTAGGATCCAACGACTCTTGTGAGAAACTACAGGATCCTCGTGGAACGTGCTTATTACCCACCTTGCACACACAGCAGCTGCAGACTTCATAGGTTTGTTTTAAGAGATTGTATATTTAGGGAGGGGCGTATGCATGTACTAACTGATGTCTCTTTCACTCCTTGTAATTATAACAGGTTTGTTACATACTAATCAAAACCGACAATAAATACGTTTTTAGGGGCAGTAGTCTCCATATCATTAAAATGGCAAGTATAGGATAGAAACGAGCACCAAAAAAGGGCGTTATCAAAAATGTTCGCTAGATGGCGGCAGTGCTCCTATAATGTTTACTACGGGGCCTCGGCCTGTTCAGAAGCTAGTAGGGCAGGGATAGAATCAGGTACCTTGGTTGTTGCATGCTGTTCTCTGTAGTGACACTGTGGGCCTCTTGTCCTTGCACTGGACCACCAGGGCGTGTTCTACTTAACTAGGACGTGTTACATTGAACCCAGCCCGAATCTGAAAAGTTCTCGGTAGATCCAGTGCTTTAAATGGAAAAATAGAAGTGCAGGTACTCTGTAATAGAGTACCTGCTTGTTTCCGAGAAGTGCCGGTACTCTCCAATTAAAAGTATTACGTTTTTCTTGAGAACTGCAGGTACTCTCCCTCTCAAAATAAAAAAGTGCCGGTACTCAGTACCGGAGAGTACCGGCCCATTTAAAGCACTGCCGTAGATCATCACAAACGTTCAAAGAGCCATACATTACTCTCGCTACTCCACTAGCTAACTTGGGTTCCTTTAGATGGGCAGCTTTCTTTCTTTCTTGCAGGGCCCTTCTGCTACAAACAGTGAAGCTCAGGAAACCGGCACCATAGCAGGATGTACTTAGTCCACACTTGGCGAAGACTTTAATCACAATTGGCAACACTTAATCCTCACAGTGCTGAATCGGTGAACTGGTGCTGGCAGCCTCTCTGAAGCAGGCGCCCCGGGAGGCAGCATCCACAGCAGGTTGCACACTGTCTACTTAAAGGCAACACGCGATTGGCACTGGGAGGCCGTTTTACTTCTCCGATGCAAGCTCTTTGAGGCACTGGCTCAGATTGGGTGGTCAGGCCGAACTCCCATTTCAGGCGAAGTTTGGACTTCATTTCTCTCCTCTTGACCAAAGTTGATCTAAGGCACAATAGGATGTGCATAGGTTTTTAATATGTCCAGGCTGCAATGGCATTTATTGACACACCTAAACGTATCCATAGCTGACTCTTTAGTGCCTCACTCCCACTTTTTCCATACTGCGAGGTATTTCTGCTCTGTAAGATTTGCCTTATGGCAGATTAATTCTATCAAAGTCCTTTTAGTAGCAAAATCCAAAATAATGAGACTTTCCCATTTGTGTCATATATTTGCTAGCACTTGTAACTCCTTCCGCCGCCGGTAGCAGTGCAACTCCCAGGTCCCTCAAAGACATCCCCCATCCATCTGCCCAACATGGCATAAACCTTCTACAGTTTAGGGAAACAGAGTCCATAGAGTTCATAGATACATAGCCAAGGCAATGAAAGCAGGTCTCACTTACTGACTTTTCCCAGGCAAGAACCAGGCCCGCTCCCCCATCTTAACTAATTACTGTGTAGAAAGCCTTTGAAGCTGGGCAGAGCACAGATGGTCTCTGCAAAATCTACTAAACATCTTAATTTGATTCACGCTCCCTTCCCAGAGCCATGATTAACCAATAATTAACCCTGTCTCAGGGCCCCAGGAACTAATAGATCCCACACTGCTAGTTTCAGATGAATATAAATTAAAAGATAACCTCATGTAGAAGTGAAATGCTTTTATACATCATAACAGAAGTAAGCTTGGTTTGGCTTGTCCTGCATTCATTTGTAGCCTGAATAGCTGAATGTCGAAGACTTTAACTCACTGACTGTACCCCTTGCTCTCGACCCCCTCATCTTAGCCCCCCTTCTCTCTTGCCAGTCAACAGCTCTTTTATTTCCTTTCACTGTCTCGCCGCTTTTACTCTCCCCTGCACATCTACAGTCTCATCCCTTACCCATATGTTGCCTCCGGTACTGAACAAGTGTGAACCGTATCTTAGTGGGCACTCGGTTACTGCATGTAAGACAGACGTGACGTGGCCATTTTACAGGTTTTTCAAACAAATAACAATCTGGTTACAGTTAGAGGGAGGCAAACGGAAAGGGATTCATAAGCCATTCGCTGCAAGGAATATAGTAAATAGGTCGACATTTAGACAGTTCAAGAAACTGAAAAAGATCTGAGCAAGGCAGAGGTAGAGGGGGAGATTTGTTTGAGGGGAGGGTGTTGTAAATCCCACTGTCTATTGTTAGGTGGATTGGTGTAGGGAGAGGGAGACCTGCATTTGCCTTACATTTAGAAGAGACGTGCTTACGAATGCTGTGGAAGTTAAGCTGATGCTTGAACTACAGTCTTCACCACAGTCTGTTTCGACCCCTCCAATGTATAAGACATGGGCCTATTTTGTGGACCAGAAGTAGTCTGATGGGAGAAAAAGTTTGATTTTGCGCAGTTGGCTAAACTTGATACTAGGCATCTGTGCTGTTGTCTTTACATATTTATTCAAGGGCAATGTGCAGTTAAAGGAAGCCTATACATGTGGCACAAAAAGAGAAGGATTGGGGAAGAATCTTACAAAGTTGGTTATTAAACTGGGCCTGCACTTGTGATTGAAGTGTGTTTCTGTTTGTGAAGACGTGTAGCAAATTCGCCTTTTCTGTATTGTCATCCCATATTTGTTGCTTTTTTCTTTCCTGGACCGTATTTTGCGTGCATTAAAGCTGTGTTCACGTTACCACTGCTAAATAGTAATATAGGGCTTCTGCCTTCTCACCAAAATAAGTGTTGTATATTGAAACCCTTTTTAGCCTTTTTAACTTACCTATATGTTCACTGTAAATGGTGCCTAAAGTGCACCTCTGGCATGGAAAGTTAAATGCCAATGCCAGCTTGTACTTGCACCACCATATATAGGACAAAAAATATATGTTCCAAGCACACCACTGTTCTTGGGTTGACCTGCAGTTTGAATGCATTGCTTTGACACATGGCAAAAAAAACTGCCCTTGCTCTGTAGTAAAAAACAATTTTAAAGACTCCTGTTATCTTGTTCATAAAGTATTCCTTGTAAGCCCACAGGTCATGGTGCTAATATTTTAAAATAGGGCACACTACATATTCGGGTTAGTGTGCATTTACAGTGGGGAAAAAAAAGCCAAAAGCGCTTTCGCTCTCTTGGTCTGACTAAGCTTTTCTGTAATAGGCCTAGAACCTTTATATCCACCTACACTTAGGAAAGTGCCACATTTATTTCCTGTCAAATTGTTAAAGTCTGCCTTAACGATGAAATCAGATGTTTGATACCTTAAGCAGTAATTTACATTTGTAAAAATGTGCGTGAGGCTGCATGAGCTACAACTGCCTTAAACCCAGTCCTGCCACTCATCACGCCTCTAGGGCTGATCTATTTTTAATTGGGAGAGTTAACGACTCTGGTTCAGAGGACAACGACTTGCCTCTGAGCCAAGGAAAGGCCAATGGGTGTTAAGTACTCAGCAGGGAGTAGCTATCTGGTAGTGGTAAATGACAGTTGGCAGAGATAGTTTCAGAACTGTGTTTTGGCCTAACCAGAATGTATTTATTGTGATGGTGGGTTTGCTCCCTTGACCCGGAATAATTACACAGTTTCTGACAACATGCTTAGTCTTTGTTACAATATATTATAGGCACATGCCACTGGCTAATGACAGCCAGAGCTATAAGTAAGTCTGGTTTGCAAATTGATAGGTGGCTATGTGTTGTTGATAGAGTAAAACTACTAAAGGCTTAAATTAAATAATGAACTATTGTGGGCAAACATTAAACCGTAAGGAATATTGCCTATGGGGTGGGAAACGGGGGATGTGAGTCAGTCCTTTTGAACAAATTGCTTTCTGCCGGAAAGTTATGCCCATGCACCATTTTTGAACAGTATCTGAGAAGCCCATGCAGGAATGTAAGATTTTAATTTTGTGGTCAATAGTGTTAAAGGACAGTGATGATCCTGAGAGCATCCTTTATCACCTGAATGATAGCTGTCACACTTTCGCACCCCTATCCAGATAGGGTAAAAAAGAAAAAAGCAAATCTAACTCGCCACCTTAACCTTTCATGATCTTGCTGCTGTATATGTAATATTCTGACTCCAGTCTAAACAATTTGGGTCAGATAGCACTCACCCTTGGGTACCCTTCTTACCTGAGGCTGTCTCTGCTATTCTTTTCTGCTTTTTGTCGAGAGGCCAGTGCCTGGGTAACCACATTGGGTCATTAAGAAGTTTCTCTGAGGCCATGCAGAAAAATTGTGGCTTTTCCAACTGCAAAGATATTTCCCTGTCCTTAAGGTGTCAGCATAGGACATGCAAGAGACCTCATATTCGGCGGCTTGGGCCCTGGCCACATGTGCAAAATATGTTACCATTATAAGGCGGCAGCTCTCTCTATTAGCTGGGTGGCTAGCAAGGGGTAATGGAGTACGGAGGGCCATTAGCTGATAACTTAGAAGGGTGGGCAGTACCCCTCAAATAGTGGCAGAGCGAGTTTGGAATTATGGGCACTAACATAAGCGACACAGTATGTGCTTTTGTACAAAGCATTACAGCGCCCTGCCCACCTGCCTATGCATTAAGTTACCCCTAGAACCAAAGTACTGTCAGAGAAAAGTGCTGAGTTACTGATATCTGCAACTGTATGTTTTTTGTACTAGAACTTTAGATTCCTGTTCGGAGGGCCATTAGTTGACAATCCAGAAGGTGGGTGCAGTCTCGCTTATATAGTGGCAGAAAGGGCGTGGACGGCATAGGGATTATTATAAGCGACACAGTATGTGCTCATGCACAAAAGCATTATATTGCCCCACCCGCCTGGCTATACAATTCAACTGTTACGAACAACTAGGGTTACTGGAAAAGTGCTGTAATCATAACTGTATGTGGTTGCACTAGCAGTTTAGTCCATCGTCACAGAGCCCGTTGTTAGTTTGGTTGTGTAAGTCTCCTGAGACAGTAGTTATTCACACTTTCCATTTGGCGCTGTCTTATTGTTGATTAATTAATTTTTTTAAACGATGGACACGCACAAAGTTTTAAGTAAGATAGCTGTTTATCAGTGATTTTATATTGTGATGGTTTTAATTAGCTAACCAATAAAGCTAATGATACTGATATTGAGATAAGACATCTTTTCCACCCATGAAATCTTTGGGTGCAACCGTATTCTACATACTACTGGCATAATCTTTTCCCTTTGCATCATCCAGATCAGGGATTTCACCACAAGACTGAACATTTTCCTTTTCATCTTTGGTTTCCTGGGTTCCCTTTTGACAGAGGCCTTTACTGGTGGAACACTAACTGTGAAATGCAGCAGCCTGCATGTGGTGGAAGAGTCTCCTGTAATCTGCCACACAGGAAGCACCAGTTGCCCATCAGGATAGAAGAAGCATCAACAATGTCTTGACCAGAATCATGCAGTCAAGTAACTATCGCTCACTCAGGAGACATCTACCGAGAAGGTGATACTGGAGAAGTGGAATACTACTCTTTTTGTGTTTTAGTCAACATCTGCAGCTTATTATCCTGTATTATTTATCAGTTACTTTACGTTGCACCTGGATACATTTTGTATCATGTTTATTCTGCTTTGTCTTGTATTTTTATTTTTTATTTAAATTAATTCGGTCTAGAATTCTAGACCATTTAAAATTACAAAGATAACACTCTTACATAATAAATAATATGTGTTAAAATTCGTGATAACAATACAAAGTGCTAATAAGACCAGTAACAATCGAAGAAATATAACTGTAAAATCCTCAAGACTAAGCTTTTGATCATAGATAAAATACAATAAATGAGACATAAATAAAATAGTAAGGATAGTAAAAAAGGAAAAAGCTATGTTAAAAACTTATGTCTATCATACCAATATGTGCAACTATTTCTTTTCAAAAGGCCTGGCCTTCGCCAATCCAAAAAACAGATAAAATTCCCTTCCAGATATATAATATTTTGTCGAAAAGCATGTCAAATTTCGAGTACAAAAATGTCTCTATAAACTTATGCAATCTCTATTGGTCATGTGAAGGGCCGCTAGTTCCTAATGAAATTCCTGCTAAAACTATATGAAGAATAAGGAGGGAGGCATCGATAACAATTGAGTCTCCCTCTGTGGACTATTGCCAGATTAACTCAAATGCCCTTTGCTACAATAAACCTACGGCGGATGGAGCAGGCCTCCGATAGATATTTGGTAACTGTTGTAGCCACCAGAGAAGATGTGTCATATGTACAAATTCTGGTGACGTTAGCTCTGTCCTGCAGTAATACATTTTTGCAGAGGGGAATGATCCATCTCCCTCTGGGACTCTTGTACAAAGGGCAGAAGAATAGTATATGCTCTGTTGTTTCTTTACAGTGTTGGCAAGAAATACATCTATCGATTGAAAAGATGTTAGATGGCCAGTGGGCCGTGAAACTATTGATGGGCAATGTACCATATCTTAGCTGGAGATATAAGACACGGGCATACGGAGGCAAAGGAAGGTTCAAGAAGTTCTCGGGCCAGGGCTCATGCTTAAGTTGAAGAAATTCCATTGTTAGCCTACCCGCCCCCTTTTGGGGCAAGGAGTCTTCATTAATTTTCTCCCAATATCTTCTTGTAACGAATTGCTTTGCATTGTTGGGGATTAGTTCCGGATATTTCCAGTAATGGGGGAGTCCTATTATATCCCAGGCAGATTTCATCTCCTTCAACCAAAGGATTTTTTCCAGGACCTGGGGGGCGGCTATGAGCTCCCTTATCGCCAACCTATATGGTTCAAGTTCAACAGTTTTCCATAAACTAATCCAGTAGGAAAGAGGTCTTAGGGCCGCTGTGGTTTTGATGCTATTTAAACCTAAATCAATTCTAAGAGGGGTCATTGGTGTGCCCATACCTAACCGGGACACCTGTCTGAGGAAATGGTTTTCTTTAGTTTGCAAAATGTCCAAATTTTTGTGCGACCCCCCAAAGTTCCGCTCCATATAGGGCCACCGCACGGATTTGGACATTGTAAATCTCCGCAAGTATAATCAAGGGGGGGCTCGGAGCCTTTCTAGACCTACGGACAAGGGCCCCACCTCTTTGGCTTATAATAAGAGCCCCTTTATCAATAGCTGCCTTCCATTTGCCTGTAGTCGATAGTCTGATACCCAAATAATCGAACTCTTCCACTTTTTCCAGTGGAATTGAGTTCATTTCTATTCTAACGTGCAGTCGTTTCCTTGAAGTACTGTATATCATGAGTTTTGTTTTCTTGACGTTTACATCCAGACCATAGTCTCTACAGTAGACACAGAATTGGTTGATCAAATTTTGGATTCCCATTGGCGATTTCGATAACAAGATTGTGTCATCTGCATATAGCAGACACTGGATTTTTTTCCCCTACCAATTTAGGTGAATCATTTATGCAATTCTCTAAGTAGTGGATGCAGTTATTAATATAGAGCAAGAAAAGAGTGAGCGCCAGGACAAATCCCTGTCTAACTCCTTTTTTAATAGCTACGGGTTCAGTCAACTCGGCCCCCTTACCAACCCTAATTTGAGCAAAGGTATTATCATGCAGTTGGGCAATGAGTTTCAAAAGACCAGATGGCACCCCCATATTTGATAGTGTTGACCACAGCAGGTTCCTGGGGATCAAATCAAATGCGGCTCTAAGATCTATAAAGACCACATACAGATTACTCCCTCCCCCCCCTCCCCCCCTCAAGTCACCATCAACATTCTTCCATTTAATTGACCGGAATCTCAGGGCTTGGTCTATGGTACTCACTGCAGGTCTAAATCCCGCTTGTAGGTCAGAGAGAGCTTCGGACTCCAAAATCCATTCATCGAAATGGAGCAAAAGATGTTTTGCATAGATTTTTTGGGAATTATCAAGAAGACAAATCGGACGATAATTGGCGGGGGTGTTGGGGTTACCTTTTTTAAAAATGGGTACTATTTCAGCCCCTTTCCAAGTAGGGAGCTTTGTCTTGTATTCTGTGTTGTTTTGTATGGTTTAAAGAATAGTTTGCAGTATTTGTGTATGTGTATTTCTTTGTATAAGGGATCACTATCATCATCATCACTGTTGGTGTTTTTATTAGGCTTATTCTTTTGCTTATTATGCCTTTCATATTCCAATTTTCCAGTATCACCTGCTAGGTAGATGTCTCCTGAGTGAACCATAGTTACTTGATTGTATGATTTCCCCTGGTTCTTATGGTTATTGGGTTGACCCAGTATTTCTGATAATATTTGACCCAGAAGTATATCACATAAGATCATACATTTTGGAGAGTCTCACATACTTTGTGAACATCAAGTGTGCCTTAAAAACACTGGAGGCTCTCTTTCTCCTTGTGTATGTGTGAAGCTCTTCTCCCTTTTGATAGACTTAGCATCACAGACATGTATGGTTGTCAGATTTACTTTATTAATGGCTTTCATCAAAATCCAGCCGGGTTGCTCTCACGCCTGCTCTGTGTCTTGAACAATGCACAGTCATTCTTGAAACACAAATGGGAACTTTTTTCTTAACCTCTAGAACATGACAATATTTGTTAAAAACTGGTTTCATCTAGCTTTGACCCTGATTTAGCTCATATTACCCCAAATGTTTATAAAGTTTTGCACTGTGACCATTCTCCAAGTACATCTGCATTAATAGCCATGCATTTGATGCCTTTTAGCACATCAGCAAACATGCAATTTATGGTTTGCTTGTTCTCAGTTTCTCCTTCCTTTTCTGTTGGCTTTATCTTGGGCTTCAGACCCTCCAGATGCAGTGAAATGTACCCGTTTGGTAGGTCAGATTTTCTTAGTGTGTGCACTAGCGTACAAGATTTTAACCCACGACTAGACATGTCATTCTCACTGATCACCATTTAGCTTTACAGCAATGTAAGCTTCTTAGGAATCTCCCAGTTGGCACGTTTAATTTAATTTCCTTGCCATTTCATCTAAGTGCCGTCAAGATGTCTCATCAGTGTTATTGCCTCACTTTGTGGCTAGTGTTTTTGAAGTTTTTTGTATCTGTCAGCTCGCCCAGTAAACCGTGCACTCGACTTCAAAGTTCTTTTAGACACCTGGAAAAATTCAACCCAAATAAAGAAAAGTTTTCCTTTAAGTATAAATCTGTAATCTTAGAGGATGATGATCCTAATGAAGACTTTGATTCATCCAACAAACAATTGTGGACTGCTTTTGGTGAATTTGCCCTGCTTGTTTCAGCGCTGGATGACCAAGGTGGTTTTCACTACACTTGATGCCGAAAAACATGAAGTCAACAAGCCTGGTGTTAGTCTCGTTCAGAACCAATTGCCTCAGCAAAAGCCACAGCATTATCACCAGATAACATGACCATTTAAATAGCTGGAAGGAGATATTGGCTAATGTGCAACTTGCTGAAAGAACAGCAACTCTGTTCCCTTGAAGTCACTGGAGTGGGTGTGGCCTTCCTTCGGCCAACCTAAAACTGCATGTCCACATGCCACAGAGTTGTACGTGGGGACGGCCAGTAGAAGGCTGGTCAAGCTGATGTGCAGCAGTACAGTTCTCTTGCTCCCAAGTGAGGAAAAGTGCTGTTCGGCAGTGATACAAAGTAGTCCGGGCTTTCTGTGGTGGGTGTGGAAAAGGAGGAGGTTAGAAGGAGTCCAGGCAAAAGGGAGATGACATGTCTGGCATGTATCCCTTTGCTCTTAAGTAAGGCAATTCAGTAAGTAGAACTACCCCTCCATGCTATTGCTGTAATTTAGTAGTACCACCCTAGTGTCACTAGCAAACGTTTTGGATCATCAGGGAAAAGAGACTGTCTTTGGAACATGTAACAAAGTGATCACCAAAGGCTTGTAGTTTAAAAAGAGCTTATTATAGCTATAGGTGTCAAATACTTGATTACTAACATACCTCACCAGGGCCAGATGTATCAAAGGGGTTTTCCCATTCTGTGTCAATGGGAAAATGTGTTCGTACATATGGCCCCAGGTGCTAACAATGTCTCTTTCCATGCAGACCTTCGAGTTGTCTGCACCGGCACAGCACACAGAATGTTCCCTCACCTTTTTACTACGTGCTGCTGAACACAGCCCAATTGCATAAGCCGTTTCATGTATTATATTTCACTCTGGAATGTTATCATACCATAGTCACTTTGCACCTAACGAACAAGTACCTTGATTCCCTGACAACCATTCTCTTTATTAAAAGTCCCAGTATTGTCCTGTGTGTGCCTTTCTGAAGTCAACACTGGGCTGTAATGACTTAAATTAAAGTTAAAACACCTAAAAGGTGATGGGCGTAAGGCTTGCAAAAAGTCTCACCACATTAAAATTACCCTGACTATAAAATACCCAGTTCTAATTGACTCGTCTATATTGGTTGTGACTGTCTCAAGGCTAGTACCAGTTTCCATAGTTCTCCCTCGAACTTCTCTGTTGAAGATTCGGCTGCTTCTGATCATAAAGATATAACATTTTTAGAGCAGTGATAATATAGTCTTTAATATAGCCTTTTGGAACATTTTAATGATATTAGCGATATGAATAACATCTATATAGAGCATTAAATCCCACGAGGCCACTCCATCATCACAAACACAGCATGCTGTTTTCGCTACTAGCAAATGGGGCGAAGTTTGTTTCTCTGGACGATGAACACAAGTTTGGTATTATGCTATGCGCTTTCCAAAATGTGTGATTAGGTGGCCGAAAACAAGGAGATACATTGTTTCCCAAATTTAACAACATTTTTAAGGGGGCCAAGTTTATGCCTATTTTATATTCCTTGCTGTACCATTTTAGACAAGAAAGATACATTTGAGACTATTTCTTGTATAATCCTATGGGCATCAGCAATTTAAGCAGAATCATCATTGTCTTTTCCTAAGCTTCTGGGAAGTCAAACAAATAGAGTATGAACAATAGAGTGGGATTGGGGAAGCTACTGTACAGGCATAGTAGGAAGATGGCTCTGTATGTATTATACCAAAGTGAGGTATAGTGTGCACAGAGTCCAGGGGTTCCCCAGAGGTTTTAGAGAGGCTAAAGTAGATAACAATAATGCTCTCTTGTGTGGTAGTGTGGTCGAGCAGTTAGGCTTATCAGAGGGTAGCACTAAGCATTTGTTATACACACACAGTCACAAATGAGATACACACTCAGTGACAAACTCGAGTCCAATGTTTTATGTATCAAAAATATACTATATTACTTTACATCTAGAACCAAAAGGTAAGTATAGTTTCAAGAATGTATCACTTTCAAGTATCAAATACACTTTGTTTGTAATTCACAGTTAAAACAGTTTTCAGGAAAGTAATACTTTTCAATATCAAAAGGAGGCACTTTTCAGTTTTCATTGACGCCAATGCAGACCTAGGGGGTAGAGAGTACATGCACAGTTTACAGGTAAGTACTAGATTTAGGGCCCCAGCCGTCAGGGGTTTAGGAATCCACAGGGCAAAGTTTAGGAAGACACCAAGAATGCAACACCAGCAACACTGGGCCGGCTGAGTGCAGAGGTCAGAGTTGGTGTCCGGCACCCTATGGGAATCCTATGGAGACTGGGGGCGCTCAAAAGATAACGGTTTGCAGTTAAGTACCGCAGGGTTGGGTCACGGTCCAAGGGGGTTTAGATCAGCACTGGGAGGACCACAGGTAAGCACAAAACACACACACC